>NC_057774.1:5061198-6514665 GCF_014825855.1 Bombus pyrosoma
ATTTGATAAAAATAAGATGTATTACATGTATTAATAATAATTGAGTAATACTAATAATGGTGTTGATTATTAAGCCAAAACAGTATTTTAATTTTTTTACATAATAATTTATACATTAAGCAGAAATAAAAATATTAAAATTAATTGAGCGTTTATTAATATTTATTATACCAATAAAATTTAACAAAAATTAAAGTTTCAATCTTTTTATATCCTCGGGACGAAAATCTATCCTCATGGAGGCAATACGTCGAACTTCAGCAGGTGTTAATCTCCATGCTATTGCATCTGCACCACAATAATCTGCTAGTTCTTCTACTTTTTCAACGCTTAATATGGTAGCTATCTGCGTTAATCGTGCAAATTTATCACGTACGGACCATGAGGTAACAGCGGCTAAGTAACTTGCTAATGACCTTACTTCTTTATCAAGTATAAGACCTCCTGCCTAAAAAATTATTGATTATTAGGAAATAAATATTAAAATTAAAATAAAATCATAAAATATACATACTCTATTAAAAGTAGACTTTAATACAACTTTTTCTAAACGAGCTGTTACTTCAGCAGTAAGAAGACCAATTAAAGCATCATAATTAGATGCTGTTAAACTTTCCTTAAAACTTTGAAGTAAACCTTCTAAATTCATAATTAAAGTTTGTACGAAAGGTTCTTCTGTTTCATATCTTAATAAGTCATCCTATGGATATTAACGAATCGTTACGAGTTTTTTTATGTAACTTATTTTAATCATTTCTTATGATTATATACTTTGTTTACCTCGTTTATATGATGATCCACTGATAAGAATGCATCGACCCAAGGTGTGACTCTCGGTTTGACAGCGCTTACTCGTAACTGTTCTAGACCATAATCATTAACCGCTCGTAAAATCGACATAACACCTTTTAAGCCGGATAAACAACTGTCGATTTTACCTCTTTCTTTACTTTGCATATTGGGGAACGTCGCATCTATTTCTGTACTAAGACTTTTACATAGCGTTTCGACATATTCGATACTTACGTCGGTGTTATTTAGATAGGCCTATGAATGAAATACGTAAAACAAATTAACATATAAAATATGCAAGAATTGTAAATTTTGTACTTAATACTACCAAAAACATTAGACGGGCGAGCTCCGTATCTGAAGTTTGTAGACGACCATGTTGTATACTTGTTTGAAGGGCACTGTAAGCTTGTGCCAAATCTAAGTATCCTGCTGGATAACCTTGTCGCAATCGATTTCGTAATCTGTTTGCAAATTCTCCTTCTAATATTCCACAAGCCATATTAACTACAGCACAGACACCGTCTATACTCCAACTTGACATAGAACGCCTACACACGAAAATTTTGTATTTTATTTGTACTTGAATTAAACATAAATTATAAAATTTTGTCAATACCTAATACATTTCTGTACTATAAAGAAAACATCATCAACCATACTAGATGTTTGTTGATCTTGATCTAAGGTATCCATTCCTAGTGCTTTATTTACACTTTCTTCGAGGAAATATCTTTCTAAAGCAAGATAAGCACCTAAAAGTTCTTGCATACCATGTGCTAAATCAGAATTGTTGATAATATTTTCGAATTCATTTATTAGATCTTTGTATTGCGTATCATTTGTTACACTAATTTCTACATCATTCTGGAATAAAAATGTTATAATTTTATAGAACTTTGAAGTATTTAAAAATATTTACGTATGTAAGAGTATTTAAAACACATTTAACTTACTTTAACCCTTCTTTTTAAGAATCTTATGTATAATTCTGCACGTGAATGCATTATAGTAATTTCACCTAATAACAAGTCATACTCTTTGGGATCTGCTCTTTCAGAACTTGGTTTACGAACATGATCATTTACAATTTGTACTTTCTTAGATATAGATCGGTGTTTCATAAATTCTGCAATAATCTTTTTAACTTGTCTATTTAAAACAAAAATTTTATATTTTTGGAAGTACATACAATTTCCCTATATACGCTATAAATATAAATACATGTAAATATACCTGTCACATTCCTTTTGCAAAATAGAAATTGTCGTTAATAATCTTCCAGGACCATAATATGTTTCGATTATTGGTTGGTGTATCTCTACAATACGGGCAATTCCTTCAAATAGTAATGTCATAGTGTCAGAAAAAATAACTGATGCCCTTTTATCATTACTTTTTATTTCTAAAGCTGCTTTTAAATTTTTTTGAGCTGTTTCTTGCAACTAATGTTAGAAATACATTATTATATAAAGTTTATAGTGTTTAAAAAATCATATTAAATCAATTTATCAATTTATTACCTTTGTGCATAAATAACTACAAAATTTTTTAAGGCCTTCAGTATGCATCTCTAATAAAGGAAATATTTTGAAAAATCTTTCAACAGATGCAAGATCTTCTAATTTTACTGCTTCATCAAATTTATGTGTAACCACAGTTCTGAGTTGTAATGCAGCTTGTTGCAATGTAATTAGAGAACAACTGACACTAGTGTGATCCATCAAAATGTCTTCAGCTGTTCTTTCTAATAATTGTTGATCCATTGATAAATAACGATAAACATGTGCTGCACCTTGTTCATAATCTTCATTACACAATGCCATAGCTACTCCTTCACTACATAGTTGTAAATCAAGAATGTCATTAACACGTCTTTGACATTCGTATACTCTGCTCTATAATGTAACAATAAGTAATTAAATTTGATGCATTATATGATAAACAAATTAATAATGAAATTATTATCAGTAGTGTAGTCAATATTGCAGCTCAACTTACTCTTGCTAAATCCAATTGTCTTACTTTGGCACTTACATTTTCTGCTAGTTCATTAGTACGTCTAATCATATTACAGAACTTTTCTCCTTCTGTCCGTATTATAACAATATTAGGTAATACCTTACTTATACTTTGGAGCTTTGCTTCTACATGACATTGTTTTGAAAGTATATTTTGTAAACTTTTTTCTATCTTAACCTATAATTAAGTAATTACTCTTTAAATACACCTGATTTTTAAAAATCCAAATGGAAGAATCAAATTTGAAAAGAAAATATGATAAAACCTCATCTTCTGATAATTTATTAAGTATATGTGTCAAATTGTCTTGATTTGGAGATAAATCCATGATACACATTATACTAGTGCGGAATATGAGATTTACATTACACCTAGAATAGTTTAGAATTCAACAATTTTATTAAGTCGTGAAATTCATCATCCTAGATAATAACATAAGGGAAAGACGATTCAACCGTGTATATATATACGGCTACGTATATATGTATATATATATATATATATATATATATATATATATATATATATATATATATATATGTGGCTAGAAATTTATAATCTATAGTATTCAAAAAACATTTTATGACATATATGATGAATAATTGCAAAATTCAATAATGGCGGAATCTTTAAATTTACTTTATTTTGTAATTGGATAATTTTTATGATTATATTAACGAATAAAAGTTACATATTTTTAATAGTTATATGTGTTTTGTATTTCTTGAGTTACTTATTCGTAGATATATACTTTAATGTTTTCAATGATACATATAATAAATATGAAAAACTAATAGTAACAATATTCAAATCTTGGTTGAGCTAGAAAATTGCATCTTTATAATCGAAATATTCTAAAAGAATTTTGCTAGATATTGATTAATTTTGAATATTTTTATAATGAAATACAAAGTATACTCGAACGAATAAAAATCGAGATCAATCGTATTCATGAATATCAGTATAATTGAAAATTCACCAATGACAACGCCTTTAAGGTGTTCCACACATGCATGGAATCGTCCCACGCATCGCGCGTGGTTTCTGAAGGAAGTTGAGTTCTTTCCGCGCATCTTACGCGTTTTCCTGAAGGAAAATGGCTACCAGCTGTCATTTAATCGGAAAGTGTAACTTCTAAAGTGACAGAATTCTGTGAAAAATCGTTTAACGTGCATAAGATCGTCTGGCGCGATGCAATTACATAACGTTGAAATCATTTAGTTGAACGACGCCACTTTTCATCTACATGCGGAACCCGTGAAACCTCCTACAGTGCCATGAAATTTTATTCCACTTTACTGTTTACAGTTTTTATTTTTTGCAAAACGTATCAGGGCTAACAAGTCAACGCTACTTCCACGCTTTTTAAATAATTTCATCACTTCAGTAGTCATTTTAGGATCGTTATTGACAATTTAACCGTGCTACATATTAAAGACTACAAATTTTTGACCTGACTCATTATTTTTGGAGCTCGTTAATTGCAAATACGGTAAACCATTGTTTAAGAATATTAAATATGGAAATTACAATATGTAATGTAATTTATATTCTATGAATTTTATGCAGATACTAATTTTTGTGATTACACTTTTGTTAAAGTTGCCAATGTTCTTTTTTACATTTGAACAATACTGCTGTCTTATTTCAGAAAAGCAGCATGGGTTCAAGCCAACAGTTTTCTCTTAGGTGGAATAATTACTTAAAACATATTACTTGTGCTTTTGATACACTGAGAACAGAAGAAGATCTCGTTGATGTAACTTTAAGCTGCGAAGGAAAAAGAATAAGAGCACACAAAATGCTATTATCTGCATGTAGTACATATTTTAGAGATTTATTTAAGGTAGAGTGAAATTAAGAATTTAATAATTTATTACTGTTAACATATATATTATAAATGATACTTATTCTATTTTAGGAAAATCCATGTCAGCATCCTGTTATAATATTTCGTAATGTGAAATTTGATGATTTGGCTGCATTGGTTGACTTTATGTATCAGGGTGAAGTAAATGTGGTTCAGGAACAATTAGCCAGTTTTTTAACAACTGCTGAATTGCTTGCTGTTCAGGGCCTTACCGATGGTACAGGAAAAGATAATGATAGTTTAGTAGAGGTATGTTTTTCAAAATTGTTAAATATGATTAGATTAAATATTTTCTGCTTATATTAAAATAATACATTTGTATCACGTTAAACTGTGTTACAGGATGACATAGAAATTCCTAATGAACCTGAAATTCAACTTCAAAATGCTTCTAGCAAAACAGCAACAGACAAGAGAAATAAGTCACCTTCATCTCCAATGCCTTATCATGCTGTTGACTTACAACCTGATGCTCCACCGAGCAAAAGACGAAAATGTAGAGAAAATGCAAATACAAATGTGGATAAAACTATAAGTAATGCTTTATCTTCAAAAGAATCTGAAAATAAAACTTCAGAAAATCAATCAACGACTGGTTCAGATCCTGTTGAAATAATACCACTAATGCCAAATTTAAAGTTGGAAATGCCTGAATATTTAGTACAAGATGGAAGTAGCTGTAGTTACGAGGAACAAAGTTTGGGAGACAGTTCGCTAAATAAGATTGGTATAGAAGATACATCATCTAATACTCCTGATCATGATCAGAAACCTGATATCACTCAGACATTTTATTCGAGCAATCAGTCTACTTCAGATAGCTTGGATCTCAAACATCAAACAACTGATGTTGGTAAGATTTTTATTATTTTATTTTATCTTTAAAGCGTAGAGAGATATGTTGCATAATCCTGTTTGTTAACTAGGGCACTTGCTTTCGAAACCTAGTACTTCTGGAGAAAGATTAACACAAGAAGCAGTGCAGGGTAAGTGTTTCGCTAATCAGTATTTACTTTACCTTACTATGACACACGATATAATGTTGTGCCATATCTTTTAATTTTTTTAAATAAATGTTAACAATTACCAGAACTGTATTAAGAAGTTATTATCAATAAAATGTACATAACATAATAGAATCTGTAATTCCTAGTATTTTACAGGTACAACAATTTGAATCAAATATGATGATATTTGACATTTATATCGAAGATTTAATTAAGAGAAATGGCACTGCAAACTAACTTTAAGTTTTGTACCCATATATTGCTGATGCTAATGATTCCTAATTAATTTTAAAATGGTATTTAATTATCGATAGATAGCGCATTTTATGTTTATAAATGTGAAAAAAACAATTTTCGTTTCACCGAACTATGGTTATCCTACAATATATGTATCATTAATATATTATAAAGAACTATTTGAATATGGGTACAAAATTGTTTTTATGCGTATTTTTACATATAACTTCTATTTATTTTAAATTATTCGGAATTGGATGATAAAATTATGCAGACTAGAAATATAGAAGAAAGGGGATTATAATTATATTATATACTTAATTTGAAAGAAAGTTGCGTGAACTTCTTATGACGTAAAGTGTAAAAATTTAATAGAATGTAGATACAGTTTTCTATTATCGTTACACATAAAAAATTTGTTAACAAAACACTGATAAAGTTAAAGTCATTAATAGTGGTTGCAGCAAAGATTTGTTATCAATTCAAGATGAATAGGTTTCAGACAAAAGATTCCAGTTATTACTTATAGATTCGATTTTATGAAAAAAAAAAACAAATTAAAAATTTTATGAGAAAGTTTATTCGCATTAAAAATATTATAATTTATCGAATATCAGATTCTTTAGATCTTACGTTTAAAATAGTTTTTACCTTTTTTGTTTGTAAATTTATTATTTTAATAAAAACATCAGGATTGGGTTAACTAAAACGATCGTGTAGTAAAATATCGATGCAAATATCTTGGAATCATTAAAAAAAAATGCATTTTCTATTGTGAAAAAATGTTACTTTATTTCCGTTAATCATTTAACTGTACTATAATATAAAATATGCATGGTTTTTGGATGTAAATGTATGGCATAGGCACTCGGGTGTAGGTTGAACTGTAGATATTAGTAAGCATTGCCAAGTGCTGTATGTGTGCCGACAATCATCAACATTCCCTTAATAACTCGTATAAAGCCACTACTGCGTTCCTTCCGAGCACTAACTGTAAGCATATTTCTGTGTATACACTAAAATATCTTTCAACGCTGGTATGAGGTAATTTCTTTGAATTCGCAGAACTGTACGCAGGACACGCACGCACGTGTGTGGTGCAAATACATACATATCTCACATGTTGATTTCACTTGCATGCAAAGTTAATCTTAAATTCATTAATTTCATCGTTGTCTCTATCGTTCATGTAGATATAATAAAAGTATGGATGAAAATTCAGAGAAAGAAAAAACAAAAGATTATTACACGGTTCTGTGTATATTCCAATGCTATGAATTCGACGCATCGATTGACATTCAGATTTGTAAATGAAATACTTATTTCCTTTTCCTTTATCTATGATTTTCGTATGATTTGTGAAATTTAATTGTATTGCTATTTAAGATTAACTTGCAAGCTTGTATATTCATCCTTTTTTTTTTTCTTTTTTTTTTTTACAACAAAACTTCGTAGCCTTGTAAAAGAACTAATTTGAAGTAAGTAGCAATGGTGGTGGTGGTGGCGATAATGGCATGTAAATGATCCTTTTCTGTATCCGAACATCTTGTTATATACTCATTTCTTCTTTTTATATAATGTACCGTAAATTCCAAAAACTCAATGTGGGTGCGTGGGTATCCGATATTCAGGTCGAATCGATGAGCCTTTGAAAGACGATAGGAATGGGAGCATTATGTTTATTTCACTGAACGTTCAATTATTTTGTCAATAAACTTTCGTTTTTTATGTAGAAACGTCAAAGTCCATTGTTACAGCGCGATTATTTTCAGACATGATATAATTCGAATTGTTCCGCAAAGAATTTTTTAACGCGACCCGATCCGAAATACATTTGACCTGTTCAAAAGTCAATTTCGGCAGGTAGGTAAGCAAAGCTTCTTTGTGTTTATTGTTTGATCGTTAAAACAGGAGCATGAATTATTCGAACAAACGCGAATTTAATGTCTACCGATAGTTATACATTTGCGTGCGGAAACAGGCCCGGAAACAGGGTTTCTAAAAGAATTTTGTATTGAAAATTCCGTTCGGAAAGTGTAAACCGAAAAAGGAATAGGATCGTGTACACAATTCATGTAACAATATTTCAGGCGTGAAATAACCATGTAAATAACGATATAGACGATACAGGAGGATGTTTGTATGTTATTATTAATGCGCGGAAGGGCGATCGAACTGATGCTCTATATCAGAATTACGAGTGCTGTGTGTGTGTGCGTGGATTACTCTCCTTTGCTCGCGCTGTACGCGCTAAACTTTTTTATAACTGAGCGTGAAGCGATGTTAAATTGTAATCGTGTGCCGACCTATTGCTCTGCAGCAAATTGGCGATAACATACTGAATCGAAGAATTATTTATCAAGACGATGAAGCGTCGGTCGATCGATCTTCAAACTTACAATCGATTACCCAAGCGCAACACAATCGTTTATCGGAATTTTAATATATTGTTCTGTATATAAAAACGACCAGGCAGGCTTCAACTTGATACTTTCAAATTTTTAACGACATTGTCGTTTTACGTTCATGCGAATAAGAAATCTTGGAGCGCAGAGAGTAAACGTACACATGCCCGAACAGGGAGTACGATTTCCGAACGATGATCAGCAGAGGCACGTAACGAAGTTAAAAATGACAAAATAAAATAAAAGATATATTAAAAGAAATACATGTGAACGAACGGCTTTTTTGATGATCAAAGACAAAAAGAGAAAGATGATTCACGAAGGACTTGATTTTCGAATGGGAAGGAGCAGCATTCGCGATATACGTACTATATACGTATGTAAAATGTATCAAACGCACGTACGATACGTGATAGTTGCCAGACTGCGTTGCAAACGCAGGGAAAAAGAGGAGGGAAAGTAGGGAGGGGTGGTAGCAAGGAGAAAAAGTTAAAAATGTAACGATTTTATTATCGAGGCGGGAAGCAATGAGAGAAATTCGATCGAGGAGTTCGAGAAGAGAAACACAAAACGAGAAGGAAAGACCGGTGATCGACAGATTCGGCTAGCACCTGGCAATGTTACATTTCCATCTAAATACACGCATACACGTACGAAAAATATATCGTTGGTATTGGTATCGCTGATACTCTAGACTGGCTTTCACGGCTACGGGATTGGTTGGTGCTGGGATTGGTCGTTAAAGAAATTTGTTTACTAATGGTTGCCTGCATGTGCACATATACTTAAGAATTGACTAACCGAAGTGTTTGGCCAATGTGTTTTCTTCAGGAGGGATTACGTACGTATCTGGTCAGCCGCATAGCCTCAGCAAAGCAAACGGTCACGGAAAAGTATGTGTACACTGCAAGCAGCGCGGAATGGTCACATCACGTGGAAAACTCAGGCAGACGCGCTTCAAATGTTGGCCCTGCAATGCCTGTTTGTGCCGCTGGCCATGTTTCGTCGATTTTCACAAAATGCGCGCCATCCCGCATATCCCGCCCCCATAGCACCAACTCGCCCCCTCCGACCACCCTGAGTTAATATCGTTACTCGACTAATCACACACCCCTTGTGCTTTTCGACTTTCTCTGTATGTTACATCTACGACAAGGGAAAACGATGTGAATTGATAGTGAGAAACAACAGGGGAATAAACAGAAGGAGAGAAAAAGAGGAGAGAAAGGGAGAGAGAGAGAGAGAGAGAGAGAGAGAGAAAGCGAGAGAGGGTGAGAGGGAAAGGGAGAGGGAGAAAATGAGCATTAGAACGGGAACAACATTCTTTGTTGGTTTCTTTTCTCTTTTCTTTTTTCCTCTTTGGTCGATACCGAAAATGTTATATTTCGGTCAAGTTGTACGCATGTGTATTTATTAGCAAACGTATGATTTTTTTTTTTACTCTTTTTCCTTCTGTTTCTAATGCGATCGCGAATAATTTTATTATCCTGCTTTCGTACGTTTACTCTCCACGTTAGTTTTCAACCGGTAATCTCTTTCGTGCCTTGTGATTGTCGGTTTTATTCCGTAAAATTATTGGGTGCGAAGCGCATTTCGACGTGTTCTCGATGTGGACGCGTGGTCGTTCTGCACGCAACCTTCTCGTCGAAACAGCTAGGAAATGCATAATACGTTTAGGTGATAGTGTTGCGTTTTCATTTTTGTTATTTTAATATAATGTGTGCGCGCGCGCGCGTGTACAATTCAATCTATTCAACAATGAGAATACTTTAATCGTTTATTTTCTGGTCTTTCGACACAGAGGCTACTTCGTGAAGGAAGTAAGAATGAACGTTCTCGTTCGAAACCTATCATACTCCGAACACGATCTTGCTTCGTTGCAAGTATTGTCCACCTGTCAACTATTTTTTACAATGTAACAACAATTTAGTGCTTATTTATAATTCATGTTAGTCGTAAATTATCAATTAACTGACCGGTTATTGTCCAAACAATGGATATTCCTTCAAACCGTTTGTATTTTATATTTAGTAACTTGATCGCGCTCGATGGCTTGATTGTCTCGTATGCTCACACTAGCATAATAGAAGAAACGTTATTTAATTTAATTTTGACTCTATACCTACATAAGACTGCGACGAGTAAATTCGTTATCGATTTATATGATAATGCTCTACGGCTTTTTGTCGATGGTACTTAGATACAAATACTTGGTCACCTTCGTCGAAGTACCAATGCCTATTTCGTCCTTCTTTCTTTTTTTTTTCTTTTTTTTTCTTTTACGAGGTACGCATATGCGGTGATATTTTATACATGTATTGTTTTGTCATTTTTACCATCATTTTTATTTGTATCTTGGTACATTTCACGAAACATTCACATTGTAAGTCGAACGTCATTATATTTAACGATTTCGTTTCACTAATCACGGTCCAATTATATTCAACTTATAGATATGTGAAAAGTAAGCAGCTTACTCATTACGCGATAAGTCGACTAGTTGGTGAAAATAACTTGTTTAATCATACAGTTACATATACGTGGAATTTCTGTGTCACGCGGTTACTATTATTGAGTCAGGAGTAACCATTTCGTTGGTACAAACTACGAGAGAAAAAGGCGTTTTATAAAAATCTTACGTTCATTATCGTTATCATTGTCGTAACGTTCCGAAGATCTCGTATAATTAAGTTTGTTAATGACTAAATAGTGTCGAATGAATGCTTTTTGTATTTGTATGTATCTGATGGACTTAATCGTAAGGCGAATAACGATATAGTGTGCTTTCTAGTACGAGCACTTATAGACTGACATTCATCGTTGCACACATCGCTCATAGTATGAAGAACTGGTTGATTTAATCTTCCCGCTAGCATAGATATTTAGAATCAAATTTGTCGATTTATACGGTTCACAAAGAGTCCGGATTCGCAAGTATAAAATGCCGTCCAATTAATTTCCTTCAAATACTCGTGTTATGTAAGGCGTTGGGTCGATAAAAAGCGCAACGTGAAACGTTATAAAAGATTCGGTTCGAATGTACAACTTTAGAAGAAAGTTGTGAAATACATGCGAACTTTCTAATAAAAAGAATCGAAGCGATATTGTAATTGAAGACAGCTTATCTTCCTTAAAACCCACGTCACGCGAACGATCCTTTGAAAGACTAAGTAAACGTGCAGACGAAGATGGAAGAAGGAAAGGAAAATGAAATGAATTTCACATTCCTTGATAAATGGAGTTATTACAATATTAGAAGTATATTATATGTATATCGTGTGGTTGGTAGTTTCGGTGTATTTCAATAGCCTGGGGCCTTATCGGGCTTGTATCTCCTTTCGGTGGTGTCATATGCTCTCTGTCTCTCTATATGGTCTAATTAGATTTAATCTAATCAGCTTAAGCTTTCAACGCACATCGTGTGAACGACCGTGCCCGAAATCGCGAAGGAAAGTAAACGATCCATCGTCTTGAATATATCGTCGCGAATACTAAGAAAAAGTTCGTGGATCGTTGAAACTTCAAATGATCTGTGCATTCGCATCCATATCAGTGTTCGTGTTCGTGTTCGTGTTCGTGTTCGTGTTCGTGTTCGCGTTCGCGTTTGCGGTTACAGAGACGATAGGAAAGGAAAGATTTTTCGGTGTTTTCGTAAGAACTAAATCGCGTAACGACCGCGTAAGAAGCAGAGGTGAAAGGTACTGAACGGTATCGTGTCTCTTGTCGAGAACGCGATATCTAAGTTTGCATACGGCACATAGTGTGTTCTAGTTAATATAGAGGTGATCTTGTGTGTTTGTGTTTATTTGTAGAACGAGCAGGAGATACCGCAGGGGGCGGGGGTGGTAGCGCCGGTCCTGCAACCGCGGACCTCGTCTCGGACGATGACTACGGTCAGTCCACGGATACAGAATTATTGTTTCGCTGTAGAATTTGTTGGAAAGGTTTCAAGCATCCGATGTCGTTGACACTGCACAAGGACTTGCATACAGGGCAAACCAGGTGCCCGATTTGTCAGCGCATCTTCAGTCGAAGTTACGACATGAAGGCTCATTTGCTGCGCATCCACAAGTGCACGTTCAGTGTCGACGCTAAATTGAACTTTCGAAAGTGATCGCATAGTACTGCCTCGTGAGGAGACATTTATTTTTTATCGTCCTTATATTTTACTTTCGGATAGAAAGAATCGGCTGAACGATCGATATCGTCGTGATACTGTTGATCGGTGACCATCGCGTGTCTCTTGACTAAACAAAACGTTTTTAACGTGATTGTTTTTAATATGATTTATTATTTTTTATTTATATATATATATACATGTATATATGTATGCATATATATGTATATATATATATATATATGGTTTTTTTCTGACTCAACAGTATCACATCGATTCTAAGCTGTTCTAATCTCCGGAATATTTTTTTCGTACTCTTATGCGTACCTCTTCTATTTATCGTTCGCATTAAATCTTGATATATTTAAACCTTCGGACAGACACGAGAGATTTCGGCAAGAATCGATTGGTTTATTGTCAATCGTTTTCTGTATTCGTGTTAAATAGACTGATGTCAGTAGACTCGAACAAAGTGCCATCAACGACAGATGACGCGAGAAAACGTAAAGTTCCTCAGAGAGAAAACGTATTTAGAAAATAAGCGATTCAAAGAATTAATTAATATTTTTTACTCGTGTCGCTATAAAGTAAGATTCGATCGATCTTAGTTTTTGTTTCCTATACTTTGTTTTATTTCGTAAACGATTATTTACTTGTTCGAAATACGAGAGAAATGCGACTGTTGTTGGTGCGATGCGCTATACCTATTCGTTTAATTTTTACAATTTAATTCATCGTATCTATTTATAGCTGAAAGTTTTACGTTATTACAGGATGTTTGTATACGATTTACTAAAACAGTCTCGAAAGATATATTTCATATTTGAATCACTGTTAGAAAGTTGTAATAAAACTTTCCAAAAACTACATCCTTTGTTTCACTCGTTCAAAGATCATAAAGATAATTAACGAAAGGACAACATTGAAATCGATTGTTTAACGTTCGGTTATTCGTATTACCGTAGCTATCGATACAGAAACGTTAACTAAAATTTTCAAGCTTCTTGTTGTTCCGGTACTCGAGAAAATCTTCTCTTTTCTCTTTAGCAACAGACGCTTTGTTAAACATGCTTGTGGGAATTTTTCAACTTACAGTGGCTATACAGCAGATATACTTTCGTGAGGCGAGTCACGCTCGAGAAGACGATGGTTATTTGCGATACGTGCCCTAAATCCTCTGCGAACACTCGCTTGCCTGTCTTTTAGCCGTCCGTTACGACGTATCCCCTTCGCGATCTTACTCCCTTGCTCCTATTTCTTTTCTTCCTTTCCGCGAGGCAAAAGTCACGATCGCTATTTTCAAGATATTCGGCGCGTCAAAATTCAACCAAGTTACTTCCATGATAGATTGACATTAGAAAAATAATACAGAGCAAGGGCAAGCAATGAACGAAACCGCAGAAAACATTAAAATCCCGTTTTCAAGATTCGAAACATGCAAAACAGTGAAATTTTATCACATAAGTACGAAGCTGTCTGTGTGTATGGGAACAATTTGGATTGTGTGCGCAGAATCTACGCACGATACAACGCCCATTGGGAATCATCATGAGCATCAACACGAGCTTCAGCAGCAGCAGTTGCAACAACAGGAGCAACGACCACAACAACAGCAACAGACCAGCCTCGGCTACGAGCGGATCAGACGTAGGCATAAGCCTCTTCATGATCGTAGTGGTCGTTGGGTATGCGACGTCTGCGGTCGTACTTATAATCGTGGTGATTCTTTGGCGCATCATCGTAGTATACATAGGGGTGACACAATTTGTCCGATCTGTCAGGCTGTTTTCGCTCGGAAGTATACGATGCGCTGTCACATGTTAAATGTTCATGGTATTAATGTTAAATAACACGAAACTTCACTCAACTAGAAATACTTATGACATTTATAACAGTTGAATAACAAACTGTACGAATTGTAAGGCTGGTTTTATATTATCATAGGCTGTGAATTTCACGTTTAATTTGGTACTTTGAATTCCACGCGAGGAAATACCGAAATCGATCCGCTACTGTTTCGATATAATTCATTTGCATTCACTTTTCCTTTCTCGGCTCTTACTTTCAATTCGCTTTCGTATTTTATTCGTGTACACATATCACGATAGTCGGCAACGACCAAGCGTTAAACTGTGTTGTCATGTATCCATTACTCCGTAAACAGTAATACGTATCCTGCACAGTATGGCCTACGCCATGATCGCTGAATTTGTACATATCGTGTACATAATAATTGTGTAATTTATATATAAATTATGGAAACCCTCTGGCTATAATTTTATTATTTTGTTGTTGAAAAATTTTTCACGAACGCCCGATTGATTTTTTATACTTGTTATCATTGTTCGAAACATAGCAGAGACACCTTAATTAATCGATACTAGAGATAGAGAGAGGGAAACAAAAAATCGACACGTTGCCTTTCATGCTCCTGAGTTCGATTCTTTTCCAAATATACAAATCATCTCTTTGGAAATACGGAACATAAGACCGGTAGATTCCTCTGTTTCTTACTAAGGAATTCTTGTTATAGTTATAAATTTTGAACAAATTATTATGTAAAGATAAGTCATTGCATCGTAGCTTGTAAATATTATAGAAGAATGTGTTTGGCGCAAAGAATTACCATACACCGTTATCGCTTTTTGTTTTGTACGTACATGCGTGATCTGACAAATAAAAGTGTCGTATAAGATGTATCATTCTTTTGTTTTTTTTTTCTTTTGTTCTTTCATTTTTTTTCTTTTCCTTTCTTTCCGTTGACAAGCGCTTGCGTTAATCGCGTCCACGAAAATGTAACCAATGACGACTCGTGATTATCGCCCGATATTCACAACATTATCATGAACCTAGTCTCACAAATAGACGTATGTTCACCAAAAGGAATACATGATTGTCGGTTCACTGCACACAGCAGGCGTTTAACGAAAATTCACAGAAAATCTAATTTCTTGTGTATCATATATAAGGTAAATGTGTGATCACCGTAATTACAAGATGCTTGTTTTGTGATTTTCAATTGCATTTCTAACTGCAACTGATCGATATACCTTGAAATAGGACTTCTGATATTCTTCTGCATGAATATTGAACATTTTTTGTACGTATATACATTGTTTGGTTGTCGTTCAAACGTTGTATTCACAATTCACAGTAGCATGATTGCTCCAAAAGTTTAAAGTTGCGTGTTTACCACCTCGTGGTTGCTCTTCTTTGTACAACTCATCGTGTGTGCTGCCTTTTCTTATCGTTCGTCTCCTCGAGCCGTTGATGCATAGATCGAGTGAATTGCAAGTAGGAATTGCAGAAAAGTAATTATAATTGAATAAGATAAAAGAGAAAGAGAGAGAAAAAGAGAGTGAGAGGAAGGAAGAGGTAGGGAGGGAGAAAGAGAGAAGGAAAATGGAAAAAAAAGAATAACGGAAGGAAGGAAGCAAGGAAGAAAGGAAGGAAAGAAGGGAAGGTACAGGAAATGAACGAATTAGAGAAAACAGCGAAAAATCGCGTGCGATCGATATTTTCTAATGCTTATCAATGAGAATAGTATTGGTTGTGTAGAAGATCGTTCGCGCTTTAGCGACGATACGCAAAAAGATGAGAGAGCACGAGATTAAAGACCGATAGACGTAATAATCGTGAGTGTCAGATTGCTCGCACAACATGGGCGTACGTACTACCATGAACGTTTATATCTGATTTAGATTCTCGTACGGTGGTCATCGAACAGCCGTCGCATTCGTGCAAACTCTGCGGTAAAACATTTTGGAATCGGGACTCGATGTACAAACACATGAACATACACAAAGGAATGACTCAATGTCCGGTATGTCATAAAGTGCTGAGCCGCACGACGCACATGAAGCGACATTTAAAAAATCGGCACGGTTGGCTGGGCGTCGGGACGACCGCCGCCGCCGCTGCAACTGCAGTCGCAAACGCCGCAGCAGCCGCCGCCGCAGCAGCCGCAGCCGCTGTTGGGTCTGCAACCCCAACTGGAACCGGAACCGCGTCCACCAACACCGTTCCCGGTGTTCCCATAGTCTCCACTGTTAGCGGCGCTTCAACGGCGACCGATGTTACGACCACCCTGCCGACGCCCATTTCCGTCTCCTCCACCGCGATTGCCCATCAAAACGTCGGGAGCCCTACCGCTGACCTCGAATCTAATGCTACTTATACTACTATACGCATTAGAGAAAGCAGCGTCGAAAGAATCACATCTAGTCCTATTCCTTAGTGTGAACATATCCTGCCGAATCCACTCACCCGTCGACGGAAAAGAGGATAAACGCGCGCGCGAATCTTCCACTCTTTCTGTCCCCTTCTCCTTTGAACCTATATCTCACCTATTGCCATGTCATTGCCATGTTTTTTCTTGACTCGTACACGTATAAACTATTCGAGTCGATATAGCACGCGTCAACTCTCCTACGAGCATATGCTTTCGATTATATTTTCTCTTTAGATTCTAACACGTAGGTATATTTATTTATATTTGCTTGTATGATCCGATTTGTCGATCGAATCGTTCAAAATGTTTTGCGATCGAAAGATCGGAATATCTTTGCGTGAAAATTATTCCTGCTAAACGAGTAAGTAACGTACCGTAGCCACAAGCTAAGCATACCAAAAAGCTATTATGTTTTTACCTATAGCAGATTAGCATTCCGGTGTTGTTTGATTCATCGAGAAACGGGACATCACGAGCGCCCTATTTTTCAAATTTAACACGGAAATTCGTTAGAAATGTATATATCATGAAATGTCACTCTAGTCGTCGACGGGAAGCCTATGTTAAAGACACCTGTCTTACACTTTACGTTATACCCTAGTCATTTGTACACATGCGTGTGTGTACGTCCATTTATGTACATCCATATATGCATATGAAAAAGGAAGGAGGAGGAGGTGGAGAGGGAAGGAGTAGAAGGCGAAGACGGAGGAAAAGAAAACGATGAAGATGAAGAAGAAGAAGAAGAAGAAGAAGAAGAAGAAGAAGAAAGAGAAGATATCGCGTGCGTAATAACGAGGAAACTCTGTATTAACGTTTTTTATAACCAAAGACATGCAGTAGAACAGAAAGAAAAAGGCAAATTATTTTATCTAGTCAAATGAATTCGGTACTTAATAGCGTGTAAGGAGGAATGTGCATCTTTCTTTGTACGATCGGCCGTGAATATGCAAATTTCGCAAAATCCTGAACGACTATGAGACTGAACGGAAACGTTCGATCGTTTTCGAAGCTTCGATGTCTTTTCGGTTAAGTTTTTCCGCCTCGACGAAAGTTTCAGGATCGGCCGTTAGAAGTTTCTATCTTTATTTTCAATCATCTCGATCGATCTTGATGGTTTTCTTTAACGCGAAATATCGCGTATGATTGTAAAACTTCCTCGAGGCAAGGAACGATTCGTACTCACGATGTTGCAACGTGTAAAATGTATTCGATCGTTGACTGGAAGTACAATCGAGTACTAGAGAAACGTGCCATTTTCGTTGCTCTTTCTTTTTCAAGTGGAGCAAACAAAAGCTTTATTCGTGTTTAGCGACCAAGCTGTTCTTTATTGACAGCAATTGGCATTATGTTGCTCATTTATTTGTCTGGGAGAATCCGTATGTTACTCCCGGATCAAAATTTCGCCATAATATATACGTTTATGATATTAAACATACTCATTACGCTGTACTATTTTAATTATAAGCACAGAGGCTTGCCGAATTCATATACGTGCATATATTCGCCTATCTACGAAAAATAGATAGAACTTTGTTTTCGTTTATACATTTATGACGATATGAATGTAACAGTTAATATCTTTACTTTATGTTATTTTTTGTTAATTTTATTATATTATGCTTATTGTTTGCTTGTTTCTTTTTCTTTTTAGTTTTAATTTGGTTTCGTTTTTCTATGTTAGAGTTTTATTTTGATCCAAAGATCGATTAATATCGAAAGAAGCTTAACTTCTGTTACGCGAGTTAATTCGATTCGAGTCGTTTACTTCTGTACGATTATAAAGAGGCTATTATTCGATTATATATACAGACAACATGCGATATGATCTCTTGTTCGCTGTATGCCAAAGTTCTTCAACACGTTGTAAATCGAGCATAGCGTTAAATCTATATTTTGCGGAACTTGATTGTGACGTGACTAAGTACAAATCAAAGCTAGTTGACAAATGTTAAAAAGGGAACAATTTAGCGCAATTGTCGTTAATTAATCACAACGTTGACTACGCCGCTGATTTTCGATGCTTGTACGATTCTGTTCTATTTAATTTCTATACGATGATATTTATAAAGAAACGCTATCTCTATCAACAGAAATGCAAACATCACAGTGTCATAGTCAATGGGTGGGTCAACAGTTTAGTAATGTTCTTTTATTATGCGAAGAAGCAAATTTTCTTTATGCAAATTAATGATGCTTAAGTTATAATTTGCGATCGCATGCGTTCTATAGTTCTATATATACATACATATATATAGAGTATATAATATATATGTATTTCGTGCTTATTATATTTTACTTCGCACAATTTGCACGTATACGTTTTATTGTGTAATTTGGAATCGTCTTTTCTCAAAATTGACGATATTTTATTAGAGGAACAAATCAACGTTTGATGAGATATATTCCTTTCTAAGTTACTTTTATCCCCCCCCTTCCCTCCTCCCTCCGTGTTTTATTTATACTAATCTACTTTACAAATTGAGGAAAAGAAACAGGAAATATATTGAAATGTACATGCGTTTACTTATACTTGTGTATGGATAGACGTCTACGTTCAATTTAAAGGAAACGAATGTGCACATTCCTCGGAAACCACAATACAAATAAGTACAAGATTGCCAATTATTACTTTAGAAAAATTGATATTTCTTTCTTTAGTTATTTATAAAAATAAGAAGTATCTATATATATATATATATAAAAATATATAAATATACAAATACAAATATATAAATATAAATATATTAAAAAATATATATACAAATATTATAATATATCATTACACGATCTTATGTTTGGCTTATGCAAGTTAACAATGTAAGTAAAAAAAGAAAAAAAAAAGAAAAAGAAAAAAAGAAATATGTGTGAATAAAGTTTCAAAATGTGAATGCTGCAGAGTTCTTTTTTCAAACATAATCGAAGGTTTCAAGTTTCGATGTTGTTACGTTCTTACTAAACTTGTTACTTTAATACGAATCGATCTAGATGAGTAAGTATATAACGAGTTGTTACACTTTATACAATGCGTGTTGCACAAACGATAGATACAAGCTTCGCATTTTTTTATTACTCGAACTTGAACACGTACGATATTGTACAATAAATTTTTGCGATAGAACTAATGTCTGCAAAACATAAAACGCTCGACGAGTCAGCATTATCAAGATCACCTACTGTGTTAACTAACAAGCTGAAGGTGACAGAATACGTTGCGTATGTTCAGCGATGTCTATTTATAACGTAGTCTATGTAGGTATCAAGTACTGATATTCATAAACGAATACGGAAAACTATCTAATTAACATCGGTTAATGATCCTGTTTTGAACACGGTATAATTGAATTATTACTTTTGGCGGTTGTCACTGTACCATGTTAAATTGTGCTTTAACGTTTTCACGCTTCTCACAGTTACTACGTTTCTTTTTTTTTTTTTTTTTTTCGTTTCTCAATTTTGACACACCAAATAGGACTTTATTAATATACTGCATATAATATTAGTGGCAATACGTTGATACATAAAGATCACGGAATCACATCGAGTCGCATCGATGTAAGTTATTATTAGATAGAATGAAATGAAAAATATCTGTAGAACGAAGTAATGATTCGAAAGGGATCCTTGGTTGATATTGCAACTCGCAGAGCCGCATAAACCGGATAAAGCGATCGGTTTTCGTATTTACCGTGCGTATCGTGTTGTCGTATCGACGCGACGATGACGCGACCACGACCGATACGTACGAGTCGGCTCTGAGAACAAACGCGAATCAACGGAGGATTCGATATATGGTGATTTATCATTTCCGATTGGAAAGGCGGTACATCCAGCACAGGTAGAACAATGATCTAGTCTGTGTTACGTGTTACTGTCCCCTCAATTTGTTTATGAAATGTAATTGCCTAGAAAGCAATGAGGAATCGGCGGGTCACGTGGCTGTTAATGTGTTGCAGGGGGGGTGGGACGCAATCGGAAGCATGTTGGCGATACAACTGGTCAAGTGGTGATGCAGGGTCCAGGGCGTTTTTCGTGCAGACTCTGCGGAAGCGTTTACAAGCACCTTGCTTCGCTGACCCAGCACCTTGAAGTGCATCGCAACCAGACTACCTGCATCCTATGTCACACCACTCTCAGTCGTAGAACCGACCTGCGACGTCACATGCGTCTGAAACATAACATGCAATGGCAAAAAACGATCCAGAAGCAGCGCAGCTCGAAAAACGAATTGGACTCGTAAATTTTTTCGAACGCGTCGAGAAATATTGCTTCTCGCTCCGCCCTGGTCCCCCTATGTTTTTCTTCTTGTCTGTTCGCGTCAAGTAGAAACATCTTCCGATCTTTTCCCTCGGTGATCTCTCCCTTTTCGGTTTCTTTTCTTTTGTTTTTAGCTTCAGCCGCCATTTTTCCTTTTCTTTGTCCGTCAGTTGTCGTTCATCGTCAATGTGTCAACGCTTTTCTTTTTACTCTGAGAAATAACCCGCTTTTACCGAACCATCCTTTAAAATAATCCGATGTTTCGTCATGTATTTTGTCGTTCGTACACATTGAGGTGAACCATTTGGTTAGCGTGTTCTCCCTATGTACAGTATTAAAATCGGACAGGGGCAAGGATTGTAGAATCTTACGTTGCTTGCATAGTTCTTGGAATATTTTAACGTTCGCGTAACATTTTATGATATTAACCGTTGCCGTTAATTTTCGCGTGAAACAGAAAGTTTGAGGACAGTAACATGGGACTTAATTAATTTGTATTTATCATTTTCTAATCCCGATCTCATTCTTTCGAAACCTCTGGGTACCGTATCTAAAAGCTGGACTGGTACGAGGTTGTCTCTTTTTTATTGCAGAAAGCTAGGAGTACACGTTTTCTTCTTCGGGAAATAAATATCCACGGACTTCTTAATTCTCTGATTTTCGCAAGCCGATACATAATACTTACCCCTTTGCTATTCTGGTAATATGCGTTTCCGACTTTCAGAGAAGCGAACAGTCACATGGCGCGTATGCTTTTATATCACTTTCGTTTCTCATCGCTATGCTTTTAGTGTAAAGCGATAAGAAATCGAAAGATTTAATTGCAATGTGTAACGTTATTAACGCGTCTCCGCTCTATAAAAATTCTAGTCAATACTGTACAGTACTTTAAGCCATTGTTAATACGTTTCTTTCTCTTATCGTATCTTCGTTTACACGATACAAACTTTTACGTCGACAATGTTCCATACGGATCTCTGTTACGCGCCCGATTATTAACACATTAGCGTTAAAAACCCTCGATAACTATTGTGTTCGCAGTGAAACACTACGAGATCGATGATAATACAGTTTTTTTCGATAAGCGATGATTATCGACAGTGTGCAGACGAACTTGCAGTTGTGTACATTAGTCGACAGTCGATAGAATGTATGAAATACAAGATATCCATATCATCAATAGAAGAATTACCATATTTCGATGCGAGTAACAGGATGGTCGAGTCAAATGCGTTGCATTAGCGTGCAAGTAATGGCGTTCTTCGAGACTTTTAGATGCGTATTACTACAACTAAATGTTGCGACTCAGTAGAAGCTATACTTGTGAGCAGCCAACCGTTTTCCACTCATAATGTACTCGAATCAAATGAAACATGCGCTACTCGTCGTAAAAATCGTTTTAAATAACAGCCTCAATATTGATATTACACTGACTCTGTTTACACGTCTGTTATTCGCGTGCTCGAGTTTTCTTTTTCGATAAGGATGAACTTAGCTACTTTGAAGGATCGCATAGACAGTGCCTTACACACAATTATCTAGTTTTACATTTTACATATTAACTTTCCAGATGTTTACCACAGTTGAACGCGTATAAGAGAATATAAGAGAACTGAAAGTTTTATTCTTTTTGTCTGTGGCTTCGTGTAAACATTGTCGCTGTATAAAATTGAACGAAACGATTCGTTCACCGATAATCCATATGACGAGAATGTAATTTTCGATCGTTTGATACGGTTCGGATTGTGTCTCTTAACTCGTTCTTTCTTATTCGTTATTTTCTTTCGCGATTTATGAAGCCGAGAAGTGTCGCGTTACCATTCAAAAGTTCCAACTTTACCGCTTAAGTGTCGTGCGTGTCGCTTTTTTATAAATTAATTTTATCGATAATGCTAATTAACTTAAG
Organism: Bombus pyrosoma; assembly: GCF_014825855.1. Lineage (NCBI taxonomy): Eukaryota > Metazoa > Arthropoda > Insecta > Hymenoptera > Apidae > Bombus > Bombus pyrosoma. The sequence goes on from NC_057774.1 coordinate 5,084,043, forward strand.
TTATTTGATTATTCTACGCTATAAGCCTTACGGAAATTCTACTTAATCCCCGTAAGTAGATCATATCTAATGAAATTCCTAGAAATAAATAAAATTAAATAAGGGGTCATTACTCGATAATATTTTAGAACGATATGTTCAAGCTTGAATATAGTGAAACTATTGTACGTTAGATTTGTAATGCGACACAGTAAATCTTAATTAAAAAATAATGAACGTAAAGCGTCATAAAAGCTCAGTCATTTCGATTACGTGTATCTGAATGGGAATTATAAGATGTGCTTCTTACTTTATCCTCGAATTGATTGATTCGCGAGATACAGGCATTCCGTTTCAACTATCGATACAAAATTATACGTAAAGAGAGATCGATTTGTCCGATGAAAGACATTGTTTATGCACGATGAAGCACTTAATCGTAGAGTTACGCGTAGTTCTAAACATAGATGTTCGCTGTTGAGAATCGCACCAAGTTTCAAGGTAAAGTCGAAGTTTTCGAGATATCTCGTAAACGATCGATCAGAATTTATGCCATTAACTAAATATTAAGTAAAACATGTACTTGATTGCAATGCGTTTTTCTTTTAGATATTAAGTAAGATGTTAGAGTGACAGCGTGAATTTATACGATGTATATCGCACGATAGTTGACGTGTTAACGATAGTTTACTAAATTGGTTTCACAACCAGCAATTGTCTTATCGTCACATCGATTAAATGATATTTAAGCAGCTGTCGTATTTTAAAATACACACGCGAAAAAGAACTAAATGCATTTATCAGAACGATGTGTTTGCAGTAACGAATTTCATTTAGCAGGTTATGGGTAGCTTTCGCGAAAGGAACGATACACATAGATATCATGTTTGAGTGGAAACTTTATTTCATAAACCCATGGTTAACCATATATCGTGAACGCGGAACGCACCACGTACCTAGACGAACAAATGCAAACTGTCTATAGATAACATGGTCAAGTAATAATTGCGCCGGTAGTAGCAAGCTTTTCATTTCGATTTAAAAACGTGTTACGTATATGTATTAATTGTGAGCTTGTGAGTTAAAAGTGACATAACAGTATGCTTTAAAATGTTATTACAGCAATGTAAATAAATCAATTTACAATGGAAGTTCCAGTGTTGATATCTTTCAGGAAAGTGATATACGTATATCGAATAGAAATTACGATCGAGGCAAAAAATTTACGAACAGACGTAGGTTCGATGCATTTCTCTTACGTTCTAGATACATATTAAGTCTTAGATGCGTTCTAATAACATTCAACTCGATTTATGGTATTTATTTACAAGGAATTAAAGATATAAATGTGAACATAACAATTATCTTCTTTTAAATGTATTCTTAATTACGGTTCTGTTCTGCTTGTGGTGTGTGAACATAACTCTTTCCTTTTGCCTTTTCTTTTCTTTTCCTATTTTTTTTTCTTTTTTTTTTAAATACAGTAGGAAAGTGGATATTTTGCAGTTTCACAGACAATACGCATTGCGGTAAAAACCGAAGCAGTATACCGCGAAAAATATATGTTCCTGGGATTCTTGGAAATATCTCCGACAGCCGGACAACTAAAAATTCTTCATCAAATTTTGAGAATTTTTACATTTGATACTTAGTCAAGGATCTCAGGTTATCCTTGTGATATCCATTATTTTACTCTATATACTAGCTTATATAATAATAAGTAGACTTGTGAGATTTGAAGTATCATTCGTTACGCGTATAAAAAACAAGTTCGTTGAAATCATTTATGTTAGTATTTGACAATCGCATAGTACTTCTGAAAGAATTAAAATTCGTCTCGAAATATTTATTGCGATATAATGTTATTGCAGCGTTAGTTATAGGAAGATATAAATTTATAGAGGCACACACAAGGATACCGGAATGGAGTTTGCATTCGCCAGGGTGGTTCTGTAATAAATGCGGTGTAACATTTACAACGCAGCCCGCTCTTCTACGGCATATTACATCGAGACACGAGGAGTCGCAGAGTTCTACCGCGTACTGCAACATTTGCCAGCGATTTTTCAAAACAAAGTGGAGTCTGGCAACTCATAACAGCAAATATCATAGAAACTAATATTGAAATGATACAAGCTCGAATTTTCGAACGAAATTTATTTAAATTCGGATCGGGTCTCGCTTCAATGGGGACTTCACAAACTTAGGAAAATTAGATTCATACTACAAATATTGTACGTGGATATTTTTCATAATAGATATAATTGAAAGATGATTACGATATTGGTTATGCAAGTATTAGGTTTCTATAACTAAATTACTTTTATTAATATTTATTTCAATTCTAAATGTAACCGTTCAATCAAAGAGAGATACAAAGACGATTACAAGTCCTTGCAAACAAAGCGCAGCGAATGTAACGTTGGAAAGCATCCTATTATATTTGTGGCTGATCTTATACAATCTGTAATATTCACACACACACACTCGCACATACATTCCACAACAAGGAATGTCGTAATTATAAACCCCCTCTCAATGCGAGTACCAAATGCAGTACTGATCCACCTTGAACTTTATAATCTTGCGCCGTTTTTTCGTCATTCCTAAAAGACAACAAAAATTTTTATATTCACGATACATTCACACTCGTTAAATAATGAAAAACGTACACACACATACACACAGCTATGAGTATTAATTAATACAGTTCTGATTTTAATGTAAATATAAGATATATTTGACAAGGGAAAATAAGAAGAAATGATGTTAAAATATCATAATTGATGGAACAGGAACCAGAAAACCAGGACAACTATACGACTCAGATTCAGTAAGGACTGTAGAAAGTCACTTTCCAGAGTATGTTCCATCAACACCGAAGAAGATGAATGCTACAAGAAGATGTAAAGTTTGCGCATCTAAGGGAATGCGGAAGGAATCTCGTTACTATTGCGCTTATTGTAATGTAGGGCTATGTGTTACACCATGCTTTAAGCAGTTTCATACTAAAAGCAATATCGAATGAAACATTAAAACATAATTTTCTCTTTAGCAAATTATCTTGTACAGTTGTGTATTATTATTTCTATATTCAATTATGATACCTACATTTGCTTTCCAGAAAATATCAATCGCTGTTGTTGAGGCGGTATCCCTTCTTTTTCTTCCACTCTCTCCTTGATCCTTTCTACTTTATCTGTAGGTTCTATATCTATTTCAATCTATGAGAATAATGATATCTGTGATTGCTCTTAAACTTAAGTATGCATCTATTAATCATACATATTAACGATGTATTTGTGAAACTTAATAGTAAACAACAATATGTGGAAATAATAGTAAGTAACAATGGAGGAAGAATATATCCGTTATTTGAAAGCAACTCTAATTTGTGATAATACATTATTAATTACATCAAGTGTCAAATTTTCTATTTTTAACTGACAACACGATTTTATTAGAATGATGATTTTACTTCTATAACTGTTCTTTTTTCTAAATGTATATATAGATAAACGTTATGTTACATATTAAATCGCCAAATTGTGTTTAAAATACATAAGATTATTTTGCAGTTACTTGCCTCCTTTCCGGTAAGAGTCTGAAACAAGGTTAGAATATATTTTCAGAACTTGTTATAAATGTCGTAGGTCCATCTCCGCCGGTCAATGTTCTTACCTTCACTTTGATCAACATTGTTTATGTTTTAAAAGACAATTTAATAAATAATCGCTCTATGGTTACAAATTAAAAGCTATTGACATAAAGATGCACGTATGCGATTCTCTGAACTTTGAATAAAATGTTCTATCTTCACCATATCTAGTGAGAAGTCTCTATACCTCCATCTAACGGTAATTCGGGAACGTACATATCGATAGCAGAAATGAACAGGGAGATTGCCGATGAGCATGGAAGAAATTCAGCCAGAAGTCCGCTCCACGAATTACCGCCTCTAGCGATCGAATAACCGAACTATACGCTCCTTTGCTTTTGAATGGTGAAACGAGCATATATAAGGGGCGGGGGAATGCGGGTTCGTACTGGGTTGTACGGGGTTGTTTAAAAGCAGTTGCTTAGTGGCGATTCGAGAATGAGCAGCAAAACGCTGCGCCATACCACATGCAGGTGTAAGTTTTGAATCGTTATTTTCGTATGAGTTGTTGTAACTTCATTAATCCTGTCACGAAATCAAATCACCGTAAAATGACTTAATTACACAAATTATTATACAGAAAATTACGAACTCGTTGTAAAACTGCACGATTATTGTAAATTTACAAATTGAATTGAATAAAACAATTTTATTTTGCAAATGAACAGAGCGTTTAATTATTTAAAATCCTTTCAATTTTCAACATCCACAATCTTCAAATTCTTTCCAATTGCGATAAAGAATGACTAAGAAGTTCGAAAAAAATTAGTAAGATCGTTGCTATTGGTTACTATTGATTGCTGCTAGCTGCTCATGGTATCTCCATCATCGTTTCTGTAATCGATACAAAGAAAGAACAATTCATTTGCAATATGTAATTCACCTTTTAAATAATTTTTATGTCTTTCGATCTTTACCCTTCACTAATCGCCGCGCCGTTACGAATTTTGTTTTCCGCGTATAGTTCGGCCATTGTCCGCTAGAGGCTGCTTTGTCGAGATGCATTTTTTGTTTAACTTTTTCGACATTGTATCCAATGATCTAGCTATCTATTTGAACTGATCTCTGTTGACAGTTTCTAAGCAACATTTATTATTTCTTATACTTTCTTAAATTGAAACAACCGTTTTTTTTTATATATAATTAGTATATAAATAGTACAATACAATTAAAGGCAAAGTAGGTTTATATTTATATAGTTAGACAATCAAGGCACTTCTATCAGTTTATATGCAAATATAATTTATTTGTAATCTTTGCGTAAATTTATCAGCTATTGCAGTATGGCCATAGTATGACAGTGTAATGAATTTCTTATTGTTACATTTTTAATTTTTCTTCTTGAGCAATCAGTTGATTTTTTATTTTCTGTAGGAGTTCCTTTTTAACAGAGTCTGGAACAAGTGTTCTTGCTTTAGTTGTAACCGTTGAAAGCAATTTATCATAAGTAATATCATGACCGTGTTCTTTTATTAAATCTTTGCAGATTAATTTTACTTGATCTCTCCATCCACATTCAACTAATCGACGACGTAGCAACTCTTTTAGTCTAAAAGTAAGGTTAATTATAAGTCTAAATAAGCCACTAAAGAATATAATGCAAAATTTTGGACATGTCATATATTTATAAATGAATATTTACCCGTCGCGATCTCCAACCATAACTAGCCTTTGATGTGGAGCAGTCTTCATTAAGACTTTTAATTTTATCTACTTTTCTATTAACAGAATTTTATCACTTCTCTTACAACACGGTCTTTAAAGAGAGCCACACTGTTTACTCCTGCTTAATATGTAATGTAGGTTATGTTGTTTTGTCTTTTCGATTTCATAACCTAACATTGTTTCATTTCTCAATTTCTCATATAGGTGATGAAATAACCAAACATGAACATAGATTCTAAAAGTATTGTTTAATGTAACCTATCATTAAAATACCATTATTGATATTTATTCATAATTATTTCAGTTTTTTATAAATGAAATATTTCTTATTGATCCATAGGTATGTAAAATAGGTAAAGAAAATAGATGATAAATTATTAAAAGACGGTTTCAAAATCTACTAGGACAATTGGTACAATGTTTGTGTTAGTTTCAGAAATATTATTTTTACAACATGCAACGTATGTTAAATGTTATTTGATTATTGTGACGACTATAAATAGCATTTTTGTATTTTATTTAAATACTTCTTAATTACTTTTATCGTTTACTTTGCATTATTTCTATTGATGGAATTTTGTATAGAATTAGTCTGTACGGACTGCGTAGTTCAATACTTTGCAAATAGTTATTGTTTACTTTTATTCCGTTTGTACAAGTAGTATTTATCATCATTTTAGGAGATGGCATCAACACGAGTAATCAATTGCATTTCGTACAAAAGACTTGTAGCAGTCTCTAGTCTAAAAAATATATACATTCTTTCTAATTTTAGTATTAATTCTAATTTTCGACAAAATGCATTATATTGTACAAAAAAATCAATTGCTAAAACAGATCATGTTGAACATGAAAATAAAATACAAGTTGGATTTGCGGATGTAGGTAAATTTCATATGTATATATGGACACATAGAGCATAAAAACCAATACCACCCTGAATATTGTTTTTATTACAGTTAAAGAAAATACAAAATCTATTGGATATTTAGGTGTAATAATTAGTGGTATAGGAATTACTGCTTTCATGTTTTATATGATTTTTGATGAATTATTTTCCAATAAAAGTCCAAACAGCGTATACAGTAAAGCATTAGATCGCTGCATTAAACATCCTAAAGTAACAGATGCCCTAGGAGAACCGATAAAAGCATATGGAGAAGAGAGCAGACGTGGGCGTAGAAGTCACATAAGGTAAAGTTATATTTGTACTTATTACTGTTTCTCTTTATAGTTAATATTATTATTAACAACATATAATATTTCAGTCATATTACCTTTGAAAAGGATGGAGTACGTCATATGAGAATGAAATTTTATATTCAAGGTATAAGGAGACGTGCAACTGTGAATTTAGAAGTGCAAGAAGTAAGATATAATGTTTTTATATTTTGTAGACATTCAGCTTAAGATTAATTAAAAATGTAACTTTTATGTATTAGGATGAATCTGGCAATTATATGTACAGATATTTATATGTACTTGTGGATGATATTTTGCAAACTATTATTAAAATAGAAGACAACAGAGAGCAGAAGAGGAGCTCCAATACTGAAGCAGAACTTGAATGGAATTAATATGTTAGATCTTTCTAATTAATATTTGGTACATTATGTATAGACACGTTGATAATCGATTATTTGCAGCAATATTATTTTAAATACACTTTTGTAAAATTTATATCAAATAAATACGGTGATACTTGAAGAAAAAAGTTTTATATTTATTTATAAATCGTTGGCTGCATAATAGTCGCAAATAAATATTTTTATATATGTTATAACAGGTTCTTATGAAATAAAGAAGAAAATATGCTAATAACAATATATCTCTTTAAAAGTAATAGTCTTTAAATAGATGTAACATTCAGGAAATTCGAGGAACGAAAGTTTACTTATGTGACTTCATCTTTCTGTAACGAGAATCGAGGTTCAAGCGAAATAAATAAAAATGAGTTACAATACCTTTAAGATAGTGTTCATGCTATTACTAACAGAAAGGGTAGGTATAATTTAGAGTGAATGAAAAAGAAAGAAAGAGGTAAATAGTACCTACGATGGTTAGGTGAAGATGCGAAGGGATCGTTAGCATTCATGATCATCTAAAAATTGATCGCAATCTGGGGAGAGATCATGTCGTCTGCATCATTTATGATGCCAACTGAGTCTCTGACAGTCCTTCATTTACTCGCGAGCAGATCGACAGAGCGCGTCGTCTATATCAGTTCGCGTTGGAGCTTAAATTGTGACGTGATATCATACAGTAACTCCTTGCTTAATTCTAAATCTTTTTCAAACTTATACCGATATTTGAAAATTATTTCGATGTTAACAAATTGACATTTCATTACAGAGTTTTAACATACTCTCTGTGCCTTTTAATCGTGTACATATCTCGATTATTAAAATATAATTTAAAATTCTTCTAAATTTCTTAATTTTTATACGGAAGATTAATCTTTTCGTGGCAGTGAGACAATAGCTGAATCGAAACAGAGTCCTCTGAATAAGTGATTGGTACCGCAAGATTCAAGTTTCTCTTCGATTGTATCAGATGACCTGTTGTCGGTAATTATGTTTCGTAAAGATAATTCAACGTGAGGTGTCCTGTAGAACGATCGAAACGAAATCACGTGTCGTAGTGGAACGACATGGAAATGTCATCAAAAGTATGGGAAATGCTATGAACTTTTGAATTTGAAAGGCAGGCAAAAAAAGAAGACAATAATTAAATAAAATATATCGTATTTATCGCCGTACAAGATTGAAAAAAATGGGCAAGGTCTGTTCTTGTTTTTCACGATTTAGAGCAATTTTTACACCCGAAACTGTTACGGATAGTCCCCTTAAGCCATTATGCACAAAACCGGAATGTCTTCCACGGCCACCTGCTGCATCTAGTTCTGGTAAGTTCCGAGCAACACAGTTTACAAGTTAAATGATTTCCAATTGGAACGATCGCTTCAAACCGTAGATCAAACTATGCGTTCGCGAGAATTTCTGTGATCTAACGCGCGATGACAAATACATTTTAATACTTGTAAATCATTGTAAACATATATGGACAATATACCTTTTACTTTACACTTGCAGAAGTTAATCTGCGATAACCTTCTTGCGCGATTGATGACCTTGACGCGCGTAATTCACGGATATAATTGATACTTTCCTATACATTAGATAAACGATATCAGAATCCTGTGATTTGGCACGTGTGAGAAAAAAATGACGTTTCTAGAAGAATATCGTACTTCGTAGAATCTCGTTCTATTTTGTAAGTCAATTTATTGAGAATCGATTTATTCCACGCTCGAACAAATAGCAACGTGTTAACGCGATCTAGACAGAAACCGATGATTTATCGTGCTTCTATTATTATATCTAACGTAGTTATAACGGCGGAAATGAGCGCAGCTCAAAACAATCCTCGAAGGATTTCCAAAGTTTCTAGTCCTTGGCACGAGCGACGCTTTTCTTTTTGTATACATATTCTTAAGGCCTATTTTAAGAAAGCACGTGCTAGCCAGCCAGTGTATCGGGCATGCTGTTCGATCTTCGATATGTGCGAAATGTGCTTTCGATAGTTTCGATCATCGCTCGTCATAATCATCCGAGCTATACCGAGCTATACGTTTGCTTGGAGTTCGTTACGGCGGTGATGTCATTAGCCGCTACATGTTTTTAGGCAACTGCGTAATTTCGAAAACTTCCTGTTACTACTTTTTCGATGTAACGGCGCAACTCGCGTTGCTTCTGTTTCACCCGCTCGGTATGGTTTCAAGATCAAGGCGAAGATTTACGAGAGAATCTTGGAAGAAATATTTTTCAAAAGTTTAGTCAACAGATATGTTCGGCTGGAAATTAGCAAGCAAACAGAAATCGCGCGAACAACGTGAATTCCGCTCGGCGCTTGAAAATTTGGTCGATAGTACTTCACTAAAGAAAATAAACTCGTCTTGCCAGCCAGATGGGAAATCTCACTTTTCGCTTCTTTCGCGGCCAGTCGGCCCGAATCGAATTATTCGACGATGTACGTCTCGTTAGTCTTGTTACGCGTGCAGACTTTCGTCGTGACTCTTTGGCAGCTATCGTTTCGATTGCAATTCTTTCATCCGCCAATGTGCAACGTAAAACGGATAAAACGTCCCTCCTCTCGAGACTGTGGATATTTGTGAATCGATAAAAGGTAGAAACGAATGCGACATTACAACATGTGTTTAACGGCTTCGAGGTGTGACCATGAATGAAAGTAAAATTACGCAAGTGGCACCCTGACCTCTGAAGCATGACGTCAGTCTCAATTACGCACAGTTGTATTATTACCCGAGCTTTTTCCGAGATCGAAAGCAGACTCAACTATTTATGATTCATCTTCTTGGTATTCCTAATTGTGAGATAGCAAATCATGTAACGCGAATACGATATTTTCACGCGAATTCATTCGCGTCGACATTATTTCGATTGATTTTAAAACCGACCGAACAAGTTATCTCTTCTTCTGGTAATTTGTTTTAGCCAATCATTCTTACGCGATTACCTCGCGATCGGATTAAAATTGCGCGCGATGTCGTGTTGCATTAAATAAAACCCAGTATTAACGCATAGTATTAACGAACGAACGGAGCAATTCGTTATACGATAAGCATATCTTGGATGTTCCCCGTTTCTTCAAAATATGCGTCTTCCTGTCGCCTTGCCTTTGGAACAGCAATAATGCCATGTACAGTATATACCAAGAAGAATGTTAATCTTATGTGGATATCGTTGCTCGCATGAAACAAAAGGAAGTTCCTGTTGCACCAGGAACGTGCATACCCGCTATTTATCGCCGTAGCTACGGCACGTGCTAAAACTCGTCACACGGGCTTTTGCTTAATTATTTACAGCCGCTTCTCCAACAAGTGTAACTTCGCTTCCTCTGGCGCTGATAACTTTTTACGATATTTGCACCGATAGAAACTCAAATCCACGCGTTCTATGTGCGCTCGTCCTATCTTCATTGTGAGTCAGTTTGGCGGTAATTGAATCAATTTTTATGGAAATTATGAATATTCTCGATCGTGGTAGGCTTGGATTCTCAGTATCGTACGAACGAAATGAGATAAATCGTTTAGAGAATGAAAATTCTATTCTTATGTTGCATCAAATACATGACATCGCGCGTCATCGTCAGTTGCTATGGATAATCTGCATTCTAGAACACTTATCTGTATCTATTTAACTATATATATGTATATACATGTGCATAGCAGATTGCCTCGTGGCGTTATTTTTAATCGAAAACAATACCATTAGGTATGTAGATGCCATAATTTCTTGCCGCTTACCAACTCACCAAAATAGCATCGATTTCGTATGAAACCGGTTGAAGTAATCGTATGACGGCTGCACTATATAGAGACACTTTGAGTAATTTGATCGTTTAACACGATATTTCTTACGCGATCGGCTGTCCGGCTGTCGGGTTATTATATATTATGCGATAGATCAATATTTATTTCTAATTGACCCGGTATAACATTAAGTACGACGGTGTTAATAGAAAGGTAACTGAACCGAGGAATTTTCACTACCAAACTAACCGATCGTAAGTAGCCACGTAATCTTCAAGATTACGCTTTAGTAGATAAATAAATTTGTTCTTGCATCTGTGTTTTCCTAACGATTCTCCGTTATTACGTATAGGCAGCTTACGATTCTCCGACTTATGTACACACACACACACACGCGCACGCACGCACACGCACACGTGCGTCGCAGCGATAGAAATTGCAAGCGAATAAGCAGGAATCTGTGAAACGATGAAAAAAATAGAAAAATAATAAGAAAGGGGCGAAGAATTGGTGAAAGGAGAGAAACATCACCGCGTAGAGGATCAAAGAAAATTAAATAAACGAACAACAAGGAAGAGTAATGTACATGACGAAAATGAGAAACACCTAAAGGTGTGAAGAAACGTGTAACGTGTAGAGAAAACAGAGTTGAGTTAATGTAATGTCTGGCTGTACGAAAAATTTGTAAGAAAACGAATAAAGTAAAATTTATAAAAAATCAAAGGATGAAAAAGAACAAAAGACAGGGAAATGAAGAGAGGCGGAAAGATTTGAAAAAGATGTTCCGCGTATTACTTTAACAACGTGCTTATCTAGCTTTTCGATGTATCTGTGATACATATTTGTCGATAGATACGCTGTTTCGGTACACACCGCTTCTTTTTCTATCTTGCAAAACTCTCCGAGTGAAACTTCTTAAAAGTTAGCCGCGTGGAAGAAAATCTGAAGATTGATATTTGTCTATTTACTCTATGGAACGTTTTCGCTTGGAATCGCGATTGTACGAGGACAAGCGAATCGCTAACAACGAAAATAGGTGACGGCCAATGCGAGCAACCTGCGTTTCCACTTCTTTTCGCAATATGGGAATTAATTGCGTCGACAAGTTTCTTTGTCAAGGCTTGAATTTTAAATAGCCGCGGCTTTTGCAAACCGATTTAAGACGAAAACACGCGAGACGCCGATACTAATTCAACGTACCGATTGATCCTCGTAATTGTACGATACATGGAAACGAGACAATTATTGCGTCCAAAACTGGTAAACGTGTCAACGTCGGCGTAATGACTCTTTCGACGATCTGTAGTTTTTCACCGGCCTTGTCAATCTACTCGAGCGTATGGATTAGTCGCTATCCACGTACATCTTGATCACGTTCGACCATATAAAGATGTTGTTGGCGATCCTCGACATCCGTTTTCTTGGAATACGGCGCGACAGATTATCTGATATACAATTCGTTTCGTAATTACCAGAGTAAATTGTGAGAAATAATCGATAGGATGAAGAGTAGGTGACTCCGACTGGTACCTAGACTCATCGATGACGCCATGTATGGTTGCGTTCGTCGATGCAGAAAAGTCCTTGACGTATCTCCTAGAATATAGCAACCCACCCAACGTGTAGGGCGGCGCGGCGCGTAAAGCGGAGCACCTCGTCTCGCCGTTCCGTACCGTACAGTCATGTACAGTATACAGCATTGCAATTTCTTCCTTATTTCCAGAACGGGGAGCGATCGCTCACTCTCAGTGATTTCATAGAACTCTGAGCAGTCGAAGGACCGCGGCGCGAAATCCGCCGATGGATTCAGTCTTTCGTTCGTTTTCGAGGGACGAGTTTGCATTCCCGAGTCCTCGAAGGATGTTTTATAGATTTTACGATCGTTACCGGTCTTTCAATGATCGCCGTTCCAATCCCTTTCCCTTCAGATTTTACTGTGAGTGCTCGCATCCTCGCGATCTCGTCTCGATCTTGAACCTTTCGACGCGCGGTGTTCCTCCTTTCGAAATCTCGCAAACAGTAAAAGACTAGGCAATTTTTAATTATTCCATTGGATCGTATCTTTATCGTCGTTGGCAATTCGCCATACCTACGAATTTACTTAAGTGTTTCAGGATGCTGGCAGAATCGGAAATATCGTTATGTAAAGCGTGTTTCGTACGTTGGAACCATCGCGTCGCGTCGTAAACGAAGTTAAATTGGTAAAAAAAAATCGTATTTGTATTCTGCTCGCAGGGGAAGATTTTGGAGTTCCAGTGTTGACGATCGCAGACGTGGATCCGTGTATCGCGGAGAATGGATTCAATCACAGAACATCCAGATACGACTTGATGACTAGACAGGACGACAAATCTAGGCTGGTCGTTAGACGGGGACAAGAATTTTACTTACACTTGACTTTGTCCAGAGATTACGAGCCAAGTATCGATGGTATGTCGATAATTTTCACGGTTGACGGAGTCGAGAGGCCGCTATACGGGCACGGAACCCTCGTTGCGACGGCTGTTCTTTATCCGGGAGAACCGTCCGAGGGTTCCTGGCATGCCACCATTGACGCTATTCAACACAATTTTATTCGATTGAAGGTAAGCGATCAAAGGCGTATCATCTTTCATTCGTTTTCCATCGGCGCGGTCGTAACACGAACGATTCCTCTTTTGTCACTTTCTCAGATCGTTGCAGCTCCCGACGCGATAATAGGCAAGTGGAGGATAGACATCGATACCAAGAACAAGAATTTAGACGGAGCCGTTAGTTACACGGTGAAACAACCGTTTTATCTAATTTTCAATCCCTGGTGCAAAGGTAGGGAAACTCGGTTTCGATGAAAGAAGCGAAACGTCCGAATACGTGGGACAATGATCTTTTGAAAATTTTCCAGAGGACGCGGTGTACATGGAGGAGGAAGATCAGCGACAGGAGTACGTGATGGCGGAGGATGGTTTGATATGGCGTGGAAGCTACAATCGTCTGAGACCAACGGTTTGGAAATATTCGCAGTTCGAGCGAGACATATTAGATTGCGCGCTGCATCTGATGATACAAGTTGGGAAAGTTCGAATACACGGCAGAAACGATCCTGTCGTTATATCTCGCATTCTGTCGGCAGCTGTGAGTACTCGAATCGACTTCGGTCTGATACGTCTGTTTGCTCTCGACAGGCGAGACTCAAGGAAAGTTGCCGCGTTACAGGTAAATTCGCCGGATGACAATGGCGCGGTAATGGGTAACTGGTCCGACGATTTTGGAGGTGGTACACCACCGACCAAATGGTTGGGTTCGCAAAAGATCCTGCAACAATACTATAAGACGAAGAAACCGGTCAAGTATGGTCAATGCTGGGTATTCTCAGGAGTGTTGGCCACCGTTTGCCGTACCCTGGGACTACCTTGTCGCGTGGTAACCAATTATGCGAGCGCGCACGACACTCAGAGCAGCTTGACCGTCGACTATTTCGTCGATGCCGAGGGGAAAGTTATGGAGGAGATGAACAGCGATTCGATATGGCAAGTATTACGTCCAAGTATACCCAGGTAGTTGCAACGCGTATCGATCGTATACGCGCACGCTGTTCCATCATTTTTCACTGCGGTCCGGTCATTTCGTAGGAATTTCCACGTGTGGAACGAGGTATGGATGACTCGGTTGGACTTGTCGCCGGAATATTCTGGTTGGCAAGCGATCGATGCGACTCCTCAAGAATTGAGCGAAGACGCGTACCGTTGCGGACCGGCTTCCGTCGCCGCTGTGAAGAAAGGCGAGGTTCTCCGACCTTACGACAATGCCTTCCTCTTCGCCGAGGTCAACGCGGATAAAGTGTTTTGGCGTTACAACGGACCGACTCAACCTCTAAAGTTGATTCGAAAGGACGTGTACGGGTGAGCATTTCACGCGTTCCGGTCTTCCTCTAAGATCGATCGATTCGTCGTTCATTCCAGCAAAGAGAATAACGTCCATTTGTTTTACCTTCTTTTTTTTTCGATACCTAGCATCGGGCAATTTATTAGCACGAAAGCGATCGGTAGATGGGCAAGGGAAGATATCACTCATACCTACAAGTATCCAGAAAGTAAGAGATCCTTCGAAGTGCGAGCGAGCAGCGAGTCGTCGATTCTTGCTAAAGTCTTAACGCGCGGTTCCTTGTTTTCGTTTCACAGAGTCGGAAGAAGAACGGGCTGCCATGTTGAAGGCGTTGCGTCAAAGTCAGTCGTTGTTTAGTCGTTATTACCTCAACGAGGAGTTCAACGACGTCATGTTCAACTTCGAGCTACGCGACGATATCGTGATCGGACAACCTTTCAGGTATTTCTTCCCTAGTTTGTTCCCTAGCTCCGTTTATCCGCTGTTTCGAACGTTCTCTCTCATATACTCACTAGATGCGTCCTGTTACAGTGTCGTGTTGCTGATTAAAAATAGAAGCAGTTACAACGAGTATGAGGTCTCGGTGATTTTAAGAGTAGAGACGGTTCTGTACACCGGACGGGTCGGCGACCCAGTGAAGAGATTAAATATCGATCGACTGGTGAGACCTGGAGTCCTCGAGGAAGTGCGTATGGATGTATCCTGGGAGGAATACGGGCCTCGACTATTGAATCAGTGCGCATTCAATATTTCCTGCCTGGCCACCATCAAGGACACCAATTTCGAGTACTTCGCGCAAGACGATTTTCGCGTGAGGAAACCCGACATTAAAATCACGGTACGTAGGTGCTCTTCACGTTCTATCCTATCTACGTTTATCGCGTGATCGACAACCAAGTAAATTAAAATCGTTTCCGTAGTTGGAGAACGAGCCGGAAGTTGGCAAGACGCTAAACGCGACAGCGAAGTTTCAAAATCCGCTACCCATCCCATTGAAGAAGTGTAGATTCCTGATCGAGGGACCTGGAATGGACGAGCAGCTGAAATTGAAACTGTCGGACCAGGTAGAGGTGGACGCGTACGCGGAATGTTCGTTCTCTATGGTACCGAAATTCGAAGGCCGCGCCACGATCGCTGCGAAATTTTACTCGAAAGAGCTCGAGGATGTTGACGGTTTCGTCAATTTTATGGTAAAATCGATGAAAGCTGTTACAAACGGCGAGTAACGACCCGACGAACTGAAATCGACGGCGTAAGTAGTCTGTATTCACGAGTCTTCCAGCGAGCTTCACCTTTTTAACGAGTGTTCGTAATGTTTTGTACGAAATAAAAGTTTGAAAGTCGCCTGCCTCGCATATGCCGTATGCGGAGGTGGCGCGAGTCGAACATTTTCGTTCAGATACTATGCACGATCCTTTTCCTTCCGCGGCGTCTACATCGAGAACGTTTAGAGTAAACGTCAGAAACGAGAAGAAGCGGCAGGACGAATGGCATACCGGTTCGGAACAGGCTTCTACGTTAGGCCAATAAAAAATTCAATCGACAGAGAACTACCTGAGCAGCGTGGATAGCCGGGACTACCGACTACACGCGGCAGGCGATATTAACGAGCGGCGATCGAGAGAGTCGTTGCGTCGTGTGCGTGATTATTCGGAATAACAGACGGAGATATGGAAGAGGAGGAAGGAGAAGAAAAGGAGAAGAAACGGGACGGGGAAGAGAAAGGATCGCGATGATGACGAGTGTTCACGAGCGCACGCATGACACTGACGCGAGTCATGCATCACCATCTAGGAAATTAACGTTGAAATATTATAGACGATGAATGGACCCGATAGCGAGCCAACTCGCCCGGGACGAAGTCCAGCTTCGACCGCTTCCCTGCGAAAGAAACTGGCTGCCAGCCGACTCGACGGTAAAACCAATCGACCAAGTTCGTTGGACGGTACGTCGATCGATCGAAATGGGAAAGCAGGGTGGGGTTCGATGACAGACATTAATTTACTATTATCTAAGGACGCGAAGAGTACGCGTGGATATACCGCGTGCGTGATTTCTCCAGCCTACGTAGGCTGCCACTCGCGAATCTCAATCGCGTGGATACGAGGTAGTATTTTTATAACGGGTCGCCGTTTCGATTAAAAGAGACTAAAGAGGAAGAGGAACGGAACGATAAGCTGGTAGCAAGTGAAGACGAATACGAGGATCGTAGAAGGGGGGAAGAAAAATGATAAACGAAAACGTTGGAGTGGAAGAGAGCGAAGAGGGTGGCGGAGGGTGGCGAGGAAGCCGGCGGGAGACGAGCGAAGCGAAGAGGGAGGAAGAGAGAAAGGGAGAGGAAGAGAAGAGGAGAGGAAGAACGATATGGAAGATAGTAGTGAGATATGTCTAAATACATAACCGTGACACGTGATGGACGTGTTGCGGCCCCTGTCTACAGGGGTCTCGAAGAAGCCTACGGGGCCCGTACCGATCTCCATTTGGATCCACGGGATTCTGGACTTGGCACCCTGCTACGCGCCATGCATCAACACCCAAGATCCATCCCATTATACCTCATCAGAATAACAAACACGCCTTCCATGCTAAACCAACATTCTTTTGTTCCCATCGAATCCCAGGATCCATCAGAATCGCCGCGAACCATGCGCGTCAGTGACGTATATGTTTTCGTGTAGCCAACAGGCCATAGGGGGTCTTCTCGCAGGCCTACAAGAATCTCAGAAGATATCGTGAAATATCGTCGGATGGCAGAACCGGCGGTTACAGACCCTCCCGAAGCTTCTCTTCGCCTCAGCGTTTCCATAGTTTGCCGATTTTCTGGCGAACGAAACACGCTCGGTTTCGTTGGTCGTCGCGAGACAACCATTTTATTTCATGCGCGTATACACCTAAGATCATGGCTATTCGCTCGGTCACGTTCGCTTTAGAGGGGTAAGAGATCGCCTTTTATCATCCCCCTTGAACGAACGTCTCGCTTTGACGACACGTTTCTAGATGGCAGCACGCTCTCGAATCGTCGAAGGGGTGTATCATGTAGCTCGAAATTGATGGCTCAGGGGAACGAAAAACTCGGACGACGATAAAATTTGATTCGCGGGAGGAAACGTTGAAATACGCAAAAACGTCGTATTTAGCGTGCAAGGCGAACGTAATAAATCGAATGCGCTAGGCATTCACGATCACGTTGCGTATCGATGGTTTAGTAGCGATCGTAAACAATCATAATCGAGATCACACGAAATGCGAGTGACCGCGATAACGCGTAACGTGTACGCGGATTCGTTACGTTCCACGTTTGATCTACGAACGGTACGAACCAGCGGCGCGTTGCATCGTTCGTAGAACGAACTGGAAAATCGAAAGAACGTCCGACGACCAAAGTGCGGATGAAAATGAAAGAAGAGCGGCTCTTTCGATTATTCGAGACAGGAAATCTCTGTTTCGTGATTCGACGCGCGCTAATCGATCGTCCAAAGTAGCCCGCGGGCCGACTCCTAGCTCAACCGCAACGGTGGACTTAATTTCGCTATTCGAAGCAGCATTCGGAAGTGGCATGCATCCAGCCGCGTGCACGTGTACGTAATGTTTCCCGTCATCAGGAAAACTCTGTGCAGTAAAAGTCTGGAAACGGTTACTACCTTTCCTTTTACGTCTCTCGACCTTTATTCCCCGCGAATTCATTCCCGCGTACGGGCAATAAAGACCACCGCTAATTCTTGGAAGGTATTTTTTTTTTTTTCAAAGGAACAGGACGAACGATGAGTTGGTCGTGGAAACGGCAAACTAAAAACGCGATACGAGAGGAAATTGGTCGGATCGGCGTAGCGTGGCTTTCGACCGGTCGATCTTTTAAAACGCGTTGCCGTGCATCTTTTCAATCGCGTTTCCGACTACTCGTCACGTCCCTTGACAGTTTGCCTTTTTCTGTTTGCACGAGCATCCCCGGTGCGGTTCGGCATTGTCAGCGAACAAAGCTGCGTAACGACGAGAGGAAAGGTAATTCGTTCGATAGGCAGACATCGGGCGAAACGTGGTCGTACAACGAAACGAGGAAGAAGCCGTGTTTCGTGGACGCGATTCGACTCGATGGCGAACGGAAAATTTCCGTTTCACCCACTTCGACCAACACGATCAGTCGCGAGAAATTAGTTTTCTCGTTGGAAACTGTGGTGAAACGAAAGCCGCGCGCGTGCTCGAGTTCTTCCCCTGTAACGTGGATCGTGTCGTATCGAATTCCAATCTAATTTGCATCGGAGAACGGAACGGTTGTTTACCCACGTATAAGCCCGAACAGTTGCGAGCGGCTGGCAGCGTATTTGCGCGAGGATTTCGTCGAGGCGGTGGAGAAAGGAGCGGCCAAATCGGCCACACCGCCTTCCTTCGTATACTGCTCGAGGTAGGGTGGTATCGAGGGATCGTAGGAGGGATTCCGAAGACGAGGCGAAGCAGGAAGGGACTGGAAAAAAGGGAGAGATACAGCGCGACTACCTTATTACGCATGCACCCTGTCTAACAAAAACGACTCTCTCGTTGACTGACTGACTGACTGACTAACTGACTGACGCCCCGTACCACCGCTTCGCCGTGGCGCGTTTATATTCCCGCGTTTGTGCAAGATCAACGTGCAAGTTGCCGGATGGAAATGTACGGTTGGTCGCGAAACGATGAAAAAGTCTGGCCGAAAGAGCAGAGGATAGATACGTGGAAGAGTCGGTTGGAAAGGGCGGCGATTTATCGTGCCGAGGTAGATGATGCTAGTTAGCGGTTTCGTAAGTGACGAGAATCGTTTGAAAGTCACGCGCTGAAAGGAGAACAGGGGTACGAACCGGTTTACGAAATTGACCGAGTTCAAAGGGTATATTTATCCGGACAAAAAGTAGAGGACAAAGGATTGGCTGGAATCGGGGGCAGGCAAATGGTATTTAATGCGCCGTGTGACTGACGCGCCGTACCGCGTTGCATCGGCGAGGAATCGCGTGTCAACGTTTAGTGGGAAGAACGACGATCGTTTAGGTTGGCGTTCGAAAAGAACAGACCGTGCCCGCGGGAATTCGCGGCCATTGTGTCGGCCATCTTTGATCGGCGACTATTACGTCGGCGGTTATGCTCGTGACGCGAAATGACAGGTTCTAGGGAACATTTGGCCGACGTTGGACATCGATCTGGGATTCCGCCACTTTCCGATACAATAGCGGCGGCAAGATCGGTAGGTGGACACAACGGTCGAACCGCAACGTCGTTCGGATTCGTCGAAAAGGTTTCAGGATGCGAGCGAGCCGCGAAGCGGCGACGTCTATCGGTTCGGTGAAGCGGTTCGCGTGCCTCTCGTAATCGCTTGTCGTTCAAATTATGTAGCTCGATTCCGCAAAAATATTGGAAGACTGCGCTCGCCACGTAATTTGCGCTAAATGGACGACATCTATTTAGAAAGTAGGCAATTTCCTTTCTCCGTGGTTCCGCTGCACGTTGTATCCTCTTTGCCTCTGTCTTCCCCCGAATCTTTGTCCCTGAATGCTATTTGTTCGCCACGAATTTGGAAATTATCGGTGATTTACGACGCGCGCGTTTCCTTCTTCTTCTTCTTCTTCTTCTTCTTTTCCTTCTTCGCACGCACGCACGCTGGCCAGATACGACGGTATAGAAGAACAGCACACAGAGACGCTAAAGATGCTCGTTAGCTTGTTGGAGATCGGTTTTGGCTGTGAACAACGTGTATAGGACAGCCCGTGATAGAAGTCGGCTTTTCCGGTCGGGAAAAAAAGAAACCTCGTTGCATTTTGCGAGCAAAGACAGGCGACAGGAGGAGAATGGCTCTCCCTCGGGAGAGATCGCGGCTTTATACAGCCAGTTGACATCGAAATCCAGTGACGTATCTAATTGAGAGCAGTTTAACGGCGAGGGCGGATCAGTAGGATAAGCCGTAAGCCGACGAAGCCGCTGCACGAGATCACCCTAGGCTTATAACTGCCGGGGAATCTTCTTCGGACCTCTCTCTTCCAACTACCCTCCTGCATCGTGGTTCTGCTACGCCAAGGGTATTGCGGCTCGTGATACGACAGCCCTCTTGCCGTCCTTCCAACAGACCAGCTCTCTTCTCCCCTTGCTGCCTCTCACCCTGCCCTCGCGTGCCCCCAGCTGCTACCCTCGCCTATCTACCAGAGAATCCGGCGTAAATAATGCCGATTATCCCCCCGGCAATTGTTTTATCGACCGAGCTGTCCCGCTCGAAGAGCAATCTCGAAAGAGGGTGGCCCCGTTCCGCGCCTCACCTCCGACCTTTCCCCGGATCCCATTCCACTGACCTTACACAGATTTACGAGTCGCTTCGCGGAGGGTGAAGACTCGAAAAGTAAATTTCCCCGCTCGTTCGCGTAACCTCTCGCTCCGAGGAACGGCAAGAAATTCGCGCAACGTCGAATCGGCCCGTTTCGGCGAAGACGACGCGTTCCATCGCGCGATCCTGCTCACAGACATCGCGCGTTCGCGCCAAGATGAGTTACCTGCAGCCCCGTCGACGCGCGCGAGGAACAGCTTCTCGCTCTGCCGCGTCTTCTAATGGAAACGACGAAAAAACGTATCGCGGAGTAATTCGACCGCCCCGTTCGAGATAACGGCGCGCGTTCAGCGCGGATACACCGCGCCGCGTAGATCGTGGATAACGAGCGCGTTTATAATTTTCGAAGGGTACCCTTTAATAGTTTCGGTTTGATCGAATCTGCGAGCTCCGCTTCCTTCGCGGCTTAATGTAATTCACCGAGCCGTTCGCTTTTTGCCTGCTCGCCTCTTCCTCCCTCCCACCATCGGTTAATTATGAAATTATCCAGAAACAGCCACTCGCTCTCTCTTTCTCTCTCTCTGTCTCTCCTTCTTCTAGCCTCTTGAGGCAATATTTGAGCGCGAATTATGCCGGTACTCTCTTCGTCCTCCTCATTATCCCTTCCTACCCTTTTCCTTTCTCGCCATTAGCTGTCTCGTCCCACCCTCGTACGTCCGTCCCCCTCTTTCTTCGTTTCTTCCGCTTCCATTCACCTTACCACCCCGTGTCTGCCGTCTTCTTCAGCCACCGGAGAAGCTTGATTCGGTTAACGGGTGCAGACGAACGCGACTCGCCTTCCATCCGTTCCGACTTGGTAACGTTCGCGCGACATCATCCGCTTATTTCGAGCGTGGTTCGCAAATTCGATTAATATTCCCGCAACGACACGACGACGCGACGCGACGCCACTCTCCGGCCGTCTCCTCTTCTCTCGCTAATTTTCCACCTTTGATCGCGATAGCTCGCAACGATACGCGCTCCTTTCGCCTCTTACCACGATGATTTCGGTCAACGGGGGTGGAATTGGGTCACGCGGCGGAAACAAGCGAAACAGAGACCGGAACGATCGTCCGTTGATTGCCGCGCGCGCGTCCACCCTTCTATTCGATCGCTCCGTCCCTCCCTTTGTTCGTCCGGTCGATCCCAACGACTGAATAAGTCTGGCCAATTAAAAAACTAATTTCGATTAGAGTCCCCGAGCGGCCATTCGATATCGTGTAAGTACAAGCCGCGGGGCGCTCGTCGAGAGGGATGAAAAAAACTGGGGGAATCCGACGCTGCCGCGCCATTCGGAAGGGCTAAGAAAAAATAAGGAGGAACCGGGCAATTTGTGCCAGTTTTCACGGCGGAATTTTTACGAGCGACCGTTATCGGGAGCGGTAGCTAGGTAGGAAATATCCTTTAGCGGTGGCTCACACGCGCACGCTTTTCTCTCGATTAATCCCATCTCGTTGCTCTTATTTTGCCCCGCAGCCGGGGAAAACGGAACGGCTGTCGCGACGCGATCGCCATTGCCGGTCTCAAACCCTTGGTAGGGAAGCGTGCGTGAGTGCGTGCGAGCGAGCGAGCGAGAGAGCGAGCGAGCGTGCCGTAAACACACGTTTCTAAAATACGTTTGGTTCCGCGACGGTGGTTTATCGAGCAAAAAATCCGCAGAATTTTCCACGATTCCCCAGGGGCCTCCCAGGCGAATCGCTCTACAGATATATTTATTTATGCGCGTATTAGTATTTATGTAGGTGCGTACCTACAGGCTGTGGCACCCCGCGGCTCTCGAGGCGTGGATGCTTCAACCGGTATTTGTTATTCTAATGTCGCATTATATATTTGTTTGGGGGCGTGGGCGAGTAACCCGAAGTGTGAAACACGTTGTAACGCGTAGCTGGTCCTCCTGGAATTCCATCCTGTCGCCTCGGTTCCGGCTCGACAACCGCCGTCTCTTAACCAGCCAGCGGCTCTTCTCAGCGCTCCTACGCGCTGTACTCGAAAAACCTTATCGTCGATTCGACGAGACGAGATTTCTTCGACAAAAGACGATGATACAGCCGTGGCGGTGGCTCCTCGCGCGCCTGGACACCGCGGACAATTTATTCCCCTTATAATCCGTCGCTGATCTCCCTGTCGAGCTGAAGGAACGCGAGCCATCGGTTCTCGTTAAACGACCTTTCGTAAAGGCACAGAATACCGTGAAAATGGGCCAGTATCTCTGAACCAGAGATTCTTATCTTCGGGAATCCCGTACGAACGCGTCCT
Organism: Bombus pyrosoma; assembly: GCF_014825855.1. NCBI lineage: Eukaryota > Metazoa > Arthropoda > Insecta > Hymenoptera > Apidae > Bombus > Bombus pyrosoma. The sequence goes on from NC_057774.1 coordinate 5,107,110, forward strand.
CGAAATTTACAACGCCAACGTTTCCTGCTTGTCCGGGCTTCTTTCCACCAACAAACTTACTACCGGTAGCGGCAATAAAATGCCGACTTCATTATGTTCGTCCGTCTGGCCACGCGTAATTAATACTCATCTCGATATTAACTTTCAACCGCTTTGGAAACCCGAGGACGGATTTGTCTCGTAATTCGCGGTTTATCGTCTCGCTGCGTCAAATAGCCGATGCGATTCACCGACCACCTTTGACATCCTAATTAACGAATTATACTCGCCACGTTGGAATTCGTGGACGAACGTTCGCGCGTCGAAGAACTGGTTTCTACCACGCGTCACGTCGCCGCGTTACGCTTCGACGTGGCTTCGCTATCGACGCGGCTGCTGCATCGCTTCGTTTACGCACTCTCGCACACGTGTACGGTGTTACGCGTCCTCGTTAGCCGCGTCGTCGCGTAGACGAACCACCGTGAACTCGTATAACCATCGCGTAAAACCATCGACGCTTGCGCCTAATACGATCGCCCAAATTGGGTAGCGCACGATAAACCAACGCCGAAGCGATCTCGTATACGCGTACGCCGTAAGAAACGACGCGTCGACGCGTAATATACCTTAATCGCGGGTAAATTAATCGATCGCGACAGCGACGTCCATAATCGCGCTCGATATTTCGTTCGTCGTGCTCGGAACGTCGCCGCGAGAACGAAATACGTACCTGTCTAAAATCGGATAGATCTGTTTCGCAGTAACGAAACGAACGTTTTACGTTTGCAGTTTTCGACGCACGACGCGGCTGCCTCGAGTGGGCTGCACAATAAAGAGTTTAGTACATCGTTAAATTATACGCCGTTTAACGATAGCCTTCCTCGTTCTCCGCGTCGGAAAGAGCAAAAGATTTATCGATTCAGTCGGGCCACCGCGATTCACGAAATGTCAGGAAGAGCGATAAACAAACACGCTCGAACCGGATGTAATCGCGTTTCCTCTTCGCGTTTCCTCCCTCTAGTCTCGAGATCTCAGCTTCGCCTCGTGATCCCGCCTACTTTCGATCGCGATGCGCATACGTTTCCGCGGTTTCCATACGTTTGCCTGCTTGCAGCGCGATACGTGGTCGGGCGTCGACGTGATCGCGTGCCGATAGCTTTTTCGCGATCGTTATCGCGGCTAACTCCGTCCGGTTTCTCGACTATCCGCGCTCGTCGCGTTATTACCGCAGTAACACGGCCGTTTTCTCTAGGTCGTCGAGCCGTCGACGACCACGGCCAGCGATCTTCCATCCATGCGCTAGCTATAGGTACGCGTCCCATCCTCCTGATCGAGTGGAATTTTCATGTTTGCTGTTGGGTATTTGAAGGTCGCGTTACCATCGGCAAAATTACTCGCGCGGTACGATGGCTGGCGATTTCGTTGCAGACTGTCGCGGTGTGTCGCTCGCAGCGCTCGCCATGCAAATTTGTCCACCACGACAGCCGTTCGATAATTGGCTCCGATTTGTTATTGGATAATTCCCGGTCACGGATCGACGTCGATACCTAACGGTAGCGGCTGGCCGTTTAAACAATCGATTTCAAAAAGATAGCGGTCGCGCGTCGATCGCTCGACCCTGCTGTACCTATCCTGCCAATCGGCCAAGTTAAAACGCTTGGAGAATCGCTATCGCTGCCAGCTACTAACAGAGAACACACCCACGAGAACGAGAATGTTTCTCAGCCACATGAGTTATTCATGACGTACCTATATAGTTCTCCACTTTGTCACTTACACGCGTTCTAACGCCACGCATGTCTCTCTCTCTCTCTCTCTCTCTATTTCCTGTTCTCTTCCTCGTTTCTATTTATTTATCTATCTAACTATTTATGTATTTATTTATTTATCCGTAGCCAGAGGTGAGGCTATTAGAATACACGTTTTGTTTCGCGGGGGCCATCCGCTCCGATCTTTACCAGAATCTCTTCCCACCTCCTGTCGTTCTTCGTCTTTGTCCTTTTCCTTCGTCTCGCTACTTTCGAGCCCACGCATTGTAATCTCGTTGATGCGCGTTGCAGCGGAGAAAAAAGGAACGCGGAGGAGGAATGTGTCGCGCGCGGCATGTGGCCGCATTATGTACGCTTAGCGTGCGCGCGATCGGAACTTGCGAAGAGCGCTAGCGAGAAGTCCCTGCTATACGCGCCTACGGGCTTTTCGGCGATTCGTATCTGCTTTAATTTGAATAATCGTTGCTCGTTGCTACGGTTCGCTCGGAATCGTATCTCTCGCGCAGCTTTATCCCGTCCGTGGCAGATGCTCGCACGAGTAAAGTAAGTAAGCGTTCGTCGTCGTCTGGACGCGACGGTTCGCTCGTCCAGAAGCGAAAGCGCTCGAAAAGGCGGCCGACGACCGGAGAAGAGAGTGGCTCTCTGCGTATACACACTCGCAAACGGTTTACGTTTTCCACGCCGGCAGATTCGATTCCCTACTTGGGGCATGGAAAAGCTGGCGCCGCGACGCACTCGACGGCCGACCGAGCCCTCGAGATCGCTCTCTTTCCCTCTCTCGGCTAACCGCGCGATCCGCTGTCCCTTTGGAGAGGCGCGTCTACGTCTCTTCTTCCTTTCCGCTTTCAACGTTTCGACCAAGCTGGTCCTCTTTGCTCTTCCCTCGACATCGTCTCCTCGTTATCGCAGCCACGAACAGTAATTTCGTTGTTATTATTAGGAACGCCCGAAGGGGCGAGGGAGAGAAACCGTGTGTTTACCCTCTCCAGAAGCCACTCGAGAAGCCGAGAAGCTCGTGCCATGAAAGATTCTAGTTTATCCTTCGTTCACGATATTGCTGGATACGCTCTTCTGCTCTGTTCTGCTGCATGCGTAATTGCTGCGATTTCAACGAGCGTCTTTGTCGGTTCTCCTTTCGTCCATTGGTAACCCTCTTGTATCCGCTCGCAGCTCCGTTTCCTCGAGTAGCTTGCAACGTCACTCTGGCGACGATGCTTCCGTATCGTCTCGTCGAATTCGTTTCCCTCGTCGATCGCGTTAAAGAATTTCGCGCAACATTTGCAATTTGCATCGGTCGCGTCCTGACAACGACGACGGCCCGGAGAGTCGGCCGTGCCACCGAATTCGAGTGTATACAGCGTGGGTGGCCTGCCACCTCTACCGTCTCTACCTTCCTCCGCCAACGGTAACCACAACTACCAACGGCCAGGCGTGCAGCTCGCGCAGCCTCTCCTCTCTTCCGATGATGAATGACTTTCGTGTACTTCTGCGTTGCGTCGTACCGTGCGGCTCTCGGTCGCGATTCCACCCCGTGTCTTCGCACTCCATCTGCCACGTCCAGTCTCGTTCCTTCCTTCCTATCTTCCTTTCCCTTCGCGATTTTCCTTTCCTCGCTGTACCTTGATTTATGTACGTGTTTTTCCTTTTTCCGTGCGCTCGACTTCGCCTGCCTGTCCCCCTCTCGCACCCTCTTGCCTCTCCGAGACGTCGACTTTTTTCTCGCTCGAAGGTAAGAAGGGCGAACCAGAAGGCACGGGATCCTCGTCGTCCTAGTTGAGACGTAGTTGTTCGATCGTAATCGCGCAGGTAGTTTACGTTCGAGGTTTGGTAAAACTCGGCCTGGTCGGAAGTTACGCGTATACACGAGAAACTCAGTTAAGTGGATACAGTCGTAGCCTGTTAAACGGCGAGTTTCACCACGGGTGACGAATTTGAAAGGAAACGGTGACACCTCGGAGCATCCGCAACTGCCTTAAAAACATTCGAATGCCAAAGCAAACGGGGGGTCCAGGACAGCTCGTTCCTGCGGTTCGTTCCAAGACTCCTCGAGCATGCCGCGTCTTTTCAGCTACCTGAAGAAGAGTCGTGGCGAAGGAGACGAGGAGAGGAGGAGAGGAAGAGAGAGAAAGAGAGAGAGAGAGAGACGGGTCTTCATATTTTATACGGGATGGGATCCTTTATGCGGTCGACTACGGGGGCACCCAGCGTGTCGAATAGAATTCAGGAGGCCGGTACACGATAGGTATTTTGACATGCCCGAGAAATTAGTATAATAAAGGGGGGACTAGGTAGACCGGCTAAGTGCCTAAACACACGCCGTAAATCTCCCCTCGGTGCTCTCGAAGATCCAACCAATGCGGTAAAACACGGTCTTCGCGATCGTGCGCTTCACGTTGCTGCTTCTCGGACACCGACAGCCCGGATCCTCTGACGTTTGATCGATCGAGATACGTCTACCGAATGCATCTAACGGTCTTTATCGCCACTATGCTTCTGTCCCTTTGTTGGCAGTAGCGTTGCACGCGCGTCCTCCAATCTCCTGCCCGCAGCTCGTTTTCATCTTTTTCACCGTTTCCAGCCAACGGTGTCTTTGTACCGCTTTGCCCTTTTGTCTTTTGCGAGAGATTCGGTTCGGGGCGCGGTTCGTGAGAAACACGGAGGCTATGGAACGATCGGAACTTTGGCAATCACTTGGATCGACGATATTCGCGGACGTTCGGCCGTCGAACAGTCTACCACGTTGGAGTCGAACGCGATACGTACAATGGGTCGTTGTACGTGCTAGGATGGCGTAACATCGTGATGCGACGAAAGATATAGGTAGGTAGAGAGGCTGAAAGTTTCTTCGAAGCTGCTAAACGACTAAGCAAATTCTCACTGCGAGCGATCTCGACGCAACTGTGTACCTGGCAAGTCGATCCAACACCGGAATACGCCTCTATTAGCAGCCGCTGTAGATACGCGTATATCGCGACGCCTGGGCCAACGTCAATGGCGTAAACGCCACGCGATTCAACGATTTTCCAAGTTTTCGTTGCGTACCGCGTTGCGCGCGCGGCCACGAAAACGTAAACGCGATACGCACGGTACAGATCGTCCAGGGTAATGCGACGTCCTTCGATCTCTCCACTTTCGTCCCGTCCTTTCGTCCGATTAATTGCACGGTTCAAGCTGTCGTCTCGTTCGGAATCGAGCGAAAAGAGCAAAACGTTGCCGATGTGGAGAAAACTGCGGCTGTTTGTAAGTCGCGACACGGCAGTATGTAAATCGTTTGGACGATCAGCGAAACGGGACAGATAGAGGGAAAGCTGGACGTGAAATGGTCCTACGCCAATGTATGTACAGCAGTGGTACATACGTAGATACGTACAAACGCCGGCCATCCGGTGCACGAGGGGTCGATCGATCTCTCTTTCGTCGTTGCGCGACCACCGTGCCGCTGCCACGCCGCCGCTTCGAGATACCTCCGCGATCGGTGGTAGAACGATGGTGGAGAGGTGGAGGTGATGGCGATGGTCGTGGTGGTGGTGGTGGTGGTGGTGGTGGTGGTGGTGTCGTCGTCGACGACGACGGCGGCGGCGGCGGCGGCGGCGGCGGCTGTGTGACGGTGACGGCGCGTGGGGCGTTGGAGGTGGTAACGATACGGCGATGGTCGAAGGTATCGGCGGTGGTCGTGTCGGTGGTTAACGGAGGCGTGGCCTGGAACGAGGCGCCTCCGGTGCGCACCGCCCTTGTCTCGCGTTCCTACGTATCGTAGTTTCCCGTGTTTCCACGACTCGGCAGAGTCACGTGACCGGGCGCTCGATCCCTCGAGTTCGGGCGACCGCCTCGACGGCTCGAGGAAGCCCCGAAAAGCAACGCCCAATAGGGGAGCCGTCTCCGCTTTCCTTGTCTCTCTCGGGCGCACCGGGTCGGCTTCGGTGTCGTTATCGGGGCTTCGCGAGCGGCCAGGCTCGAGCGTCGTTGCCGTGCGAGCGAAGTTGGTGGGGCGAGCGGTGCGCGTGGGAGGAGGAGCGGTGGCCCAGTGAAGTCCGGGAAGTCGAGCAGCGCAGACGCGTTCGTTTTGCGTTGTCTCGATCTTCGTCGTAAGTTTACCTTTCGAGCAGCAGCAGCAGCAGCATCCTCTCGCCAACGCCACCGACCGACCGATCGCGCGGACTACGTTCCGCGTCCTCGCGATTCGTTCCACTCTCGTAGCGCGTTTTCCTCGCGATCCTCGCCGATTCTCGCGTCGAGAAAGTCGATGGGAAGCGCGCGCCGGTGTTCGGCTTATCGTTGATCGTCGTTGTCGCGTTATTCGATGGTAACCGGGGTCCAGCTGGTACAACGATAACCAGCAAACCGATAACGGGTCCGAGTAGTTTCGACGTTTATTTTCGCGAGTGAGGCTTGGTGATTATCGTCCTGCGTATCGTGCGCTTCCTGTCGGCAACGGAGCAAAGTGTTTGCGTTCGGGTGGACGGAGAGAAAGAGCGAAGAAGAGAGACGGAAAGAGAGAAAGAGAGAGTGAGAGAGAAAGAGAGAGAGAGAGCGAGGGAGAGAGAGAGAGAGAGAGAGAGGAAGAAAGACGTTGAACGAGAAACAAAGGCAACACCGGACACGAGAAGGAAGAGGCCGAGGGAAAAATCGGAATCAAAGTGTCGTCGACCGAGAAGGGATGCCTACAAAGGGGGAAAGGGGAAAAGCGACGGACTTCAGCATCGCGGCCATCATGGCGCCCAGGGGTCCGTCCTTCGGGCATTACCACCTGCAGGGCATTGGCAACGCCGCCGCTACCGCTAATACCAGCTTGGAATGTCCAACTGGCAAAGCATTCGTCGCCAGTTCTGCCCTCGATCACCGTGAGTTTTCCACGATTTTCTCTCTTCTTTCCGAAACGCCCTACGCGCGGTTCACACCTTTGCGCACCTCCGGCGACCTTCTGCTCCGTTTTCGCTTCCGCCCGTAAAACCGCAGGATTACGTTCGTTGCCCGACGAGCAAACGTTACGCGTTCGTTAACACGCGAATGGACGTGTTTTCTTCGAGTTTGCGCGTAATGGTATTCGATAAGAATCAGCACGAGTTCTATAAACGCGCACGAGCGGATGGTTAAACATTTCGAAAAACCTGTCGGTCGGTCGTCGTCGTCGCGACTTCTGGACAGACCGATATTCTTGGAAATCGTGGAGATCGAGATACGAACGAGCCGACTCTTACAGGCAGAGATCCGCGGCGAGCAGTTTTCTATCCGACGGTGGTGCGCGAGTCGAGTTCCGACGAACCTCGACTGGTCGTTGCCAGAACGTGGACGCGCGTGTATAGCCTGCGAACCGACGAAGTATCGGGCAAAGACGAACAACGTTCGACGAGAATCTCGACGTTTCACGCCTTACGCCTTACGCCACGCGACGATAACTCGACGATAATTGAGTCGGTCGCGTCGACTTGGTTCCAACGATAAAACTGTCGTTGTTGGTCACTGGCCGTGTTTAGTTTGGCTAAGCGTCGCTCCACATCCATTAGCCGAGGCGTTGACTACCTTCGGTCGGTTCAATTACGATTTCGTGATCTATCAGAGGCGTGAAAATAGAATGTCGAGCGTCGGATCGAAAAACGCATTTGGCTGGTCAGATGATAATTAGCGTCCGAAATGGGAGCACTGGCGAGCAGAAAATAAGCGACTAATTGTTGCCAACGAACCGCGCCGCGTAAATTTTACCTGTTCGCACCCAAATTAACGATCGTGACTATCTTTGCCCCGGTTGGTTAAAAGCCTCGCGTACGATTCACCTACGTTTTCTTCGAATTTCGCGTCGTTAAGAAAAAGGCGATAGCAATTAGATATTTACTCGGAAGCGATAAGCGAGGTGCTTGCCAGCGTGGACGAAGAGGAAAGAAAATTATCGGGTTGGACGAAGAATCCGCGTTAATTTTCAAACGAAAAAGTAGCATCGCGGACGAACGATTTTTCTACGAGGGAACGTAAATTGCTCCTGTTTTTGTCTCCGTGAACTCGTCCGGTGCTTTCAGCCGGTAATCACATTAGCACCGTTAACGACGCCATTACAGCTCCCGTAGCAATCTAGAGATTCTTAATCGTTCCCAAGAACAAGTTTTGCCACATAGAGTGGGCGAGGTGGAAAACATTAAATACGAACTGCAATTAGATTCATAGGACCTCTATCGCCGCCGTCCGTAATCATTGTTTCGCGAATACGTTCTACGTCTTGCAATGCTACCGGATAATGGAGAAAAAAAATTTGCATTAATAATACGCCGATGTAAAAGCGTGCTGTAGTAAAACGGCTACGTGAAATCGATTCAGGCTCGCGGCGATGTAGCGTGTTCGCTATCCGAAGGATATTTCAACGACTTAATAATGAAATTCGCCCAACGATAAACGTTAATGCCGGGTAATGGTGCTCGAATCTCTGTCCAAGTTCGTGTTCGATTCGACGTTCCAGTTATCTTGTCCGTGTCATCTCTTTCTCTCTCTCTCTCTCTCTCTCTGCCTCCTCTTCTCTCACTCTCTCACTCTTTCTCTCCCTCTTTCCCTCTTTCCCGTATTCGTCGGTTTAGGTACCAGCCAGGAATCTAGAAGGAAGCGCGTCAACTCGTGTAACGCGATCGTTATTCGGCTCGTTCCGTCGATCCTTTTGAACAACATCCTTCGAACGGCCGGGTGGTGACAGGATTCTGGGTGGTCGACTGTCGGTCGTGGCAAAAGGAAGCTGACGTCAGTAGCTCGGTCATATTTCTTCTTGCCTTAAGATCATGGAACGTGGGACCACCTCTTGGCACGCTACGGCCAGAGTTTTAACTCCTTCCGTTGTCCGGAAAGCTTCCGGTAAGGTTTGCACCCTCACGGATCTTCTTCTCGATCCCCATCGGGCATCTACTCAAAACCGAGATTCTCTTCTTCTCTTTGTTGCTTCGCCCTCGATGTCCCTTTTCTTCCTCGATGCTTTCTTCTCTCCCCTGGTCGCGTTCTATTTTTCCCTTTCCTCTGCTTCCGGTTGTTTTCTGGTCGCGAGGATACGTCCACTCTGTCTCTGTGTGCTGCTTGAAATTGCCAGGGCCGCGGACAAACGCGTCTCGCGAGTATCTCGAGTGTCCGATTCGTTCGGACGAGACGAGTACACGCTGGAAATCAACGTCGAAGACGTATGGTCGTAACGCGTCGCGTGTGGTTATACAACGTAATTAATGCACACACGACACGGTCAGAACGTAGCAGGTTGTTATTGCCTCCGTTTTATCGCGTACCTCGCCATTAGAGTCGCGGTCCGCGCTCCTCGCGACCACGTTGCTGGACCTTTCGAGAATTCTCCTTGCTCGAACGATGCTGGTGTTGGTGGTGTGGTGGCGGTGGTGTCGGTGGTGGTGGTGGTGCGTTAATGATATCGACGATTCACCGCAATCTGTTCTTTTGTCGTGTCGAAAACAGAAGCGGGATAACGTGCGTGCGTGCGTGTGTGTGTGTGTGCGTGCACGCGCGATAAAGAGGGCGAGAGGCAGAGAACAGGAATTCGAGATGAAAACCGCGAATGCGTGATGTCGTGAAAGAACGTCGAGGTCGGAGCGCACGCAACACGCACGGTTGAGGTGTTAATTTTAACACCCGGCTTTCCCCGATGGTCGCCGTTGTCGAGCCGACTGGCTGTTTCGAAGCGACGCACGCGTTTCACGAAACCAGTCCCGCTCGATGGCTCAATAAGGAAATCGTGGAATTTTGTCGTCTGTTACGCGCGAATCGTTTGTACGACCTCGGCCCGCGGAGTATTCTTTTCACTCGTCCAGTCGATCGCAACACGCGCACGGCCCAGCCTTTAGAACCGCGTTATTGTTGGTCGGCCGACTCTGCCACAGATAGGGTTAAGGTAGAATGCAGGGGGAGCAGGGGATATGCGTGCGCGACAAGTGCCACGGCCTGCGTGAGTGCGTACATGCACGCAGATGCGATGATGATGCACGCAACCAGCGAGAAACGCACGCGATGCGCTGTTAACTTACCTTCCTTTTTAACGCGCTTCTCGTGGCCCTCTTCTTTCTCTCATCCACGCGTTTATCGGTTTCTCCGAAATGCCCCTCTCTATCTTTGAATCGTTGAATTTCCGCCGATCGACGCCCATTCGCCTTTCGCAGCCATTTTTCCGTTTCCGCGCCGTTTCCTCGTCTTTCTGATCGTACGATGCTTCGTAACGAGTACCTCGCGTCTCGTCGCGTTTCTTTTTCCCCCAATACGCGCCGATACGTCCACGATTCGCCTTCCGTCGCCACTAACGATCGTTGGATCGCCGCGAAAACGTTTACAGCGGAACGTTGGAAAGAAACGGTGAAAGTAATTGGCCTGGCGCTATATCTGTCAAATACGTCGTCGAAAATTTGACGAAAAACCGGTTTGGGCACGCGCGCTTGAGAAAACCTTCGCCCGTACAGCTTGGCCGGAGTATCGGAAACGATTCCAACGACGATGCCAAACGCTTCTAGAACGGTAACTAACGTTTTAAATCGCGGACTCTTCCACTCCGCGTCGACGACCCTCGACCGAACCTCTTAACGGGCCAGAACCGTTTCTCCTCGTTAGTCCACGACTATACACGTAGGTACGTTACGTACGATTTCCGCGGCATCCTCTCGCTAGCTACATTTTGGCTTTACCTGCCGCCATATCTCGAACAGTTTCGCTTTCGTTTCGCTATTTCGCACCACCTGCCTTGCCTCTTCTTACGACTCCCCGTGCTGCGAATATCGATGCGTCGAACAATAGCGCGCGTTGCGTATCAGCGTTGCGTGTGTTGCACGATGTCGTGACGTTAAGCGACGTTCGAAAGTCGAATCGCTCGCCCGAGATCGGTTAAGGGAACTTCGTTGCCGACGCTCGTTTCCGCTTTTTAATGGTAGCTCCTTTGCTACTTGTCCGGAAGTACGCGTTCCTTTTTTATTCCTCTCTTCGCTTTTCTCGCTCTCGAGACGAAGCGTCTCGTTGGAAAGATCGGGAATCGAACAGTTTCTCTCCGCGAGTCGAATTTCGCTGGATATCGGTTCTTTGGCGCAAAGAAGGAGAAAGAGAAGGAGTGAAAGGGGCGGAGGGGAGAGGCAGGAGAAGGATGAAGAGGGTTTCTCCTGCGAAGCGTGTTCGGTAATACTTTCTCGAGAGAAGCAATTTTTTCCCGCTCGCGACACGTGTGCGCCAAAGTGTGCGTAAACGCACGGGTATCACTCGCGGATCCAATTTGAGATACGACGCCGGAAGACGCATTGTTCGCGCGGAATAGTACAAATTAACAGATCGGTATCGTGACGGCTGCAATTAACATTGTGTACACTGGGCGCGGTGGATTGGCTTTCTTGAAATCTGACGGTTTAATTAGGCGCCACCTTCGTGGCAGATGCGCGCTCGCTTCGATTAATTACCTCTATACTCGGCTTCCCGTATCGTTTCGGTTCATCTCGCTCGTTTTAAATCGACACGCTCAATGGTAATCGCGTCGCGACGAGAAACGGTGTTTCGCGACTATTTCGTTTTACTGCGACTTGTTGTATTTGCCACTTTCAGAGGGAGACGCGACGTACACGAGATGGCGAGTTTTCGTATCGCGACACCGACACCACGTTTCTGTCTCGCACGTTCCCACGTAGTTGCGCGGTCTCGTCGTATTTAATTTAACGTTGGCAAAGTCGAACATTGTTCGGTTCGTCGTTGCGCTTTCCTCTTGTCTCGCCGTTAGGAACCCGCGACCGAAGCAAAATTGATCCGATGCCAACGCGAGTACGAATGTTTCAGGAACGAGAACGTCACCGGTGAACATCGTGGCAACCGCGACCGTTGTGACGGACGAAGCGTTGCTCGCCGACGACGAGGTAGACAACTGCGAAGGCGAGAGCGAAGGGACGGAGAAATCAACTCAAGAAGAGGATGAAGAGGTGGACGTGGACGTGGAGGAGTGCAGCAGCATCGACGACGGGCCGGTTCACGGCGTGCCGGATGATTTGAGCACAACGACAGCCTCGACGAGAAATTGCCAAGACGGTTACAACGAGCACGAACGGAAACACCGACTCCGAACCAGTTGCAACTCCGACGAGCTCCGGGACGTCGAGTGTCATCTCGAAACGAAGGAACTGTGGGACAAATTTAACGACCTCGGCACGGAAATGATCATTACGAAAACGGGCAGGTAAGCAAAACGTATCGATCGTTTAGCTCGCGCGACCGAGAGCAGGAAGGTCGCGTGACGCGTGCAGGTGCAACGGAAGATACCCGGGAATCGGGAATAGCCAACGAATCGGCAGATATTCGTCTCGCTTCGAAAATTAACTTCCATTTCGTGAGAGCCGCCGACTCGAGGGAGCGAGAGAGAGAGCGAGAAAGAGGGAGAATGAGAGAGAGAGAGAAGAGAAGAGAGAGGAGGCGCCAGGAAGAAAACATTTGGCAATCTTCGTTACGTATCTTGGAAATTCGAAGGAATCGCGTTCCACTTGACCGCGCGTTACGGCTTCGATTTACTACGTGCGAACAAATTCGAAGCCGTTGCCGAACCAAGCACGCGTTCGGCTAATAACGGGAAAATAAAATTTTTTTCGGCCGCAATTAGGCAACGTCACGCCGCGCCGTTACGGCCCCGGTCGACGGTCGTTAATTATCGCGGTAGAAACACTGGTAGCGCGTTTCGAACAAAAGCCAGTCTCTCTAGCTCGTAGCCCCGTAGTATACCGTTCCTGACGTTGTTGTCCGACGGATACCGGCAAATTGCGACAGCCCAAACAAAACGTCCGAACGAACGTACTCGAACTAATGGATTTCATTGAGCGACGTTTTACGAGATATTTAAGGGAGTTTTCGGTGTAATTTATCGCGGCAATTTGTGCCTCTCTCCTGTTTCTGTGTGTATACGCGGTGCTCGCTCGCTCGCTCGCTCGCGCGCTCGCTTTCATTTTTATAGGTATGCTAATAAAGTCGAGGCCGCAGCTGCGCGCTCTAAGGATGCGTGACCACGTCGAAATTACGAGATGTTTGCGCGCATGGGAGACCCGTCTCTAACTCGCTGTCCCTTGTAAACCACCCTGCGCCACAGCCTCGTTTTCCACGTCATCCTTCGCGCCACCGTAAAAACTCGAAACCGTTCAGACGTGTTCGATTTTTCAAGTCTGCGCCGCGTTAATTACGCGACAGCGGTAATTAACGCGCGCGTGTCGCTTTCCGTCGCGTCGTGCTCATCGATCTCGAAATGCTTCGTCGATGGGAAACGAAACCAAGTAAATACGGTATGTGCGTTATCGTCGGCGATACAGTTGGAAACACGCGACCGGTTGGTCGGTGAGCGCGAAGAAGAAAATCGAACGAGACGCAAACGGCTTCCGGAACGGGACGTACGCCGCCGTACGTAATTATAAATTATTACTCGATGAGAGTCGTGACAGGCGGAGCGTCCGATTCGCGTGCTGCACCACGAAACGCGTCAGATCCGGCCGGCTACTATGCTCGATAGGAAAGTTGTCGGTTTTCGAGGAGCGGAATCGCTCGAGACGTACTTTTGTCGAAACAATCGGCGATTCGAAATGCTTGGAAATTATCGCAGGGCGTGTCGTTGGCTCGACTTTCTTTCTAGGCACGATCGATATATCAAGAACACGGCGATGCACGAATAGCGTCGTTAGCACGAGAAACTTGGCACGAAATCCCAGCTGAACGAAAACGTCAGTCTCTCGAGTGACAATACGAATTCGGACCAATCAGGTGGAATTGTCTGGCTCTACGGGGTGCCAGCACCATATACACTCCTCTGATTCTTCCTCGAGGACTAGCACAGCTCACGGGGTCTCTTTTTTCCCACGTTGGCACCCGCCAGCGTTTCCTTTCTCCTTCCTTCTCTCCTTCTCCCTCTTCTCCTTTTTCTCTCCCTCTTTTTCTCTCGCCTTTCCCTTCAATTCTTTTTCTTCGCCTTGTCGTCGTTCTTCTCTAGACAACGCGACGACCTCGATTTCAATATCGCGAACAAAGCCAATTTCGTGCGTGCAGAGTCGTTACCGGCCGCCGAACCAGAAGAAGAAAGCAGAAACATCGCAGGGCGCTCGCACGGCTCGGCTCGGCTCGGCTCGAGTCGAGTCCGGCGAACGAAGGCCTCGCACCTTCCACAGCGGCCGATCTTTTTCTCTCGTACCCTATAATCAACGAGTTTTCGCCGATCCTTGTTTCACCTGACCCGATAACAGACCCTTATCTTCCTCTCTTTATTTTGCTACGAACCGTGCACACACACCGTGGCCTCTTTACCGACGATGTCAATCGTCGAAAATAAAACGATCGGAGCGCGCGTTCGGTAGGGAAACGGGTTCGGTGAGTTTTGCGTACGCGAGCTGCCTCTTTTCGCAACGGTTCGTAAAGTCACGGCAGAGGTAGCGAAAATCGAACGGTTGTTCACAGTCGCGACGGGTGTATATTTTTCAAAGTTTAAGTAGGTAAGCGTGGACTGCGAAGCAACGCGCAGAATAGGAGGTGTGGACGAGCAGGTCAGCGGAGAGCGAGACAGGATACCGGCGGATAGAGGGTACTCGTCACGCGAACCCTTCATCAAGGTGCCAGCAACCTACATTATACACTCACACGTGCCTCGACCGGTAGGGTAAACGTGCACGTTACGCGAGAACGTGCACGGATCGCGAAACACGACACACGGAACAACCGAAGGAATGAAAAGACGATAGAGAAAACGCGAGAAAGAGGACAAGGATGGGCAGAGTGTGAGAAAGAGAGAGGCAATGGGAACGGAAAGGAGCTGGTAAACGCGCCTATTTATCCCTGTTGCTCTCTCTTGTTCTCTCGGTTGCAACCAAAATTCCGGCCGATACGTGGCTGCGAAGAGAAGCGGCAAGAAACGTCCAATTCCACGTCTCGATATTTGTCTATTTCCTATCTCTCTCTCTCTCTTTCTCTCTCTCTCTCTCATATATATATATATGGATAGATGGATATATGCAAATCGCAGCCTGTAGAAATATAACGCACAGAAGGCACACGGCATGGGAAAAAGGTCAAGAACGAGCTAATTATCGAACGATCGACTCGCTGCTCGGGATCGTCGAGCAGCTAGGTGCGACGCGGAAAGAGCCGGGACATAATTATAACAGGGACAACACCTGGCGGTGTTGCAAAGTCGTTAGCTCGGCAAACATTTAAGTAACTCGGATGGCCTTTCGGATCGCTATAATATCCAGTGCTTCCGTAATCCATTTGTAGCAGCCCTTCAGCCGGTGGTTCTGTCCTCGGGGCTGATGGCTTCTCCGACCACTCTCTCCACCCCTGAAACGCGTATACGACGCTACTCCCGCTACGGACTAGGGCAGACCAACCAACCAACCAACCAACCAGCCAGATGTACGTATGCGTCTGCACGTATACACGCGTAACGCGTATTTCGAGGCTGTTGGGGTGCTTTGGGGTCGAGGTGTTCCTGCGATTATGGCCTCGTTAGCCACGGCCCATGGAGGGCTTGTTTGTTTCTGCCTAATTTGACAGGGAAATACGCGATGCAATGAGAGACAGCTATTTCCAAGAGGGTATGGCGGGCAGAGGGTAGAGAGGAAGAGAAACAGACAAACGATCTTTTTTCCTTCTGATCGTACGAATCGTTTCGTTTAATCGCGTCGCGCTTCGTTTCTCTATAATTTTCCTTTAATTCGCTCGCTAAACTTATTCGACGAAGAATGGCGCGTAAAATTAAATAAAAACATCAACGACGCGCTACTTTACGAACGGCCGACTGTTCGTAATTTAGGAAATCCGCACGCAAGGCGACCGTTTCGGAACGTAACAAATCAACGACCCATGCCTCGTGATTCTCTATAAAGATAAGGGCAATCGTGTTCACGCGCCAGATATACAGGGGTTAGACGAGAAACGAGAAATAGGGACGCAACGAAGAATCAGGGGAACGCTGCATTGACTTACTATCGATACTTAATAGCCGTTTCCATGTATTTCTATTCCACCGCCGAGTGCGGCAGAAACTACCCTCCAGGGTGATTACTTTTTTCTCCATGATATATTACATCAGGATCGGTGCTTTGAAATGAGAAATTTGTATGGGGCAAGGGGGTGGCTGCGTACGATCGAAGGCGGCAAAACGGTGATCGCGTCGTCGTTCGTTTTCCTGATCAAGTGGTCGATTCTTCGGTAGCGAGTCGCGTGCTCCGAATTTCCGAGCCTCAAAGTCCATCGGTAACCATCGAAGAGATGTCTAACGAGATCCACTTTTGACATGAACCGGACGAAAGAGTAGGATCTCGCGCGACCGTCCCGCATCGTTATCGTGATCGTTCCAAAGAATACATCGTAGTGGAAGAGGCATCGAGAAAGCTCGTTCATCGGTGAATCGATCTTTGCGGTTGGCGACTTTGAGGCAATTGCGGCGTTTGCGGTCTCGAGGCTTCGTCCGATCGACCGTCTTTCAACGAACGCGTACGATTTGTCGCATTCTCGTGGCTTTCAACGCGGTCGTTGTTAAATCGCCGATCGACTTTGAAAACGCTGCTCGTTGTTGCTGTTGCATCTTACAGCGGTTCCGTGTGAAAGGAGGACGCCTCGTTCGACGAGCAAAAAACGGCAAAGGATATTACAACGGGACGGTTCCGGAGAATCTCCAGCTTAGAATAGCGAGGATTCCACAAATTTGACTGGACAAAAAGATTTGATAAGTCGTGCTGTGCCTCGCGAATATCGCCAACGAAAGCAGCAAGACGACGTAGATCGTAGTGTTGATCAAACGGCAGGAGCACGAACTCGCCGATGGAAATACGCATATTCCACGCCTGGCGATGCTTCGAACTAGAATCGACGCGTCTTGGATGCGTTGCCGAAGGCTGTTGGTTCCCGCAGAGATTGACCTGTATCTCGACGTTACTTCGCAGATAATTTCTTCCGTAGTTTGGATCTGTTTCTCTTCCATCGTCTGTGTCGTTTCCTCTTGCCTGGTTCGCGGAAGGCACGCGTCGTCCGTGCTCTGGTCTCGCATCGTTCTTCCATCGTCCGATCTACCACGAGCGGTGATCGTCGGTGACGATTCCCTTTTCCATTTCCGCGCCGTTTTCGAGCAAACGTTCTGTATCGATTTCATCAGCTGATCGTCACCAACCGGCGCTGCTTCCGACTCTCGATCGTTCGCGAAGATCGAGAACAAATCTTCTTGGCGGAGCCTCGATCGAACGCACGGAGGAAGTTCCTCTAAAATCGACATGACGTTTTCCACGCAGGTTCTTCGACATACTCTGTTCTGTGGATTGCACGGTCCCGGACACTCGGTGAATTGATCGGCACGTCGGGACGAATTCATCCTTTGCTGGTGCGAGGACGACGAATCCGGTAAAAATGCAAAAGCGACCACCCGGTTGTTCCTCGAGCAGCGTAACGAACGGTTTAGAAACGTCGGTGCACTTGGCCGCCGATCGAAGCTACGTCAACGAACACGCGCATCTGTCCGACGCGTGCGCCTCGACGCTGGAGGTGTTGAAAAGTTGACTGCATATAACGAGGTTCAAGGGTGACTCGCTCGTAACGAAGCTTGAAAGGCCTGCGGGCGCTCCTTTCAATCAAACCGACTAGTTAGACGCGCCTCTACGTTGCTTTCTAACTCGAGAACTCACCACACGCTTCCTACGAGAATCGGTCGTGCCAGGAACCTCCGGACGCGTCGTCGCTCTTTCCTCTGCGTGTTTTCACAACTTCACGAACGCGCGGTTCTCGTTGCGCAAACGCTTCGATACGGTTCGTCGATCATATACATTTTTTTCTCGTTTTTTTTTTTCTTTTTGGTATCCTTTTCGCGATCGGTCAGTTATTATCTGCGGTTTAGCCGCGGTTTTCCATTTAGTCGAGGTTAAACGTCGAATTTTCTATCGAACGAGATCGTAAGAACAAGAGAACGATCGGCAACTTCAGCGCAGTGCCTGTAACTATGTACATGGTTGCGATTAGGCGTGCGCGCGGTTCTCTTCTCGAACGTCGATGACCGAGATAAGCAAAAAACGTTCGTTCGTTTTTCTTTTTTTTTTCCAGACGAATGTTCCCGACCTGTCGTGTATCGTTCAGCGGATTAAAATCGGAAGGCAGGTACGCGGTGTTGATGGACATCGTGCCAGTGGACAACAAACGATACCGATACGCGTACCATCGTAGCTGTTGGTTGGTCGCGGGGAAAGCGGATCCACCGGCGCCGGCGCGGCTCTACGTTCACCCGGACTCACCGTTTACCGGGGATCAGCTACGAAAGCAGGTGGTCTCGTTCGAAAAGGTCAAGCTGACGAACAACGACATGGACAAGCACGGCCAGGTAAGAAAGTTCGCGAGCAACCGCGTGATCGGTTGTTCGTGCACCCTCGTAAAGCTGGTATGCACGTGGGTCAAATATCGATCTCGGGAGAACAATCTACCTCTGTGTTTTGACGAGCGCGCTTCGCATTTTTACGACTGTGAAATTCGAACGAAGTTCGTCGGGTTCGCGGGTCGGACCGGACCGGGAACGGGGCGATCACGACGTTTGCTTCGGTCGATCAGATTCTGCGAGATCGAGCGGCGATCCAAACTAGCCAGACATTCGCGTTATTTATCGCTAAATTCACACATTCGCGGGTTTCTTCGAACGTGGTGAACCGGTGATCGGATCACGGGACGTGTGCATACGTTGCCCGAGAATAAGACGAAAGATTTAACGAACGACCAGTGCCAACGACGTCGACAATGCTCACGGATTACAGTGTCATTTTTCACCGGTGGAATCGCGCAGTTTCGCTCTGCTTCGAGGCATCGAAGACGTCGTTGACGAGATTTCGGACGTTCGCGCGCACCGAAAATGGCCTCGTAAAACGGATACGCGACGTTACCGGGCACGTAGGCGTGGCGTTATCGTCAACACTGCTCGTTAATCGTGGGCGTCGAAGCTGCTAGCACGTGAAACGTAATATTTCGTCGTCGTCGTCGTCATCGTCGTCGTCGTCGTCGTCGTCTTCGTCTCCGTTCTTGTCGTACTCGCGTAGATCGATCGCGGTGCTCGACAAATCTGTTTCCTTTCCGCCGTGTACTGGGGATCGCGCGCCAATTGCAAACGGGTCGAAGAGACGAGACGCTGGAAATTTCGCGAGTCGATAAAAACGGTGATTCGGGCAGGCGTCGGTGGCTAGGTGGTAGCAGAGCCGAGTGCGTTTCTTTCGGGCTCGCAGAAATATCGTAAGCATAGAAGGTTAACATCGTAAAAAGTATAACTGTATGGCGAAAAGAGAGTAACGCGGGAAAAGAGCGTAGATCCGGGGAGAGGCGAGAAGCAAACGAGGGTCGCGCGAACCGTCCACTCGCGGACTGGCCATAATGTTACGAGCATTATAGGCGGTTGGTGGTAGTGTCTGTCGTAGGTGGTGTGTATAGTAGGCACGACGGCATGCCTATAAGCTAATAAATTGAATGGATGTTTGCCCGGAGCTTTTGTCATGATGATCACGAGTAGCCCACGCCTGGCCTGTTGAGCACCTTTTGAATCTCTCTCCGCCAGCCTGTTCCCGTCTCTCGCGCGCGCCTCCTCCACCTCGACAACCTCGCGCGCTCGCTTCCCGACACTTTCTTTCGCTTTCGTGCGCGCGTATACCTTCGCTGATCCGTGTTACGTTCCGGTTCGTACCGAAATGTTCCGTTCCGATCCTTATCTGTCCGCGATATCGCGCATCGACATTTCCAAGTTGGCGTACAGTCAGTATCCCTGAATCGCAGCACGACTACGTTTCCTTCTCGACAGCCTGGAACGATCAGTGTGGTTGCGCACCGGACGAACACACGTCTGCATTCATCTACACTAATTAGACGTTCGTTAACACCGACGTTTTACGGCAATGAACGATTCCGTTTTGCGACGTTCTCGCTATACCTGCGTATTTACCTGACGGTCG
Organism: Bombus pyrosoma; assembly: GCF_014825855.1. Lineage (NCBI taxonomy): Eukaryota > Metazoa > Arthropoda > Insecta > Hymenoptera > Apidae > Bombus > Bombus pyrosoma. Next base: position 5,126,770 of record NC_057774.1, read on the forward strand.
TTTCAACCATTACACGTTCTGCACCTCGAATTCTTCCAGAGAGTGTGAGGGAGAGAGAGAGAGAGAAAGAGAGAGACTGCAACCACGAATTCGACGGGGTGTCGTCGTTCTTCGAACACGCGTTACGCGCTGTGTTACGTACTCGTACATGCAGCGTTGTACTACCGCTGTGCCGCATTGTAGCGACACGTGCATCTCCAGAAATGCATTTTTCAGCGGAGACGCGCGTGTACGCGAGAAACCTTGGCGCATAAAGGATAGGCGTACGTAGGTGAATATACATGTAAAGCATGGTGGAGAGCAAGTGCGAAGGAAAGAAGCGGGCTAAAAGAAGGAAGGAAAGGAAGGAAGAAAGAAAGAAAGAAAGAAAGAAAGAAAGAAAGAAAGAGAAGGAAAAAAGGCTAGGCAGGCGAGTGTCGAGGAACAGACACACCGGTTAAAAGCAGTCGTGGTGAGCGGAGTCGAGCCAGGAGAGCCGGGAGAGCTGGGAGAGCCACGCAACGCCAGTCAACTCTCAACTCGACGACTCAAGTGGTAGGGAACATTCCTTCGCTACGGCCACTATTTCATCGTTTCGTATGACGCGATATTATAAGACCCCCGCCTGCGTGTTGGCTACTACACGGTGGTCCAAAAGCAAGCATCCACCTGCGACGACGAGTCGTCTTGTACGATACCTGTAGGTAGATACGTTGCCGCGCGCCTCTCCCGCTACTATTCCCCAATGCCTGGCACTCCACCGGTCTGCCGATCCACCGATATTCTTCTCCAGTTTAAATCTAAATTACCGTGGAAACGGTACACCGTGCGCTCCTACGCTCGGCAACTGCGACGATTTTTGGGACGACCGGGACGGCAAACAGTCGAACAGAACGCGCAAAGAGATCGAGTTTCGACTTTGCTTCTCTCCTTCTTCTCTTTTTCTCTGTTTTTATTTTTCTCTTGTTTCTTTTTTTCTCCGATCGAGGATCCGTGACTCGGACAAAAAACGGCAGCAAAAATCTGACCGTTGAATTCTTGCGTCTTGTCATCGTCGCCATGCGCGCTTTTGACATTTCCCTTCTAAATACGTAACGAACCGAAAGCGACACGGTTCCGTTCCGTTTCTACCGTGTGATCGACGTTAATACCATCGGGAGAAATATTTCGCGTCGCTACAACGATCACGAGAACGGGACGAGCATCGGCATCAAAAGATATTAATAATTTCTTAACACGGCGCGCTTTTAGCGCCGCGGATACCAGGAAGCTTTAGTCAGCCGTAATGTTGAGATTAAAAATGATTTATGATACATCGAATGAGGAGATAGCGAATATCCAATTGGAATTTATGATGTAATTGACTAAACGGCAGATATAATAGCAAGGCGCGACTAATACGAGTATATTCGATGAAACCGTAAAGCTCATTATCATCGACGTTGCTACTTTGTAACCGAGTAAATCGTTTTCATCTCTCTAATAAAATTAGACTGATCTTCCGATGTCTGGATCGGCAAGTCGCGTTATCGGGCTCGGATAAAAATAGGCAAAGTACGTTGCAAGACGTGCCGTACACGGTCCTTGCAAACCGACGATTCTCACGATCATGCGCGCAATGTCCTTTAGGCTGACGTCAGGTATTAAATTTCGTGCCTCTAAGTAGAAATCCAGCAAGGCGAGAGGGCTGACGGAGGCAAGACAAAAAGGGTCGATACGTTAAATTATTTTATTCGCGTCTCGTTGTCCTACGCGTGCGTACGCGGCGCGTTACACGTTATCCGTCCGGGAGGAAACTCGCGCGGCTTGCTCTTTCAGAGAGAAGAAAATCGCGCGAAGAAAAATCCGTGAAGAAGAAGGGAAGGGGAAGGGAAGAACAGAGGACGACGCGTTTCGAAACGACTGTGGAGAATGAGGAAATCAGAAATCGGCATAAAATAGACGCGGCGCGTCGGTCGCGCGAGCACACACTGTTACGAAGAAATCGGTGTACGTTCGGTGGCATCCACACGAACAGTCGAGCGAACAGAGTAGAGCAAATTGGAGTTCTGACAGGTTGCAGTGGGGTGTCCCACTATCCAACGGTGCAGAGAAAACGGATAGGGGCACCCCAGGATCCCAGACACCTATAATCGTACGGGCATAAAGTTGCCCGCTTGGAAACCTACGGTTCGGTCCACGGGGCCGCGCCGCGCCGCCGTACTCGTTATCCGGACTCGAATTAAATTCGAGACCTTTTCCTTTTTCTCTGCTTCATCGAGAGAACACAATCTTGCACCCGAAGGAGACGGGAGGACGTCGCGCGGTGCGATATCGAGAATATAACGTTGCTCGTTTAACATTCGTCCTTGCACCATCGTGCGACGACGCGACGAATGAAAAATTTATAAGCTATTGCATAATCGTAAATCACAACGCCGCGCCGGGATATTAACAACGACCTCTCTCTGCCTTTGCAAATATATACACGCTTACACGAATCGCGTTCGTATTGTTTCCTTTATCGATGTCGCAACAGGCCGGATTCACGTTGAAATTCGAGCGAACAGACGTTTGCCGGGCGGTGTTTAGGCGGAGTGTTTGTAAACGCGTAGCAATTTGACAATACGAGCGCCGATAATTCGGTAAAGCGGAAAGATATCGATGCAACGCCGCTGAAAATAAATAGTCACGTAAAGCAGCGTTGCGAAAGAGAAGGAAACGGTTCGTGGCCAACACGGGGATATTAATTTCATGGTATACCGTTGCGTTATAAAAATAAATTACGAGCGAGAAACGAGCCGTCCCGGCTGCCGGATTAAGTAACGAAATGTTCCGAGGACATTTCCATCGGGACCGACCGCGGCCGCGAGCCAGCCAGCGTCGATCGTTCGTTCTCGACCGACAGCTATCGGTCGTCGACGGGTATCGTGGTCGAGCGAGCCCGTGCAAGAAGAAAAACGACTATAAATCGCACATGTAATACCGCTATCAACGTACATTACATGGATGCCGCGTTGTTTGATAAATCGCTAGATGCAAATTGCGTGCGTCCGACGATGAGAGTGGATTGGATTCGGTTTCTCGAGTATACGCGATTAGCGTATAATCGGTGTGTACCGACTGCTATTTACCGCGACAATTTCCATTTATCGGAGTAACGTAAACGTAAGGGTACGTCGCGCATCCTTAAAAATCTCTGGTAACGGCGATATCGCGCGAATAAAATTGCTATTCCGTCGACGAGAAGATACTCGTAATCGTAAAGCGATAGAGTTAACGCGACGTTAACGTATCGCCGGAGCGTAAAAAGGATTTTCTCGTCGGGTTCCGTGGAAATGTAACCCTCGTGGGGCTCGACCGTCTACCAAAAATTAAGACGTTCGCTCGATCGTCGCAGCGAACGATGCGACAACGCGCTTCGAGGACAGCCTGTCGCCTAAACGAGGAATTTCGTTTTCCGCGCTGCCGGTGTCTGGCGTAGCCGGTGCGCTTCGCGTCGTGCCGCGCCGCGTCGGGTCGGGGAGTGTCTGGTGGCGCGTCAACGCGCGATGCCAGCCGCAGATATCGCAGATATATTTTCAACGATAATATGGTCGCTAATAAAAATCCCGTTTAATATCGCATCCCCGTGCGTTGTACGATACCATAACGCGCGACGTTCCACGCTCTTATTGTTAACGAGAAACAGGGACACGATTTAAGCGCGTGCTTTTGCCGGGTCAGCTCGAAGCGAAACGGGGACATAGGAGGAAAGCAAAGGGGCGAAGAGCGCGAGCGTGAAACGAACCGCGCGATTCGAGTCCACCGACCACGAGACTATCGATTAGACGAGATCGAGGGAAAGCGGAATGAGCGTAAACGTCCACGTAGGTCGAAAGAAGTTGTAGACGTACGTGGAAAATTCGAGCGAGCGTTTTGCGCGAATGTCGCGATCGTGTCGAGCAACGTTGATGTATCTGGAGTAGAGCATTTCGCAGGCGCGGGTTTGCGCGATATCTACGCGAGAAACTTGTTTCATCGTGGCACATTGTTTGAGACAGGAAATCGATACGCAAGTTCTGCGGTTCCATCGGCTGTAACTCGGTGTTCCCGGGTTAATGTTAAAGTTGCTCGCACGGAAATGATAGACGCGTCGCTAAAAGTTGAAATTACATGGTGCGCGACGGATCGACCGGTGTGTACCGTTAACGTTAACGCTTGCTTCGACGCACGATGGAAATTTGGTGGCGGGGCTGGTTGAAAGGGACGAGCGCGCGAACGCGACTCCTAGCGATCTAATCGCGGTCTCGGTTGATTTAGATTCGTTGGAATTACCTTGAATCGGTACCTGTTGCGAAAGTTGTAGGTATCGCGAGGTCGATTAGAAAATGAAACAGCGTTCTCTGGACGTAGCGCGGGATTCTCGCGATATAATTTCCGCCCTGCTATCGGTTATTAGATAAGTGATAAGTGATAAAGTGGCGAGAAAGATGACGGGCAAACGCGTGGCCGTTTATAAAACTTACCGGCCGTCGTCGCCTATTAACGTTCGAAACGCAAACAGGATTTATACGACGCTTCCAGTTATTTCCGAGACGTTAATTAAGACTTTATAAATCATCGCGCGTATTCTCGCCGCTCTCAGCGTTTTCCTCTTCTATTTTCAGATCGTTTTGAATTCGATGCACAGATATCAACCGAGGATACATTTGGTACGCTGTCGACAAACGGACGACAACAATCTTCGTATAACCGATCTTCAGAAGGAGGAGCACAAAACGTTCATATTCCCCGAAGCAATTTTCACCGCGGTGACTGCCTACCAGAATCAGTTGGTGAGTATACGTGGATACTAGTTACGTGTACGAGCTAGGTATTATAGGCGAGACGTTCCTCTATTCGATCAGAAACTCGACTAATTTCGTAACACGCGCCGCTGCTCTCCGACAGCCGTAAAGCGCCACGGCGAACGCGGCTTACCTTTTTATCACGAAATTAGTCCAGTTTCTTCGCGGTTACGAACGCGCGATTCCAAATGAGAGTCGGTAATTACCCAGCGTGAACCGATAATGTTGCAGATAACCAAGCTGAAGATCGACAGCAATCCGTTCGCCAAAGGTTTCCGAGACTCGTCGAGACTGACGGATTTCGATCGGTAGGTAGAACACACGCACCGAACGTGTCGTACTTACGTTTGCCAATCCAGCATGGTGGATCGATTCGTTTCGCGCATATTTCGAGCCGCGGCCGTGCGGTACGGTGCCGTGCCGTGCGAGCGAAGCGATCATTACGCGCCATTATAACGTCGGCACCTTAATCATCGTGCCGGCCGAATTATCGCGCGATCTTTTAGATCTCGTTAAAAGTGGAAATTTATACAACGCTAAATGTCGAAGGAGAGGCGCGTTTGATCCAGAATAAGCGTGCTCACGGACGCTCGATTTCCAGTTATCCGTGATCATCTATCTACATGAACGACGACGCACCTGCACTCGCACTCGCACTCGCACTCGCACTCGCACTCGCTCACCTTCTCTCCTCTCCGCGTTTACGGTCGGGGCGGATACATGCGTGACAGAAAAGAACTTTTTCACCGGCCATGCGCCGCGTCAAAGGATTATCGTTAACAGCGACAAAGTAACGTTCCAATAACCGGCGTTACCATTAATCTTGACAGATGGACGCTACGTCGTTATCGGACATTACGTTCGTTGGCAAACAAACGATCTCGATTAATTGCAATTTCCTCGCTGTTCTGTCGCTCCCTTCCTTCGCCCCCTCTCCTCCCCGCTTCGGCGTTTCCTCTCTTTCTTCGTGTGCACGCACACTCTCGATATCCCTTTCGACGATTCCCCCCACAGCACCGAAATTCCAGGATATTCCACGAGAACTTTCCGACTTGGGAATGGACGCGTCGCTGCGCCGGGCCGTTACGCGACTCGAAAACTTCTCTCCGCGATTAAAACGATTATTCGGATCGTTTACGTTCGATTAACGAGTACGAACGACGCGACTACTTGCCTGAAACTACGCCCACCGAATCGTTAAACTCTGGCTCTACCGATATCCGGATCGCACTCGCGAAGGTTTTATGCAAATGGCCTACCGTGTGTATACCGTGTGTACGATGCACTGGCGTGTGCGAGCAAACGTGTTAGGTGCAGACGCGCGTCAGTGTGTACCGGAGAATCGATAACGACTACTCGATAAAGTCGTCTTGTCTCCGGCAGCACGCTCCTTCCCAACACTCGTGCTTTCGCCTCGCAAAAACGATATCGAGCCCTGAACGCACTCACTTAGCCGTACTTACATATTCATTTTTTCTTCGCCTTGGTTCGCATCGCATCGCATCGCATCGCGAGAGATCGCATCGGCAACGCGTCGTGGCCGCCGTCTGCCAAACACCTGCTTCGGGGTTCGTGCAAACGATGCGATTAAATAATTTGTTCGCTCGTAATGGAGCAACGATTAAAAGATTTTAGGGTCGGGGAGAACGCGCCGATATAATTAGAAGAGTCGTTACCGGTATTATCGCCGTGCAGATTTGCAGAGGGACGCGATCGGATCGGTAGCGTCGCGACGTTTCGTGTCTCGAGGACGAGGTGGGAAGATGAGGTGGACGGGCCGCGGACGAGAATCGAAAACGCGGACAAAGCACATGGATTTTGCAGCGACGAGTCACGAGAGAACCGTATGCCTGACAGGAATTCTCGTTCTCTCGGGACCAGCGTACGGTCGGGCGCGGCGCAGCTCGCCGGTAATCACGTGCAAATCGGAGGCGTGTCGAGGCTCAACCGGAAAGTCCTTCTCTGCGCTAATGCGTTCGACGCGATCTTCGATGCGCTTCCGAGAATGGAAGGGCGTGTTTCGAGCGTTTGGAAATTTTTCGTAAACGTCAAACCGAAGAGACGGGATCGGCGAAACGTCGAACCTGTTGGACGACCGTGTCCCGTGGTGTCTTTCTCGAAACTCGCCGACTTATCGCCGGTACCACGAACGAATTCTCCCTGGGAGAAAGAGCGCCGGACTCGTGCTTGGTCGATCGACCACGCTTTAATGACACGGCAGTTTGGAGAGGACGATCGTTTGAAAATCACAGTCTGCTCTAACGCGACCCTCCTCAAATCAGCACCTGCCTAACCGAGATCACGAAAAATCTTGCCCCGTCATTCCATCGTTCGGCTCACCACCGTTAAGACTTTAACCTTCTTAACGCGATCGCGATAGCATCTCGGACGCGATCGAAATTGCCAATTTTCCGAGAAAACGTCCTTCCGTCGCGAACGTCGCGGGAAAAGTCATCATCGTCGCCGTCGTCGTCGTCGTCAACGGCGGTGATCGAGCAAGCGCGATAAAGTCGGCAAACGGTTGGCGACATTCGCGTGATTTGGAATCGCGCACGAGCGCTCGACAAGAAAGAATTCGTGCGATACGAAAGAGAAAAACGCTCGTCTCGGCGCGGCGTGGCACGGCGGTTCGCGGCAGTCGTGTTCGGCTGCACGGATGCGGCTCTGGCGGCGTCCAGAGTTAATGAGAGAGCGGCCGTACGGGGCAATACGGCGCATGCTCCCGCCCACTTCACGCCGCCGCTGATAGATAGATGCCCCTTCGGCCCTTTCGCCCCTCTCTCCTTCTCACACCCTCGGCCTCGTCCTCACCCTCGCTCTCACCTTCGTACTCTCTCCATCGTCTCTTTCTCTCACCCTCGCTCTCATCCCTCGCTCTTCTCCCTTTTCCAATTCGCTCTTCCTCTTTCCTGCTTCCCTCCTGCCGCAAAACACCGATCCTCTTTCTCCGTTGTTGCTGCCGCCGTCGCCGTCGCTGCCGCCGCCGCCACCACCGCCGCCGCTGCCACCACCAACATCATCGTGGCCGCGTTCGCATACGTGCCCGCAAAAACCTCCGAAATCGTTCTTATAAAGATATTACGGTAACTGTGAAAATTTAAGAACCATTTATAAAAACGTGGCTGTGCCGTGCCGAGTCTCGCCTCGTCCTCGGCTTCACCGCGCTGCCGCCTTTCGTCTCTTCTCGTCTCGTCTCGTCTCGCTCCGACTGACCTTGCCTCGCAGGTCCAAATTTACGGCCAGCTGCCGCGTGAAACTCGAAATTGCTCGAACGTCGGGGCATCGAGACGTTCGTGAAAAACGTTCGAACGCATAAACGCGAGACACCGATTCGCACGCCGGGGGAACGCGCCGTTACCGCGGCAACCCGTACGTCTCGACGAGATTCGGGGAAACGTGGCGTGGAAAAGCGAAACGAAGAACGAGCGAGATTCGCTCGGTGCACGGGAGAATCGAATCTCGGTGAAAGAACGGTCCTTTGTTCGTTTTCTCGTGTTGCCTCGACTTTCGGCGCCGGATCCTCGACGAAAGGGGCGAAATCGGCGAACCGTTGATTCCTCGTCGTTTGCCGAAAGCGGAAAGCCGAAAGCCGAAAGTCGAAAAGAAGCGAAAAGGGGAAGGAGGTGGAGGAGGAGGAGGGTCGGTGGACGATGTCGGCGAGGATGCCAACGAAGGAGGAGAGAAGGGAAAGAGAGCGATTCCACGTTCTTCACTCTGCTGGTTCCGGAGGGCAAGGAGGGCAGGGCATTCATCTATATTAGCTTCGAGAGCGGACGGCCTGTCATTACCGCTGCCGCTCTGGCCTTCTTCTTCCTCTTTTTCCTCTGGCAAACTCTCCACTCTCCTTTTCTCTGTTTCGCGCGCGCTCGTCCCTCTCTTTCTCTCTTTTTCTCTCTCTGCCTCCCGGACGTCCTCGAGCGAGAGGAAGATCACCCTGCCTCGTTCCTCCGTTTCGCGTCCACCGGCAGAACTAGCAGCATCAACCCTCGGCAACTTGGACAGCTCTAACCGATACCCAAAGTCCTCCATCGCTCTGGCCCATTAGCCGGCCGCATTACCAAACTGCCAGATGGGGACGGACGAAGACGGGAAGACGAACGCGCGGCTCGAGAGCGACGCAGACGGAACAAGAAAGGACCGGGGAAGCTTCGTTCGGTGGCCGAAGAACGCCGCGGAGCTAATAACCGCCGTTTAAAACGCGAAAACAAAGGTTTTGGCGTGCATCGTCGGGATTTTTGACAGGGAGGTTTCGACGATGCCGATGGTGGCAGCGGTGTGGGAGTAACGGGAGCAAGAGGCGGTGTGAGAAATGGAAATGAGAACGGAAGAGGAGAGATCGACGATCGAGAAAGACGAAGAAACGTCGAGTGGAGCGGTATGTACTAGCTGGGCCGACGCGTATATCGGCTGGCTATCCAACGCGTCAGGGTCATTACCGGATCATTACCTTCCATACCTACCGTGCGACGACGATGATGGGCGGCCGGCTTGCGAGCTCCGAGAGAGGAGTCGAAAGAGTGTCGGCCTCGCAGCGGTACGCGCGATCTTCGCTCGCTCGAAAGCGGCCGAGAGATCACTCACACTGGCGAGCTACTCGCCGTACGCGGCTTCCACGTACGATCGTCGGGCACGCACACGATCGCCGTTAAGGCTCGTACCTGTGACTCACACAGAACCGGCTCGATCGCGCGTCGGACCGCTCGGCGGCAGCCGGGTAAATTACAGGCTCGACCGTATTTTGCGTTGTTTTGTTGTTTTTCAACGCGCCGAAAGGAAATGAGCGAGCAAACGCGTCACGCCACCCCGAACCTGCTAATTTCTATTCATATTTTATGGCTATTAATTTCTTCACTGTTACACTCGCTCTTTCTCTGCCTATTTCTCCCTTTCTTTCTTCTCTTCCTCGCGCGCTCTACCCGTTTCGCCCCGACTTCTTTTCGAATCTTCTTACCCGTATTTCAGTGCGATCGCACGCTCGTTTCTCATTTACCCTTCTTCTTTTTCTCCCCATCTCCGTTCGTCTCTGGCTTCCCTCCTCTTTCCGTTCCTCTGCTTTTTCTCTCGCTTTTCCGACCACTCTCCGCGCACGCTTCGTCCTTTTACGCATTCCATTCGCCGTCTTTCTTCCCCTTTATACCCTGCGTATTCTCGTGCGTGCTGCGATCGATCCACCACGGATTTCGCGTCCCGACGTTTCGCGCGAATCGAGAAGGACCGAGATCGAGGACCGAGCTTCTCTCGTCCACGTCGTTTTCGTTCATAGGATGCGTGCGATAGTAACCGAGGCGAGTAGAGAAAAAGAGAGAGAGAGAGGGAGAGAGAGGGAGAGAGAACGAAGCCGCGTTGCTCGATGAACTATCTTCGACCATCAGTGGGGTGTAACCTATTATTATCTACCACTTACCTAATGCCCTGTGTCAGCCTCGGGGTAGGCGGAGAATAACAGGCTCCCCGTTCGATGGAATCCCCTCCGCGCGCGCTCCGCTAATATCGCGAGCTCCGTTAAAACGGCGAAGCGTTTCACGCGGTATCGAAAGCACGCTCGCGCCAACCGGAAATGCTTCGATCGGCCGAGCGTCGTTTCGACCTTATCCTCGCGAGAGAAATTGCGCTTGGAATCGCGCGAGAAACGACGACGTACTTTCTCCTACTCTACGTACGCATACGCGTCGCACGTTGCTTCGTAGGCCTTTGGTCGCGTCGTGACGATTCGCTCGGTCGACGGATAGCGGACAACGAAGGAAATCACCGAGGAAAGCTCGATGCACGGGAAACGATCGACCACGCTCGGCTACGTTCCGAGCGACGTTCTCGATCCGTTGGGTAAAACCGATCCGAGTATCGAATCGTTGTTTATAGATCGGCCATGTTCGAAGGGCGTAGCCGCGGTAGTCGTGGACACTTTAATGGGTAACAGCGGTGGCCTCTAATTAGAACGTTTCGAGCGTAACCGCGCCATTACGGGGAAAACGCAGACTCGTCAGATCGACGAGGAATATTTATTGCTCGGTGTAACAATTACAGGAGGGCCGGCATAGCACGAATAGTAATAGGCGACCGCCTCGGGCCGCTCTCCCGTCCTGGCCAACAACCGTAATTAGGGCTTTTATTGTCTGTACATAAGGAAGCTTTATGAAAACATTAAGGATATAATTCAAGGCCGGGAGGCTACAGCGCGTCGTGAATTGCAACCAGGGTTAATGCGTATAGAGATTCTCTGCTGCGTCATTTCCGCTTTGCGTACACAGGTGCAACGCTGGTAGTGCGCACGCGCGCGCGCCCGTGTCTACGTCTGTCGCTGCGACGCGACGTTCTGCTCCGGCGTGCCGCTCGCCTTCGCGGCGCGTACTTCGCCCCGCCGAACGCTCGCTAGTCGCGTTCCTCGTACACCGCGTGCGAGTGTTATCGGCGAGCTTCGGATTCGATCGTACGTGACGACTAATAGAGTTCGGCCGTTTGACAGCGATATTTCAAAGGAACGAGAAGAGGAATGGCCGTGGACGCGGCGCGGCGGTGTGTGGTCCCGCACGTTCGAGCGGACGGCGATTAGCCCCGGGCCCCCTTCCCCCTAATCCTTCGCCTTTTTCAGCCGGGACTCGTTTCGTCCATCCCTTCGCCCTTCCTTCTTTCTTCCTTCCTGTGTGCTTCCCTCTCTTCGTTCGTCCGTTCGTCTCCGCACTGTGCGTCTCGGTAGAACGCGCGTTTACGCTTGCGTGGCGCGGTGGCGGCTAAATGCTCGAGATTTCTCCCGTTCGAAAATCCCATTTCGTTGGCATCGTTCGTCCGATGGCGTTTCGCCGCGGTGGTCGACAATTCGCTACGGACCACAGTTTCCAGCTGATCCTACGGACGCCGCGTCCTTCGGTGTCGCGTTACGCGTTAAGCAGGCTACAGTCGGCTGGTAACCGAGACTCGCGAACCAACCGCTCGCCGGAGTCGTCGTCCCTCTTTCACCCTTCGCATCTCCTTCGCTTCGTTCTTTCGTCTCGCCCTTTTCCCCGCCCTTTCTTACAATTTATACACACACACGCACGATCGCGTTCGCGTCCTTTTTCTTCTCTCTCTCTTCCGGTCTCTCTCGTTTGGACTCGCGTTGTCTCTCGATCGTCGCGTTCGGTTCGATCGCCGGTCGTGATGGAGCTGTCGCGTGACGACCCAACCGGCGATTTAAAGCGGTCTACGAGAGCCGCTGGATGAACGACGGAGCAGATTGGACTCGTCAACGAGAGATCGAGGCAGCTTGCGCAGGATTAACGACACTCGATCGGATGGAGGGGAGGGGAAGGACCGTGTGGCTCGGAGGCGATTCAGAGCGAATGACGGGGGCGCCGGACGATAGAGCGTGAAAGACAATCTCCAGACGGTCCGAGGTTTCTCGGGCTTTCGAGGAACCAGCGGATGATCGATAGGAGGTATCATCGTCGAGGAGGCCGCGGTGAAATTATCCGACGAACTGCCGCCCCGGTGTCGGGTTTTCTTTTGGCCACTCGACGGTTGCCCGAGCCTACCGAACCGCGTGGCCCCGTCCATCGCCACCGAGATCGTTTTCTTCCAGATCAACGCGGGTGGGTCGGACACGTCGGGTGGCCGCCGAGCAACAGAGGGCCTTCTATTTCGAAAAGTTGGTCTTTGGATTTTCAGCATGGGAAATCTCTTCCTACTCGGGGAGGAACGAGAAAGGAAAAAGCCGACTATCGGAGCCAAGCGTCTCGTTGTCGTCCACGGCGGTCACAATGAGGTCTTAATCACGTCGAGATAGTCCCAACGATAATCGCACGATGTTTACGTACCACTCCCGCGTGTAATCACGAAAGTAGGAAATGACTATGCAACGTGCGCGCACGACTTCGCAATGATACTGACCATTAATTATCGCGAATATCACGCGAACGTCACGAAGAAGATGCCAGACATTTTGATCCGCGGCCAGCCAATAATTCGCTCGTTAGCGTCCTGCCAATACCGGCGACCGATCGTTTCCAACGTACAATCGGCCGTAATTAACCCTAATTAAGCTGGCGTCTAATGCACGAAATCATCCATCACGTTACCCCGCCGTGGCTCCAACTCCGCGAACGTCAATGAGAAACTGTCGCGTCGTCTTAATTATCCACGGACGCCGACCTTCCTCTTCCATCCGCTTATCTCGTTCGTCGTTTCTCTCTTTATCCGCGTGAAATCTCATCGATTCATTCCCCTCTAAATGCCACTTAATGCCGATAACGTCGATCGGTTAATCACGAGAACGCGTCTCGCTTCGTCTCGTTCTTTCTCGTCCTCGTTTCCCAGTCGCACGCTCTTCGCGTTTTCTCGCCGCGATCGCGAGACTTTTGTCTTTTCAGCGACGAGACAGGGCCGACACGCGCGTTCGCACGGCGAACATCGCGACCGAACGGAATTCATTTATTTAGAAAGGTAGACCGCCGTATAATTGGGCCAATATTCGTTCGTTATACCTGAAAAATTGCTTTTAACGATGCTTGAACCGGAGACGAAGCTAAGGAAAACGCGACAACGAGAGAGAGAGAAAGAGACGCGTGTCGTAAACCAACGGCCAGAACAAATTTCTCGGAAATGTCGACAAAAGCGGAAGAAAAGTCAACGTTATCGGCGACATCATCGGCGCGATTACACGTTGCGTGGCAATGGGGTCGGAAAAGCTCAGATCGCTTCTGAAGAAGTCAACACGAGGAGTCAAAGGAAAACGAGGTCACGCGTTAAGGTTAACCAACTACAGCGGAGGAGGATCGTCAATAGCGTTATTCAAAACGTTGAAAGGGAAAAGAAATTCAACGATTTTTCTCCCATTTCTCAGCGTTAACATTCTCGAGCTACGAGGAACACGATTGTGATTGTGATCTAGCATATGCGTAGGACACGATGGTAGACAAGGTGACTACAAATCGAAGGAACGTATGTCGCGTTCGCTCAATTACCATATTATGGGTACTTAGATCGAAACGGGATCCGTACGACACCTGCATAAAAGAATTTCTAAAGCCCCTACGGAAGACGACTGAGAACGAAAGCAAGCGTTTTGTTGGCGTTATTAACGCCACATGTAATATGTTACTGTGTAAGGTAACCTGCGAGTCACGCGCGCTATCGATCGTCGACATGGGCCAATCCTCTAGCAAGCAAGGAAACGAAAGTATGCTTTTGTTATGGCAGATATGCATCGCACGACGATTGATCGCATTAAGATACATCTTATTAACGACTCGTCGCGATGAAAATCTGTACAGATCTTCCAGCATCGGAGTAATTTTACGATCGCGAGTAGCTCGAGACCGTCCGTAAACAGGACAGGATTTCGGCTTGAATACGAATTTGTCCGTCTTTGGAAAATTAATTTCTCTCGGCTAATCCCTTCCACGTGTTGGTTTTCGGCTGTTTTCAGAGATCCGATGGAGCTGATGGAGCAACAGCTGGTGAGGTGCGGCGTGGCGCCGGTCAGGTTGTACGAGCACCTCGCGATGTCGTCTCCGGCCGCGGCGGCAGCAGCCGCGGCTGCGGCAGCGGCAGCCGCCGCCCTCGGTGCTCAGCAACATCAGCAACAACACCATCAACAGTCGCAGCAGCAGCAACAGCAGCATCAACAACAACAACAGCAACAGCAGTCGCAGCATGAGAGCTCGGCTCACGCTTTGCCCCCGTGGATCGCTCCGTCGACGGCGCTCCTCTACGGAACTGTCGGCCAAACGCACCCTGGAACTAGGCCGGCGACCGGAACGACGTCTCCGTATCCGACCGCGGCGACTACCGCGTCTTTTCCCTACCCCGCGGCCCTGCCCTGGCCCTGGCAACCACCACCTCCCGTCGCCATGATATCGCGAAGATCTTCTCCTCCCAGCGCGACCGCCGCCTCCCTCAGGTACACCCCGTATCCTCCACCCGCAAGCACGCCCCCGCCATTAAGAACCCGTCCATCCACCCCCAATTAGCGATCCACCTCGGACGTTTTTCCTTAACGATATCGACGCGTTCTGCCAGCCTACTCGTCTTGTTGTTCGCGTCAAAACGATTTGGACAGCCGATGGAAGGTGTGGTAAACGCGGTGCAGCCAAAGAAGAAATCCTCGAGCCAAGGTTTTGCGCGCGTCGATCGGGGAAACCGCTGCTCCGTTGCGACGCCCAGAAGCGTTCGCGTAGACGTTATCGCGCGGATGATCGCATGTGCGGGTTTCGTCGATTTGTACAGAACGCCAGGCGTCGCGCAGCTCGGTTTCTCGTTCTCTCGACGTGCGAGGAGGAAGCATCCCGAGATCGTCATCGCTTCGTCCAGTGTTATTTAAGTTAGCTTTAGACAAACGACCTGTACTTGTTTGCTCTCTATGTACGCGTAATATAACCGGTAGACTGTCCGTCTTTAAATTCGGGAAGCTGGAGGGTTCGCGTTGACTGTGCGCCGGAAGAATTCCCCCTTCCTTCCTTCCTCCCTCAATTCCGATCGATTTGTACATAAAATACGCCGAGTCGAAAGATACGCGAAAGGAAGAAAAGCGACGGAGAATGGACAAAGACTCGGCTATAGTTGTAATATATACCACGATAGTATTAACGCGTGTTTCCTCGAGACGGTGATCTTTGTACATAAAATCTTTTGTGGTAGCGAGTAGCGTAAACGACGTATTCACGATGTAGCACGGATAGAAATAAACGAATTTTCATTAACACAGCTTCTTTCATTTTTCCGTTACCAGAGACGAGCGACGTCTCGTCTATTTCCCTTGGAACGACGCGACCATCGATGCACCGCGAGACCGAAAGAACGAACGGATTTTCGTTGGTAAAAGCGGATCGTCGGTGTCGAACAGGTCGGAGGAAATTCGTCACGAAGCGAATGCTCGACGGCGCGGCGCGCAGGCCGACCGTTTCCCGAGGCACGTCGTGGCCTGCTCATCGAGTGGCTCGTCACGCCAGCCAGGCTTCATCGCACCTCCAACTGCCGTGTAATTCCGTTATACCTATCTGAAATTAAATAAATTCATTTCACGGCCTGTCAACGAGCAATTATTTTTAGATGCAGCCACTTTAAGGCCGATTCGTTCCATGACTAACACCTCGCGACTCACGGCCCACGACCCCTCATCCGAACCCAGAAGCACGTCTCGTCTCGCGTATCGCGTATCCCTTGCCTGCCGCGTCCTACCACCGACACGAGGATCGCCACTCACCGGATCGCAAATAACCTTCCGATGCGTCGCTGTCGCTGTGTATCATCGCTGTAATTTTCGCGCACTCTATACATATATCGCCTCAAGTTACGTCGCCTTTCGAAACTTGAAGGCTGGCTGAGACACGGCCGGTAGTTTGGTCGAATGGTAGGTACAGCCGAATTTATGCTGTTTCGCTATGGACGATTCGTCGAAAAACACGGTTATCGTCCTTGCTTTCCATTCGCAGTGATCCTGCAAAGCGAACGGTGTTGAGATTCGGCTACGCTTGTTGCTCGACTCGACTACCGGCCGTGTTCCAAGCATCTTTAAGTATCATCGGTGGTTTAACGCGCGATCGCCGGGAAACGCGTACGGAGGGAAAGAATGAAGCGGACTGCTGAAAGGAGCGTGGCTCGTGGGAAAGCAGATTTCGCTGTTCCGCGTAATCGAAGGAACATCCGGTGAGTGTGCAGCGGCGTATCGCGCGAAATCATCGGAGGACACGAAGTGTATCGTGTATCGGAGCGGCGCTGGAATCAACGCGTTCGAGCAGGAAGATAAGGAGCGAAAGAAGAAAAGAAAGGTTTCACCGGGGCGCGAAAGCGATCGTGTGTTGCGTCGTGATGGGTGGAGCGAGGTGAGAGAAACAGAGAGGCGGCTCCCAAGCTTGTAATTATGTTGATACGAATGATCTGCGGCTCGCCGCAAACCGACGAAGAGAAGAAGGCAAGAAGGGAGAAAGGGGCGAAGGAGAGAAGAGAAGAGCGAAAAGAAGAAGCGCGGCAGAAGATGGAGAGCACGGGGTGGCGGAGCACGAGTGGAACGGGAGGTGGAGGAAAAGAAGGAAGAGAAGGATGAGATGGGGGCGGGGAGATGAAGCCTCTAGCGGTGTTCACCGGCTGCTCTCTACGTGGCCGTT
Source organism: Bombus pyrosoma (assembly GCF_014825855.1). NCBI lineage: Eukaryota > Metazoa > Arthropoda > Insecta > Hymenoptera > Apidae > Bombus > Bombus pyrosoma. Next base: position 5,143,634 of record NC_057774.1, read on the forward strand.
TATCCCGATCCTCGTCGCTCCTAAACGAAGGAACCCTGTTTCGCGGGCCTCGCTTCTTCAACCACATGGACTCCAGACGGTTCTCTGCGTGTACCGACCATACGCGTTGCTCATCCCCACGCAACGAGTAAACGGCCTTTAGGACCGTGGCGAAACCAGTTTAAGTAGTTAAGCGTAGATGTAATTGATTTCCATTTTACGAGGCTCTCGGGGAAGACGCTCCACCCGCCACTGCCATCACCACCACCACCATCACCACCACCACCACCACCAATACCACCTCCGAGTACGCTGCCACCGCTATTGCCGCCGTCGTCCTCATAACCACCCCCACTATCGCGGTCTCTCGTGAACCGAGTTTGGCTTTCTCCGTTCGTATCCTTCGAACGCATCGATGCGCGTTATGACGCGTACAGGATTCGATCTCGCCGAATAGAATCGATTTCCCACGCCTCGTTCCGTCTCGAACGTCGAACGTCGCAAAATTCTCGGCCCGGTGTTGTTCCATTTTCACGAGGGCGCGTCTCGATGCTCTTCTACTCTCGAGCGTAAACCGAAATTGGCCCGTTGCTGGCGCGCCATGGCCCGTACCACGATGTCGCCGTGATGAATTGGGCGAATGAATAATGAATGAGTCACGGGTGCACGAATCCAGGCAGCAGGCAAGCAGCCATCCAACCATTCAACCGGGCCGAGGACTAGCCCCGAGGATGTCACGGGACGTGGAAAGGATTTTAATGAAATTCAGTGACAGATGTCCGTCATTCGTAATTCTGCCTCGGATCCGCGTTCGAATCTTTAATTTACGCCAGCGATCTGCGCTCGCGCGCGCGTCCACGAAAACGCGATGCAGAGAGACGGAGAGTCGATTACTCGCGTGGAAGCGTTCGGAACGCGAGATAAGCGAGTTGGTCGCGCAAGTCAGATCGAGATCGAACGAGCGATGGTAAAGGTTAACGTACCATTAGGGAGCACTGGCCTTCTTCCTTCGTCCATCAACGATCAACGATTAACGCGACGAAAGGAGCCATCCCGTCGATAGCCTCGCGTTTTCACGATGCAACCTCGGCGCACCGCTTTACTCGTCCTACGCCGGCGAGCAAGAGAAGAAAATTCCGAGGGACGACGAGTAGACGCGAAACGACGCGTCGCAAAAGAAGGAGCGGAAGAAAAAGAAAGGGGCGGCCGTTGCGCGCGGTAACGTAGCAGGGAACGAGAGAAAACGGAGAAAGAGGGTAAGAGAGAGAGAAAGAGAGGGACTCGCTGGAGAATATGTAAATTAGGAACTCCGTGTGAATGCGGAGATTTATGGCAGCCCGTACACATTTCTGGCCGCAATAAATATCAGTAAGTAGCGACGCGCGGGACCGTCCGGATCGAGTCCGACGCTCTTTCCAACGAGCTCGCGTATGAGCATACTGTCCCCCCCTTCCCCTGCCCCTCTTCTCGCGCCCATTAATATCTCGACGATTTCTGAAAACTACGACGGTACGCGCGATGGTCGAACCGAGCTTTCTCCGAATCGACCCACGACTCGATCGAGAAAATTACGAGACCGAGCAGACGGCTACGCCAACGGGACGGTAGCAAACACCACGGGAAGAAGAGGAAAGGGAAAACCGGCGAGTCTCCGTGGGTGGCTACCGATTCCTTACCTTTTTCTTCGTTTCGCCAGCGTACGCGCCTTCCTTCGTCGACGCAAACCTATCGCGTTCCCTCACTCACGCGCCTCCTATTGCTTGCTCGCGAGTTACGATCGTCCCCTCGTTTCGGCGTTTCCGTACTCGTCTTCGTTCTCGATCTCGTTTTCGATCTCGTTCTCGATCCCATTTCAACGGTCATCCATCGAACAGACGAAGGAGAGAGCGCGTCGTAGCGCGTTTCCGTTTCCTCGACAAATCTTCGATCGAGACGTTGGCCTGATGACGAGGCGACGGGGCGAAAAATTGTAAGCGGTCGCGACTATCGATAGAAAGGTGGAAACGTTCGATTACAGCGTGGGCGTTAAGAGATTTCACCATGTTTCGATAAGATTTTATTGCTTCCATATTACCGTAAAGTTTACGAGCTACGATACCACCGAGTTCGTTCTACTCGGAATCATCGGGATGGATACGACGCGCGTCGCGTTGCGCTATAAAAGCGATCACGATTCGCGATCGATTACAAATTCACGGTTGTCCGATGCCGTGCAACGATCATCGACGATCGAATTTGCTTCGACTTCGTCCAGTAAATTTACCGCCAGACGTGTATCACCGTTTTCGTGAATCGCCGCTCGAGTTTCCACGCCCATAGCCGTACAAGAGTACACGCGATCTTTCCATCTTTTTTTTCTTTTTTTTTCTCCAACTGGTTAAGCATCTGCGAGTCGCGAAGAACAAAGGGAAGCCAGTTGTTCGCACGACCGATTAACACGGCTCGCGATCACGACTTTGAAAAAAAAAAACGTGTACCGGCTTCTTTCTACTTATCGCTCTACACGTTGTTTTTCAGCGAGTCCTATTTCGCCCGAAATTCGAACCGAAAGGAAACACACGCGATCGGTCAACTGAAAGAAAAACACTCGCGATTCGGTGGACTCGCGCAAAAGCGTAAAAAGAGAGAAGGAAGGAGAAGCGAGAGCGGAGGCAGCACGAGTCGTCACGGGGGAGACGAAGGAAAAAAGAAGCGAGCCGGAGCTGGTTTTGGGAGGGAAGACGTCGCGGGGAACACGATCTCGAGATCGAGAAGCAGGGCGAGGGGGCGGTTATTATTTACAGCAGTCCGTAAGGCGTGTCACAATGGCATTGCGGGTTTCCTCTTGAAAGTCCGACAATACGAGCGGGATTTATGGAAGAAACTTTCAACGAAACCGTCAATGGCCCACCCTCGCCTACGAGAGATGGTTTACCTAGCATGGGAATGCCTACAAACATTTTCACCATAAATTCTCCTTTTTATCCGCTTCGGCCCTTATTTACAGTCGCTCTGACCTAATCCATCCCCACCAAGATGAATCGAGCCACGGATATCTTTTCTACCTGTTACGACCTACGACCTCGACGATGCTTCGTCACCGACTTCTCCTTATTAACCTTCCTCGTATTCACTTTCCCCTTTCCCCGTCTTTCCATCTCTTTTCCTCTATTTTCTTTGGGAAGAGTCGAAATTGCGCGATTCGCGACTCGTAAAGGCCAAGTCTGAACAACGGGTTTCACCGTTACAATTTTTATCCGGTTCGTCGAAATGAAATGGGAAATTAATCCGACGATTCACGGTATACAAGGCACGAGTCCCGTTCGTTGGTTCGTTTGCTCGGCGATATTAGCCTCTCGGAATCGAATCGATAAGGAAACTCGCATGGAAAAGGGAGGCTACCTACGCCGGTAATCCTTGCGGAAGTCCAACCCGGTAAGACGATCTTCTCTCGCTGGGATTTCGAGAATAATCTCGGTCGTATCGTAGGCGCTTTACCACGACGCTGTGCGTCTTTCGTCGGATCTGCGAGATCGCCATCCGTGATTTAGATGGACAATTTAGATCGATGGAGGCCGATCGATATCTCTCCATCGAGCGATCTCCCGCGCACCTCGCGTGACTGCTCTTCCGTCGCGCGCTGAGAAACACGTCAGAAGATATCGTGCCACGGAAATTGCTACCCGTTCCTCTTTCAACGACCTCGTCGTTCCGCTAAAAGTCCAGCTAAAAGTCAAACTAAAAGTCGAAGGGACGATCGACGCCGGATCGTTTCTCCCAGGTTGTTCGTTTACGCGTACTCGTGTCCCGTAGCGCGAGAGGCGACGCGGAGTCGGACGGAGGAAGCTGCGCATTGTCGAGATCCTCGGGGATCGTTGGGGGATTGTTGGGACAACGCGCCTGCTGTGCCGAATGTTGACTCTTGACTGCGGTCAACGTGACAAAAACCGCCCCTCGATTCGACACGCATCCTGGGCGCCCCATCGACCCCCTGGGTGTTCCCCGCGACGAACCCAGGTTCGTTCGACTCGTTTCGTCCCCCCGAACTCCATCAACTTTAACCTAAATCGTCCGATTAGCGTTCTCGAGTGCGTTCGCTCGTGTAATTCGCGTCCCACCGCATCCTACGATTTCGTAGGATTTTTCATCGAACGAACGCTCGACCCTTCGGAACGATGCTATCGATCACGAGAACGTGAAAAGAGATTCGTAGCTGGAGATGAGCGCTTCGGAGACACAACGCATCAGCGTTCTCGACTCGGTGAAACGTGACGGTGCCTAAATTTCGATGAAACGGGCACGTCCCTGCGGGTACCCATGATTTCTCTGTGCCGAGGCCAAACATCTTTTCAACGTTGGATAAAGCATAGGTCTTCTATTCAGTAACGAACCGTTAACTCGACGTAAATGGTCGGGACAACCCTGTCACGGGGCGCGTCCCGTTGTTGTCGCCCGGTAAGGAGGATCTCTATTTAAGAGTTTACATCCCGAAAATAGTCTTTTCATGGATAACTTCACGCCACGTTAACGGCGTCGACGGGACTCTGCATCTTTTCTGCCAAGGACAATGTCCATCTTTCGAGCTGTGAAAACGTTCGTTCGGGGCGTGTTCCCCCGTCTATCTGTGAGATTCGGTCATCGAGTTTGAGACCGCTATCTTTCGCTGTTTTCCAGTTGCACCCAAACATTTGTCGCGCGTCGACCGCAGCAACGGATTCGTTCGATTATCGATGAATTTTAAATACGTAGAATAATTTGAGACGGTGCGACATAACGACATTTTTAGATTCGTATCGTTTGGCATGGCAAGTTCTACGTTATAAAACGATCGTGCCACGAGCTTGTTCGAAACTCTCCTCGTCTATGTTTTCTAGAACGAAGACGCATCGTCGATCTTATTCTTTTGTTTGAACTTATTTGCGGAAAAATTAACCACTCGTATATACCAAATCGATACTACGACTCGATGTTTCTTCTACGTCTTTCCTCTCCTCTTCACATTTCTCTCAAAGTTACTTCGGAACTAACTTGCTTTACGCCGATCTGTTCGACGGAACGTGCATACGCGGCACTGAAATACGTAAACTCCGTGGTCCCTTTTCCGGACCTATCAAATCCTTGAAAACTTCCTTCCACGCGTCATTGACTATAACCGTTAAGTTGATTTCGCTGCTTCTATATAGTTTTTGCAAATTCCATGTTTCTATCGTGCTATACTCGTCCGTGCTGCTGTAGGTCGAACAAAATTTCTAAAGTATCGTAACTCTGATCCGTAATGGGACGTTCTCTCGTATATGAATAAATGAATTTTCGAATAACAACCTCTGAAAACGCGAAAGCGGAAAACGCAAAGGTGTGGAGGGTCCGAGCGTGGGACAAGGAGAGAAAGCGAGAAGAGAAGGAGGTGGCTGGCGGTGGCGGTGGCCGCGGCTCGCGGTGGCGAGAACGCGCGCAAGAAGTGTAGTAATGTCCGCCAGCGGCCAAGCGGCAGACTATTACCGACGCATGAATATGAATGAGAGCAGGAGAGCGAAGAAAGAAGGGGACCAGGCGAAAGAGAAGCAACACGAAACCGAGCGGTGCGAACCAGAGAAAGAGACGTCGCGATCGGGCCTCTCCGCCGGCGGAGAACGCGTTCGCACAACAGAAACGAAAGGAGAAACGCGCGACCGTAGTACTTACCGCTCTTGGACGAACGAGATGGAAACAGTGGCGAGAAGGTGGAGAACAGGAGGAACGAAGAGAGTAGCCGAGCGGACGGCCAGGGAGTAACTAAAGGGGCGCGGCGTGGCGAGGCGAGGCGAGGCGAGACCCAACCGGACCGAGAAGAAGGAGAAAAGGAGCTGGTGGAGAGAGCGCGCGAGGAACGGCATTCAATTAGTCTCCTAGTAATTAGCCGGGAAATCTTCGGCTTTGTCGGCAAGATCCTCTTCTGACGCGATAGCCGAGACCCGCCCGGACGGCGGCTCGAGACGAGGCAAGAATCGAGGTAGTCGCAGAGCCCCGTCGTAGTCCGGGTATCGCCACCTTCCAGCCACACACTCCACACGAATCCAGCGTGCTCGTGCGCGCCCCGTCCGAAGCTTCGCGACACGGTCGTTTTAACGAAACTACTGGGAAGATACGCGCGATGGAAAACCAACGAGAGAGATTCGCGTAACCGGGGGTGGTCCGGAGGACACGGGTGGGCTCCTCGGTATCTCGTGTCGCTACGAACTTAAATATGCGGGGATCTCTTTCCTTGCGCGTTTCGTGTCGCAGAAATTCGACGGGCCTTGCTACTCGCTACACAGCCTTCGTCCCGCGTTCCGGCGTTGCCAGTAAATCACCGCTAAGGGCTGTTAAATAGCGGTACGCTTCCTTTCCCTCCCTCCGCTTCTCTCACTCTCCTTCCCCGTTGCGTCGAGGCGTGTTCGTGGCTGTGTGTGGCCTCTGCCTTTTTGGATAAAGCGATGACCGGTTCGGGGTTGTCCCTTTTCTCGGTCCACCACCAACACCAACTCGAGACAGTAGAAACCTGGGCTAGTCGGAGCGCCAACTTCCTCGTGCCATGCACCCGCGTTTCCTGTTCGAACCGTGAAACGAGGCTCGAATCGCACCAAGACCGTGCTGAATCGCCTCCTCGAGAACGACGGAAACGAGTACGGGGGGAACCGGTGCGACTCGTCTTACTCTCCGACCAGCGACACGCTGCGTGTACTTTGCTTTTGGTCCGTGGTCGTGAAAAACGTTCCCACGAAGGCGGATTTTCCAATCTAGTAGGAAAGGTCTGGCTGTGCTACGTCGCGTTAACGAGCGAAACGAGTTACAGATGCGTGGCAATTTCGAATGATTAGCGAGGTTCGACGGGGTGGGCGAGAGGGCGCGTACGACCAATGGGCAAAGGGCGCGGTGTTCCGCCCGGGTTCCCATGGATTTGGATTACCACGCCGCATGCTCTTCCAATCCGACCGACTTTCCCGATTTTCGTGCAACTCGATACCCATGCGAAGGGTCGTGAAATCAAGATATATCGTTCTCGCAATCGTGATCGAAGGCGACCGCGACGACGAGGGAAGAACCTCGTTTCTCGAATCGGTCTGGCACTCTCGTTACCGATTTCGTCTAATCTGTGCTTTGCTGTTCGCGGGGCTCGCTCGTGTCACCCTTGCGGCAGCGCCATCCCTGCTACATTCAAACGGAGCTAATAAACGTCGGGACGGACGTCCGATCGCGTTGCGGGTGTTTCGAGTATTTCTAGTGACTCGGGTACACGAGCCGCACAGCCGTCGCCGGCACGTGCGTCGCGTCTCATTCCAGATGACACCGTTTTTATTGGCAGCGACGTCGTCGGTCCGCGATCGAGTCTCGCCATCAGACCCATTGGAAAGGTTTTCCTTCGAGTCGCCCTTCTTTATCCGACTCTCCCTCTCGACGAATCTCTCGACGAATGTTTCGACAAATCTCTCGACGAATCTCTCGGTGGATCGACGACCCCGCGATTTCGAGACCGGCTATCGGGAAAACGGTGCCCGTGCACACGGTAGCCGAGCGACGCCGCGCTGGGCAGCTACCTCGGACCTTAATCCGATACGAAGTACGTGACTCTGCGGTTTCGTGTCCCTTCCGCAAATTGAATCACCGGCGGGCTACTATGTATCGATGTTTACGATCTGGAGACCGGTATCCCATCCCTTCGCGCGACCTCCGCAAAAAGCTCGCTGCTCACCGCTGATCGCGATGCATTATTTAGCAACGCAATCCGACCGAAACGACGGCAACACGGATGGACGCGTCCGTTGCAAAATCTTCATCGTGAATCGCAGCGCTACGCGCTTTTTTCACGCGAGCAAGATCGCCGCAGCGATCGGAGATTGATTTGCCGAGAAGAATACGCGCGCGTCTCTCTTTTGCTTCTTCCGAGCAGGTGTTATCTTCAACGCAACGTCCATCCGCGTTTAATTCGCAACGAGAGTTGTACGGCGATCGATCGAAATTCGTCGACCTGCCGCTGATTTCCACTGGATGCGTTTCTAATCCGACCTCGTGACACGTGTCGGGCCAAAGTCGACACGAGGACGGCGAATGGAGGGTGTCGACGAACACCCGACACTTGACTCTACTCGCCTGAAATTGCCACCCCTCGAAAAATACCTAGATCGAGCCGATTAACCAACCCTCCTTTCTCTGTCTCTCGCGCGTACACAAATACACACACGCTCTGTCTCCCGTTCTCTCTCTCTCTCTCTCTCGTAAGAGAATCCTAAACGCGCCATCTTTGTCGACTCTGGATGCGGCAAGAGATCAGGAATACGCGCGGATTGCAGAATGGCACGCGACCGAAAGAAAGAATCGCAGTTCTGTTCGTCGCGACCCTCGGGCTCGCAGCAATTTCGTAGAGTGGAGATGGTTTGGTCACGAGCGGACAAAGGCCAGCGGAAAAGGAGCAGCTCGTACGGCACAGCTGTCCGCGCGGTCCCTCTTTGCCAAGCTCTTCGAGATCGACGATTTCCTGTCAAAAGGCAAACGCCAACGAAAACGAGAACGAGAGCGCGTATGTCGTGCGCGACTTCGAGCTCGGCCGAGCGATTCGCGTACGAAGGGGGCGAAAGAAGAAGAGGAGGAGGAAGGGGGCGAGGAGAAGAAAAAGGAAGGGGCGGAGGAACGGTAGCGGACGAAGGCAGTGTTTTGGAGCGTCGATTTCGCGGATCGCGTTGGCGGCCGATTTCCATGGCCGTCCAACAGTCTGGCGTAAAAACGTACGCGTAATACGCAAAGAGGGAGGTCGTTACTTGCCGGCCGAGTAAGGCTCGGCCGGGCTTATTATTTCGGCCGTTAAGAAAATAAACAGAAGGCAGGAAAACACGCGAGGGCCGGGCGCGCAGCCACCGACGGAAATTATAGGCGGTCGAGCCAAATGGCTTGAAAAATGCTCAACCACAAATCAAGGTGCCGGTTCGTTCGGCGTGGGAGCCATCTGTCGGTTCATCGCCGTTTCTCTATATCGCTCTTCGTCCTCCTCCGTCTACGCCTACCTACGCGTATACTCTTCTATACGAACACGCGTAACGTATACTTTTTCTCATTTTCCAGGGACCCGGCATCGAACCGTCGTCACAGGCGTGTTACTCCCATTCGCCCTCTCCCGCCTTCCGCCCGATCTCGTCACGTCCCTCTTGCCTTCCCACGGCTTCCGCTTTCCACGTTCTCTTTCCGACCGCACAATTCCATCGCGAACCGGTCCGATTTTCCGCGACACGACGCAGCGCGAACGGCTAAGTATAGTCTGGAACGGGCTGCTGGCTGCGCGCGGTACAACGCTCAACGTCCTCCCATTGAGTATCGCCTGGAATCATTCACGACGCATAAACATCTCGTATTACACGCACGGAACTGTTTGGCGGAGAGCGAAGCGACGAGAACGGCGCGCGGAGCGAAACGGAGAGCCTCGGGCCGGGCAAACAGCGGAGTCATGGTCGCGCGGCAGCGGATTGCCATATAACGACCGTGTTGCATAGTCATCCACAGGCCGCAGCACCCCCTGTAATCCTGCTGAATCGGGGAACACCTTGCGTCACTGTCCACACGCAAGATCGTTACGTACTAATTAACGTTTCGATATGGTGCCGTGTCGAAGTCTCTCGCTGCCTCCAATCAAGCTAATTGCGTTGCGATCGTTTTGTTTCGCGACTCGTCCCCCCCCCCGACTTCTTACGTGTTTTTCTTTTTTCTTTCTTCCTGCTTTTCTTCTCGTTTTTATTCCCGTCGCATTTTCTCTTTCTCCCTCTCTCTGCCTTCCCTTTTTTGCTCTTTAAACAGCCGAATCTCGAACATCGACGAGTCTGGCGTCGAATCGTCTACGGTTTTCATCCGTTATCCGTCGATTGACGCGCGAGCCTGCGCGCTCTCAGGCGAAATTTCAACGCGTCGAATGTTACGTCTGTCCGTGGGGACCGACACTAAACTTTCTGTTTACGTACAAACGCATTTTTTGCATTTACGCGCCGCCTAAATGGGAAGCAGAACTCTCCTCGTTTAACGTGCCTCGAGCGACACCGCATCCACGGCTCTTACTTCGTCGGATAGGTTCGTCGATCGAAAGGCGAACGCGAGTCGATTCGTCGCGCGTGAGTCGGCGCTAATCTCTGTATCTGTGGCAACGCGCGATCGGTCGATGAGAAACGACTCGGGTCGAATCGGATCGGCTAAATCGTCGAGTAGATCGGGCGAACGCGTGCGAATCTCGGCGAAAGGGGACAAAGGTGGAAGAGGAGATTGCCTGAAAGAGGCGAAGGGGTTAAAGAGCGGTGAGTCGGGCGATCGGTGGATCGTCGCCGGAGGCAACGACTCCCCTTCGTACGCGGCGCAGCGAACGAGGAGAGATAAAAGAGCGAGACGCGCATGTACGATGACACGTACACGCCCACAGGGTCCGCAAACAACCCCGTGAAAGAGATCGTTCGCCTAGGCGGGATGACACGGGGGGTCTCTCTCGTCTCGCACGCGCCGACAAATTGTTTGGGCCGAGTCGGTTAGTCGCGCGCGCGGCACAATGGAACGCCACTTGCCAAGATCCCAGCTACGCCTCCTCCCTCGTTACATTACATTACATTACATTACGTTACATTACATTTATCTCTCATCCGTACGCTTTTATCCCTCGGTCACCCTTCGCGTCCCTCCAACCTATCCGGCGACGGGCTTTTGTCGCTATGGTAACACCGCATCTCGCCACGTGACCGTCAACGGTCGACCTTTTCCTTCTCGTTGCTTCTTTCCGTCGCCAACGCGCACCCCGTCAATGCGCACAGCATCTCCTCGTTAACTATTCAACGCGGAACAGCTCGCGCCGCTTTTTAACTATCGCGTCGATCGCGGTAACGGCCCCGTGGAAAGCGATACGACGCGATTCGTTTCTGATTTTCGGAAAGTCGGTCGTTGGCTCTCCGTAAGCCGCGCGGCTAGAATTCCTTCGTTCGGTTTATGACGATCCGTGTCGCGATCGCCGGGCAAAATCTGCAATTACTTTGGAAGAACGATCCGCTTCTCGCTCCCTCGACCTCCCTCTCGGTCTTCTTTTTGCGAATAACGCCGTCGGACCCTGTAATTCGCGCGGCTTTTAAATTGCCCGCGGCAGCTTTGCCGAACGTTTAGGCAGCTGCCGTGATTCGATCGGCTCGAGTCGCGCCGACACGCTTCTCGACTTTTTCTCGGTTTCGCGATCCGGTCGCGGCCACCTTCGAACCACGCTCGAACTCGATCATCCATGCTGTACACTCGATCGTCGCTGTTCCAGAGGTGAATATTCCCAGTGAGTGGCCCCCGCTTCCAGCCACCTCAATTATACCTCGCTTAGGTATAAGGGTTATTTGCTTCGGGGACTCGAGAATCGCGACTCTCCTAGGAAGCGACACCGGCACGCTCCGCGAACGATCCTGCTCGTTATCGCTAATTTTCACCCAACGATTCTTCGAACGTACATTCCGAAACGAATACCTACGTTCTTTCTCGTCTCTTTTCTTCGGCAATCATTACCATTATCATCGTTATTCTAAATGTCACGTTGTGAGATATTTAATCTGACTTGAATCTTTCGAAATATTGCTCCAACAAATGTTGAAATTGCTGTCAACAAATCCTTGAAATCCCTTGAGTTCATCAAGCCGCGCGTCACCGGGATTCTCAAACGTACGAAATTTCAAACTTCTCCAGTTGTTCATTGGATAGACAGCAGTTAAAACACGCATCGGTTATTTGATCTTGGTAATGGCAAGGAATACATTCTGTGGATCTTATCGGAATTGGTATGATTAGAAGAATAAGATGGAGATGCGAGTAGCAGGTTGGCAAGACCATCGACGATTTTGCGAAGGAAGTACAAATCGATGACCACGAATCTAGGGTGCGGAGGATGTACGTTGAATCTGTTCATTATGCGGCCTTGGTGGTTAAGGTTCGATCTATCCATCGGTTGTCCGATCTTGAAAGAAAGAAAACTCAAAATTCCGCGTTGGATCCTTTGAAGTGGCAGTTTATGTTTACGCGGGGCTGGCGACCAGATCATCGAGAAGTACTCAAGGCGTGGTCGCGAAGGAGCAAAGCACAGGTATAGCGAAGCATTAGAACTTTTGAAATATATCAGAGGATCTTAAGAGGGAAACCAGAACTTTGTTATCCGATACGTTAATGTTGTTAATATGCTCGGCGAAAGAGAAGGTAGAATTTTATTGCGCTCCAAGATCATACAGTGAACTAATTTCAGACAGAGTGCAGCTGGCTGGCTAGTGAGTAAGGAAAACGAGCTGGATTCGTACAGCGGGTAAATCTCACAGCGTGGCACATATTTAGGTATATTAAGCAACGTTCGATCAAGTGTGCACCACTTATTCAGTCTGTCAAGGTCGGACTGAAGATCAAGAGCGCCAGAGAGGGATGAAATGGTCTTATAAATCTTAAGGTCGTCTGTAGAGAGTAAGAATCGATTCTTACGATGTACACGGTAGTTGAACATCGTCGATGAAGATCAATAAGAGCAACGGGCCAAGGTGAGATCCCTGGGGAACGCCAAACGATACACGCATTGTTCGAAATAGGCTGTTTCTTGACCTGGCTCGTTGAGTTCGTCCGTTTAAGTAAGAATTTAAACACTTTAGGAGAATAGTTAGCTTAGGAAATTATTCCTAATTGGAAGGAAGGAACGCGTGGACCGCTCGGTTCAACGAGAGGGCGAACGTAACGACGCGTAGTCTCCCGATATCTCCGACATCTCGAGCACCGAATGCTGGTGGTGGGTATGCCCTTTGACCCCGAAATTCCACGGACTCCGCTTCCTCTAACCTCTGCGAGTTTCTCCCACTGGACGCGTCGTGGATTCTCGTCTGGCGTGCATCGTGGGCGGATCTTGCCGCGGTACAAAGACCGCTCGGCATCTTTTCCGAGGATTAGTTTTCGTTGCCGTCGTCGATTCGCGCGCTCTTTCTCTTTCCTCGTTAACAGCGTTGGCGGCGGTAATGATTCTGCAAAGTATCGTCGGCGTCATCTGGACGAGCGCTTAACGTCGCGAGCGTGCGAGCGAGCGAAAATCCGCTCGACGAAACGAGACGTTCGATCGTGATCGTGTTGTTGCTCGCTCTCGCTTTCGAACGGTCGTTTCGCGACGTAGCTATCGAGAAATTCGCCAGGAAACGCTCGGCCCATCCGTTCTTTCGTTTACCGGCCTCTTTAAGATCCTTATCCGAGGCGATAAAGTTACCCGTGGACACGCGTGGCTACACTCGTCACGAAGGGTGTATGGTTTTTACGACGACACGGCTACCGACTATTTAGATTCCGAACACTTGTAGATGGTAGCGGGATAGCGTCAGGTAGACCGATAACTCGGCTAATTATCGAAACGTTCCACCAGCCTTTCAGTCCCTGCTCTTTCCGGGACACCGACAAAATTTCGGCCACAGCATCGAGTCGACAACTTCCTCTTCCCTGCACCTTCCCATTCGTTCCGCGTAAAACGCTTCTCTAAAATCGAACGAGGTCCGCGTGTCTCGCATCGAGAGACACCGTGGTAACTCTGGCTCGTCCAAAGGAGGAATACATCGTCGATACGGAGAACGCGAATCCCACGGAGAATTTAGCACGACGATGGAACGACATGGAAAGACGACATACAATCGTCGACGATCCTTCTCGTCGCTCTTTTCTTTGCTCGATTGGTCGATTTGGTCGCGCATCAGTGTCGCGGATGAGCGCGAACGCGACGAAGACGAGCGACGGACGGATAGCTGGACGTTCGTTGGGTAGTTTGGCGGTGAGGAAAGAGAGTTCGACGGGAAGAGGAGGAAGAGAGGAGAGTGGCGCGAGGGGGTAAGCGGGCGGATATGTCCGAGGTAATCGAGGCTAGGGGTCATCCGGGTCGCAAGAGTCACGAGTCACGAGCGAGCGGCCGCGAACAATGCCGAGGGACCCGTCTTCGTCTGCTTCTTCTCTCTTTCTTCGTCCGCTTTCCTTTACTACCCTCCTTCCGCTCTATCTCGTTCCTGCCTCCCCCTCTTCGTCTCCTTCGCCATCTTCTTCTTCTTCTTCCTCTTCTTGTTCATCTTGTTCATCTTCCACTTGTTCGTCATGTCGATACGAGTTTTCTCGCCCGCCGATCTCCGCTTCGATTCTCTTTCTTCGATTCGATTCCACCTTCCGAAGGTGGAACAAACCACGCGTCGCCTCCGTGCTTATTAGATTCGATCCGAGCAACAGATTAACATTGAAACGAACGTTATTTATGACACGGTATCGTTGCCGAGCGGTCTAGCGATGATGACCCGCGATACTCGTTTCGCTAGCGAGACTCATCCCGAGCACGGGCTCTCCTCTTCCTTTCTTCTTTTCGGGATTCTTTTCGGGAATGGAACTCGTACCGAGTGGAAAGGCGCTTGGGAGACGACGCGCACACGGTGCACACCGTTGCGACGTTGATCGCCGCTCGATACGGTCGGAAAACGATCAGGTGGTCGAAGGAGACGAGGACGCAGCTAGCGGAGTAAGATAATCGAACGGACCGAGAGGAAGAGATACGGACAGAGGTCTCCCACGCCACGAACCTCGACGGGGCAATCGAAGACGAATTAACGTTGCGTGATGCGCGTTGATTTGGCTCGATAGCGAAACAACGGACACGATTACGTACATCCGATCGACGATGCGGAGAGGTGCGCGCACGGAGGTTACCGTTGAACCTCGAGGCTCGGCTGCGTGTCCTCGCGACGCGATGTGCCGCGCACGAAACGCCACGGAAACGCCAGGGAAACGCCACGGTGCTCGAGCAGCCTCTGCGTTTAACCGGCGTGTCGATCGTGCCAATTTACTCTTCGCTCCGACGTGCTTTCTCTCCCGTGAACCCGTTCTGGGGGTTTTACTCGCCAACGAGAGGAAAGGAATCCGAGTCGAGAGTCGAAACGCGGACAGAGGTGTTGTTCGCTGGAAGAAGAAATCGCCGTGGAGCTACCCGCGATTGGGCTTCTCTATAGCATCGTCGCCGTCGTTGGCATCGAGCATTTCGCTCGAACTGCAACGGTCAATTAAGTACGTACGAGCATCGTGACGAGAATAAACGTAGGGTGAAAATCGTTCGAAACGCAAAAAAGAAAACTTGATTTTCTCGCGTGCGGAGAGATACGCGCGAGCAAGCAAACTCAGCGGCGAGTTCGAGAGTTCGACACCGGAGATCGTCCGAGAGCGAGGAGAGTCCGTGTCGAGCGACGCTCGTGGGCCCGTGAATTATCGGGTTCCTGTTAGTTGCGTGCCGAGTCTCGCACACCTCGGGCGAACGGCTCGTCTCCTCGCGACAAGACAATTGCCGCGCTTCCTGATATAGTTTGCCGCCTTTCCAACTGTAACGAGCGGAAATTCTCGAACCGCGCCGCTCTTTCCTCCTCACGAAAGCTCTCGCGTTCTCGTTCTCGTTCTCGTTCGCGCTCGGCTCGATCGTTTTATCGGCAAATCGTGGCTGTTCGCGCGACTCGCTTGTAACGGATTTGGCAACGCGATGCCGAGCGAAAATCGCCGCCGGGGATAAACGCTTTAATTTAATTAAGTTTTTTCGGATTTACGGCCGGATAATTACGGGGTAGCGCGTCCTCGTTCGTGCACGGTTCGCCTCTTGTCGAGACGCTTTACAACGCACCGAGCAAATAAATTAACCCCGAATACGGGAGTGGAGCTGGTCGAACGAGGGACCAGCCAAACGCGGGAATAATATTTCGATTTGAGAGAAATAACCGAGGTCTAATCTGTTATTCCCCCTCCGAGCGTGACGCAGCTCCCCTCGCGCGTTTACCAACGATACGTGACAGCTTATTTCCCAAAAGAAATGCCACGGTGCTCCCCTCTGTAGCGCGTTCGCTGCCTGCCCGCTAATAAAGTTACGTTCGACTTCATTTGCCTGTTACCTTGCCACTCGCTCGAATTAGACGGGAAAACGGAGAAACGAGGAACTCGCCCTTTTAGCGTGGCGCATTTTCTTGGCGCGTGTGGACCAGCAGCATACCGGGGCTGGAAGGGGAGAGGGTGGACGAAGATTCGGAGAATACGTATCTGGGCCGCATCGACGCGCGAGACAACTCGACTCCGCTTTGCTTCACTCGCTCGCTTTCTAGCCAAGCTACAATAGGATCGATATCCCGCTGGGGGATAAACCCCGTAATCCCCTGGCATCTGTAGACCACCTGCAGTCGAGCGTTTCGTCACGGAGTCGTCGTCGTGCATTTTCCTCAGTGACACCCAAATCGGAGTCGATTCCAAATATTTAGACAAGCCTAACCGCGAAACGATGCCTATTGTCGTCGATCGATCCGATTGACTTTGACGTTTGCTTTTTTCAAAAATCCCTCGAAATTCTCTAATGTGCCGTGCACCGAAAAACCAGTTCGATCGCGATCGATCACGACTAAAGTCAAGAGGTCTTTCTGTTGTGTGTAAACCGGTCGTTGAAAAGTCGAAGAAAAACATCAGCCCGGCTCGACCGACTACCGGACCTTTTCTGACGACAGGGATGAAATCACGATGAATCGCAACGAGTCGCAGGAATTTCGTCGGCCGATCCAACTTCTCGTAGCCGAGTTCGATCCGCAAGGCGGGGACGGGAAACGAAGAATCTCGTTAGATCGGACTTAAGCGACATTCGAGCTAGAGGCCTGGAGAAGGGCCGTCTGCTGGAGAGTGGCGTGCCACCCAACCAAGAACCACGGGACAAAAGAAAACCGAATCCTCGAAGGGCGAAATACGAGCCGGCGCTGCTTCCTCTCTCTCTCTTTGTCCCTTTCTCGCCTTCCTCGCGGTTCGCGCGTTCCTCTCGGACAGAGGCAGCTCTATTCGCTCGCTCGTTCGTTCGTTCGCGTGCACGACCTACCGCGCGATGTTCGCTAATCTCGCCAACGGATATAAGCATGTAGCTCGATCGTTGAAAGATCGAGAGCGGATCTTGACATCGAATCGAAGAGAACGCACAGAAGATTGAATTTCGACGGGAGCACCGGGAAAATTTTGCTGCGATCGCAAGAGAACGTGCAGCGGGGACTTTGCTATCGGGGATGGCGAATACACCCCAGGCCCCGTATCCCCGGCACGGTCGTTGGCAGCGCATTGGCAAATTAATTCGATGAATTAATAGGCGCTTCGGCGAGCGCGCAGCGCAGCACGCCGGCAACGAGCGGCCAATTCGGAGGCACGGGCTGCCCGAGCCAGCTACCGCACTGTTCCGGAGCCACCCACGCGAAACGATGCCCTGTGGTTCGCACCTACGTGCAACCGCGCGTACCTACGCTACCGCCGCTTTTCGAGAGCCAATCGATACCGGTGCCATCCTCGCCACCGCCATTTTATTTCGCGGCAAGCCCTTTTTTACCCCTACTGCCGCCACTGCCGCCGCCGCCGCCGACACCACCGCCAAACCTCGACCGCGGCAATTTTTAGACGGAAACGGAATCTAACGATCGCTTCGACCATCGCCCTCCGACTCTCTCCCTCCACTTCCCTTCGCGATCCCACTTTTTCCCAACGATAACTGCGTTTCGTCCAACGCGGAACGATGGATTCGTTCTGAAACGCTTCTCTCTTCCGACATCCACTGTTGAGTGAAAGAGACGGAACGTGCAGCGTTCAGAGTCGTGGAAAAAGCGCGAGGAAAAGCTGAAAGGCGAAGAAAAGGAAAGGGTGAGAAGGAGGAGACGAAGGTGGAGAAGGACGGTCCGCGGCAGGCAGCGTAATCTAAACGAGCGATCGGGATCCGATCGAGATCTGATAATCGAGTTGTTGGCACCTGTGGCAGCGGACATAATTAATGTCGGCTAGGTGCTACCGGCTGCCCCTCTCCCCGTCCTAGTCCCGCTCGTTAATTCCCGGCGGGACATTACCGAGCAAATTAGGCGAGCCAAGTCTCCTTCTCTCGCTCGTTTCTCCGTCATCGTCGGCGACGCGCGCGCTTTTGCCTTTTCTTCGTTCCCTCGTTGTCTTCGTTAGACACGCACACTGGTACGCGTTTTTCGCCGGCTTTCGGTCCCGAAACGCGCGGAATGAAGTGGCCAAGAATCGGTCAGGAAGTGGGCGTTCCACCGCGTCGACTTGCGAGAGCCAGTAGAAAAGGAAGAAGAAGAAGGACAAAAACGAGAGCAAAAAACAAGAATGAGAACGAGTAAAGTGAAAAGAGAAAAATACGCTATACGGCTATCATCGTCTACGTTGCTCTTTCTCTTTTACAGATTTTCCCTCTTCCTCTCTCTCTCCCTCTCTCTCTTTCTCGATTCTGTCCTCTTTCGCCTCGCTTCCCTCGTTTCCACGAGGATAATCGACGATTCGACGCGTTCGCTGATCTCGAACGTTCGTCTCGAACAGTACGACCAGATTGTTGTTAAAAGCGTGCGCGACTAGCGTTAAGGAATGAAAAGTAAAAGGAAAAAGGGCGAGTTCAAGGTGCGATACGGTCGAAGGATACGATAGGATAGGAAAAACTCGGTGAAGAACTCGGTTCGGCGGTGTTTCTTATCCCGGACAAGCAAAGTCGTCTCTCTCTCTATGGCTGGGGAAGAGGGTGAGCGTCCGAGCAGAGCCGTTAATGTTTTGTGTATTCAAATAAAGAGCGTCGATGCGCGCATTCGCACGCAACCGGCCTCGACCTGTGTCGGCCAGAGTCGAGCCGACTCGTTCAACGGTTAATGGCTTTATAATGCCTTCGTTTCGCATTAAAACGCCACAACGGTGCTCGCCTCCGATTCGCGGCGATATGTATGCCGCCTTCTCTTGCCAGAAAGATTTCTCGCCCGGACGCCTTTCTTTTCCGCACCTCCCGAACAGGCAGATCGACCGACGATAATCTCTCGTGCTAGTCGAGTCGTTTTCTTCGGCGATCCCGTGGATTCAAATTTCCAAGGCGCGTCGTCGAGAGGTTCGAGGGACAAATCCGGCGCTTTGTCCGGCCGTCCTACGATCCCTGGTACTCGGTTAACCGAGGGAATTGAAATCGCCTATCCTGCGGAATCCGTCGCATTCACTCTCGATGTCCGCGCGTGCCGCCAGTATCTCGACGATCTGGCGACCATCTCTCGACGAACCAGGAAACCAGCTTCGTTCGAGGAAAAATTCCGTTTTCACCGGAAGGGAGGAGTTGAACGGTACAACTCGTGTGTCATTACCGAGGCGACGGATCGATACTTCGGTAGACGCGGTGCTGCGTGGCAATTCGTCGTTGCCACGCTCTGGAGCGAAGAAACCAGGTCCGGATGGAGATAGGAGCGGAACGAATAAGTAGCTGCTGGTAGTTGATAGTTGGTAGTTGCTGCTGTAGGCTTGGTACAAGAGTTTATTAGGGTTTATTTACAAGGGAACAGCTTGCACAGCGATATTTTATGCATCTTCACAACACAAGCATCAACGATATAACGCTCTATGCTAACGCTAATCGCCGATACCGGCGACAATGAATCGTCGCTTAAGCTATTTTGCGTGGAAAAGACGCAGAGCGCGTTCTCTTCGGACACGAACGCGCAACGTTCCGCTCTGCGTTTCTCCACGTCGAGTACGGAGTTGGAACATAAATAACGATAACGATAACGATAAGTCGTGATACGAAATATACAACTTATGTTACACGAACGAAGTCGATATTACCTAGGTCTCGTGAATTCGTACGTATATATGTATAGCTATATACAGTAAAGGTCGTCATACGATTGATCGCTTAAGAATGCACATACGTGCGGCCAGGGGATCCAACAACGACCGTACCGTATATACAGTGCTTCGTCTTCGTCTTCGTCTTCGTCTTCGTTTACGTCTACGTCTTCGTCTTCTTCTTCTTCCTCTTCTTTTTCTTCCGCTTCTTCCCGTTACGTTGCTCCGATCGAAAACGCAAATTCTGCGACGACGTGGTTGTTACCAGTGACGATTCCCGGTGAGGATCAGACACACGGAAAGAACGACGAGAAGCGTGGCAGCGGGTCTCGTGCGGGGAGAAGTCGAGTGGTCCCGAGGTCGTGGAAGAGTGCGCGCGCGCGCGCGATACGGCGGCGCCGAGGGGAGGACGTCGACTACGACGGCGACATATCCTGGGCGTCTCTTCCGAGACTGTCTGTCGGAGAAGGTGTCGCTCTTCGCGAGGGCGATGGAGAGAGCGATGGCCCGACCGGGGTGGAGGACTTGGGGGCGGTGGCCACGTGGTACGGAGAGAAACGATGGTGCGCCAGAGCCAAGGCCGATGGGTAGAGAGGCCGAGGCGCCGCTGGCCCCGTGTTCGGACTCTGCGTGCTGGACCCTGCCAGCTGCTGCTGTTGTTGTTGTTGTTGCTGCTGCTGCTGTTGCTGGTGATGCGCGGCCGCGAACAGCGTCGGCCCGATCGACGAAGCCCACCACAGATGGCCGAGCTGTTGCTGCTGTTGTTGCTGCTGGTGTTGCTGTTGCTGTTGCTGCTGATGGCTGGTGCCGGCGGACGAGGCGCCGGGGTAGACGAGAGCCGCGGGCCCGACCAGCTGAGCGTACGGGCTGACCGCGACCGCCGCCGCGGCCCGAAGCAGCATCTGCGACCGCGCCGCCCACAGCGCCTTCTCCTCCAGGCTAAGGTTACCCACCGCTCCGGCCTGAAGTTGATCCATCTCGAACGGAAGCCGATGGGGAAACCTCAACGATTGCTGCTCGGCCAGCATCGACTCCATCGTCTCCCTGAAAGGGAAGCTGCTCGATTACGCGCGTATTCGCTCTCGCGGCGATTAGAGTTCGTCGCGCCGCGTCCGTAAACACGTTCCTAAGATTTACCTCTCGAAATCGGTCAGACGAGACGAGTCCCGAAACCCCTTAGCGAACGGATTGCTGTCGATCTTGAGCTTCGTGATCTGAAACAGAAAAGCCAATCTTGGTCGTCGATTTTCGTCAGCCGCCGTCGATTTCCCCATCTCGTTACCACGGGCTACGACGACTTTTCTCCAGTCGGAAGTTACGTCATCGCCGGCCGTCAACGACGCGTATCGGAAAACGGTCGACCGTTTCGAAACGGTTCGTTCCATCGATCGAGAATCAACGGCTCGCAAAATTAGAAGAAGCCGGGAAAAACGACGCGGCGTTGCATTCCAGATAGAAGAAGGGACAGATCCGCTGAACGAAGGATCACGGTGACAGCTAGAACGAGGCGCGGTCATTCGGGTTTGCGATCTTTCGAAATTCGTTGGAGAAAGTTGGCAGCTAGAAATCTACCCCAACTGGTCTTCGCGAGGGCAGCGTTCGGCCGTTTCGCGTTACCGCCGCCATCCGGCCACCCACGATGCGGACGGAGCAGGTGGCATCGGTCAAAGTCGAATTAGCTCGGGGTGACGAGATTCTTCCCGTCTCACGCTTCCGTAAACCCTCGACGGACGAAAGATTCCTCTTCCCCGCACCTCTGTCGTATCCAAATACCGAAACGATCGGTCGTGTTCGAAAAAGGAAAACGGTATGATTTCGCGGGGCGGTCGACTTGCTTTCTCGCTTTCGACGAAAAAAACCGTCCTTCGACTCGTCCTCGTTCGTTTCTCTCCGAAAATCCCTCGAAAGGGAAGGTCGAGATGGGAAGGTTGGAAGAGAGAGAGAGAGAGAGAGGGGGAGAGGCGGGATGTAAGAGAGAGAGAGCAAGCATCCGCGCGTGTTTGTGAGCGAGAGAGAGAGAGAGAGAGAGGGAAAAAGAGAGAGGGAGAGAGAGGGTCGGGAGCTAGAGTCGGTGTCGAGTGGGTGGTCCAATTACCCTACGGTTTCGCGCTCAGGAGCAGCACGTGCAGCCTGGTAATAAGACTCTTTCGTTCAAAGCCGAGGCTAAGCCGCGCTAAGCCCGGAGCTGCCTCGGTTTTAGTTACGATTCCGCTGACATCATTAGCCAAACATCTGGCCCACCTCCGCCGTCAGCGTCGTCCTCGTCGTCTAGCTACTTACTTGGACCGCGCGCGTCGTTCCGCTTCGGTCTCCGCGCGGCGTCGTTCTCTCTCGGCTGTGTTCGTTTTACGATCAGCCGGGCAGCTATAGTTCACTCGCCTCGCGACCATACGCCTATCTTTGAAATCGACCAGCGCGGCCGCTACTTTGCGCGAACCGTTCGCTTTGATATCGTGCAGCTCCTTTTGCCGGATTCGAACCGGTGACGGACTGGACTCGCCGCCACGCGTCTATCGCGTCGGCGGTCTCGCGACGAGCACCGATTAATTTAGCAACTCGACGCGCACGCGGCTACGCCTTCTCCTTTCAGGCAAATCGAGAGGCGCGCGCCGCACGGCCACCGCTTTTCGCCTGCGTCCGTCTATCGACACCGACACCGAACGCCAGTTTCCAAGGAATGCGAGGCCACGACGATTTCGCGCTTTATCCGGATGAAAAACGAAATTCGCCGGTCGATCGTACGCGCGGCTATCCCGGCAAACGGTGAACAAGTTATACGATTTCACTGACACGATCCGACCAAACGGTTGGACCACTTCCCAGACCGATTTACAGCGTCCACGGTGGACGCGCGGCGAGTGCTACGCCATGATATATTTCCTCGCTCTCTCGATGCCAAACCATCGTCGGAACGTATAAATCGTAGCAGCCAGCGGCGCACCCTCCTGCCAGATATTTTACTCTATATCGGCCCGGATAGCGGGAATCGCGAAAAAAATACCGGAGATTTTTGTCGTCGCCGGTATCGGTCGATGCGCGAGCGAAGGTCGTTGCCCTCTGGTTTCGTCGGATCGCCGTGCGATTCTGCAGGACCGACTCGCTAATTCGCCGGTGCCAACGACGGACCGACGCGATGGACGATGCACGAAACAAAGTCCACGGCGATCCGTCACGCGATATTCGCGAGCGTAAACCTCGTACTCGGCTGGGCTAAGGAAGGAAAGAAAGGGGCGCGGTTTTCATGACACGAAGTACATAATTTTCAACGAAAGCTGAACAAAGGCGCGGTTCGATCGTAGTCGATAGCTCGAGGACCGATCGAACAACGTTTGTTCATCGAACGACAGGTAGCCAATTACGTCCAGCTGCGAAGCGCCGATGAAAATTGAGAGAGAATTTGCGAACGCGGTGAACGGGCTTGCGTTTCTCTCTGTTGGGACCGATCGGTTCTTCGCACTCGGGGGAGTTTCGACCGTTTCCATTCACGAACCGCTAGTCGCGAAAGAAGACGATTCGATCTGCTAACGCCAGCACCGATCGATCGTCCAACCATATGAATTTTTTCGCGTTTCGACCGAAGAGAAAGAGAGGGAGAGAAAGAGAGAGGTAGAGGAGTATTCCCTCGCTACATGGTCCGATTCTGCTTCGGTCGCTCCCTCCACAGAAGCTCCGCAAAATGAAGCCGTAGGTAATTGAAAGGGATGCTTTCGCACCCGGTCCGCTACTAATAATAGATTTAATAGAGACGCGCTCATCGAAGAAGGGGTCCCGCGCTCGCTCGGCTTGGAAGCTCGGCGCGCACCACGGCCGCTATTTAGTGCCGGTTGCGCGCTGTCATGCTCCCTAAACTTACTCTTTCTTTCGCTCTCTCTCTCTCTCTCTCTCTCTCTTTCTCTTTCTTTCTGTTCCTGGCGTTCTCTGTCTTCTTCACGGCGCGGCGTCTCGTCGAGAATTCGCGTTGTCGCGAACAAACTTCGCGAACGAAGCGAAATGTTCGTGGTTTGGCGTTCGACGCGCGCACGACGAAATCGAAGCGTGGCCGTGTGTGTCCCGGTGGCCGTAAGTAAGTACACGCGTGTGTGCCAACCGACCAGCCGCCAACGCGTACAGCCGCCGTGTGTGGTTTCCAGAGGGGCCTCCTCCTCTTCCTCTCTCCCGCCTCTGTCTCATTTGAACGCGATTATTTATGTTTTCTTTCGTTCGTGCATGCCGACGCCGACGCCTGCAGCCACTAAAACCATCGACTGCTTCTTCTTCTTCTTCTTCTTCTTCTTCTTCTTCCTCTTCTTCCTCCTCCTCCTCCTTCTCCTTCTTTTCTTTCATCTCCTCTTCATCTCCTTCGCTGTTTCCTCCTCTTCTCCACCTTCTTCTGCTTCTGCTTCTGCACCCGCTCTACCTTGTTCCGCGACGCGCTCGGCCCCATCTTCTTTTTACGTTAGCGCGTCCTTACTTCTCGCTTCGTTCCCTTTCCTTCTTCGTTTCGTTTCTCTCCGCTTCTTCGCTTTTTTCACGGTTTTTCTCGGAATTCACGAAACGTGAAACGACTTAGCAGGCAGTTGCCCCCCGTTTCAGCGTCGAGCAGCTAATTAGCCAAAGTATAGAGGCACAAGGTATAAAAAGATAGCGACGCGCGATTTATTACCACGGGAATTTTCCACTGCGATGATCGCGATCACGATTACTCCGCAATTATTACGAGGCACCGCGTTGAAACCGCGTTTATCTTAAAACACCTTCCGGCTATACGTCGTCGTTTTTCTCGATTATCTCTACAAACTCCGAAATCGTTAAACGAAACACGACAAATACGTTTAACTCGCGTCTCTCTTCGAGTCCTATTTTCCGGTAGAGTTTCTTACGCTCCCAACGAACGTTATCTCTCGGGCCAGCGTCGTTATCTTCGTCCTGACATCGAACGAAATCGGAGAACCGCAGCCGATTCGAGCCGATAATACCAATGGTGCGCGAGCAGGGAAACCTCCGAATGGTGCGTGAAACGTGGCAGCCTGCCCGTGTAGCTATACGGTAGTAAGTATTTACATACTTATGTATCTACGCATCTATTCCAGAAGCGTAAACGTCGACTTTGGATAACGACGGCCCGTCCACGACGACCACCACGAGCGGGACGATTAGGAGCGGAACAGAACATGGGTCGCGGAGAGCGGGGCGGCCGAGTCCCGAGCGAAAGAGAAGAGGCAGCGAACGAGAGAAGGCGAGGAGACATCAGCTGGCGATAAGGAGCCGGCAGAACGGATGGAGAGGAATACCAACGGCGAGCGTGGCCAGAGGGAAGAAGAACGGCAGTTAGGTTATGAATTATGACGCGTGCGAGCGAGAAAGACGAATCGAGTCGGTGTTAGAGGTCGTTACGAGAAAGAGTCGGCTTGGAAAGACAAGAGGAAGACAAAAACCGTCCGCAACGATACGTAGTTCGTACACGGGAAGTGGCTGGCAGGGAAAAAAAAGTTGGTCCCTGCTAAACGAGCCTACCCCTCGACGATGACGAGCACGAGAAGAGCAACGGAGCCAGCGAACAAGACGAAAGACAACACCGAGAGCACGATAACGACGACCGACCGACCGACCGACCGATGGGAGAGCCGCGAACCGCGACGAATCAATTTCGAGACAGCGCGGCGCGACGGCCGGCTAAACGAGCCAATGTCTCTACGCCACGGAAATCCTCTTGTCCTCGCTCCACCGCTTCGCTTTTTTTCTCGTGACACGCGATCGGAAGTATCGAGCGACGATCGCAACCGCGAATCTCCGCCTTCGCTTTTGCCTTCGTCGTTGCGGCCGAGGCGGTGAAGAGCGCGGTCGAACACGGTGATAACGACCAGAAGCGAGGACAAAGGACGCCCGAGATAGGAAAAAGAGAGTTACGAAGAAGAGCGTGCGAGGCCGAGGAGAACAGTGGGAACGGACGTTGGAAATTGGACGTAGGAGGGGGAAGGGGACGGAAGGAAAGGAAAGGAAAGGAAAGGAAAGGGAAGGAGAGCCGGGTCGAGGTAATTGCCGGGGCATCTCTTCGCACCTCATCATCGTCATCAACGGCTCCGACGTTCTCGTGGTTGTCGCGGACGACGAGGGTGGGTCGTCCAACGCGGACCACCCGTTAGCGCTTTGAAGCCGCTCGATTGCCTCGGTTTCCTCCTTCTCTCTCTTCGTTGAAACGACCGCAGCTCTCGCGGATCTTGCACTTTTCTCCCTTTATTAGAGGCAAACCACGCGGTGATGCTCGAATCTAAGGAATCGCAGAACGTACGGTTCGCGGCTTTGCTCCGTCTGTCGTCTGGCGCGTTGTTCAAAGGCCGCGTTGCTCCAACAACTACGACGACGATAACAATAACGACGATTCTGGTTAGTTTGGAAGGAACAGAAACAGGCGGAGGATTCCGATCGCATCGTTCGAAGAGAAATGGAAGAGAAGAGAATAGACGTCGCGCGTCTCTCCTGGCTCGAAAATCGGATCTCGCGTCGTGCCGCGGGCATCGCGACGCCCGTGGAATGCGAACGACCGCGAGTCAGACCACACACCAGGCGGTCGCTGCTAAACGACTATCGTAAAATACGATTGCGCTGTCGCCCTTCTCGCGCTCCGAACCGAGGAATCCGTAGTTGGACGCGCGCAAGAAGAATCGTCGCGAGGTTAAATGTACGACCGGTCTCCGGCTAAGTCGTCGCGTTCCAACGCGAGCGTCCGCTAACAATTCAAAGCGGAAAACCACTGCCTGGAGTCACTGGAACGTTCCGCGCTCACCGTTAATTTAAATGTCGCGCAGGCAAGTCGAAAATTCGCGATGGCGACCGAATCCGCTGACTGCGAGAAGGAAATGTGGCAGCCCAAGGGTAGGACAATTTGTACGTTTCAATCGGTAGAGAGGAAACGATTATCCGAAGCGAAGGGCCGAGCGACGAGCAGGCGAGAGAGGAAGAGAGCGGGGGAGAGAGAGAGAGAGAGCACCGTTCTCGGGGGCACGTGGAAGACGCGCGATGCGTCACGTCGTGGCGCGGCGCGGCGCGGCGGAGCAGATCTCGACCGACGCGTCGAGGATCGCGTGAGAAAAAAGCGAAAAGGGCCAAGGAGAGAAAGCAAGGATAAAAGAGGGAAAAAAGGAGGAGAAAGGGAACTGGGGAAGGAAGGTGGAACGAATAAAAGCGTGTAACGGTAGCGAGAAACAAAGCGAGACTTACGAGTTGATTCTGATAGGCGGTGACAGCGGTGAATATCGCCTCTGGGAATATGAAGGTCTTGTGAGGTTCCTTTTCGAGGTCTGTTATCGGCTTGGCGGTGCCCGACTCCGGTCGCTTCACCAGGTGAATCCTCGGTTGATATTTGTGCATCGAGTTCAACACCAGCTGGAAATCGTTACGAGTCGGTCAGAAGATTCGCAGCGCGTGGTATCTTTATCGACGCGTTTGAAAATAAACGATCGTACCGCGTTTAAATCGAACGAGAGTCTGTTACCACTACCATCGCGTAATCTTCGCGAACGTTGCGTCTCACCCCCCTCGACTGGCATCGATTCGACCGTATTCGGTGCACCGATTCGTCGCGTTTCTCGAGTTCGCCCCGGTCCGTCCCGTTCTTCGTCTCTCGACCTTCTTCGATTCGTCTATCGCCTCGGGAAACGATAGATGGACGATACGAGAGGATCTCGACGGGAGAAAAAGCGTATGAATTAGGAGCACTTTGCTGGTCTCGAACGTTCCCCGCTTACCATTCAAAAGAATCACTTTGCCTTCGTCCGGCACCGTGTAACATCCTGAATACAAAATGAGTACCGTGAAGAACCGTAGCCACGATTGGGGTTCCTATTTACGTCAGTCATCCGATGAATTAAGGAGTCCGCTGCTGGCTGCCGCTGCCGCTGTCGTTGTCGGAGAGAAATCGAATACCAGGCCACGATACTGCCACGAACCCACCGACCGAAGCGACGCGTTAGATGCGTTCTCGTTCTCTCGCGAATCGCCCGAAACGAATCGAAACGAATCGAAACAAATCGAAACGAATCGCAAACGAAAACAAATACTGATCGATCGAACTACGAGCTTGGGCTTGCCGCAAAGCTACTCACGTGGCCGTGCCTATCCATGTCGTTGTTGGTAAGCTTCACTTTTTCGAACGAGACGACTTGCTTTCGAAGCTGCTCGCCCGTAAAAGGTGAGTCCGGGTGCACGTAGAGACGAGCGGGCGCCGGAGGATCGGCCTTCCCAGCTACCAGCCAAGAGCTCCTGTGATACGCGTATCGATACCTCTTGTTATCCACAGGAACGATGTCCATCAGAACCGCGTATCGACTATCCGCCTTCAATCCGTTGAACGACACTCTGCACGTTGGAAACATTCTCCTGCGAAATAAACGATAGCTGAGCAAGAGACAGAGAGGGGGAGAGAGAGAGAGAGAGAGAGGATTATCGGTGGTCGAAAACCGTCCACGCCGATTTCAGGGTTAACGCGCCAACACCGAAGCGGACACCGAGGTGGTGGCAGGTTCGCTGGGTACCAGAAGAACCAGCAGGCAGAGGGGGCGGAGGGTCAGAATCGAGGGGGCAGAGGATGAAGCCTGGCGTGAATGTTTTGCCTCGGAGGCCAAACATTAATACCGTGTCGGGCCCCCCGCTGCTCGACCACTAAAACGCGGGGACACCCGCCGATCTTATCTACGTCTTCTCCTCGGTCCTTGTCGACTCGGTATGCATTCATCCCGCCAGCGCCACGAGCGTGAGTAATGCTTTTATTTATCAACCCGTCCTTTGTTAATGAATTGAACTCGCCTCGCGAGAGAAGCTAGCCTCTTCGATTCCACCTTCTGCCTACCCCCTGTACACGACCTCCTCACCCACGATCGAACCTCTAACCCCCGACTTCCTCTCATCCCGGGACGTCGCTTTTCCTTCCCAGACCCGCTCTCACGCCCTCCACCCTGTTTCTCGCGTCGATCGAAACCACGGCGACGATTCTTTCGTCGACGGGTCGCCGTCGTCGTTAAAACTTCTCGAAAAGCTTGGCAAATTTCCTCCTTCGGAAACGTTCACGCCCACTTGGCGAACGCAACACCCGAGCTGCTGCTTGGAAACGCCGGTGCCGCGCTTCGAAGACAGGGGTCTAAGGACACGGTCGTGCGAGAAGGGAGAATTTTCTGGCCGAGAGGAACGAAGGGGAAGGTCTCCCGAGTTTTGTCCTTTAAGTCTCTGCAAATAACGGGAAACGACGGAGAGAGGGTAAAGACCGGGATACGACGTAGGAGGCGGAGGCGGAGGCGGAGGCGGAAGCGGTGGCAAAGGCGGAGGAGGCAAAGGCGGAGGCAGAGGCGGAGGCAGAGACAGAGACGGAGACAGAGACAGAGGAGCGGTGGCAAAGGCGGTGGAGGGTGACGTGGTAGAAAGTCGACCGGGTGAGGGACGATAAGTTGACGCGGGTGGAGGGTGCGACGAGTAACATCGCGGCGCAGATCTAATTACCAACGCGCGAGTAAACGCGCAGTAGGGTAGTGGAACCCCTTTGGGAGTCAACGAACAACGAGAAGGAGCAGGAGCAGCAACAGCAGCAGCACGGATGTTGCCGTCGTGGCGGGCAATTAGGCGCGCGTCCGCCGCGTCGCGTCGCTCTCGTCCTTTCTCCGGTATTCGCCTCCCTTCCCATCGTCCTCTTCTTCTCGCCCTCTCTCGATAACGTCGTCTCGACGTTTGCCGACTGTTCGATCGCGTTCTCCGTCCAATTTTACTCGCCCGCCAGTTCGTCACGTACCGTAGATCGGCGATAATCGTAATCGGGGGAAACCATTTAATCAAGTCCGCTTGCACGCTGCGCGCCCGACATCGTCTTTACGCGAATATTTGAATTGGTTTTCCGTTCGCCCTCTCCAGAGACGCAAATCGGGGGGAACCTTACCTGCCAGTTTTCGTGATGATCATCTCGGTGCCTAGTTCGTTGAATTTATCCCATAAGTCTTTCGTCTCGAGGTGACACACCACGTGCCTAAGCTCTTCGCAATTGGACCGTTCCTGAAGGAGAGGATTCACGGGTGAAGCTGCTTTGCCGCTGGTGCTTCCGGCGTCATCCGTCTCTGGATCGTCTTCCGCGACGATCGCCTCCTGAATCGGTGGAGCGCCGCGGACCACTCCAGAAACGCTCGGTTCCCTTTCTGAAAAGCACGCGAGGGATAATGAAGATGTAGGTTTAAAGTTTGCCACGGATCGAAAGAGAGAATGAAATTACCGGAAATTACAATCGGAAAAGGAAAACCGATCGAATCGTTTTATCGATGAAAGAAACGCATGTATCGAGATACCGTGCACGGGACGAGCTAATAAAAAGGCGTTAGCTACGACGACGGATAATTGATTAATCGGTTGCATCGTGGCTATCGGCAACAGGCATATAGAAACCTCGACTCGGATGCGGATAATCTCGCGCCTCTCCCTCCGTGCACATCGAAAGGTTCCCAGCTGCAGCGTGGGTCACGAGCAACCACGGACACGTTTTGCGGCTAAAGCAGGCACCGCGAAAGAAAATTGCCGTTATCCCAAGTAGTAATTCGTAGCTAATGTCTTGCGACGCGATGCGACGAGGTGGGGTAAGGCGCGGAGTGATGCGAACCGCCACGAGGCATCCACCGTCTGTTGTTGCGAGAACCGTGTTCCGCGACACAATGACACTCATTCTCTCGATAATTAGTAGTCGTCTCGATCGTCGGTTTCGCAGTTGCGTAAACGCAATCACGCGACCCACTCGATCGGTCGACCGAATTCTCGAGCCGCGCGTCGCAACCAGCCAACGTATCGACGAACCAGCCAACCATCTATACCACGAATCACCCGAAAGCGACAGCAGATCGCAATCTACCGCGCGCGCGTTCCTATAATTAATCGATAGTTTGCGATTTTCAAGGATCGTTCGTTCCGTGTTTTGCACGATGCCGATAGGCTCTAGAGCGGCGTAATCGAACGCGCGCGGTTCATTCTCCCACTTTTTCTCTCTTCCTCTCTTCGTCTGCCTCGGCATTCGTTAGAGCTTCTTCCCGGCCGAGACAATAACGACGCCGCGGTAGCGGCTGCTAAAGGATAATTATCCACTTACGACGGAGGTTACTTTAGTTTAACGTTATTATCCCGACCAATGCCGACCAAGTGGCAGCGGTTCGTGAAATTACAATCTTTCCGGCCAAGGTAAAACGGCGACGAACGCTCTTGTTTGCCCTCGCGCACAGATACCTCTCTCTCGCATCGGTTTTCAATTTGTCTCTTGCCGATTGCAATTTCGGAAATTGGATAGCGTGCCATCGCCTAAAACGGCGCGCGTAAACGCGTTCGATCCCGAGGGGTCGTTCGATCGCAAACCGCTCGTTACGACCAAGCTGCAGGACGTCCGAAATTCGTTAGGTCGCGGCTGGGCGATGAAATTCTCGCGCGAGTTTTTTCAACGATAGCCGCCATCGGACGCGGCTCTCCCGCCATTTCCTCCGTCTTTGGAACAACCGTGCAGAGTCAGGGACGCTCGCTCGTCCAACAGCTTTCGAGGGGCAAGAAACGCGTGGTAAAATAGAAGAAACCACCCGCGGACGAGTGTTCGCGAAATCCGTTCCGAACGATCCGTGATGGAACGAGAGAAACGCGTTCGCGAGTTCCACTCGGAGTGTTTCACTCGTTCGGCTGTTTTTTCCAATCGATCGAACGACGACCGAACGCAAATCAAATCGAGTTTCACCGACTAACAAACAATTCCTCTCGATCGGCCGGACGATTAACTTCCGACACTCGATAAATTCGAGTTATCGCGAATAAATTAACAATAAACACTATCCGGTCTGCCAACTATTTTCGCAGCAGATTTTCTACGTCGATAACTTTACAACCGTGTATTTCACTTAACGCGGCACGCTTAAAAATTACTTTCGCTCGTTAAACTGATTCTCCTCGCTCTCAAGGGAGAGAAAAACCAATCGTTGCGTCTCTTGCCCCTCTCTCTTCCTCTCTGTCTATTTTCTTCTTCCCCTCTCTGCCGTTTATGCTTACCCGGTTTTTGCAAATCAACGAGTTTCTTTATCGTAGCATCGCGAAGGAACGAGCGACCGAGCTTGACGCGACAAAAATCAGCGACACTTCCGGCGTGGCAAGGATCGGGAGGGTCTCGCAGGGAAAGCCGGTGATTTTCCACCGTAGTCGCAACAACGACGATCCGACATTCCCAGGCTAAAGTCGGAGCGGCACTCGAGTTGCACGCAGGGCAAAAAGACGCGACATGAGGGCACGAGGGCAGCGACGGTGGCGGAAGTGGCGTAGGCGGTAGCGAAGGTGTCGTCGCGCGAAACGCGAATAACTGTTTAAACGGGAATTTTCGCGAGACCGTAGCGGCTAATTGGCCGGTCAGAGAAGGTTGGCGCGATGTGTGGTCTGTCATCCGCGTATTTTTATTCGACACGGCGAACGGCGGTGTTAAACGACTGACGAAACGGATGACGAGTCGCCAGAACGGTTCGTGGCTGCGCGTCTGCCGACTGAGCACGAGTTTCGTTCGAGTTTACGAGCGACCTCGTCAAGTGAGTTACGGTTGCGAGTGCATGGCGCACCAGTGCCGCCGGATCAAAGACGCAAAGGAGGACAGATTGAAACGCGTCCCACTGCTAATGTCCTCCCACGAGATCTACGAGAACTTCAGCTCTTCCCGCCTTCTTCTTCGTCCGCGCGTCACGCGCTTCTCGCTTCGCTTTCCACCACGTCGTTTTAGGCTCGGTCCAGACGAGCGACGTTCTACCGTACGACACCGTTGCGGTGTCGTTGGTAGAACGGAGAAACCAGGTATTTGTTTCAAAGTCGTCTATTTCGCGAGAGAAGGATACGTACACACGTGTCTCCTTGTCCTTTCAACTCGTTGCCGCTGCAGCGATTTGCCGCAAACCGCTGGCTGGCATCGAGCCTTAAACTTGCCTCGCGACTCGCGACCCAGACATTTCTCTTTCCATATTTCCACGTAACGCCGCGTGTCCACGATTTTCTTCGCGAATCGTCGATTCCGTATTCCGCCGGCTATTTTTGATCGATCGCACCGCTCGATTCGATCAAGGTGCGGAGTCTCGAAATCGATCGCGCTGTCTCTCTTTGTCCTTCGTTACGAAAGCTCCCGCGATCAACGTGACGCGATTGCTTAACAAACAACCAAGTTCGCGTATCGACAACGATAATCGACGGGTTTTCTCTCTTATCGGTCGTTCGGCTGCCGCGAATTCACGAAATCTACAAATTGTTCTCTGATCTTCTGGATTATCGAAAACGCGAGTCGCAATAGGAGATCTCACGGAAAAGCGAGCTATCGCGACAACGTTCGATTCTCGGCGTTTCTTCAAAAACTCGCGTATCTCGGTTTTCTCGAGTGTAGCCAGCCTGTTACGCGCTATCTGATCGATAGAGAGAAAGAGAGAGAGAAAGAGAGAGAGAGAGAGAGACTCAGAGCAATCGATCAATCTGTCGACAGGTAATTAAAAGAAGCATTTTGTTTGTTCGCGAAACATAAATTAATCTGGTTGTGTCGAAGTACGCGCTCTTTGGATCATGTCCGACGGAATTCCCACGCGACCTTCTATCCTTCGAAACTCTCGTTCCTATCGCAACGCGAAGCAATTTCGTCACCCGGCAGACAAGTTTTCTCCTCGTATTTTGCAAACAACATGGTTCACACACGCAGACTCGTCTCGAGACAGCGCCAACGGAACACCGAAACGATTCGGCAAGATCGACACCGTGTCACCGACAGCCTGTCAGTTAACGTGGTCGCTAAACAACTCGAATCAACGACGCGACGTCGATCGAAACGAAAATCACCGTAATTTCTCCGTGCTTTCTAGCTTTGTCTCTGACTACAACTACGCGCAACGATCAAAAGGTTTTAGTCGAGCAACGACGTGCGATGCAATATTCCGGCTGAACGAACCGTATCGCCTCGTTTCGCCGACCGTATCGAAACGAACGGACCACACGTTTGCGAACCGATCGTCGATAGATTACAGGGTAGATCGACACGCAGAGACACGGTACACATCTTGAATCGTTAACGTGCGCTATAAAATACGCCGCGAGGATTTCCCCGGAATCGTCTGCAACGCCGTATTCCCTGTAAATTATCGTAATTGATATCTTCTGCGTTTGTCCGACTAAAAGTCATCCGCGTAGCGGTGGAACGCGATAATCGTTCCCCCTTATCGATATCGCTTATCACTTATCATCTATCGTAGCAAGAAATCTCGCAAACTTGGGACACAAAGAGCTCCGATTCTTGGAAAGAGGAAAGAAAAAGAAAAAGAAGAACACGGGAAAATAGAGTGCGATATCGTAACTACCGGCGCAACGGTAGCCCTGGCGATTGTCCGAACGGTAAACCGATTCAAGTGGGCGTCCACCAAATTGCAGATGGTTCGACGCGTATAAAACGTCTATCGGCCGCGTGATTTTCGCTCCGAGGTTCGACGTTTACGCGTCACAGACGACGAGTCGTCTGGATCCCATCTGGAAATCGATCGTTGACTTTCGTTGTCCGACGTGTTTGGTCGTGAAGAGACAACAAAATCCGGACGATCGTTATGGATCGAGGCTGGCGTTCACCGAGTGATGGCTGCGGGGGTCCAAGTAGGCGTTCAAGCAGGCATGCAAGCTCGTTGCTCGAGCAAGTCATTGATTACTTTTTTACGGATGACGTTCGCATCGAGTCGTATACGTCGGCGACAACGGTCTACCGTTCGTCGCTCGATAAGCGGCATCGTGTCGTTCGTCTCGTTACTTTGCGAAACAAAACGCTTTCAAACGGTCGAACGAAATTCATACGCGAACGGACATTCAGGAACACGCTACCTCGGAAACGCCAGTCTCCGAGAGGCATAATTCGTCGCCGGTTAACGAGTCACGAGGTTCCCGAGTTTGGGATTAGCGATTTATTCGAACTAGGTGGCTGGTGAACATGAAAGGAGAAGGAGGGGAAGGAGGAGGAGGAAGAGGAGGAGAGTATTCGCGCGTGTCCAACACACGTGCACGCACACGAGAGTTTGGTCGATTCATCGCACCGTTTACCCAAGTTTATTTGGGAACGACGGTCCGTTTCCGTGGGTGAATTGCACCGTGGCCAACCGTAAATTTCGACCGCGTAGAATCTTCGTGGGCGATTATTCGCCGCGGGCGTCCAAGATACGCGATGATGAAACCAAACACCGTCGAGTCTCGTTCGGACGTCTGGCTGAGCAAAGCAGCCACGATCGTTTCCAGAATTCCGATGAGACACCTCACCTGGCTGCGCGAAACGGCCGTTTCTCGCCTGGCGAATTAACGCGCGCCCGGGCACAAACCCGGCTACATGCCGGTTCATTCACAATCTTCGCCGCTAAATAATTCATTAACCACACACCAGCGCGCCGTCGTTCTCTACTTTTCTTGTTTCTTTCTTATCTCCCCGCTTTCCCTCTTTCCTTCCCTCTTACTTTGCCACTCTCTGCCTCTCTGCCACGACAGGTAACCTTTCAAAAATAACGCCCTTCGCGATTAAGACAAACGCTACTCGTCTCGACGGCGATCGTAGTCGTGGTCACCGCCGTGGTCGCCGTTCTCGCTCGCAGATTGCACGAAGAAACCGACAACAACCAACCGGCCACGAATAACCGATAACCGATAGCCGATAACCAACGATCGATAGGATCGCTCTTTCGTCGGTCGCCTTTTTTGCTCGCCGAGAAAAACGACGGAGAACCGTGGTTTCATTATTAACGTACATACGTACATGGAATGCGAAGAAAAACGATTTTATTGCCCGAACCAAAGCTTAGAAAAAACTGCGGTGAGTGGCTCGACCCGATAACGAGACAGCTACGATCGGATTTCTACGTCGAGAATGAGGAAGGAAAGAGCTCACCGTGTTGATGCAATTTCCCTCCGCCGACGGCCTGTTGCTGCAACTGCCGATTATGATGAGGTTGTTGCAGCTGAGGCTGAGTGTGTTGCTGAACCGATTGCTGTTGCTGCTGCTGCTGCTGCAATGGCGAGGTCTGCGATTGTTGTTGCGTCTGTTGCTGCTGCTGTTGTTGCTGCTGCTGCTGCCTAGAATCTCGGGCCATGATGGCCGCGATGCTAAAGTCGGTGGCGCATTGGCGATTCGAGTTGCAGTTGTTGTTGAGATTGTTCAAGAGGCTGCTGTTCGGCGAAGGGCTGGAACTCTCGTCGCCGTCGTCGCGCGTGCAGCCGGGTGACAAACCGGTGGAAACCGCGGAGGCGGCGGCACCCTCGGTCTGCATTTTTCTTCCAAGAAACAGATGTCGAGATTCCTCGTCGTCCTCCTCGCTGCCGGCACCGCAGCCGCCTCCTCCTCCTCCGCCTCCGCCTCCACCGCCGCAGCCGCCACCGCCACTGCCACCGCCACCTCCACCACCGAACGAAGACAGCGTCAATCCGTTTCTCTTCCTGCCGCTGAGACCTCGCGACTCCAGCAACATCACCTCACGCTCTGCGTCTCGAACCTCGCTCGTCTGTCAACTATTATCGAGAGAAGATCGGTCTTTGGTTCGCTCCGGAAACAGTCGTTACCTGCCCGCCGATCCACCCAACAGAAATTTTCCACATTCTCCCGGGCGGCGATGCGACGATCGCGTCGCCTCGCCTGCGTCCCAGCGATCGAACGTTCGAATCTTTCGATCGAGCGCCAACAATCGACGATCGTTTTTGACGGAGAGAAACCGCGCCTCGCGAGGGTCGTCGACTCGCGGACCGGGGTTAAGTCGATCGTCGAAGTGCGCGACGAGGCGCGCGCATCGCCACGGTCACCAGGATGCGTCCAGTCTCCAGGTGTGAAAAACGGCGGGCAAACTGTTCCGACACACTCTTCGCGGAACGACAACAACAACAACAACGACGACGACGACGACAACGACGACAACGACGGCAACGACAACGACGATAACGACGACGACGACACTAGCCCGAGCAGGCGTGGAAGAGAGAGGTGGAGGGCGATTTTAGTTTGAATTTCGATTCGAGTAGAACGTGTCGCACGATATCGACGACTTGTATCGAGTCTCGGAGCGTGGAGAACGCAGTCGAGTCGAGCTGAGAGCGCGGACAGAGCGAGAAACGAGAGAGCGACCGGTTGCCCGACAGACTGACCCGCGCCACCGGCGGCCGGCTTCTCGTTTCGGCCCCCACCCCCGGCGCTTCGCGGCTCGCTCGAGCTCGATCGTCCGCGACGCGCGCGGCGAGACACGGGGTGGCGGGAGAGAACGCGCGCCACTCGACTCTCTCGGGGTGTGAGACGACGATGGGGCGGCCTGTTCAACAGGGAGAAAAGGCGACCCTAGCTCGGTAGGCGGTTCCCTCGAGCGAAGCTCCGCCCGAGCGATCAGCACCCGGCTCCGCCCGTAGTCTCTCTCCTCCTAGGAATTCGCCGAGAGGTTTGCGACCACCTTATTAACGCTTCCGTCCTTCTTCTTCGTGTCGAGCTGCACGCGCGCGCGCGCGATCGCCAACCGGCAGCCAGCTGTCTTTCCACGCGCGTACACCCGCGAACCGCGTTTTCTCTTCTTCTCGCGCGCTCTCTCCGCTCCTCCGCTTCCCCTTTCGACGCTTTCCCTTCCTTTCCCTTGGTTCCCGCGTCGTTGAAACGTTACCGATCGCGTTACCAGCCTCCTCGTGGCGGCGATCGTCACGAGTATAGTACCACGCCGGTGATGCCAACGGTGCTGGTAATGGTCCTCTGGTAGAGTCGTTTGTAGCGGTGATAGTAGGATCCTATGTAGCTACGACGATGGAGGCAACAGCGACGGTGGCGGTGGCTGCGATGGTGGTGGTGGTAGTGGTGGTGGTGATGGTGGTGGTGGTGATGGTGGTGGTGGTGGAGGTGGGTGGCGGATCCGGCGGCGGCGGCGGCGGCGGCGACAGCGACAGAGATGGTGGTGGTCGTCGCGAACCGTACCTACGTGCCTCCCTCCTCTTTTGCGGTTCTTCGTTGTTCCTCTTACCTCGACCGATCGTTCCTCTTCGTTCAGCAGCCGAGCCGTTTCGTTCGATCGTCCTCTTTTCTCCCGTCCAGGTTGGTACTTTCGGCACGGTCGGCCTCCCGTTTCTCCTCGAGCTCCGAATGCCCTCTCGCGCGAGCTCCGTGCGGACGAGTAAGCGAGGAGGGTGGTACGGCATTATGGTTCGGTACGCGGCATCTAGCCACAACAGCTGCCATTTTTTCTTACGAGAGGGGGCAATTGCTGACAGGGACCACCGTTTTCCTCTCTTCGTTCTGCCATTCCCCGTTCCCTCTCTTTCCACCGTCGCTCTTCTTCTCCCTTTCACTCCTCCCCCGTGGCTCCCTAGTTCTTTGCGCGGTTCCGTCGAGTCGTGCAATTTATCGTTTTACTGGCGGAGCTTTAAACGCGAGCGACCGGTAACGCCGGTGGGTGGTTAGCTGCTCCTCGGCCGGAGCTCGCTAACCGCGGTAACCTAACCGGCTGGTTGGGTACACCGTTGTTTCGTCGCTCGTCCTTCCACGGTCCTGTGGACGACGATTCTACACGGGGTCGATCACCGTTGGGCGGAAGCGCGACGTTTCGTCTCGCCTTGGAAAACTCATCGACCATCCGTAATTCGTCCGCTATCCCTGCGGCGACATGTCGCGCGTTCCGACTCGAAGCGCGAAGAAAGCAGCCTCGTCGATACCCAACTATCGCGACAATCCTGCCGAATGTCGGGTAAACGGATTCGACGAGACGAGGATCGGTGCGAGATGCGCGCGGCTAACGAAGACGCGGCGCGTTTGAAAATAAGAAGCTGCTCCAAAAGAACGATGCTACGCTCCGGGTGGTGGGAAGGGAGCAGATTGCTCCGGATATTATTATAATAAAGCAGGAAATTGCCTTGCGCGCTAAATACGTAGGTAGCGATACGTATATCGTGCGCGATATCATCGGCGGATTATTGTAATTATACGGTTTAACGTGTAGAAAAAACGGGCCGCGATATCATTACGAGTTAGAAATTTCACGCGATTCAATTCCGTTATTATCCGCGAAAGATAAATATTATAATTCTGGAGCGAACCGCGGCAACGGTGAGATGGTGCCATCGGTTCTGCGATCGAACGAAACCGTGCTTCCTCCGCCGATTTTCCTCCTCCCCCCCTCTCTCTCTCTCTCTCTCTCTCTGTTATCCGTGAAATCTTTTCGTTACGCTAAAAAATTCGACCTTCGTCGTATTCTTATCTCGGTGGAGAGCGGTCGGGCGGTCGGGCGGTCGAGCGGTCGCGCAGCGAAGCGAGAAATCGGCCATCGACGGACGGTTGTTTCTAATTACCGTTGTTCGTAACACGCGATCTCGCTCGTAACGCGGTGCACGGCACAAATACGTTAATTGCCCCAGGAATCGGTACGCTCTAGCAGACGCGCGATAATTAAACGTAACGACTTCGTTAGGCGAATCCCGATGCGCCGGCGTCTCCACTGGTTATTACGCCGCGGAGGCTGGCAAAGCTCGCGTTACACTCGACCGTCCTTTTTCCTCAAGATCCAAGAAATAGAGATCGAGCGGCGACGACGCGTCGTTTTGTTACCGCTTCGACGACTCAAAGCAGAGCAGAAGCTGTTACGATATCGTTTCCGGTCGTTTCGAACCTTCCTTTTTCTAGACGAACATCTCGCGGTTGTTCACGCCCAAGCGGCTACGATCCACGTTACGATCAGGTGAATCCGTTTGATACTCACGATCCAACGGAAACCACTTCAAAGGATCTCGCGTCAAAGCAGAAACTGCTTTCGACCGACCTAACTTTATGTATGTATCTTTAAATTCGTTCGACCGGTACGCCCTCTGACTCTTTATTGCCGCGAGTGCGCCTTGCGTCGAGATATATTTAGTCGTAAAAAGCACGGGCCAACTATCGATGATACCGACGATGACCGACTCCCTGACGAACGAGCGGACGAACGAGCGAACGAACGATCGTCCGAATGACGGAGCTACGCGTGCAGATCGAATCGTTCTTTGCGAGCGAAAATTTCGCGCATTTTCATCGTCGTTAGCAGGACTTGGACAAATAGACGGGCCATCGACGGACCTCCCGAGAGATCGAGCGACATTGCAGCTCGGTCTCCGCGCGGTTGCTTCTCCAACTGCCGGTTCGTTTGGGGAGAACTCGTAATCTGCTTAGTCTGACGCTGATCCGGACAAATCGCCGCGCGGTTACGCGGCACTTATTCTGGTCTCTCGATGCTCGCGACGCGAGCACTCTCTCCGGTTCTACGTTTTGTCGTACGAATCTGATCTGATCGATGACGGTGCCGATCCGACTCGTCACGATCCCAAGATGCCGGTCCTTTTCTTCGACGAATTCATCTCGGAGAGACGCGAGCCGTGCGTTTGTGTCGCTCGAAATCAGGGGAAAAAGGGGAGGAGGAGCTCGTGCTTGCGAGTTACGCTAGAGATGGTTTACGCGTAATTTGGGAGGCACGTGAAAAGAGTACCGCGGCTACCGGACCTCACGACCCTGTAAAATGCTCGTAGAAAGACAGAGGTTAATTAAAACTCGGTCTGTTCTCGAAACCCCGCCAATTTTCTTGGAGGATATCGCTTGAAACCACTTAATCGCTCGACCGCAAAAGTGCCACCAATCTGCCGGCTACAT
This sequence comes from Bombus pyrosoma, assembly GCF_014825855.1. NCBI lineage: Eukaryota > Metazoa > Arthropoda > Insecta > Hymenoptera > Apidae > Bombus > Bombus pyrosoma. The sequence goes on from NC_057774.1 coordinate 5,183,862, forward strand.
CGAGCGTAGCTACAGGGCCGAGATTCCTTCGAGATTCCCGAAAGCGCGACGAAGAAGAGACGGAAGAAAACGGACAGAGTCGAAAGGAACAAAAGGATCGCAGTTGCTAGCCAGAATCCCGTCGAATAATCCTAAAATCAATCGACAGACAAGAACCTCCATTAGACGGTGGTTTGCCAAATCCGGATTCGTCTCGGAACTAACAGACCTTTCTTAACGGATTTTCTCCGAGCAACGATATACTACGTACGTTGTACCACGTATGCAGATGCCTATGTAGTAGGTAGGAGGAAACTGAGACGGATAACATCTGCTGGACAGAGAGATTAGATCAGACAGAGATGAACTCGATTTAATTTTCACAATGGTCGCCGTCGTCGGGCTTGTTGCGCAAAAATCGTCGAGATTCGTGCGAAAAATCGTTTAGAATCGGCGGTGCGATGGAAGCTCGTAAACGAAACGGAGCGAAGCCGAATGGAAAAGAAGGAACCGTGGCCGCGGAGGCCGTTGCGCTATCCCTCGGGACGAATATGATGTAAATAAATGATGAGCTGCCCCTAAGGGAGTGGATATTAGAGTGGGGGTAAGAAGTGTTATGAAACATAATTAGCGGCCGCCGCCACTGACTCGCGATGATTACAGGGCGGTGAGCAAAGGTCCTGGCGCTGGAGGAGGGAGCCGATGCGGGATAGATTTCCTGGCTGGCTACGAGCTACCTTCTTACTTACCTTCCTAACGCGTTCGCGTCCCTCTGCACGCGCGCGCGCAACTTCAAAACCGTGCATGTGGTCACCGACCGCACACTCATACGCCGCCGAACCCTAACCCATACGTTCGGCTTCCACTTACCCAGAGTACGCGCACCAGTACTCTACCTATTGAACTACACCCACCCGTTCTCGCCTATTCCCTTCGACGCGACGTTCGCTACTCGCACGACAGCTAAATACGAGTCACCGTCAGATTTCCACGTACGACGTTAACCGCCTACGTGACAACCTACACGCTGCATCTTGCAATTCTATCTCCTTCGTACCGATTTTCCGCACTTTGCCGACCAAACATCGTTCCTCCCTTTATTCGTCGCGATCGTTTCGCGCGGCATCGCGGACCTCCGCTCGTCGTTTCTTCCTTCTTTGGTATCCCCCTCGATAACTTTATCCCGTCGGCATCGTATCCGGCGGAAATCTTCATCCGTCTTTCCACCGTTTTCCATCGATATCGCGAGCGAAAGAGAATCGACTAAAACGGAAAGAAGGTTAAAGAGATTCGAGAGGGCGGCGAAGCTCCGTGAAATCGTTCCTCTTCGACGTCTCGTTTATTCGGCAAGGTACGCTTGCAAATTTTTACGGTGCATGGCCTGCTTAAGGAGCCTTCGTCCCGAGTAAAAGGTACTTATACCTTATGGGTACCGAACGACGACAACGACGACGAAGACGACGACGACGACTGTGAGTGCTTCTCATTCTAGAAATTTTTCCTACCTTCGATGCCGCGAAGTTAACTCGCCGCGTTCGACAAGAAGACCCATGAAACTTTTACGTGTATCGAACCGCGCTATTTACGGTTAGAATGCGATTCCCGAAGTAGAATCGCGATCCGCTCGAGCGGATCTCGCTCTGTACAATCTCGTCGCGACGATCGGTTCTTTCGAGGGCAGTACGTTCGAAAAACGAGAGAAGAAGAGAAGAAAGGGGGAAGAAAAGAGGTAAGAAAAGGAGGAAGCAAAGGAGAGAAAGACGCAACACGATGGAGAACGAGAGGGTAAAGTCGAAGGCGTTGTTCGTATAAAGGGTACCGTGACCGTTTGGTATGCCGGGCAACGCGACAACATGCTGCGTTATCAGAATTATTGCTGGAGCTCGCGTTTCTCCAACCAATACGAAGTTAATGCGGCGCGTTAACATTCGTGGGGTGCGCTCGAAAGCTCGCATCCCCGCAAGCTGTGGCCGGACTATCCCGTTTCAAAGGCTGGCCTGCCCTCCTGCTACCCTCTTCCACGTGCCTTCCGCTTTGCTCTGCTTCTCCTTCGACCCACCCCCGTCCCTCCTCTCACCCTGCATATTGCTTTCGCGCACGTACGCATATGTCGCCGAATATCCTTCGTAAGGGGTAGAGACTCGGGTCCAGAGAGCTCGGCTGCTTCGCCGACGAGCCATTGTGCCTTCCAAGTAGCTGTATCACGTGCTTTATATGACCGAATAAACTTTGGAAACCGTACGTATTGGAATTGTTCCACGGAATTCGTTAGAAAAGTCGGGACATGGGTGCGGATGCGACATTGTTCAAGCGACGAGAAAAACAAAACGGTAACGAAACGGGACAACGAGACGAGCGTTCGAAAGCGGAGAGTCGAGCTCGGTTCTACTCGACTCCATTCGACTCGACCCACTTTCCTGTGTTTAGCTTCGCCCTGAGAAAGTTCGCGCCGGCTATTCCTTCGATCCTACGAATCGAATAACGAATACATTTTTCTTCCAGCGATATCGATTCCGATATCGCCGCTATAAATGCCAGGAATATTACGCATCGGCCTAATAACGATCGTAATAAACTTACGAGCTACTTTATAGGATAACCGCTACTGCATGGTTTCAGCTGTTCGTACAGATGACGCGGCTCGTAAAAATTTCGTCGATAGGAGTCGAGTCGTCTTCCTCCGGCTCTTTTCTAAGCTTGCATGGGTCGATCGAAATTTTTCGTCAGCCGTATCGCTCACGGAACATAGTTTCGATACTCGAGTTTCCAGCCAACTGCCTTAACTCGTACCTACGTAATATCGGGTTGATTCTACGATTATGGATCGACTCTCGATGGTTTAGCGATTCGATGGCTTAAAATTCGATAAACCAAAGTATGATGAAATCGCGTCGTTCGTGATACTCCGTTTCGGAGGGTGCGTTAAACTGCTTCGCTTATTAGCGGAGATTTTTCTCTCGCTTCGTCCCTTGCGCAAAGAGGATCCCGGCGCGTCATCGGCAGTGCGCCGACAGTGTGTCACGCCGTGAAGAATCTATTGTTTTGACGTGACCGATTTCGACTCGTGACCGAGATTAAACTGTTTACGGTTAAAACTGCTGCGAATTACACGCATCCGATTTAATCCTTGATTTACGAGCGGGGGAACGCGACAGAGGGGGAAACAACCCGACTGATCTCGATCCTGGTCCCGATCCCGATCCCCGTGAAAAATCGAATCGTGGACGGAGCCCGAGTCGAATGCACCCTTGACTCGTGCCACCATGGACCCACCACTTTCACGACCTTTTCGCCAACGTGACGCACCCGTGCAAACGTCAGCCTTATCTCTTCGTTCGTGTTTTCCGTTCCAACGACCTCCTCTTTCGCTTCGCTCGTTTTCAACTACCGCGTAACCCGACAGCGATTACACGATATTCGAACGAATTCTCTAGAAGCATGGAAAAAACATTCGCAGTACGTTTTAAGCGATTTGTACACTCGGCGTAGCTGTAAAGGCTACGAGATGTCTCGCGTTGCACATCGACGGATACGTTTACCGCGCGAGCACGCGAGCAATAGCGATAAGTCGTTCAACGCGATAGCGAACGCGATTCGATGCCAATAAATCTTTCGATAGCGAGATTTACGATTCCAGAGGCGCGAGCAGAGAAGGGAATGAAAGAGGAGCGGAGAGGAGAGGAGAGAAGGCAAGAAGCGGGAACGAAGAGGGAGCCGTGAAGAATTTAATGAAATCGCTGTCGCGATTTTTTCTAGCGCGGTGCCTCTGATCCACGGATTAGAGATGGGATCGACGTCCATGCAAAATCGAAACTTTACGATGTTCGTACCAAGTACGTGTTCCTTCTCGAACTGCTCTTTTATCGCGTGTAAGTACACGCGCCGCTTGTTTCCCTGTCGTGATAACATCGTTAAAAAATTCTCTGCCACCTCGATTCGCGACTATTTTAGCTTTTTTAAATCCGCCCACCGATTACCATCGATACCGTATACTGATACGTACTTACCTACTTATGAGGTGGACGAAAAATCGGCACAATACGTTCGACCGGTATTTAGGGACGCGCGTCGCGAAATCGCTCGCTCTTACCGTTCCAAATCGCTTTCGACGTCGGAAAGAGCAGCTGGCGAAGAAGTTTGTAGGTCGATAACGTGTATCCTTTGAATATCTCGCGGTACCGGCCGTATCACGTCCACGTTAAACGCAAAGTCGAGTTAAGAAAGTGCGCTGGGAGACCACCTAAAGTAAATTGATTCAAATTAGTTCCCAATAGCATGTAATAACGCGGGTTCCCGCGGCGTCTCTATACCCTCCCATTTCGCCTTAGATACGTCATTATATCGGTCGCCGCCTAATACTTAGGTCGATAGGTGATATAACGTCAGAATTATTGGCTGCATACCGGGTGAACCATCACGCGCGGCGTACGCAGTGCCACGTAACGTTCCAGAAATTGCACGCGATGAATCGGTCAAGACAAACGTCGGGATTAAACGCGACCAACGTTCACCTTCTTCTTCATATTCCTCTTCCTCGATTTCTGCTCTTATGTTCTCCCGAGAACAACGTTTTCGAGCACCGTGAAGCCCGATCGACGCGTCGCAGCGTTCGCGCGTCGGGAATTCCAAGCTCAACGACCGTCGTCGATCGTCGTTTCGTTCTACTCGATGAATAATAGAAGTAATTATCGAACGGTCGAAAGGAATCGAGTTGCATACGAGTTCCGAGACATGGACCGTGAACACGGTGCCGAGAAAGGCAAATTAGTGTTTTCGTTACGGTGAACGGTCGAGTGTTTTCCTGGCTCCACGGGGCCCGGCAAGTGTTTCGTATCCACTCGACCTATCCCAGTTGTAAGCCTCTTCAAATATCACGAATACCCTCGACGTCGTCGCCCGAAAAAGGTTTTCTCGTGGCGGCACAGCAGCCGCGACGATTATACGGTAGCACCGAAAACAACATTAACGCGTAACTACTTGAAAAAACTACGTTCGAACGCTGACAAACGATGACGCGTCCATTCTCCGTCGTCGTCGGCGTCTCGAAGAACGCAAGATATTTTAGCTCATTTTTCGATGGAAAACTATCCCGACGAGTCGACGGGTGCCCTACTCCTTCGGCATCCGGCAAGATAGCGGACGAATAAAAGACGAGCTTTCGGAAAAATGGAACGTTGGACAAATGACGAAGACAACGTTTGCGAATGAATATGGTTCGAGAACACGCGCTTTGCGACAAGAAATCGACTCAATTACGAATCGGTAGGAAACGACAACGACGGATATCGTGAAAATGCTGGTTTCGCGAGTGCTGCTTTTACTCGGTAGTCAGCGGTACTATAGCTCGAAGACGTCCTCCGGTAGTCATCGGTGCGCTAAGCCTAGCAGTTACGCCGTTAATCGCGATCGGCGCTCGATGATCGGTTTCTCTGAGAAACGATACTTTTAATCTTCGCAGACGTCGTGCGTCGCGTCGCATCGATTGCGCGCCGCGGAAAACCGTTCAAGAGAAGGGAAAAGAACAGCGTGACAAATTACAACGATGCTCGGATAACGTGGCTCGGCCATCGTTGGCAAATCACGCGCCCTTCGGGAGACTCGCGACGATCGTCGAACAAGGCAGAGCCTTTTTTCCATCGATACCGCGTGGTCGTTATCGACTGCGTGGATCGTGGACTCTGTTCGCTTCGCCGATCATCCTTCCATTCTCCGGCTCTGGCTGGAGACTGGTAGCGAAAGAGTTTCCAGCGCGGACGAATCTGTTCGTTCGGAGTGCTCGTGATCGAAAGGACACGGGTTCGTATAGGTGGGCAAGGTACGAGCGAACGAGCAAGCGACCGAAAACGAAGGAGCGAGAAGGAGAAAAAGAAAGAAGATAGAGTTCGCGTAGAAGCAGGTAGAGCGATTCGATAGCTAGACAGGCAGGTAGAGGAGGCGAGCGCGCGGGTGAGTGCGAAAGAGAAAGAAAACGAGAGGGAGCGGTCTCGCGCGCTAAGGAGGGTGGGCTGACGAGTGGCAGGTTGTACCCGGAATACCCACCGCGGTGCTTCGCTCAGTGGGGTCTCCTCTCTTATTCTAAATGCTGGCGAGCCGAGAAGAGGACCGAGCTGATGTTATCTTCACCGCTGGAGAGGGATAAAAGCTTAAAGGCTGCAGCCAACTACGATGATACCACCGGTATACGAGAGTGTCAGAAGACACTCGAAGCCTCGAAGAAGGCCTGCAACGTATGCTCGGTACGAATGGACACGAAGAAGGGTGGAGAAGGGTGGTGACTCGACTCCTCGGCTCGACTCCGCCGGACTCCGCGGAAGAGGGAGAAAGAGAGGAAGAGGATGATGGGTAGAGAGATTGGAATGCGGTGACCGGCAGGCTGCGAAGAAGCCTTCCACGCGGCGCGCTCGAACCAGACGGGCCAAGAAAGAAAACGATTGGAACGAATGGCCTAACCTTATGTTAGCCGGCTAACACCGGGGGACACTGACGTGCCCCCCGCGGAGGAACGCGCCAGCCGTGCATACATCCATCGGATCTCGCACCTATACGAAATACGGGCCGCGATCCTACCGGTATCCGTATCCGTATCCATACGCGTACCCGTATCTCGTCTTTCGGACCACCCTCTCGCGCCCCTCGCAACTCTCCACCTTCCACTTCGAGGCCAGCGAGCCGCTATTTCACCAACAATGGAACCTCTGTCTATCCGGCGAACCATGCACGTTCTCGTCACATCGAACCGAGACAAGCCGAGTTGAACCGAGCCGAGCCGAGCTGTGAAGATAGATCGCGAGAAAGCTCCATTAACGAGACATCCGTCGTTAGTCGTACACGCGTCGACGTAATCGATTCGGTCGGCCAGCTATCCTCCGACAGATATATTAGGAGGCAACGCGGATCGATCTATCGCTCCCCTCCTCGTCCTTCTCGATCGATACGCCGATCGACTGGTCGCCCGTTTCCAACCGAGGATCGAATAGAGGATCGATGGAGCATTAAGATGCGATTCGCGGAGCGAAAAACGAGCAGCTACAAATAGCCGATGCTAAGAATCGGCGGAGGCGGTAGATAACGAGGATGATGACAGCAACGATGATTTAATGCCGCGCGTAACTTAATGACCGAGTTGGGCCCGAGGGCCTCGACGTTATTCTTCCGAACCATTCACAACACTCGCCGACCCTGCGCTCATCCTGCGACCCCCCGCGGATTCCGCACGGAGCTTAACCCCAACGTGCCAATTCATTTCCTCTCCTGCCGGCATTAGCCTTGCTTTATGGTAGCATTTACAATTATAATCGGCCCGTTCGCTGCCGATAACAAAACAACGCGGAACGAGAGACACCGCCACTCTCCTACCATCTTCACGTCTTTGCTCCTTTTACCATCCCTTTCTCTTCCCAACGCTCGTTCCGTTTCCTTCCGTTTCTCCATCGTGTATACTTTGTCGTTGTCGCGACCATCGTCGTCGTCGTCGTCGTCATCGTCATCGTCGTCGTCGTCATCAAAAAAAGCTTCGAGCGATTCGAATCCGATTGTGACAAGCTATGCCGACAACCTACGCGTCCCCCTTCAACCACGGGGAAGGGAAGAAAAGGAAAAACTCTCGGAGATTCGACGCGTATGTCAGGTCTAGCGTGTGAAAAGATTTCGGGCAGCAGGTGTCTTCCAACTCCGACAGATGAAAATCTCGCCTAAGTATTTATCGCTCCAAGACCCAGGCCACGCCTATGTTTCGCTGCCCACAAATCTATCGACCAACGATAAACTATGTATCGGAGGATATTCATCGGGAATCGAGCATGAGACGGACGTCGCTATCCTTGGCAAAGAATTTAACGGGAAAAGGAGAAAGAGAAAAAAGTGCGGTGCCGCCGACACACGACCACCGTTCGGCGATGATACTGCTAACGAGAACGAGCGCGTGAATTAGTTCGTTCGACGTACCAACGACATATTTTCTTTTCCTCTCTCTCGAGATTCACCAAACGATCGAATAAAACGCTCCATGTTTTTTCTCGCTCTGGCGTTCGTGTCAACGGTCGAAAAAAGGAGAAAGGAACGAAAGCCGAGCGTGAGTGAATCGCGAAACGAGCGAATCGAATCGCCGTACCCAATCTCGCATTGTATACGAGCTACGGACCTGGCTCATTTGTCCCGTTAATAATTATAAGAAGGTGTGACTCTGCCTGGCTCGCTACACCTACGGACAAGCATATTTATGAATCTCGGGCTGCTAGCGCGATCCGCTGGTAAAACGTTCCCAACCGGCAAACGGACGAGCCTTTGCCGATCGCAGCTAGAGTCGACGATCGTTGTATGGACGGGACATCCGACTAATTTGTTCGTTCTCGCAAATCGTTTTCGGGACGTATTCGAGAAAATTTTTCGCTCCAAGGGTCGGTCGAGGACAAGGAACGACGCGAGAAGGAAGAAGAAAGAAGACGAACGCGGTTGACAAGTTTGAAACGAGTTGAAAGTTGGGAACCTTCGGAGCGTAGGTAGGCGCGTATAGAAGCCTGAAACCACGGGGGGCGACGTAAACTAACCGCCGGTTAATTATTGTCCTTTCGCACGGCGGGCCCGGAATCGCAGGTCCGCGCGCGTCTGCGTGCACCAGAGAAGGGGAGGAAAAAGTAGAAAAGGAAGGAAGGACCCGCGTAACGCGACGGTCAATCGGTGCTACCGAACGAATGAAACGAAACGGAACGGAATGGAATGAAATGGAACGGAAGTGGGGACGAGGGGCGGTGTAGGAAGATCTGCCGGTGGAGAGAGCAAAAAGGTCTACCGGGGGTCGGGGACCAGAGGGAGAGGGGGCCGAGAACTCCCGAGGGCCTGCTAAGGACCAGAACTACCGTGGTAGCATTCAATTAGCCTCGCGGCATGTGAAATATTATTGTCTGGCTCGTTTCATACACTCGATTTTTAAAAGGGGAGAAAGAAAGGCATTACGCCGACCTCCTAACATATTTCACTACTGAATCATTCCCCCTTTCCTCTTTCACGCTTCTACTTCTCGAACCTGGTCTCCCTCCCATCGCCCTCTGCCTCTCTGTCTCCTATCTTTCGCATGGCTTTTCATACCTCTTTGCCAGAGGTATGAAAGCACACGCTTTTCGACCCCGAACACTTCCGACGCGATTCTCATTCTCCAGCGATCGTCTCCACCCCGTTAGTTCCTCGTTTTTCCAGCAATCTTTTTCTCTCGGTCTTGTCGCGAAATTAGCAGGCTGACCTGCCAGCGATCACGCTCGCTACTCCAGTAAGCGAGCTTTCCTTCGATCCATCGGTGCGTCGCAGTTCCGTCGTCGCACCTATCGTCGCTCATGCTTTCGCCATCGCGCCAGCCTTCTGCCAATGAACGAACGTTCCCTCCGTTGTAGTGCGCGTCCGAAGCTCGTTACGACGCCGGAACAAACGGATCGTCGAGGGAATTCCAAGCGGTATCGGTCACGGGAGGATTTCTTTAACGCATTCACGATAATTGAAACGATCGCGATTCCCCCGGATGGAAGCGATCCAAACGAAACTAAAAGTCTTTAGTCACGAACCGTTTAATTACTCCAATAATCATAAGCGTTGATGATACGGATATGTTTATTCTCCGGAAGACCGTCTTGGTCATCGATTACGCCGCATGAAGTACAGTCGCTAGAAACGTCAACTTCCGTCAACCGATCGATCGGGTAACCGAGATGGATTAATAAAATATCGGCTAGACGCTCGTAATTTCGACGAACGACGACTGTTCGCGTTCGTCGAGACGCGGTCGAAACCGCAGACTCTCGTCCCAACAGTCAAGCTGAAATACCCACGTATCGATATGTTCTCGGTTACGCGTTCCGTTCGGCAAATTAAGAGCGGTTTCGACGATCCAACGACGCTTTTCTTCGTTTTATATAAATACAAAGGTGGAACGTACGAACGAGCGTGAAACTTGTCGCTCGTCTAAAGGAGCGTGCAGACGGTCAATATTGTTGTCAATATTTAAGGTTCTCAATATTATCGTACGTAAGAGATCCTCTAGACGATCAATATATACTGTCAATACAATATCGAGAACCCTGAAATATTGACAATAATATTGACAATAATACGAATAGCCTGAACGCTCCTTAACATTTTCCAGACATGATGGATCAGCGGTGGAGAGTCGAGAGCATCGAAACGTACCATGGACACGGAGAAGAATCCATTACAAACAATCGTGTTTCAAAACGATTTTTGAACGACTTTCCAATGCCACGCGTTTCGACGAGAAGAAATTTCCACGAATTTATTGGAAAAACGAGAAACGCCAAAGGGTGGCAAGAGGGAAAAGATATTCGAGAACGATCGCGAGCGATAGCCAAATGCGAAGGGTGAATCGAAATTGGTAGAAACAGCGAAGCACGCGAGAAACTCGCGACAGGAACAGCGTTGCCGTCGAATTGTCTGGCTGATTTCCTGCTTCGAGTCGTCCCTTCGGAGATTCCCAAGGGATAGTGGGAGGTTAGGGATGAGCCGGTTGTGAACGGTGCCTGGAAAACCGAATAGCGGAAGGGGTTTGCTTTGGGGGTTGGGAGTGCTGATGGTGGTCGAGCGAGAAGAGAAGAGAAGAGAGCAGCGGAGAGGAGAGAAGAAGAGATGAAACGAGAAGAGAAGAGAAGAGAAGAGAAGAGAAGCGAAGCGAAGGGTGTGGGTGCTGTGGTCGAGAGAGGAAAAGGATGAGGAAGAGGGGGCAAACGATGGTAGAAATCGAGCGAGAGGGGGAGAAAGAGAGAGAGAGAGAGACAGAGAGAGCGCGGCGGAGCGTGTAATTGAGTCCCGTGCGCGATCGCTACTTTATCGACCCCCTTATGCCTACCCCGTTCCCTCCATCGCATCCAACCCCTTATTCTCTGTTTCTCTCTGTCGTAGATCGGCACCTCTCTCTCGAAACCAACCTACCACCTTCGAACTTTATCTTTCAGCTCTCCACTCTACTCTACCGTCTCCTTCTGACGAATCTTTTGTCTTTTTCGCGCAACGATCTCCGACCCTCGTTTCTGAACGAACAACCGAAAAACATCGACTAGCTATAGGATCGGGATACCGACGACGACGACGACGAGAAAAAATCAAGAAAGAAGGGGAGTTTCAGCGTTTCGAGAACGAATGAAAACGAGTTATCGGCCTGTTCCCGGATTTCGTTGTGAAAATGTTCCGGCGTCGTTGAAACGATTATTTTTAAAAAGGTTTTTATGAAAGTTGGTGCCGTGACGATGGCGAGCGTTCGCGAAACACAGACCTCAGCTATTTCGAGCGAATCGGAAAATTTATGCGACCGAACTCGATTTAGACGTAAACGTTCGATTCGACCGATCGCCAGAGAGAGGGAACTGTCGTTTCAGTAACATTATCGCCAACGATTCAACTGACAAGATTCGCGCGTACCACCCGTTCGCACTAAGTAGTCGCATCAATCTTCGATGCGATTTCGTGCTAGGTAAATTATATATCTATGAAAAGCAAGTATATCGAGCGGCGAGGGTCCCGCTGAGACTCGTCGGAGCAGCTTTATTTAACCCTGACCAATTCACACTAAAGATGAATCTACTTCCACGGCCGCCATCAAGCATCCGTGTCAGACGGATACGCGCCGCAAAATCCATACATACGAACGTCACGGATAGACATATATCAATCCGCGCTAGACATATATCGGCCCATTGGAAAAAACATTTGACAAGAGCGTACACTCCGTTTTCTATCTAAACGTCTCTGCTCGGACACCAAGAGACAGGGTAAAGCAACGTACGACGAGCAACGGCGCTCCTTTTTTTTGTCTTCCGTTTCGCCAAGACTTTTCAACTAGGCGACGTGAGAAGGAAAGCTCCTCTCATCTTCGTTGCGGTCGTCCGAAGAAGAAGAAAGTTCGTTTTACGAGTTCACCGTAATTGCCGGAACAACGATTCGTCGTGGATAGAAATTTATAGTTATCGTTATCGGATTTGCGTTACGCGAACCTCGATTACCCGCCACCGGTGCTGCTTTCAACGGAGGCCATGTACTCACGAACAATTAACTAATTTTTGCGTAATTGCACCTTGCCGGCGTACGAAGCTATTTCTCATTTCCCGCGGAGCAATTACGGTGAAACCATGATGATTATTTCGAGGCTTTCGCTCGGCGAACGATCGATCCTCGAAACAGTCATTAACCGATTGGAAGCGTACGTGCCCGCCACGGGAGTCGGGAACCAAAGGGTTGTAGCTATTTGTAACAAAATTAAATTGATCCCGGCGAGGTTGGAGATCGACGCGTTACGGATCGGCTCTCGTCGCCTCCCTCTACCACGTGCTCCCTGCTCGTTCCGCATCGCATCGCATCGCATCGCATCGCATCGCATCGCGTCTCGTCCCATCACGTCTCGTTCCATGTCCGTTCGATCCTCGTACAATTGCGCGCGTGGAAAGCACCGAGGACGGACTTTGTCGTTCTATCGAACCGACCTGAAAGAACGAGAAAATTAAGGCGGGCAGACGGTTCTATCTGAGAGAGAAAGAAACGACGATCTCCGTGAGGGAGAAGAAGGAGAAGGGAATTAAACCCTTCGGTCTCGCGAGGATCTCTCTTAAGGTGGCCGAGCCACGTAATAGAGAAATGATTTGATTAAAATGTAAAGGAGGTCCGGACCTTCTGTTTGCGCATTTCACGGTTCGCCTGTAAAAAGCACGGGGCCAGCCGTTAGACAGATGGCAGTCGCTGCACTCAATGGCCTGAGAAATTGGATCGCGTTTTAACTCCCTTACGTTTTCAGCTCCGAGCTATGGATACCGAGCTTCCAGCCGCGACTTCTGCACTTCTTACGTGCCACCACCACCGGGCCCAGCTCGATTCCGTCCTAGAACGAACCGCGAAAACTCCAAACGAATGCTCAGCGCCATCAGCGCTCTTCCCATCCCTTCTTTCCTTTCGCTCGTTCGCTGTGTCAATGGACACAATTTTGCCACGGTCGTCATCTGGACAAATTGCTAAAAGAAGAAACGCGAAGCATCGATCCAACCGCGAACGCGAGTCGAACACGCACGTTTTAATCGCACGCAAACCAACCACGACCAATCGCTTTTAAGATGACGAGATCGAACGTCCTCCGGGAACGGTAATCGTTCTCTCTTAAAAAAACGCATCACGTTCCCGATTGGCGACCTCGTTCTGCAATTTGCTACCCTCTCGGATCTTTCGATTCTATTTCCCTCGACGTTTCTTTTCCACGTTCAGGTAACAACCAAGATTGATTACCTTTTAATTATCGTCCGGTTCGATTAACGGCCGATCTGTCGATACCGATACCACACGTCCGTCGTTCGCGTTCGTTTCCTCTTTCTGTTTCCATCTTCCGACTTTTAGTAAATTCGAATTAGATATACGGTTACGTCCGATCGCAATCGGAATGATTCGTACAAGCGAAAGGTGGAAATTCGACGAGTGAAATCAAAGTGTCGGGACGAAGTAAGCAGCAAACTTTAGACGGTCGGTAGCCCGAAGAGCGCAGCGGTGGTCAGAAATCGTATTCCGAACGAATACGATCGCTCAACCTAGCGGTGGTTCGGTGTCGTCGTACCATGTCTGTACGATCTGTCGGTTTTAATAGTTTGTCGACGATCGAAACGTAGCTCCCCTTCGCGCATCAGCTTCCGATCGAGCGACAACACCGCTTCTTCTTCGTTCCCTTCGCCCGAAAGACGGGACTGGGCGTGAAAGCAAACAGAAGGGTGAAACGAAGGGAAAGGAAGGAGGAAGAAGATGAGCGAGCAGCGTGGGTGGACAATCCGGGTTCTCTCGAGAGCAGAAGGTGATACGGAGGCCACGGAGGCACGGTCGAGCGATCGTGCTCGAGAATAGGAGGGATGAAGCAGACTTTGGTGGGAGCGCGATTCTATCCAGAGCGGGGATAGCTGCCGCGGTGGGGATGCCGATGAACACCGCGGTGAGTGACGCAGGAGGGGTGCCAAAGGAGTCGAGGAACAAACCTGGTGGCAGCAATCACCATGAGTGGGCGACGCGCGCTTCTCTTCTCTACGTTCCTCCGATCTTCTCTTCTCTTCTCTTCTCTTCACCTCTTCACCTATCTTTTCCTTTCCTCTCTTTCCCTCTTTTGGGTTATCAGTCTGACGAACCACTCGCCGACCTTTTCCCTTCGAATCCCTCTCGCTCGCTGTTTCTCTCGCTTCCTCCTACTCCCCCTATCTCCTACCCTCTTATCCTTTTCCGCTTCCTCTGGATCTCCGTCGGTGCTCGGTTCGCGTACGTGTTCGTATCCGTGTCCGTGTCCCTTGCACGCAACCGCATCATCGGACAGCTCGCATCGTGAGGGTTGAGAAACTTTATCACTGGCCATTCCCCTTCCTCTATACAGTTAAGTACTTATTTAGCACGATCACGACCTTACGATTCGTCGGTCTTGCCGCCAAACAAATTCGTAATGTAATTCGAATCGATGAGTATCGCGCGTAGTTACGAATTTAAGAAAACAGAGACGAGATTACTAGTGGACCAGTCGCGGAAAACGTAACAACGCCGCTTAAGTTAAATGTCTACTCAAAGTTTTACCATATGACGCTACCGATCGAGTAAGCTCACTCACGAGGGTCTGGTAACGATGGCGTAGGGGACGCAATGTTGCCTCTGCGACATGCGGTACCGTCGTATAGACGGAGACCAAACAATTTGTATTAAAATGAGCGAGCTACCCTCGCAACGGCGAGCGATTTTATAAAAACGATTTTTTAAAAAAAGCAACGACCGCTACCAGCGGGCTAAACGGATACAAATCGAATCTTTGTCTTTCTCTCTCTCTCTCTCTTTCTCCGTTCCCTTCTATCGAAACCCCATGTAATTCGCAATCTCTCATTTTGTTTTATCTCGCGGAAATAAAGAGCGCGTACAGAAGTATCGTTTCAAACGCAGTGCGAAAGTTAGCGACGTGAGTAGGAGGTCTCGAGTGCTGGATGATCTATTGGAACATCGATGAGCCTGGCGTAACGGTAAGCGACAGCTACGCACATACGTTTATACTATGCACCGAAGACGAATGATCTCTTATCGATCGTGGCAGATACGCGTAAAGAAAAGCGGTTTGACTTTCCACCGTTTACAGTCGCGTGTCATTTACAAGGCTTACCACGAGCGATGCTTGTCCTCGCGAGAAAAACGAGACGCGATACAAAATGATTCGTCTGGTTTCAGCGACGGCGGTCGTTTGCTCTCCCTCGCTCCTCGATCCATCGAGATCGGACTCATCGAGGTATGCTTGCCCCCCGTGGTTCGCTTCCATCGAAAATCCAGATCTGATTGGTGACGACTACGACGACCAGTTCGTTGTCAACCGGACATGTTAAACGAGTACGGGTCCCTTGTTAAAGATAGAAGAGAAAAGAGTCGAAACGCGATGCGCGCGTGTACGCGCGCGATCACCAACGGTGATCAATCACCTTCAAACTGTGCTCGTACAATGCGTGTCGTGCCACCAGAATCTGGCCGCTTGAGAGAGCTATTGTTGCCACCCACGTTGTCTCTCGACTTCTGCTTACCGCTCTCTCTAACGACCACGACCGTTTCTCGTTTGCCAAAACCCCAAAAGATCCAATACTCCTGATTGCTGCACCCTCCTGTCTCCTCACCCTTCGCAATACGTATAGAGGTCCTTCTTTTTTTCGACCGGCTATCGACTGTTCCTTTCTGCCTCTACGATCTAACCACTCGATAATGCTTTTAAGCGGTTTCCAACTAATGTAATCGGCCATAGTACCTGGTCCACGATGCTCGTAAATCGCGTTGATACGACCGATCGAAAATCTGAACTTCCAATAAACTGATATAAATACGTGGAAAACGCTCCCGTGAGAGTTACCCTTCTCCGTTTGATACGACTAGTTTCGAGAGAGATAATCCTGCTAGAATGGAGAATCGCGAATCGGAAACCGAATTTTCAAGATTTCCACCGATCAGCTTTGAAGGAAAAGAACGGCCATCGTAAAGGTAGAAACGAATACGCGTTATCGGATCGATTGGATCGCGACGAGAAAAAGAAGAAACCATGCACAACGTCGTTTATACCCCTGTGCAACCATCTCGTATTCGATATCCAAAAAGAAAAAAAGGGAAAGGAACTAAAAAGTTTCCCTCGGGAAGGAAGCGATCCAAGCAGATAACACAGACGCGTAATCTCGATGCTACTGCAGCTAGAAACAGCCGTTGCGGACGTATCAAAATATTCGAGCTCTGCATAATTTCTCGTGATAAGTGACAGGCTAAAAGCTGTCCCTAAGTCGAATCGACCGAATGTCTGGTTTAGTTTAAAACTAGATCTTAGACGTTGATTCTTTTGAGAGCAACATTGTCCGTCGGTTAGGAAGAAGAGTAAGAGACACGTGCCACTTATCCACCGTGTTATCGTACGACTCATGGCTGACTATAGATACCAGAAGCTGAACACTCGAGTATGTATATACGTCGGGATGATTTTCGGCTGCGTATGTACGCATACACGCGTATCGCGATCGTTGCGCGTTCGTCTCTTGAGTCGGCTTTTCATCCGTTTTTAAGCGAGCCGTGGAGATTTTTCAGGATCGCTCGACGCGCGCTATTAACTAACTGCGCCATTAAAAGCGTTATATCTTCCTATCTTTGTTTATTACTTCTACAGAACGAAACATTTCTTATTTGGATTCAAGGAGTAACATTTTTTACGATGTAAGACAACACCGTCCCTTACTGTACGTGCGAACCCCTAGCACACATTATTTCTTCCTTCGCGGAAAATAGACCGACGTTGGACTTTGTTTTTCTTTTTCTTTCTTTTTTCTCTTTTAGATAGGAGTGAATCCCCTGTAGACGGTTTAGAAAAGGGAAAGTAACTAGAAGAGAAGCTTAGAGATGCTTTTGACGAGTTCTACTCTCTTGACGTTCTATGGGGCCCTGCGTGGTGAATGACAGGTTTGTGGAGTTATGAAGTTACGTTTAGTAGTGGCGGAAGGTGGGTTCGTGCGTAGAATCGTCGTGGGTTATTCTTCTATCTTTACAGAGTGTATCATTTTATGCAGATGAGTATCTTCATGGTTCGCATGGTTCTTTCTTCTCTGAACTTAATAATATCGCATTTAATGTGAAAAACGGTTCACGATAGTCACAAAATGATACGATTAGTAACAACCAATATTATTAACAAGAACCTACGTTATTTTTCTTCTACCAGACCTCTATATATGTGCGACAAATTAACACTCATCCTTATCGAAGAAGATATCGAACAAAACGGTATACTAAAAAGATCGATGATATCTCAACAGAGAGAAATATCTTCTCAATGACTACGAAATATGTAGATCTCGCGATTTTATTCGGCTTAACGATGACACGAAACATGCAACGGTACAGAGCGATATAAAGACAGAAGGGAAGCGATTCTGGCACCGACAGAGATGAGCAGATACGCCTAAAACTGAATTGTGTCAGTGTGCGGCTCGAAAAATGATTACCATCGTGCGGTCAATTTGTTTTATTTACAATGCGTGCCTTGTATTGCATAAACTTGTACGTGTTTACCTTCTTCCAGGTGTTTTGGAGTTACGTATACGGCCAACCGATCATCGAATCTTATTCATAGATTCAATTGGGTTGCAATTAATCGACCAACAAATTTCAGGAGGGAAACGCGCATATGCCGCCTGTCAGAATTCGCTTTCTCATGGATGCGAGAATCGATTTGAAATGATTAGCGATAATGTCAAGGGAGTTCAGAGGCACGTCCGTGATGAGTCCGTGACTGGCGTACCTTCTGTGCCGACGTGGTTAAGTTGCTCCAGTACGCCAATACGTAACCACGAATCCACCTAATTGAAGTAACCACAAGGCGCAACGCGCTACGTTATACGGCAATGCAATCGAGCCAGGCAAAGGTAGACAGACCTGCCACAGGTACAGAAAGAGGATGAAAGAGAGAGAGAGAAAGAGAAGGAGAAATAAGAGAGAGAGAGAAAATGGGAGGACCTGGTTCGAAGAAGACGCGAGGACGAAGGGAGAAAAGTCCCAATAATCCATGATGGATAAGTAATATTAGTACTATACGTCCACGGTACGATTTTCTCTCCGTTAGGTCGACGAATAACCATCTGCCGCTTGTCTTTCGACGTCTAGTATTTCCATTTAGACGTAGCATTTCGAGCTTCGAATAATACGGAATGCTAAGCGCACTCAACGATTCTTTACTCTTAAAGTGGGAATCACAAATGAATAATAATATCAAATAACGAATAACGAAAAAAAATACTTTCAATTTAAAAAATACAGAACAAACGGGAAAATAATTTGTTATGCATAGTATAAATATATTTATATGGATATTTTATAATGTAATTGCGTCTACATATCGTGACACGTATAATGCTAATAAATGCCACCTCCTAACTGGATACAGAATGTAAAAATCGATCGATGATCTCTTTATAATGTTCACTCATGCACCGTTCCACACATAATATCATGGTCGATCGAATTCTTTGAAAAACTTTTCGATCGCACAAAAATTCATTATATTTCAGAAGTCTGTCTCACATGTATCCAGTTCACGTATAGTAAGAAGATTTTATAAAAACAATAGGCATTGATTTTTTATTTATCAAATAATATAATATTCGTTGAAATAAATAATACGTAAACACGCAATTTTGCTGGGAAATAAGCTCAATGCTTTCGACCAGCTATGACTTCTGTTCATACAATATTACATGTATGTATTTTCATGAAAAGTTATATGTATACATATATAACTATTTTTTACAAGAATTTTATACCGCGTCTGATATAGTGCAGCCAATATTACTAGCAAATTTATTCATTGAAATCTTATAAAATATAAATGCCTGTTATTACTAATCTCTTGTTCGTCGTTTTAATACATCGTATCAGTGTGCATCTGTAACGCTGATATGTACAAAATTAGATGTAGAAAGTTTTGCCATACCAAATGCGCTACTATAAAAACAATTTGCGTGATTTAGCTGCCCAATTTCGAAAATGTACCAAAAATGAATATATCAAAGAAAAATAATATTTCCATGTCTTTCGTCACATGCGATCAGAGGTGTCTAAATAATATACATATATAGCTTTGATATATTGTACGTTTATACATTCATTGCGAAATCTCTGACTTAGATCTCACTACAAACGTGTAATTTCATTCTGCATATTGAAAACTAATGCTTTGTTTTATGTTTTCCAAAATCCTTCTGATTCTTTATATATTCCAGAAAATACTTTATTCTACGTTATAACTCGTCTTACCAATAAATGAATAAAACACGAAAAATAATAATCAATAGCACCAATCATTCTAATAAAAATATTAAAGCAATTTTAAACAACATAATTAGTTTTCAAGGTAAAACTTGAATAACCAAAAAATATTCGTGCAATATACATTACGAAATATATTTCCTTTTAGATAAAATTAATAAATCCCATGAAGCTAATCAAGTTTTTAGTCAATGTTTCACGTTGCATGGAATGTGGCCAACATCATGATATGATACTGATGAAAAAATTGGATCGAAATTGTCGCGTTGTAATATTAGCGGCTGTTGTTTAATTTCAAAAGATTAATATTTTTTTGAAAAAGGAACCATATACGCACGGTCTCGAATTTTCTAACAGTGCTTTATACTACGCATGAAATTTGCCGCTCGTTATTATTACGTATAACTTTGATTCACTTTTGAATACACATTCCTTTTAAAACTGTTACTCTTTTTACAAGAGTGTACACTTCCTCTTCTTTACTGGTTCTGGAGGTTCCAATGCAGCTAAAATAGCTTCATCAAATACATTTTTCAAACCTTTCTGCAACATTGAAAACTCTGTTACTATTACCAAAAGATTACAACAGCGTGGACATGTCTTCCTATTTAACAGATGCATACTTACTTGCGTAAGAGCACTACATTCTACGTATTTTACCGCTTTTAATTCCTTGGCAAGTTTTTCTCCTTGCTCTGCTGATATCGGTTTTTGCTTATTTTTTGCCAATTTTTCGATAGTAGCAACGTCATCTCTCAGATCAATTTGAGTACCAACCAACAAAAACGGAGTTCTTGGACAGTGATGCGTTATCTCAGGTACCCACTGAAGTAAAATGTGCATATGATTGACATTTCTTTCCTTTATTGTATAGTACATTTCATTTCAATAGTATCCTAATGATAAATAAATTAGATTGAACATAACCTTCTCTTTAACATTTTCAAATGATGATGGTGACACTACTGAAAAACAAACAAGAAATACATCTGTTTGTGGATAACTCAGAGGCCTAAGTCTATCATAATCCTCCTGGCCTGTAACATAACATAATATTTATATGCTATATTTATAAACAAATCTTAATGTTATTAGAAATTTACCAGCAGTATCAAACAATCCCAATGTATATGGATCACCACCGATCATTACTGTCACTGCATAATTGTCAAAAACAGTAGGTACATATTCGGATGGAAATTTATTGGTTGTATATGATATCAAAAGACAAGTTTTACCCACAGCTCCATCCCCTACCACAACACATTTTATTGTCTGCATGCTGATATTTCTTGTATTATCTAAAATAGCTGTATTAAATACATATTTAAAGTTAATATAACAAACGAATCACACGACACTTCTAGGAATATTGTGTACAATATGTCAATTCGACTTTAATAACAATAAACAAAGTACAAATCACTCTTAAAATTCTTTAACGCTTTGTCAGTAATTTATAAATTCATCTAAATTTTTTATATTTGACGTTACATGAAATATACGAATTTAATGAAACCTCTCGGATGAATCACATACAAAGTCGGCCTGTCCTTAACCTTCAAACATATAACCGAATTCCAATATAAAAACTAAATTACATTAAATTACTTTCTATTACTCTTCACAATAGTAACTATTACTTTCTATATTTACATTTTATATTACCTATAACATGAACTTATAAAAGGAAAATCGTGTTAACTTATCGAACGTAAAAGTAAAGACGATTACCTAGGATTGTACGTCTGTCATTAAAGGTTAAAATCGTAACTCATAATCTTAAATCACAATGAACAATTATACAACTTGAAATATATTGGTAAACGTAAAAAAGTATAAATACAACATCTAGCACTTTAACGCCATCAAGCGCAATATATTCCACCGCACTTTATATTTATCACGAAATATGCATTTCTTTTAACGATCGTTCATTCACAACTGCTTGTTGCACACGTCTAGCACCCGTTACACATGATCATGAATATAAAAATATCTAATATCAGAGTTTATAACAATATAAAAACAAATAATATATTTGATAATAATAAAATTATTATTAAATATTGTTTCTTATATCACTTAAAAATTTGCAATTAAAAAAAATACTAGAATCACTATCATAACAAAGCACTAGTTGGTACTAGATCAATACATAAAAAGTGTCTGATTGTAAATTGTTGCCCCGTCCAAATGTTTATTTTAAGAAATATTAGCACTACATTTAATAACAAATCAACAATTGTATATTCTTACTTCAGTTAAATATAAGAGTATTATAAACGGTTATTATAACAATTTTATACATACATGTTGAACATAAGTAAAAAATAATTTTCATTTTCGCTAATATAAAAATACATTAAAATTTACAATTCTCTTATCTCCTAAGGACTGCAGCTTCTAGCTTTGTTATTACATTTTGTATACAGTATAATTACTTATTATCTTGCTTCAGGTTTAGAGAATGGTTGCAATGATCCTGGTTGTACCCATGATAATCCAACTGCTTTATTTTCTTCTTCTTCCTGTATCCCATCACATTATAATCATAATTAATAAAAAGGTAGATCAAAATACTATAAATTATTTTCATTAAGCTTCAAATAATATGCTAGTATCTACATTAATATCTAATATAATAAATACAGAATAAATATTTAATATAATATTAATCTAGATTAATAGCTACATATCTGGGAAAAAATATCTTTATGGTTTACATTTGGAAGTTTAAAGCAGTAACAAGTATAAATGAAAATGGTTTTAGTAATTAAAAAACATTTAGATATATATTTCTTTACCTTAGGTTCATAGATTTCTCTCTTAATGGAATTATGAAGCTCATCAACATATGGACTAAAAGTAATATAGTGAGGATCATCCACCATAGGTGAACTATAGACTTTGTTTAAGCTTTCTCTTACACATTTTCTTACGCGATCTCGAAATGTTTCGAAATTATTCTCTAATCTGTAATACAAACATAATATGCATAAAATTTAAATATTAACTGACAACTACAACATTCATTGAACAAATATTCTTTCCTAAATACTTACAAATTAGACGCTTCATGATTTACAGAATTCATTTTAATATCTACTTTTGTGAAGATTTTTGTTATAAATTGTACCAATTGCCAAATTCGATTACTTTTTCTCCATTCAGGAAACCCCCATGATGTATATAGTTCTCCAGATTCAGAATCGATCAAAGGATGAAAAACTGGAGTTTGAAATGTGACTTTCTACAATTTGTTCAGTACACAATAACAATTAAACATTCAGTATACAAACATTAAACAAATCAAGACAATTTTATAACTAAATTCTAATGTATTAGGAAGTATAGTCTTACAGGACATCCTCCATCTGGAAAATTTTGTGGTAGCGTAATATTAAATCTGAAGATTCCTCCTTGATATATTCCTTGCCGCACAAACTGTACTCCAAACCATACTAAAACAAAATGCATTTATTACAGTTTGATAAATGTCCAGGAATGTCTAATAAATGTGTACAAGAAAATGTGGCAAACAATAAATCATGCACATATTTACATGTAAACCATTATACAAGACCAAGTCAGGATAAGCAAGACCTAAGAATCAATTCATATTTGACTTAAATAATTTGAATGCAATTTTTCTCATACATAAGATGCATTGAAAAAAAAAGAAAAATATTTATTTGCTCATACTACTTACATAAGGAATTTTGGGCAGATGGTATGACATAAATACCCTTCAGATCTTGCGCACATAGCATATTACTGTTTAACAAGTAATAACAAAAGAACTAAGAGATTTTCATTCACTGCTGACATTTATACACTGATTTGCAAAATTAACTTACTATTCTGATAAAATATTGTATTCCTGTAAGTATATGGTATATTCTTTGTTAGTTTGTGACACAGTTGGTCTATCAATCATTTTCACAGACATGCTCAATTGAGAATCTCCATTTGTATTCAAAGGTAATAATTTCCTGAATGAACCTTGTCTTTTTAGGTTATCGTTCTTATTACCATCATCCTAATATCATATAAAATTAGTTGTTATTTTCAAATGTTTCTATTTACCTTCCAGATTAGAAGGAAACATTTAATTACTCTTATTTTGTTTATTACCTTTGTTCCTGACATACTGATGTAATTAAGAGAAAAAGAGTAGGATTATGTCTCAAATATAATCAATGTTTAAGATTTTAAATAATAAAAATATATTCCATTATTTCACAAATTTTATCAGATAACTGGCTATTCTGCTGTATTTCCGATTACTATCAACTTCTCTGAAATATTCCATCTCACACTATATGTGAACAACCATAAACGAAGGAAGACATAGATCTTACATGATTAACTAATATATCGACTAATGCTCTTTATTTTATTTTTTATTATCTAATCTAAAATAAGAATAAATATCTTCTTATCAGTCCTATAGAATGTTAGGTCTATACTGCATCATTAATTAAGGATAGGATAGACGTGACATTACACAGGACTTTGTATCTCAGGTTCTGAAATACCGACCTGGAAAAAATCAGTGTTTCTTACGCCCCCTGCGATTTATTGCGGCCAACATAGGAATTAATATTCAACTGAATAATCGAGATCATCGAAAACAATAAAGTCAATGCATACATAAGTATATAGCTACAGTACTCAATGATTCAATACACATGTATATAGCTATAGAAAGATCTCCATTTGTCAAGCTGAATCTACAATACTTCACTTTAAAGGAACAGTGTAAATTCGACTTTATATTCTCAAAAGAAGCCTTGTCATCCTAATCAAAGCTACTAGCAGCGATTCCTTGGTTGAAATAGACATACATTTGTTGGAATCCGAACTAACTAACGTAATATAAGACATATGTTAACCAAAAAGGGAAGAGTGAACTAGGGGACAGAGCGTGATCTCAGAGTGTGTTCAGTTCAAAGAACATGTAGTAACTTGGCTTGTGTATATAATTATAAGTGTATAATAATAATTTTATTATTATTTCAATATACTAAATACATCTATACTTTTTCTTTTACACCTATACACTTGATTGATTAATCCCATCGAGTTATGGGTCCAGAGTAAGTGTAAAAAAGGTAGAAACAAAAGAGAAAACGAAAGAGATTCTATAACGAACAATTGAGAGCGCAATCACGTGTAACGAAAAGATCAAAGAGCAGAGTTTCAAAAAAAGTATTTCAAAAGGAATCATGGATTCAGAACAGCATTTTCCCCAGTTATCCGCAGAGAACTTCAATAACTAACTATTTCAACTATGCGCGATGACCACAAATCGCGGCACTACGAAATTTAATTTAAATTTAATTAAAAATTAAACGTCATTTTAACTCAATAAATTCTAGTAATTATTAATAATAGAAAATACTGAGTACAATCGCGACATCTTATACTTCGCAACAGTAAAGCAAACGAGATCGTCTTTTCATCGCAACGCTAATTCAAACCGAAGTGAGTACTTTTTCGCAACTCTAATTGTTAACGCGAAATTTGAATTCGCAACTCTAATTCAAACCGTAATTAATCACTCGCAACTCTAATTGAAAAACTGCGATTAGCCCAATGTGACAATGGGCCGACATGTACGTCAGAAAACAAACAAATCACAACTAATACTACTACAAATACTAAAAGCGAGTACAGTGACAAAGTAGTAACGAGAATGACTTTCCATCCTCTGGATGATCCAGAAGATGAAAAGCCATTAGTAGTTGCCCTCTTGCATGGCAATTTGCCGGGCCTCTTCGGCTCGTAGCCTCTTCTTTCTTCGGGCGCGATGCCCGCTGAAACTTACATCTAAGCTCGAGACTTTCTAAATCGCAAACCAAAAAGTAACGTACAAAGGTGAAATAAAAACATAAATCGCGAAAGCTGATCCAAATACACATGGATGAACAACGATCATATAGAGATCGCTGTCCGTTCGCATGTGCATGCTCGAGCAATATTAACGTTCGTGTCGAAACCCAATCGCGATCACGACCGCGAAATTCAAAAAGTCGATAGGCAAAGCCAGAGACGATGGCATGTTCCATTCGTGCCAGCTTCACCGTTGATTTTTCGAATGAAATTTCCTGAAACAGGTTGGACACGCGAAAACGCGCCTACCCGACGAGAGACTGTGCCAACCTGCCCGGCCCTACCTACTTATAGTAAACAATCATACCAGAGAATATACTACCTATCCTACCCGGAAACCTATATTTAAAATTAAAAAAGATAGCAAAACAAGCACACCAACACATTCACTCCACGGTTCTCACACATAACCCGGGCGCAAAGACCTACACTAGAGAGACGTCCCGGGACGCCTCCGACACCCGAGTTTGGCATACAACAAGCACACTCTAATGTTACGTACCATTTTCCTGAAATCGACTGACGAAGGCTAGCGACCATTGCGTACAACGCGATAAAAGTTAATCGATAAAAGTAAATCTCAGTTCTAATTACAAATATTCATAATTCAAGGAGTGTATCTATTTCTCAAAAAAATTATAGATGGTATGAAATTTGGTAGCATTTATTATAATTTAACAATAAAATTAATAATACTAATACGTGCGATTCGCCCTATTTAATAACGAATCTTTGTTTTTACAGGTTGTAATTGAAATGATATTTGTGTGAATTTATGTTTTATTATTTAAATTTATAGCAAATGGAATAAATACTAAAACGACGCAATTCCACAACCTAACCACACACACTATGTGGAAAGTACGTCGTGCACGATACACTAACGCATCGTCAGTCGCTTACAAATTATTATAAAATCAGTGATCATCGTACCCATTGCCTTTCTCTCACCCAAGTAGCACCTGGACACGTGAGTGAGGTCCTGGCAATGAACACGGAAAGGTAAAACCTGAAAATCCTAACTAAAAAGAACGTATTAGTGCATCTATTTCGCCTTTAGCGGGCTGATCTTTTTTTATTTTGCATTTTCATATTTTATCTCAATTACTAACACTCTATATTCTACTTTATTAATTTAATATATTACCAAAATGTCAATATTGAATTGGTTTGAATTCGTTCAAATAATTGACACTATGAATTATTGAAATTACATTACAAAGAAGGCAAACTGACACTGAATAAGAAATTTATTTAATATTTGACTTAAAGTTAAATATTAATACAAACAACCTCAGGCAATCCCTTCGTCAAAGCACATATTCGAAAGTATGAAAGCAGTGTTCAAAACTTGTTGCTTTGATTCCAAAATTTGTCTGTCGCGAAATTTCTTCTTGCACATAAAATTCAATACATTTTTTACGACAGGATTGGACTTTAATATCTCTATATTTATATTTTAAATCAATATCCAAACTCAAAAATGAAGGGCAAACAATTAAATCCTTTGAAATAATGTCAACAGAAAACAGGAGGTGAAATAAAAACTTATTATTATCATTATCATTAAATATGCAATAATTGCAATTTTTAACGCAACGAAGCCGGAGGGTATCCGTCTTCATTACTACGAAATATTTAATTAAGTCATTTCAATTTTCAGTAAATACACATTCCAACTTCAAATGTAATTATAGTGAACATATCTTCAATTACAAAATTCAAATGAATTGTTAATATATTGTTTGTATCAGTTAGTACCATTATCGATATTATGAATATAAAATTTGCCAGTATCATGTAACTGATGTAAAAAAAAACGCGATGTGCAAGAAGACCTATCCTGAACTAATAAATAATACATAGAAAAAATGTTACTACTCACGCATACAATAAATATCCGCGGTCACTGTACTCGCAAAAAATTCTACGTAAATTACAACCAATCACCCGTGTCGATTTGGACCTTTCGTCCTACGACATGATTGAGTGACCGGAGGAACAAAAATACATGCGACTTACGATATGATGTGAAGGACGTGGTCATCGATGCTGTGGTAGACCGAGGAAAGTCATGGTGTAGATCGTCATCAAGGAGGAGGCATATAATGCCATAGAAGAAAACTGTAACAAAACATAGGATATTATAATTTGTTCTTAAGGAAAATGTTACTTATTTGAAAAATTTGAAATAGTGGAATATTGATCTCTATTAAAATTATAATGCCAATATTCAATTCAAGAATGACAAATTTAGATAACAAGAAATAAAATTAAGTACAAGTTACAAAATTACTTACATTCTTGGCTTTTGAAGCACCACTAGGTTCTTTTCAGCAAACACGAAGAAGAGGAAGGAATGATAAACCTTTAAATAACATATGAACTATTATATGAAACAATTTATGAAAGCTTTGAACTAATAATAATAAAAAAGTTAAATTGCTAGTAAATTCTAATTATTATAACAAGTAGAATTTTGATATTAAAGTTTAAGGTTAGACCTTATTTTTTAATCAATAATAATTAAAGCAAAATACAAAGAATAAAATTAATAGGAATACGATATGCACAGATTCTTACATGTTTAGTTTTCAAGCACCACTGCATCCTTCCAAAAACACAAGAAAAGCTAGAAGTTGTGAAATACCTGAGACAAAACAAGTAAAATATTGAAATTTACTCTTAAAAATATACTATTCATTATTTAAAAAGTTTAAAGGTAACGAAAAATAAAACTCTATTCAAACTTGAAACTTTAATAACAACAAAAATCGAAATTCTATTAAATTCGAATTATTATAAAAATTCGAACGCTAAAATTACAATTTTTAAATTAAAAATGATGAAAATTTAATCATTTTTGAAACATAATAAACATTTTTATTGTGTATTTCAATATTACGATTTTAATATTGTGTAAAATGTAAAAATATAAAAATATTATCTCAATAAAAATTGATAATAGTTCATTCAAAATACGAATAATAAAATAATTTAGAATACAATACATAGAAATACTTACATTCTCAAATCACAGAAGAGATTGTATCCTCTTGCGAAACCTGCGACTCTACTACCGAAAGCGAATGTTTAAAATGATGTATAAAAAAAGAAAAAAAAAGAGCTATTAACGCGTCCGTAGTTAACAATCGGCGAACACACTGACTCTAATTTCACGTACAAATATTGTAATTAAATTTATAATTATTAAGAGCTATTGTGCTCTAGAAAATACAAATGTTATTACGCAGCAAACACTGACTCCACCGACCGCATTGCGCGCGGACACAAACATTCTCTGAAAACAGATTGTATTAGCGAGGAGAAACAGAGGGAGCGATTGAGAGTTTGTTTTGGAGATATCGCAGTTTCTGGAAGTTTATATATACATGTAGTATTTCAAACACTGCTTATATATTGTAAGATATTTTCTAACATATTTCCAAATATTTATTAATATTTTAAAATATAAAACCAACTCTACAAGAAGAATTCAATTGTGAATGTTCGTCATCAAAGTTTGAAATATGGTTTTTACTAATATATTACGTTGCACCTTATGAGGATTCGACAATGCTCGTAATAAATTACATTTTTTTAACTAAACATGCCTGAAGTGATTAGAGCGTATATACATATAATCCTGTACGTGTCTCGACAAGTTTTATTCAGTCTCTTCCGAGAAAATAATAAACTGATATTCTTGTACAAATATGTACAAACAGAATAACTTCGCGATAGATTATCTTCTAATAACAATTAAATGATTCGTATAATTTGCTACATATTGATATGAAAACATTAATTAATTAATAATATATGCAATTATTAATGTCGATCTATATAATCGAAATATTTTTAAAAAATGATTTCTATAACCTCTTTTTCTTTCATTTTAACATTTTCAAAAAATTATGCAACCATTTATAAAATAATGTTATTATATATCAATCGTAAGCTGTGTAACAATTATGTAATAAATATTGATTATCATTGATCCAACAAAAATGGAAAATAAACATATACATACATTTGCTTTGGTATAATAGCTTAATCATTACCAAATCTGCACGAAAAATCAATGAATTGATTATTGATCACCTGTGACGTCCATTATTCCGTAAATCCCCATTCTTTCGATCACGTACCAATAATCTGTACAGAAGGAAACCAACAATTTCAAATAAACGTATGACAAAACCAATAGTTTATAATGTTAGAACAAATTATAATAAAATAAACCAATAATAGAATCCAAATTCTATTCCAAAGGTCGATAATATGAGTTATCAATGACGCTAACCGTCAGAAATGCAGTCAACGAGAAAAGTACTGAAAAAGATTTGGAAAACTACTTAATCTTACTCAAATGATGATTAATAAGTGATTAAATAAGAACTTACTATTTAAATGAAGCAGATAGAAGTGTAGAAATAATGATAAAATTGGAATGAAAGTACTAATAATTACGGACTAATGCGACAAATTCTCGCTCCACAGATTTCAACAGAGAATGCCACCCCGCGCCAAGCATTCTCCTCAAATTACGAGCGATGCAACATTCTTGGCCAATAGAAATGCTCAATTTGACTTTACAATATTTTTCACCAATAGAGACGCCTGATTTGATTTTGCAATATATTGCGTCAATAGGAGCATCCGTTTTTCATGTGTACAAGCGCGCGCTAATTCAATCAATTCAAACTGTCAAATTGATAAAATTAATGAATAGGAAACATATTTTTAAGGCAATGTCCATTAACAGTAATAAAATTATGTTCTTGATGAAAAATTTTTATATATTTATAATTATATATAACATAATTATATAATATATAATTATTCATACTATTATTAATAAACATATTTGAATAATTCAAATATTTCAATAAATGGAAGATAATGAAAAAGTTTTATGAATGTCTTTATTAAAAATAAATGTCATTCTTAAAGATGATTAATAATTAGCAATAGTCCTCGAAAATTGATAACGAAACTATAATAAAAAAAGAAATTTCTTTAATTGAAAATAATTTATTATCATTGTTTACTTCGTTATTAATTGATGTATAAATTATAAAATCTTTATTTCGTAACACAT
Organism: Bombus pyrosoma; assembly: GCF_014825855.1. Taxonomy (NCBI): domain Eukaryota; kingdom Metazoa; phylum Arthropoda; class Insecta; order Hymenoptera; family Apidae; genus Bombus; species Bombus pyrosoma. Next base: position 5,214,163 of record NC_057774.1, read on the forward strand.
GCTAAGATTATTTTCTGCAACGATGATTTTAATAATTAGTCAAACCAGTAAGTACTTATCTGTGCAAGTTCTATACTATATATTAATTAATACAGTTGCATGTGATACAAAAATGGTAACGGATTCAAATGTGCATCAAAACATGGGACATGAAAAAGCATTGCATGTCGCGTCCATTCTGTATTTACCTCGTCTATGGCTGCATCTTATCTATGAAATAACGTTTACCAACAATAGAAGCCGATAAATATCAATAAGAACTTTAAGTAATCAAGCACTGGTTATTAAAAGAATTATTCGAAAATTATTTTTGTAAAAACATTGGAAAGTTATCGCCTCGTAACATAATTATTTAATAAAAAGAAAGTAATCCGAAAAATAATTGATTTGCTGTGTCTGAAAGGAAGTTGGTAACAAAGCTCTGCTATAGATAATGGTCCTGTTAGTGAGATCAATTGATCATCATTTTTTGTTTACATTCTTAACATAAATCGTGTGTGCATACATTTCTATTACATAATGCACGCAAATAGAAACTTCCACAGAAGTTGTAACAGTCGATAAAGAGGAACTCGAAAAGGAAGGAAAGAAAAATTCACGAGGAATAACACGAATAGCGCCGATAGGTTCTCCACAATCTGTTAAAAAATCCGACTTTCCGTCTTCATAACGCATATAAACTCTGATTATCATTGAAGTCTGACAACTGTCAAATGACAAGTCTGCTTCAAATATTACATTTTAAAGATTGAAATGGCAGCAGAGATAAAGCCCGCACCGGGAGTAAATCATGATAAATTCAGCACAAGCCGAAAACCTATACTTTTATCGAAATTAGAAGGATGTAATGACGATGTTAATGCGGCTATCATTATACCGCGGGAAGATGGTGTAATTAGTGTTTGCGATGACAGGTAGATGAGTATTATATTCGAGTTGTAATATTAAAATTGAATTTCTTGATTGTTCGTTACAATAATTAATCGAAAATTTGTCTTCTTCAGCTATTCATGTTCTTAAGGAAATGTCTTTTACAGGACTGTTAGGGTTTGGTTGAAACGAGATTCTGGCCAATATTGGCCAAGTGTCTGTCAATATATGGCTGCTGGTGCAACATCAATGCATTATTGTGTACAAACTAGACAATTATTTGTTGGTTTGGAGAATGGAACTATAAATGTATGTATTAAAAGAGTTTTCTATGGAAAATTATCAATTTCTTTCTTTATTTCAATGCACTTTCATTATTTTCAGGAATTCATTTTGGAGCAAGATTATAATCAAATGACTGCCATGCGTGAATATGCTGCGCATCAAGCGAGAGTTACAGGTGTTATATTTGCATCAAATTGCGAATGGGTTTTAAGTATAGGTCGAGATAAGATGTTTCAATTACATTGTTCAGAAACAGGACAAAAATTAGGATCATATCAAACTGATGCATGGTACACCGCTCTGCAGTATCCTTTTGTGAGAAATAATTTCTAACAGATTTCTTAATTATTAGATATGTATATTACATTGAAAGAAGTTCTCTTTAAAACTACACACATCTCCTTAACTTATTCAGATTTGACGCGCAATCAAAACATGCCTTTGTTGGTGATTATTCTGGACAAATAGCAATGTTAAAATTAGATACTAATGGTGTTACACTAATCACTACTTTAAAGGCACATACAGGAAGCATTCATACATTAGCATGGGATTTTGAAAAACAGCTTTTGTTTTCTGGAAGTTTTGATCAAAGTATCATAGTATGGGATATTGGAGGCCGGCAAGGTACAGCCTATGAACTCCAAGGACATCAGTAAGCTATTCAGTCTACTAAGAAATTCTTCCCAAATTAGTTTCCAGTTTACATTTTTTGCAATCGCAATTAAACATATTTTACAGCAACAAAGTAACTGCACTGTGCTATGCAAGCGCAGAGCGTGTGTTATTATCTGGAGGAGAAGATGGTGTAATAGTATGCTGGGATATGGCTGCAAATAGAAAAGAAACTGCAGCCTGGATAGAATCTGATACGTGCCAAGTATGTAGTTGTAAAATTATAATTAACTTGATTCTGAAATTTAATGCTACAACCAGTTTGGTTTTTTATGCTAATTATGATCCTACATTAAACAAAATTTTATTATATATATAAATATTATGATAAATATAGGCTTGTGGAAGACCATTCTTTTGGAATATTAAAGCTATGATGGATCAACGACAATTAGGTCTAAGACAGCATCATTGCCGTCATTGTGGTCGTGCATTATGCGCACGATGTACATCTCAACGAATACCAATACCAGCAATGGGTTTTGAATTTGAAGTTAGAGTGTGCGATCAGTGTCATATTCAACTTAAAGCTGCGAAGTAAGTAGGGACAATGAGATTAAATTTATCACTGAGATTGACAAACAAGGTGGATGTTTAAATGATATTATGCATCTGTTATATAGCCAAACATCTCTAGCATCGTTCCATGACGCAAAGCATAATGTTGTTGGAATGGATCTTGATGCTCCTAGGCGACGATTATTAACTATTGGTCAAGATCGTCTTATTAAAATTTGGGATATTTCTGCACTTCTTCAGTGAACTTCCAGATATATTTATCTACAAATAACAAAATTAATCAAATCGTAAGGCATAACAAAAAACTACTGTCTTATTTCAATGTAAAAGTATAATATCCAGAGCCTATTTTTACGACTATGAAATCATTTTAAAATCCGTTTATTTGATGATAAAAACAATTACGTTTTTACATATTACAATTTGCTTCTTGCATAAGAAAATCCTGGATTCGTGAAATATTCTGCAACACCAAAATAGGATATCTATATAACTGGAAAAAAAAATATATGTATACTTGCAAGTACTCTTCCAACAGAGAAAAAGTAACTCCATAACTTATTCAGCAAATGGTAGAAAATAGTATATTTTTTAATCTTATTTAGTGCAATCATATTTACAAACGACCAAAGCACTAATTAATAGATTTGGATTTTTAATCAAATTCATTACAAAAACTAATCTTACTGTTTCATTACACGTTTAACACAGTAGCTATAAATAAATTATTTTTATTTTAAATGAGCAAAATAAGATTATTAAAAAATACATTATATCACGTGAAGTTGTAAGAAATTTTACATTTTGAAGTACAAAATTAAGCTGAATTACATTTCCATCTGATCGATATATAGTCGAAAATTTTTAACACTTTTTGGTCTATATCAAATTTTTCATTAGTATGTATAGTGTGAAATTATATTAATAATCTAATATACAGATTGACAATTTTGAGGAATTGCTCTAAACTGCGTATTCATTTAAACAATAGTAATTCGTTAAAACATTGTCGATGACTGTCAATGTTGTTCCTAGTCGTTTCTTTTTTTCTTTTGTTGCATTCCTAATTATTTATATTATAGTTTCTTACAAGCAATTATACGAGGTGCTTTATCCCGAAACCTGATTTGTCTCTAGACATTCATTATGATTCTCCAAACATTTAAACTAGGTACAGGTTATGCAAATATACTAATTATGTAATAATGATAATACTACTACTAATACTAATAATTAGATTTATGCATACTATTACAGAAATGATGAAAAATAAAAATTTGATTAAACAATATATGATCAAAGTTATAGGTATGTTACGATTTCTGCAAACAAGTATGTATAATTAAAATGGGAAACAAGTCTTCTCTTTATAGACTATTTAATTTGTTTAATGAAATTTGTGTTTGTAATTATTCAATCATTCCATTTAATAATAGGATGCATACCTTGTACCTGGATGCAATTTTCATTATCAGATTAGCATAATATTGATTTTTCTATTGTAATAAGTGATAAAAGCATTTGAGGAAGAAAAAATTATATTTATTGTAGAAGTACGTTAAAAATCAAGCAGTGTACTCGTACGAATACAATTTGGGCAAACGTATGGCATTAAATACGCCTTTTCCTTTGATCTACTATTATGTCGTATATTTTTATCATGTATGGATTCATACAGGAAATTATTTAATATTATTATTTTATATAGAGTTAAACATATATTTTCGAATCAGTTTCTATATGCTACGCGTGAAATATACTTTGCTATATAATTAATACTATTACAATGTCCACGCGCGAAGTGTTGATCATACATGTAAATGTATATTTATCAAGAAGCAATACTCCAAATGTATGTTATAGGATCTATCATTGCTTCGTTACATAGAGTGATAATAGCTTTTTAATCTTAGAAAATAATTTGCTGTATTCGTGATGCATTGTCGTCCATTGGAAGGCATCGATCGACTACGTGATTTATGAGCGATCGATATCAAAATTGTTACATAGTAATGAATTTGTCGTTGCTGTTAAGATAAACAACATCAATAACAACGCAACGTGGTACATTGTTATAGTTTTCGTACAGAATTGATTGCAGTACTCGTGAAAAATATATCGTTAGAGAGAAAGTGTCGTTCTCGTTACGTAAAAAAGGTCGTGTTTATATATAGGAACGATTTTATGAAACTGTTAATTTGCAACGTGTATAACATCGTCGATGTTGTTATTGTTGCAGAAGTTTTCAGTACTTTGCATATTAATGTATATGTTAAAAGTTACAGAAATTACATTTTATGTATGTATATCATTCATGTGAAATTCATATGAAATGAAAATATATTTTCAATGTAAACGATTCGTTTGTCCTTATGTCATGTATCTAACGTATTATTCAAAACGATGAATCAACCGAAGAAACTAAGGGAAGAAGATTGGAATTCAAATTGCACGATCGAATGTTAATTCGTTTTTGCCGCCATTCCACAGCCGAAGCTGCAAGGAGGAAGTGAACTTCTCGATCGGTAAAGAGAACATCGTTCCGAGGAGGGGAATAGCAACGCAACAGGTTGCTGATACGCAGCAGGTATACCTTGTAGCAAATGACGTCACGATGAGTCCGAGATAAAGGAAGTATCGAGGAAGATTCGGAGATCTTTAAAAAGAAAGTAACAATTAAAGAGCTGTCGAGAAGACAGTATTCGGTAAACACAGGATAGAGTGATTGGCAACGTATGGCGATTGGTGGGATTTCACGTAGCCGAAGTCAAAGCCGATCGTGGTTTAGCCAAAGGTAGTTTTTCCACCTCTTTCAGTTGCTTCCACCTGGCACACCCGATTCGAACCGAAGCTCTCCGAGTGGACGAGTTAACGTGCCGGTCACCGCTGTGGCCTATTCTCTCAAACAATTACTGTTGCTTTTCGTGTCCCAGTTTATAGTGCGGTACGTGATCTTTACTTTTTTCATGTTCATCGGTTTTTTCAAACGCTAAGCTTCGACGAGCTTCTCTAGTCACGTCGGACATGAAAAGCGCGCTTCACGTCGTATTCGAAGTGCAGTGCAGTGCCTCTTAATGGAGTGTGCCGACATCGTGTAGTCAATTTCGTCGTGTTTCTCGTTACTCGCATAAGGTACGTTCGAATTTATTCGTTTACTGAGAAACATCTTTTGCACGAAATCAACGTCCATTTTCCGCAAGTAGATAATATTCAATTTGGAATGACAAAATTGTTCTGGTAGATATTTCACAGATCGGAAACGAAACTCTTAAGTTACTGCCGAGTCGCGTCCGTTTTTACCTTTAGATCAGACGATTACGATAGATATTATATGTATATACATAATTTTATTACCGCGTTATTACAGCCTTTGAAACGGACGTTGATATCTACCGAGTTCTCAAATATCAAATCAACTACCATCGCCATTTATTTTTCAAACTTCACGCGAATATCAAGTATTCGTCTTTGTAAATGAATTTTTTACGTAAAGGTCAGTGTTAAAGGGATCAAAAGAAAAATAGAATACCAACGATTCCGCGTAATTACGGTCTATACGTGTAAGTGTACAGAACGAGTGTTAAATTACGACATGTAATAAGTAAATGAGATAAGACTTGGATTCAGATAAAAAAAAAGTAATATTTCACGTCTTGAATCTTGAGATGTTTACCAAAAGATCGCGTACCCTACACTTACATCTGATTAATCCGGACCGAATCATTTTCTCCACTATCGGCAGAGTTTCAAACTCGCGTGTACTCTTTCGCGGGAAAGAACGTAAATTTGTGTTGAATCGGTGTAAAGAAACGCATAAAGGAAAACGTTGTTCGTTTTCGGAGATCGTGTGGACGTTCGTTTTATTGCATGAAATCAGAAGACAATCGCAGAATACAAAAAGAATTAGAATAGAACGAAGATGCACACGTGGAAAACGATCGTGACGTAAGAAATAAATCTTTGAACGAGTGCGATTACAGGGAGTAAAAAAACTATGGAAGTAGGATTTTAGTGGTGTCGTTAGGAAATGCGAATCAAAGTTATTTGTTCTGTAACGTGTTGGAATAGAAAGCATTAGTTTCGCTGGTTTTTAATCGAATCGCAGCGGTTCGTAACGTACCACGTAGAAACGCGTGTCGTTCGATCGCCCATTAAAGTCTCCCGTAGGCGGTGCATACATCCTCCGTTCTGTTCTCCTGATATTTTCAAAGTCAACGACTACGACGTCTTTCCACGTGTGTCGTCTCTCAAGTTCAAGGGTATATATCGCTTTCCGGATCTTTTTCCCTACTTATCAGGTCGCGGTGTATTTTGTCGCATTCTTAATTTAACACGGCGTTACACGAAATATTTGGACTTTCCTCGATTTCTAAAACGAGTCGGACGTCGATGATTCGTCGTAATGAGAGAAGAGAGGAAAAGAAAGAAATACGAAAAAGTAAAGAATACCGAACGGTTCGTCGACCCGAGAGTTATTCGTGCGAGCATAATAGAAGCAAATTCATCCGTGTCGTCTTTTGACGAACGAAATCGATGCTAGTGACGCGTAAATTGCAATTTCTTTGCATTCGATCGAGCTTTCTTCGAGTTTATAACTTATAAGGTTCAACTCTCTTCGGTTTAATCTGACGCTCGATACGGCTTCATAAGAGTCTAACGCGATTCCATTCGAGTCGACTCGTTCTTGATTAATTTTCTTTGGTAAGTCGTATCGTTGTGAACAAGAGCTGCAAATCGACGGAGTTACTCGGTAAGAGAAGGGAGATCGATCTCATGGTAAGAATCCTCGATGGATGTTCTCGAAAGGTGTACGGCTGAGTGGTAGCAGCAGAAACTGCCTAACCCACTTTTGCGAACAGGTTTATGCTTGTGCTGCTTCCACTGTAACGGTGATCAGCCGGACATCATCATCGCACGCTGGAACGATTTTTCTCCGTATAGATTCGCATAAGGGACTTCGATTTGATTATCAGCACGTAGAGTCAGTCCGGCGCAGTAGCCATTCTTTTCGTTCGTTCGTCCAATTCAGTTCTCGGAATTTCATACTTTTTTTTGCTGATGTTTGCTCGCCCGTCTTATTATCAATGATGTTATCTATCCGCTAATATCTATGCGAGATGCTTCCCTTTTCGTTTCGCTGCACGACTGCACCAGCACAGCAAAAAAGAAAAGAAAAGAAAGAAAAATTGAAGGAAAAAATGAGCACATAAAAGAAGAGAGAACGAGAGAAAGAAGAAAGTTTTGTTTTCTTTCAGGCGGAGTGCCGACAACGACGATTTGAGAGATGGTCATCGTCACGCGGGTAAGTATCATCGTAATAGGTTTTCATTTCGCGCATCTTCTTCTTTGTCCTGGATGATTAGTAGTAAATCAGTGTGTCAAACACGCAACACCGAAGAATGCGAAAAACCTACGATGATCCAGCGTTCGCACGTAATGTTACCGCTTTCTTCATCGCGTTCTTCGAAGACGGTCAGTAGGAATCTGTGACAAGTGAAAATGACGGAGATCGACCACCATCTTCAGATTCTTTTCTCGCATGAAAAATCATGCGCGGCGCGAACACGTCCAAGTAACTCTCGAAGCAAATCTGTGTGCTACTCGTTGGTTTGATTGCCGGCAGATCAACGGAGAGCCTTAGGAACCGGAGATACAAAATTTAGCCGTTCGTTTAGCGATATTCAACGATCGCGAATAAAAAGCGGATCTATGGTTCCTTGTAATTCGCGAAAAGGTTCGCTCGAGCGCGATACGTAGGTATATCTGGAAAAGAGGAATACGTGCTTGAAACGAGATCGCTTTCCGCGTCTTTCCGTCACGTTCGTTGCCGTGGATAATCTCTTGTTCGCAAAGAACAGAGGCCGCGTTCGGATCTGATCGGTTGGAGAAAAAAGTCGATGTCGCTGCACCGTCGACGATGCCCAGTCGATACAACCGCAACGTGGGATGAGACGAATAGTCGGTTAATTAGGCATAGTTAACGGTCCTTCGTCACTTGGCGTATGCCCTGAACAGCGGCTTAGCATTTCACGCGAGCAAACCAGCCGTCGTATAACGGGACGCGAATCGTTTTGCCGGACACGCGTTTGTACCCTCGATCGTAATTCCATTCCTTCCCTGTGGCGGACGCGCACGCGTCCATATACTATCACGTTATACAGGCTCATCTTCTACCACGGCAAGCGACCCGCGAACGAACGAACCTTTTTCGAATTTCCCGTGTCATTCGATCCTAACCTCGAAGGAGAATCCATGTTCGGATACCGTCAGAGAGATACGCGACTGCGAATTGTTCACGCGAGAGTACGAGACGGAAAGAACGCAAGTCAGGCTTTTTCATAGACTCAGCCGGCCGAAAGTAAAACCGACTGGCAAAGCCAAATTGAACGGAGACTGGCTTCGTGGTAACGAGCGGACGAGCTCTTCCGATGTGGTTCCGGTGAGGTGAACAATCGGAACGTATACGAATATCAGGCACAGTCTGTGCGTTCGTATAGTCGTATCCGTAAAGCGTAGGCTAACTTAGAGGTTCTCAAATTACCTTTCGGTTGGAACGAACACGGTTTTCGTTTCCATCGTTCGAACGACGTCGATCGATCGGATTGCTTCTAAGAGAAAATATACCGATTCCGACTTTTCGCTCTGGCAGATACCTCGCAAGAAATGAATGTTCTCGCGATATTAGAGGAAGCCGCGATTTGAGAATAACTGCGCGACGATCGTACAAACGCACCAAAACGGATGCATGGATGCGCGCGGAGGGTAGCCACGAACCAACGATGTAAACGATTATACGCGAAACCGTGGAAGCGCCGCGCGAGCCTTGTAAAAATTTGGTGCACGTGCGCAACCACCGTCCATCTCGATTATCGATATTTATGCGATCGTTGGCGACGGTTTATGCGTAGGAGCGCGAACCAAAAGAAAGGACCGAAAAAAGCTTTTTCGGCCGACGACACGCTCGATGAATTCGCCTGCACGGAATCAACGTCGCGTGACTCGCGAAAACTTCGTCGTTCGCTGAAGCGCCGAAGCGTTCAAGACGAAAGCTCGAAGTGCGATCGATCGCATCGTATCGAACTATGCGTAAAATTGCGTCGCTGGAAGCCGGAACGATACGCGTTTACTCGCCTAATTATATTATCGGAATCTTATTATATGCGAGCCAGCGGAAGAAGGGAGCGAGGAAAAATCTATCGAGTTCTAAAGAAACGAGAAATTGCACATAGTACGTGCGTACGCTACTCGATCGAATCGATTCGTTGGCTGAGCATAGTGGCTGTGGTGTACGGATTATGGTGGCTACTTTCGAGTGTCCATCAAAAAAGGAGACGCACGATTTTCATCTGTAGCAGCCGCTTCTTTTACATTATACTTGCTATATATACGATTGTACACGGCTATATTCGTAGAATTCGCGGCGACAGATGCGTCGCGCGTGACGTTTTCGAAACTCGATCCCTCGCGATCGCGAACATGAGCGCGGATTAATTGTATAAAGCGAGAAGAAAGAAAACAAGAAAAAGGAAAAGAAGAAGACGCGCGTCTATCGACGTTTGAATGTTAAGACGCGAGCAATTTTATCGGTTGTTGTTAGAACGTGTGCTCGTAAGCGTCGATATTCCCGCGGCATGTCCGAAACAAAAGAAGGAAATTACCGGTGAACGAAATTACGTTGCAGGGAGATTACATATGGATCGAACCAATCTCAGGAAGAGAATTTGACGTTGCGATCGGAGCACGAGTAATTTCCGCGGAAGGCAGACGCATTCAAGTGAAAGACGACGATAACAAGGTAATCGTTACCTACTTTCCGCATTCACCAAATTTCTCGACTCGACTCGACGTGGCGTCGAAAAATTGTTGCTCGTTTCTCTTGCCTATCGGCAAATTATAAGTACGATATCGATGTTGAGAAAGTGTTTGAACTCGTCTCGCCAATGAAATCATTCGGGAATTTCCAGGAACAATGGCTGACTCCGGAAAGGCGAATAAAGGCGATGCATGCCACTTCTGTGCAAGGTGTAGAAGACATGATCAGCTTAGGAGACCTCCATGAAGCTGGTATTCTAAGGAATTTGTTAATTCGTTACAACGAGAATCTCATATATGTACGTAAACGAGTTTTAGTAGGCGATAGTCTCTCGAAGGTCTATCGCTTTTACGTAAACCTGGTTTTACGGCCTAAAGCGGCCGTAATTTCATTTAAGTTATCGTTTTTGCGCAGACCTATACGGGTTCCATTCTAGTCGCCGTGAATCCGTATCAAATATTACCGATTTATACCGCTGAACAAATCAAACTGTACAAGGATCGTAAAATCGGAGAGCTGCCGCCACACATATTTGCCATCGGAGACAATAGTTACGCGCATATGAATCGATACGGTCAAGATCAGTGCATAGTGATCAGGTATCAAGCATCGCTTTATTTCTTCTTCCGTGAAATATTTCGAACGGCTCTCTTCTCTTCTTCTATATTTTTCTATTTAGACATGATTTGTCAAATGCACGAATGTTTGTGTCTTAGCGGGGAAAGCGGAGCCGGCAAAACGGAAAGTACAAAACTAATTTTACAATATTTGGCAGCGATTAGTGGCAAGCATTCTTGGATCGAACAGCAAATTTTGGAAGCAAATCCCATCTTGGAAGGTAAACGGCTCTCTCGATCGTCGCGTCGCGATAGACAAAGACACAGACGTTATTCACCTTATCTATGGTTTCGCGTTCATAGCGTTCGGCAATGCCAAGACGGTACGAAACGACAATTCGTCTCGCTTTGGAAAATACATCGACATTCATTTCAACGAGCAAGGGGTGATAGAAGGAGCAAAAATCGAGCAATATCTTTTGGAGAAATCGCGAATAGTCTCGCAAAGCCTGGACGAGAGAAATTATCATGTATTCTATTGTATGCTGGCTGGTCTTTCGAAAGAAGAGAAATTGAAACTGGAACTGGAAGATGCCTCTTCGTACAAGTATCTAACGGGGGTAATGTTTCGATTTCGTTCAAACGTTATAATATCGAATGTCTAGAATCGAAGGATTTTCTTCTCAGGGTGGTAGTATCACGTGCGAGGGGCGGGACGATGCCGCGGAGTTTGCCGACATTAGATCAGCCATGAAAGTTTTGCTGTTTTCCGACATGGAAATATGGGAGATACTTAAGCTGTTGGCTGCCCTATTGCACATGGGAAACGTCAAATACAGAGCCACCGTCGTAGGTAAGCAGCGTAATTCGTGTAACGTTAAAGCGTTTCGCTTGTCTTCATAATTTAAATACGTACGATCTACTTTTTAGATAATTTGGACGCTACTGAAATTCCGGAACAGACAAATGTGCAGAGGGTAGCGCACTTACTGGGCGTACCCGTTCAATCTTTGATAGACGCTCTAACTCGAAAAACGATATTCGCTCACGGTGAGACTGTTGTAAGTAAGGAATAATTCGCGTTACGTTCCTATACAGACGGGACGATAAATACGAAGTGTCACACTGCGACAATTACAGTAGAAAATACCTTCCTCTTGTTGAGCCGAATTGTAACGTGTGCACGCAGGTGTCTACGTTGTCCAGGGACCAATCGGTGGATATCAGAGACGCGTTCGTCAAGGGAATATACGGACGATTGTTCGTACATATCGTGAAAAAGATAAACGAAGCGATCTATAGGCCCAAGAACATGTCCAGAAGCGCCATAGGTGTATTGGATATATTCGGCTTTGAAAATTTCAGTCATAATAGCTTCGAGCAGTTTTGCATCAACTATGCCAATGAAAATCTGCAACAATTCTTCGTGCAACATATCTTTAAGCTGGAACAAGAAGAATACAATCACGAAGGTATCAACTGGCAGCATATCGAGTTCGTCGACAATCAGGATGCGCTCGATTTGATAGCTATCAAGCAGTTGAACATCATGGCCTTGATAGACGAAGAATCAAAGTTTCCGAAGGGTACGGACCAGACCATGTTAGCTAAGATACACAAAACGCATGGCAGTCATCGGAATTATTTAAAACCAAAATCAGACATCAATACGTCGTTCGGCCTTAATCACTTCGCCGGTGTCGTGTTCTACGATACCAGAAGCTTCCTCGAGAAGAACAGGGACACGTTTAGCGCCGATTTATTGCAGCTGATTCACATATCGTCGAATAAATTTTTGCAGGCCTGTTTCGCCGAGGACATCGGTATGGGATCAGAGACTAGGAAACGAGCACCTACTCTGTCCACTCAGTTCAAGAAATCCTTGGACTCTCTGATGAAAACATTGTGCAGTTGCCAACCTTTCTTCATCAGATGTATCAAACCAAACGAGTACAAGAAACCGATGATGTTCGACAGAGGACTTTGTTGTCGACAATTGAGATACTCCGGCATGATGGAAACGATTCGAATTCGTAGAGCTGGCTATCCGATCAGACATTCCTTCCCGGAGTTCGTGGAGAGATATCGGTTTCTCATTCCGGGTATACCTCCGGCGCATAAGGTCGACTGCCACGCGGTTACATCCAAAATCTGTCACATAGTATTGGGAAGATCTGATTATCAACTCGGGCATACAAAAGTGTTTCTCAAAGACGCTCACGACTTGTTCTTGGAGCAGGAACGCGATCGCGTTTTAACGCGAAAGATTCTAATCCTACAACGCAATATACGTGGCTGGGTTTACAGAAGAAGATTCCTTCGCATGAGAGCAGCCGCGACTGTCGTGGAAAAGTACTGGAGGGGCTACGCGCAACGGCAACGATACAAACGTATGCGTATCGGTTACATGCGACTTCAAGCGCTGATCAGATCGCGAGTGTTATCGCACAGATTCAGGCATCTCAGGGGACACATAGTCGCTCTTCAAGCCCGAGCCAGAGGCTACCTGGTACGGAAAATGTACCAAAAGAAATTGTGGGCGATCGTGAAGATACAAGCTCACGTTCGAAGATTGATCGCGCAAAGACGCTACAAAAAGATCAAATATGAGTATCGGTTGCACGTCGAAGCGTTGAGGCTTCGGAAGAAAGAAGAGCGGGAGTTGAAGGACCAAGGGAATAAACGGGCGAAAGAAATTGCCGAGCAGAACTATAGAGAACGAATGCAAGAACTGGAAAGAAAAGAGATAGAGATGGAACTGGAAGACCGGCGCAGAATGGAGATTAAGAAGAATCTAATAAACGATGCAGCCAAAAAACAAGACGAACCGGTCGACGATAGTAAATTGGTCGAGGCGATGTTTGATTTTCTACCGGATTCGAGCAGTGAGGCTCCAACGCCTGCTAGGGAAACCTCTGTGTTCAATGATCTACCTGCGCCAAAGGCAGACCAACAGGAGATCATTAGCCCCGTTCAAACAGCATCGGAGGACGAGGAAGATTTATCGGAATTCAAGTTTCAAAAATTCGCGGCAACTTACTTTCAAGGGAATATTACGCATCAGTATTCGAGGAAGCCTCTGAAACACCCGTTGCTGCCTTTGCACACGCAAGGAGATCAGCTGGCTGCCCAAGCACTGTGGATCACGATACTTCGTTTCACCGGAGACTTACCCGAGCCTAGATTTCACACGATGGACAGAGATACGACCTCGGTCATGTCGAAAGTCACAGCGACTCTTGGCCGTAATTTTATACGAAGCAAAGAGTTCCAAGAGGCGCAAATGATGGGCGTCGATCCGGAAACGTTTCTCAGACAAAAACCACGATCGATAAGACATAAGTTGGTCTCGTTAACGCTGAAACGAAAAAACAAATTGGGCGAGGATGTCAGGCGGAAACTACAAGAGGACGAATACACAGCGGATAGTTATCAATCCTGGCTGGAAGCGAGACCTACCTCGAACCTCGAGAAACTTCATTTCATTATCGGCCATGGAATATTGCGCGCGGAATTAAGAGACGAAATATACTGTCAAATATGCAAACAACTGACCAACAACCCATCCAAGTCGTCGCACGCTCGCGGTTGGATCTTACTATCGCTCTGCGTCGGATGTTTCGCTCCATCCGAAAAATTCGTCAATTACTTGCGAGCATTCATCAGGGAGGGACCACCCGGATATGCGCCGTACTGCGAGGATCGGCTCAAGAGAACGTTCAACAACGGTACGCGAAACCAACCGCCAAGCTGGTTGGAGCTTCAAGCAACCAAATCCAAAAAACCAATTATGTTGCCGATCACGTTTATGGACGGTAACACTAAAACGCTGCTCGCTGATTCCGCCACCACCGCCAGAGAATTGTGTAACCAGCTCTCCGATAAGATATCGTTGCGCGACCAGTTCGGATTTTCTCTTTATATCGCGTTGTTTGATAAAGTCTCGTCGCTCGGCAGCGGCGGTGACCACGTGATGGATGCCATCTCGCAGTGCGAGCAATACGCCAAGGAACAAGGTGCTCAAGAACGGAATGCTCCGTGGAGATTGTTCTTCAGAAAGGAGATATTCGCGCCTTGGCACGAACCGACCGAAGATCAAGTCGCTACCAATTTAATTTATCAACAGGTGGTTAGGGGAGTAAAATTCGGCGAATATCGTTGCGATAAAGAAGAAGATTTAGCGATGATCGCCGCCCAACAATATTACATCGAATATCACACCGACATGAACGTCGACAGACTTTACACCCTTTTGCCTAATTACATACCGGACTATTGCCTGACCGGTATCGACAAAGCGATCGACAGATGGGGACATCTGGTTCTACAGGCGTATAAAAAGGTGACCGTACTTACATTATGATAATTGATTCAAACATATTTCAACTCTCACATTTCCTTTCACCGTATACGTTTCTTCTATCGACGACAACGAAACGATTTTTCTTCTTGCAGAGTTATTATTTAAAGGAAAAGGTACCTGCTTTGCGGGTTAAAGAGGATATCGTCGGTTATGCAAAGTTCAAGTGGCCATTACTCTTTTCTCGCTTCTACGAAGCGTACAGAAATTCCGGGCCGAATCTGCCGAAGAACGACGTTATCATAGCCGTGAATTGGACCGGAGTGTACGTCGTAGACGATCAAGAACAAGTACTTCTCGAATTGTCGTTTCCCGAAATCACCACCGTGTCTAGTCAGAAGTACGTACCCTTTACAATCGTCTCTTTCCCACTCTTATTTTATCTCTCGATTCTACCGTAATTTTCAGAACGAATAAAATGTTCACGCAAACGTTCAACTTGTCAACGGTGCGAGGAGAGGAATTCACTTTTCAAAGCCCTAACGCCGAAGACATTCGCGATTTGGTGGTATACTTTTTAGAAGGTTTGAAGAAACGTAGCAAATATGTTATCGCTTTGCAAGATTACAAAGCACCAGGCGAAGGTTCGTCGTTCTTGACCTTTCAAAAGGGGGATCTTATTATTCTGGAGGACGAGAGTACCGGTGAAACTGTCCTTAATTCGGGATGGTGCATCGGCACTTGCGAAAGAACCGGAGAAAAAGGCGATTTTCCAGCCGAGACAGTATACGTTTTGCCCTCGCTAACGAAACCACCAAACGATATTTTAGTAAGGCTAACGCGTGTCTTTTCCGCACGACCTCTTTGTTTTTCTCTTTATCTATTCTTTCTTTTATATAAATTCAACGAATCTCGTTAATCGATCCCTCTTTCAGTCTCTATTCAGCATCGAAGGAACGGAAAATGGCCGCAAATTATATCCACAGCAAGTAAACGGAGTAGAATCCCGTGACAAACCTCATACCCTTTTAGAATACGCTATTGATCACTTTCGGTAAATGACGCTTGTCCGTAAACACGTAACGAATCTTTCACGTTATGAATTATAATAGAGAGATGTTTCACGCTCGTTACAGAACACCGCCAAAGAGGACTATGTCAAAGGCGTTGACCCTAACAACAGCGCGACGCGGACACACCGATGAATTGTGGCATCATTCCAGAGATCCTATTAAACAACCTCTCTTAAAGAAATTGATATCGAAAGAAGAATTAGCCGAGGAAGCGTGTTTCGCTTTTAACGCGATTTTGAAATACATGGGTGATTTGCCAACGAAAAGACCGCGTATCGGCAACGAGTATACGGATCTTATTTTTGACGGACCATTGAAAAACGAAATTCTTCGAGACGAAATTTATTGTCAAATCATGAAACAACTAACCGATAATCGAAATAGACTGAGCGAAGAACGTGGTTGGGAATTGATGTGGCTTGCCACCGGTCTCTTCACTTGCAGCCAAAGTCTTTTAAAAGTAAAATATCGCGTCTGCATGATATATTCGTGGATGTGTTCGTTCAATTTACATGTATTTCTGTTCTTTGCCAGGAATTGACTTTGTTTTTACGCACGAGACGGCATCCCATATCTCAGGATTCTTTGCAAAGGCTACAAAAAACCTTACGTAACGGTCAACGAAAGTATCCTCCACACCAAGTGGAAGTAGAAGCTATACAGCACAAAACGACACAAATATTTCACAAAGTTTACTTTCCTGATGACACGGACGAAGTGCGTATGCTTTAAGTGACTATTTTATCTCAATTTTATCCATTTCAAGAACAATTATCGAACTTGCGGCGATCATTCTCCAATTTATTTCTATACATAGGCGTTTGAAGTGGATTCGTCAACGAGAGCTAAAGATTTTTGTCAAAATATAGCGCAAAGACTGAACTTACGCTCTGCAGAAGGATTCAGTCTGTTTGTGAAGATTGCCGATAAAGTCATCTCGGTTCCAGAAGGGGATTTCTTCTTCGACTTTGTACGACATTTGACGGATTGGATAAGAAAAGCTCGACCCTCTCGCGATGGTACATATTCGTTATAATTTTTTGCTAATTATAAATACAACACAAAGAAACGTAATAAGATTTTCATATATTTTGCTCAGGTGTATCACCTCAATTTACGTATCAAGTATTTTTCATGAAGAAATTGTGGACCAACACTGTTCCCGGTAAAGATAGGAACGCAGACCTCATTTTCCACTTTCACCAGGAGCTTCCTAAATTATTAAGAGGTAAAAGTTGCGTTCCAACACTTTTAAAGCATTTTGTCGTATCGTAAATTATTACCCGGCTTGATCATTTTACACAATTATAATCTTTACGTATGTATCTCTCCTTATAGGTTACCATAAATGTACCAAGGAAGAAGCATCCAGATTAGCAGCACTAGTGTACAGAGTTCGTTTTGGTGAAAGCAAGCAGGAACTTCAAGCTATTCCGTAAGTGGAATACACGTTATAATCTGTTGTAGCACGTAGTTACGTACAAGCTTATATTTAGAAGAACAACGTAGTAACGTAAGATTTTCCCTAGGCAAATGTTAAGAGAACTTATACCTGGAGATTTAGTAAAGGTACAAAGTTCTAACGATTGGAAGAGATCAACAATAGCAGCGTACAATCAGGATGCTGGTAAGATATTGTTTCAATCGTGTTTGAGCGCACAGTCAATACTTATTTACTTTTTCTCTATATGTTGCATGCAATTGCAAAGCAAATAGATAAATACATTTCTCCGTAGGTATGAGTCCAGAAGATGCCAAAATAACGTTTTTGAAAATAGTTTATCGATGGCCAACCTTTGGTTCAGCCTTTTTCGAAGTCAAACAAAGCACAGAACCAAATTATCCAGAATTATTGTTAATCGCTATAAATAAGCATGGTGTAAGTCTTATACATCCACAAACGAAAGTAAGTGAACACATATTTGTCTTATCTATAATTGTTTAGAAGTTATACCTAAAAATGTTACCTGTGAACATTTGTATTCGTAGGATATACTAGTAACGCATCCATTTACAAGAATCTCAAATTGGTCGTCGGGTAATACCTATTTTCATATGACGATTGGAAATTTAGTCAGAGGTTCGAAATTATTGTGCGAAACTTCACTCGGATACAAAATGGATGATCTATTAACTTCATATATTTCATTAATGCTCACAAATATGAATAAACAACGCACGATACGGATAAAGTAAAAGCGATCCTACTCGACTCGTGTCGCTTTGTGGTCGCTATTCGTAAAATTAAGTATACGCGAAATGAGAGAGTCAGTAAAGTGAAATATAAAAAAAGAAGAAATACCAGGTAATTTAACGATTGTGATTAAAAACGATCGACACGGATCCGGTCTATGTTGTTTATAGAAGATTTATTTAAATAGCAATCCTTTTCGATATAACAATGATTTCTGTAACTATAGACATTCGCGAAGAATACAATTTTTTACACAAAGAATATTGATAAGCACAATAGCAAACTTCATACAATAACAAATGTTTCATACATGTGTTCTCTTTATACATTTTTTATTATATATATATCCAATATATATATATTACACATACATATGTACGTGTATATGTATATATATATATACTCTATATTCTTATATCCATTGTCGTTCAATTGTTGTAACGACTGAGAACGTAAAGGGAATCATAGTGCACGTGTACACAAGTAATTAGTTTAAAAGATTGTATATGATTTATTTACAAATAAGATTCTCATATAGTTTTGTAAAATATTGTTTTAATTCGTAAGTGAGAGAAAGAAAGTGTGCGTGTGTATGTGAGAGAGAAATACAATGAAAGAACTTCAGGTTCAAACGTAGTTTGACAAATTGGGATATGATCCAAAAGAGTTCCACGTCTGCGAAAAGTTATTGAAAAATTGGCAACTTAACTTAATGTAACGCTTGAACGTAACTTAAAATAGTTTTCCAATGTAATGAATTGTAATGATTACTCAATGATTATCCGTCCACTGATACGTATAAGGATGTAATTATTATTAACTCGCAATTTATTACTGTGAATAAAGATAATCGTATTCTTCAGGTACTTGGTGCAAATTTTAATCGTGGGTAAATTCCCATGGTATACATGTATACCGACATTCCTCTTTTACAATGGATCTCTTCAGGAAGACAATTCTCAAAGCGATTTTATCTCGCTTCCTGCTGCAGATAATTATATTCGATGGTATCTAGAAAAGAGCCTGTATCGCTTCGACCAAGTCGAGGAGTCAAAAAACAAATTGCTTCTAGCTAATAATTTTTAGTTTTCATATCAACAAATTTCGTTGCTTTGCCCGAAACATATTACTGCGTTCCGCATACAATAATATTATATTGGTATTTCGAACAATTTCGATGAAATGTAAAACGACTGGCCCATTCCTTCGAAATGCAATTACTCCTTTAAAGTACACCTCAGCTTCGTACCGCGACAGTTATGTACGTACAGTTGTCTCTATTATCGAACCTTGGGATTTGGAAATAACGTGTAGGTCATGAAGTAAAGACTTTATTATATAAATCTGACCAATTTATTGTAAAACATAGAGAGACATAAAAACGTATATATTTAGATTTTTCTTTTGTGTCATCCATTTAAAATGCACCGTTACATATCGTATTTTCACGCGAATAAGCATATTGTCTTCTCTGTGGATGATATCAAGAATTTCGTTAGAAAAATCGAGATATCGATAATCAGTGAGATTAATAGGAAGCGTGCACAATATTTTACGTCTACGTTAAAAAAGCAATCAAAGGTTTCATTGACGAAATAATATAACAATTATGAAAATAAATAATCGTCGGTAAAATAAAATAGCGATAGTTGGTTAGCGCACGAAATCAATCGAAATAGCAAATTGCAATTTCGGCAAGATACTAGTGATTTTCTCCAATCGGATTAAATCTAGAATAATTTCTAAGTCGCACATAAAGTTTCACAAGATTAACGTGTAGTCCGTCTGAAATATTACATACATTATGTATCACGAGAAAAATACGATTATAATGTTCAATTTTGCATTAATGCATATACTATGTAAAATAGTAAATTAAATACGTTTGAAATATTCATGATATGAAAGAAAGAAACTGAATGGATGGAAATTTTCGATTGGTTTGTAAAAGATGAATTAGTTGTTCGAATATTTCCATCGTATATGTAGTTTGTATCTTGGCCGATATTCGCAAGTCATTTGTATTTCTCGATAAATAAAAATGAATGCCTTCAAAAATTATTTGATGCTACATTTTTATAAATGTAAAAAGTATCAGCAAGAGCATTCTGAAAACTACGTTTTTACATACAATGTGTATTGCGATAATTGTAGTAGAAATTCGGTCAATTTTAAACCAAATATAGATTCCTTCGGTAACAAGATCTGATCTTTCGAAGAACGAATCTGCAGTAATCGATGAGAAATGTACAACCACTTCCAGTGATCGATATGCAATTGTACGGTCTAAGCCGTTAAGTCTCGATGGCTAATCTAATACAACGGAGAGATTTAATAGCGTGTTTTGTTTCGTCGTTTAACGAGCGAACAAATTTTCGAATTTGTTCTCCCCTCCCCATCATATTCCTTTTACCAAGTAATAGCTAAATATATTCACATTCGTAAAAAGCTCTTAATTCTAAGGTCGCTATAAATTCTAATCCCTGTGTGTAATTCTGTATCAACACTTAAAGCTAGGTACCTACGTATTTATGAACATAGGGAAACGATTCTCGGTACCGCACACTGTACATATTCAACGTAGCGTCGTAACGCAATAAAACGCAACGTAATGCGACACAACGCAACGCAACGCAATGCAACGAAATGGTTGCTACGTGCTGCTTTTTATATTGTCTAAACTTGTTGCCGCACTGTCGACTCGGAGCAATAGGTCTTTCGCTGCGTAGGTAGTCACTGAGTTAACATCGTCGCCGACTGGCTCGTTGTTATCGATAGAAACAACTGGAATATCGTTCGAAGAATGAACGGAAACAACAGCGTTCGTCTCACTGACTCGTAAACTTTGGTGATGCGCACTGTAATTGTCTAGGAAACATCAGAGACCCGATTGAGGGGGTTGATGGGTGTTCCAAGGTACGTCCGCGATCGCCGGTGGCATATTCGGTTGATTGTGCATGCCGCGTGGTGCTCTCATAATTTCGTCTGCTGGTGGACAGTGAGGCCGAGGACCAGGTTCTGGAGTATAGGTAAACGTCAAACCGGTCGCGTAAATGATACCATCGTTGCGAACCAACGAGACAGGCACCTGAGTCGGTTGCCGCACCCATAACCATTCGCCCCTAAATTGTGATATATCTGGTACCACGCAAAGCATGCTTTCCTGACATCTATACATAGTTTCCGCTTCCACGTCACCGAACCATACCTGAAGATTAGGCGTAAAATTATCTCCTGTCAATTCGAGCATTGCCACGTCCCCGCCACCATTCAAGTGCAAACTATGGACCAATGGTACCGGTGTTACCGGCGATCTAACCGGGCCCATGCCTTCGAAGAATTGATACTCTGCCTTATCGGTGCTGATTATCGTCCAACAGGCACCGTCGTTTATCATCTCTTTATTTGCCTCCTTCGGACAAGGAGTAGCTTGAAATTGGATAATACGTTCTTGAGACAAACAGAGGTACATATGGTCCGTGTCTTTCATATAGAAAGCGCATTTATGCAGTTGCGAAACTGGATCGTCCGCCTCTAGACTGGCCATTTGTTTGTCCACTTTCCGAATTACTAAACGTGGAAGAGCCATTCCTGTTACCGAACATACCAATTTCACTGTACTGCCGTAATGTACGTAGCCGTCTCGAACCTGAAACTCTTCCGATTCGCTCTCATTATCGTCCAACAGGTGTATGGTGAACGCACCCCACTGCGTCGAACTGGCATGAAAATTTCCGTTTTCCACATGAAGATAACGCGTGCTAACCGTTTGAGATCGTAACCGATTAAATAGCGCAACTTTTGTTCCGCTCGCTATACACAAATCGGCGTTTTTCAACGATTGTTTCTTCTTCGACGGCTTCGAGATCACTTTGATTCTTTTACTATGAAACACACCGATGTCGTGTCCGCTACCGTAAAACATTTTCACCGAGAGCATAAAGTGCTTCCTCTTATCCGAATCCGAAATATAAAGTGTCTTTGCCGCGCAATACTGTTTACCATTGTTCAAATCCAGTTGTTGCATGTCTTGATCGGAATTCCCGATTCCGATAAATGCGCAAAGTTGAGCGGACTGCTCAGTCTCTCCTTCACGAAGCATCTGTTCCTGCCGCATTCTCCATCCATCACCGAACAAATAGATACACGGTGGAGGACAGAAGAATCTTTTTTCGTTGCCGTACGACTTTTGCGCAACCTTTGCATGAAGAATTACAATAACCATGTCGCTTCTATCGCGCAAATAACGTTCCATTGCTTCGCGTGTCAACCTTTGATCTTGATGATCCGGTCTATAGACACCGGATCCAAATCGGGGGTAAACCGACATGACCGAAGTCGGTGAAGGAGGAGATTGCATTCCATGTGCCATCGTCGGCAAACCAAACTGGTGTGGCATATTTAATCTTCGCTTCGATTCGCTCGACTATACAACAGAGTTGTTAGGTTGCTTGCAGACTATCCTTGTCATCTATGCATGTCATAATTGCCACTGCCTCTTTACCTGAAATACATTTCATCATGGCCAATTATAACCAATATTGTTTTTCACACTCGATATCGTTCTTATTTTTTCAAATATTCTCTTGTCAAGTAGATATTAGAAAGACACAAATATATCATTAAATCAAATTGAAATAAATATACATAAATGGGATCATACTTTGTTATTGCAGATATCCAAATCTATACATATTACCCTAATTGTAAAAAACAGTTGTCTTTTTAACTATATATCTTTGAATAGACATAGATGCATAGGATTCTATTCGTGTAAGACTAGAGTGTGGGAAAGATTTTTGTTTTTCTCGATGCAAGATATAATTAACGTAAGGTATCTTTCTTTAAACGAGCTCCTAAGAATTGCTAGTCTTAGTACAGGAAAGAGGAAATGTACATATATACTGTGGGAACCAAGCTGAGCTCATTTTTCCTGCATGAATTAAATCACCCTTGTTCGTCGTGTCTATACAATCATATCCATGTACTTGTAAGTATAAAGATGTTCTCTGATTAATTTTACATATGCTAAGGTAACTTCTCTAAGTTTTCAAATACAGTATTGGTTACAAAGTACAATATTGCTCATCCATGTTACATATTACTATGCGTTTTACAAAGAACCAACAAAATAATATTCTAGGAAAAGCAAAAAGCTTGTACTTCCTAATAAAATTTGTGATACCAATTATCTGGCATAAGCTATATATACTCACAACTCTTAATTAAATGCATCACGAATAGAATTACAAATACATTCTTCTGTGTGAAATCAACGAACTAAACTTTATGTATTGCGGTACATTGTAATAACAGAACTTATATTAGTACATAAATAACAACCTGATCTAAACTTTATGCGTGTTGTAACGTTTATAAATATAAAATTATATATAACGTTATAAGAAGAAAAAGATATTCTTGCTAAAAGATACTTTTTGAATATGAAGAATTTACATTCCATAATAATAGAAATTGAACATTGTAGATTGTTTTAATTTCATAGATAGATTGATAAATGTTGAAAGTAACAAGCTTATACAATTGTTTTAATAAAGAATTATTAAACTACTAAAAATATCTTCTATTTACCTTCTTGATGCAAAGATTACACCGAACAAAAACAGGTTACGTTTTGGGGGCTCACCTCATTTTTCGTAATATGTTCAATGGAAACATAAATCCCAGTGCATTTTTTAAAATGATCGGTTATTCACAAATGTCACACTGTTCCTTGATTCTTCAACATTCGCAAATCCTTTTGCGTCCTCGTCACCTATTCTCCCTAATCCATTCAAAAAACACCTGTTCACTTTCCGAATTTTCCGAACAGTCTTACCAACCCTTAGAAATGATTTAGCCGCGCGCGCGCCACTTTAAATCCAAAATACAAACATACTGTTTCGAAACACTGTTTGAATACGTTCTATGGTTTCCTTCTTATATTTAGGTTTTCTGCAATATTGTCACTTTCAGGCTAATAGCGACTGATAAACACACATTTCGACAAATCTACTAAAAAATATACAACCTACCCGGACGGTCTTCGCCGAGTAACTAAGTTCGAAACGACAACGTAGAGTTATTACTACCCGCGTAAGTGGCTCTAACAGGTACGTATTTGTAGAGGGATCCATGAGCCTCTCGATATAAAACCGATCAGTGCCATTCGTGTAAATATTTCAATCATTTCCTTCTTCTTTTATCGTCTATTACTGAATATAAAAAGAAAATTTTTAAGATGGAAATTTTCAAAGAAGTATCGAATAACGAAAGAAAAAGATACAATTAGATATACCCTTCTATTACAATTTACCGAAATATTTTATAAAATTATACGTTATATCTTCGAATAGGAAGTATCATATAATTTTTAAGTTGTGTAAGAAATATTGATAACGGTCACACACGTTAATACTTATAAAATCGGAATGAAAGCGTAAGAATTTTTAGGGGTTTGAATAGTTACGTTACTGAGCTGCTGATTCTATTGTTTTACTGTTGTACAATGGCCTGGTCGACCCAAGCGCCTCCAGTTTCCCCTCTTGTTCCCCACCTGACGTGAGCTGCTCCCCTCTACTCCATAGATACCGTGGAATTGCTGCCGCAAAAGGATGTTGGGGTTACCCTGGGGGGCGTGGGAAAAACCTGCTGTGGGAAAGAGTGGGTGGCCTCTACCTCACTTCACTTCTCTCATGATGACGATACGATATATACATCATGTCTGCAAGTGTGTATATACCCATGGACTAGACGAGTTACACACTACTGTATTTCACATATTACATTACGAGTACTTGTATTCGAATCACACGAACGGCCAATAGCCTGGTACTGCGTAATATAGGACGAGTGCGCGTGGATAGACAAATTAACGTTCTATATAAGCTCACCTTTTATTCCATCGAAAGTCGAGTTCTTGGACGGCTAAAAAATTTACATGAATTTTAGACCGGCGAACGTTATTGATGAAAACGTATGTTACACAAGATTAGTTTTTGCGTATTAGAAACATGGTTTACTTATTTTTTGTGTATACATAAACATTTTTCGAAAATTTTGCCATTTTTCTCAATGAAAAATTTTATTTTGTTATTAAACTCACATATTTCAAAACTATAATATGTTTATATTAATACAATATTTTCTATTTTATGCATAAAACTTGTATGAGCAAATTTCACAATTTTAATATATGAACAAATAATTCGGCAAGATTACATCTCTTATCTTTAAAGCATGAATGTAAGGAGTTGGTAAATACATAATAATACGATGAAAATAAAATACCATTAATGATATTCAGAAAATCTGGTGAATTACCAATTTTCTCACGATAATAATATGATTAAAATATACAATTCTGACAATCTCTGCTTATTTTTTTTAAACATATTACACCATACGATCTAAATGCGCGTCTAATGTGTAAGTATATATAAGCACATTGTTTTTGTAATCAGCTGACACCAGTGCGGTGTCTGTAAGAATAAGTTTTGCGCGTCAAGATACTAATATCATATCAAAAACATATAATTTAATGTTTTAACATTAATATAAATACACGTATGTACGTGTGTATGTAAAATATACGCGCGTAAATTTATTTTTTACAAATAATAAATATTTTTTATCCTCCTATATTTTCATAACGTATTTAGAGTTTAGGTTATAAATTGTTAAAAATATATTTGGTCCTTATGCTTTTATTATATCTTTCAATATACATACAATTTTGCATGGTAAATTATAAAATATACTATGATGCATTGTAGTAAATGGTATCTATTAAAGTCATTAAAAGTATTACTTTTTAGAGACTTATTAAGTTGTGATAATGGGTGTTTATGGTCTTTGGCGTCTACTTGATGCAACAGGAAAACAAGTACCCCTGGAAACATTAGAAGGAAAGATCTTAGCTATTGGTACATCCTAAAAATTTGTATTTGTACATTTATTATGTTAATAATTGCACATAAATTTATTTGCAAATCAATTATTTTGTGATTTTATATAAACAAAGTTTTGTGATTTTTTAGATATATCAATCTGGATACATCAAGTGCTACAAGGGTACCAGGACCGCTTTGGTAATCCTAAACCTAATGCACATCTTATTGGTTTATTTCATAGAATATGCAAACTATTGTATTATAAAATTAAACCAGTTTTCGTTTTTGATGGAGGTGTGCCAATGCTTAAGAAGAACACAATTGTAAATATATTTTTTATTACACTTTCATTTTTTAAAGTATAAACTTTAAGAATGTGTACTTTATAACTAAAGTATCAACTATAGATCTTTATATAATATAATTTAGCTGGTTTCGTTTAACTTTCTAATTGTCTAAACTATTATACATCCTAATATTAGGTACGTTGCATGCATGTTTAATGAAATTGTACTTTTATCTTGATTATAATATTGTCTGTACATAATTAGTTTGCTGTGGGAACCAGGTAGTGAGAAAAGAGGTTCTTATTCTTTTGTGTTCACAGGCTTTACGCAGGAAACAGAAATCTATGGCCAAGAATAAAGCCCAACAGATGAGGACAGAATTAATAAATAATTTGATAAAGCACTCTACAATAAAGATGGTTCTTAATACAGAGAAACAAATTACTACGAATGGCTCTTCTGAAGTAGTTATAAATTTGCAAAATAAGCAAACTGTGAATGATATGTACAAATTGCCAAATATGCCAAGCACTAGTAAAGCAGAATCAAGTCATAGCGATGATTGTAATTCTGATTCATCTGATGAACCAAGTCCAAGAAAGCAAACAAAATGGATTGGCAATATTCATAGTGTGGATGTAACTAGCGCCGAATTTAAAACTTTACCAGCTGATGTGCGTTATGAAATTCTAACAGATCTGAAAGAAACAAGAAAACAAAGTTCATGGGGCCGTTTGCATGAAATGCCTGAAGTACATGCTCATTTTGAGGATTATATGTATAAGCATTTAATTTTGTCGTTTATCTGAAATATGTTTTTATTTAGGAATCAAATGAATTTTCTGGTTTCCAAATGAAACGTTTATTGAAACGTCGATTAGTACAACAAAGTTTAGAATCTGCAGAAAAAGAAATGGGTGGAAAAACGCTTACGTTGGACGAGCTAGATAAATTATTAAAAGAACAGGGAATACCGACGAACGTTCAAAATTATACTTATCGTATCGCTGCGGACGATACAACTAGATTAATATATATTAGTGGTACGTAATAGCCTTCTACTATACAAGCTGAAACTGATCATTTCTTAATTCTTTATGCTTTATATTGTAGATAAAAATGCTTATTTAAAGGACAACGATGATGTTAATTCAGATAGCGAGAGCATACAGCACGAAAATAGAATGGATGAAGCCACTGCTGGACCCAGTAAAGATACAAAAATCTGTGATGATATAAATGAATATGAACTTGATGATGATTGTGACAGTGACACTGATATAACAGATATGAATAATTTTAAATTTAGGCGGGAAACAGATAGCGATATAGAATCGGAAGTAGAATCCAATGAGTCGCGAGTATTACCAAAAAAATATTTCAAACAAAACATTACTAATCCTGCATTAACATATATGTTAGAATATAGTGGATTAACGGAAAAACAGATTCTTACCCTTCTTGAGCAAAATAACAAAGAAACTTACAAAGATGTCGAAAATATGTCAAGAATATCACAACAAATCGATTCATTTAAAACAATACAGCCTTGTGAAAGTAAAAATAATTCATTAAATACGAAGCATTCTACAATATCTGAGGATGGCAAAGAAGATACGAAACATAATTATACAAATACTATAAAATCAATCGATGTATCGAAGCCGGAATTAGCTGAATCAAACACTGAAACAAACATTAATATCTCTCCTACTAGAATGACAAACATTTCAGATAAAGCGCAAGTTGAATCAAAAAATGTAGTAACAGTTAATTCAACAGACTCATTGTCAGACTCGGACGATTTCATAGAAATAGAAGATATACCGATACCAGATATAGGTACCACTACTAATAAATATGTTCCACAAGGTATCCAAATAACATTTAGATCTGATGAAAAAGTAGTGGATGATATGTTTGCCGACGTATTTGAAACACACAATAGCGAGTTCAATACAGATATACATCCTACACAATCGGCGGAAATATCTCATTATGATCAAGAAATACCAAGAAACGAACGCACCTTCAAAGAAACAGTAGATTCAAAAAAATATCAAATTAAAGATAAACAGCTGCTTAATGTAAAAGAAATTGATAATCTTAATGTGCAGACCACTATCGATATCGATCCGAATACTTTAAACACGAATGTACCATTAGAAGAAAATCAAATGAAAGATAGCATCGAAAATTTAACCAATTCTGTAAAGGATAATGTAGAAGCTGCAAATATCAAAGACAATACAAATGCTAACATGCTGATTGATTATACAAAAAGAATAAGCCCTATACCTATGAACGAAGAGGAATTACTATCGTTACAAGTACGTACATACATCAGATTAGATATACACATACGGGTAATGGATACACGGAAATATTCTTGGAATATTTAGCATATTTTAGTATAATTGCAGACACAATTAGAGGACAAACAAACAGAACTAATGGCAAATATTGGTAAATTAGAAAGACAAGGTATCGATATTTCTGACCAAATACGAATCGAAGCACAGGTATCACGATGTAAATTTAGTAAATTCTTAGCACTGTTATTTAACATAACATCAATGAAATTATTTATTTGTAGGAACTATTACGATTATTCGGAATACCATATGTTATAGCACCTATGGAAGCAGAGGCGCAATGCGCATACTTGGAACAAATTCATCTCATCGATGGTACGATTACAGATGATTCAGATATTTGGTTATTTGGTGGACAATGCGTTTACAAAAATTTTTTTGATAACAATAAAAAGGTTCTTGAATTTCGATCCTGTGATATACAACACTATTTCAGTAAGCCTATTGTACTTTCAATATAAAAAGAAACGCATCCGTGTACAAATTATAAAATATTTATCTCTTTCTTAGAATTAACGCGAAACGAAATGATACGGCTTGCTCTCTTGGTTGGTAGCGATTATACAACAGGTTTAACTGGTATTGGACCTGTTACTGCGTTAGAAATATTAGCAGCATTCCCTTCAGAAGGCGACGATTTATTGCAAGGTTTAACAAACTTTTCTTCTTGGATCAAAAATGGTAAAACCGCTGGTCCTGGGAAAGCGAATTTACGAACCAAATTACAGAATTTACAAATTCAAAAAGGTACAAGTATATGATATCTTTTATCGTTACACACAGTTCATATGATACATTGTTGTTTTATGTACAGGTTTCCCGAGTCAAGCTGTTGTGCAAGCGTATCTTTCGCCTAAAGTGGATGAATCAAAAGAGACTTTCACGTGGGGTAAACCTAATATTATACTTCTAGCCGATTACGTAAAACAAAAATTTGGTTGGGATAAAAATAAGTATAATAAAATTATCGAACCGGTATTGAAAAGATTACAAGAAAAACAAAGCCAACAGAAAATAAATGCGTATTTTAAGTTACAAACTATTCCGAAATCAATAGAAATGAATTTAAGTAAACGAGTTCAGAAGGCTGTGCAAAAATTAAGCAATGAAAATAAGGAAGATTCCATAAGTGTAGAAAGCATGCAACAATCAATAAAGAGAAAGAAATCTTTGGTTGAAAACCGAAAAAAGAGAGGAGAGTTGAAAAATGAACGAGCTTCAGTTGATAATACTAAACCTAAAGTTTTTACTGTTTCTGCTTGTAACGAGAAAAATGTTGATGAATATATACCACAAAGAGAAAGTGATAAAGCAAATGCCTTAAAAAAAAAATTACACGCGATAGAAGTAATTCGGAAGTCGAAACAAGGATTATACAAGACGAAAAAGATAAGACGTTGTGTAAGAAAAGTAAAGAAAGAAGCTGAACTTTCAGAAAGTGATAGTGATAGTTCGTAGTATTATTTAATGTAAATTAATGTAACTAATGTAAATTAATGAACGAAACATGTACATTTTTTAAAATAAATTATTATTTTATACGGTGCCTGTTACGTTCTTTAAAAATATGTAAAAATTAGCGTCATTAAATGTACGCGTGTGATTTTCAAGTATTTAATAAAATTTATGTTATTTTTTATATAACATATATCTGATGCTTATATCTGTTGAGAATCTTAAAAAGGTCAATTAAAAATTTATTTCGTCGCAAATATTAAACATTTTTGCGTTATATGTAGTTTAGCGATACTTTGTTAGATGCTACATGACAGGAAAAGAGAACTTGGAAAAGATATTTCTGTATAATCATACTGAAACATTTTCCTGTTATCCCTTATCTCTAACTTATTGTAAGTGTGTGGACACATGTGTGTGTATGTGTTCGCACTTATTCATCAATGAATATTCTATCACAAATAATCATTTAAAAGCCAGCAGTTCTTCCTTCCCTGCGAAAGTCTGAGCTAGCAATTATTTCTCCGTTTTGTTTAGATATAGCTGTAATTGCACTTCCAATTCCTGAGTAAGTTGAAACATTGTGTCCAATGCTCCATAAATAATTTAACACGTCCGGAGAAAATCCTTTCTCATTTTGAACAGTCATTGGTAAGAGCTGGAATTCATAAAAAGCGTTATTGATAGTTAGAAATGCGCAATATTGAATGACGAATTGACGTTGAACTTTACCTGATGATGAATTCTAAGCATATCAATAGCTTGTTTTACGTTATACCCTGACCAAAGATTTAATACCATTGCTATTGCAACTGCAGAGGTGATTTTAGTTCCGCCTGCAGCACCAATTACTAAACGAACTTCTCCACTCTTGTCTACCTTTACGAACAAAAAAGAAAAACAATAAGATGAGAATACTCGATATTTATCTCTTAATTCATAAAGTACACTTACAACGATGGTTGGACTCATAGAACTCATAGGTCTTTTTCCAGGCCTAATGAAATTCGCTGGCGAAGGTGGTAAGTCGAAACCATTAGTTATGTTTGGAGAACTAAAATCGTCCATTTCATCGTTAAAAATTATCCCAGTCGATCTTGAACGTCTCATCGCGCCAAAGCTATCGAATTGATATATAGAATTAAAAGATATGTCTTTTATCCTATTCATAGGTGTAGGTGTGCTTTTGAAAATTGGATTTAAAAGTAGAAAGCTTACAAAATCAACATACACTTGATTTATCGTGGATGTGACTGATACAGCCGATCCGTCTGGAGCTAAGACAGAAACGTGAGATGTCCCTGAATCCTCTGGTGTGGTCATAACAGCACCATAATATTTCGGATCATTGTTTGTTTTATTAATTGTAATTTTATTTCGAATACTGTTGGCATAGTCGATGGATGTCAGATTATCAAGCACGGAAGCTGAAAAGATTATTGCTTATGTAAAATAAAGAAGAAACATAGGAATGTTAGCGGATGTTAATGATAAGATTTTAAACTTTTCTACGTATATTTCGTATGTTTATATGTAATATCGTATGTTTATTAATTCCGAGACAATTGATTCTAAATTTACGCTTATCGCATCTTCTTATCTAATATGATTTAAAATAAAGTTCTGATGATATATCATAAAATACAATTGCTCTTCATTGCGTATGATTATTGCGGCTGACAATTAGATAATGTAAACTGCCAACTCACTGATATCGACGAATTCAGGATCAGCCAGTTCGCTTCTTTTAGCATAAGCCCATTTAAACGTTTCGACTATAGTTTGCCACATAATTCTGTTGTCGGGGTGAGGAACCATGCCGTGAAGAACGTTCATAATGAAAGTTAGGATCGCACCTGAACCCGGTGGTGGTGCGGTATACATCGTTAAATTCCCGATCGTTGATTTTATCGGTTTCATCCATTTTACTCTATAATAAGTATATCATTCAGAAATTCATTGCCAATTTTTCCCCACTAAGCATGTACATCGAGGGTCCAAACAAACCTGTACTTTTGCAAATCTTTCTTTTTGATGATACCGTTGAAAGTTTTGATTTCTTCGACTAGGCTATCAGCTATAGTTCCGTTGTAAAATATATGGGGGCCATGACTTGCGATCAACTTTAACGTCTCTGCCAAACGCGGTCTCTTTATTCTATCATTTACCTAAAAGAAGCGAAATTTTATGACGATCAACGTTTTAATCGGAGACTATGGAAGAAAACCAAGCTTGTCAAATGTAACACCTTCCATGTTGAATTGGTAATAGGATTTATGAGGATCTCCGCCAAAGACTTTTCTGCTCTTATTAACGGCTCTTTACTGATCAAATACGAGGCCAGGTATTTAGTTACGCGAGATCCAGTGGCGCACAAAGAAATAGTAGGCTCAAATAAATCGGGCCATGGCAATTTTCCGTATTTCTGATGAGCTTCCCAATATCCGAGTAGTTCGCCCGGCACAGCAATTGCTAATCCACCTTTTTCGTTTACACGATCAGGTTAATATATCTACGGTATGTTTGCAAGTAATAACGATGTGTAATAAAAAGATCAGACAGCTTACCGAACAGCGCTAAATTAGGGTTGCTTTGAAACATATCCTCGTGCGCGTCAGATGGAGCAGTTTCCCGCGCATCCAGATAATTGGCAGTTTTGGTAGTAGAGTCCCAAATGGTCATTAAAAATCCACCGCCCAGCCCCATGCTTTGATTCATCGAAGAACGCAACGTTATGAGACGGGAGTTCGAAGACTAAAGATCATGCGTACATGTATAATCCAAGTTTAATTTACCTATGTAACGATGCAACGCCCTCGCACAAAAGGGACGCTATAGCCGCATCGACAGCCGAACCACCTCTCATCAACATATCGGCACCTATCTGAGCGCATTCTTGTCCGTTCGTAGATACTGCACCCTTGCAAACAGAGAACTTGAGTTCAGATCAACGTAAGAGATAGTAAATGTAATAATTGACGTTTCTTTCTCCAAACGAAGGTATGTAAATCGAGCGACATTTTCGTAAGTAAGCAAATCAAAAAGGACAAATCAACGAGCGGGCGTAACTTCGTTTGTTTATCTTACATCATACTTTACCTTTGTATATATTCCGAAATGCGAAGTATAACTTTCGTTTTCTGAATTCTTATTTTCTGTACCAGCAATGAGCAAAACGATTATTATCGTTAATATCACAGTTAGAACTACAGCGATGCTCACCCCAAGTGTTACAGCCCTCTTTCTGCTTAGTCTGCACGAAAAGGAATTGTCTTCTTAATCTTCCAAAATAATTCGGAGAGAAAATATTTCGATGATAACAACATCTTTATTGGTTCTAACAAGTTTGCTTTTATTTTCGAACCTCAATAGAAACAGATCGCGTTTGCCTCTTTAAATATGCGGAAGAAGGATGCACGATTACTTCGAGTGCTGATATCGACCGTTTCGATCGAATCAGCAAAACGAAATTTGTCTAATGTCGAAATATCATACACGTACTTACATATGTGATTGAGTGATTATATACATACACATATACCCTTTTATAATAACAAACTTCGTAAAGATAATTAAAACTTCTATGAATGCTTCTTTTTTACGTTGAATATCAACAGATGGTATTAATTATTTCGCGTTATCTGTTCGATAATAACAAAAGTGAAAGGAATACAATGTGAAATCCGATTAATCAAAAATTTTATTTTATTTTTCCATATTATCGAATGTACTACTAATAAACGTGTATTAATACTGTAAAAATAAAAAGACGCTATAGGTGCGATTGCCGATCACTAATGGTACGCGTGAAGTAGTACATACACACACATTTCAATTTATTGATACATACATACATGTATGTAATACGATTGCGTCTATATATATATATAATATGTATATTATATGTATATTATATGTATAGTGTATTGTAACTTGTTTCCTGCAACTATTTTAACAATGACGGAACGAAGTTTGAAAATGTAAAATCATTTTAAAAATTAACGAAATATAATACGGCCGCATCACGTCTGATAGAACTTCGATAAGGAATGTAAATATTCTTTAAAACTCACATATTTCGCGTAATTGCTTCATCCTTAAGATTCATTGCATGTGTACTTGTGCAAACTTGTGTACGGTATTACATACTAATTCTCACATACACCATGTAATGTGCAAAGAACATCACTATATAATCATTTAAGATAAACATTCGAAATGAATAACACTTGAGAATGATTTTTTTAATTTGTCAAGGCTCTAAAAAATTAAATTCCTGTCAACTTTCACCGAAGCAACTCCTTCGTGTTAAAAACGATCTAAGGACTACATACGTAAGTACACGAGTAATTTTCATCGAGGACAAATGTTAAAACTCGGACACTGATTTCGCACAATAGTTAACGGACATTTTCGTAAAAATGATTTTACCAAAAAGAAATCGTTAGAGGGATAATAAGTGAAGTGTATAAAATGAAAAGTATTTTACCAACCCGATCATATTACGTGAACAAACACGGCATAAGAGAGCTCTCAACCTTGACTGAACGTTTCACCAAGCCGATCGTCGCCTTTTGTACTAGCTGTGATACAGATTCTATTTATTCATCCCCACTACTATCAATACATTCACAAAGTAGTATCCTACTATTTTACTTAAAAATCTATCTTAAAAATTTATTCTACTTAAGAAGTCTCCAAAGTTGTTAATACCTTTTTTAATATACAGTACGCCAAGCGACAAAACGTTTCATTAATTAATATTATAAATCTTTCTTTAATACCCGTTGCATTACCTTTGGAACACTTGTGTTGTTTTTAAAAAATTTGGTTCATTTATTGTATCTTTTTCGATACCGCGTGCATACCTTTTTTATTTGTTCTCCAACATATGTTGATTTTCTAAGAACGCAACTTATTACAACGGTAGATACATGGATGCTCGTATACTGCTCTTCTCCTTTCGTAAGTTCTTAAAAATCTA
This sequence comes from Bombus pyrosoma, assembly GCF_014825855.1. Taxonomy (NCBI): domain Eukaryota; kingdom Metazoa; phylum Arthropoda; class Insecta; order Hymenoptera; family Apidae; genus Bombus; species Bombus pyrosoma. The sequence goes on from NC_057774.1 coordinate 5,249,442, forward strand.
GAAACGATAGCTCGGCGATTTTTACAAGAACGCAACATGATATTATTTTTCGTAAGTTTTTCTTAATGAAAAGACAGGGTCGTAATTCTACGTGTTAAGCGAGCAACAATTATGTATTGACTACAATATTTTTTCTTTCTCTCTTGAAAGCAAATGTAAGTTATTTCTTATATTTTTGAAAAACAAGCAATAACAGACAATGTGTTATGCAAATGTGTTATGTCACTATCGATATATGTATGTAAAAACTGGTAGAAAAAGATCGTAGACATAGCAATAACGGAATGAAGCGTAAACCACTACTTTAGACTTTAGGCGAGGGAAGTAAAGTTAGTTGCAGTGGGGGGCGGGAAACGCGATCATGTGGTACTTTGATGCAGCATTGCTGATTGGTTCTAGCATAAATGCGCGTAATTTCAAGATGAGACCTTTAGTTCACAATTATACATATACGATAGAACATTTTCCGTAGAACAGAAATACAAAGTGTTCTTTTTATATATTAGTGTACTGGACATGTTAATGGTGTTCTATAAATGCATATCATCGAGACGTAAGAATTTTATAGATATGAAATATCTTTATTGTTTCTGTTTGGTATCTAATTTTGCAACTATCATGGGCATAGATAACTATGCAATAAATTCAATAAATTATTATTTAATGAGATTATATAAAAATAGAGATATCTAGAAGATTATCTTTCATTTTTCTGCACATAACAAAGCATTATGATTCATATTCAACATGATTCAGCGAATTTTACAGCAGCGTATAACTTATCACCGAGCGATTAAATGTTAGTCACAGATTTAGAATGAAATATTACAAATTTTACCGTGAAATGATAATCTAATTACCTAAATATCGAAACTTCGATAAATTGTGCAACTATATAGATTGAATCGTCAATATCAATAGCATAAGGAGATCAAGATACATTGTCAATAATTTTTAAACAAAATTCTTTTTTATTGATTTTATCATCAATTACATTTATTGACGCGACGCTTGATACTCGTTGATGCGTCGCTTACATTGATGTATCGTACATTCGTTGAGGTATTAATGGTTTCTTTTGCGATATAATCTATATATCACTGTCAAGCGTGCTTTGCTTAGACATATGATTTTCTAACTTCGAAAATAATTCACCTCCAATAAATTTGCTTAGAACTTCATTAGTTAGGCCGGTAACTGGAAATTTCTTACCCATATATGTACTGCTACTTTTGCATAACGTATTTCTAATAGTTTTCTCACATATACGGCATACTGTTATGACATTAGATGAATATGTCAATTCACCTAACTCACTTTTACTCGATAAGAATAAAATTGCGCTTGCGTGATCATAACCAATCGCCAATACGGCACCAAAGTACCACGTGACCGTTGTTCCCTTTTCCCCGGAAATGGCTTCAACCCCGCAACCGCCCTGTTTCAACCCGTTATTCCTATTGTCGAAAGAAATACGTTCTGCTGTATTACCCTCTATCGGTAAGAAATGGAATCAAGCCTCTGAATGAGTAGCGAATGTAGCGATCAGTTCGAAAAACGGCGAAGTCATTTCGTGGATGAAGTAAGTGAGGTGCATTTTTAAAAAGTTTGAAACAATGACAGCAAGGTACGACAGAGCTATCACGGTATTTTCACCAGATGGGCATTTGCTACAAGTGGAATATGCACAAGAAGCCGTGAGAAAAGGTTCTTCTGCGGTACGGTGATATATTTTGTCTAACCTCTTTTGTGTTTGCGGTTAAATTGTTCAACTTTCTGTATATCTTTTGCATTAAGCATATCTCTCTCTATATATATATGAAATTTTGCATAATAATATTTAAATACGTTTAAATATGTATAGTTAATGAATTGAAAATAAATTGAAATGCTTTTCATGTGTATGATGTATGTCTTTATGCTTTGTAATGTATATCTTCTTAAAAGGAAAATATTTTAAATTGATTTATATCAGGTTGGCGTTCGTGGTAAGGACGTAGTCGTTTTAGGTGTTGAAAAGAAATCCATTGCAAAACTTCAAGAAGAACGGACAGTTCGTAAGATATGTCTCTTAGATGAACATGTTGTAATGGCATTTGCTGGTTCGTTTATAGATAGATCTTTTAAATATTTGAAGTATGATCTACAGACATATTATATTCTAATGTATATCTTGTTTTATGTTCTAAGGTTTGACAGCAGATGCAAGAGTACTAATTAATCGAGCTCAAGTTGAGTGTCAGAGTCACAGATTAACTGTAGAAGATCCAGTTACATTGGAGTATATAACTAGGTACATTGCAGGTAAATAAACATATTATCTGTTACATTTCAGTTATGTCTATGCTTATAAGACAAATAACTTGATCATTGCCCTTAGGTTTGAAACAGAAATATACACAAAGTAATGGTAGAAGACCATTTGGAATATCATGTCTGTTAGCTGGTTTTGATTATGATGGTGTTCCACACTTATATCAAACAGAGCCCTCAGGCATTTATTATGAGTGGAAGGTATGTCTCCTGCATAAAGATTATTCTTGTTAATTGCAAAAGAAAAAAGAAAAAATATTAATTTCTTTTTAAAGGCAAACGCGACAGGTCGAAATGCTAAAACAGTTCATGAATTTTTACAAAAATATTATACACCAGAAGAAGTAGCGACAGAAAAAGGAACGATAAAATTGGCTATTAGAGCTTTACTAGAAGTTGTACAATCAGGAAGAAAAAATTTAGAAATCGCCGTAATGCGACGTGGCCAACCTCTACAGGTATATAAACTTTAAAACTCTTATTTTCTATCTTTTCTTTGAACGATTTATTTCACATATTTTTTATGCTGTAGATGCTAGATTTAGATACCATTGGAGAATATGTTACCGAAATTGAGAGAGAAAAAGAAGCAGAAGCTGAAAAGAAGAAGCAAAAGAAGTGATATCTTTACATGAAATTACATTTATTCTTCGTTCATTGGTATTTTGCATAAAATAAATATAAAATACATGAATAAGAAAACACAAAGTTTTAATATTTATTTCATTTGTATTCTATTGTTACATCTATTAGAAACAATATGTACATTCACACATTTTAATATGTGATTTAAAATTCATACTATATTACCACAAATATCTTTTCGTATTTCTTATAAATGTAATAAAATTAAGATCAAATAATAAATAATTACTTAAATTACACAATTCCATACATTAGAATGTACTACTTATTGAATAATTATATTATTGTGCCTCCCCCAAAAATTAATAATAAAAACATTTATAAGATTCACTGCATGCATCAAGAAGATAAAGATCTTCCACGATGACTGAATATTTGAAATGATGGAAGATTTCTTAATGTTTCCCACGATTTGTTTTCTAAATCAACCACTGCTCGAATTTCCTTAAAGTCACCGGCAATATACATTACTCCATACATAACCATAAATAAACTGATAATGCCTTGTATTAAAATCTGTAATAAAAACGTATCACCATACTTTTTATATGCACATAATGCCAGGATTTGTAAATCTAATTTTATACATACATCAATTGGTAAGGTAATGAATTCCTGTTCAGTTATCCGTAAATACGAACGATCTGTGAATTGCATTTTACAAAGACAATTTAAGATACAAACAACTTAACCTAAGACATATTAAGGAAAGGTAATTCGATCGAAAAATTCTTAATTATAATTGCAGTACGTACGTTGGGCAGCCGAATATGCTGTATGTAATATTGACAATAGTCCCATCAACGTTATAAATTTGTGTAAAGCGGTTGCAGGCATTTTGGTATTATAAATTATAACGAATTATTAATTTCTATCGATAACTTAATACCAACAACAGTAATCCTCATACTCATGTCGTCTTAGCTGTACCAAACAAGGCTTGTTTTCACCAGTTTTCGCACATACACGAAAGAAAATAATACGAGTTACCTATATCTATAAGTAGTCCTTTTTTATATTTCTAATTGTATTGTATTATATTTTTAAGAAATCTATTTAAGTACAAGTAGTTTACTTAGTTTTTAATATGTTGCAAGTAAAAATCGATCATTTATTAATCCATCTACTGACTATAATATGGATTTCTACTATAAAGGAATATACTGCCACCAGAGGACGTATTCATGTACAATTGTATTCATGGTAAATAGTCTAATGAACTGATCAAGGTAGTATATACAAAGGTTGATCGCTCTCTTTGTCTATCTACATACACATTTAAAATGTTTGTTTATAGTTGATAATCGTCCTAACAATACTAAGAATCATGGATTATGAATTTAAACTAAAAACTGATACAGATCGAACGAAAGTCGAAGATCTTTTTGAATTCGAAGGATGTAAAGTTGGAAGAGGAACTTATGGGCATGTCTATAAAGCTCGCAGAAAGGAAGGGTTAGTGTTTCTAACCTAACATAGAAGATTGCGTAGCATTTAATACTATTATATTTTACATGAATAAGAATAATCTTTAATTTTTCATAAATTGTATAAATCTATAGTGAAATATCTTTTTGTTATTAGAAGATTGTAGCTTTTACTTCAATGTTTAAATAAAACTAATTCCTATACATGTTTTTGTATGGTTTCTAGAATTATCTACATATAATATACACAATGATTTATTTTAATTACTCTAGACATTACATAAAATATTTATACAAGGTGTGAATTCTTTTCATTTTATCCTTTTCACTTTCTCTGATTATAATGCGTATATACTTGACATTTGAATAGAGTACCAGATAGCGAATTAAAATCTCGACCAGACACAAAGGATTTTGGCCTAAAGCAGATTGAAGGTACAGGTCTTTCAATGTCTGCATGTCGAGAAATTGCAGTAAGTATTGATTATTTCTTCTATATGTACACTCTAGCATTATATGTAATAATAATAATTTTATTACAAATATTTTGATATGCTCCTTTCTACAGTTACTTAGGGAACTAAAACATGTAAATGTGATTACGTTAATTAGAGTTTTTCTATCACACATTGATCGCAAAGTATGGTTACTATTTGACTTTGCTGAACATGATTTATGGGTATGTTCATGTTTATTACAAATACTTCCTAATAATACAGCTATTTTATTAAACAATACTTTCTATCTTGTAGAATATTAATAGCTTCTTATTTTAATCCATAGCATATAATAAAGTTTCATAGAGCAGCAAAGGCTAATAAAAAACCTGTTATGGTACCAAAGGGTATGGTAAAATCTTTATTATATCAAATTCTAGATGGTATTCATTATTTACATTCCAATTGGGTGCTTCACAGAGACTTGGTAATTTATTATTATTTGCAAACACTATGTGTAATATTTTATGTATGATTAACTTGATATATTATAATTTAGAAACCAGCAAATATCTTAGTAATGGGAGAAGGAAATGAAAGGGGACGTGTAAAAATTGCAGACATGGGTTTTGCTAGATTATTCAATGCCCCATTAAAGCCTCTTGCAGACTTGGATCCAGTTGTAGTGACATTTTGGTATAGAGCACCAGAATTGCTTTTAGGTGCTAGACATTACACAAAAGCTATAGGTATTTTGTATGTATTTAAAAATTAAAATTAACTGTTTGTGCACAATTGCTTCCAAGTATTTTCCTTCTGTTGTTTCAGATATCTGGGCAATTGGGTGTATATTTGCGGAGCTCTTAACTTCTGAACCTATATTTCATTGTAGACAAGAAGATATTAAGACTAGCAATCCGTATCATCATGATCAATTAGATAGGTAAAAATTTGGTTTGATATATTACTATAACATAGTAATATAACATAGTTCATAACATAGAAGATAACACAAAAAGAAACGAATTTCTTTGATGTTCAGGATATTCAATGTGATGGGATTTCCTTTAGAAAAGGATTGGGAAGATATTAAGAAAATGCCAGAACACCCTACATTATTGAAAGACTTTAAAAGATCAAAGTTAGTATTTTTTTAAAAGTAGTTGTCTTACAAAAAAGTCAAAATTTGTAACTTAATTTTAATATGAATATAAATCTTTTTACAGCTATGCAAATTGTTCTCTTACAAAGTATATGGATCGACATAAAATTAAACCCGATAGTAAAGCGTTTAATCTGGTGAGGCTAAGTAAAATATTTTAAGCCTTAACCATTTTTCCGAATAATAATATTAATTTAAACATTTCAGCTTCAAAAACTGTTAATGATGGATCCAAATAAACGAATAACTTCCGAACATTCTATGCAAGATGCTTACTTCCAAGAAGAACCATTGCCAACGCAAGAGTATGTTTGTAACGATTTGTCTCAATCATATCGATCGATTACTGGTAAATCTAGAGTCAATCTAATTAAATAATGTTGTAGTATATTTGCCGGTTGCCCTATTCCTTATCCGAAACGGGAATTCTTAACGGACGACGATACAGAAGAAAAGACTGAAAACAAAGCACGGCAAAATCAACAACAAACTGTGAGTGTATATAGATTTATTCGTGTAATTGGTTTCCCTTCTTACGAATTTCGTAAAATTTTAGCAGCAAAATCAGCAACAACAAGGGAACGGCGATCATAATCATGGACAAAACGCAAAGCGGGTGAGACTCAATGGTCCTCACGGGGCTCCAGAATTTCATCAACATCAGAGTCACGCAATGACCCATCAACAGCCTCCAGGGATGGTTTATTCTACAGCACAACCAACGCAACCGTCAAATTTTCATCAACGCTTTTAAACGATTTCGTTTAAACGATTGAATTCATTGATAGAGCAATTAAATTATCAGTTTACTGATTTAATCGATTTCTGTATCAATGAACAGACCAGCGACTCCTGTATATTCACAGTACGATAATATAACTTTATTTATATATTGTATACATGTTCATGTCTTACAAAGTACTTTTTAGACTTTACATGCATTTCAAATTTCAGAAATATCACATTTACGACACGTTAGTAATATTACTGAAAACAATGTATCGATTTCTTGCCCCTAATAAGCGACATCAGTACATTTTTGGTAATTTCAAGAATGTAGACATCTGAGAAGTCATACAGCTCCTAAATATCCTTGCGTTTACTTTACGTTTAACTGCTAATCAAACGAACAAACGAAATATTATATTGGTAGGATAAGGGAAGAATAAATGGTAGCCAAAATCAACCCGAAAAAGGTAGAGTTTGAAAAAGGGGACGAATGAAATGAAAAAAGAATGTAAATTGGAAAGTACATGTGGAGTCTTCATCCAGAGGATGACGAAGACGAGTGAAGTTGAATTGAGCGAAGGGAAAGTACGCATGCGCGGTAAATCATTCCGCAGCAAGGTGGCGGTCCGTCGTGCCGCGCGCTCCTGAAACGCAGTTTCCGTGAATCGGTGCTTGACGAAAAAAGTGTGCGTGAACCGCGTGTTACTGCGATCGAGATGCCGATCAAACTACGGTCCATTTATTCGCCAGTCAGCTCGTTGTTTAAATGAAAATAAAAGGTGAGAAACATCTTACGTATCGAACTATGTACGCGACTTTTCTTTCCTACTATTCCACGTTTCGTCAAGTTTCATTAATCTAGAAGATGAGCACCTGTCAAACCTGGTCACGTTCCCTCTTTTTTTTTTAGCGAGGAATACTGTTCTCGACGAAACTTGCTTGTTTCGTTAGTATTTATTCAAAATAATTATTATCCGGGTATTTTTTACTTTTTCCAATTTATAAAAGTGGTCTGTTTTGACAAATTCAATAGCGCACGCGTTATTTCCAGTTTCGAGCGAATACTCGTATTGCACAATACTAAAAAATCTCTTGCGTAATAAACAACGAAAGAATTCTAATCGTGTTGTATAACATTTTTTAAAAGTGATGCAGTATTATTTGTCGATTTCTCACTTTGATTTCTCATACAGTAAATGAACACTCGATAATGTTTTTCGAGCGTTGGTGATGAAACATAATGTTTCTTAGATTTTGATCGATACCTGCAAACCGTAAACAGTGATATTTTACATAGCTGCTAATATTGCGTAATTAAAAGCCATAAAATAGGTATTTTCCCTTGAAAGCATTTTCTTCGTGACAAAGAAGAAAAATTATAGAAGTTAAGATTTTCAATTTTAAAAATATCAAGAAATATTATAAATACAAAAGTAAAAGTAGTGGAGGGGGAGGGGGCGATCCTGACCACTATAATCCAACAACCAGTTGAGGGCCATGACCACGTTGCGACAAGGTAACCGCAATTAACTCGGATCCATGTATTAACTGAACGATTCGAAATTCTAACTGTTTCCGAATCGTGTTGAACAACTATAGGAAATATGTTAATACAGTTAAGACGATATATGGTACATATACGTACACATATGTATATTTAATGCGAATTAATCAAGACGTGCTATCCACCAAATGCGATTCGTCGCAGACATATGTAAATGTTTATGTTTCCTGAGAATTCTGTTATTATATTCGTGACAAAAAGCAAAAGACAGAAAAATCCAAGGAAAGATAGGCATTTTGTTTCGCACAAGGACGTTCAGAGTATTCTATTCTAACTTTCACACGAAGACAAACATGACGAAACTAGCAATCTCGTATCCTCGTATCTTAGTACGAAGATCAGTGCAAAAGATGTTCGAAACTTTGTATCAGAAACGGTATCCTAAGTATCGGTACCCTGAAACGAAATAAAAAAAACGCTAATCGGATAATAGAACGATGCATCGATCATCGATAATTCCATTGGTCTCTTCGTAGCTTGTTACGAAAAGATTCAGGATAGCCCTATCGTGTGGGTCTATACATGGAGATGACCTCTGTTCGATATACGTTTTCTTTAAAGGAATAAGCAATCAAGGTACGATTCGAAAATATCGCGGTAAATCGCACACTTGCTTCTGAAGCTAATATCAAAATGCCGAACAATGATAGTTGGAACAGCGAAGTGCCATTCTCGTCTATAGCTGTAAAGATCTATAGAAAAATCTATCTTGCTAAAACGTGAACGCGTTCACGCGGACCTATAGACCGCGATCTTCCGTGAATTCGAGTCGCGAACATGACGTGATCGCGATTCGCATGGAATTCTCTTTTCGGTGACGAACGTCCGAGAAACGACATTGGCGATGGTCGAAACTTCTTTTGTCGGTAGTGAAAGACGTGGGAAGAGAGGAGAGCAGATTGTCGGTGAACAGTGAACACATACTTAACTTCGCGCTGTCGTACGCGAAAGAGAACGAGAACAAGAATGAGAGACAGAGAAAAGAGGCGAGGTCAACAAGGTACCCGATATGGTATCCCACGTCCGTCGAGAGTGCTATTTCATGTATATGTATGCCTAAATATACACGATACACACATAAATTCGTACACGCGTTCGTAAGATCGTCTCTGCTTGCCTCTAAGTATTAGGAATCGTCACAACTGAATTACTAAATGTAATATTATACACGGCTTTGCCATTGCTTTTATCGCCGTTCCTTTTCGTTCGACCAAATTTCATCGATCTTTGGTATAGGTCATTTGGTATATTCGTCATACATTCGTATAGGAACGCCTGTAAATTATGCGGAACGATCGACGGTTCGGTTATCGAGCGATATCTTCACCCGAAAGCTTCATTTTTTGGTAAGGCACCATAGAGAACGAAGCTCAACATCGAAACGTATCTTTCTTTTCATTCTTTCTTTTTTTCTTGTGTCAATGTATCGGATCGCGCGGCCTTCCTAAGATGGCCAGTGCCACCGTAAATGCAGACACGCAAGTGCGAACTTGGAGGTCGTCGGTAGGAACGATTGCAGGAAGCACCGATGACTTAGTACGGCTGCAGCAAGGCGTACCAGCATGAATCATTTCTACCAGCTTCTACTGCGCTGGCGATATATTCGGAAACGTACTCCTGAATCTCCCTTATTTACGACTAGTAGTCTATTGGTTCTCGTCGTTTGAAACATGTATCGTCTACATCGGTGTTCGAGAGCAATCGTAACGCGTTACTCGAAATTACATATGCACTGTAATTTTCAGATCTTTCGTCACGAGCGAAAGTCAATGTATCGACGAGAAATTTGCTCTTAGCTCTACTGACGCGATCGATATCGAACGATTCATCCAGTATTTACTTATACGTATATATAATACGTACTCCTTAATCGTGGCCCTTAATAATATTCAAGAATCTATTTTTAAACGTGACTAGAGGTATGCGCATGCATACGGTGACGCAATCCTATGGTCTTTCCCCTATATTTCCCTCTCTTCCTTTCCCCCCTTCTTTCTCTCTCTCCCTTTCACTCTTACTCTTTCGCGCCTCTTCACCCCTCTTTTTCTTTCCGTTGCTTTCCTCCTTCTCTCTCTCTTTCTCTCCCCTTCCACTGTACGATTGTCTCTCTTTCTTTTCTCGTGTCCTCCAATGTAAGTAAGTATTTACACTTATGTATTCTTCGACGACGTACATATTTCTACATTCACGGTCTTACGAAGCGGGAGACTTCATTTTTCGTACAGCGACACTACCTTCCTTCATTTCGATCTTGCTTATTCTCGCTCCTCCATTCATTCGATACGGCATATCGAATGAATATCGAAATAACTTCGATATGCTTTAAAAATCGAAGATAAAGTATTCGATAGCCGTCATTTACCAGATTCTTCCCTTTTCTATCGGAGTTCGATAATTGGACTATAAGTTGCGGCCTCGTACGAGACACGCATAAAGAAGAGCGTGTCACGTTGACGCTCGATCTAGACCTCGTTCTAATTCAACTTGGTTTTATCTTGTTTATTTTGTTAGTAGAAATTGAACCGTTTCCGTGGAGTCGTAGAGTGACGAGATGTTTTCAGAGGATGATCGGTAACGTTAAACTTCAAGCTTCATTGAAATCTCATTAGATCGTCGAACCGTAAATCCGTAGCAAATATGACGGTATATCAACTCGTGATTCGCAAATTATGGTAAAAGAAGTTGACTGGCCGTTACGAAACGCTATTAGACACGGTATATTAGATTTTTCCTTCTGTGTAACGTAATTACATTTATGCGCTACTTTGTTAGTTTATCGAGTTATCGCGTAATTAAACGACGGTAACTTTTGAAACTCGATCAAAAGCGTTTTCGTTTGTTTCAGATTCGGAGCAGAAGGTTTCTCAAATGCAGCCGATATGGATTCCCACGTTGGTCTCGACTATATCGTGGATAATCCCGATTACTGCGTCAAGCTCGCCACGGGTAAAATTATTCAATGTTCTCGATAGCTCGAATGTCAGATAACCAGCTCCGATTGCATCCTATTAATCGCATATCTCGTTGAATTTCAGCCTTGGACACAGCGTGTCCCTCGGTTAAGAAGCAAGTGGTAGAATTGCTTTCGGCGCTGTGTGTTTACAGCCAGGATGGAAGACAGAGAGCTATCGATACTCTTCACGCGTATCAGGTGATCGAACTTGAGTAACAAATTCGAACATGGATCGGTTGTTCGTTCGTTCGTTTGCAGAGTAATGAAGTATTACCTCAAATAACCGCAATTTTTATCGTAGTGGTATTAGGTAGCGTTTAAACGCAAGGTTGTCGTATCTGTTCGATGCAGACACAAAGAACGCAAAGTGGCGTGCTAAGTTTGCGTAAAAATCACAGTTCAAGGTCTCTCTCCGGCAAACAAAGGACAATAGATATATGTTGCTTGGAAGCTCCGTTCGCGAGAACCACTAGGCTACGGCTACGCTATTGCACGCTACACAAACGATGATTCTATGCGACACGTTTTCTTATCGGAAGCCAATTCGTTCTTTGTATCGCATGGCAAACAAATTTTGAAAGTCGCAACGCCGGAGTTGGTGTTCGCGCGAGCGCATTCGTCACAAACGCGAACGAGAACATCTAACGTCTTTTACGTTTTTTCTTTTTGCATTTCCATCTTCGTTTCGATAGCGGAAAAATAACGATCGGTGACACGTTGCAGAAAAGGAAAAATGAACGATATCGATTACGAATCGTGGTGGAAGAGTTGCAGAACGCCACTGCCGAAGATTATCGGACCGCACTATTGGCATTCATAAACTGTTTAGTCATCTCTACGCCAGTGCTGAAGGATCGCATAAGAATTCGCAACGAGTTCATCGGTTAGTAGGCAGATGTTGAAATTTCCCAATCACTTTTATATCGTTGATGATGTCTAGATGTATCTGGGAGAGAAACGAGCAATATAGCCTAACATGTGATTTATCTCGGTTGCAGGTTTGAAGCTTCTTCCGATTTTGAACGAGCTGCGGTGAGTACAGTACGACGACCTGGATTTATGACATTAACTGATTAACACCTTAACATCGTTGAATAATAAATAATAATGAACGTTACGAAAGGGCGCTTTATTGTACCCACACCTTCTCATTTGCACTTAATGCATCGTTAATATCGCGCATGCATCGAGCGTCGCATCGTACGCAACTAGCCAGAATTATTAAACGATTCCATCGAGGATTGGTTGACTAACGAAGCAGGAATACATTCAGCCTATGCGATGTACGACAGTTGCATGCACTAATCCAATCATCGTGTTCGCATTTCCGTTCTCCCTCTCTCGTTTTCAGGTGATCACATTTCCACCTATTCTCGTTTATGCATCCATACGTACGATCGTCGCGTCATACCGCGATATCTTTCGCTTCGCTGTCGTACGCAAGCGAAACAAAAGTAAGACGAACTGGACGAAACTATGATTGGAACTACAATTATTTGCGTCGAATCGCGAACTCGCAGTTTTGTCCTTTCTGTTTAGCCCTCTACAGGAATAGTACGATCTGTCATTCCTCCGCGGGATGACGGACGAACAAACTATTCTTGATCGAGCAAAACCAATCACGTGGAAGCTGCTTTAAATATCGATCGAGAAAATCACCGGTCAGAATTTACGATAAAAGAAATCGTGACCGATACGTCCGATATCGTCAACGTTTCGTCGGAACGAGATCGTGCTTCAACTTTCCTACAAATTCTTGTCGATCTTTCGATTTGTTAAGTCGTGTCTGTAACAAGAACGTTAGAACGATGCGATCACGCGAGAAAGTTAGCGGTTTATCGATCGCGCGTATCTACGTATTCGGAAATCTCTCGGTTTAGTTCGTCTCGCTGTCTGTTGCTGTCTTTTTCGCCGAATTCCTCGTAAAATTCACCGTTCTTCTCGTAACCGAACGGCGCGTGATCCAAAACGTAGAGAAGGTGAAAATGAAGGAAAGATAGAGAACGAGGAAGGCGAGGAGAAGATGGAAATCGCGTGCGAAAGCGACAGAACGTTCGCGCAAAACGGAGAGGAGCAAGGGAAAAAAGAAGAACCGAAATACGTGGCTCGAAGGGAGAGAGAAAAGACCGAATTAACTCTCCGCGAGTATGCCCGAGCCGCGATGAGATGTAGCTATAGCTGGTACCAACGGACTCGGCTGGAACGCCGCCGCGCCGTGATACCTCTCATTCGTTTGAATATTTATACTCGTTGAATGCTCGTCGACATCGTTCGAAATCTCATAATTCGTCGTCGTCTCGCGTTTTCTTTCGCCTTTTACACGTCGCGTACGGCCTTCGTCGAGATACACGCATCTAGTTACGCGTTCACTACGAGCGAAACAATTTAACGAACCTGTTATCGCCGTTTCGACGATACACGTACGATACGTAGTGTACAGTGCAGAGTGATATTCTAAATTTTATCTTTTGATTCGAGACGATTCTTTGCATTTAAAAGTTAGTCCTCTGGATAATCGAAAATACAGTAACTATATCAGTACCTATGTCAGGAGCGTAAAGCGTAAGATACGATAGATCGGTTTCGCCGTGTGCGTCAGCTCGCTTTGTTTCGCATAAAAAATCGGCGAAACGAAAGAGAGTAGGAGAAATAGGATCGAATCGCGAAAGCAAGAAAACCAGAGAGAAGGAAAAATCGGTAGGATAAAGAAATAGAAATTGTAGAGAAAACACGCTCGTGTCGAGCGAGACGAAAATAGAGCGAAGAGCTCGACGTAAGGGCTTAAAACGTACCCGGATCAGGAAGGTGACGTGATTGTTCTTGCAGGAAAAGCCACGCACCGGATCTGAGAGTGCAACTCGATGTTTTCGACGACCAACGAGAAACCGACGAGGAATTATCGAATCACGGACCACCTGGAATCGATCTTTCTTCCCATGTGGATGTCTTTTATGCGATCTTTGGACAAGTAAGAACTCGATATCGTTAGACGAAACATTGCAGACGTTCTGTTTGCGCTTGACGTTATTAGATACGATCGATAACTTCTGTTCCGCGTCCACTTTATTTAGATCGCTGATACACCGCAAGAAATACCATTCTTGAGTATTCTCCAGCATCTGTTACGGCTGGATCCGAAAGATGCTGCTAGCGATCTAGCATGGGATACGGCAGAGACGTTGGTTCATAGAGCTACGCTGTTGGAGAATCGAGAAGACGCTACCAAATTGTTGCGTTCACCTAGTCTTCAGGTAATGGCTTGCCTTACAATTCCATTTCCATCGGATATCCACATCGGAAATGGCTCCGTTTATTTCGCTTTTACCATCGAAAAACTAAGAAATGAACGAGTAATCCATTTTCCAGACGAATCTCTGTTGTCACTGTCGAGGTACCGATCAGACGTGTGGCGCCTCGCGAAAAGCGTCGTTATCGGTGAACAATTCAACGACGCCTCTGCCACCTTTACCGCCTCCTCCTCCACCTCCTGTACCCGTTGATCCGTCAGGTACAAGCTCGCCGACACAAAATCGCGTTTTACCACCACCTCCGCCTCCACCGCTTCTTACCGGCAACGCTACGTACGTCGATGCATCGATGGATCCACCGCCAATGCCGCCGCCGTTGCACGCATTACCGGTCACACGAGTACCCACCCCCGAGCCGCCGAATAATCACGCGAGACTACTGCCACAACAGGAAATACCCACCCCCAAGGCAAAAATGAAAACCATCAATTGGAACAAGATACCAAATCACAAGGTTCGCTTCTTTGCTCAACGATCTCTCGATCTCCGCCGCGTCCATCGATATCGTTTTATCGTTTTCGACACTATGATTCCTAGGTGATCGGAAAGCGCAACATTTGGTCTCTGGTTGCCGATGAGCATCAGAATTCTCCCATGGCGGATATAGATTGGGCAGAGATGGAAGGGCTGTTTTGTCAACAAGTGCCGCCGGTATTACCAGCCGCCTCGTGCTCCTCCTACGGAGCAAACTCCGATGCCGAGAGACGACGTAGGGAACCGACTGAGGTACTGCTACTCATTTACGTACTTGTTATGTAACTACCTAGATTTTTGCTCGAGTCATTCGATCCGCATTGCCGGATGAGTTTTCTTTCACGAGTTTCTTTCCAATTTATTTCAGATCGCGCTTCTCGATGGCAAGAGGAGTTTGAACGTTAATATATTCCTAAAACAGTTCCGAAGGTAAGCGATCTATCGCGATCTTCTATCCGAGACATAGAGACACAGATTGAAAACGGTGTCGATGATTTCCAGCTCGAACGAAGATATTATTCGGCTTATAAAGGACGGCAGTCACGACGAGATCGGGGCGGAAAAGTTGCGCGGCCTTCTAAAAATTTTACCAGAGGTCGACGAACTGGAAATGCTCAAGAGCTTCGACGGGGACAAGTCGAAGCTCGGAAATGCCGAGAAATTCTTTCTGCAACTGATTCAAGTACCAAAGTGAGTATCTTCGACGTAGTTCCTTATCATATGTATTATAATAAATGGCGGAGGAATTAAAATCGAAATAAAATTCGTCTGGTGTGCCTTGCCAGTTACAAACTACGCATAGAATGCATGCTGCTGAAGGAAGAATTCGCCGCTAATATGAGCTATTTAGAACCAAGCATCAATTCGATGATCCTAGCTGGTGAAGACTTAATGACGAACAAGCCACTTCAAGAGGTGTTGTACATGGTTCTGGTGGCCGGAAACTTCCTCAATTCGGTACGAAAATAGAACGAAACCACTCGCGTTCGTTGGAAAATTGACGCGCGCAAATGCGAACACGTAACTAAAATTATCGTCGTCTATGTACGTAGGGTGGTTACGCTGGGAACGCCGCCGGAGTAAAGTTATCCTCTTTGCAAAAAATAACTGAAATTCGAGCGAATAAACCAGGAATGAACCTTATACATTACGTAGCTCTGGTAACGTATATTCTTCGTGTTTCTTCGTTTACGCGTATCGTTTCTAGTTTATGTTCGAACGTTTCGTGCACCCGTAGCAAGCCGAAAGGAAGAGGAAGGATTTGTTGGATTTCGCAAAGGGTATGACCACTCTGGAAGCCGCTACGAAGTAAGTCCTTCGCGAAAATAATCTACTCGATTTAAACAACAGCTAAAACGTTCTCTCTTTTATCCTTTGTCGTGTGTGTGTGTGTTCGTGGTACACAGGACCACAACGGAGCAATTAAACAACGAATTTAACGCACTCGACACAAAGATCAAAAAGATCAAGGCACAGATTAATTTTCCTTCGACGGAAACCGACATACAGGAACAGATGGCACAATTTTTGCAGGTACCGCGTCTTTAATGATTACTTGGTTGTTGGTAAAACAAAGAAAAAGGAAAAAGGAGGAAAACGTTAGAAAATCATCGAACGTGTGAAGAAAATCCGATTAAACTCGTGCTTTTGTCGTAGATAGCGGAACGAGAAATGAGTCAATTGAAACGAGACATGGAAGAACTCGAAACGTTAAGACGATCGCTCGCCGAATTTTTCTGCGAAGACAGCAACACTTTCAAGATCGAGGAATGCCTCAAGATATTCCATCAATTTTGTCAAAAGTTTAATCAGGCTGTCGCAGAAAACGAGAGACGTAGAATTCAAGAGGAACAGATATTGGCAAGGCGCAAACAACGAGAAGAACAACTTTTGGCTAAAAAACGACTACGTACGTGATATAAATATGTATAATCTTTGTCCCCTTTTCTTTTCGTCAAGTCGTACATTAGCCTTTCTCTTCGATCGTTACTTCGTATCACAATCGCGTCATTTTACCCAAATGTTACAGTGACCAATAACCAACAACAAATCGAGGCGCCAACCTCTGAATCTGAATGCAATTTAATTGGTTACGATCCTTTCGATCTTGCTAGCGGTTTACCTCAAAGGAATTACGGTCGTCCCGACGTTAAGGTATACGTTTCTCAGCTACTCCTTCGAATCAACGAAAATAACCATGTTCAACTTCCGATTTTTCGATTCTCCCCGATTTAGATCAAAAGACTGCAAAATGGGGCTGTCACTTCCGACGAAGATGTCTCGATAACCGGATCGCCTAATATTCGACGACGTTTAGGTTCTTGTTCCGGCGGAATCGTCGACCAGCAATCTACCAAAGAAGAAACTTACTCGCCAGGTATTCCAACTTTATTCCTCGATCACGCGCGTTACCATTCTATCGGACGCGACTTATCCTTCTTCGCTACTGTTCTGCGTCTTCTTTCACGTTCACAGATGTTACCCCGAACGGTACCCTTCGTCGTCGAAGAAGTCGAATACCCTGCGAGGATGACGATGGTAATTTAATGGACTTCTTAAGGACGTCGGGTCAAGACGGCACTCGTGAAAGAAAATCCTGGGGTAGCTTAGGTATAACCAAATCGTTCGCTCTTCTTTTACGATACGTAAAATTCCTTTAAGAAATTTGTTCTTCGTTCGTCTAGAAATAGTAGTAGTAATAATAATAATAGTAATAATAATCTATTTCCCTGATCAACGAGCACAGATCGGTCGTGGGCAAGAAGAGCACGCGGCCAGTCTCGCAGAAGCGATCTATTAAACGCAGATTTCTCGATCGATCGCGAAAGGCCAAGTTCTCCGTCACCTTTACTCGAGAGCAAACCTTTCTTGCAAGAGGAAGAAACGAAACCGGCAGGGTAAGCGACGTCCCTAATGAATCAATCATGATGCGTGTGCTCTGTAAATATGCGTTTATGTCGAATCGTAAATAGGAAAGCATGGCGGCAGAAGATCGAGGCATGGTTATCGGAGAACGAAAAGGAAGACCGTGCAGGCGAAGAGCTACAGAAAAAAGCAAGACAGTTGCACCATGCGAATCGACGCTCCTACGAAGACTCTGGTAAATATCGAGTATATGTGTACACACGTACCAGCACACATGTACATTGCGAAACGTTTTAAACTCCGTTGACTTAATGCGTAGAGAGCGAAGGCAAGACGAATATTCAAATCGAAGCTGGTTCCACCCACGATACGTACTCGGAAGTTTACGACTGGCGCCCGTCCGTTGAGAAGACAGATGTGATGCGCACGATGGAAGCTATCGAAGGTTATTCTTTCTATTATATTGCACAGACCATCTTTATCATTTCTACTAAATTTCTTTCTAGTTTATAATTACGGATCGAATTCGAATACGAACTTGTTTTCGTTCCAGAAGCCGAGACGCATCCATCGCAAAAGGATAAATCTCCTTGGCGAAAGTCGAGCCTAAACGTACCAAATAGTATGGAAGAGACTGACCCGCGTTATTCTCGCAGGCTAAGATCACGACTCAGCGCAGAAAACGTGTTAACATCCAGCACCCTGCAGGTTGATACACTTATTTAATCATCGAGTACCGATTCCCCTCTTGCCGACAAAAGGAAACGATTCCAAGTTTCATCTTCTGCTTCTCTTCTTATTGCAGTCGATCAAAGAGGAAGAGAGGAAGAAGAATAAGACTACCGACGTCGTGAATTCAAACCCTCAAGATGAGTTAACGATTTATCTAAGACAACCTTACGGCGACTCTCAAACCGCTGGATCGCGGAGATTTTCGAAACTGAAGAAAGGCGCTGACGAAGAGAAGATCACCGACAAGATCGAGATCGATTCTGATAATATAGAAACACCTCCAGCAACTAGAAAGTTATTCAGCCCACCGAAAGAAGTGAAGCCAGTTGAGAAAGAACCGTGTAAAAGAGAACGTTGCAGCAGCTCCTTTCAAAGCAGAGACTTTAAGAATCCAATGTCGAAAAATGTAAATAACACAGACTTCGGAATAGGTAAGTGGTGTAAAGCGTTTTCCGCTACTAATTTCGTTACCGTTATCGTTATCGCTGACCCGTTTCAGGCAATTTTGATCGTTACTCGGCGGCAAGGAGAACACGAAGATACAAAAAGAATCAAGACTCGGCAGAGAAAGACTCGAAACAAGAGTCGATGGTCGATGCCGAGTCGTTGGAAGTGAAACCAGCTGACCGTCCGCATTCTTTGCCACTGTCGGAAGAAGAAGGACACGGCGAAGATTCTGTACCATCCGTTTGGCAAGAGAAATCGAAACGGCAGGCGGAATCCTCGAGTTCGTTCGATATCGACACTGCATTGGCAGAGATCGCTCGTTCCGGCGAAGATCTTCAACGATTGTCGCGACCATTGGTGCACCGAACCTCGAGGCTACCGGTCAGTCAACCGTCAGCCGTCGTCGCCGTAACCAACACCGTTCTAAGTCCCGTGATGCAAGAGTCTCGACCTCGAGAATCCTCGTTGACCGTTCTCGCGGAAAGAGCTGTAACTAGCCGCGAACGACAGAGGACCATGATCGATCCTAGTCAGGTAAAAGAGGCGATCAGACTGACCAACAATCCGCCGAGTCAGGTGAATGAATGTCAAAACGTCTCAACGTGCCGATCTCGAAAGCAATCGCGATCTTTTGGAAAAAACGAATCCACGAGTGATGAAATCGATCTAGCCATTTCCGATTCGAATCGTTGCCAAGAAAACGCAGGTCCCGACGTCGAGGTTTACCACGACAAACGAGCCGAATCGACGCTGCGAAACCAAAGCAAGATACAATCCGTACGATCAAACACGGACGGTTCGGTCTTTCATCCTAGATTCGTGCCGCCTGATATAAATGTCACCACCTCTACCCCCTCCTCTTTTTCTTTGTTGCCTGCTTCCGGAAAAGCTCGAGATCAAGAGATGAACGACGAAGGTTTCGAGGAAACGCAGAGTTTAGTTTCCGAAACCCTCAGTCAAGAAACGTCCTCCGGAAATTACGAGACGGATACCCACGATTCGACGCGATGCTCTCCAGCCGAATTAGGCTATTCTGGAAGCGATAATCATTCTCCCGTTCACACCACCATCGACCACATCCAGGTAACCGAACATGATCCGAGCAAATCGATCGGAGATGCGACGTTAAAAACAATATCATCGCCGTCACCACCGATCTCGAAAGGGTTCGAGAAACGAGCGGGCTCGATGAAACACACCAGCGAGAAGTCTAGCTTCCTTCCGAAACGAACAAACGCCTTAAAGCGGGACGTTGCAGTGAGGAATGCGGCGGAGTCGATGAAACGAAATTCAAATCTGACGTTCCAATCGAACAACAGTCAGACAAGGAACGAGGTAGAACGTTCGGGATCGAGAAGCAGTCTTCGTAGTTCGCGAAGTTCCTTAAATAGCGCCACGTCGGTAAACACCGTACGAAATTTAGTTCCGAATCACGCACCTCTTCGTACTTACACGTCAGCGATTTGCGCGTTAACCAACGATTTGCGAAAAAGTCCGTCGCATAGTCCGTTACCGCCGAAAAGCAACGAAAAACGTCGAACGAATCCACGCGCGACGGTCACTAGAATACCAGCGAGCAGAAGCAGTAGCAGCGGAAGCAGCGTGGGTCCAACTGCGAGAACCGCTCGCAAGTCTCTCGGGGTAAGCATTCAGCTAGCCAGCTGTATTCTAATATTCGTGACAGCTTGTGTAAAATAAATCGTCGTGTTTTCAGTCAACCACCGATGTGCAAAAAGCAAACAAAGGACGAGCGCTCTTCTCGCGTAGTAGCAGCAGCGGAAGCGGCAGTAGCATGCGTCCACAGTCTTTGCCATTAAATCGTGTAAACGTCGAAAAGGTGCCATCGTCCATCACTAAAAGTAAGTTGATTCACCCAAGAACTGGAACCAGAAATCACAGTTTTATGAGACCGACAGCCGCAAGTGTGAACAAAGGTTCCATTCCGAATCTACCCAGGAGCATCAAAGGTTTGGTCAAGTAATAGTTCTGTAGAAACGAAAAAAGATTCGCTCAATACCGATTGACACGCATCGATAGCCGTTGGCGATGACCTACATATGCTTTCTTCTAACACAATCATTATTTTTAAACACTCGTCAGAGTTTCCTCGTGGAGTTTAAATCGTTCGCTTTGACATAGAACATGGAAGTCATATCGAGATCGTTCATGGATAACGGCATAGTCACCTTAAATTCATTAGATATCAGTTCATTCAGAAGCATATACATATATCGAAGACAATGGCACTCGTTTGAAAAATATTAGATTGCAGTATGAAATTACAATGTTTCAATGTGAGAAATTGAAAGGTCGCGGAAACTTAAACGATGACGTAATATTTATGATATCTCTTCGGGTACTAAATAAAATACAATTGCTGCGATGTGAGAAATTCAGAGGTACGAGGACTATTGTAAAATACCCTGTACGTATATCGTCAATCGTTATGTAAAAATTTCCGGAGATACAATATGCATATATGACATTACGCTTTACAGAAACTTACTAAAGCATCGCGAAAACAGTGTTTGCTGAATAATACAAGTTATTCGCATCGCGTGAAACGCAATTATCTTAATCTAGATTTGAACTGTCAAATTGCGATTAACGAGATAATGCAAAAAATAACTTATATGTACGCGAGTTTGTAGCCATCGTATACACTAGCTAATGTATCGGATAATAACTTTCAGTCTTTTCGAATTCAATTACATACACGCATGTATCATAGGAAATCACTAATAATCGATTTAACTCGCACAGTACACACGCGAGTGTTGTTGATAACAAAAAAGAAATAAATATGTATTATGTAACTATGTTGAAAAAAGAGATTTTAATACCGGATCAAAACGGCAACGTCCTATATTCGCACTATATTCGGGATCGTTTTATTCTTACACAAGATGCACAACGATGTAGCGAAAATTCGTAAGTAGTTGAAAACAGTTAGATAGTTAAAGAATAAGACGATTCCAAAGTACACGCGATGAAATGTAAAAAGCTATTATGATGTATCCGTATACTGTAAGGATAAGTATTCCGAATTGGACGAACAAAAGTTATTTACAACAAATAAATCATTTTACGAATGGGCTACGAACATAAAATAACGATCGCCGAACGAAAGAACGACGATGCAAGATTTCGGTAATATTTAAACAAGCATTCGGTTCATTATATTTTCTTAAGAACGATCACGGAAGCCGAGGGAGACGGGACCCTTTGGCGCGAGAATAAATTCAAATTGGAGATCAAGCTCTTTGTCCACGATGATCTCGAACTCCCGTATGATCTGCAACAAAATTAGATAATTGAACGTATAATGATGCAACACCAAACACGTTTCAAAATGTATCGCGCATGAAAACGAACCTTTGCCAAAATAAGCTGCAACGCGAGATCCACAAATCGCTTGCCCGGGCATATCCTTCTTCCAGCTCCAAAAGGCGCAATCAATAACGGTGAATGACGACTGGTAGGCGTTAGCCATCTATCAGGCAAATATCTTCCGGCATCTTCAAAATTCTCTTCGTCCATGCCTGCTATCCAAGTGTGTAAAAGGACCGTTGTCTAGAAGAAAAACGATGATTAAACGATGATCGAACGACGAGAAAGAAAAAGAGAAGCGAAAGAGAAGAAAATAAAAAGAAAAAAAAAGAGATAACCCTAAAGAACTGGTTTCTGATTAACACAAACAGAAGCACCGCAGCCGTTACTCACTCCAGTAGTAAGACGATAACCACTTAGTTCGATGGGTTCGTCCAAAATGCGAGCGATACAGGTTGTCGTTGGAATCATTCTAAATGCGAAACGACATAATGCAGCCACACGTTAAGACACGTTAGAATCTTTTTAGAAAAGAAATGCGTCGCGCGTTACGCACCGGAATGATTCGGTGATACATGCGCGCAGATACTTGGCGTGCCGTAAATCCTCGATTGTCAAATCGCAGCCAGGCGGTGCCAATGAATAAGTTTCTTCGTAAAGTTTAGCTTGTACATCTGGATTACGCCCGATCAAGTAGAATAGAAACACCAGAGTGTTTCCTAGCTGTGCACAACCATGAGACGGTAAGCATGCAAAAATGAGAAAGTATTGTAAAGACGAACTGCATCGAAATGCAGTAAAAAAATAACGTTCTCACCGTGTGTATACCAGCCGCTATGAAGTCAACGATAGCCGCCTTCTTATCGCATATATCGAGACTCTTTTGCCTTAAAATGGATTGAAAAACAGCCTCGACCGACTCGTCTCTAGCATCGTTTCGCTTCTCCAATATAGTGGCTTCGACGATCTCCGAAATGATACTGAAAATCAACAATCTGTGTAAGGTCCATCGAATTTTCAATTTATTCGCACGATACCGCCACGAACCAGCCAATACGTACTTGTATATCTCGTCCTCGCTTTCTATCAGTTGTTTGTACGCGGAAGTTGGCAATAATTTCCACAGCGGTAATCCGTAAAAGGCGTCCCGCGAGGCCGTAAAGTGTATCCTGACGGCTTCCGCTAATCTCGTAGCGAGCTCGCTGCTGGAATCTGGCTTTAAGAAACCCAAATGTCGACCCAAGATCAAAGTACAAGTGCCTAGACCGAAGCGAATATACAATCCAAGTGAAAGATCATGTTGCGTGTGCGATAATCACTACCGCGGTAAAGTACATCTTACTTTCGAGTCCCATTTTGTAGGCAAGCTCCTCGAAACCTATTACTTCATATCCCGTCCTTCGTCGACGAATCAACTGGATGAATGAGTCTGCGGCGGTGTTCAAAGCCGGGAAGAAACCAAGAACGGTATTAGCACCCGTCAGTTCTGACGTAAGAGCTAACCGAAGATCATGCCATGTTTGTCCCTGTCTATCGAATTATTCGTTCGTTTAAATCTAAATTAATAGCAACCTTCTCGTTTCTCCTACCAATGCGTTAAGCTTATGGATATTTTACGACTGTAAACGGTTCTACGAAGAACTTTATCCTTCCTCTTTTATTTTATTACGTATGTGTACACACACAGAGAAAGTTCGTCGTTAAAAAAAAAGAAAAAAAAAGGAAAGGAGATAAAGGAGATACCCACTCGTTGACCAAACCGAGATTAGTGTAACGATCCTGACGTGTTCGTCGATAGTAGGATATGACCTCTTGTGGGGGCCGAAGTGGATACTTGGAATTTCGGCGGAGAATAGCTTCGATATCCTGACGAGAGAATACAGAGATCACAGGAAAGTTCCACAATGCTTCCTCTTTACATAACGGTCCATATCGTTTGTTCAAATCTATTCTTGAATCAGAAACGATCAGCTATGTTAAAATGTGTAGGTATAGCGAATCGAAATCGGCTGTCGTTACAATCGTTACAAAACTCGATGTTTCGTGTCGTAACGAAAGCGACGCGTATACCAGGGCCAAATTTCTTACCTTTGTAAGCATCGTGAACCTTGTTCAGTTTATAGTAGCCGATACAAGAAAAGATCCATCTGGTTCCGAGAATCGGTAAAGGATACGGTCCCGGTACTTTGGTTACTTCTTCGTGCTTCTTATCGTGCTTCTCCTCGCCGGATGGTACTGTGAACAGATCGCACAAAAACATAAACGATCGAGCGGAAAGAAAGCGATTTTCTCGAAACGTTCGAATCGATCTATGTACTATAGAGCGTATCAAGCAGCGAGCAATAATTTCTCAAGCAAGCAACAGGATCGCGTCGAGCCACGAGGTTTAAAGTTAGAAAGGGGATTGTGATTGTATACTGTACACAAACGCGCAGCGCTTCGAATCGAAGGCCGCCCATACACGAAATATCATTTTTCTTCGACCTTTCAAATTTATACACAACTACATATTCGAACACGACATTATTCTATGATACGACGGCAGTTACATGCGTGCACATTCTTCGTGCTTTTTCTACTTGATTAGCGCGATTAACGATCCATGTAAACGTACAAATTTATTTTCATAACGCGAACCCGATGAAAGGGTTATTATTTTCAGAGAAACTTACCATTGCTTTTTTGAGACGTGCCGCTCCAAAACCACCAAGCTGGTCGATAGCTAGTAGCGAAGACCAATATCGTCAAAAGAGCTACCGCGATTATCTCGAACCAAGCGCTCGAGAGTAACATCTCGATACTCCTGTAAAAGCAGGAACAAAATCGCCCACTTGCGAATATTGTCGTTCGATCGCGATTATTCGAATGGAAAAGCAAATATTTGGAAACTTCGTTATCATGTTACGAGATACCGATCTTTGAGCGAGGAGTACACATTACGTACTTATTATCTCGTGGGCTCTTAAATCTTTAACTTAAACACGACGCGACACTACGTGACGTGACGCGACTTGACAAACAATTATTATTCTTATAGACGTTCGTTATCTCGACGATAAAGGGATATATCGAGAAAACAGTCGCAAAGTCGACATGCGCATACCAAAGGCTATGTATTGCGGTTATTTATATATTTTCATGTGACATCGGCTGCCGCGGCCGAATAATTCGAATCGACGAACTGTAACCACGAGGTATAACGATCAACCGTGTCGCGTAAAACACGAGTAGGTATGTATACAGTTGAGACCCGGTGTAAAACTGTTCGATCCTAGATAGGTAGGGGGTTCGTTCGACCGGTCTATGGAGAACGATCGCGAAACAGGAAACTGATAGAGAGAGAGTTTGTTACGCTTCGAGAGAATATAGGAGAAGCGAAGCGCGTGTTAGTACCGCTCGCGGAAGGAACGCGGATCGCGATAAATCCAACTAGTCGTTGGCAAAAAAAAATGACGCACCACCACTGCTTCGAGTCCATTCGAAGTTGACTGACTGTCCCAGTGTTATTTACGGACCGGCGGTTTCTTCTATTTGCAGTGAGCTGATAACACGTGCCGTCACGATGACCCTGCTCTCTCTTTCACTCGCTAATCTCAAAGCTGTTACACGGATCGGAGAGAAAATGCCTAAATACCCGTCCCACTGATGCGATGTGAACGATACGATACATGATGACACGCTCGTCGGCTTGTGTACGTTTCACGTAACCAAGACCTGTTGTCATTACGAAATGCGTAACTTGCCATGCTCGTGTTATTAAAATATTCGAAATACGTAGGAAGGTCGAAAAAATACGGCAGATTATTTTGGAAAAAAAAGGAGAAGAAATAAAAGAAAACACGCGATTTCGTTAGTCCACTAGTACTGTTGCGGCTAATTAAATCTAACATCGAATCGAAATATCTAACATCGTCACTTTGTTACAGGTTTCCTCGCTACGTTCCCCCGTGTTCTTCTAATTTTATACATACCTACTCTCAACGTTCAAAGATCGACGAGAAACACGTAACAAACCGATTAATGACAAAAATTATGTAACATCGCATCGAACGATACGTATATTGCTTTGATTAATAGCCAAATTCCTTTTCGCGCCGTATGTATACTTATAGCGTATCGGTCGTGCGGGCAAAGGGGTGATCTAACTATTAAATTTACAATTTTACGGTCTATCTAGGAAATATAAACGAAACTATGCTACAATTGACTTGTTAACACTCCGAATTCGAGTATTCTATTGTTTTATTCTCGCGTAACGTCTGTCTGTGTAAATCGATGCAGACCGTCTTTGGAGGAACTAAATAAATTCCATGAGAAACTAAACTGGATAAGACGAAATGAAAGAAATGAAAAATTTTTAAGAGACGGATAACGTTCAAATCGATTTTAACCCGTTTGGTTTATTAGATTCAAATAGCGATTATTGATCTAATCTAAGGAAATAAGAGTATAAGCCAATTATTCGTTCCCACGGTATAAGCGCTGATCTACCACTAGAACCACATGCTCACACGATGCGATTCACACTATTTATTTTAAATACGTGTACTGTCTCGCTTTAAGTGGATTTTGTTCACATAAATATGAAGCAGAGGCAAAAAGACGATATACAACGAGTGTTTCAATGACCCGCTTGTGCCCGGATAATCGACGGATTTGTTTAAATTCGCATATTCGTGTCACGGGTAATGATCAACCAGTGGATAAAAACAAGACGTTCTTGTACTTACGAAGGGTGCGCGTAGTCTGAAGTACAGTTAAAAAGAGACGCCAAACGTCGCGTCGTGTCGTCGTCGTTGAGATGATTGTGATGGTGGCGGTAGCGGTAGTAGTGGTGGTGGTAATGGTGATTGTGGTGGTGGTAACGGTGGTAGTGGTGGTGATGGTGGTAATGATGGTAATGGTGATAATGGTGATGGACTATGGTGATTTTGCTACTCCCAATGAGATTAACCGTAACCGTGACAACGTTGACGAAATGAAAAGCAATTCATCATATTGATAAATCTATTTTCCTATGATAAAAAAGGAGGCAGGCAAATTCTCGTCTTACATTTTATAAAATCAAATGTATAAATCGTTTTAAGGCGATGAGAGACGAGAAAGCTAAGAGATATCGTCGAATTTGGTAAAGTATATGTAACAATATGTATATTTAAAGATGTAAGACGTGTAACAAAAATTTTATAGTTTATAGGTTTTTATACAAACAGAGATACAATTAGAAAAGCGATTCACGATATTTACAATCGATGTTATTGCAAAGATTTCCAAAAGTAGAACTTTTTCGCAAATATGAGATACATACGAAAGGTATAAAAAAAGTAATCCGAAGAGAAGAACATGTACGGAACACTTACCCATATATATATGTGCGTACGTACGCATATACACACATACGGGTGGTATATCGTTGCACGAAAGGTAGTCGACCAACCAGGAAGTGATCACGAGCAACTGGTCACTCGCCGGAATTCTGTCCGTTGCGATTACACGCAATTTCTGTGTAGTCTGCTTTAAAATTGGAATTCCTCTCGGGATTCGTATAATGACATGTTATTAAAACGGGAATTTTCTCGTGCGGGACTTTATTCAGTGACGAAGATCGTCGCGCGTGTATTCGATAAAACAAATTCCTTCCAAATTCTTCCTTGGTAGCTTTACTCTTCCAATCCTTTGTGTTATATGTGTATAACATACAATTCTCTCCTTTATGTTATATAATTTTTTGAAAACAGAACAATGCGAACGCACAAACGCGTTTTACAATCGCAAAGTAACGAGTTCTTTCGGGATTAGAATTCCAGAACCTCTTTTGATCGTCTTGACAACAGATGATACGTTTCTTTCGTTTCCTAAATTTCCCGACGTGTTTTAGTACTTGAAACGATATTTCACAATTTAATCGTCGTACGACGCTGTACTTGTAAAAATGAACGGCACAACCTCTGTGAAGATATCGATATTTGGATCCAGACTGCGACCGAGGCCTTCGATCACTACCATACTGAGAATCACGCTGCTGAAGGTTCCGTCTTGCTTCACACGATGCCGAACCATCGCGGAAAACAATTCAGTCACAACGGTACTCACGTCTACCTGTAACATTTTGAAACGTTCCTCTGAAAGGGTTTTGATCGATTTCCACCATTATTTCTCGCATTATACAGTCGTCTCTTTGAAAATGTTTTAAGATTACATTGACTCTACTTCGAAGATGCGAGTTTACGATATCTTTCATTGTATTCTTAAAACCGTCTGGATCGGGGGATACGCGCGAACTATGTTCCAGAATGTATTCCGCTGCCAATTCACCCTGAAATAAATAAATGAAGAAGTGAATGGAAGAAAAGTAAAGGAATAAAAAGAGGGCAAAAGTAAGAAATATATGTAGGTACGTTTCCCATGAGCACCGATCGAAAGACATTCTTAAGATTTTGTCGACAACGATCGTTCAGAGACACCACCAAACCACAATCGAGTATGACCAAGCGTGGATAAGTCGGTAAGTACTTTCGATCAATAAATTTCCAAAACCAAGCGCTAATCTTTCCAATAGGTTCGCGATTTGTCTGCACCAAGATATTGCCAGGATGCAAGTCACAGTGAATGAAGTTGTCTTTAAACACCTGTCATTTTCCCGATAACTTTCATTGTAATTAATTAAGAAGTCCATGAGAATTACTCGACACGATACCAATCATGTTGACAGACCGCGCTATACCATTTTTAAAATCGTTTTGATCCCTATCTTAGCCAGCTTTCCTTGCAATGTTGTATCGTGATCTTCGAGATAATCGGTAATTGGAAAACCTTCGTGAAAACTTTCCACGAGAACTTCGCGTTGAGTAAAATCTGTGTAGGGCCGGGGGAATATGACATCCTTTTTCCTCGAAAAATTCTTCGAAAACTGAATCAAATTCTGTGCTTCCAAATTCATGTCAACCTTTACAAAACAGTTAATGTATAAGGACAAATATTTTAAATAATTCTATAAGATCTAAGCAATTAAACTTGAACGTGAAGCTTGCTTGATTTTCCATTATTTGTGAAAATTCATCGATGCAATCGTTAAGACTGAGCCATTGCAACTGGGGCACGATATATGTCGCGCATTTGCAAATCCCTCTCATTATGCAAAGATCTCTTCTAAATTAAACGACAAAGAAAAACGATCCAGAGATTCAGGAAGATTGGTTATTATTTTCCATAACACCATGGTATATCTCATACCTTAGTTGCCCTTTAATTCCAGGATGTAAAATTTTAACCGCTACCGGTTGTAGCTTCCGACTTACATATGCATTAACATTCTTATCTGTTTCATCGATATTCAACGTTTTCTCTGAAATTATTTTATGTCACGTGAAATGTTTACAATTCGATATAGTAAAACTAATTTTTTTCGTATATTTACCAATGAAACTGATTAACGAGCCAAATTTTAAATATTCGATAACTGCAACAAGATTCACGACATATTATACATTTATATATATATACGTATTAAGAACTACGGGAGCATTAGAGCTTTTATTTTTCGTGTGACTGGAAGTTTCGTTGAAGTTTGATCAGAGGCATGTGTAGCAATGTGTTAAATAAGATGAAAGAAAGGATCGTGCTTAAATGACTTACTTTGAATAAATGCAGGTATTTGAGGTTTTCGCGTTACATCCACTCGAGCATTCAGATCTACCCATGCCTTGTACACCTGCCGGTCGGACAGATTCATCAAATCGAATGAACGGACAAAATACAATCTATCAATCAAACTCGATCGATTCAATTTCATTTTTATACCTGAGCACAACACCCTGATCCGATAGGCATCTCGTGTTCGAATTTTACGAATATATTCCTCCAATTCGAGCCGTATATGGCTTTAAGCAATTGCTTTGTATAAATCCAAGAATGTGCGGAAGCGTTATGTTGCAATAATGACAGCGTACGACAAACATCTTCAGGAAACAAATCTTTTCTTGTTGACGCCCATTGACCGAATTTTATAAAAATTGGCCCGAGAAATTCGATACCTGCAATTGTAACCTGCGATCGATATATGTTTTCCTTTGACTAACGAATAATTACCTTTCCGGAGGATTATCGGAAACATGTGTCCATGTGTAAAACGTGTGATCAAATATACGACAGTTAATCCAGTAAGAATAGAACCTATCACAAGAATTCTTGCCACGATTAAGATTATATCAAAGAAACTTTCGTATTCCGTGTTCTTTGCCAACAGATCGTTTTCATAAATTTGCGTTCGATGCTGAGGCTTGTAAGACAAGATAAGAACAGCTTTAACCACTCGCTTTGAACTTTCAAAATTGCTAACGTTTCTTGCTATCGATCGATGAAATCGTATCGGGGTTACATATTTTTTTCTTTGCCACTTTTCTCCAAGATTTTGAAGGAATTTGTTGAAACGAAATGCTCTTGAAAAGTTCGAATAGAAAGCCATTGCAGATCATTCATCGCACTCGGATGGTGGCTCTGTCATGATAGATTACCCACCGATTACTTCTATAAAATTTTCATTTTTCGAATTAATCCATTCTTTCGTAGTCTTTAGGGGTTCGTTCAAATTATATATTTCGATAAAGATATCGTTTTAGATATAACAACTTCTATTTGTAAAGGTTAAAATACATATTAACATTTAATATTACATACTGTAGACATGTTAATATAGCTCCGAAATCTATACATGCATGTTAAAGTACATACATATGTTATTCAAATTTTGTAATCAAATTACGTACATTTCTTGTTTCCTCATTTGGTAGCACTGCTCGGTATATTCATGATACGTGAATCACGAGTCGGTTGTTATTCCTTTCGTGAAAGTGGGTGTCTGCTAAACATTTCTTCGATGTATAAGCTTTCTTAACTGAAATACTAAATGTATAGTCAAGGAAACGTAACGAAAGATAAAAGCTTCAAAGAAAACAGTGGAAATGATTACTACACTACTTTACTTCTAAGAAATTCGGTTGTGTTTACACCTTCTTAACCAAACTTGATCTTTATGATCTTCGCTTTATGTATTTATGATCAATAGTTAACTAAGAACACCTTCTATCAACAATTCGCTAGAATAATCTACAAACGTTATTCTGGATCTGAATATTCATATATGCACGCATGTTGTGACATATTCAAAAATAAAATCGAAAGGTAACCTCCATTTGCGTGCGTAACACTCAAGAATGACATCGTCGTTGTAGCATAGAAAACTAAAAGTGAATTTTTAAAGTTAAAAAGAAAGAATATAAATGAAATTCAATAAATGAACGGAAAAAGCATTGTATATACTTAATCGAGAAGGTGCGACTTATAATGGATACGGAACAACATTTTTCATAATTAGGTACATTAAAACAGAATGAGTTAATATTAGATAGAGCTTAATAAGCATAAGGTTTCTAACAGTGTTAAAGAGTCATTGTAGAATGCCTACAATAGCCAGTTCATCTTTAACGTACGAAATTCTTATGTATCTAAACTCTTTTTATTTTGGTATGTTTGCTATATGTGAACTGGGTATGGGCTTTTTTAAAGCTGCAAATCTACCTTCACCTGGCACAAATACAACATTAGCAGAGTTTGCGCTTTTATTCTTACTTATAATCACAGAAGGAGCCAGAATTTATTTTGGAAGGAAAGGGAATTTGACAGAACATGGATTACCAATTCTTATCGGAGTTATTTTAACTGTACCCAGCTCCTTGGCAACGTTATACTTTCTAATTTGGCAAAATTATGTGCTCAGACTAGAAGTGATTCTTTGTAGCATACAATTGGTACTTCTAGCATCTGAGTTAATCATTTCTATCTTGTGCCTCATTGCTATTTACAAACCTACGTCTCCAGAGGAATAAACAACCTTGTTAGTACTTAAGAGTTTTAATTGATTGCATCATATTGTATGTTTCTGGATATTAATAAAAATTAAAAATGATCTAATCTATGAACGAGTATGTTCTTAATCTCCAATAAAATATTCTACAAAATTCCTGTATATAAATGAACTTTGTAGACAATAAATCGTACAATCAATATGTTTTTTATTGATACTTTTCTTGTAAAAATGACATTTTTTGTCTATAATAAAATAAATATTTCTTAAATAAATAATGCATTTTTCTGTCTAATTATTTTTAATATGTATATACGTATATATATATATATATGTATGTATGTGTATTTAAAAGTACTCTACTTAAAAGTACATTAGTACATTATCAAATAACAGATTTGAAAACTGGATGTTTAAAAATAACTGATTGTTTTCTCCAGTGCTTGTAAAATATATATGAAAACTGTCAAAATAGTATAATCAATATGAATTAATCACTTTTTTTAAACTATATATCTAACAAAACTTGTGTACATTTAAAAAAGAAATGTACAAAATTTAGTGAAATTTGTACCTATGCCTTTTTGTTTCCATAATTAGCTTTTATACTATTTGCGCAGCCCTACGTCTTCTTATTGCACGTAATCGATTGCTACAATACATTCGTAAGAATACCGAACCAAATACTAGTAGAATGCCAATGATACCAATGACTGTCACACGATGATGATATACCAAACAAGATAATAATATAGCCAAACCCTGAAAAAGGAAGAAAACGATACCTCTTAAGCTTGTTTATTTTATTAATAGCAATATAATTAACAAAATAATTACCTGTCTTATAGTCATCATAATGACAAACGTCACTGGACCAAATTTAGAAATTGTATAAAAGATATACAATTGACCGCTTGCTGAACAAATTGATATAAGTGAGCAATCCACAATGAACCTAGGATACTGTGCAATAATAAGAATATTAAAGTTGTATCAGAGATTGTTGCTATCATTACCTTAATTAATTGAAATTACCTTTGTCATAAAGGAAAATATAAGAGGGAAACTTGATTGTTGAAATAAGGACATTGCAGTTAATAAACAGGAGAACATATTAACTACACACATCATTTGCACACTCGTTACCCCATACTCGTCAAATAATGCACTTTGCCAGGTACTTGTAAAACTATCTAATAATAAATAGCCTCCTAAGAGAATAATACCGGATATAGTTGTAGCTCCATCTAAAAGCATTGAAACAATGATTAGAAAAAAAAAAGATTAGTAGATTTACACTAAATGACAAAAAACGCTCACCGCCTTTGTAATCTGAACTATTCAACATGAACAATGTCATTCCAATAGAAATGAGTACAGCTGTAACATATTCGTAATATTCATATGTGGTATGTGAAACTACTTTTCCCATTATCATTACTGGGATTATTTTCGAAGCTTTTGCCAATACCTGAAATTTATATACCATATTTAATTAAACGTAATTACCAAACAAAATTCTCGAATCAAAAAATAAAAAACAAAATGTCAAACGAATGAATACCTGTGTTGGGAAACTAACATACTTTAGAGCTTCATATTGACACCAACTGCTCATGATATTTGATAAGGAGCTAAATGCATACTTATAAAGAGGTGCTTTGTGTTGTGGTTGTCTTTGAATTATTAAATACAACCCTGACATTAAGAATGCAAGAATTCGATTTACAAATACTAGAAATTGTGAATCTTGGAAATGATCCTTGTTGCCAGCAACGTCTTCATATTCCTGAAAAATTAAATGTTTTCATAAAAGATTTTTAATGATTGTATAATATTAAACTAGACTATTCATACTTATAACATATTATGAATTTTGCAACCTACATTTTAAACATCATCTCGAAACAATATTAAAAGTCTATGTTCAAGAAAATAGAGTTGCAAATTCAAAAATCTTTGCTTCACAGAAACCTTGGGTATCCTAGAAGTAGTGACTAGCAATGATCAAACTCTAAGTTAAGAATGTTTTTTAGTACATGAGAGGCATTATCCCATATTAACATGTACTTGAAAACTGTTAATATTGTTATATCACATTTGTCCAAACAAATTTCTCAAAGATAATCCATTGTAAAACATTCCTTGCTTCGTAATTTCATAAATTTCTTTATCAATGTATGGTGTGTATGCATACATGTGCATGTGTGTGTGTGTTTTTATTAAACAGATTATACCTGCGTCATTATTTTTTCTTGTAAGTAACCCCATGTTAAATAACTAATTTGCAACCCAAAAAAGCAATATAGGAGTAACAAAGCATCTTGTGTAAAAGTACGTTGGCTATGATTCGATGGCGTAGATGTATAAGAAGATGAATCCAGCAGTCCTGTTTCATAATGACCCACAAAACATAAATGTACTATTTTGGGTATGCACCCTTTGCCTGTTTAAAAGAATCACAATTTTAAGTAAAAGTTCATAAATTCTTTTTATTTGATTAATATATCCTATCACTTACCTCCCCTTTGGATATATTTGGTATGACGAACATATTTGTATATGAGGCAACCTGGCAATAATACAGTAGCATAACTCAATAAATTTAAGCATAATTTAATAATCCAATTATAGGAGGAAGTTTTTAAAAAATTTTCTCCGGTATTCACAAAAGACTTAATAATTTCACTAGCTCCAAATATAAGGCTTACTGAAAGTAGTAGCAATATGCTGCAGAAAAAATTATATTAATAAGTGAAAAATATCATCCAAGGATTTTATTTATTTGTACTATATTTTTTAGAAGAGAGAGGAAAAGAAAGAAGAAAAGAAATAAAAAGGGAATCATAATGTTAATGCATGGCAGTCTCATTATTTCAATAATTTCGTATTTGAAACTTACCATATTATAGCATCGCCCAAAAAATTTCGCATTGTTTCAATTATAATAGAATTTCAGTAAAAATAAATGATTATGAATTAACTGATTGTTTCATAATTTTGTTTTTTAACATCAAATATTTTATGATTGCCCTACATGTACTACATGTTGCGCGTACGTTTAATACACAATGTTATTTAAATCATTTTAAAAAATTAATTATTTAGAAGCAAGATATAGAATTCATCAAAAATCCGTAATAAAAAATACAATATAATATTCTGACTAATAACTGAAAGGTATCTAAAAATATTTCGTTAAATCATCATTTAAAATGTAAGTCACTTGCATTTTCCTAACAACCAACTGATATAACAAACTCATATCTGTTGATAGAAAAACTATATGTATACATATGTACATGTATATACATATATCATGGCCATCGATGTATATATGCTTTATAAATACATACGTTAGTTTGATTGTTCCACTTTTTTATCCAACAACTTTGATCATTTCATACATGCCTCTTATTAACTTATAAATGCAAAATTCCAAATCTTATTTTATTTTGTATACATGTCAATAATAGAGTATATTTATTTCCCCTAGCTTATAATAAATATTTCAATTCAATAAAAAATTTTCACTGTTTCAGATACATTCTTTTTTGTAATAAAAATAATACATCTGCATATCCGCGTACATAATGAAATAATATTTTAACTTGCGTAATATAGCATTTAACCCATTATAGTGCACGCAATAGTAAAGTTTAAACTATCGATATACCAATCTTTGATACAACTACGCAATGGTTATGTGGTAAATGGTGATATAAAATGCTCGAAGATTAAAAATATAAATAAAACCCTTATTCTTCCATAATGT
Organism: Bombus pyrosoma; assembly: GCF_014825855.1. Lineage (NCBI taxonomy): Eukaryota > Metazoa > Arthropoda > Insecta > Hymenoptera > Apidae > Bombus > Bombus pyrosoma. Next base: position 5,285,465 of record NC_057774.1, read on the forward strand.
AATAACGTAAATTGTTTAAAAAATTTACTCATTCATGGGTTCATTAGGTAAGTATTAATTTAATAAAAGACAACCAAAGATAATTTGAAGAATGACAAACTATAGAGCTACTATTTCTATCTACATGTACGTCCCTCTTTAAAAGAACTTACCAGTAAGAGAGCTGAACAGAAAATTTACGCGGGAAATGTATCAAACAATGTTTCAATGTCACTGCGACATAGCAGTAGCGTGTAATCATACTAAATATAAATACGATATTTTTAATAATTAGTATTTCATATATTTCATATAAGAATAAAACAATTCATTACTACAAGTAACGTATTTTTGTATTTTCTTAAGGCAAATCTTTGTTTCTACTAATAAAAATGACTACTTCTGCTTGCAAATTGTATAAGAGACCATTTACAGTATGCATAGAGGGCAATATAGGAAGTGGTAAGACAACATTCTTAAGTCATTTTAAACAATTTAACAATACAACCGTTTTGCAAGAACCAGTAGAACTTTGGCGAAATGTTGCTGGAACAAATTTATTGGTAAGATTACTTGAATATAGATTTATTGCTATTCATGTAAAAATATATGTAACATTGATAAATATTCGCTTAAAATATTTAGGAATTAATGTACACAAATCCTAGACGTTATAGTTTCTTATTCCAATCCTATGTACAATTAACAATGCTGCAACTTCATACTTACGAATCTGGAATGCCTTATAAAATTATGGAAAGATCAGTATTTAGCTCGAGGTGCTTTATAGAAACTATAAAACGTTCTAAACTATTACAAGATGTGGAAATAATGGTCTTAGAAGATTGGTATGACTGGTGTATACAGAATGCTAATATAGTAACGGATTTAATAAGTATGTTATCATAAATGCATAATATAAATTATATGTTTCTCATTGATAATAATATTAGTTATTATTTTTATATTAATGCAGTTTATTTGAGGACATCGCCGGATGTTGTATATCAGAGAATGAAAACAAGAGCGAGGAAAGAAGAAAATTGTGTATCATTAGAATATTTACAGCAAGTTCATAATATTCATGATGAGTGGCTTTATCATCAGACACTATTTAGTGTACCAGCACCAGTTTTAATAATAGATGGAAATAAAAGTTTACAAGAAATGGTCACACAATTTGAAAATTGCAAAGACTTAATTTTTGGTAAAAAGGGGGAAAAAAAGAATTAGAAAAGAAAGAAAAATATGTTACAAATGTACGTATGTATTAGTTGAAAATATTTTTTGTATTTCTTATATATATTACTTCTTTGAATTGCTTATATATATTAATTGTACATTAATCGCATATATTTTCTAGTTGTATATATATAAAAATATAATATAATCATTTTAAGTATACCTGTATGTACAGAGAAAGAGAAAGGGAAAGAGATAAAGTCAATCGTTTTATAATGATTATATAATATGACATAATTGTGCATTTAACATGTTGACGCCGGCGCCAATATTCATGGTTTTCTTCGTGGGACGGCACCTGAATTCGCTGTCTGTTTCGTGGGGCGGCATCCGAATTCACTGTCTGTTACGTGGGGACGGCGCTGGGTCGCATTGAAAAATAGTAAATTAAAGCCAGACTCTATTTTTTTTTTATAATGATGCTAAAAAGGGGATTAATCTATCCGATCAGATGTCATTCTATTATAGTTGTTTGTGCAGAACCATGGTATGGTATAAAACCATGGAATGGTATAAAAAAGTTGTAATGGAATTAATATGTAGGACTTGCCTCGTAAAGGTGTGGTATGTACATAGAAAATGGGATACTAAAAGTATTAAAATTTCGCGAAAAAATTACTTATTACCTTTTAAATATGATGAATCCCCATAGAGAAGAAATGCCAAGTGAAAATGTAGCATTGCCCAAAAAACATTCACATTTTCTGCATTCGTACCAAGGGTCCGCGAGCAAAACGAGACGGCGGTGTAAAGAATGTTACAAACGTATTTGTAGAGTAAAAGGTAGAGAGTATGCCTTGAAAAGAGCCAAAAAAGTAACAACATATTGTGATCGTTGTAAGGACCAATCGACACTTTGCCTAACTTGTTTTAAAAAATTACATGAAGAAAGGAAATAATTATATTAAGTTTATAATGTATACGTGTCACATATATATATATATATGTGTGAAACCCATCGCCGCCCCTCGGAACAGACACGAGCGATCCGCCGATGAATCGCGCCGCCTCACGGAACATACACGTGAGACCCGCCGATGGGTCTCGCCGGCGTCAACGTTAATGTATATATTAAATAATTGCATTTAAGGAAAAGATGGATTTCTGAACACTAAGCAGTAAAAGACTATACATAGTTGCTAATGCAAAACTGCAGTTATCTTAAGTAAAGTAGCAATCGGCGGGGATAGGAGGGGATAAGAGATGGGCAAATAGATATGCTAAGGATAAGATATTTGTACCTGGAAAATATATATCTACATAACCGTCTGTCGCGACTCACGGTACTATCCGCGACTTTGCCCTCAGTTTTCCTTGCCCGTGGAACGCCCACTTATGCTGCTTTATAGTGATATTTGCATTAATTGTATGTTGTTCGACGATAACTACATGCATAATTAAAATTAATGTTATTGTAAGATTAGAAGATTATATTATAGGATTGTATTACAATAAATATTATATTATATTCATTAGAATTTATTTATTAAAACGACTCTTTAATACAATATACATTACAGATAGAAACAGCAGTTAACTTTTTACTCTAGTTATTATAATTAATATAAGTTGGATATGATTAAAAATAATTTTCGTTTCTGACAAATAAATATGATAATTACTTGTGGCATATATTCGATTAAAAGATAAATTGTTCAAAGATTTATTGTTACAAAGATACAGTTAAAAAGCGTTATGTCGACTGGCTGCGAGCAGAAACTAATCGTATTGCACAATCGTATTCTTTACAAATCCATAAGATGTTTATCAAATTGCCAATATCTGCATTTTTTGTATTAGCTTGTTTCCAGTCCAGAAATATTTGATAAATTACCTAGAAATATAGTCATTAATACAAAAACTTGCAATGATACAGATAAGAATATAAACGAGAAATAGTATATTGGAATCAAATTTACTTCACTTATGCCCCTAAATTTGTAATTTTCTTCGAATTGTTCAATTTGACCGTCCGAATATAACAATTTTCTAGCAACGTCTTTCCAACCATGTCCAATATAAGTTTTAATTATAAATATATCATCTAAATTAATTTCATCAGTACAAGTACGTAAACGTTCTACTTCTGCTGGCATTTGTCGAATATTTTTTGTCCATGTTTCTTCTGATGCATCAGAATTATTCTTAGCAAATTGATTAATATTACAAATGTAACTAGTTTTAGAGCCAATTTTCACACCGTTTGAATTAATTATATTGTAATTCACTACATGTGTTCCTTGTGCTGTAAAGTAAAACATGATTGCTTTAATACAAACAAATTTAACAAATTTGATTCTTTTTCAAGTTTAAAGAGTGAATAATACTTACAATGTTTGCGTTGTTTCGATTTTGTTCTCGTTTTAATATTCGGTTTTCTACGTTCTTTTGCATCATCTTGGGAAGCTTTCGTATCATTCAGATCTTGTTTTTCGGTAGAAGACTTGGCGCTCGTAATAGGTACTGCGTCGTCTTTTTCGGGGGACGCTACGTTCTTTAATTCCAATTGCGGTTCTATAGTAATTGGAACAGATTCGAATTTGGCCGTCTTCGTTTCATCACAGTTTACTGTATTTGGTTCTAAATTGTGAGTATATCCTTCGATCGGTATTCGTGGTGGATCAGGTTTTGCATCGGTTGTTAACATATGAAAACGATGAGATAAATTTGAAAGTATTGGCATTTTCCTCAACATACAAATGCCGTTCAAAAGAAGTATCTCTTCGCTATCTTTTTTTCTATGATAAAAGTATCATAATATGAATTTTATATTTTCATTATCATCATGTTTGATGAATACTACATTTTCTGATAAAGTAATCTACGAAATAAGTATATTTTATAAATATAAAGCCAACTGGAAAAAAGAAAAACATGGACGTAACAAATTACATATATCCATTTGTTAATTTCTTTATTACATAATTATACAACTTTTATGATTGCATATATTTCAATTCTTTATATTATACCAATATGAAGATCAATTCGATGGAAAGGATTATTTACCTTATTTTAATTAAAATATCAGATATTTAACAATATTTTCTTTGCATATTCTTCATTAATATACTTACCTTTCCTTTTTGTTATTGAGTTAAGGAAATCTTCCCAGAGAAATCGTTATTTTTAATAAAATTTTTATTTCCTTATTATTCATGCATTATGTTCTGAACCGACGATATCTAGAACACCAAAATTTATAAAAATAGTTACAAACAAAAAACATTAATTAGAAATATTAATGATATGAATATGAATATGATGAGTATGAATATGATTCTTAATGACCTTAGGATAATCTGGGTTTTCCAGAAGTGAAAGTTCGTCGCAATTATGTTATCGCGAGTAATAGCTATCAACACACAAAATTTGAATAGCCGAATTTGAAATAGACAAAGATTTCCTCTCATTGTTTGCAACATTGTTTTAATTGCTTAATTTATGCTAATTCATTCTCATGAAACTTGATATAAATGCAGTATGAATCATTTCACAAACATATTGTTCGTAATAAAAGTATAACATTTCAAATAATGTCTATTACTTATCAATTTCCAAAAGCAATAACAGCGCGAAAGTTTTAAAAAATCATGTTTCATATTAAAAGCAGCATCCTCTTTTTGCTAATTGCAATACAATTGAATAATGTAAAATATTTTGAAACAAAATATTTCCATGCGTATAGGATCTATATTTCAGATAAATTTCCTTGTTTAAAATATTTAAATTAATTTAGTACTGCAAGACTTACAGTATCTCGATTCCTGTGCGTTTTTCAACTTGTATATCCTTTCTTTATTTCACAAAAAGTTATATGCGTTCATTTGTATATATCATAATATCGCTTCTAAATAAAATTTATTAGCGCGCACACTGTTATTTCGTTGTTAACCTCTTGACTGTCATGAAGCTACTCAACAGGTGGTATGGTTTACTTGATACTACTTGACACAAACGTATCGTTAGGATATGACGTAAATGTATAATTTTATTATGTACGAGATTTAATATATTTTCAATCGCAATAAAATTTTTCCTTTCTCTCCAATTATAATTTATTTTATTTAAGTAAAATTTTCTTATATTTTCTTTAGTACATAATACAATAAAAGTATGTCTTTGTAAATTGACTTATTAAAAATATGAATCCGGAAAATATTTTAAAAAATTATGTATTATCCCAATATACCACGGAAAAGTTAATAGTAATTAAGGAGAAATTGAAACAAGATATAAGTCAAGCTGATCCTTTATGGCAAATAGTAACTAAGAAGGTTAGTATTAATAGTTGTATTAGGAAACAAAATTATATTTAAGGAAAATAATATTAAAGTTTGCATTATCTCACTTAGAAAGGAGTAACACATATAGATGTAGAAGAAACATTAAACGAAAGCAATAATGATTGTAATGATATTTTATCCAACACATCGGATCAATTTTCATCTACTCAGTTTTATTTTACACAACTTGATAAGCTCTGCGATAAAAATATTAAACAGGAGTGTGTACCAAAACTTGATATCACAGAATATCTTTTTGAAGAATTGGAATGCCCTAATGGAAAATTGGATTTAAATCAATTAGAGAATTTAACAGATGCAGAATTTCAAGAAATAGTCTGTAATTTAGAAAAAAAACTAACTATGCTGGGTACATATAATCTATGTTGTTCCTTGAATAATATGACTTTGGAACAACGAGTTAAATATACAGAAACTTTTTATACCCATTTATTATTATCAAAGGTGAAGTTTGAATGATATTAATCTATAAAGAATTAGACTGCTTATATAAATTTTTACATAAACATGACTAATAATGTTTGAATAACATTGCAGATTATTACTTTGAAAGAACCTTCCAGATTACTTTTATCTGCTTTGATAGAGAGCACTCAGAAATTTCCAGATGATATTCAGAAGTTTATTTTTATTCCCCTTTTAAACCTTGATTTAACAGACACAACAATTATTGATGCTATAGTAAATACTTTTGAACCTCAAAGACGTATTGTTCTCATTATGTAGGTACTAATCTTATTATTAATCAATTAAACTTCAAAAGAAGCTAAAGTGTTAGCAATTGAGCGGTATCATTTTTACAGAGAATATTTATCACATGTGAAAGAACTCAAATCATGGCATCTTTCTTTCCTACGTACTTTGATTGATACTAAGACAGATATTACCACAAATGACAAACTTATACAGTTATTATTTGAGAAAGCAGTTGACTTTGCCAAGGATAAAAATTTTGGGAAGCTCGTATTATCACTTATAAAGTCAAATATTAAATTTTCAGATGAACAAAAACAATCATTATGGGAGATAGCAAATACTAATCAAACATTGTTTAAAAAACCTATTCAAAATGTACTAAAATCTATGTAACTTATGTAAATACTACAAACCACAAATTATAATAAATTTTATTTTTTCTATAATTATATTTATTCCCCAATCTAAAAATTAGAGGTACAGGAGATGTAAAATCAAAATATAAGACGCGTGCGCACTAGAGTTAACATTTTTATACAAGTACGAATGGGAAAAACATGACGGAAGAACTTTCCGGTGTGACAATCGTTATTTTTATTGCGGCTGGAGTACTAACAATATTATTACTGTTTATATTTGCAAAACGACAAATTATGAGATTTGCATTACGATCACGCCGTGGTCCTCATATCCCTATCGGGCACGATGCACGAAAGGTACGAGAAATTGTAGAGGTTAAGTTTATTTACATCTACAAATATGTATATCTATTACATTTACATTGAAAATTAATGCTTGTTTTTAGTTAAAAACAAAACATTTTAATTATGCTATACAATTATTCACTATTTTGAACACATGTGTCTATATGCACATATACATATATACATATCAAAACACAGTACATTTTCAATCTTTTAGTCACTAAAGAAGGAGATCGAAAGACGAATAGAAGTAATACCAAGAATTCAATACGAGCCACAACTTATTAGCGATCCAAGATTTATTTTAACTCCTCGAGGACAGGTTTCACCTCATTACTACAGATTAAAAGCTGTAGATGATGTTAAGACCTTGGGTACAATTATATTTATTATGGTAAACAGACTCTTTATGTTCCAACTAATTTTCAATCTTTTTTGTAGAAGCTGAAATTACTAAATATGATAATTGCTTAAAAAGACATCCATCTGAAAATTTACGGGCATATTTACTTGCCATATTGGCAACACCATTAAATGGAAGTGGACAACGATTAATTCATCAGTTCTGTGATTTATATGAACATGCACGACACGATCCAACTGAATTTGGTGATGAGGAATATCAAGTATATACCCGTTTATTCCTTAAGTTAATGGACGCGTAAGTATGATTCTTTTAAATTATGGAGTGTAAATTTAAAGTTTGTAGTATGTTGTACTATAATATAATGAGACAAAAACATGGTGTCCTTAAATGTTCCCATAGGGCTCGTTTATTAAAATCATATCCAAGCAGTAAGAAATCTAGTCCAAGTCGCACACCTATAAAAAAAAACATTGAAACGAAACGGAATATATTAGAACCCAAGATGAAACTACTGGAAGATCAAACATTAACTGGATCACGTCCGAATACATTAACCGTGATGATGTTGGATAATAGCGAAACATCTGTTTAGCATTATGAAAGTCGTCACATACAACACATGTGACGATATGTTTGTTTAGAATTGTCAGTCTCTACATCATATGGGATTGCAAGTAGGTGAAATACATTTTCAACTTTTGTTTTAATCGTATTTCACAAATATGTTGCTTCTTTTAATTTCATACCTTAAATTTGCAGTAACGGACACGTTTTTTGTTCCAACTTGCGGTTAAATATCGATGTCCGTCTTAATCGATAAATATTTAGTCCATACATTTTTATAATATGAATTATGTCTTAAAGAAATTAATGCCTGATGAAACGTGTATTTATATGTATTAGAAATATGATTCGTTCTCATATAATTTAACCATTCCATCATCTGAAAGAGGTATATAATATCTTTAATAGACTGTTAATTCTACAATAACTATATAACTTCTAATGAAGAAAAAAAGTATTAAATTGTTAAATTATCATTCGGACGATAGTTGGATCGTTTTGTATAGAAATAAAAGTAATTGTGAGTACCTGTGGAATTGCATGTTTCCAGTTCTCTTTATCAGAAAGAAGTGTTAGAGCTTGAGGAAATAATTTTATTCTGACATTTTGCGATTTAATCACTAGATCTCGTTTCATTAACATGGAGTCTAGGCCAGACAAGCTTATCACAGAGATAAATAAAACATTACAATAGAATTGTATTTTGTCATTATGATTTTGTGATGAGTCCATTAAAAATCCTTGAACCTGTGTCATAAGCTCCAGAATCCAATTTGAACTGGATCTTTCGAATTGCATATTGGTTTGTACTTTTTGTATAATTTCGAGAAAATATGTTTGCACACTTTAATAAAAAACATTAAGACGCGCGTTTATTCACATGTTTGATGTATCAGTAAAATTACAACAATGACCAAGAATGTTACCTTGACGTAGAAGCGAATGTTTCACCGATGATCTCGTTCAACCACTTTAAGGAGGCTTCGTTATTAGACTTTTTTAAAGACAGTTCGGCTCTAATTGCGATCGCATTCTTTAATTTACTGGCCATTGTTTCCCACCACACTTTAGGAGATGTAGTTCTTTCTAGATGCTCCATTGGTAATTCCAAAGCTGCCATGAAATAAGGGTAGAAACGGTCGCACGTTAAATCTATTTTGTCCAAAAGTTCTTCCAGTATGGTAGAAAGCAGTGTAGAGTTAGCATGGCATATTTCTGGATTCCTTAATGCCTGAGCATATGAATACATGATGCAATGAAACGGTTGTATCGAATTTTCGTTCATTTTTTTAATTGCACATTCCAAAGTAGTTTCTAAGAACCGTTTCATGATATTTGGTTGTACAGCTTGACACAAGTACTCGAGATTTGAATACAATATCGGGTGTTCATTGTCTTTCCAAATGAAATTTTCTGCATCATTTACGGATTTATACGTCAATAGATAATCTTCTATAAAAGATTTAGCAGATAAAGATACCGTCGCATGATGACACGCGATAGAAAGAGTATATTGCTTTGCTTCGGCTGATAGGTGAAAAGTATCCTTCAAAAAACTCCAATTTATATTGGGTAATGGTTTCGGATATTTATGAGCGAATATTCGTAGGCATTCCGTAACGATACAATGATTATTCGAATCAGACTTATTAGTTTTCCTCAGATATTCACCGACAGCTCTGATTACGCTTTTGTCTGGTAAATATTTAAAATTTTGCGGCTCCCCTTGAGGCCAGTTGTACATGCCGGATCGGAAGCTATTTACTTCTTCTATCACGAAGGAAATTAAAAGGTTTCCGGCTGCTGACAAAGTCATTTTATTTATATTTTGAAGCATTTGGATCCAACAAACACCAGGTATATACGGAAGCACGTCCTCTGGCTTTTTTACCGTGTCGGTTGGAATTTTCGCATACGTAGCTGGTAGTACGAGATTATATCTAAATTCTACTGGTAATGATTTCAAGGATAATTGTTCGAGACGGTACGAGGCTAGAGCTTTAAGCGCAGCTTTGATTACCTTTACATCATTACATGTCGTGTATTTCCACAACTTCGATACGATATCGTCGATCAATTGATGGTCGTGTCCTTCGAGGTATTGAGAAGAAGGTGCATAGAATGCAACATCAGCAAATAGTTCGCACAAGCTTTCTAGAACAATAGACCGCTTCTCTTTTTCCATTTTTGGAGATAGCACTCTCCATGTCGAACAAATGTCTATTACGGATGCTTTGTAAAGAGCAGAAATACACCCAAGCGCGAGCGCGCTTGCGGTTCCGCCGTTCATACCCGTCGAACGATTTAATATCTGCAATATCAATGGTACCAATTTTTCCCCATGTTCTGGATAATTTTCACAAATATGTTTCATAGCTCTTGCACAAGTTGCATCCGAATACCAGGAAAGATCGCTTTCCATTACTTTGATTATTGCAGCAAAGAGAAATCTGTAACATCTCGGTTCTTTTTTCAATGCTTTCAAATATAATTCGATTATAAAATATTTCAGTTGCTTGTCACCGTTTAACAACCTGTTCAAGGTATGATTAACAATTGGGACATTTTCTTTCGTAATCATAAGCTCAGGCATTACCAGTAACAAACATTTCGATTCTATACTGCTTTTACATTTGGTTAATTTATGCAATACCAATGAGAGCACGTGCGATCCAAAATTTGTCCTTTCTCTGCTAACATCAACGAGTATATTGCAACACAGTTGAACTATTTGTGGCTCGTTTGACTGTAGAAGGAGACCAGATATCAATAGTTTACATTTGTCTTTTAAGTAAGTTGGTACGCATGATATGTTGTTCAACCATGATAGAATATCATTTTGGTTCCAGATACTCAAGCAATGCACTAGCTCCGTGTAGAATTGAATGCATGGGTCGGAATGAGTAAACACTGTAAAAAGTTTATTTGAGAACATCGTTTCATTGTTGCACGTTAATTCCGTTCTTGTAAACATTTCGCTGGCTAAATCTCTCGCCATGTCCAGTGCATCAGAACACAATACGGATGGATATGCAATCCATTTTACAATAGATGCTATCAAAGTGTAGAAAAATATATCATTGTAAGACATTTTCTTTGTTATCATCGTACCTATAATGTGATAAATTTATCATAACAAGAATATTTCGAAAAATCGGTAAAAATCGAAAATTCTTATAAATAGTGGAAAATACTGGAAAATACTTACATATTTGTAAAGTAGTATACAAATAAATAGCTGGACATAAAGTAATTACTTCTGCCATTAATGTTAGCACAAGATTCCCAATATAGCTATCACAGTGGTCTATGATAAACAATATAACATGAAAATTTGGTGTTGGATCAGAACCTTGCTGTAGTAATTGTATAACTAAGGACACAATCATCGGCAACAAAGCTGTACAATATTCTCTGTTTCTTTCTGATGCAGCTCTTTCTGCAAGCTCTAAGATTCTATAGTTTGTATTTATACAAGAATGAATTTCCGCTGTGCACATCCAAAGTAATACCTCTGTTTGCACAGATATACTGTGTCTCAATCTAATTAACAATTGCCAAACTTGTTGCATACAGTAATCCATCGAATCTGATGAAGGATTGCATAAAACATACAAAAATACCGGTCGTAACATTTTCACACCATTTTCTCTAATTCTGAAATTGAGAAAATTAATTCTAATTAGAGAAATTGTATATACATACATGCAATATAGATATAAGAGCATGCATACTTATAGATGTATATGATGTATGTGTATATAACATTTGTATATACATTTTTATACATACCGAGGATCCTGATGATTCAGAATAAATGTCATCTGACTTAATATAGTCTGCCAGCTATGTTTATCTTGAGTTAAAATGGTTATAAAAGGGTGTTGTGGTGTATGTAATGTAAACGGATATATATTTTCTTTTCCTGTATCGCGTTTTAAATCTAATGTTAGTAAATGGCTTATGGTTGTAGTAGCAACCATATAATTTCTAAAATGTGTGACATATTATAGAACGATATTAAGGAATAGTAATGATACTTAAAGAATATCTTTCATGAATTAAATAAATTTCTGTACTTTATAGAAGAGATACTCGAAATGAAAGTAGCTAAAGCCTCGTTAATGTCCCATAATCCATTTTCAACCAGAGCAATTAGGGCTTGACAGGCGGATATGCTGAGCGTGACATTTGTACTATCTCGTTTTGTTAATAACAACTTAAACTCGGGTATCTGTATAAATTGATGAACGGAATGAGCAGAATTACATTAATATTTCCTCTTTTATTAACGTAAAAGTAAAAACGATGTATTGGATCATATAGTAATCGAACGAATATGTGTTTTACCTTGGAAATATGGTCCGTTGGTCGATCGCATTTCTTTTTCTTAATGGATTCGAAGAGTTTCGACGTTGCCTGCGTAGAAAAATACATAATACAGTTGAAATAGAATACCAAGTGAAAAATATAAACGTTTAATTGCGATACATGGAAAAGGGAGTTACTCACGTGCGATATTAATACAGGATTTGTCGATTCTAATTTATATTCTATTTCATCCATCGTGCAGACGTAATATTCCAATAATTGTCCTATATATTAATTGTCATTCAGTTCAGTCAGTGTCCCGGTACTTTCTATCACAGTAATGCGTGGATGAAATAAGGCTTGGGCCGTGAGTGTACGAAGCGAAATAGTTAGGTTATAAAACATAACCTTGTGCGTGCATCATTAAAAATATATTGAGATCTGTAACGGTACACTGTTAATATACACTGTTCATCGTTCATCGTAAAAATTATGAAAATAAGAGTAACGTATTTGTACGAAGAATATAGTATATGTATAGGTTTATCGAGAGAAATGGAAAAAGTAACGATTACTTCTGTGTTACACGAAGGATAATACGAAACTAAAGTGTCATAAACCAATGAACGTATTCCCTTTTACACAGGGGTTCTCAAATAATGTTAAACGTTATATTACAATTTTGTTTGACAATGTGTGAGTAAACGTAAATAGATAAAATTGTAAAAATACCATTTGACAGGAAGATATACCGCAATGATTCATATACGAATGCTGACAGGATAGAACGAAAGAAGGAGGAAAGAAAATTGTACGAAAAGTCGGTCGAGTCGATAACAAGGGGGAACTTTGAAAAGACGCGAACTCGTTAAAGGACGATAGTGTACCGATCGAGGATACTGTATAATAGTAAGATTTTTCAATATATTTATTCGTATGGACAAGTTGGAGCATAGTGCACAATATAGTTAATATATAGTAGTCTGAGGAAGGGGTCAGATTACATTCTGGAGTTTGAACACAATATCTTACAATTTAACGACAAGATGCCTGCGTTTTTGTATTTGCTTCTGTACGTAATGTTACTCGTATATTCATATATTCGAAGTGTATAATATATAAAGCGTAACGACTCACTATTTTTATCATTCTAAAAAAATGGAGACAAGAATACGGGTCCTTGTTTATTACGTTACGTTAATATGTCAGTCCATCTTATGTTGTCATTTAATTTATTCGTTTGAGGATTTTCGCAATGGATTATGCAACATCGTGGCAAATACGTAGTACTCGCTAGAATATATCCTTAGTCGGAGATTGTCTCCAATTATTAATTACAACGTTTGTATCTCGTTTGCGTTGAGAGGAAGTATCAACAAGTTCGACATCGATCAGCGCAGTGCCGATCTTTACGCGGGAGATCGAAACGATAACCGATCGAACGTAGGAAGGAGCCGGTTTCAACGAAAACAGGAGAAAAGTTTAAAACGTAATCGTTGAGCGTAATACGTGGTAAATTTATTGCCTGCAAAATGGGGGTTTTTCGTCAGTACGATTCGAACGGACAACGTAAGAAACGTGTTGCACGAGGAATTTGCGATACGCGAACGTGTATAGTGTATTCGACCATTGGAGACAGCTCCTTTTTTCGCGCAATTAGCGATTAACAATCTATATTAAATTTTCGTTTAAAAGCAAATACACTTTACAGCCTATACAATTCATACAAGTTGATTTTTCATCCCTCTTTTGTTCTCTTAGTATTTCTTCTTTTCTTTTTTTTCACTTTTTTCCATTTAATCGTTTTTCTTTAATATCCTCTACTCGAATTTAAATTTGTGGAGAGCGCAGGGCAGGTCCAGGTACTTAGGCTATCTGTATATTTTCATAAAAATTCGTCAAGATCTTCGGCTTTTCCTTACTATGATTCGCGTATCGTTCTTCTCTGTTTTTTTCTTTTTATTTTTTATAAAAATCACAGCACAGCACCAGCATTTTTACTTTAAAGCCCGCCCGATTCTCCTTCGAACGCGTCTCATTAAAACTGAGACGATTCCCCGCGCGTTTCTCCGCCGTTCTCACTCTCCTTCTCTCTCCCCCTTTCATTCATTCACGCACACACACGCAGACAATACTTTCTCTCTCGATCTCTTTCTCCCTTACGTATTCTGCTAAATGAATATCGCCGTTGTTATGTTCGAATGAAAAAAAAAACACGCCTTATTCTCTTTTCTTTTATTTGGCATTTGCAACACTACGCACGGCACGATAAAACTAATTTCGAATTCTTGGCAACGAGATTTACCAATCTGTACAACGTTCTTATTTTTTTTTTATCGACGGTATAATAATAAAGTAATAGAACCGATAATTATTAATGAATAATTGTAATAAAAGGTACAATGATAATCGTTACTGCACTAATGTTAGATAGCCGCCGGAGATTATACGTGTACGTATCACTGTGGTGCATATGTACGCGTATATATATACTATACATAGCTAATAGTTTTTTCTCGTTAATTAGTCTTATACGTTTTGCTCGCTTGTTCTGTCTTTCTCTTTCTCTCTTTCTCTCTCTCTCTCTCTCTCTCCCTTCACACGCGCACTCTTGTGCCCATATTCATATCACACACACACATACACACACACTCATGTTTTCCGTCTATCGTATTCACGCAACGTTAACTACATTATTTTTAGTAAACAAATAGCATTCTAGCAAATTCAATGTACAATCGCTTATCGTCACGTTATCATTATTTAGAATTATCGTGATTTATTATACGCTTATACCTCCCTAACCGACACGTATTTCGTTCGTATTTATTTGATATCGTATAACCAATGTCCACGCACATTCTACTTGATAGGTAGGTAATCAAATCGTCTAAAAAACGTGTCGTTCGCGAATCACGTTATTTCTCTAGAAAAATGTCGAGTCTGTTGTTCAGCAATCTTTTTCCTTTTTACAATAAAATACAACGATCTACAATTTCACCATTATAGACAAAGTTCTCAATCGAACATTCGCACGTACGCGTTATACACAACGAGTTACGGAAAATATGCGATGTACATAACGTGCATAAGCACGCGCAGTAAAGTTCCCGCTTTTCACTCTCGCACATTCGCATCTCTACGTTACTAAGTGCAATAAAAATGTTGCCTGAACGTGAATCCACGCAGTTCGAGGCACACAGTCTCTTACATCGGAGAAAAATCGGGCAATTGGTTCGCGGTACGGCCGTAGTAACTTCCATCGTCTTTCCTATGCGTAAGATGCCCAATGACTCTACAACAGTCCTCGGTCTAACGCAACGGGGTCTCATTACGCGCACGCTTGCCTCGTGTCCTTTCTCTCCTCTCTCCACTCTCCTCGTACTTTTCCCTTTATTACTTGTCGGCTTTCGCGGGCGACGATTCCTCACTATTTTGGGATTGCCGAATTTTATTAAGCATTTCCAGTAAGCAGGTACAATGCTGCGTCGAGCCGTTTCGAGCCATTCTTTTCATATGTGACATCTATTCCTTACGAGCAAACAGCATCCGAAGTCTCGTTTATGAGTTGGTCGCACGAATACTGCTCTTATTCCTATACGTTGTTTCGCAATGCCTGCATCATCGTCGTTTTCATCGTCGCCGTCGCCGTTAACAGCAAGAAAAGATTAATAGGTAAGAAGTTCGTATAAAAATCTAGAAAATGTTTGTTTTTCGTTTGAACTGGAAGATCAATGGTACGTGAATTGGGACTTCTTCATCGAGTTCGTTTCAACGATATCTTGGAGGAAGAATTTTATTAAAATTTGGAATAAATTGTGCGTAGAGTCTATGCTGAATCGATTCGTTTTCTCCACGCAATGTTCAATTTTTGGCATTTTTCTTGTACGAAAAGTCCCAAAAACATAAGGTGCGTACGATAGGACGCTGAAATCTCAGTCGTAAACCCGTCGTTCCTCGGTATTCGATCGATTCTGAAACTAGTTGGTATCCCCAGCAATGGACTCGATGGATCGCGTTTGAGTCGACGCGTCATAGTACGTACAGGTGATTTCTTCTTTGAAAATGGAACGGCGACATAATTCGGAAGGCAGGCGCGCTTTTTCACAGAAGCAACAAAGACGACAGAGACAAAGAGAAGGCTTGTGAACAGTGTGTGTCGTCAGCATTGCCGTCGGCGTTACCGTCAGCATCAGCGTCAGCGGTAGTAGTAGCAACCATACACGATGATCGGATGATCGTCGCGAGTCCAGATAGTTCTCGACGAAGGTGTCAAATGATGAACGATAACGATGACATCGGCCTTAACAGGCAGATGCGCTGCTGTTGCTGCTGTTGACGAGTTGACAAACAGATCGAGAGTTGGTAGATTCTCCGATGGAGTATCTCTCTGGTCGCGTTAACGAAGAAGAGGTAGCAGGGCCGAATTAGCGGTATTGCTGGGACGATCCTAAGGTTGCCTGCCAGCGGTAGCAGAGTGCGGATGTCCTGCGGCAGTTGCGCCGCTAACCGGCGGTGGATGATGAGACGTGTGGTGAGTTTGTGCGGAGGTGGGTCCGGTTGTTCCGGCTGCTAGTACGGGACCGGGGGCCGCGGGTCACTTGGGCGGGAATGGCGAGATCACCGATGCGGCTACCGCGGCGGCCTGCTGACTCGCCAGCATCGCCGCTGCAACACACACACACACACATAGATACCGAGGCTCGTTAATTTATTTTTTCTCTTTCTCGAAAAACGTCTTTCGTCGTTCGTCGACCGACCGATCGACCGATCGTCGACCATCGACCGTTCAACTAACTTATCGAACAGAATCATGTAAAATTCTCTGCCGAATCGAATCCACTCTCGCCGCCGGTTTACCATTTCCGAAAGGAAAAGGTTTCACCTTTTTCTTTATTTTTTTCACTTCGCGTTTTTATCTTATTCATGACGCGCATTCCACGATCCTCCGACCGGAGACCGACGACGACGACGAAATTCTCCGATAGCCTTTCGCGCTGCTGCTGTTCCTTCGTTCGTTTCGGCCACAAGTTTTCAGCGATTTCGCATCACTCCGCAGCCCAAGTATAGCGAGCGAACGATCACCGAAGACAAAATTAAGTTGGAAAAGTGATATCGGAGGCCGAGGAATACACAGAACATCATACGTCGAAACTACTTGCCGGGACAGGAGAGCGTAAGCGGGAGTAAGGAACGAGGAACATACGAGCAGCCAAAGAAGATATAATAGGGTTGAATAGCGCGTTTGTCTTTGTCGGTACGCTTAACGAAATTGATGCGCGTCTCTCAATCGTCTTCGCGATATATAAATTCCGAGAAAAATGTGCGGGAGGGAGAGGTTGTAACAAGTTTTGTGTAACTTTATCAAAGTATACGAAGAAATATACAGGGAGAGAGGCAGAGAAGGTGCAAAGGGAAAAATAAGGAACAACCGCGATAATAATTAAAACAGGGTCGCTTGTTCTATTCGTCGTCCACAGGCGTTTGTGCGTAAGTCAAAATAGTATTTGTAAAAAGCGAAAAGAAATCGCTTCATGTCAATAAAATTCAAAGAGTTTGATATTCGATCATCGCCAACAATAGATTTTCGCAACGGGTCACATGCTCGCGCCAATACGACGTTCGCGGTCAATGATTATCACAGTGTGAACTATACATTCGTAAATGTGCCTTCCAAGCGTCTCCTGACTGAACTCTTTAGTCCAACGCTCTTAACGTATATTTAATACAAGCACAAGTCGCAGCAAAAAACATTCGTTCGTCGAGTACCCGGCCGTGTTCTCGGTGAACAACACGACGCGTCGCGATTATCGTGCTATTCCCGTACGAATCGATCGAGTTACTCATACGCGTTTCATAGCGAATAGCTAGGTACTAAGTGTATCGGTTCGCGAGACTCGTACCGTCTAGGTACTCGTGTATCGTTCTACGAACAGCGAGGGGGTAGCGACACGAGTCTCTCGAACATATCGGAGAGGACAACGTTCCGTTATCTAAAGAAGGAAGAACGAGGATCGAAGATCGGGACGGGATCGTGGCTGTGGCGACGATCTTGGTCGTAGTCGACAGCGGCGGCGACAGTGGTCGGTTCGGCTCGAACCGCGACTTATTGTCAGGGTCTGACGAGAGGCTTACCTCCGTAAGGGGCGGGATATTGTCCGGTCAATAGGGGATAACCTAGGCCAACGTGCGTGTGATGATGCGTATGCACGTGCCGCTGGGGCGGGGGTGATCTATTGTCCTTGGTCAATGTTCCGGTACCAGCGTCGACCGGTGGCGGTTGTTGCTGTTGAGACTGTTGCCCTCCCGATTGACTTTGCTGCTTCGTTTGGGCTTGCTGGGCTTGCGATTGCGGTGGACCTGGTCCGGCGACCGAACTAGGCGGTCCGCTCGGTGGTCGCGAAGGCGTCGGCCCTGCTGACGAAGGACTGGCAGAAGCCGCGGACGTTTTAGGGGTAGGCGATTTGAGCGCACGCTCCTGAAGCTCGTGTATCTTGTGCGCCGAATAATACTGATTGGCATGGTGTTGAAGCAGATCGAGGGCTTTGCCACCGGGTGGTCTACTGAGATCCTCCGGCGCATGATACCTCGGTAGTTGATGAAGATACGGGTTGCCGGAATACGGTCCGGGAACCAGCATCGGGCTGAGCCCGCGATACATCGGATGACCAGGGTCAAATGGCAACGCGCTGTAGTGTTGCGGTTGCATGTAACCCGGATGAATGTAGGCGTACTGCGACGTGGGCGGTGGCGGTGGTCCTTGCGTTTCCATTGTTGGCTTCACACCCTCTTGCTTGTTCTTCGAATCGTCATTCTTTCCCAAGTCTTGCGGCTTCTCCTGCTTCGGTTGATGCTTCGGACTCGGAGGAGGTGGCTTCGCCTGTTGACCCTGCTTGCTCGCCTCCTCCTTTCGCCTCTGGTCGCCCGGATACAGGTAATACCTTCGATCATCCTGTATAGGTGCTGACGGTGGCGGTGGAGGTGCCGCCCTCTGACTCTGTCCACCATGGTACACGTGATACGGGCTCATTTGACTCTTCATCTCGATGCTCTCCTTCAATATTTGATGATTTTCGTGCTGCTTGTCCTTCAAGCTAGGCTGCTGCTGCTGCTGTTGCTGCGTCTGCGGCTCCTGCTTGATCTTTGCCTTCTGCTCGTGCATCTCTTGCTCTTGCGCCTGCTGTTGTTGTTGCTGCTGCTGTTGCTGCGATACCGCCTGCGGTGGCTGATACGGATAACTGGGAGGCATGTAACCACCATAGCCACCGTAATAGTGCGGCTGTTGCTGTGGTTGCGGCACCGATTGACTCAATTCCTTCTTCTCCTTTTCCGCTACAACACTCTGTAGGCTAGCCAGCGTCGGCATCTGCGGTATGTTGAGCGGCTTCATCTCTTGCTTCGGAGTCAGATCGCTTGGCTTTTGATCGACCGGTTTGCTCTCGGGAACGCTCGGGACGAGGTAAGGCGGTTGGCCGTAGTACGGGTACATGTTGAAATGTGGCGGTAGATGCGCGCTGGCGGCCGTTTTTCCGTCCTTCTCCTGACTCTGCTTCGACTTGTCGGCCGGCTCCGCCTCGAGCACCGGTGCCGCGTCATCGGAAATGTCCGAGTAGGCCGGACTCTGAACGTCTTCTCGCGCCGCGTCGACGATCGGTGCCTCCAACGGTGACGGATGAGGGCTACCGCCAGGCGACTTTCTCGACTTTTTCTTGTATCCCTGAGGTTTCGACGACGTCCTCGGGTCTTTGTTTTTATCCTGGTCGGGCATCAGAGCCGCGGTAGGTTTAACTTTGAATTGTGGCATTTTCGCGTGCAACGACACGCTCTGGTAGGGCTGCAAGTGTGGTTGCACACCCTGTCCAGGATGACCAGTCTGCGAAGGAGGGGCCGCCTGTAAGCCCGTCGCTTGCTGCGATACTTGGCTGGACAAGCTTTGAAGTGCCGGATGCTGGCTCGCGATGCCCTGCAACGCGCTCGACTGCGACGGTTGTTGTTGCTGTTGCAATCCAGCTTGCTGCACCACGTGAGCTTGTGTCGGCTGACCCAACTGCGCCGATAGCGAATGCTGCACGGACAGCTGGTGAGCGGTCGGCAGCTGTTGCTGCTGTTGCTGCTGCTGTTGTATAGACGATTGCAGTTGTTGACTGGATTGAAGCTGCTGCTGCTGTGGTGGAGGTAGTGGTCCCGGCTGACCGGGCTGCAACGATTGTTGACTTTGCTGTAAAAGGGGATTCTGTTGCTGCGAATGCTGTGACATTTGGGACGGCTGGGGCGGCTGAGGAATATTTAACGGAGCCGGAATGTTTGCGCTCGGGTGCGGCGAGGGTACCGATCTCGGCGACTGACTAGCTCGAGGACTCGGACTTTGAGGTGAGTTCGAACTGCCCAGCTGGCTCGACTGCTGCTGCTGTTGTTGCGCGGTCTGTTGCTGTTGCCTCGCCGAAGTGGGTATCGTCGACGACGGTGCGGGCAGATCCTCCTGTCCAAATCTCAGCACACCCGGCTTCACGATGCTTTTACTGCTTTCCGAGGATAGCACGGACGTGGATGGAGGTTCTATACTTGGAGAAGCAACGCGTGGGGGAGGTGGTGGTGTTTCCGGCGGTAAACCGGTCGTAGGAGGGCTGGCCGGCCGGAGTGGTGTTCCCTCGGGCTTGTCCGCCGGCGATTTGACCGGCGTCGCCGGACTCGGTGCCTCGATATTGCTCTCGTCGTTCTCGGACATGCTGGTGATACCCTCCTTGGTGTCATCGTCGTCCGCCGAGCCATGCGCGTGACTCTGGTGATACTTGAGCCCGTTTATGTGTTTGTACTTTTTGCTACAGTTCGGTTCCGGGCATAGGAGCAACACTGGACTAGCCGGTGGCGAAACGCTCGGCGGTGTGGGTGGCGGAGCGCGCCTTTTATTTTTATCTTCTTCCTCAGGACCTCGGGATTTCCTCTTGGCCGCTGGATCTGGACGGGGCGGAACAAAGGCCGCCGGACTCGGACTCGCTGCTGGCGAACCTTGCGCACCACGGCGTCCTTTCGCGCCACCATTTCGCAATTTACTGTGCACCGAACTCCTCGTTTCCGTGAAGTTACTCAGGTCGTTGCCCGGAGTCGAGTTCGCGGCTGCTCTCCCCCTCTTGCCTCGCCCCTTCGGTGTCCTTGCATCGAGATCGCTGGTTGGAGAGTCGCAGAACCTCGGCGGTGCCCAATCATGACGAGTGCAATCTAGCAAGGTACCAACGTACGTTTTCCCCCGCCATGTTACGTTCACCACCAGCACACCTGCAACGCGAATCAGTCGAATTCTCGTCCAATTTTGAAACGAACGAAAAATTTACCTCCTTCCGTTTCGTGCCAGACTATCCCTTCGAGAGTCACCGACGTCCCAGGCTCGCAAGGTCCCAGACATTCCGGTTCGGTGATGGTCCCCACGCTGGTACCGACACACACATCGGACATGTCCTGCAACGCAACATCCTTCTTTACTCGTAGGTACATCGATCGTTCGTCACACGCAAATTTCGTGGCTGACACGTTTTACAATTATAGCCCATCCCCGCTCTACCCACCCGTTGTTCTATAGTTCGATTTAATTAGTAGTCGACTACTTTGACGCGCGAATGAATCTAGAAATGCGATGATCGTAAACGATCGTAGACATCGTTGGAAATGTCATTGCGAGTGTTGCTGTTTCTACCCGAACGGACGTTCGTTTCCAAACGTTCCCGGAAAAAGCACAGGAGATGCTTTCTTCGAGGCAGAGAAGAAAGAGAAACAGAGAAAATAAAGAAGACAGCGGAATTCCGTTCCATGAGTTGTTACGATAGACACAAGAGGACCGGTTGAACCTGATTCTATTGAAATTTCTTCGGACGTACATCCCGTTATCCCCCCCCCCCTTGGCCGTCATTTCTGCTTCTTTTCGATCTCACTTTTACTAACGAGAGAGGGAGGAGTAAAGAATAGAACGGAAGAGAGCAGAGGACGATTTCGCAAAATGCGAGCACAAATTACTCTGTTTGCCGCATACACGGCTGGGCTATACGTGCAATCGCCGTTCCTGAGACGTAAGCATGACGCGTGTCTGTTTATATATGTACTCCAGCTGATAACCGTGTCTCGTCCGAGTTGCCTTGTCACGTGACGCATTTTGTATCGCATTATGTTCATTACGATAACAATAATTTACGCGAGCTGCGCTTTCTTCGATCAATCGATTACTCTCGATCGGCTTCCATTCAATCACGTCGATCACACCCGCGCGATCTGCACCGACGGCAAATATCTTCCACACGGAGCAATTAGGAACACCTAGAGACGCTATCGAATCTTTCGATCGTTGGTTAAGTAACGACCGATAGGAATTCGCATTTGACGAACCTTACGACCATCCAATGACACTTACACACACTCTCTCTCTTTTTCTCTTCTGTACCCATCATTCTACTCTCTGTTCTATGTGTCCGTTCATTCATCTGACCGTCTGCCTGGTCGTTAACCCACCTACTCTATCTCGACTAACGCGTATATTGTTTTCTCTGATATATGCTGCATAACAGCCTGATCGTTGCTTGTCCGTATGAGACGATACACGGAAGCATACCGCGTGTACTTTCCCGCTGGAACAGCTAATCGACCTACAGGGAATTTTCAGACTTTACAATCGGTACTTTCGACGCGATGGAGACGACCGAATGGCAAAGTATGGAAATATTAGCAACGTTGCCTCGTGCTATAAAGGTTACCACTTTCGTAAGATCGTGGTTTCCTCCTGGCGGGAAAACAACATTCTACGATGATGTTTGCGTTTAACGCGAAAATACGATCTCTGTCCTTCCTACTACTGTGCTCTGGTTCGCGCGGTTTCGACAATCATGGTCGTAAGGGAAACGAAGCGAAACAATGTTGGCCGGACCACTGCTCGAGTTTTTTTACCTCTGACATCTCTCGCTCCCCTCTCTCTTTCTCTCAATTGATCGAATGTTTAACACCCGTTTAGATTGACCGGACGTTCTACTATACGACCATACACGTACTTACATCTCAAAACATCGATGCATACTGTAATATTGATTCACACGTACGGCTTTCGCGCCATCTGTCAGCACGTTACGGCGAGTTTCGCGTACAACGAGAACACGTTCCTCGCGAATCAACGATTACGTTTTCCCGATCCACTCGGGCAGGTTTAAGCGTCACGGATTAAACCGAGAGAAAAGTTCTACGCAACGTTTTCGATCGCAGATCGACTCCCAGTCGGAAAACAAGGTCGTCGATATCGCGAGACATTTTTCGAAACAGAAGGAATCGGATCGATCGGTAAGCGATTAGAAGAACGAAAACGAGAAAAGCAATTCGAACGAACGGATTGCGTTGTTTCCTTGTCACTCGTATTTGTCCGCCCCCTCTCTCTTTGTACACATATATACATAAATATATATTCGTTCGCGTACTCTCCGGGGTGGAAACCGCAGAGTATTGATTTCACCCCTTTTGCGTACCCCTAGCCGTTTCCGTTCCCCAATCGAACAGTCCCTAATCATCGAACCGAGATACGAAATCGCGATGCGCGTCGCGCTCTTGCTGATCCCCGCTGTCAGCGCGAGCAACATCGGTCTGAGAATGAGAAAAACCTAACGCTCTGAAAGTTTGGAGAAGGTTTGAAAATGTTTGCAATGCTTCTGTCGGCGAAGGACAAAGTGGATAACGCGAAGGGAATCAAACTCGAGATAAGAGAGTAAAAGAGAGGAGTTGGAGAGAGAGAGAGAGAGAGAGAGAGAGAGAGCGAGAGAGAGAAAAAGAGAACGGAGAGGAGAGGAGAAAAGATCGGACGAACAAACGCGCAGGTGCACGCGGGTGCACTTGCGTGCTCGTTGAAAGCTCGCAAGGAATTTGTCGCGAAGGGGGTTACCTTTGGTTCGGAAGCGGAAGTCTTCAGTTTCTTCGGAGGTGGAGGACTGGCCGCGGTATCCATGGCGTCGTCAGGCGTTGTAGTGATCGGAGGACCGGTACCGGGTACCGTGGCGAGTTTGGTCTGTTCGGGTTTGGCAGCCGGACCAGCGGCCGTCGCGCTGGCCGGACTCGGGGGTGGACACGGCGCCGCAGCGGAGCTGGTCGGTTGACCAGGCCCCTGGGACACCGAAAATCCCGTCCGCGAACTCGGCGGCGGTCCCTGATTTTGCTGAGGGGCGGTCGCGGCTGCCGGCGGTCCCTGAGATTGCGCGACCGCGCCAGCCCCGGCACCGGCTCCAACCCCGACGACACCGGCGCCCAACCCTGGTCCAGGTCCTGGACCCGGCCCCGGCCCGTTCGACGTCTGACCCTGTCCGCCGCCGCCACCGCCGCCGCCACTGCTACCTCCGCCAACGCTGCCTCCGCTGGATCCTCCACTGCCACCGCCACTGCCGCCACCGCCACCACCTCCAAGTCTTGCGGTTCCGTTCATCTCCGATTTGCTCTGTTGATTGACTGTGTGATTAGTTTGTGGCTTCTCGTGCTTGTCCCGTGCTTTATCCCGACGATGGCCGCTCGATCCTCTTTTTGACCCGGCCGTCGAAGAAGATGCGCTTCCAGTTCCACCTGCGGAACCTCCGGAATGACTTGTTTTCGATTTGTTCGACGAAGACGACGAGGATGAAGACGACGAGGACGAGGACGACGACGACGACGAAGACGATGACGACGACGATTGACCACCGGTACTACTGCCACCACCGACACCTCCACTACCACCGGTACCTCCGCCGCCGGATCCGGGCCCGGCGACGGTACCAGTTCCGCCGACACCGACGCCACAACCGCCGGCACTACCGCCACCGACACCGGTACCATTGCCGCTACCAGCACCGCCACCGCCGCTACAACCACCACCACCACCACCACCACTACTGCCACCGACACCGACACCTCCACTACCGCCGGCACCGGTTCCGGTTCCACCGGTTCCACCCGCGGCGCAGTCCGAATTTTGAACGTTCTGAGTGACGATCGAAGCCGAGCCGATCGACGATGAGGAACTCGTGCCCCCCGACCGATCGGACACCGACGAACCACTCGAGGACAGGGTACCGGCACCCCCGTTCCCGCTATCTTGCGACGATATCGTTCCATTTATTTCATTCGACTTGACGATCTCGTGTTTCGCCTCGCTGCTCTTCGTACCCGGTTTCGTACGTTTGATCTTCATTTTCAGTCCTTTGTCGACGGTGGCCGAGTGTTCAACGGCCATTTTGCCCGGATTACCAGGATTTCCGTGCGCTGCGTTAACGCTACCTACCACCAAGGCGTTACTCTGTTTTGAAGCGGTGCCCGCGACGATCGCCGGGCAACCGTTCGCGTTCCCGGTACCGTTGCTACCGACGCTATTCACGATACTTGCGTTCCCGTTAGCGGGACTGTTCGATCGTCCGGTCGAGTTTAACACGCAGGACGAGGACACAGACGACAAGGTGGACGACGATACGGTCGATGAGGATAAACAAGAGGATGACGACGACGACGACGACGATAATGACGAAGATAACGACGAAGAAGAAGAGACGGAAGAAGTCGAAGAAGAAGACGACGACGACGACGACGACGAGTTTGACGATTGACCACAACTGTTCGGACTTGCTGTCGTTGCTACGATCAAGTTTGACGAGCTCAAGCCGTTCGCTGTGCTTTGCAGTTGATGATGATGATGATGATGATGATGATTCGTGGTATTCGATGCCGATGCTGCCGAGGCAGGCGTAGAAGCCATGCCTGTCCCTGAGCTCAATTTCTCGTCCCTCGTCTTCTCAATGTCCGCATCAAGGTCGATTATCAAATCTCCTATTCCGATGTCCCATTCGTTGTCGTCGTATTCGAAGTTATTGGTCGCATTCGTCGCGGCCGGATCCAGCTCATCGGTGTTTGCAGCCACCGTGCTTGCTTTAGACTCGCGCTGTTGTCCCGATGACGACGACGACGACGACGACGACGATCTCTCTCGACCTTGATGGTGATGATGGTGATGATGATGATGGTGATGATGGTGATGATGATGGTGATGTCGGTGCTCCCGATGATCTCTTCCTGCTAGCCCGCGTTCCCGTTTTCTCGACGAGTGTTCACCACCGCCTCCGCCTCCTCCTCCCCCTCCTCCTCCTCCTCCCCCTCCGACGTTGCCACCAACGATATGTCCGCCGTTGTGTTTGCCACCGCCGATGCTGTTAGCACCGTTGCCACCGTTGTGCTGCCCGTTGTTGTTGTTCTCGCACTCGATCGCACAACAGCTTTTCCCGTGGCTGCTGTCCACGTGGCACCCACAGCCGTTGACACTACCGTTATCGTGGCTGTTGCTACGATGATTAAAGTGGTTGCCGTTGTTGTTGATATTGTTGTTGTTATTGTTGCGGCTGTTATTATTTTTGACGATACTGTTATTGTTGTTGCCGCTAACGTTGTTGTTACCGTGGTGACTGTTTTTGATAACGTGATTGCCGTTGTTCGCGCCGCTGTTGTTGTTATTGTTGACGTTGCCGATGCCGTAATTTACGCTGTTGCCACCACCACCACCGATGAACGGAGATGGTCCTTTGCGGTTTACGTTAGGGAGGCGACCGCCTAGTGGCGTGGTCGCCATGCCCTTTGAAACGTTACCCCGGTGCCCGCCAGCCTGATCACCAACTGCCCGCCTGTTCTCACCGATTCCAAACAATGGCACCACGCGCAACACGCGTCAATTTTACCCCGACCACCGCCCGCAAGACGCGCCACGTTCATCGAACACATCACTTACCGTCTCGCGGCTGCCCTCCACACACCGATATTGCCGATTCTATCGATATATCCGCCTCCCGATCTCTTCGCCGTTCTCCCTTTCTCTCTTATATTTCTCACGCTCTCTCTTTATTTCTATTTCTCTCTCTTTTTCTCTGAATCCCTAGCTTCGCGACCGGTGCGATTCCCTCTCTACCTCTTTTTTTTTGTTTGCTCTATGACGCTGCTACGATACCTCGTTTGCCGATTTTTACCAATTCGCGCGATCTCGTCATGGGAGGCGGCCCAACCTTTCTTCTCTTTTTCTCCTTGCGTTATCCCCTCCTTTCCTTTTCCCCCCTTCTTCGGCCGAACCTTCTATCTTTGATTCCTCTTTTTCTTCCCCTTCTTCTTCGACCCGTTATCAGTGCACCGTATTTCCTTATCGTTGATCCCTTCTCTCCAGCCACCACCACCACCACCACCACCTCCTCCTCCTCTTCTTCTTCTTCTTCCTCCTCCGTATTTTTCTTCTCTTTCTCCGTTGTTTCAAAGACACGGGTTGTTCCGGTAGGAATTGTTCTTCACTGTTCTTTGATGTATCGTATCCCGGTGTCCGATGTTCGTCGTTGTCGTCGTCGTCGTCTATCGGTGTTTTTACGTCCCTTTATCACGCATGTCGCGTCGAACGATCGCTCGTCTCCTTTATGTTTCCGCGTGGTATTTTTCTATAAAATCGATCCCGCTCAATTAGACACTCCGTACAAATCTTCCTTTGATCCTTTTACGAAGAGCGAATTCCGACCGTGATTTTTCTTTCCAACTCGCCGCTAAAACGGTGATCGTACTTCCATCGTTTGCCAAAATTTCGATCTGTAATAAAAAAACAAATACGATTCTTTGAAGCGTGTACTGGCCACGGTACGTAGATATATCCGTTCCTTTCACGATTTCCTCGCTCGCTGCGCGTCTATTTATCGCTCTCTTTCAACGTATCCTTCGCGAACGAACCGTTTGAGAAATGGCCAATTGACCGGCGTTCGACGGATCGTTCTTCTCGCGTCGATACACCGGTAAAAGTTCATGAAAACGCGGACAATACGAATCGACTGGTGTCGCGTCGGAAACGCGATAGGATGAGTGAAAGGAGATGGATTGGAGAAAGGAAAAGAGAAAGAAGGCGACGTGCAAAGTAACTTTCCTACTCGTCATCGTTTCCACGGTTCTTATCGACTCGTTGTCAACGACGTCGGCGCGCGTTCCGTACTTCCGATCGTCCTTCCATGCCCGCAAATTGATATTCCCACTTAGAGAGGAATTCGTGTCAGGGAACGATTAATTTTACCGGCGGCATTTGGCGCCGATCCAATCACCATCCTCGACCCCTTGCCTCCCTCTCTCTCTTTCTCTCTCTCTCTCTCCCCTCTCTCTCCCTCTCTCGGTCAATGTTGGAGACGATTAACCGCATGAGAATCACCGAGGTATTTGCAAACCCCTATCTTCTCCCCACGTTACGCGTCCTCTACTTTCTCCTTTTCCACGCCAATCAGTCGGCGTTCGCGGAAACTACAAGGATCGTAATCGCGAAGCGGAAAAATCTCGGAAGGACAACGACGAGCCGACGCTGATACGTGAAAGATCGATCGTGATAATCGATTCGCGCTGATACGCAATCGGCATTTTTTGATAATTTAGAGAGATCGATGATAGAGAGACGCGCAGCCAGGCGAACTAAATCTACAAAGTACATATATACGCGCATCGTCTATATATCTGACAGAGGTTCGGTTAGATTTTTCATGAGACGGATAATATATGGCTTTACACAGGAAAACTACAGTGACAAAGAAAAACGCATGTTACGGGTACCGCTAGAGAAAAGGGATCAAAGTTTTTCAAGTTGGAAACGAAGCACGATTGTGCGTCGAACGTTCTCATTCGCAACGCTAATGAATAAGCCGTTACTCGACGAATTCCAACGTCGAGTTTGAGCGTCGAAGCGTCGACGAACGCGTTTCCTTGGTCGTTCACTCGTTACTTCCGTTTCGATCGCTCTTGGTCTTCCGCTCCTTACCGCTCCCATTTCCCCTAAACTAGCAATAAGCAGTATGAACCCCCCCAGAACGATCTTTCGTTCTTGCTAGTTCGATTGTTCCCCAATCGCCTCGTCTCTATCGAACCACTACCAGCGATTCTTCTCCACCGTCGGACAACGACAACGACGACGACATCAATTCTTGTAACAGACAGAACGAATCGCGGGCTGGTTCTCATCAAGTACGAGCAACAGAGTCGATGGATCGTTCTCGTGCGCGTGTCGTGTAGCTTCCTCGTAAAAAGCGTACAAATTCGTTTATTTACGATTTCAACGAACGTTTCCTCGTACCCCGAGTCGAAGAATCGTGTAATCTCGCGAATGAGAAATCTTCTTTCGTGTATTCGTCGTATCGCTTCGTCGCACGAAATCATCCCTTAACGATGTCGTTCCTCTTTTTCTGCTAATTTGCTCGGTTTAAAATATTCGTTCTAACGAAGACGAAGTCGCGAAATTCGTTCAATTCCATTGATCTGGTCGGTCAATGATCCGCTGGTAAGTTTCCGCGATAAAGCTACGCGATTCGAGATAACGATTCGCGATATCTACCAGGTAAAGGTATAAAACGCGATATGAAACGCGACGGTCGTTGGCAGCAAATTGGAACGATCAATTACGACAGCGCACGTCGATCTATTAAATTGCTCGTCGCGCGTACCGTTTTGTTAGCTGATCGTCACGTTTCTTAAATCTGCTGTCGTCTAAACCATGTACCATAACGTACGGATAAATCGAATTGTACAAAGCCCCTGAAACTGTTATGCTCGTCTCTAAAAAATGCTAACGGCATTGCTATCACCATTCGTAATTATAGTCCATGGATGATAGGTTTGTCACAACACTCTTTGGCGAAACGATAAGTAAATACTACTACCAGGCCCGTCTGTCTCCCGTTCGAAGGAAACCATCCGACGACGAGATTGGTCGTCGGAATGGCAATGACAACAGCCATTTCCACCGGATCCCTTTCTCTTCGTACTTCGACTCGCCACGAAACCGCCTAATAACTTTCCTATTCGATTCTTCGACGAGTAGAGCAACGACAACGGCAACTTCGGTCGAACGATCATCGTCGTCGACGTATCCTTTGACTGCATCGGCCTGACCGTCTGCCTCTCACTGAATCGACTGCTTCCCCTTCCCAATCGTACACCTCTATGCACGCCACTACAGGCATCGCTACCACCATTGCCGCCGCCGCCGCCTCCGCCTCCGCCACCACCACCACCACCTCCACCGTTGCCACCACCACCACTAATGCCGCCGCAGCTATCCAATAATACCACTATTCCAATAACTTGTCACAAATTATTACTACTATTAGGTTTTCTGTCATACTCGGTCGACCGATCGATTTTATCGAATTTTCTATACTTGTCGTGCATTCTATATTTACGCCTATTCTCCGGCTTCTCGTTTTCCTTCTTCTTTCCCATTATTCATTGCTTCTACGTTTTCCTGCGCCTTTAACATCTTTCAGGCTACTTTTAATTATATATAGAAGAAAGCCTACCTTACCGATTACAGTGATTTTCAAATATGTTATTAAGATCAACATTCTGAATTACATTTTTCTATGCTTATAACCGCCGCTTGGCTTTAGTTTGCCACGTATTCGTACAAATGTTTGTGCCACTTTTTATCATACCGTGGATTAGATTTGGGGTTAGCTGTACGTACGGACATGTATAATGATATTATAGATGTATTCGTACCACGATGCGTTCAATCTGTAACTACAGGGAGATAAGGGAGGAATTCGCCTTAGCTTAGCTACGCACATATAATATCATCGTATTCCTGTATAAAAGCTAATTCAGGTCTAATCCACGCTCAGATAAAAAATAGTAAAAGATATTTTTATGAATATCTGGGAAAGTAAAGCCGAGCGGCGGTTATAGGCCCACTAACAATATATCCGAAGATCATTGAAATCAATGAGGTGGGCGCTCTTCTATACATATAATTATCGAAGAAACTTCCTAGAAACGTCGCGATATACGTACAGAAGTGATTTACTTTCTTGTATCCTTGGACATTGAAAAAGCAGATTAAAAATCAAAGAGATTGTAAATACGTTTCTTTCCTCTACTCTTAATTATGCAACGATACTACCAGCAACCGGTGCTCTGTGTTCGCTCGTCCATGTAAATTTTGGAAACACAAGGTCGTGACGATTTTTTTACGACGAAGCGAGTCGATGACCGTAACAACAATAGCAACAACAGTAGCAGCACCCAGTATACTTGAATATACGATGAGCGAGACAAACACGCCTGAGTGGCATCTTATAATCGGTTAGAAGGGAACTTTGAAAGAGAGAGATCACTGCGCTTGCGTAATAAACCAGTTCCGCGACATTATACGTTAACCACTACATAAGTATGTGATTTGTCAATGATGAGAAATGTGATTTCTACAAAATGTGTTTGTCTTGTGAAACATTCTAAAAGCAACCAAACACGAAATTAGACCTTGATCTATTACGACATATTGATCAAACTTTTTTTACGAATGTAGGACTATGAGTTTCGAGTTTATAAACAAACAGAGCGTCGAATAAAATAAATTAAGTCGGTAATGACGATATATCCGAAACGTGCAGTCCGTTTTATATTTTCCGTCTCGCAAGGTCAATTCCATAAGTATCGATCGTTATGAATAACGAAGAACGAAAATATGCGAAAAGATTGACGAGGAAGTAAGAGCAAGAGGAAAGAAAAAAGAGAAAAAGGAAGACACGGCGTAGAACAATGGCGTGGAACAATGGCGCAGAACAAAACGATTTGACGTTTTTGTAGGATGCACTTATTACGCGTGTCCCATATCGTTGTACACGCGTCAAAACGGTAGATATTTTTTATTTATATTTTATTTCTCTAGATCTAATATTTGAAGAGGTGGATTTTCTCGGCAAAGGAAAATGATGACTTCCAATGTCAGTCTTGTGGACATTCGAGACAACCGGCTTTCCTTGATTAGTATCGATTTTTTAAACGCTTCGTTGTCCGAGCTTGTTCGAAAACTACAAAATGGTTAGTTGAAAGAAAAATATAGTATGGACGTTGTTACACATGGGCGGAGAGGCGATATTTATGGCTAATAAATATTAGTACCAATGTCCAATAGCATTGCCTGAAAAATAGTTCGACATCGAAATCTATATGACTCGTGCGCGTTTGACGTTTATCGAGTCAAGGTAAGTAAACAGCTACGAAACAGGCGAAGAACTGCACGAGGAGAAGGGCTGATGACTACGTGACGTTTTAGCCCGAAAGTCTGCCACGCTACAGTGAACCAGGGCGAGCTGAGGTAAGACGAAATGCACCGAGAGAGACAGATAAAGAAGAAACGACCAAGACGAAGAATCACGCTACCGTCGCTTCACTCTACCAGTCACTTGCTCGTTTCCAAAAACTCGCCAATATCATCGACCATACCGCACCGTTGCTGATGATCCTTTGGAAAAACGCCAATCTTTTATCGCTTTCTTTTTCCCTCTTTCCTTTTCCGTTCTCCTTGCACGTCGCTACAGATATGCTATAATCAACGATTAAGCTAAATCGATCGTTCTTTGATCGTCCCACCTCTCGAGAAAGATTTTCAATTTATTACTTATTTTCTATCGCCGAGTTCACACAAAATAATTTGCCAGCAGTGAATGATAACAAACTTTTACAACGTGTTCCGAAATTTTGATCATAATCTTTTAAAGTAAAAAGCTTTTATCAAATGCAATTTGTATGATGTACCTCGCTCTCTTTTAATAAAGTCCACTTTTTATACGCCAATAAGCTAAGAGACTGTCGCGAGTAATCTCGTTTCTTTCATATAAAATAGCCAACGAGATATACCGATATGCGTATTTATTAATCAACGCGACGGAAAGATCAGAATGTTTTTTAGAAATTATCTTATTTGATTATAACCAATGATTCATTATATATGAAGCGTTAATGTTATTCCTCGCTATCCTTGATCGTTTCGTCGTAGCAATTACTTCCTCTCGTCTACATCAATAAATAAAATCGTACCGTGTAATATTTGTATACCGCTCGCGTATCTGCGTATATTCTAAGCGTTCCGATAACGAAACATCGTCGCAATAGTTGAAACCCATAAAAATAATATTCGTAAAAGAGATACGAGCTAATCGATGTTCGTGATGGTAATTTGCGTTATTTGGGGCAGACGGTAAAAGAAATTATTCTTTCGATCGTCCACAAAAACCAAATCGTTTGATTTAACAACTGCGCAACTTTCGCTATACGTTCAAACGATAGCTGTTGGCACTTAGTTGATTAGTCTTGTTTGACTATATTTACTGTATCTATGTTTTCCAGCAAAAAAAAAACGAGCGAATACTTGCGCCTTTACTGTACTAACAATATTGAAATTTTAACATTTTTACCATTTATTTCGCGTTACGCGCGACAACGAACTGACAAGGCAGAACAGTTATTTTCAAAATAATTTGTTTTTCTGCGGTTATTTGGTCACCACACCGCGCTAAACACAAACAGCACCTTATATTTAATGCGTTCAACATCGCTTTCTTAGATTTTCTGTATGAGTAATAAAGCATAAATAAATGAGCTAAAGTTGAAGTCACTCGTGAGAATTGCTTCAGACCGTCTCTTCCTCTTTAGACTTATTAATGAAACCATCTGTTATCCTCAGCTCCTGGAACTAATCAACTTGTACGCACCCATAAGACCACTATGATCAACGCAACCATTTCTTGCATATAGATATTGCTCAAATTTCTCCATCTTGTATCCAGTTAACCGTATATGCAATGTCGCGAACATATGTGGCGACGCTTTGGACATTTTCTACGATTTTATCAATACATCCAAATCTCGCATTTACGGAATCTTGCAGGTAATGCCTGCAGGACACGTCTCTCCTTCCATCCTTCTTTCTCATTATCTCTTATCTTCTTATGTCTTTTACATCTGCTGTTTCTTACTTTTTCTTTCTACTTTTTGTTGTTGAACTGGCGTTCTTTATATACTTTACACTGACTATTACGGTACTCTACTGGGGATTCATTTCCGTATATATATTAAGTAAATAAATACAATAAAATATAGATATAAAATATTATGCTCAATACTTAACTTTCTTGGAACAAATTGAATGAAGAAACTTCACAAACTATAAGCGCATTAGGAGTTGACTTGACTTATTAATAAGTAAAATAAATGTTAAAAAGCTTTGAAGGACACGAACGCGATAGGAAACACAAATAACGCTACTGTCAAAAAACTGACATATATGTGATGTGGTCCTTATATATAATATACATGTAGCTAATATACATACATGACGTGAATACTGTAACTTGGCTGGTTACGCTTCGTAATTAGTACATATGTGGTCATCGTGGAACGTTGCGAGAGCCACAAGCAGCCCTGTGCTGGCATCGCTAACATATCCATACGAGTTTCACTGCCATCGACATACACATGCACGTGCCATGCTATGCGACTTAACTTCCGTTTCACGACACATATTGTCATTTCCCTTTATTTCCATCTTTCCAGTCAATCTTTCCTGCAACCTTTCCGTTTTACTCCAATCGATTCTATTTTATCGTGTTATTATTCATTTAATCGTAAATGTCTATTTTCTTGTAGAATAAGAAAAACAAGAAAGAGAGAAACTAAAAGACTATAGCAGTATCGTGGATATACGGTCTTTCAAAACAATACTGAAAATAGCACCGATGACAAATTCTTATCTATTCGACGTAGCCGACACGGCAACCTGACGAAGTATGTACATAATTATTGCGCATAAGAATCGAACGAAATGTATACAACGCGATACCGTTCCAATAGCTTCGACTGTAAAACTGCACAAACAAGAAAATCACGTTTCTATGTGCGCTATCGTGTTATTCGTATGAGAGGAAAGGACAGTCCGATCGGGAACCTAAAGAGATACCAGAAAGAGCTAAAGAGCAAAGGTAAAGAAGAAGCACAGGGGATGGTACTATATCTTGTGAACGAAAAAAGATATTATATGGTTAAAGGGAAAAACAAGGAGATGATATGTACGAGTAGTAGTAAACGAGCATAAACGAGAAGAGATGCAAGCCCTATGTGTGTGTGCGCGCGCGTGTGTGTGTGCGAGCGCACACGTTTTGTATATGTATACACATATAAAGGTAGGAAGAAACGGAGGATGGGAAAGGGGG
Organism: Bombus pyrosoma; assembly: GCF_014825855.1. Classification (NCBI taxonomy): domain Eukaryota; kingdom Metazoa; phylum Arthropoda; class Insecta; order Hymenoptera; family Apidae; genus Bombus; species Bombus pyrosoma. Next base: position 5,320,650 of record NC_057774.1, read on the forward strand.
GCAAAGGAGAAGAAACAACATCTCCTAACTCGCTTGCTCGCACGCACGCACGGTCGATCGTTCCTGCTGGCAGCCATTTTGTGCTTGCCCGTAGACCCGACATTCTACCCTGGGAAAGTATTGCCCGTAATTCGCTTTACCCCACGCGTTTCTTCGTACAATTACGCCTTTTTAGTTTACGAAAATGGCATCATTTAAAAGAAAACACGTGAGAATGCATGTACCTTGTCCCATGATGTAAATTTCTTAATATACCGTTGCGTTTAAACGATCGAACGATTTGTACATCGGGACAATTCTATATCAGATATCGTTCTGTAGTTCATCCAGTACAGTTTTGATCAAAAGTTTGCTTATGGCCGCCTTTAGCGTCGATTCTACTTCGCTTTTTACCGCTTTAATTAGCAATAACATATCGATATTAAGAAAAAGTGATTTTTTTCGAACAAAGGTTATCGTTAAGAATACGACGGCTGTTTGATGACCCGTTCGTCTAAGGTCAGCCATTTAATCAATACCGAAGATTATACCAATGTACCATACTTCTCGCTAATTAAAATGAACTTTATACTTGTCATTGTTTCTCGATCGTTTATAAGCAACGCGATATTTTGTTATTTCTAAAGAGGGAGAGTGTCCTTATCGTTATCAGCGAAAATTAGAAATCTAGATCGAATGACGAAAATATCCAACGAAATATCAGATGACACGATGTTGTTGTAAATTCGATATTTGTAATTAAATAGAAAAAACAGAAAGAAAATTGAATGGTGCGAAGCACAGTGTTACGTATAATAGCTGCTAATCGGAGAATATTCCGAACTTATCGAATAGAATATGCATTCTCTAAAAACCATTTATAGATTCAAATATAAAATGCATTACCTCCTTGTTTCAGATATGTACCTATATCGTATTCGTCAGTGAGCAAATGCGACTGACGAGCAAGTTTATCATAAAAAATGCATAGGATAAACAAGTTAAAAATAAACTAAAGCGAGTAATTAAACGCATTGAATGAACCGTGAAAACACGAGTAACACGTGGACGATTGCGAGGATTGATTTTTTATTTCATAACGATGATTTAACTCGCTCATTAGCAACGCTTCGAGGTTTGTAACAACGATGCCTATCGACGATAATTGCTAATTATGTAGTCTTTGCAAGAATCTTTTCAACTCCCGGTATTCTTTTCCTCTTTGTCCCCTCTACGCTGTCACATGATGGTCAAATGAACGAATTGTAATTACATACATCGCTTTACTCGAAAACCTCACTATTGCCATTAGCGAGAACCCGTTAGCGAGAGCCGTTACGAGATAAATGGAAGTATGTAATTGCTACGGCAACTTATCCATTAAAGATCACCGATTAATTATACTTTATATAGTATTATATTGCACATATATAATCATAGAAGATAGAATATAGTGGCACGCGGTAGAATTCAACGACATCCTTTCTAATCGCTAGCTCAACGACTCTTCGAAAAATAAAACAGTGAAACGGTGTGTAATGGGGGACAGACAGCTCTTGGATGAACCGTGATCGGTGTTTGTATGAAAAACATCGCTATGACGGTACGTTATCGTATCGATCCATCTCAACGATCAATCTTAACAAAAACTATCATTTCGAATAAACTCGTCTCGCTTTCATAAAACGAATGTAAGTTTTTGATATCACAACAAAGATATACGTTAAATTCGTCGTATTATTACGTAAAACAAAACAAGGTCATTGTTTATCTTTTAACTTGTGTTTACGTATCAAGCAGCTTACACTAATACCTAAATTACTCAGCCAAAAGGAAATAATCACAGACCTAACAGTGTTTATTCGCAAGTTTGCTAGAAAGATACAATAGAACATCATCTATTTACGGTATATCAAAACTTTTTGTTTGCTTCCGTTTATTTACCTATGTCCTATTTCTGCGTAATAAAAAGTTGATCAAAGACTAATTTATTCCCTATCTTCGTATTTTATACGCGAATCTCGAGATCAGATTTCATTTTTTACATTGATATACAGGGGACAGGATCCGTTGAAACATAGGATCTTTTGTTAATTAAATTGTGTTTAAATAGAAAATGGATTTGTAAAATGAGTGTGAAATTTCGAAAACTAATTGAGACACTTGTAAAGACGACCTAGTAAACTCTCGAATTAAAGACGCAAAGACGAGGCCGCATCCATTATGATCGTAATCGATCGTAAGCCACCGTGTCGCATCGTTGCATGACACCGTGTGCTTTGTGATAATAGTATTGCGCGAAACATTACTTTACACCTAACCATACTAAAAACGCTGAAAACGACCGAAAGTAGTCAGAATGTAGATTGTGCGTGTACAAATAAGCCACGAATCCGACTCGACAAGATACCGACTCTGAAGAAGACAAACCAAAGAAATGCTACTGGTACGATTCGAAATTGAAGAACGTGCGTACGTACGTGTAACACACATGTATGTAAGTATGTATGTATGTATGTATGTATGTATGTATGTATATGTCGCGTACCGGCTTTGCTCTGGCTTGCAACAACTCCACGCAAGTTGCACACACTCGAAAGTAAGTATACACGCAAGTACGCACACGCGCTATGCCACGCCACTATACCATACTACATGAGACGAGACGAGACGAGACGAGACGAAACAAGACGAGATGCGACGAGACGAAACGGAACGAAACGGGACGAAATGGGACGACACGGGACGACACGGGACGAGACGAGACGAAGCGATACGACACAATGCGACACATCACGCATCAGCAAGTGGTGAATATATACGCGTCCGATAAAAATGTGTACACGACGTACGAATGAAAAGTACAACGTTGTATAAATCGATGGAAATACTTTTACAAGCTTCTTACCATCGTGCGCTTGTATCGAAGACTGGACAAATTTGCGTTGATCGTTTCAAAAATCCACTCTTTCTTTTCTTTTGTTTCATCGATGTTGTCTCGTGTTATCGTTCATACGAATTCATCGAAAGTGGTGTATCCCAAAAGGTAATCCAATTCGAAGAGAGATGATTAATTTTCCAGTATTGTCGAGTGTCTCGTGGCGCGTAGAAAATTCACCTCGCGACCTCGTTCCCACGCATAAACGCGAACACACTAGGGACGAATCACTCAACCAGATCTCGATACGTTTAAATACACAGGCGGTCGCGTTCGCGCACGCTCGCACGGACACATAGATACTCTCTGTTGTACGCACTTTGCATCGTGTACAGTGTACAGTGTACAGGCTCGATTATCCATGCGACGCTACGCGCGATCCTCTTCTTTTTCGGTAGTAGCGTTAACTAACCGATGCGTGTACCCCGTCCACCTTCACTCTCGCTCACTTGTTTCACCTTGCATCTCCTTTTCTTCTTTCTTTCTCTTTTTCCACTGATGTTACTATATTCTCCTATTAAGATCCTCTTTAACACATAGCAATCTAATAAGCTAACACATAGCGATCGTGCACTACTTTTCGTCACACACGATAAACACGTACACACGACGAAGGAACGAACATACGTAGCACTTTCCCGAAGTCCGAGGACGCGTACATCGTACGCGAGTCCCCTTTACGCGACCAACATTCGCAGGCCCCAATAGATTCGATAGCTGCCTTCTCCTCCTCTTCTTTCACTTCTGCACAGACAAAAAGATACCGTGTAGCTAAAAATTATAAAACTGGCATCCTCGTGTTCCATCAACCAGCCATACTTGCGATAGTTAGTATACGTCTGGGCGACATTTGCTACAAACAGAATACACAAAACACAACGAACGGGATGTTAATACCAACACAGAACGAACATGCCCGTGCGCATTCGTTCGTTTGTCGTTTGCTCGCGTGCTCACCCTGCTACACACGCAAAAACAGACACAGAGACGGAGTTATCGAGAAAGATAGAAACACCAGGATGAAAAAGGGAAAGGAAGGAAAAGAACAGAGCATCCATGAGAGCGAGAATGAAAGAATATAATACGTGCATAAGTTTGCGTGCGTGTCGTGTTTGTATACGTGTATATATGCGTGTGTATGCGCGCGCGCGCGCGTTCTTGTGTTTAGTATACGTGTTCCTGTATATATACGTGTACGTGTAAAAGAGAGAAGTTGCACGCAGCACCCTGTGCGTCTTTATCTGGCAGCTATCGAGGATACGATTATCATGCGCACTCTCTCTTTCTTCGTTTCCACTCAATGCCTCCGTGTTTCTCAGTGGCTGCGTACGTGAACGTCTACCGGTCTTCAACTGCTCCGGATCGGTGCTATTCGTTTCGATCGCGCACTCTCACAAACAAACACACATACCGACCGTAGACTCGTGTATACATTGAGAGACGAAGCAGAGCTCCTTCTTCGTCGTCGTCGTTTCGTTCGGCCGACGCCGCGCGAGAAATATACACACTTTCTTTTCCAAATATCCAGTTTTTCTTCCACTTGAACACTTTCGAATCTTACCGATAATATCCCAACGTACTGTAATTGCACGTACCTCTTCTGTTTACTCGAAAAATCCCGGTTTTCTGGCCTGCGATCAGTAAAGAAAAAACGCAGACACCGCACCTCCCTTGTCAGAAAGCACTCACGGCAGACCGCAACACATGGCTACGGGCCTCCACCAAGATCGGTTATCCTCGACTCTATTCGGCAAACTTCGGATAGGACCGTACCTATCGCTCTGGTTGCCCTTCTCTTCCCTTATGAACAAGGAACCAATGCTTTTTTTCATTATCTCACCATACAAATAATTTCTAACAGATTAAAAAATTTCACTTCGTTTTACATATTACGAGCGCTATTTGCGGTAAAAGTTGTATCGATCTGCAGGATATCTTTCACATTTATATATATAGGCTTGCTAATTTCCGATTAATATTGTATCGATAAATATTATGTTGTACCGTTTGAATTTTATGAATTCATATTTTATTTTATTATGAACATTGTCATTTTATTCATTACTAGATACGTAATTTTCTTATTTTTCTTAATCAAAAGTAACACGTTTTGGGTGCTTGAAACATAAAAGGTTACCTTAAGAAGTGTAGATAGTTTTTTCTTGTTCGAAGATATATCGAGGGTTTTAACTGCATAGAAGCAGATGTGAATATGCGGCGAGAAAATAAAGGAAGGAAACTAAAGCAACAGAAAAGAAAAAGAAAATGAAAGATAAGGAAAGGGGCGCCTGGTCGTTGATTTCCGGTGCTGGCCAACCGTTAGAAGCAGGGCGAGGGTTCTGCACAGGCGTCCTCCGTCGTCTTCTACCGAAGGCCGTGTGGTGTCACGGTGAGCGTGGCAAAACCCGGAAAGAAGAAAAGAAGCCGAAGGAGCGTGGAGAAGTACGAAGGGACACGAAGGAGCCCGAAGGAGCTAGATACCCTCCTCCTACTCTTCCTTCTCCTCCTCCTTCACCTCCTATTCCTTCTCCTCACCATCTTCTCCTGGTTTTCCTCGTCAAAAGCAGCCCTGATTGTTAGCAGTGTGTATACATATATATGTACATCGAAACAAAAATCTCTTTCTCTCTCTGTCTTTCTCCCTTTTTAATACTCCTTTTATATGTAATCTCGATGTATTTTCTTACATGAGCCTTTCATACATATTACTCGATAGGAAAATTCAACTTCAGATAAGTCGAATCAAACTTGTTCGACGCAGCCACCACATTCATCCAAAATATGGTTTTACAAAAGATTTTATCTTTATCGTGAATTTCATAGAACAATTATACTGTTTTCTTTTCCTTTTTTTTAAGTACATCTTCATTATTGATATTTATACGATACTTTGTATAACGTATGCGATAAACCGATCGGATCAACTTGTATATACATTGACTTTGATCCTTGGCAGTTTCGTAATGTATGTTCTTCAAGATCCTATCCATAGCTGGTACAGAACATTTTGTTTCTCTCCATTGCTCCATTGCTCTTCTTTCTTCCCTATTGTCTCTCCTTGTCAGAACTTCCCCACTCAGCATCGACACCACGTCACTTTACTTTTTCTGCTCCCCCCTTCTATATATCCACACACACGTGCATAGTGCATACTCAAGTTCGCTCATTCGGTTGGTTCTTCTCGAGTACCATCTCTTTCTCGTCGACGATTCTTAGTTCCCATAATGAACCGTACGACGTGGATCGTGGCTAAGAGTAAACGGACGTAGCAGTTCCATTAATGATAGCTTTAGAGGAACTTGACCTTTTCAAGCTACCAGACAAATCTACCACCAAAATTCATTCCGTATATTATACTTCTATGAGTAATTATGCTGTTCACGAAAACCCATCCTTACTTTATTCTTCTTTTTGCTATTCTTTCAATCTCATTATACCCATGTTTGAAACATTTCGAGTCTTGAGTCATTTACATGACAGTTACAGACATCTAATTATAACCCGATTTGATCGATTAAAAAGGAAGAAAAAAGAAAGCTACCACTTGTTCGTATTTCGATTTTATTATGCATAGTGTTATTAAAATGCGACGATATTTCCGTGCATTATTACAAATACAAAAATTTACAACATAATTTGTTCAAACTCTCAAAACGATCGATGATCTTCTCACTACATCACGGTAAATAGTATATCTACGTATAATTACTTACTGGGTTTGAAGCAGTAATAAATGCGGTAAAAACGAGCTGTGAGGTAAATTTTAATGCCTCTTCTTTACGATATACCGATCCTGTTCATTCCAGGCACATATATGTATATATATATATCCTTGCTTACACCATTTACAGATTAATTTTTCTCAGAAGAAACAAAGTATCAGAACAATAATAACAAATGACAATATCTGTTTAGATAAAAGTTTTCATTAAGCTTCCAAGCAATTGAGGTAAAATTTTACGCCTTGATTGTGTTTCTCTCTTCGTGTTCAATTCCTTTCTCTCCCCTTTCTCTTCCCCCTCTTTCGTATACAACCTCTCAACAGTTAGTCCCTCGTAAAAGTGTCAATGATTGAATGCTATACAACGAAACGAAGAAATCATCATATATCGAACGAAATTATGTTACTTTGTAAAATATTGTTTATTCCGTTGTTACATATTTGTATTCGATAGAGAAGAGACGTTTGAAACACAGTGACATTGCTACTTTCGATAAGCGAAACCAATATCAACATCGCAAGAGTGGTCGATGATGACTTATGAAATGCTCTTCCGTAAAACAATTTTTTTTTTTTTTCGAACATCGAAACTTGCACGAAGTAAAGCAAATTTTCTCCGAGGATTCCCAATGTAGATCTTAGCTCGATATTTTTTTCCAGTCTCTTCTCTTTATTCTTCTTGTCTTTTTCTGCAATCGATTCGCGAGAAATCTTTACGACACAAGGACAGCGGTTTGAAGTAAAATAAGAAAAAAATGAAAAGAGGAGAATTAGAAAGGACGACAATGTTCACTGTCCCAAGTTTGGTATGTCCGAGCCACGAGCGAAAAGCAACGTTGTCAACGAATCGATATCCGGATGGGCGTGGCGTTGTCGATCCTCGCGGATGCTATAATGTAGAATTTCTCGATGCGATCGTTTTCATTCGAAAAGTTTAGTGTCTCGTAAACTCGATTCGATTCGACTCAAATCGACGTTGCATTGATTTGGTTACATCGCGTCCGGGTTTCGTTGAACCATTACCAAAGCTACACTTATCTTACTGCTGTACGTTTCTTTTCTTTTTACTTTCTACAACATTAACTAGGAGCGTAGTGTCATCGCTATCTTGTTCCAACATCAACATTCATTTAATAACCTTTTCCATCTGTCTCGTTCTCCAGCCCCTTTTCAGTATTTTCTACAATCATTGAACTATAAAAAACGTGGACGAGAATCTTGCGTTTCTCGAAATCTATTTCAGCACGATAAAAAATATCGAGACCAACTGCTTCGAATATAACGCATTCGCTAATTGAATTACAGTTAGTTTTGTTAATATCCAAATTAATATCAATTACTTATCTTTGCAACAAATACTTAAAGTCGTGTATAAACACGATAGGACTTGAAATTACAATTTGCTTGGTGTAGAAGAGATTCGATGCAAGTTTAGTGTGAGTGGGGCGTTGCAGAAGCAGAAGTAGAAGCAGAAGCCTAGTTGAAACGTCGGAGAGCAGATCGGACAGGACTGACAGTGGATGCGTGTGCGGAGAAGTGGATGGGAGAAAGGACGCGCGAACGAAAGGTAATAGGCAAGGGGAATGCAAAGGAAAAGGGAGCGTGGAGTATGAAGCATAGAAGAAAGAGAGGGGAGAACTAGGGGAGAAAAAGATAGGGGACAGTACTACGCGAGAAGAGTATTCGCAGCATGTGGTCTTGTCAACCCCCTCGCGCGCACAGTTCTCTTTCACTCATCTTTCTCACCCCCTCGCGTGTCCTTTGTGCTCGTATCTTCCATCTACTTCACACACCGATTTCGTAGTTTCATTGCCGTTACACCAGTTAAATTCCCCCTAGGTTCGAAATTTAGTTTCTACCTCGTCTATCCGCTTTGTAAATACTAACTGCTCTATACAAATGCCCGAAACCCACTTAACGTTTCTCTTTTGTGTACAAAATTGTAGGTAAGCATTTACTTTACTTTCCTTTCCTTTCTTATCCTCCGCGTATTTTTCTGGTTCTTTAGTTTGTAACCCTGGTCTGGTAGTTTAGTTTGTTACCCTTACGGCATAATTACTCGAAATTATGGAAATTTTTACACGTCCTTACTCAATGAATCAATCGACAGATCGCTCCATAATTCTTGCTTTAGGACAAATTACCTCATCGAATCGTTATAGAGAGTATCGAATCTGCAGGGAGTAGAGACATAAACTATTTGGTTCGTCATACGACTACATAGGATGAAATGGTCGTTCATCTGTACTTGGCACATTTTCTCCTACTTTGACTTTTTCCAACGTTCCATATACCCTTGTCCCCTAATAAATTTCCTTCTTCTCTGTGAAATCCATTTACAGCTTTACCTTGTCCCTTCTCTTCACAGATCATTTCATACAATACTAATGAATGTACACAAGTGTACACTGTGTACGCATGCGCATACGCATACACGCTTGAAAGCAAATTAAAGCTCTCTCCGCTTCCCTTCGTTATTCTGTGTATTACATTAGTACATTTTATGGCACAAGTTTGTTGTGGTAATAAAAGATAACGGTAAGCGAAAGGTTAACGTTGCCAACGAATAGACGGTCGGTTCTATACATCGAGAAAATGAAGAAGAACAATTACAGAATATCTATAAAATAGTCGATACAGCAGGTAGGAAATCTGTAGCTACGTCACTGAACGACTACCCTCTAGCGGTTCGGTAAGTTGCTAGGATACACCCCATGTTCGAACCCTCCCACGATTCGGCTATCGGTGCCCTTCTACTTTTCACCGCGTTGCTTCCATTGAAAGAAAAACACCAGCTGAATTAGATGCAGATCCAAGCCGGGCTAAATTCCACGTCATTCTGATTTATTGTTAATAGTCCCTCAATTTCGAATTTATCCTGTTAACTGTATATTAGCAAACAAATTTACGAACTTTATGACTACGTTCTACTATTTATGACTTTAATGAATGAATACTTTTCGCCGATGACGAGTACTTTCCTTAATGACAGAACCTTTAGAGCCAGGTCAAATCTTAGAACAAATTTAGAAACCTAACTTCCAATACAAATTCATTCTTAAATCGTGGTAGTAAATTCAACTATTCGACGACAATCTGTTCTCATTCTTGTTTCTTTCCTTTTATTTTCCTTTATTGTAATATTGATATTGTTATTAACATGACATTGCAAATTATTCGCGATACATATTTTCTTACCAAACCAATTCATTCATCACTCAAGTATAAAATTGTATCTATCTTTACGATCTTTACTTTATCTTTAATTTTTTATTGAATTGCAATGGTCACAATATTCTTGTAATATATGAAATAATTGATATAATATTTAAATTTTCGTACTTAGCTATTCTTACCGCCCGCCCCCCTTCATTGTCGCCCACCCTCTCCTCTCACTCTCTCTCTCTATCTCTCTCTCTCTCTATCTATCTATCTCTCTTTCTCCTTCTGATACATTAATTGCTTGTTTTCACAAGTACAATGTCGTATATCTTACTACCTGGGTAACTACATACTTTGTAAGAACATGGATAGGTCGCGCAATACACTTATCTGATATACATAATTCTTGGAGAAATGAAATTCATTTACTGCCGACGCGTAGTATCATGTCTAAATGTAAATTAGAGACAAATATAAAAATACAAATAACACTTACCGTTTCCTTCTAAAGACCGGAAGTTGTTCCAGATTTTTTAGTAGTGACATCTTTCGTAGTTGACGCGAACTTATCTATTCGACATGTACCGGTTTACTCGCGGTAACCGGTACTAACCCCAAATATGAAATCAAACACTTGATCGTACACTATTATCGAACTGTTTCACATCTGCACTTTTAAACAATTATGACAACTCAATAGAATATCACAAAAATTCACTAATAATATGTTATTTAAGTAGAATTACTCATAAATACACGCTCAAAATGGCAACTCACGAACCAATCGTCTCTGCTTGTGCGTTTACCAATACTACTGTAAACACTTGGTAGTCAAATTAACGACTATAATATTGAAAACTTGTCATGCTTCCTCATTATAACAAAAAATTAATCGATCAGGGAAACGATGGAAATTAATTATACGTGAAAGTAGTCCATATTATATCATAAATATATATGATATGGAAATTAAAGATAGTCATGTTGTATGTTGAGGTTGACTAGGGTATGTGAAATCCGGCAGTCACAGGTCGAGGCGCCACTAGTGTCATGGTCTTTTCCTGTTCACGCTTACTCCAAAGAAGACGTGAACGAAATTTGTATGGTAAGGGATTCGAACATTCGATAACTTTACCTGTTCAGTTGTGTTGAAAAAAGTGATATCATTATATTCGCAACGTATAAACGATAGTCGGTGATTAAAAACGTATAATACGTTCTACTATTTACCAGCTAAATATGTTTCGATTTGTACGCGCGACCACATGGCCACATGTCTTCGTGTTATTCGTATACAAGTTTTTATATCAACAAAGTTGTGGTGTTTCATAGATAACAATGAAAAGACGTTAGAAACATTCAATTTCGAAGAAATTGCGCTGAATGTCTATATCGTTTCAACTACTTCGCGCTGTTACAATTTCTGTCAAACTTTATTAATTATACAACTAAGCAATGTTTATACATATTTCTTTCTCTTTTTTTCACTTTCTTTCTTTTTTTCCTCATTTGTGTCAATGTATTGCGTTGATTGACATTTAACAAAAGTAAACAGCGTTTGCAATATTTAAATCCGTTAAATATTTTTCAAATTTTCAATTTTTATATTCATTTTGCAGAATAATGAATATATTCTCTCTGTGATTTATGCACATAGTGCTAAAAATTGGCGATCTATGATTTTGCATTATTAATATACAATTTATATAAATAACACATATAAGAAGTTTTTAATGATAACTTTTATTTTACAGATAAATCATGGCTGACATAGAAACATATGACGATATAGTGGTACCTACCACTACAACTTTGCCAGTGGCACTTTCTGCTGAATTGCCAGAAATTAAATTATTTGGTCGTTGGAATTGCGATGATGTACAGGTGAACGATATGTCATTACAAGACTATATCGCTGTAAAAGAGAAAAATGCAAAATATCTACCACATTCTGCTGGACGTTATGCTGCGAAACGATTTCGAAAAGCTCAATGTCCTATAGTTGAACGCCTTACAAATTCTTTAATGATGCACGGAAGAAATAATGGCAAAAAGTTAATGGCAGTAAGAATTGTAAAACATGCCTTTGAAATAATTCACCTGCTAACGGGTGATAATCCTTTACAGGTAATGCATATATTATAGTCATTTTTTTTGTAATTATCTATGGTCATTCTATTTTATATATGTACATAAGTAAAATTAGAATGAAAATGCGTTTACACACGTTTATCTTTACGTTTATTACGTTTGTACGAAGGTTCTTGTGACGGCTATCATTAACTCAGGACCAAGAGAAGATTCCACGCGTATTGGTCGTGCTGGTACAGTTAGAAGACAAGCGGTGGATGTTTCTCCGCTACGACGAGTAAATCAGGCCATTTGGTTATTATGTACCGGTGCTAGGGAAGCCGCATTCCGTAATATTAAGACGATTGCCGAATGTTTGGCGGATGAACTCATCAATGCTGCCAAAGGTTCGTCTAATTCTTACGCGATTAAAAAGAAAGACGAACTCGAACGTGTTGCTAAATCTAATCGATAAACATGTTTATTTGTGAAAACATAAAATAAATGATATATCTTTAAAGTGATTCTTGTTTTATATGTTTCTCGACCTTTTTGTTTATATACTACATGTATAAGGATACGTCATGGTAAAGAAAGATCGAATTGTTATTCGAATAAACGTTATTCGATCTTCGATTTCATAATTTTGTCCGTTAACGAAATAACGAGCGAATTCTGTTACAAGGCTAACGCAAAAGTAAACAAAATCAACAGGGAATGATTCGATTAAGATAAAGAAGGAAGGGTTATAAACGATATTTAGAAATTGTATGATTCTTTAATTTGAACATACCAAGCGTAGTTGACAATTTATTGTCGAGATAGCGATGTTGTAGCGATGCAGTGTTACCACTACAGAAAATATATCGTATTGTATAATTTAGAGGTTGAGTCAAATCGGAAGTTGATCGCGTAATTGGTTTTTATTTCAGAGAAATAGGTCGTACATGTACGATCATGTCAGGATTATTGAAAAAGGTAATGTCTCTGTGTATAACTTAATATAATTAGTAACTTGCTAAAATAATTGAATAATATCTCTTTCATTGTCGAAATGGTTCCGTCATTTCGTTCAAAACATAACCATACCGATAACGTAACGGTATGGTTATAATAAACATCCCAAACCTTTTCTTCATGTTCTGTTCAATAACAATATCTTTTTATTCATAGTCAACAAACTTAACTGGACTCGCTGTATCTTTGAATCCTCGTGTGGAACTTCGTACATTGTATGAAAGAATTTTACGGCTCGTAAATGAGATGCCACAGGACTACATTTACAGGAAATCTATCGAAAGTTTGGTTAAGGAAAGGACCGATATTATATTACAGGTTATTTCTCACTTCTTCCACTAAGAAGGACTTCTTAAATACTAGATCAGATGAAAACGATATTTAGACGATATTTTTATTTCGAATCGAATTACAGATGTAATATGTACATATCTGACGTTGCAGAATGAAAGTGTTCCTGCTATAGAGGAAAAGATAAACCAGGGACAAATCGAGGAACTAATATTTCAAGCGAAGAATGAACTGAACTTGGTACAGGATATGTTTGAGTACAAGCCATGGGAAAGCTTGGTGGAAAAAGCCCCTCCGCATCAATGGACTTGGCCCCCTCACAAATAATTTTAATTATCTTTCAAATATTTGTACATAGTACTAAGCGAATAGCTTATCGGTTAATGTAATAGAATCATAGATTAAATTATACTTCCATGTAGCAACGCATTGTCAACGATCGTGTTTATTGTTGATAGCAAGTACGTATTTCCTAAAGAAAATAGTTGCTAATATGAGACATGAATAAGCATTTAGTTATGAATAATTGAATTGCGTTCGATTTGTGTGAACTTGGCGTGCGTAAAGACACGAGGTGTGTTGAGGTAAAGGATCGCAGAAGGAAGAAAATCGGATGATACATCACGGTTCAAACATTGAGCGAAAAAAGGTGGCGAAATGTTGAACAGCTACGTCTAATTGTTGGAACTTTAGAAGAAACGTCACATGACACACTCATATAGAAGGAATACGTTGAAAGGAATGCGGCAAGGATGAGATAGGTAGGGGAAGGGACAATGCTATGCATTACATGGTTAGGTGAAAAGGATGGAGAGATAGTAGGCAGGTTGGTAGATAGATGAAAGACGAGCGATGGTAGGAGAACGGTTTTAACCAGTGTTCACAGGGGTGGGGATTCGAGGGCCGCCGTCGCCGCCGCCACCGTCGCTCAGTTCCGATTTCGCGTCGCGTTCGAGGATAAGGACCGCGCGGATCGCACTCTCTTTTGAGTCGTCCTACCATCTAAACGCACCGTGCAGTTCGACGATTTCGCTCTTTGTTTTCTCCTTCCTCTTTTCTCTTCTTTCCTCCTTTCTCTTTTTCCTCTTTTCCCATTTTTGCAACTATTTTCCCTCCTCTCCCTCACTTTGATCCTTCTCTCATCCTTACTCTATATCTTGTTCTTCCTGCTGCCATACCTACTTTCTCATTCGCTTTCTCGTCAGCCGATTTTCGTCTATCCTTAATCGTTCCCTATTGCCACGCTTAATCTCGTGGCAGACGTTCACATACCGAAAGTACGATTATAGTCTCGCGAATTCGACATTTGAAATTTAACTAGTCGTCGGGGAAATTGCGCGTGTGCTACAGCGTACGATTACAGTCGATCTCTAGGAAGAGAGAAGCCGTACCACACGAAAATACTCGCGACAGTGAATAATATCGTACAATTCGACTTTTACGTGTTGTTTGCTGTTTATTCTACGCTACCGCTAACTAACTAATTAAGGCAAGTATATATGTACATGTAAATGTAATAACACTGAGAAAATGGTCGAAAAATGTGTATTTATCGCAATCATAGGATCGATAAATTTTCGATTCCTATATTGACGAATAGGAGTGTGTTGCTTCCAGTTTTTCGTACGATGACAGGATTTTAAAGAACAGGAGCCATGAAATTACTCCGAAATCGGTTCAAAAAATGAACGTTGTACGAATTTGTATCCCGACTGCTTAAGAATCGATGGCCTCCTTTCGAACGCAAAGACCTTTCGCGCGACGCGACGCAACAGAAATTTTAAAAGGCCGTGTATTCGAAATGGCCAACAAACACGGTGGGAGCATCATTCAGGAGATAAATGTGCACGGCAGATTCTAAGACGAGGAACAATACTCGTGGAAAAAACCGTGTCCCTGTTCCCGTTCACGAATACAATGCGTGTAATTTCGTTGATTGCGACGAAACGAAAGCGGTAGAGATATTAGCATCGGTCGAACAAACAGCGAAAACAGTCTCGCGGGAGATTTGTCTTCGCTGATTTCTCGAACGATTCTCGAATCATCGATCGTGGAAAGAATCCGTACGATCGCGGTCGGTTGTTGTCGCGAAAGATGGGAGAAATACGGGAAGAATAGACAAAATCGGAAGAAGATTAACGCGCCGTGACGTTGCCCCGTTAGATGCGTCCCGCTCGATGTGCCTGTACCGAGAGACCACTAGCTTTGTTTACTCTTTAACGATTCCTGCAGCGCGACGTTTTCTCTTTCTCGTATCCGTTTTCCTTTTTTTTTTTTAATCCATAGCCGCGACAGAGCTTTTGCAAAAAATCGGAGCACGAGGAATCATTAAAGATTTTTCGTTTCATATATTTCGAGAGGATGGTTTGAAGTTTAAATTTTTGTTTAAACTTTGTTTGCGACGCAGGTGAGAGGGATTGCAAATGCGCGTTGGTCGTTTTTCGCGCTAGCCGTTCTGGCTTGAGTTTCCGCTTAGGTTACAGCTTAGACGCGATTAAAACGCGTGCAAGTCGAGCCAGAATATCGATTCGCTTCGCTGGGGACGTTTCGCCGCTTGATTTTTCCTTACCGGTACACTTTATCAGGGTGTCACATGCAACAATAGTTCAGGTTCGGACGTGGTACTACGTAAGGATAATGCGATACAGAGCTATCCAAGGTTAATCGACGGCGTTTACTTGCGCGTTTTACGAACGAGAAAGCCGTGCGCTGAAGCGGTCGATCGGCGCGTAGGAAGTTTCGAAGAAGGAAATTTGGTTTGCGCGCGCCCTATATGATGTCAAGTTTGTTCGCGCAGCCGCAGCTGCATCGAATCGTAAGCAAGCGTATACTTGTCTACTTTGTGTATACGTCTACGGTAGCGCGTTGCGCGTAGTTTTCATTTGTTGCCTATTAACGAAGCTTTCGCTCGGTAGTTTCCAATTAACGAGACGGTATCTCACGGACAACGAATCTCGAGTCGTAGAGCGACGGTCGTATTACTCTCCTCGCTTCCTTGAGAAAAGCGGTTCACTTCTCGCACGGAGGACTGTCGGATCTTCCATCCTTTCTCTTCTAACACTCGTAGTTTCTTCAATGCGCGGATGATTACGGTTCGTTTCGCTTCGTTTCATTTCGCTTCCCATCCGTTTCGTTTCTTTCGATTCCGTTCGACTAGACGCACAGTTTCACACCGTCTTCTTTCCTCGATCAACGTCGTTGGCAGGCTCATTGCTAATGGAGCCCTTCCTTTTTCTTCTCTCCTTTCTTCTCTTTTAACGAAGGATATATTTAAAAGAGCCGTGTCGGAATATCAAATAAAATCATTCGGATCTTGAACGCATCGCTGTTCCTTCTTTGCGCAAACACAGCTTTCACTTCTCGCTGGTTCTTGCCATTTGCCCTTCAACGTCGAGGACGTTACAATCCTCGTTGAATTATCGCGGCTGAGCATGCCATTCTTCATCAGTCAGCGGATTATGGATTATGAGTAGCATTCGTAGTAGCTCTATTTTGGTTATAGTCGATATGTAGAATCGCGTTCGCGGACGATACCTGTTGGGGAAAGAAAAGTATGGCGAAATTTGACCGACTCCACGTACATATTTGCTTTAGAGGAATCGTGGATCCGCGCAACGTGCGCAGGAAGTTTCGCAACGAACGCTTCATCTCACGAAAGAATCGCACGTATGGGCGGGCGCGCGATTGACCTGGATTTTCGATGCTAGTTTCCCGGTAATGCGACAGCAGTCAAAGTACCGCGCGCAGCAATAACAGAGAGAATCGTGGTTTGAATGAGGTCAGTAGTCGAAAGTTGACGAGAGAATAACGATAGGTACGACGACGATTACGATGGCAATGATGATGACAACGCTGTAGTGATGACCACGAGGGCAAACGAGTTAAGTCGAAGCTAAGAAAGGCAAAAAGACAAAATAGGTGTATATCGCTTATATGTTATATACTTGTTAGTAGAATCGCGTTGCACGAGAAAGAAATGCTCGGAAAAAGTGGTGGTTCGGGAGAGTGGTCGAAGGGCCTCCTCGGGCGCCGAATATTCCGCGAACTTCGAACATCGAATCGGCCGCGTCGTTCCCTCGATTACCGATCGCATCTATCTCTGCTTCGTGTCCGAAATGTTCCGTGCTCTCTTTCATTCTCGCATCGATACTCCCCCTTTTCTCTCTCTTCCTTCTCTCTTTTATTAACCGGAATGTAACTACACATATACTTAGCTCTCTCTTTACCGGTACACATTGCTCGACGGCTGCCACCACCAACACCATCATATAGATAACGCACACACGTCGTTCCCTCCCTTCTCTTTTCTCCGCCTTTCGCTCAATCGCTCTGCGAACCTTGCTACGTAGCTTTCCTTCCGCATACCAAAATTCCTGGGAAACGATGCTGAGAAAATAATTCCGAACGATGCCGCTTCTTTTTTTCGCTTTTGCGGCGTTCTTTCTTTTCTGGTTTCGTTTGCCTCGTTCGTTCGATCGAATCTTCGATCCATCGAGATTTTACGCTCCTGCTAGCCAACACGCATGCGCACAGGTGCGGCGAACGGAATAGGTGCGGCACAGTGCACTTGTGCGACTCTGACTGACCCAGATGCCTCGCGAATAAAACCCATCCGTACTCGTTCTCGATATCCTGCCGTTCTCTTCTATCTTTCTTCGACTCTCGCACTCCGTCCTCTTCCTACTTTTTCTTGTCTCCTTCTACCTGCAAACTTCCCATTAGGACCAAACCTCAGCCCTTCTCTCCTTTTCGTTTTAGCTCGCGCTCAGATCCAACAACCGCGCGATAATCGCTGTTCGATGTATTTTCCAAAAAGGAAGAGCTACGCGCTCGTTCGAGAGAATACGCGACGATGCAAATGCCAACTCCCGCGTACTCGTTGTTGCTGTCGTCGTCGTCGTCGTTTGTCGTTCGCGTTTGATGCGTCAAACGATCCGGTTGGGCATATGCCTTACCTAGGCGATTTTTGCGCGGGAACGCAACTCCGAACTAGAAACGTAGAACGAAAGAGCAAATGGCAAGACCCACGACGATCGAGCAGTTAAACGATAACCGGTTATGCGTTTCGTTCGCTCTCCTTCCGTGGAACTCGCCTTCGTTCCTGGATAGTGTTCGGCGCTTTTGCTTTCCCTTCTCTTTGTCCTCTATATTTCTTTCCGTCGCTCGTCGTTTTTCTGATCGTTCTCGTCTTACGACGCTAACGCCAGTGCTCGATAAGCGAGCGCGAAGTGACGAAAACGGATGACGAGCAACGGTCGTTGTAAGAAATTTTGCCGCGAAACGACGGAAGAGGAAGTGGCACGTACGAGCAAATACGGAAATCGTACACAGTCTATTACGGTGCCGCGTAATACATACGGCATTCGAACCGTTACGAGAGAAATCGAGGCGAAGGTCCGACGCGCAACATCGGTCTAGAGCCTGGGATCATGCAACTATTCGGCCAACGACTCACGTCCCGTGAAGCGAGCCAACGATCCACGACTAATCGCCGCTCTGTACCCGCTGTACGGTAGACTTTGCCGTGTCAGAGTCGAAACGATCGCTTCTCTCCTTTTTTTCCACTTGCCCTCCTGTCGTTTTTCTCCTTTTCTTCTTGCGCTTGTTCCGTTGCGTTGATTCGGCTAGGAATAGGCCACGAGTGCAACGAGACGTCGACATCGATTCGTGTTTTGTCCTACCGCGCCAACTGACGGCATTCTCCCGCCATTCTTCCCCTTCTGCGGACTGGTTTATCAACTTTCGGATTCCTTCCGCGGATTCTTCCGTTTACGTTCTCATCGATCGAATTTCGGTCATGAAACGCATTCTCGACTTCGAAAGCAAAGAGAGAATGCGCAAGATGAGAACAGGCTGGCAGTTATCGCTTGTCCGCTCTCACCGGATATACCGGATCGAACTTGTCCTGGAAGACTCTCTTTTTCACACGTGGACCGCGACCTCGATCCGATTTCATCTACGGCGTGTTTCAATTTCTCTTCCTCTCTCTCTCTCTCTCTCTCTCTCTTCTTCTTCATCTCCCATACATACATAGATGCAGGAACGCTCTCAGCCGATTTTCCGATCACTACCGACCGGACTAATTGGGCTATTGGCAGCAATCGCTCCGGCGGTAGACGCACGACCAGCCGAAGGTCGAGGAAGCGTGATGACGCCGACGAAGATGCCTCTCGGCACAGCTTTCTCCTCGCTTTACGCAACAACGTCGGGAACGTTGCTCGAAAGATCGAATACTCGTTTAGCGGAAAAAGAGTAGGCGTGTAAATTTACTCGTCGTGATCGTATTTATCGTCGCGTCTATTCGAGCGTGATGCGATTACTTGAGATCGAGCTAGTCGATTTTTCGAAGAAGACGAGCAACGCGCACGCAGTATATCCCGCCGGCCGTCGATTTATCGAGACTCTTGCACTAATTCGAACCCGTTAGGCAAAACCGTTACCGCTGGTATCGAGCACGGTTGGTCTTCTCTTCGGTTCGCTCAGTTCGTCTCCACGAACGAGAAGCATTTCGTTGGCTCGACCAACGTTATGCCAAGTAGAACGAAATGAGTGGAAAGCAAGAAAGGCAGGGAAGGCAAACGAGGCAGAAGAAGGCGAGGATGATGAAATTACAAAGAATTTTAGGAAGCGCCGAATGCACGGACGATGGAGGATCGGTCGCGGTTCTCGTAGCTGCAGCGAGGACGCCGCAGGGTCGTCGAGATGGGCAACAATGGGAGCAGTTCTCGAGATCAGCAAGCTGCGTCCGTGTGTTCGAACGGGCTGACCGTGCCGGATGGAGCAAATCGGGGTTGGTCTCAGTCCTTCCCTCGGGAATTAACGAGACATCGGTCGCAGCCAACCGCTGCGCGCAAGGTCCTCCCCGAGCCACCGAATCAGAGGTTACGCGCCACCGACAACGGAAGTATCATACAGAACGGTGGAACGATCAGTGGTCGCAGAGCACCGACGTTCGCGTCGTCTCGCGACCTCGCCAAGGTGAAACTCGTCGTTAATTAGTAGAAAACGAACGCGACCTAGAAAATCATGCATCATTGCCTTGACCGTCTTTCTGTTGCAGCGTACCAACGATCCTTCGTTTCGGGAGAGAAGCGGTTCCGCATCGAACCTCGTCCAACCCTGTTCGAGAAGGATCGATCGGCACTGCTGTCGCTATCGAGCCGATTCGAGTCGGCCAGATGCGAACACCAGTGCTGGCAATCTGAAGAAGTTTGGCAGCGAGCCTGATCTTCGTTGTTCTCCAGATCTGGTCTATCCTCCGACCCCGGGCCGTTCCGATTTATCGAGCAACTCGATCGACAGGCAAGAGACAGTTCCGCCATCATCCAGCTGTTACCGCTATGGCAAGGAATCCAAAGAACGACTCGAAAGCGCATACAAACCTAGGAAAAAGTACAAAGCTCCTGCTCCGCCGGCATCTCCCGCCTCTCCTAGTCTCCACGGAGACTCCTCGCGAGATGTCGACTCCCGCTTCTATCCGCACGCGCATTTCCATTCCCATCCTCATTCTCATGCTCATCAATTCGAACACCATCACCATCGTTCTCAAGTTCAACCGCCTCCACGAAGATCCCGCCTGTTTAAAACTCGCGCCGAATCGAAGAAAGCCCAAATCACCTGGCAGCTGTCACCGTCGTCCGATTGTGATCGCGAACGATCGCGACCAACGCAACGAGACGCGCCCAATCATTGGAACGGCGCTCCTCGTCCTTCTCGGACGAGCCAGCATTCCGACAACGACGAGGTCGTTGCGGATGTAGTGCCTGTTAGTCGGCACGATCGCGATCGTGCAAACGTCGATGAACATCGCCACCATCGTTCTAGGCTGTCCGACCACGGAAAGAATACGCTTCAAAGAAGCATCAGTAGCCCAGAATTTCAAGCGGAGTTGATTCGAGTGGCTAAAAGGGTTCGTGACAAATTAGATTCCAGCGGAACAGCGTTTGACGAATCCACGCATGATCGTCGGGGCGACCGTTTCGACACGGAAACGGTCGGCCTTGCCGATCAACGATCGAGTCGTCGACATAACGAGATCGAAGATGGGCGAGAGAATCGCGACGACGGTAAAGAACGGGATCAACGCGGTCGATCTTCGGATTCAGTCAACGTTATCGAAACGGGCAATCGCGAAACAGAAGGAGGCGTCGACCGCGATGCGATCGCTAAATCGAATCGACGTCGCCGAACCTACGAAAGTCCGGCATCGAGGGATCGGTCAGCGAACGACGTGGTTGATGTTGTTGTCAACAGTTCCAAGTCGACTGAAGGGCGACCGTGGCAGCATCAGCAGCAAAATTCGGATCCTGGCAGCAGACGAGACGATGACCGTCGGTCGAAGATCGTTTCGGCGAAACAAGCTCCCGATCAAAAGTGGCCAGACGTCGCGATAGCCGAGAAATCCGAAGCGCGACCGCTAGGCAACGAGTACGTCGGAGAAACGGGCAACTCCGCCCCGAACGAACGATCAGAGGATCGAGAACACAATCAATCGTAAGTTTCTTTTCGCGACTCATTGACGGTTCCAACCGTCGATGGTTTCCTCTTTCGATAACGTACGCGATAACTTACACCTGTCTTCGTTGCCTGTTAGATTTGCCTCGACGACGCCAAAGACCTTTTACTTCGGCATGAACGAGGGTTCGGCTGCAGAGTCTCGAGCCCACCAGGACCAAGATATCGAGGGAAAGTTCGAGTCTGAGATCAAGTTTCTGCATCGCGATCAAGCAGACGGCCGACCTTCCTTCGTCGCGGATGCTACTGATGACATGGACGATAATGTGAGTCGTCGATCGCTCGATCTGCTCTTTTTCTTCTCGTTCATTTCACGAACCGTCCGGCGAAACGTTTTCAGGAAAGAAACGTGGTGGAAAATATCTCGCTGAAGCTGCGTCCCACCTTGCCGAAGAAGCAGTTGGAAATTCCGCGATTTTCGCCGTCTGCTGCGTGGAGATTGCTTTCGACATTGGAAACACCAGGCCCGAGTATGAGCACCGCCAGCGAAGAAATCCCGGTTCGTAGTCGTAACGTTTTTGTTCGTTGATCGATCGTCACCTTCCTCGTTTCGATCCGGTTCGATTCCGGTTGAAACCGCGAATGTCGTCGGGCGTTCGTTTCTCTTTTAGGTGCTGTTCGAGGAGCGAATAGAGCGGCTCTCGAGGCCACCACCACCTTTCCCACTGTCTTTGGGACCCCGCAGTTGGCACGACAAGTCCGGAGATTCCGGTATATCCGGGGATGCCGGAGCCGGCAACGAGGACTCGTTCGACGTTAGTACGATCAACAGGATGAAAACGACCGCGACGAGGCCGACTTGGACGCCGCAACAGGATTTGGGAGAGGAGTCGAGCAGCGACGCCGGCGTCGACTCACCGCCGCCTTTATCCACTCCATTGAAATATCATTCTCCTCGAGCGCACGTCTTCTCCCTTTCGTTGCCCAGAGACGAAGCCAGGACGACGACGTGTCTCTACGCTCCGGAAACCAAGGCCAGGGAGGCATCTGCGTTCAATTCGCTTCAGAAGCTGAAGAGATCGGTTTCGGGAGCTTTCGGTATAGGTTCCAACGAACATCAGAGAAAATGTACTCGCGACGTTCTCGACGATAACTGGTTGTTATCGACCAGCGCGCCAACCTCGTTGCAGCACAATCGCGGCCGCATCGAAGCGGCGCGGATTTCGCCCTCGATTTGGCAGCCGTTTCCGTGTCGAGATCGCGTCGCTCGACGCGTTCAACGTTCGCGCGATAGCGACGATGACGATAACGACGACGATGTCGATGACGACGACGAAGACAACAACGACGGCGATAATGGCATCGATGATGATTTGACAGAAGACGTCGACGACGAACGAGACTCGCGAATCAATCAGGCGATCGACCGCGATGCTAAAGTCAAAGAAAATGATTTTCCAGTTATCCTGAAGCCTCCGTCTTTTTCGTATCTTATGCCTGGCGGTCACGTTATGTATCTGCCGGAGACTAACGAAACGGAACATCGAGCGCAACAATTAAGGAGTAGAAAAATCGGTTCTACCGATTACGCGGAAACCAGCACGATCAATCGCGAACAAAATAGCGAGGAACAAGGTGAATGTCAGCCTGAAATCGCTCCTTTTCGATTAAACGCGTACAAGAATGCCGATCGAAACAGCAACATCGACGTAGACAACGACGATAACAAGGAGGACCGAGTCGAGGAGACGAACGAGCGCGAGGAAGAGGATGAAGAGGAGGAGGAAATAGAAGAAGATGACGACAACGAATACGAGGACGAAGACGAGGACAAGGTCGGCAACGTATCGAAACGACGATGTAAAAGATTGAAAAGTCGCCTTGGCGGCAACGATCGCAGAGACCTTAACGAGCTTTCGACTGGTCCCGAACCACGCGAGAACGTCAGTCAGCCAAAGCAAAGGAGAACGTTCTTGTCTTCTGCGAACGACGACCAAGAAACGCGGACCTCAAACTCCGACGCGATCGGAGAATCAAAACCGCAAAGGAAAAATAATTCGAGAAGCAGAAGGTTCACTTTTCAGTCGACAGTTAGACAGATAGAAAGACGTCGATTAGCCGAGAAGCTATCGAGGGAAGCCGAAGCGAAAGAACGGCAAAGAAAGGGCGAACTCGAAGCGATGCGCAAAGTGGAGGAAGAGTTTCAACGAAAACGCGCGAAAGAAAAAGCGAGTATCAGACAACAGTTGCGTCTTTTCAAAGAAATGGAAGAGAATTTCAAGTAAGTATGTCCCCGACTCTGGGCTGAAAACGACGAGTCAACATGCCTTGCATACGCAACTATACATACCTATCGTGCTACAACTCGATATCTCGAGATCGTTCGTTGTTGCAGTAGCCTGCCGACCCCCGACTGGGATGGTTCGCAGTTGTCCCGTGCCGATCCGGACGGCGCGCCTTCCTCCACCGCATCCTCTCCTACTTCGTTGCCAACTGGGAACTCGTCCACGATCGCACCTGGCAAACGTTCTATCGGTGACACGGATTCGACTAAACAACTTCGCGCCGAGCGAAAAGACTTTCGACCAAAGTATTACGATTGGTCACCGGATACCTGTAATCATTTAGACAATCACAGACAAACAACTGTTCATCCAAAGATAGTTTGCGACATTCCGAAAAGTTCGCACGTTTTCGTCGACGCGAACGTCCAACCTGGCAAGCCACCAATTGCGTCCAATTCTACTCCAAAGTCGGACAATTATAGGTAAGTCTGATTTGTTGAAACGATATACCTTTCTTCCTCTGTCTACTTCCCCCTCTCTCTCTCTCTCTCTCTCTCTGTTTCATTCGAGACGTTACGTTTCTCTCGTAGGAAAGATTTCGCGCACGGCACCGTGGCAACTAAAACCTCTTTCGCGAGTAGCGACAGCGAACTGTCCCAATCGAACACGAGGCCGCATTCCAGGCAAAACAAAATCAAGAGCAAACCCCATCGACCTAGGTAGGTTCGAGCATACGGAATCTCGATTTCCTGGTGAACCGAAAGCTTAGAAAATAAAAACGCTTTCTTCGCCGTTTGCGTTCAATCGCGTTGATATCGATCTTTTATATGGACTCTGTAGCATACGATACCTATACGGTACCTATGCTTACGATTCTTAACGGGACCCTGTTTCGTTCGTGTTCCATTCACGATCGTTGATCGTTTCGTGGAATTTTTAAGCCGGGCATGATATAGAAATAATCCTAACGCCTCTAGTCATCTAACAACGCTTCATTAGAGCTAAGTTAATATCGTGCATGAATCTGCGACAGCAGAGTCTAGCGAATCGACGACTCGTTTCGAAGAAAGAGCGTTCGAACGATCGGTCGATATACATGTATTTTTTCGAACTCCACTGTACCGCGTTAAACAACGGCCAAACGAGTCTTGCGATTCGCAACCCGAAAACAGAAAAACGCTTAGCCGAAGACTCGAATCGTCGAATCGCTCGAATTTTTTCGTCAAACGCCAAGAGCGAGACAGTTGGAACGAAGACAAACAGCGAACGAACGTTGAGAGCAGGTCCGGTAGTCCAGTACGAAGCGTGGCCGCAGCAACCGCATCCGAGGAAGATTTGTCGCTGCTGGTAGAATCAACGAGACATCCAAGGAATCCTACCCACGATTTTATACTAACCGGAGTGCAACCGTTTTCGAAGCGAAAAACATACAAGCCGATTTCCTTCAATCCTCGTCCACCTCCGCCCATTCCGAGCTAATCTCCCGTTTTTTAACCAACATTTTTCGTGACAGTATCGAGAATATGTTGCGAAACATACCATTTTCTATCTTTACTACGACTCTATATATATTGTTATTATGTATATAACGCGGTGTATATATGTAATATATAATCGAATAAAATATTATCTTGTTTTTACAACGTGTTTTCCTATTTCGAATGTGGCGGCGGTTACAGTCGAGTTTAGTCGAACTCGTCGCGCATGCGCAGAAAACTAATCGCAACTACAACCGATCGAACTATACCTCGTTCTGTCTGTTGCTCAAATTCGTTTATATTTCCTACTACGATGGATTATTCTGATGAAACGGGACGATCCAACGACATTGATTCGTCGACGTCGAATCGTCGACGTATAATCAACTGTCTGTCCAGCGTAGGATCTAAAACCATTCGTAAGTCGACACCGTCGAGCGCGCTCATGTATGTACTGATTTATGTTATCGTATTTTCCTATTCTTTACACGCTTTCTCATATTTTTATAATCTCTATCCAAAGACGTAGCGAATTCGAATCTTTGATATCGGATAGCAGCGACGAAGAAGAAAACGCAACGATCGACCAGCTGGAGAAAGCAACGCGATCGAAAACCGGTAAAGACACAGCCGATCCCCCTCCGGCCAACGCAGCCATTTTCGAAGACACGGACGAGGCACGTCTCACCGAAATTTTTATTCTACCTCTTCTTCCTTTTTCGAAAATGTCGAATCAAACAAACCGGCGATCAAAGCTGCGCGTTAAGTCTTTCGTCTTTCTTTCCCCAGATAATTTTATCGATGATTTGGAACAACAATCATCTTGGCGCCGCTTATTATAACATCGTTACGTCCGAACTATTCATTTTGGAAGACACGATGGACGACGTTGAACGTTTCGACGTAACGAATGCTCTGTATAGGCAATGTTTGCCGCGTTACGTGATTACGAACGCTGCAGCACCCGCTGCTTTTACCAATGCTATAAAAAAGATATTGACGACAGAAGCATCGAACGAGGAAACGAATTCGTTCGATTCGCGCGGCACCGTGTGTAACGCCGTGTTGAAAGTAACCTGCAAAAAGGAGCATAACTACGAACGGTGTTCTCACAGGGTGAGATGTCTTCGACTCGACTCGGAGCCGAAGAACGCCAATCACGTGGACAGACTGACCTTTTTGAATACTATACTCAATTTTAAATGTTGCGCGATGATACACGCGTTGGGTTCGCTCTTGCTGTTCATTGACAAACACTGGAACAATATCGCGTTGGATCCGTCCGGAAAACCGTCCTTCGTATCGCTTAATTACCTCAACCTGTAAGTTGAAATCACTTTCCTTCCACTCTCTCATCATCCGCAATGTTTTCCATTCTATTCGGTTTTATATTTTTGTGGATAAGCCGAGATTTAGTCATAATGGACGAAGACACTTACAAGTCGCTGAATATCGTCCAAGCCAGAGATCATCCGAGTCTTTTTAAATTTGGCAAAACAAGTACAACGATGAAAGGAATCAGTTTATTCTCGTTACTGAATCGTTATTGCCATTCCAGACCGGGAGTTCAATTCCTGTGGTAAATTCTAGTTTATCTACTGTTAGTCGCGTATGTTCGCGGCAGACACCTAGCTGTCCTATTGTTTTTGTTTGTATCTGTAACCGCAGGAAGACGCTACATCATCCGACGCGAAACATCGCCGTATTAGAGCAACGATTAAACGCTGTTGAATTTTTTCTGAATTCGAAGAACCAGAGCGTTGTCGAGAATTTATCGTCTTGCTTAAGGCACGTATATCGTTTAACCAACACCGTGCTTGCCTGTTGTTCCGGACCGCAAGCCAAGCCATCCAATTGGTATAAATTGCACAAGGTTCGATTCTTTGTTCCTATTCCTTTAATTGCTGAATCCAGTTATAAACGATATACGAACGATTCTTACGCTTCGCTCGATCAGTCAAACGGTTTCATTTGCTTTTTCAGACCATTTCGCACGTAATTTGTATCGCCGACATATGCGAAGAATACGCAGAACGAATAGAACTGTTTAGGCAAATAGCCGAAAGTATCACGAGCGAGATGCAATACGTTAAGTACTTTATCGAATACATAGTGGATTTTGGTGAGAGCAGACGCGAAAGCAAGCTCGTGGTTAAACCGAATGTCGACCCTTTGCTGGACGAACGTGCGTGCAAGATTTATCTTGATTGTTGCTACGAATCGTTAATCGTAATCGTAATCAGAGCCTCTTGATTCACAGTGAATCATGTGCGACGTACTTTGCCCGAACTGCTTACGCAAATGGGAGAGAAAGATATGCGAGAGCATCTTCCATCTTCTGTCACCGGTTGTAACATGCTATATTTGCCAAACATTGGCTACGTTTTAGCGATAAACGAGTGGAATCCGACTCCGCCGACGGAAGATGCTACTTACCCTGGTTTGGAATTCAAATTCAGCATTAATCAGGTGCATTATTACAAAAGTTCTTCGGCGAAAGGTCGGTGTCTCGTTGTTTCGCTTTTACGAACCAAGCTTTTACACTTGTTTATTCTCATTCGGCTGGTTTACTCTAGAACTAGACGAGACCGTGGGTGACATCATATTGAAAATAGCTGTTCGGCAGAATCATATCGTACAAAAGTTAATACGATACATAAAGAAACACACAGGAACAATTTTACGCACGATTCAACTGTGCGCCGAATTGGACATGTAAGTACCCGTAACCGTAACCAAAGGTCGTACAAACAATTCGATGGTTAACACGCACTGCTCGACCGTTATAGTTTATTGGTGTTTTGCAAAGTGGCGCGCGATTATAACTATGTCAGACCAAACGTGACCGAGTCAAAGATCATAAATGTGGTCGAAGGACGCCATCCGCTGATGGAATGCGCGACAACGTTCGTGCCAAATGACATACGTTCGGGGGACGGTGCAAGTTTAATCAAAGTTTTAACAGGGCCAAATTCTTGCGGCAAAAGCGTATACCTAAAACAGATTGGACTCGTAGTATTCATGGCTCATATAGGTTGTTACGTTCCTGCAAGAACCGCGACGATAGGAACGATATCTCGTGTTCTGACTCAAATGTCGAACACAGAAAGCATCGGACTGAACGCGAGTTCGTTTCTACAGAATCTTCGGCAGGTAGGCAAGCGGTGTACGTTTCCCTGAACCGAATCGAAAAAACGAGTTTGCATTTCAGATAAACGTGGCCCTACGCGCATCTACGTCAGATTCGATCGTAATATCGGACGAATTGGACAGAGGAACGTCCGAAATTAGCGGATTGTCGCTGGTTGCAGCCGTACTGAACACGTTCGCCGAAAGAGGTTCGAACTGTCCTCACGTGTTTGCCGCGACGCATGCGTATAACGTACTTGCGTTACTGCCTCAAACTCCTTTAATCGAGACTCAGGTGAGAGAAAACATCTTTGTCGATAGTTTGTACTTGTGTACAAAGTACGACATCGTTTCTCTTCCGCTTCCTCTTCTCTCTCTTTCTATCTTTTCCTTTCTTTGAAATATAGACGTTCGAATGTGTGATCGATCAAGATGAATCACTGGCTTTTCTCTACCGTCTGATCAACGGCAGCACAAAGCGCAGTTTCGCGCATTACGTAGCGAGAATCGCGGAACTAGAAGAAGACGTTGTTAAGCGAGGATTGTTGGTAATTAAGCATGATTAACTTAACGATTGTTTGGTAGGATACGAATCATTTAGTACTATACTTATAATTCGATCAATCGCAGGTATTCCAGAAGATAAAACAACGCGATTTACCATCGAGTATTCATTGTCGTATCGATAGGTAAAATAGTTCCTACGCGCAGCATCGTAAAATATGTAATTATCGAGAGTGTTTGATTTTAGAATGAAACGTATCGCCGATCGATTCAAAGGAGACGACGATTTAGATTTGGAGGAACTAAAAACACTAGTGCGGCAAGCTGTGTTTCCGAAATAATCGCAGGCACCTCGATTCGAATAAAACAGTCGTCTGCTACGAACGTTACAGCGACAAATAAATAAAACATCTTTGTATTTTATACGTAAACGAATGAAAATAAAACGAGTTGAAATTCGAGATAAAATTAAGATATCTGGTCTTCCGCAACAGCAGGCCACCGATATTTATCGCTACGTTTCAATTTCACGTCCGGAGTCTGGTTTTTATCTTCAACCTGATCGTGTTTAAATATTTTCAAGTGGTTACGATCAGGCGAAGAAAATGGCCGACGGAGCGATGTTTGAAATTGCCAATAGATGGGGGGAGAATGCAGCTGCTCGGAAAGAAGTATGTGCACAGTAACAGATGTCGCGGCAGTAATGGTCGACCGAGAGTTGGCGCTCGCAGTCTTTCCGTTGTCAATAACGGACACTGGCAGTATCCCGGCACAAAATCCCGGAAACATCTCGTTCGTGAAATTCAACGAATCTTCGAATGTAATTTCGAGTCGTTGCGTTTTCGTTTTGGCGTAGTTAAAAATTCGTGGAAAGAGAGCGTGCTGTCGCGCGGGTTACACGAGCTACCGTTTAAACGAGAATTCGCAAAACGGGCGTGCCTTGGACACAATCGGCGACGTCCCTGACGTGAAAATACACAACGGCAAGAGGTGGTGGACAACGACAGCGAGACTGCGACTGCGGTTAAGATTGCGACAAAGAGAAGAACGAACAGCGGCGAGGATAAAGCACGGGGACACCGTGTACCAGCAAAATAGGGCAGAAAAACGATAACGGCAGCGGTAGCAGCAACGGTGACGGAAAGGGAAAAGTACGAGTTACGACGGTGGAGAGGAACGCAGCACAGCCGCGTGATTTTGAACGCGAACGCTGGCGTAACTGTCAACGGTCGGATTTCGAAGTCTCGTAAACTACACGGTTTCCGTAAGGCTTCTGTTGCTCGAGAATCGCTGCGTTTTTCTCGCGTCAACATCATCGACGTCGCGTCGTACCGTCGTCGTCGTCTTCGTCTTCTTCATCGTTGTCGTGTTCGATCCGGTGAAAAACCGGCCGTCTTACGATTATAGCCACGGCGTGAGAACACGACTAAATGACCATGGACCACGGCATGTACAACATTGAGACCGGCAACAGTATAAATATCAAGAGGACAGACGGTGAGTAACGTATCTTGCCAAAGTATTTTTAGACATTTTCAGACAGCCGATCGCGTGCGCGATGCCTCGCACTTTCGTTATCTACTGCCAACGAAAATCGAACACCTCTTGACCCGTTTGCTTCCCCTTTTTTGTTTTCTCTCCTTTCCCCGTATACAACGAATATGCGAGCCACTTCTATCGTCGTTATCGTCGTTATCGTCGTTCTCGTCGTTCTCGTCGTTCTCGTCGTCGTCGTCGTCATCGGGTAACCGTTTTCGCCGCTCCGCGCCGCGCACACGTTTTTACCGTAAAACACCGATTCGTCATGATTCGCACGTTGGTACAGCGATCAACTATTCCCACGGAGACGAAAGTCGTTGATAGTACGTTGATACAAGTGAATCTAGCGAACGAACCGGACAACTTACCCTTACTCGTGCAGCCGCTGCACGCCGCATGTCGCGCATCGTATATTACGTCGCATCCTCCTGTTGGCCAACTACATATATCGATATACATACGTCGCCTACTCGCGTAGATGGGCATTGGGCATCGCGATGCACATACACGATAGCTACCGAGAAACGTGCAAATAGTCGCGATACGCAAGTCTATATAAGTGCAAGTTCTTGCCCTTGCGTTCCAACTGCTGACCTTTTCTCGCTATATTTGTTTTCTTTTCTCCTTTTTTAAACTTTGTTCGAATACGAGGTTAGTCACGTCGCGCCGCGCCGGTGTGAACCAATGCGACAGACCACGCGGTCGTATCTTTCGTTCGGTCGCCGATCCTCTAGTTCCTTCCCATGCGACAACGATCGCGTCTCGATACCAGCGATTCCGCTGCTGGCAGATGAACGGATATCCTTTCACCGCGAACGCGGTGGGCTCCTCTTGTCCGATGTAACTCGTAATGCAACGAGACCAGAACAAGAGATGCCGTCGTCTCTTTCGAATCGTTAATCGCATCCCTTCTTACGCACTCTGAATGCTTTGCAACTCTACAGATGTTGCTAGAAATATGTTCATCACGATGCATCGGTTCTTCCTGAATCCTTCCGCGACATGGTCCTTCCTCGATCGAATGCAATCGACGTTTTCGAGGTCGCGAGAAGGTTTGCGCCAAACCAACAACGCGCTATTTTATTTACTCGCGCTCTCTCGGTGAATGAGTCAGATCGTTCGCCAAGAAAGGAGAGTCGGTTGGCCGCATCGCAGCGGCCAGAAACGATCGTTGTCGTTGGTCGTTACGTTCGATCGAGGAATACGCGATCGAGAACGACGATCGACGTCGCAGTAGTGTCCGCCGAGAACGGTTAGCGATAGTTGGAAAAGCGCCCGTACACTTGCAGGAAGAAAGCGGATCGGTGACCCAATCTCGACCACGGTAATAATATTTATAGCTTGCACCCGTCCATATAAATAGGAATACGCGTACGACTATACGCGCGACAAGAATCTTCGATCTTCGATTCGTTGCGATTCTCGCGCGGTTCGCCAATTTCCCAAACGCAAATTCGATTATCTTCAATCGTGATCCAACATTACGACTCGTTACGAGTCGTTAAGAGCATTACACGCTGTCTGCAGGTATTTAACAGATACCGTGTAGGATGTATTCGCGATCGAAACGCAGCTCGACGCAGCATGGCGATGCAACAAGTGGCCAGGTCCCCCGTCGTCGCGTATATTATATGTACGTTAGCGACGACGCATTTTCGAGGCAACATAATGGCACATAGTCGTCGCTATTTAGTCTTACCATAATTTATGATTGGGTCGAGGGCTCAATAAGAACCGACCTCGGCAGACGACTTCAAGTTGCCGAACAATACGGTGCTGATGATACGCGTTTAGAGGATGCATGAGAGTATTATTATTATTGCTGTTATGCAATTTAGGAGATCGTTTTATTGCCAGAATTATCAAAGAATAGAGACATTGTTCAAACTTCAAAGAATCTGGTCGCAAAGTGGGAAAGACAGCGACACCTTTTGATATTAAACGGACTGTGAGGAACGGCGCGTTACTTTCTTACCCCAGAATCATTGGCATGGAGCGATATAACGACTTTGCCTTTCGCGTGATTTGTCTTTAACGCGTATATACCTCGCAACTACTCGTGAGTTGACGAGTCAACGAATGACTCGCGTTCGCCGCCGAAATAGGCCGTTTGGTCGCGGTGCAGACCTTGCCCGAAATTCGAAATCGAAATGAAAAGCGAATAGAACGACGACGCGTGGTCGATTCGCTGCGAATCGCGCAC
The DNA here is from genome assembly GCF_014825855.1 of Bombus pyrosoma. Taxonomy (NCBI): domain Eukaryota; kingdom Metazoa; phylum Arthropoda; class Insecta; order Hymenoptera; family Apidae; genus Bombus; species Bombus pyrosoma. Next base: position 5,353,420 of record NC_057774.1, read on the forward strand.
ACGTGGGCGCTGCATCCTTATAAGGACGCCTGTCGCGAGATTCTTACGCCTCGCCGAACCTTACCTTTTATCCGCTCTTACGTCATCTATGAACACGTTACCTCGCTGGATATCTCCGCGAGTCTGGAGATCGACGCGTCCTCGATCGAATAACCATGCGAAACGAGAAGAAACGATTTCCCTCGCCTTAATCGATTTAAAACTTTGCGAGTTTAAAGCTCGTGATCACGCGTACACGAGCATCGTCCCGAAACAGGGGAAAACCGCATTCTTCGTTTCTTACTCTCCGTTTTACGCTGCAGTAAATCGGAGTAAAGATCGAATCCAATTCGATCGACTCGCGCGTCCTTCGTACAAATCCCTTGTTACGATCCCCTTTAGCGGAAAGTTCCTCGAATTGTCGACAAACTACGCTGAATTCGTATTTGTTTCAGGTCGTGTCCACTCAGCAGTCGTTTCCGGCATTAATTGGGAACAGCGCACCGTCACCGTAGAATGGTTCGAAAGAGGAGAGACCAAAGGGAAAGAGGTACTTCACGCGAGAACGACCGAGACATAAAGTACGCGCGAGGTTGCTAACGTTTTCGTTTCCTGTTTCGCTTTTAGGTCGAGATGGACGCGATCGTCGCCTTAAATCCCGACCTGACGAATCAAAAGACCATGGAACCACCTTCGCAGATCAACAATCACGTGTTGATTTCCAAAGCAAGGGTACGTATCGCGCGATCCTTTGATCTATCAAGCGCTCTTTCTCTTTCAAACAGCGCGCGACAACCACGGAAGACGAACCAACAATTAGAAGAAAAGAAACGACGAAATCGCGTTTCCATCGTCCACACGATGGAATTACGTCGCGCGTGATCAAGCAATTTCAATTTCCGTGTACGTAGTGTTTTTAGGCAACCTTTCATCCGCGTTCGTTGTTTCGGCGAGAGACACGTGTCGTAGCTTTGGCGCGGCTCGCGTCGAATCGCTACCGATCGAGCGTGCGACCACGTTCAACGTCGCAACTCTCGCGTCGTTCCTGCTACTAACACGATTACATCTTTTTTTCCTCCATGGACGCTGCTCATTATCACGGATTTGGGTCTGCGATGGATCATCACCGATATCGGGTCTCTCCCGTCCGAAACCGATCGCATCCCCCAATACGACCTCGCATCGTCGTGTCATCGTCCCGCGTTCCCGCAATCTCTACCGGCACCACTTCTTCTCGACGATTCACGCTCGTCGATCCTCCTCCGCCCCCTCCTAATATCGTCGCGGTCGTAGTTTATCTTCGAATCGTATCTGGTTCGAATTACGTGTCCGATTCAAATCGCGCGCGCCATCAAATTCGAACGAAAAGCAGGATTCTTCGGGCGAAGAGGACGAGGGGGTGGATGAGTCGGAGAACCAAGAGGAGGGCTCCCTTGGACGGCACGGCGGTCATACCGCAAGAAACGGCCTTGCATCCGCAACGCTTCCTGTACGAGTCGTTACTGCTCTTTCGGTAAACGCGCGAAACCCACGCTCCTTTCCTCCCACCCTGACACTCCTTTGTATTTCGTTTATCCTTAAAACACACGCACTCACACGTAAACGCTCGGCTTTACTTCGTTTTATCCTCCTTCTCTCTTTGCCGTAAAGCTAGATTTACATCGGTCCAGTAGCATTGCAGTCCACTGATCCAGTCCAGCACTGGATCGTAACTGTGATAAGGCAAACAGCGTTTCGATTCCAATACAACGTCGCTATCCCAGCGAGCAATCCAATCCAACTTCTGGATCGAAAGTCTATTTTTCGATCCAGCGTTAATTCCCACCAACGCGATATTCTAACGTTCCTGGAGTCGTGTAGGCGACTCGATGACCAGTGCTGGCTGAAGCGTAGTACAGTGCATTCATTGCCACGACGATTTACCAACGATTTTCCAGTGCTTCGTCTGTTTAAAGGAGATTGGAATACCGTAGACATGGACCGATTTTCAGTTAAAGTACTGGAACGCAATCGCATGATCCAGGAACTGGACTGATGTAAACCCAGCTTTAACGTCAGCATTTTTCTCTCCCTCCCCATTTATTTTCCATTCCCTTCTCTCTATGCTACTTTGCCACGTTTCGAGGATCGATCGCACTCGATACATTGCGCCACCTCTGTCGCCAACAACCACGCGCCTGATACCGGTTTCCTCACCTTATTTTGCGTTTCCTTCTTTTTAAGCTCGTTTCTCGTCGGAACATTGCGATTCGTTCTAAAACGACGTTGTCGTCGTCGTCCCACGCACGCTTCCTATCATTTCCTCGCTTCTCGCGTACTCGCATTACCGTGCTTTTCGTTCGATCGAACGTCGGACGTCGAACAACGAGTTTGACGTCAATCAAATTGCGATGTCTCATCTCGCTTTCTTTTCTACCACGTTCGTTCGATTTACATTTCCTTTGCTTTTTACCGCGAAACATCGATTCTGTTCCGAGTACGCCGTTGTACGTATGCACGTACGTACGGAATTACGTTTTATCGATTTCGATTCGTACATTTTGCACTCGCTTTTCGGTCAACGTTTTTTAGACGACGTATCGTACCCACGTATCGACCAACGTTTTATTTAACTCACCATCTCCTTTCATTGTATTCATTTATTTATTTACTTATCTTTCTTATCATTGGTTATTTTCGAACACCATCGAATTACAGAATATTAAACTTTATATAATACTTGAATAACTCGTGTTAAAATTTCCTTTGACGACGTTACGTTATGTTTTCTGTTTCTTTTTTCAGCATTCAACCAAGCCGTCGATTCCAGTAAAAGGTATGTCGTACGCGAGCAAACGTTACGTACGTATAATGGTTTGCGCAAATAAGAAAAGTCGCGTTATCGTTTCTTAATCTGACGAATCGATCGAGTTGATGTCGCGCGAACGCAAATGTCATTTAATTTTCACGATTGGTCAACGGCGATCGATGAAACGTTCTCACGCGCGTATCGTCGTGTTGCGATCGTTTCGCGCCGCGTTTACTATGTCGTGGTCACTAACTCTGGACGGATCGATTTGCCAAGCGATGGCGAATGAAATACGCGTGGTGTAACAGCGATGTCAGCGTCATGTAAAAGAAGCACCACCAGTGGCAACGAGCGGCGGTGCGCGAGTGTTCACGCTCCAAACTATCGATGCTCTTGCGCCGTATGCAAAGGCACGCAAGGGCAAGGACCTCGACGGACGATGCGCTACGTATTAAACGAACAGAGTATATAATCGGGTCGTGCGATTCGAGCCTACGTTTCTTCCATTCTTGTACACTCTCGTCTACTTTCTCTTCCTCTCGCTCTCTCTCTCTCTCTCCCTCGTTCTCACTCATTCACAGACACACACACGTCTTTCCTTCCTTCCTCGTTTCTTCCTTCCTTTCTCTCCGTCTATTCTTTCTGTCGATTCTACGAATTCACCTCGTTCGCCGCGGTCATCGCCATGAGGTTCGATCCGTTGGGCTACTGTTTCGGAAGAAAAAATAAGATCAACGGCACTGAGGATGGGAAGACCGAGGAATTGGTTGAAGCCATCTCGGAGCAGGTCTCGGCACACGGTAACACACACATGCGCGATTCTCTCGATACACGCGATCGCGTCCGAATTTTGTTTATTTTCCCGCAAGAGTCGGTCCACCGAGTAGGCTGCGCGAACACGTTCGTTCGATTCGACCCCGAAACTTGAACACATCACGCGACTGATGTATACTTTGCAGCGGGTTCCAACAGACAATTGTCGCGACAAACGGGTCGGCCAACCAATATAATGCCACCCGGTGTTACCGTGAATGGACACGGTGATTCCGTGGCTGGATTAACGAGCCGCCGGGAATTGGAGAACATCCCACCGACACCTACGTCAACGGCCGCTTCCTTCAATGCCTCCATGGCAGCGCAGGCCAAACAAAAGCAACAACAGCTACAGTCTCAGCAGCAGCAGCAGCAACAACAGGTACAAGCGGATAACGGGCGAGTTAGACGGTCGAATGTGGTGAAAGAGGTGGAGAGGCTGAAGAAGAACCGCGAGGAAAGAAGACAGAGACAAGCGGAGTTGAAGGAGGAGAAGGAAGCTCTGATGAACTTGGATCCTGGTAATCCGAATTGGGAATTTCTTGCTATGATAAGGTCAGTCCCGATTCTTTCTTTTCTCGCGTGATACCATTCAAGACGTTGACGTCTTTCCGTCGACAGGGAATACCAGAACAGCATCGAATTCAGGCCCCTTCGAGAAACGGATAGCGTGGAAGACCATCAAATTACAGTGTGTGTCAGAAAGCGTCCGTTGAACAAGAAGGAGATCGCGCGCAAAGAGGTAGATGTGATCAGCGTGCCTAGCAAAGATCAGATGGTGGTACACGAGCCGAAAGCCAAAGTCGATCTAACCAAATACTTGGAGAACCAAATCTTTCGATTCGATTACGCGTTCGATGAAACTTGCAACAACGAGATCGTCTACAAGTACACTGCTAAACCTCTGGTGCAAACCATTTTCGAAGGTGGGATGGCCACGTGTTTCGCTTACGGTCAAACGGGAAGCGGTAAAACGCATACCATGGGAGGCGATTTTAACGGAAAGACGCAGGATTGCAAAAGAGGCATATACGCGATGGTAGCCAAGGATGTGTTTAAATGCCTCAAGCTCGTTAAGTATCGTCCGTTGAATCTGGTCATTTCCGCGAGCTTTTTCGAAATCTATTCTGGCAAGGTGTTCGATCTATTGAAGGATAAAGAGAAGCTGCGCGTTCTAGAAGATGGCAAGCAACAGGTACGCTTATATGCGTTTACTTGTTCTCTTTTCCCGTTTAGCTCGTTCCTATCTTTTCCCGTTTCATAGGTGCAAATACTCGGATTAACGGAAAAGGTGGTGGAGACTTGCGACGAAGTGTTGAAGTTGATACAGCACGGAAACAGTGCTAGAACGAGCGGTCAAACCAGTGCAAATTCCAACTCGTCACGATCCCATGCCGTTTTCCAAATCACAGCACGGATACCGGGTACGCTCAAGATTCACGGAAAATTCTCTCTGATCGATCTTGCTGGTAACGAGAGGGGAGCAGACACGTCTTCCGCCAACAGACAAACCCGTGAGTTTCACGTAATTTCCCCTATTTGTGGATGAAGGTCCACCGGTGGAACGTGTGCAAATATCGCGTTGTTCGCAGGCATGGAGGGTGCCGAGATCAACAAGTCACTGTTGGCGTTAAAAGAATGTATCCGCGCGTTGAGTCGCAAAGGAACGCATCTGCCATTCAGAGCTAGCAAATTGACGCAAGTATTAAGGGACAGCTTCATCGGTGAAAAGTCGAAAACTTGCATGGTAAACAGATTTGCGTTTCTCGCGTAGCGGTTCGATTTAAACGAACCGCGCACGTCCTTACCACTCCTCTTCCCTTGTTCGCAGATAGCTATGATCAGTCCGGGAATGAGTTCCTGCGAACATTCGTTGAACACGCTCAGATATGCGGATCGAGTAAAGGAGTTGGCCGCGACTGATCCAACGGAAATGAAAGCTTCCCCGACGGACGACGAACGGGAATTAAAGATCGAGGAACAGTCGAACAACAGTGTATTGTCGGATAGCGATTTGGCACAGCTTCGGTCTCTGAACGTAAGACAAAAAATAGAATTTCCGCGTCAGCTCGGGCTTCCGAGTTTCGAGACGGACCGGTTCTTCCACTTACTCGGTCGACTCTTTTTTTGAACAGGAGGGTGAGATTTCACAAGACCTTTACACGTTCCACGAAGCGGTATCCGCACTGCAAATGTTGGAGGAGGAAGTCCTAGACACGCACAAAATGGTCATGGACCATACGACCAGATTCCTGGATGGCGCGCGTAATGTGTTCAGTACGACTCACGAAGTAGATTATGACCAAGAAGGTAAGACGGCGTTTCCGCGTTTGTTTCAACTGATTCCGAACCCTTGTATTCGAGCGTGTCTTCGCTCTCCCGGTCGCGTCCGCGCACACACACTCGCAAATGCACGCACACACGCATTTACGTACGCATGTACGCACGCGTAATCGTTTCTATTTTCAGAATTTTTCAACTTCAGTTTGCGCCTCTTGTTCCGACATGCAAATGTTTCTCTTCTCTTTTGCATGCGTAATATCTTTCCTCTCTATACTTCCGTTCGTTTCGTTTCTTAAGCGGATCGACCTTTTATGCTTTGTTTATAATTTTGCGTTTTCTTTTTCATTTTTGTTTTGTTTTTTTTTTTTTTTGTTTTTTCTTTCCTTTTAATTCTCGATTTCTTAACGATTTTTCGATGACACGATAACGCATGCCTGTTCGCCTCGTCGCGTCCGTCTGTCCAAAAAGCTATACTACGAGCGTTACCGTACTTTTGTTTTCGGTCTCTCGTTCGTACCCGTTTATCGATCGGACAATGTCTCGGTACCCCGCGACAGAACCTAATACGGTGAAACACGAGGAGCAAAAAGGGTGGGGCACCAAGCGTTATTGTGTATGTGGAATTTTGCGACAGATTCACGCGGTAATGATAAGGCAAAGGCAAGCTGCCCGTTAGAACCGAACTTAGAGGACGAGAGGACAACGACGACGACGACGACGACAACGTCAACGACAACGATGATGGTGGCTGTGCCAGTAGACAACGATAACCGCGACTCTACCGGTGGTGACGCGTGGTCCAACCTAAATAAACTCGTCGATACAACGACAAAGAATTCATTAAAATCTCCTTGGAAGGACGAGGTCGAATGTCAAAATGACATCAATTCGTGCGATAGCGACTACGAATCGTTGAACGTTACTCGAACGACGCGCGTCGCGGCGAACACGGCCGGTATCGATTCACGTGTATCGTGCATCGAAAATGTTTCGAAGAAGAACAGTTTGCACGCGTATTCCGTTGCATACAGCGACAACTGGGCTCGGACAGTGAACCGCGCGCAACGATACAAACGGTCTACCGTTGGGAAAAAGAGCGCACAAAAATATCATTGGTCTGGCACTTTCAATCGAGACGGTGTCAAAAAATATTCTTCGCCTCTCGGTGAGAAAACGAGCGATGCCAAGACGTTTCGTTTCGGCAAGATGAACGTCGTGGACAATTCTAATTATAATTACAACTTGGATGCCTTCGACGATGAAAAGACAGCAAAGAAGACGAAACTGTTTGACGACGATAAATTCAACTTGGACGATGAAAGCGGCGACAGCAACGAGGACGCGACACGTTCGCCCGATCGTCGATCGTTCGCGAATCTTTCCAAACGCGATACAAGGCGACTTAATATATCGCAGCGGAATTGGCTGACTCGCGAACACGGGCAGGAGGATCATCGTTATCAACGAGACGAGTTTATCGAAAAAGGCAATCTAAACGCAAATTCGCCAAAACGAAGTCAACGAAACGACCACAAGGAAGAGAACCGACCCACCCTCGATGAAACACGACGCTCTTCCGAATCCTCCTACCGCGTCGACGATGACGACAATCGATCGACGATCATCGATCGCTATGAAATCACTCTCTCCACCGTCTACGTTCGTAAATCTCGTACGCCGATCGACGATCGATCCACCTTCAAATTTTTTAATTTTCTTTTGTCGTTTTTTAAAAATATTATCCTCTTCACCTTCTTACCCAGCCTGTACATGATCTTTTTCATTTACGTGAAAAGAACGGAGGAGCCATAAGTATTTTGTTTTCGCGCACGTTTATCTGTTATAAGGAACCAACGATGTTTCTTCTTTCGTTTCTTTTTTTTTCTTTATTTTTCTCTTAATACTTACCTATCGACGATGTCGTTACTTTTACGCTTTAACGTGAAGCTTTTAACGTTACAATCGAAGGAGCGAGAGACCGGTTTGTAGTATAATTTAACCGATCAGTTGAAACGATATTTCATTCGCGGATACTAGACAAACCGTTGGCAACGAGTACGTTTGTTTTTACGAGCCGAGTTAGCGAAATTTTGTTCAGTCGAAAACGAAATCGATACGGAAGCGAATTTCTTAAAATCTAAGGAAATATGTATACACGTAATATGTATATATAGGAACAAGAAACGAGGCATACGCGTTGTCATTGAGCGCGTTCGGCGCCCAAAAATCATTGTTTTTTAGCTATCTGTAAAAGAATACAAAGGCTCGAACAGCAGCTGCAACAACAACAACAACAACAGCAACAACAATGACACGTTTGAACGTAACGTCACAAACCCTTGCAGATTTGAGACGGAAAAGAACAAAGTTTGAGTCGCCCAACCTGAGGAGGTTCTATTTACGTAGACGTCTGATAGAGAGAAAACAGTTTTCCGACGGTACGAAATTATTCGATTCAAAATCATATATAAAGTCGCCTGTCAAAAGTTGCTTACCTTAATACCGCACCAGAGATATACATATGTACTAATTACGCGTTCAGGGGTCACGATTCGCGAAGACATCATTACCGCATCGGCATTTACATCTACATCACCGACGTCTCCGATAAGTAATGCTTGCTTTTAAGCCGCGATTTTCGATAAATCTATCGCAATATATATATATATATGTATAATATAAATACATATCGGCAGTAGTACCTAAGCGTAAACGACACTAAGCCGAGCACGGAACTGAACGGAATGCACTGGATCGAGAAACTACTGCGCCAGTAATTACAATCGGATACAGAGCAACGTGTATTTTTTTCTTCCGTTCATCGAACTGGTAAGCCGCGATATCGATTTACGCGTCGATTCTACTCTATCCTTTCTATTCTTCCTTCTGTTATCTGGCCCTTTCTTCTCCGATTAACAGATCTTCGTGCACCTTTAAAAATATCGCGATAGTAACCGAGCGATTGATTCTAGCGCGAAAATTCCTCTACATGTACAACACACATTAAGCTGTTAATAAATATTAGTTTTATGGAATCTTGATATAACGGCATTGTTTTCTTCGCATTAACTACTACTATTATGGCCTGTGATACAAATGGACTAATACGCGGCACGCCTCGCTCGATAAGATACATAACGAAATCTGTACGTGAATTTTTGCATTTTCCGAGTAACCGGAACGCTTTGAATACACGCTAACAATGTAATCGATGGAAGTCGATTCGCAGCGTGGCCTAATTTGCCTGAAAATTTCCAGACGATCGTTATGTTTCGCCGATCGTTTCGAAACGCATGAAACGTAAACGCGTCCCGTCGCTGCGGCAAATTCATACCGAGTCGTGCTTACGTTCATTCGCAAACTCACCAGATCCTTTTCCGTTTGCTATTTTGCAAAAGGGTAAACTACTGAAATCGACCACTGAAAACGTGTTATTTGTTGCAGAATATGCCCAAAAGTGGGAACAGCTATTGGTGCAGCAGCGTGATATCTTGAACGCCGCAATCGATCAAGTCAGTCAGTTTCGTGGACAATTGTTGCAAGAAGAACAGATCAGCCAGAAGATGACGCGAACTCGTAACTCACGATATAATTAACGTGGATTAGTTTACGCGCGCGCGTCAGAAAGAGAGAGAGGGTGAAGAGAGAGGGGAAGAGAGAAACGCGAGTGAATGAAGGAACGAATGAGTAAGCGAGCGAGTGGATGAGCGAGAGCGAAAGACAGAGAGACGAGGGCACGAAGAAGCATCTTACGATTACGATAACGATAAGGTGATGGTGGTAGCGGTGGTGGTGGTGGTGGATGGCAGTGGGTGAGGATGGCATAATCAAAGGAAAGAGAATACCAGTAAACCATCTGAACGTTCGAATACCATTGGTTTTCCGAGCATCGCTGTTACCATGATTCGTCGCATCAGCTTTTCCGTTCGCGTTCCTTTAACCGCAAACGAACCCGTTTAACGATACCGAAGTTCCTTTTCCTCTCCTCTTCGGTTTGCAATCGATCATCGATGATTCGAAAGCACGAAATACTCACGTTTGAGATGCTCGACAATGAACCGGCGATATCGAGTAACAAAATGAACTGTGGCCGACAGACGATCATCGTCCGTCCATATTCTTTCGCAAAATCGTTTACCGTATTTCCTCTCCTCTTTTTGCCCATCTTTCTCCCTCTGCTTCTCTCCTCTTTTCCGATCGCTAGCTTTTTTTCTAATTGTTCATGATGACACGCAGCATCACGCACCTAAATCATAGCACGTATCGGCGTACGTACAGAATCCCGTGCCCCGCGCGCGCTTTATTTTACCCGTAACTAACGTCTCCTTATCATTCATTTTGAACGACGCTGTTGCGTTCATCGGACGATAAATCCGTACATACGTAGATCACCGGGTGCGATTAAATCGACAATCGTATGTACGTACGTACGAACCGATAACCGAAAACCTAATGAATCAATGCACGCGCGTCTACGATTATCCAAGATGGACTGTTTTGTGTTACCTCTATGTGTCTAAAAGAAGAGAAACACGCTAAACAAGATATCCTTTAAGGACAGCGTATCCTTCTCTTCCTTCTAACAAACTTTCCGATTCGTTTCTCGCCGAGATACTTTAGACAAGGATTCTCGGTTGATTGCCTAATTTATATCGCCAAACTTTAATTGCCTGATTTCAGATGGATTGGATTTTAGAAGAAATATATAAATGTACATCTGTTAAAAGAGTACTTTCTCTTTCCGTCGAAAAGTTGGAATAAATAAAAAAAGAAGAGTTCTTATACTGCATACGCGTATTCGTCTAATCTCTCGTGTATTTGTACGGTCGTGGTTCGTTAAACGCGTATTTTCAACACTGACTTTGCTAGATCGTTTAATCGTAATCGTCCCTGTCTTAATCAAAAAATCTCAGTTTATTTAAAGTATCCCACGTTTCGACAGAAATTGTAAGTTAACTCGTCTGTGGTCAGCGATCGCGATAACTTTAGCCACCCTTGCGATTAGTATACGCGTTTCGCAAAATAAGGTTATAATATAAGTATCAAGTTTCGTACAACGTTAATTCCTGTGTATACCATAGTCTCAACAGTTACTAAATTTCTGGATGTCAAGTTGACGCGATTTCAAAAAGTATACCATTTCGTCGTTCGCTTTTGAATACTCTTTTTTTTTTTACAATTTTGCCTGGTTTTATTTATTTTTTTTTTTTTTTAACTTGAGAACCTTAAAATCCATGTTTCTATTTTACTTGCCGTCGTTTGGTTTCGTTCCTACCGTTTTCAGATTTTACGGAGAAGCGAATTTTCACAGACACGCTTCTCTAACCTACAAATGCATGCGCGCGTCTTTTCTTGCCAAAACGACAATGTCTAGCGCGTTTTGCGATCGATCCGATTTTTATGGATTCAATCGAAAGTGGGACCGAGTACGACATAATAGCAGGCAAGGAGGAACGAAGAGAGAACGAATGTGCATGTGCACGAGCGAGTGTATGCGTGTATGTATGATGCTATTGAGCGAATGAGCGAACGCGAGAAGATAGAGGGAAGAACGAATGTGTGTGAAATCGATAGGTCGTCAACTTACGTTGTTGGCTAAATATGGTTTTTATAGAAATGTATTTATATAGATAAAACTACATCGTTATATCGCATTAAAAAAAAGGAGAGATTTGCACGTTTAGCGTAAAGATTTTGTTCACTCGTGATACATATTTGGATCGAACACGCTTGAAAACGATGGGAATTATCTCTGTATCGTTTCTTTCGCCAACAAAGCGTCAATAATGTTTTATTAGACGTAAAAAAATTAAAGTTTCGTAGCAAGCGAGCGTTCAATACTTCTTTGCCTTATTATTAATCGCACTATAGAATCGAATAGCGAGATAAGAAAGAAATCGTTCGAATCGGTGGATTGGATACTTTGATACGATGGTGGGAGCAACATCGTTACGATCGGCACAAAACGTATCAGGCTACAACGGCGATACTCTACTTTTTATAAAAAGAGAGAAAAATCTGCCGTCGAAACTAAACAAAGGATTGAACAGAGACAATGATACAAATGATACGCTATTTGTCTTAATCTTTCACTTTCTTTGTCATATGCGTATCAAACGAAATACCCAACCCAGTTGTTTGATAAATAAACTATATATATATATATGTATATTTATAATCGACTTAAAGCTAGCCGATCAAATGGCAAGTTCGTTTATCGTACTGACTGCATTAATTGTTTTTGCGTAGATGATGGTAAAAAGAATATGCCAACGTAAAGACTTAGAAAATAATGGATTTATTAAAAGTCGCGTACGTATTTACGTCGTATCGCAAGTAGCTCGACCAGCGAGTAGCGATTACGCATCTAACCTTAAATTTATACGCGACGTTTTCAACATACATCCCATATCGATGTTTAAAATTCGCCTAATTAAATATTAACTTACGTATATTCCTAAATTAGATCACAGTCTTTGATTGGGTTTCACACGATTTTCCGTTTTTCGACTGTCTTGGCGCATACGATAAAAAGCAAGAGAAATTATAAATGGAAGCCTACCGGGTCGTATGGGAGAAAATGTGTCGGTAATCGTGAACGTATGTACGTCGACGGATCGTTGAGGAAAACAAATCAAGAAAAGACCTAGTTAACGAAAGGGAAAGTGTGTGTGCGGTCATGTACACTTAATAACATAGGTAACAAAACTGTAGAAACGGGATGAATGTTCAATTCGTTAGATGGGAGCAAAAGGCAAAAGGAGGACAAACATTCGCAATTCCAAGGCATAAGTTGGAGGCTCGCAAAACCCAGTTTCCGACTTAAATACAAAGAGCGCTGTTGCAGACGGAACAGAATAGTTTGGCGAATCCAGATCTTTGGTTTAACGAACGTTAACGATACTTGGGAACGTGTAGCGTAAATTGGAGAAGCTGGCTGAGGCTATTAGCCAGTGTCAAAGGCATTGGTAACGCTATCCGTCGCCACGTCATCCTCCAAAACGATGGTATCGCGTCGTTCGGTGAACAAGGTATCTTGACTAAGCGCGGGAACCTGCCTAGAGAATTCGCTGGTTGCCCACAGGAACAGGTCCAACGTTTGTTCCGTGCATTCTGCTATGAATCGAACAAACGGTCGGACATCGCCGGTATTCGCTATTTGAAGATTCTCATAATACGTGTGTCGATGCTGCTTGTGGATAATAACCGGAGGATAACCAGCTTGCATAAGAATCATGTTCATAAGCAAACGAGATGTTCTACCATTACCATCAGAAAACGGATGTATATGTACCAACTTGTAATGCGCTAGAGCGGCGTATCTAGAATAGAAGAAAGTAAACAACGATTATTTGCGATATATTCGGTCAGATGGTATGGTGTAGGATGGAAATGGGTGAGGAAATAAGTAGTTATATACCTGACTGGATGCATTCGAATAGCTCTTTCGCTGTTTAACCATAACGCGAATTCTTCCATAAGATAATGAATATCTCCTGGACCAGGAGGTACATGACCACCAACGTACACTTGAGTACGTCGAAATTGACCACCTCGAACGGGATCCACGTGTCCTAAAACACGCATATGAATTTCTAATATATCCTTAATGGAAATCGATCCCATCCTGTTGACCAGGGTCGCGTTGATGTATTTCATTGCAGCATCCAAGCCGAGAATCTCGTTGTGCTCATCGATGCTTTTACCAGCAACAGCGGTACGCGTTTCAACGATCGCCCGGGTCTGAGCTAAATTCATTGTGTTCCCCTCGATGCCAACTGTATGATAGATATGCTGAAAATAAGCCTCCTTCTTTGCCCGTATCAAGGCGGCATTGTTATCAGGAATCGTGGACAGTGTGTTTCTTTTTTCGTCTATGCGTCGGAGCATTCTCCGATCCAACTCTTCGACTACTCGAGCCGTTCTTTGACTGTTTATTAGTGCACCTTCGTGGTTCGGTTGAAAACTCAATGCACGCACATAATATTCGTTTGCTTTGATAACATCGTTCTGTGTGTGCTCCAAAAACTCGCCGTAATGATTCAAGATATCTGGGTGGCGGGGTGCTAAAGCCACGGCATGCTGAAACAATTTGATCGCTTTCTTTTGTTTGCCCGACAACTTCATCTCCAATGCCAGATACAGCGAGGTTAAAGCTTCCGCGGTGGATGTCGCCCTATTCTCTATTTCCAATTGATGACGCAGCTCAGTCCTTGGCAACGCTAAATCCAAGGTACCTTCGTCGTACACGTTTAACTCACCTTCCGTCGGAAGCGGTATAAATACATGACGATAGTCGTGATCTGAAAGAACAACTGCCATGACTGTCAAAGTTCTGAGGTTAGACAGTCCACGAAAGGGCCTATCTAGGTGGCACAAATCGTGCGAGTTCCACGGAAACTTGGGACAAACTTACCTGGTAAATATTTCAGGAAACCACGAATGTATTGAGACAGTAAGGTGCCGATGACAGCAACAGCGATTCCTGACACGAAAACGAAAAGCACGACTAGGCGATTCGCCGTCATGCTCATAGCGACATTTGCATTCTGCTTTTCGGTTCTTCTATCTTTTACGTATCCAAGCTTCTCGTCGTAGAACGAGTAACAAAACTTTTCACGCGACAACAGCATCGTGTTTTTACCAAATGCTCGACCAAATAATATCCCTTTCGATCGACAGCGAGTCGCAACATACTCTCAAATTTTTCCCAATGCGATTTACTCCTTGATCCGCACCAGGGACAAAACAACGCGTTGCTTCGTTCAACATCTCGAACATGTGTTACTTTTCGATTGGTCTAGTTTTCAACGCGACCAATCGATTCTCTCTCTCACTTTCTCGCAGATGTCACTAGTATCGATCGTAACAAGCCTGGAAGGTAGCGCCCTCGTATCGAAGCACGTATTCGCAAGATGTACGCGTCGCCGCGCTTTGGAATTCAAAATAGCGCTATTTGATTTTCGATCGGCTCGCTATAATCTACTCGAATATAAAACGCTATAGGGAACTCGTACATTTTATAAAATCGAGTAGAAGATGCGTTACGCACTTTCATTTGGACGTATCTTAAAGGGAAGAAAATTTGTCGAGACGTGTCTGCAATAATCGAAAGAGAATCGAGAATCATACGAGATAAGACGAAACGAGGTAAGGAAAGGGTAAACGATGCGAGACAAAAGATGATAATAACGTGACAAGATGAAACAAGACGAGTCGAGCGTTGAGAGCAAGAGCGTCGAGGCTAGGCGAAAGGATGTATGGCTAGTTGGGAGACGGTGCAAGTCAGGATCTGGCGAAAGAGGAGGTGGGGGAATGATGCGAATGATCAAGAAGGCGAGGTAAGTCAGTCGATGCAAGCGAATAATAGCCGAAACGACCCTGAAACCGAGGCCATCGTTGTTCGTTGGCCCGAACAACACGCAGGCAGCACATTCGTTTCTCTTTATGTTCGGTTCGCGGGCTTCGATCTCGCGCATCGCATTACCTGCAAACGCAACCATCGCGGTAAATATCTACGGTCCAGTCGCCGAAAACATGTAAATCAACGCATCATTGGCTTTGTCTTTTTCTATTTAATAATTCTGAAACAAATTATCGTCTCAAATACATACATACATGCGTGTAATTTTGATGCGTGTACCTTTACGCATCTCGCTGTAGCGAACGTCGGTAAAGCATCGCACAAACTTTGGACGTAGTTTACTGTTTCCGCGCCAGATGACGCTACCTGCGAGCTTAGTGTTTCGAGTTTCGATCGTTCGCGGAAAACACGTTCGTTTCGTGCGTTAGCTTTTACCGTTGAACGTTCAGATAGTGAGCTTTCATTCGATAAGCTTAATCGCTTAAAAACCATAAACTACGCAAACTTCCTTCCATCGTTCATGGGTGCGTCTGACAACACGAACGCAGAAATCGGTGTTTTGTTTTTCCTTCTCGTAAAGTTTACATAAACATCGTAAGTTTTGGCTATCCTCGAACAGCAGCAGTCGAACGAAAGGAGACGCCAAACAGAAAGCAGACGCTACAATACACACAGAAACGTTCTTTTCTCCCCTAGAAGTTGTTCGTAGCAGCGACCGGTTCTGCTCTAATTGCGTTTCCCGCGAGTACTCAGAACCCTTCGTTCTTCCGTTATGGTTCCCTATTTTTCAATCGAACTAAATAAACTACGACGAAGCATAATCCTGAAACGTGAAAAAGTAATCGCCTTTCGTTAATATACAACGTCATTAATAAATACATATATAGAACACAGACAGGTCTCTTTCGGTCACATTTGATTGGTCGGTTCGTCGTCGACAGGCTACATATACATATACATATATATAGCGCGTATAAGCTACGAGCAGGCTTATGCGATTTCGCATCGCCCTTGGTCCGTACGCTCGATTCATCATCGTCGCGTCCAGTCCAAGATTAGACGCTTTCGGTTTCCACGAACGGAAGACATTCGTGATTCTTTTTCGAAAAATTACTCGTAGCGAACGTTGCTTTCGTTATATCGTTTTTTCTCTCCTACAACTTCTAGGTTAGAAGTCGTCGTAATCGAACGAAATTGTACGTAGTCGATTGTAAGGGATCGAAACGAGACGACACATGGACGACGAAAAATCTTTTCACGCGAGCTAGCCAAGCGTGTTCAAACTCGAACGCGACACGAGATTCGAAGCGAACGGTAAGCGGAAATACCCATGCGTCGGAGATTCGTGCGTAGCCATTTTTCACTCGCCGTTGCTGCAAAAAGAAGCAGCATAGGTAGCGCGCTTCTACACGCTCGATCGGTCTACATTCTACATTTTCATAGGGCGACAAATCGGATTGCGAGAACGTCGTGGTGCGAATCGTTTAGAATCGAAATTCTGCCGAAGTAAAAATAGAGCACGGGAAAAAGATAGGAAACGGTAAGGAGATTAGAAAGAGACGGCGGCGGAGTTGATACACTTATCCCAGTTATCTCCTTCAAAGAGAACCGGACGCGAGAGAGCAGGGATGTCGCGCAGCATGTGTATACACGGCCGTTCACGAAACCAGAGTCTATTTCTTCGACGAGGTCGAAATCTCCTCCTCGCTCATCGTGCACGTGCACTTGGTTAACTCGCACGACGACGATTAGTATTTTCTCGCCGGAATGGTCAAATCCAAAAGCGTCTTCTCGTATAAACGCGTTTACGTTTCGAGAATCTGATGACTTTTAGCGAAGCTTTAGCGCAAGGCGGCGATGTTCGTTCGAGCGGAAAACCGACCGAGAGTGTCGAAGGGCGAGAGTTTCGATCGGTGGTTCGTATCGATAGGATGAACGAGAAACGAAGTGGTCGAGATCGGGACAACGCAACGCCACTGTTGGCAGCAATGCCGCGATGCCAAAGTATCGTATAAGTAGAAAATTGCATAGGTTTGTACGGCGATCGGCCTCGTTTCACGTTATCGTAATAAAATCGAAATCGGGAAGCTTGGTTAGATCGGCTAGATGGGGAAAAGATGGTTCTATCTTTTATCTTTATCGAAAAAGCATAAAAGCCAGTGCGGTCTATGCGGGTAAGCGACGTAGAGGCGCGTAAACCTCGCGCGCGGTCGTCCTTCCTCGAGAGCTCGGTTCTCCTTTTACGGCGTGGAAGGTCGAAACGGAAAAAAGCGGTTCGTGGAAGGCGTCTATGCTCGATCCTCGCTCGACTGCCGGGATAGTCGGCCACTTTGTCGGCGAGTTTATTATTCGTAACGGAGAATTCGAAAGAGGATCGACTGGATTATCGTGAACGCCCTCCGATCCTCTCCCGTTTCCCGTCGTTTCCCTTCGGCCGCCGCGCAGCTCCACCTTTCTTCTTTCCTGACCCTGCGGCGCCCTTCCCCTACCCTCCCTCATCTATCTTATTCCCTTTATCCTGGCCCCGACATTCACCGATTTCGCCGTTGCCGCCAACGCTGTCGCAACAACAGCAACTGCGTTCGAATTGCAACGATGAACGTCGATCGATTCGGAATCGCGCCGACGAACCATCGAATCGAATCGAAAGGCAGGCGCGCGCATGACCTTTCTCAATCGCGAGCGTATCGATTTTTCTTTGACGGGCATCTCGATCGACACAGCGCCGCGCGTTCTTCTTACTCGTTTGGACCTCGACGCTCCCGGAACCCGGTTAATCCACGAGACCAGTCAAAAGAGAAAAACATTCGCTCGTAAATTACGAGCGAAGCAACTGCGAGCTTTGCATTCCGCGGGCCGTCCGATCGACCGACCAGCGTCGAAATAAGCGACAGCGTATTATTAGTCGATATTAACCGTTGGAGCGTGTCGATCGGTGTCCTCGTACGTCTCGCGCTCGTATCTCGAAGGTCGCAGAGAAAAAGGAAAGATTTTCCTAGTCGTTTCCGAGACGACAGATGCAGGATTTCCCAGTCTTCGTGCAGCGCAGCTCCTAAACGTCCTCGGCCGAAAATCATCGTCCCTTTTATGCGTCAGGCAGCTCCCGGTCTCGTATTCTTCTTCCACGTCTTTCGGGTGTCACGAAATCGGACATGGCACGGCTATTGAAACTCGAGATCCTCGCGAGACGGTCGTCTATTCAAAGCGCGCAACGTTCCGTGCTGCGTCTCGGCTCTCTCTTTCTCTCTCTCGATAAGGTTGAAACGTCTTTTAAAAAGAGGCAGGGACCGAGAATCTCGATCCTCGGATCGAAAAAAAGAGCGTCCTTTCTGCGCGCGGTATTCAACTTACTCGTTCAGACGTTCGCCGCGAGGAAGACTGGTTACCTACCTGCGGCCGGATAAGCTGTTGGACCGATCGACGAGGCCACGAAAATCCTGTCTCGCGAGTCGACTATCGACTATGGTTGTGGAAAAGAAATTTCTCCAGGCTGCTGAAATACAACGTTCAGGCAGTGAATAGAGAAAGAGCGTCACTTTGTTCGTTTTTCCAGGGAAACGACGATTGTACCAACGTCCGTGCGAGCACGTTGACGCACGGGGAAACTCCTCTTCCTTCTTTGTCGGTCGTCCTTTTGCGCATCGCGGCTGCATGCATATATAGCGTATACCGTGTTTTCGAGTCGCGAGGAAACTCCCCGCTACGATCGGATAAATATAACTGGCGCGAATTCTCGAAGCGAACGGCCGCGAATCGTCCGGAGTTTCGTCACGTCGCGTCGCGTCCAGATACCACGTCCTGCACAGTTTTCACGGTCTCGTGAGTGCCGATGGAAATTCGTTTGCGAGCTCCTCCGATTACCCAGCTTCTCGAGTGACCCACTTTTCGAACACGTGGCGTTCGCTTTACGATCGTCTTTACTAGGCTGAAAAAACGCGCGTCCCGACGTTACGATGCCTCTCGAGCTTGCCTCGCAGCAACGGAACACAGGGGTACCATTGTACTTGGACGGCAGCTGCGTCGCAACCGTTTCAACGTGGCTTTATTTAACGATCCCGAAAACCGGGACGGTAATGCCGTGCCACACGCCGCCGATTCTATCGACCACGTTGCGCCGTGATTTCAATCGCGCGATAACGTCTGTCCTTCCCTTTCCGATACTCGATCGAGCAGAGGGAGGATTAAGTCTTCTTTCCTTCGCCTTTGCCGTCTATCTTTTCCGCTTCGAATACGACGACGACGATAACGTTTTCGTCCTGGATTCGGATAGTTTTGATTGTCGAGTCGTCGTTCGGTTGTTCCTACCGGTAATCAAATCGAGATTATGCCAAGGATTTCGTCGTGCTCCTCCAGGCAAATATCTGATAATCGGCGCGAAGTACCGTTAATACAAAACTGATTCTCCTTGCGACCATCCCTTTACGCTTCTGCGATTAAACTTGCAACTCATAAAGTACCGGCAACCCCTTCGGTTCTCCTCTCAAAGATTCACCCCATTCTGGTTGCGTCCGGTCCTGTGTACCCCACTCTTTCACAGAAATGCCATATCGCTTCGCCTGCTCGATCTTTAATCCTCGTTCCACCCTACACAGACCGCCGTCTTTCTTTTTCGTTTCTTTCCGTAAAGGTAAATGTGCATGGGGTCGGAATGGCGATAAATCAGGAATACGCGATAAACGGTAAACTCAGTTGCCAAAACGAAACGGAACGAAACGAAAGGCGCGTGGTTCCGAAGCTATGTAGGTGTTTACAACGTGACCCGAACATTTCGTCCGGAGATTCTAGAAATAGCGGTGTATTTTCCCTCGGAGGGAATCGAACTCGCGACCTTACGAGTTACACCTCGACCGCACCCCATTATATTTTTAGATGGTAAATCGAAAGTCGGTGCGCTACCCGTTCTCGCTGTTCGACTTGATATACGCGAATGTAAAGTTGGAAATGGCGCGAGCGCGCGATCCTCGTGTCATTTCCATGCCAACGTCTCTCTTTGCTTCGTCAGCGTGCGTGCAGATGCGACGTGGAATACGCGCGTTCGATTCGTCGCTCGTGGTCGTTGCGTGTACTTGCACGTTTTACGTTCAGAAAGCGGCAACGAATGGTATTGCACGCACACGCGCGCCGAAAATGGTTGACGTCCGCCATCCACCAGTGTTTGCGGTTTCGCCGTCTGCCAAGCACAATTTTGCATTCGCCGTAGCGGCAGGTATAACTGCCGAGGACGAAGCCTATTTCGTAGAACCAGTTCCGTCGGAGAAGCCTCGAGATTTACGATCGTTCGGGACCCCCTTTCGGATCGTGGCGGCCGAGCCGCACCGACGCGACGCGCGGATTCTCGTGCCTTCCCATCGCTTTGCCATGTTTCTCACCGCGTCGATATTTCCCCTCTGTCCGCGACAAAATTACCTTCTCTCGACTTTGCTTCGTTCCATCTCGCGTACCGCGACCCCCCTCTACCCCCAGCCTACAGAAACCATAATCTTTCTTCGAACGTCTACAGATTCGAGTCAAAGCGATCGATCGGCATCACGCGATTCTGCGTCGCTGTTGCTTCGAATTTCAAACGACGTTATCGCTGCCGATAGAAACGTAAATATGAACGGCGCTTTTGTAGTTACAGCGATCGTAATTTTATCTATTTCCTTCTACCGACGCTTTTGTCCGTCTTATGCAAAAGTTAATGAAACTATATACCGCATTCGATTACCTATCTGTGTATGTGTCTGCCTGCCTGCCTGCCTGTCTGCCTGCTTAGCTTGCCTACCTTTCTGTCCGTTTGCCTCCCTATTTACCTACCTGCCTACCTACTTACCTTTCTATCTACCCACCTACCTACCAACCAACTTACCTGTCCGTCCGATTGTCCGTTTACCTGCACGTCCGTTTGCTCGCTTTTTCGAACGCACCGTATTTCTTCAAGGATACGACGCTACGCACGCGGAAAAAGTAGCCGTTCCATCTCGCGGTATAAAATTCGATCGTCCCTCGATATCGTCGTCTCTCGAGCATCTTCCATCTCTGTCGAGGACAGGAAACGAGTGGCAAACGCGTTTTACAAAGTTGTTGGAGCAAATCGTTGCGAGTGAAAATTGAACGTGAACGCAAAACAGGATATAACGTAAGAAGATGTAATAACGGGAAATGTCTCGTTAGATGGATATCTCGACGAAACGATTAAATATACTGGTATTTAACGCGAAAATAAGGCGAGTAGGAGCGCGGCAATGAGAAACACGACCGCGATCAGCGTGATTTTTTTTTCTTTTTTTCATTTTCCTGGTCACAGTTTACGACTCGCTCGTACGATATAAAGGCATTCGATCAATTGATTCGGCGTGTTGCAAGTAACAACACGTAGGTATTTTCCCAGTGGCTCGTACCTCTCATTTTATTTTTGTTTTCATTCGTCTGCGGGCTGCGCCGGCCTACGATATCCAGCGATCGATGCAATAGAAGAAGTAATCAGCATGAAAGTAGAGAAAGTAAACTATGTCTGAAGTGCTGGAAGGAGAACAGAAGTTGATCTCGTCGCGGTACTTTTCGTTCGTGATGAGTTTATCGATACGATTAATTGGTCGTAGCGACTTAGAAGCGGACGATGTTTAATACAGAAGAGCAAAAGACCGAGAAATTCGGTATTTTACGTGCAAATGATAGGTCGATCAAACAGACATCGACAGAGAAGTGTCGCCGAATGTAAAAAGTTTAAGATCCGAGAGCAAACCAAAGCGGGTATCGCTAAACGTAGGCATTTGTGCTATGTAGCTTTCAGATTATATATGTGACGATGATAATAAGGTGCCCGGATGATAGAACAGTACTCTAAGTGAGGTCTTACCGGAGTACGATACAACAGCCTAAGAGTATGGACATTCTTAAAGAACTTGGACGCTCTAAAGATAAATGCAAGAGTCTTAAGCTCGGTACTAGTAATCTTACCCTCGAATACTCAGTTTACAAGCAAACACAACCGGTGATACCGTCTAACTAATTAACGATTGCCAGTAATTAGGTCGTTCGAGTGACTCTTGCGCGATCTTCTCAACATCTGTTGTGTGCTGTATAATTCGTGCGCGATGCTTTCGTATTTCGTCTCTTTCCAGTTATTCACTCGGCTCGAATCGCTAGAATCGTCGGCTTTCACCGAGATTGCTACGAACTCGAGCCTCGCCCGGCTACGGTTGCACAACAAACTCCATCACCTGGTTCCCATAATTGCCATGCGTGCGCGCGCGCGCATTTCGATCCGATCGACCCGAGAGTTTCCGAAACACGAAACAACCAGAATTTAAAGGGGTCCTCGGTCGGAAGACCGCAACAGCGGGGCCAAGTTTGCCTCATCTGTGCGGTGAACCGCTAACCGGAACGAAACTCGCGCGGTCCCCGACGATGCTCTGCTGCTCCTTCGTGGGAAGAGCGTAGCCTCGAGAGCGGCTGATTGTAACTCCTCGTATCCAAAAACGATCGCGTCTCCGCCTTTTCCGGGTTCTTCCTGGCGCCTCTCTGTCGATCCACGCACGATGAAATATTCGTGTTCGAACTCTACGACGGAACGCGTTATGATTACGTACGTAAAGGCCAAGTATTTGCTATATCGGCTCGCAACACGGCCTTGCCAAATATACCTGGACAGGACAGACGACGCTGAATTATCCTGTATACTGCGTACTATACATGCATATGCAAAGCCGTAGATTAACAGTCAAAGGAGGGCAGAGGAGCTTTGCCTCGTTGATTTGGCAACGAGGTCCTTCCATTTATATAATAAGAATAGAGAAGACTCGAGAAGAGCGAATCGCATCGAGTGTCCGAGTATCTCGAGAGCTGGTAGCATAGCGAAATCAGAGTGTACAATTACGAGACCATAAAACCTATATAAAACTATATTACGAGCTGGAAAGTGCCAGCAACACGTGTCTCGTTTCGTACAAGTTGAGAACGCGAAATATCGTTCACGTTTCGAGAGAATATCGCGGTGATTCGCGGCGTTTGGTATTTTTGCGAGGAGGAACGTACTCGTACGTTATCTCTCTCTCTCTCTCCCCACTCTTTTTCTTTTTCTTTTTCTCTTTCTCTTTCTCTCTTCCTTTCCTTCTCTCCGTTTTTCGTTTCACGTTTCGCCCACTACGTATGTACATAATACGTACGTACATATGTTTTTGCTCTCGGTGACGGATACGTTTAGACGGTCTCGAAGGAGCAAGGACCGCGCAGGCATCAACCTCTCGAGTCTCTTGATCTCGGTGATCGAACGACGTGTTTCGTAAACGCGCGACGGTGTCTGGTCGTAGGAAAAATCGCGTCTTCGCATTCTTGGGCGCAACGAACGAACCGCGTGACGTTAAACGATCCGTCGACGCGGCTGGTTATCGCGCGCGACTACGGAACCTCCGTTTGGCCGATCCGCCGTATCGGGTTCGCGTCGTCGCGCACCATCTTTTCCTTATCTTTCCACGAATTAAATCGAGAACGCAGATGCAACGCGGCGATTCTACGTCGTCTCGAGTCTCGAGAACGCAGCTCCTCTTCTTGGAAGGTGTCGACGTTGTTTCTCCGTTTTCCTCGACCTCCGACGCTCTCTCGCCCCGTCCTTTTCTTCGTATCGTTCCATCCATCTCTCCGTGTCCGTGTCCGTGGCTCGCTCCTTTATCCCGCGACGAACGCGCGTGCGCTCGCGATCATCCGTCGAAAGAGAGCGCGCGCTAACCTCGCTCTGCTGCTCCGACGACACCGAGCAAACGCGACACGAAACGAGACGAAAGAAGAAGAGAAAAAGAGAAAAAGGGAAAGGGGAAAAAGGAAAGAGAGAGGGAGACGTACCGAGAAAGATAAATTCGAGAGTCAGAGAAAGAAGTGTAGAACGAAAGAGTCGAGGATGGTACTCCCAGCCGAATCCTGCAGGGAGATTATGGTAATGACGACAGACGTTTTAAGGCCGTAAAAATAATACGTACGGCGGTGTTTCTCCCGCTATATAGCTACCGGGTACTTTGGTCCCTCGCGTGTAAGCTGATTCATTCGACCGCGGTAAAAAACGGCATGACTCAAAAAATAAAAACGAGCCGTGTCTAGGTACGCTGCGCCGTGCAACGCTTCTGGCATCGACCGCCAACGTTCGACGGTCGGACGATCAAACGTTTTCCGCGAACGCGTTTCCCATTCCACCGCGTTTCGGTACGAGCGAACATTTCGTCAACGTTTTACCCCCGTGCAGTGTCATCGTCGATTCTCGTTTCTCATCGCACGCGCGAATCGGTGACTCTATTAATAACCAAGCTCCGCGTGAATCGCTCGCCGAACCGTAATGACGTCCCCGAGGACCTCGTTTATTCGCAGCACACATAGAAGGTTAACGAATCTCTTTACCGCTACGCGCCCTTGGTGAATCGCTGTGCCACGCCACACGCCGCGTCGCGCGGAATGTCAAGTATACGAATATCGAGAATCTCTCGATTCGGGAATGCTGCCACGCTATGTGTACGTGCCTAATCTGTATTTGCCTCGACGAAAATCTAACGACGTCCCTCTCGATTTTAACAACTGCGACCATGCGGTTACCCGTAGAAAGCTGTTCGCCTGGTCCGATCGTCCATCTTTAACGATAAACTCGTGGCATCGTTCCGTTCCGTTTTACGGAATTCGATAAGAGTACAGACGGCATAATAGAAACAGGCTAGAAACGCGGTATCGTGTTTGAAACGAATTTCGATCGACGCTACTACCTTCGCTTGGAACGGAATCGTCGACATTAGCATACAATTGCCAGAGGTTTTCCCAGTGCGGCTGATTCTTAGTCATACCGTTTCGGTTCGTTTGCTCTTTTCTTCGTTGTGGTTTTTCGCGCGTTCCTCTCGCGTCTCCACGGCCGCTCTCCGCTTGCTCGATGCCAGAGAGACGGTCTCGCAGCTCCGTGTGCCATCTATTCGACACACAGGCTCGATGTCCAAGGATTTCGCGTTAAACGTTAAACGGACGAGTTTCACCGACCTTGACCATACCGCCGTCACATCCCGTCGTCTCGCTAACCGGTCAAAAAACGGAGGAAACATCCTTTCATCGGTCGATAATCTCGCGGTAGACGGGTCTCGTTCGTTCGAACGAACGAATTTCACGGGTTTGCCTATCGCTAGGCGAGGGCGGGGAGGGAAACTGAAAACGGCAAAGTCGCGTTCGAGGTCTCGATACGCGACGCGCAACGTGCTTCCAACGAGATCGCAGCATCGGTTACGCAGCTGGCAAGGTCAGAGACCCGCGATCTGGTTGGTAAACCATGTGTACCGACCGCCCTCGCACTCTTCTTTCTTTCTCTCTCGCTCTTTCTCTTTCTCTTCTCGTTGTTTTCTTCTCGCACGCATTAAGCGCACTCGCTCTGTCTCCATTTGTGTGTATGCGTGGTAGGTAGCGACTTCGTGTTTTCCAACAACAGGACGACTGGTTCGCCAACGAAGCGAGAAACGCATCACGGAACGGACGACGCGATCGAACGATCGAATTCGGCCGCGGATGTCGCCCTGAACGCGACGCGCGCGGGCTTGGAGCTTCGAGCTCGTTCGTTCACGTATGTCGTTAAATATCGGAATTGACATCGTTTGACCCGTCTTCCCGTTGCTGCCCTCGGTTCTCGACTCCTGGCTCTCGCGACTCTCCGGCTCTCGACTCTCGATTCGTAGACTCTGACTCACGTCAGGGTCGTCGGTACGAGGTCAACGACAAACCAACTTCTTTGCTTGGCAGTGCGCGCGATCGCCGCGTCTTGCTTCGCCTCGGTTCGCCTCGCCCCGGCTTGCCTCGACTCGTCTCACCTCGCCGCACCGCGCTTAGCGTTTCTTCCCTCGCTATCTCACCTACTACACGCTTCGAATTTTTTCTTTCTTTTCTCATTTACGACGCGTCACGTCTCCTCACGATACTCCGTCGACGCAGTAATTTCCGTGTTTAAACGCATTACCAGCGCTACGCGTTTCAAATACCATACGTCGTTTCCCTCGACTCGGTTTCGAAATTACGCGCTCGGCGCGTTTCCCGTGTAAACACGATGCCACGCGCTCGCTACTATCTACAAGGACCCAGCGATTTACCTTCGATCGAGCTCGCGCCTGGATTCCCTCTTTCTAGAATAGAATCGCAATTACACAAACTGACGTATACGTAAGTACTTCCTCGTTCTCTTTTCGCTTCTCGTTCGACCCTGTAAACGGTTCCGAGTTTGATATCGTGCCAGGGATTCGCAACGACTCGACTGCTCGCCTCGGTCGCGCTCTATCGACGCGCTCTAGCCCCGCGGCTCGAATTTAATTCGCAACCGGACCATCACGTAGGAACACGCGAGACGACCAAGGTGTGGGCGATTAAACCAGATACCAGTCAGTCAGTCAGTCACTCAGTCAGTCAACCATAACCTAGTCCTAGTCAGTCGGCTAGCTGACTAGCTAACCAACCAACCGATCGACCGACCGACCGACCAACCAGTTAGCCAACCAGCCAGCCAGCCAGCCAGCCAACCAGCCAAGCGTTGTTTTCAGGCAAGGCACCGAGGCTGCCCCCTGAACCGGATCGCGGCATTAACCTCCGCCAGAGTTGTATATCGCTCTACGTCCCTGCCTCTCTGCCTTCCGCACCACTACCACTATCAACCGTCTACCCTACCATTACCACCGTGACCGTCACCCTCCTGCGCGTCTCGCACTTCCCACCCGTCTTCGCTCAACCTCTCTCCTCTTCCTTCTCCTCTTCCTCCTTCGCCTACTCTTCGGCGTCCACCTCGTCGATGATTCTTACCATCTGTTCGCGACTCGACATCCTAACTCCTCTCGCCAATTTTCCACGAGCCGGCTCCATTTATCCATACCACCGCGCAAAAAACGTCCAACTTACGCTACGTACGTGTCCTCTTCCGTTTTGTCTTTCGAGAGAAGATGTGTCGCGTCGCGTGTTTGCGACACGACTTTTCCTTGTCAAGATGTAAAATCAACGAAGACACCTAGAGAAACAGAACCAGCTACGTCGCTGGATCGATGAGTAGATAGGTAGAAGATAGGCAGATAGGTGGATAGGTAGATAGATAGATGGTTAGGTAGATAGGTAGGTAGGTAGATAGGTAGGTAGGTAGGTAGGTAGGTAGGTAGGTAGGTAGGTAGCCAGACAGACAAGCAGGGTAGTAGAAAGAATCGAACAGCGGGCTGCGGTGGCGGTGGCAGTGGCGACGGCGGGGCTCTCTCTGGTAAAGGTCGAGTCATTTCGTCGCGTCGCGTCTCCTGGATCGATATGTTCAAGGACTCGGCCATCGCCGAACGCTGCTCTTTTCCTGTTCGATACGCGCGCAGACCGTCTCACGGCAAAACGAAGACGAAGATGCCGAGCAGCCGAGAAAGATCGGTGCAGCAGGATCGATGGAAAACGGGGTACACGCGAAAAGCTACATGTTCGTTACGCGGTAAACGTAGCCGTGGCAAAGGCTGACGGGGGGCGCCTTTGGTGAGCCACGGTTGGCCACGATGCACCACAGAAAGAGAGACAGGCGAACGAAAATAGGGTGGAATGAGAGGAAACGAAGCGCGGCAGACGGGTGGAGAAGAGGGAAGAGCGTAGGACAAGATGGGTTGGGACGGAACGAGACGAAACGAGACGAGCGAGCGAACCGAGGTAAGCAGAGGCCGCGTTACGAGCAGAGCCCGGACTCGGGATAGAGCGAGGCCAAGGGAGTCGAGACGAATCGCTGCGAAACACGGCGCAGGACGAAGCGGAGGTAGGGGCAGGAGATTCGCCTGGAGAATGGGTCGACGAAATGCAGGCTAGCGGAGCAAAGAGGGACAAACTCGGTAAAGCGTGTTCGGCAAAGGAAGCGAGGGAAGCTGCCGATGAGAGCGAGCGGACCGATCCGCGATTATCCTATCGTCTCTCTGTACGCGCGCGCGTACGCACGCACACAGCGCAGCGTTGCGCGTACACCGCGATATTCCGCGTCGGCGATTGCATCCGCGGAAACATCAAAAGCGAACCGAACCTTCGATCGTGTCGGTTGGCCGTGCACCGCGTACTCTCAAGATTACACGGATGCGCTGAACCGATTCTATGTACCGATTCTATGTACCGCGACTCATTGGGGCAGCTGGATTATGATCAAACGCACCAGAATTTCGTTCGCTATTACATAGCGGGCAAAGTCGAACATTCACGCAATATTTGTCCAAGCTAAACGCGTGCGAGTGAACGGCTCTTTTTCGTTCGTCGATGTTCATTAAGTGATGCAACTCGATTCCAGTTTAGATGGCACGTAAGCGTTTACCGTGTTCGGCTATGTGTATAGCCGAATGTGTATCTCGTTCTTTGCTTTCCTTCCTCGCCTCCGCAACCTTTCTTTTCATTTTAATTTGCGAAATATTATCGGAATCGTACGCGATCGAACGTCTGTCGCTTCGCAGATCGAGGACAGGCGGGTAGTACGTCTATGCAAATAATGACGACGGACGAAGCGAAAAGAAAGAAACTTGATTAGTAGGAAGGAAGAAAGGAAGCAAGGAAGGAAGGAAGAAAGGAAGGAAGAAAGGAAGGAAGGAAGGTGGAAGAGAAAGAAGAGCAAAACAAGGGGAAAGAAACCGGTTCTAGGTAGAAACTTTCGAAGCGCGCACGTTGGTTCTCAGTCGCACGTAGCACCGACAATGTTTTCAATGATTATTCGAAAAATAAAATTTCCAACGTGGCGATGCACAACGAAAGAACAACGACCGAACGGAGGCGGAATAGAGAGAGGAAGAGAGGCGAGGTAAAGGTGATTCGGTGGGGTTGGAACGCGTCGCAAACTGCCAACTACCGTGCAAAGAGGACTGATCGCTCGTGAACTTTGGCCTTGCGCTCAAGGGGGGCAAGGCCATTGACAACACCGAGCTTCGTGCAACTTTGTCTCTCTTTTGTGTGTGCGAATGTCTGTGTAGCGATTCTATCGGCATCGCGGCTGCTACCGCCGCCCGCTACCACCCACGATCGTCGCCGTTTCACGTTCGAAATGCGGTATATAAAAATACGGTATGTAAATACAGCGAATCTCCGCCACAGTTTTGCGAACGTGTTTTATGCACCGAGCGTTTTTCCAGTGACCCTAGTACAACACGCGTCTGGGTCACAGTCTGGTCTGGTTCAGTGGACCGTGTAC
The DNA here is from genome assembly GCF_014825855.1 of Bombus pyrosoma. Classification (NCBI taxonomy): domain Eukaryota; kingdom Metazoa; phylum Arthropoda; class Insecta; order Hymenoptera; family Apidae; genus Bombus; species Bombus pyrosoma. Next base: position 5,382,796 of record NC_057774.1, read on the forward strand.
TTACTTTCCGCGTTACCACGCTTTTCCACGCGCGCTCGCACGCTAAACACAGATTCGATCTCGGTGAAAATCTGTACATCACGTCCGACGACAAAATTCGGTTCGATGGAATATACGCGCGCCCGTCGCGATTCCGATCAATCGGACTGGCGTGACGCGACGATCCTGCCACGACGACAATATTTTAGCGAGCTTGAAACTCTGCTCGATTCTCCGCGTAGAACGTATCACGCTTCACGATCGGCTAGGCAATGCACGGTGCGAGGCGCAGGGCTTTGGGATGGTTGGCCGCGCGTGAGCGTACCGTGCGGTCACGCGACACCTCGCCTCGTCCACCTTTGTTGCGTCCGATTCACGCTATACGCGCTTCACCCTCCGCTCTGTACCTCGAGTCTGTATACTTGCCCTTTTCACTTGCTTCTTCTAGCTATGCCGCTCGATACGCTTCCGGTCTGGTCCGTAGTAATTCCTATATTACATAATTCGAACGCATTCGATTCGCAGCGAAAACAGGGCAGCTCGGCCGACTGTTTCCGATTTGTGGTTACACGCCATGATTTTACCGGAGTTACACGAGTCAGGATGCGTTCGCATACACCTGTAAGCCGATTCTTTTTCACGCGTGTTGTTTCACCGTAGCTTCCGACTCGTGTCGCGTATATACCGTTTGCTTGGTACCCGTGACGAACCCTTCGTCATGGTTTTCCTCCGTTCGGACAACTAACCTCTGCTTACCGCGACCGATCACGGACGGCCTCTCGCCATACGATCTTCTCTTCTCCTCGGAGATCCGATCTATCCGCTCTGCTCCTCTCGACCGGCGATTCCGATCGCCAGGCTTGTAATTACATCGTAATTTATGCGCTTGTACGTATGCCCGAGCCCTGGGCCTTTGCACCACCTTTCCCTCCTACTCTTCTTCGCTCTTCCGCTTGCTCGACTCCGCCAATCCTCCTCTCCTTTCTCTCCTTTCATCTCATACACCTTTCGCACGGCCACGCGTACTATAGCTACAGCAGTTATCTTGTTCTCTCTGCGTTTTACGTTCCCTTTTTTAGGAACGAAATGCGCAGAACGGCCACGGATACGGTATAAGTTGTCGAAATTAAATACGTAATCGCGATCGTCGCAGCCAAGTCTCGTCGGTTACAACGATTCTTCCAAGAATAAACGATTTTGGCGAACGAACAGGTTTTCCCCCGTGCTTCTTAACGATCCTAGAACATTGTGCGATGGCAGACGGAGACGCGTCTGCTGTCTCGCTCAACGCCCGATAAGATAGGAACGAAAGGTTCGCGAAATCGCCAGGGCTCGCCGTCGTTAATTCGCCGATCGATTCGCGATTGCAATTGCGCGTAATACCGGCGGTTATATTCGACCATATCTCTGTCGAAATATCTGTGGCAACCGTCCACTTGTCCGTTAGCTTTCGGAAATCTGGCCACTTTGCCATAACCAGATACATACATACGTGTGTTTGTACAGTATAAACAGATATATACATATATCTACTATTTACACACGTATTTTGTGTACATAAGAAAACGCAAGGCTTCGAACGTTGAAGTGGTCGTCTGGTTTTCCTCACTGTAAGTTCTGGCAAGAGAAAGCGAAGAGATCAAATTCTCGATCGCCGAGGAAGAAACCTACGAACCAAAGCGCCAACGACAGTATGCATCGGGATACGAAATATTTTTCCGCGAAGACGGACGCTGAATGCGGCGGCCAACGAGCTGAACACGATCTTACACGATCGACACGCGGTCGGCCGTGCGTGCAAACGGCAAACAAACGAAGCAAACGCAGCTGGCAAACGAACGCTGTCACGGCATACACGTGGCATTGCGAAGTGCTAATGCACCGAGGTCACCAGGAAGCCGCTATCTAAGGCACACGCGGTTGCGAGACTCCGATATCGTTCGCGCGCTCTTTCTTTGTAACGAACAGCTGGTCGAGCTGAGTCAGTAGTACGGCCTTGATTGCGCCGTAGCGGAAGATCGGAGTTTGCTTTCGATGTGACTACTCGCAACTGCTGTCCGATGCGTGCACGTGTTTCTCTACTACGTTCTCTACTACATCGAGAGAAGGAGATGTCGTCACGCGATGGATCGTTCCGCGCAGAACCTCGCCACGTTCTCCACAGTTTCGCAAGATCGAATCAATTTTTCTTATCGTCGTGCTATCACCGCCGCCACCGACCGCCATTTTCCGCCGCATATGTATATGCGTATTATTTAATTTATCTCTCGACGATTATTCGATCGACGGCACAGCGTCTAACGTGAGCGGTCGAACCTTCTGCGTTTAGACGCGACGCAAGCCAGCCTCGCCGCTGATGCGATATTTTGCAATCAGCTTCGCTGTTAAACGACCTAACCTAATTGCGCCGTACACTTTAGCTTTACCAATACACGAGCGTAGCAGTTGTTCGACGACCGGCAATCCGAATCGCCGATAGCGTGGAAACGTTGCTTGCGTCTCGATCGTTACCCTTCTCCTCTTCGCGCCTCGTTCCCGATGAAGTTGTTTAGCTTCCCGTTGCGACGCAACGCGTAACGCGATCCACGCGAATCGCAGATAAGACCTTCCGAGGAGATTATCTCGGACGCACGCGTTCCGCCGATGCATGACCCGCGGTTATTCATCGAATGATTTTGATTCCTCCGTTCTTAGTCTGCAGATCGTGCTACGCAGAAAAACGATGAAAATTCATAGATCAAAGGAAACGGCGCAGCGATTGAAATCTGAGACAAACGAGAAGTAGGAATTTAGCGTGACGCAGCGATGGTTTAGGGGAACGCGCGTTGATTAACGTTAGACACCGGCTTATCCTTGGCTGCAACGAAACGAACGGACGGCATGTCCTATTCTTCCGAACGAAAAAGAAAACATAAACTCTACTCTTGTTCGTATCGCGGCACACCAGGCGAAAGACCTAAAAACCCAGATAATGCGTACAACGTCCGCGTTCAAGAAGACAATAACGATCGAAATGATTCACGGTAGTCGCGATAAAGTCGGACGAACACCGTAACTGCGTCTTGTACTTTGCCCTTGCCGTCAAAAGCAAACGTCATTGCATCGACGAAGCACTCTCGTTCCCTGCTTTCTCATCGTTCTCTACAATTTACACGGCGCGTCTACACGCGCGCGCTCGCTACTTGCTTCGAATATGTACATGCTTTCTTCCGTTCTTTTCCTTTTCTGTTTTCTTTTCCTTTTTTTTATCTTTTTTCTATCGAAAACCTCGGTAAACATATACACGACGGGAAAAAGGAACATTTTCGTTCGAAAAACCGTGTGAACCGGGTCCCGTTTCGTCGACGCTTTCGATGTTGTCTCGATTCCGTTATTCGTGCCCATCCTGTTTTCGTATTTTCTTCGCTACTTCGTTATCGTCCGATCGCGATCCAGGGAGGAAGATAGCCACGAAACGAGATACGTAACAAAATCGGTTCGCAGACGTCCGCCCGATGTTTGTCGTTGCGTAACCGCGATAACGACAGCTATCGTTCAGGGGTTGAAGTTCTGCATCGACGAAAGCAATCGTAAGAACAGGTGATGGTGGTGGTGGTGTTGCCGATACTGGCGAGAAATCGAACGAAAGAGATCGGCATTGAAAGATGTCTACGGATTCGCAAAGTCGATTTCGACATCAGAGTCCAACGAGTTTTCTATTAAAATTACTCGTGCTTTCGTAATTCCTGTTCGCTATTCGCTTTCGCTACTTGTTCGTTCGCGGAGCGACAAACGGAAACGAATGCCGTTACCGTTCCTTCGGTTTCGATTCCAATTGCATATTCCCTGTCGACGACGCAGCGTCGAGAACGTCCAAAGAGCCTCGAGGATTCCTTCGACTCGTTCACGCGTTCGTGACGATCGTGTTGGAAGTACGGATTATACGTACGATCTCGTCGAGGTCTCGTCGCGTATAAGGCTTTCTCGAGTGACTACGTCGCAGCGCAGCAGCGCAGCGGCGCGATCGTGAATCGTGAATCACCGTACGTGAGTCATTGCGTGTGCCACCGTGCCGCGACGAACGCCTCGAGTATCGTGGAAATCGTGCGCGCTCCGACTCCCAGCGCGATCATTGATTTTCGTTTCGTGGAAAACCTTGGAACATGGTCGCGTAACGCGCCGATTCGGTTAGTCGCGCGAATCGAAAGCGAAAGGGAAAGAAACTGTACGCGCCGTGTTCCACGCGGTCATGGTTCGACCGATCGAAAGGAAGAATCCGACCGTATGCGGCTAGCGTGAATGCTCGTACCTTCTTCCAATAACGCTTGTGCAAATCGCTTTCGTCCTCCGACTACTTGTTTTCGTTTCCGTTGCCTCGCTCTCGCTTTCCTCGAGCCGCCTGCGCGAGTTACGGTACGTTCCAGTCCCAGTTCGATATACGTATGTATTGCTCGTTCGTTCTTGATAGCCAAGTTTGATCGTGTGTCGCGAGCACCGGCTGCCGATCAACGCGCTCTCCAAGCGTCCTCCGGCGAAAGCTATCGGTTCCGGTCTGCCGTTTGCCGTCTGCTGTTCGCTCCGCTCACCGTCTGCTAACCCCACGGATCTCGTTTCTCTTTCACGTTAACAGCCATTAGCCGCAGCCGCAGCCGCAACCTTAGCCTCGGCCGATGAACGATCGTTTCGTCCGACACCCACGCTCGCATCCCCAAACCGCACCCGGTCCAGCGCATCCCATCGCATTCGAGGCAATTGAAACGTATTTCTCCTCCAAAGTTTCGTTCGGATCGCTTCGACGTGATCGACGAATCGAATAAAAAAGAGAGAACGGCGAAAAGAAAAAAGAAGAAAGATAAGATTTTACATAGACGAAGATTCGCGTGCAATGGCAGTGTCACGTGGTTTCGCATGCAAAAGGGAAACCGCTAGAGGTGGAACGAGTGAAGGGGCCGCCGCTGCCGCTGCCGCCGCCACCGCCGCCGCCTCCACCACCACCGCGGCAACGGTGCCAGCTTCCTGCTATCGGTGCAGGAAGGATGGCGCGCGGCGGCACGGTGCTACGGAGGGGCATGTGGGGTGGATGGATGGCGGGACACGGCGGAGGGGAAAGCAGCGCGAAAAAGCCTCGAGGCTAGCCGGGTGGCATGGCCTCGACTTCTCTCTTCAGAGACCTTCGAATCGTTTCCGCTCAAAGGCAAGACGCGCTCGGTTTCGTGGGTGCCTGCCTGCTGCTCGGACAACGCGTGTGGTCGACGCACTTTTCCTCAAAATACGTCCGGATAGAAACGGTTTTCCGCGCCTCGAAAAAAACCCTGGAAAATCGATCGATTCGTTCTACTACGTCTATACGTATCCGATACCGATCGTTATCCGATCGAAAGCGATCGAGTAATCCATTTTTCCAAACGATCGATCAGGCTTCCGACTCGTTGGTTGATTTACGTTTACATAGCTTCGAACGATCTCGAACGGAGAAACGTTGCTCGCGTCCCGGAATCGATTTGACGTATTAGAACAGACGCGACGTTACGACCGAAAAAGTTACGTACATATACCGCGAGCGTGCACGAACGCCTACTATCCATCAATTATTCTCCTTCGACAGTCGGTATATAGCCTGTTTCTATAAATCAAAGTTATCCGAGTGTTTACATTACTTTCTTGTTTCGCGATTACTAATGGCGCAATAAGAACATGTCGAACAAATCGACGATAAAATACTCTCGTCAGGGAGCTCGTCGTTGGTTCGCGATATCCAACAGCCGAGAGGAAGTTGTTGTCGGCTCGGCGCGAGCTGCACTTTCCTTTCTCGCGTTCGCGCGATCGTCGTTGCGCCAATCGAAAGTATAATAATTGCGAATCTCGCGACCCATGCGATTCTTCCCTCTCCTATGTAATCTTAGCTAATGTAGGAGAATTTGAGCATAGTTCGCGTACGAGGAACGTATCTTTATACTTAATACAACAGTAAATACGTGTACGATGCACGCGGTCGAACGTCCGATCTTTTATTCGCCGAGACTAGAATAAGTGGGTCGCACCATGCAAACTCCGGCCCGGAGTCGCTCATGCATCACGCCGCGCGAGTTAATGTCGCAAGCTCTGACTAACCGACGCGATTTTTCTTCGCGAAACTAGTCGCTCTATCGGCACTCGGTTATCAACGTGATACGTTGCAACACCGGGTACACCCACGCTTTGGTTCGAACCGACTCGTCGTCACGCGACCCAATCCGATGCGACGCGATGCAATTCGCTTCGGCTTGGTTTCGTTTCGCTAACGTTAAGAAAATTAGCAACATAGCGACACGCGTCGCTACTCTGCTCGTCGCGCTTCGAGATCCGATGGAAGAATATCAGAGAAACACGATGTGAAAGCGACCGATCGAAACGACGAGGAAAGCGAGACGAGACGAAACGTAGCACGATGTGCACAGTGCAATCACCTAACGAAAGGCGGAAAACAAAGAAAAGATCGAACGGCAAGGATGGGAACGAGAACGAAGAACGAGCCAAGTCGGGTTTACGACGTCCGACTTAAAACCGTCCGAGTGATTCATAGCGTTCACCGCGTACCGCGTCGCTTCAACGAGATCGTTTCCCATTGGGCGACCGGTTTTGGCAGCGGTCTACGATACACGTGTTTCCAATAAGCTTTTATCGACGAATAAATCAGTCGCGACTTTATCACGAGATTATGATGTTTACGCGCGTCGAATCGACCTCGCCGTCGTCGTGGTCGTCGTCGTTGTCGTTGTCGTCATTGTCGTCGTCTCATCTGTTGATCGTCCTGCTCGCTATCCGGCTGATCTTTCTTACGTCAATCGCTCTTCGTTCTCGCCATTCCCTTTTCCGATAACGTTATCCTTGATTGTTAATCGTCGTTGCTTCGTTTCCGACTCGAACGAGCGCAAAGTAGCGCTTTTTTTGCACAGCGAAAACACAGCACCAGGAAGTCCTCGTGCCGCGTTATCCTTCGCTGGACCGTTGGCTCGAGCCGATATGTATTTGGTGTTTAGCGACTCGCATCTTGAGTCGCGAACAAAGCGACAGCCAAACCGGCTAGCGAGAAAACGAAAACTCATGGTTGTCGGTGTTGTGCGAGTTGCGCACGCGAATCACGACCTCGAGAGCGTTCCACGAACGGGGATCGTTGTTCGCGAGAGGAAATGCCGAGTCGCGTTCAACTCAACCGCGAGATTCGAACTCAGGACCTTGGACTAACCATTGACCTCGATAGCTATACGCTACCTCGCGGTATGCAGCCAGCAGCCAGCAGCATCCTCTACCCGCAGCGCGATTCGTTCGCGTTCGATCTATCCTTCTCTTCTTTCGCCTCTCCCCCATATTATTTCTTTCCTCTTTTTATTTCATTTCTTTCTTTTCTGCCATCTTCCATCTATCGATTTTATTTCTGCAACAAAAGTAAACGATTCTTCTCTTTCAAAGAACCGTCCGCCTTCTCCTCCTCCTCCTCGTCCTCCTCCTCGTCCTCTTTCTCCTCGTCGATAACCGTGTACGTATCATCGGTCTCATCGGCCGATCCTCGCAAACTGACCCGCGCTACGTTTACGCCAAGTCCAATCGCGATCGTAATCCAGGAAAAAGAAACGGGAGCAACGATTTCAGTTCGTTGATCGAACCGATTACGTCGTAAATCACCTGTCTTATCTCGGGCCGATATTTCTTACCTGTGTACATAGTACATAATATGTACACCGATCGAGACGATTCTATTTTATCGTGATTCGAATTCCCGTTACAACGTGACGAAGGAAAAGCAGCAGCAGGATGTAAGTTGAGTCGAAGGTGAAACGCGACTAGTTACGTACACGTAACGATGATTTCGCATGCGACGTTTTATTTGTTCCCAAGATCAGACGCGGCTCCCCGTCTCCTTTTCTCTCTTCTTCGAGTCATTTACGATAGGAAGAAAAGCGTGAAAAACCGATAGATAATGGTTGCCGACGCCGATGCAACACACCATGAGTACGATTCGCGCGATGTAAACAGTAGAATATGGCTGTTGGCAAGCCTGTTCGCACGAGTGGGTGCAACGCCACCACAGACCTTGAGCGATTATTTTACCACTCGCAACTCGGTTCGGTCGATTCGTTTGGCTCCCTCTCTCTTTCCCTCTTTCTTCTTTCCATATGCGGGAGTCGAGGGAACAGAAAGAGAGAGAGAGAGAGAGAGAAAGAGAGAGACAGATCGTCGTGCATTTCGTTTTGGTTCTATACGATACCGTGTCGCTGTACGTTAAATAGCGTCGTAGCATACGCGTTACCTCGAGAAATATAAAACACAAATAAATATGTATGTCACAGCATACTTGTGAACGACCATCTATCTAGCAATCTAGTTTTCGATCCAAGTTGGAGGGGATTTGCAACGAGCGAAAAAAAGCAATCGCCGACTGCAATACGAAACGGCGAGATTCTTCGAAGACCCGGACGAATCATTATCAAGCCGACTAGCACGATATCAACGAAATAGAAAGGCGTTCGATGCTAATGCAACCGTGCAATGTTAATGATTGCTACATTACGACGTTCTTCATCCACCGACAAACAACTATTAATAATTTTACTGCGCGTTATTATCTACGGATTTGTATGCACGGCATAACGCGACGAGCATGATTTCGTCGAAACGAAAACTCGATTATACGCACGTAGATCTACGTAGAGAGAAGTCGTCGTCGACTGGATTGTACACGCGACTCGGAACGCGTGTCAATTCGGCATGCATATGTATGTGCATCGTGGCCGACTCGATTTGTCGCTGTGTATCGTACGAAAGAACGCATCTAGAACATACGAAGAAATGGGAAAGGAGAACGATCGAGCGATGATGATCGGGGGAAACGGGTCTTCGCGTTCGGCGAGATCGAAAACACCACGTCTTATTTTGTTTTTAAATATTTTTTTAATAAGTTCGATAAAAAAATTATATAAATCGGATACTTAATAACAAGGTGAAAGGTATTATAAACAAAGCGCTAAATACAAATGTACAGTTGTTATACATGTATAAAGTTAGTCATTAACTCAACTAAGTCCACTATCGTGTATGATGAAAACTTAAATCTACGACATACAGTTGATAGTTTGTTCTTAGACGCGTTCAGCGCCCCACGTTTCTCTCCACGGTATCCGTGCAAAATACATGGTATATCGTTTGTCCTTCGTTTACTGAAATCGACGAAAATGCACGAGCGCTTGAGACAGTGATTATTTTCTTACGAGCTACATACGTAATAGATAGTAACAAATATTCGATATACTAAAGAAACTGCGAAAAGGATAAAAAAAAAAAGAATAGAATAGAAACAATGAAATTAATTATCGAACTGTTAAAAAGGAAAAGAGAATGAAAAAGATAATAGCGACTAATGCTTGATACTCGTGAATTAATATAATAAAATGATCGTTATCGTTATCATTGACCCCACGTCTCTCATCATTACTCGTCGATTTCAAACGAATTTCCGATTAAATGCGATCGCTATAAACCTTCGTATAACATTTAATCTCGTGTAAAAATATCGGCCACGCTTTCTCGCTGTCATTTTCTCAAGTTTCTTTCGCATTACGTATATATACGTGTGTATACATACAAGGATACAACATCACTTCCCAACAATAATAACAATAACAGCAAGAACGACGACGACGACGATGACGACGACGACGACAGCAAAAAATAAATTTACTCTCGACCACGATCGTTATGGCCTTTGCGTCGTTCGTGCCGTTGTTTGCTGCGCGCGTATTTCGTTAACAATTTATCCTTTTGTTTTTGTCGTTTGCACATTTACAGAGCCACATACGCATAATATTGCACTTTGGTGTGTTTTCGTTTATTTCTATATATCTACGGGAATAAATTACAAACGCTCGTCGACGACTCGTATACGGTTGTGACTTTTTCGCCGTTCGTAACAAGCAGGGATGATCTTTTTCTCTCTATCATCGCGATACGGTTCACTGTCAACGATTTTTTTCGGTGCACGCGATCAAGTCACAGAACGCAATGTCGCCGGTCGCGTAACGCTAGTCATTCAGCAACGCGAATATTCGAGAAACTTTGTTGGCAGATGCGCGTGTTCGCGCTATTTCATTGCGGGTGCAAGAACAGAAAAGAAAACCAATTTGATCGAATGTCGGGAACGTGTGAAACGGCACGTAGACGTAACGAACCGAGATATACACGTAGGCTGAGTTCGATCAGTCAGCCATTTTAGGCGTATTTACGCACGCTTTGCGAACAAAATCTTACCTTCGCACAACATATGACACGAGGCACGACCCAGCCGTTGCGACTCAGCAAACCTTTTCTCTCTTCCTGCGATTCTCGTGATTCGCGTTTGGCTCGATCCCCCAACTTTTGAAAACTGATCGGTTACAGGACATATCTTTATGTCGAAAAATATTCTCACAGCCTATTGAATTACAGATCGGACAAGGCACGACGGACAAGGAAACAGGATAGGATAGGACAAACGAGTAGAATATGGGCAAAAGTGGTCGTTATACGTTATACTTTGGTCCTTCGTATTATACGCGCGTTTATCCTATTAGTCGTCGGGCTCAATGTGTAAAAAAAGTAATTCGCTCTTTCTTAATCCCTCCCCCCCCCCCATTTCCCTTTCCCCGACTATCCCAATGTTTTCGAATTCGAAAACGTGCACAGTACTATCAACATCCCTCCTTGATATTCGTGTCATCCGTTGCATCAACATATCAAACGATGTAGCGAACCTGGATATTGCCCAATGGCGAAGACAATGTTATCGCGGCAATGATTGGCAGTGTCAAGAAAATACGCATCGATATCACAACTTATTATTAGTAATATAATCGATCGAAGAATCGAAGATATAAAGACAAAGACACAAGATATCGTGTGTAAATTTATTCGTTTGGTAATTGTTTGATGCGCGTTGCTGAGCAAACCGATGCAGACTCGGTGTGAAAAAGATATTTTAATCGGCAGTGTAGTCATCAACAAGTCTTGGTACATTGGCGATTCGGTATGCGTTGGCCCGTTGAAAAGATTTGACGTAGATACAAGAGATCTAACGATTGCGTTTATATCGACAATCAAATTACTCGTTGAAAGCGTATTGATACCGCCGTGTTGCGTATCTCTAGAGGTAAATAGAAAATATGAGATCAAACGTTTTACGCGTATCGAGGATTCACGTTCGTTCTAACGGGTAGCGCTATGGTGTATACCGTGTGTGGTACCATTGATGAATCGAGGGAACCGAAGATACGAAGAAGACGGCACAGGTAACAAACGCGAATACAAGAAACGAAAATATAAAGCGATGAGAAAGAAAAATAAGACGAGAAGATGACGAATATTTAAATATTTAGTTGGAAAAATTGCACGCGTCTCACTTTGTATTTGTCGTTAACTGTACACTCGCGAACACTCTCCACATGCTCTCTGTTCCCTCTCTTCTGTTTTCTCTTCATACGCAGGGATGTGGGAAAAGACCCTGTTCTACCATTCGTTTATAGTAATGCCGTTCAGATGAAAATATAGTTCTTAAATCTAATATACTACACAAGAGATATACAAAAAAGACGAGTGCTGCATCTATGTCGCGTCGCGGCACATTCTCGAGATCGTCGAATTAGCCGCAGCCAGCCACCTCGTCTAAAACGTTCGTAGTATAGACGAGAAAGTAGAAACGATATAAGAAGGACCGTGCAGAGTATGCGGACAGTGCGCGTGAGACGAAGAGATTTCGGGACTTTGCACCGCTGAGCGATAGCTTCTCCATTCTCGTTCTTTCAAAACGTGACCCAGTCACTGCCTACACCGATAGTAGACAACATATCTGTAACATCCGGTGTGCAAGAAAACTCAAAGTGTGATCCGCTACTGGAACTGGCCGTTTCGAAAGTATCCAAATCGGTGGTTATCGTTTCCATGTCAAGATCTATCTTGAAATCCGATGGTTGTATCTGCAATAGATCCGTTAGCGAGTAAAGATCCGCCAAGCTCGGATTGTTGGCAGGTTCCTCGAGTTTGACGACCGTTGCGGCAATAGTCGCATCCCCTGAGTTGACGACAATGTTGTTACTGTTAGCATCCAGCGAGTCATCGTTCGACATCGCGTCGCTGACCATTGGGTTCGTCGACACTAGATTCGAAGTTTGAATCGCAGAAGGTGCGACGTTAGGAATGGTAGCGGTCCTGGTAACTATGGTCGAAGAACATTTTGACGACGTACGTTGAGTGCGCTCATTCAGCATCGCTGTCGTTTTGCCGATGTTACTCGTGCTACCGCTGGCAATACCGCCACCGATACTAGTGACAGACGTCGGAGGATTGGTTTCCATTTCCATTTTGATTTCCATATCCATGTCCATTTCTATTCCTATATCCATATCCTCGATCGATTCGTTCTTGACGAGGCTGGTCGCGGTTGTCGGCGTCGGAGCCGCTGTCGTCGTGTCCGATTCCTCTTTGGCCAAAGAGTTGGATCGACGTTCGAGGTGTGAGTGATGACGATGGTCGTGCTTGTGCTGCTGCTGCTGCTGTTGCTGCTGATGATGCTGGTGGCGATGATGATCGTCGTGGCAAGGCGTTCGAGTACGAAAACTTTTTTCCGAAAGTAAACTTATGTCATCGACGGATGTGGAAAAGCTAACGTTAGCTGGATTCGAGGCAGCAGGACCGACCGACGACAGCAATCGATCTTTCGGCTCGAACGTCGTTTCATAATCCATCTCGAAACTAGGTTCCCGTTTGATTTTCCCAACGGCAGCTGTAGTACCGTGTCTGATCGTAGTACGGCGCTCGGTATTTTCCATCGAGGCCGGAGCGGAGGATATGGCGGCAAGTCGGGAGGCGGTCGAACCGCACTCGAGAAAATTGTCTTCGTAAAAACTTGCCGATTCTGGAGAATCTGGCGTAACGCACGATGGACTGCTCGGTATTTTGGCGGTAACGATCGGAGGGGTGGGAGTATAGTCGAGAGAAGGTCTTTTGTCAAGCGCCAGTCTGACCTTCAAACGCGATACAGGTTTGGTACCGCTGGAGTGAGCTTGCAACCTCTTCACCATTGTACCAACCACTCCTGCGTTCGCGGTGCCGCTCGTCGTCTGCGTATTATTGTTGTTATCGTTACGCGTGTGATTCTTGCCCAGTATCGTTCCACCCATCGACGACGACGAGGAAACGCCAGCCCCTGCCGACTTTCGCGGCTTTTTGCTGCCTTCTTTTACTTTCGTACTTATAGAACCACCTCCGCCTCCCGTTGGTTTTGATGCTTTTTTCCTCGGTCTGTACTTGTAATCCGGATATTCCACCATGTGCAACTGTCGAAGTCTTTCCGCCTCCTCGATAAAAGGCCTTCTCTCCGCTTCGTCCAACGTCTTCCAACGTCTTCCTAGCCGTTTACTAATCTCCGCGTTGTGCATGTCGGGCTGAATCTCGCATATCTTTCTCCGCTCGATCTGTGACCAGACCATAAACGCGTTCATCGGTCTCTTAATATGATTAGGATTGTTCTTCTTCGTCTGAAACAGAAGAAGGAGAAAAGAAAATGATCAAAAGATCCTGGGAAAATTTCCCTAGGTATGTATTCGCTGTACGCCAGCCGTTGACCGTCTCGCGTACCAAGCCCCGTGCATTTCGAGTGGACGATGCTCGTAAATTCGTATATAAACGTATAAACGAAGACGTAAGTCGCGTTCGCGTATGCGCATCGTAGAAAGAGAGAGAGAGAGAGAGAAAGAGAGAGAGCAACGATCGCGTCCGTGTAGCGTGTAGCAAGTCCATGTGCGTTCTATACACTGGCGCAGCGATACCAATTTACATACCTCATTAAATGGTAAGCTAAGCGTCGAGAAGTAGATAACACGTAGCGTGCGCGAGCAATCTCTTGCCCATTATACTTTTAGATATTGCGTCGATTACTCGACACGCACTAGAGTGGAAATCGAAAGGGCAGAATGTAGGTTACGAAGGTGATGTGCGCGAGTACAACGACTCTGCTCGCGGTGGATAAGGATCACGTGATACACATCATAGGAACCCAACCGTTCCTCGATGTCTCTTCATTTTTTTCCTTTTCCTTAAAGTTAAACTATTACCGTAATCGGATATATTTATATTCCGAGAAATGTTCGTTAGCCCGTCGATACTTGTACACACGTTTACGATCGTTTGAACTCGAGCTTTCGACTAATAGTCCAACTCCTCGCCTATTTATAATATGGATGCATGTATGTGCGCGTCAATCGCGTTTATTGACGCTTTTACGTCGCGAATCACAAATGATCGGAATCGTGTCTCGATTCACGGCCGCAAAATTAAGAAATAGACCGTCTGCCTATTCAACTGCGAATTCCACACGGGTATTTCTTTACGTCTACCGTTTCTGTAAAAGCATCTGTATTCGCTTAACCTTTATCGTTCTCACCTTTAGCAAACACTTCAAGCGACGTCCCAAAATATATACATATACGCTTTCTTAGATTCTGCGAAGCGAAGAGCGCAAAATATTTTCGGAAATATTTTCGATGGAAATAACTTAGCGAATTTATCGAAAGGCGATCGTGACGAATGAAAAGGAAGAAAAAGATGTTATCGAGCGAAAGAGCACAGATAAATAAGGATGATGAAGGAAGCTGAAAAAATTCAACAAGTACCGCGAAGAAAAATTGAAACGAAATCCAAAGTCATCAGGAATAATAAACGAGAGGGAGAAAAATATATAATCTATTCCTCCGTTCGACGACGGTGTTTTGTTAGTATTTGAACGCTACAGAAATAAATAAGCATACCTACTTTTTTGTGTAAAAACGTTTAGAGGGAATAACCGTGCAACGATCAAACTAGCCACGCGCATGCAAACATTCTGCCTCTCCCCTCTTCGGGGAAAGGAAGAGAAGAATTAGAGAAAAGTGAAAAAAACACGTCGCCTCTTTGCAATTTGTAGAAGACGCGAGCATTAATCCACGATTCGCGACGACCTTTTACTCCTTGCTTCTTAAATCTATAACGAACGTTGTTCCTTCTATCTGTCGACGACACGTAACATGTAAAGTCGAATCGCAATTCTACGAATTGGAAATTAACGAAACAAGATACACGTTACTTTTTCCTTCTCCTTTTTCCCTTTCTCTCACTCTGGCACGTTGTTTCTACCGTGCTTATTGGTATAAAATCAGCCATCACAAATACTATCGTATATGTATATATATATATATTCGTTGGTATATCACCAGGAAACAGTGTTTCGACTATCGTTTTGTTATTGATAATATCCATCTACGGAAGACATTAACACGTACGGGACGACGAGACAAATAAAAACGTCGTGTTCGTACGCGTTCTTCGAGATATCGAAGTTTAAAACGAAGATTACATACCTGTGTGGCATCCGAATACGGTGTCGTCGAATTTTTATCCACAAGCAACGAACCAAACATAGGAATCCCGGAACTAGAGGGACTATCTTGCTGTTGCGGCACCATTTTTGTGCCGAGATTTACAGAAAATTTCGTTTATCACTTCACTTTCGGTCTCCGATGCTCAGAACGATACACTACACTTGGAAAAATTGCGATATCGATTCGTAGAAAATCGAACCTCCCGCGCCAAGAGTATTTTGCGTCTCGCGTCTCCTCGACCTTGAATCTTTCCCCGTGTTTACGACTGTATCCTTCTTCTGTACCTCGTTCGACCAGCTCTTTCTTTTCTTCTCTCCTCTTCCTTCGGCTTTTCCCCTCTTTTTCTCTCCTTTTTCTTTTACCACTACCGTATGTATCGCGGTGCTTCTCTTACCGCTGTTGCGATCACTGGCAGCAACGGCACTGTGCGCGACACTTCGGCGCTTGCTTCGGCGTAAATACGCGAGAGATAGTTTTAGATTTTAGCAGAGAAGCGGTAGACAGATGATCGCGCGAGATTGGCGGCAAACCGCGAATTCGCGACGCACGATAGCGACCACTCTTTCAGGCAGAATCGCAAACGTAAGCGTAGCAGCGGTTTTCCGTAACATTCGCACGCACGGGCCGCGGGCACGCGTTTCCTTTCTTCTCGATCGTCGGAGCCCGTGTGTCTGCGCGTCGGCCGTATTCGAGAAATACGATATGATTTCGATGCGATGCGCGTCTAAGCGCTACACGATGCGGCGCGACAACAAGAAAACAGTTATGTACTGCTATTCAACGCACTGCACACTCTACAAAACACGTATCAAAACACTACGCGTAGCAAGCAGTATGCTCTCGATCACGCGTTTTCTGTGTATGCGTAGAATGATCACGTTCATGCGCACATATACGATGATCCTCAAGATCCGATGGCTGCTCGTCGATCACGAGATGACATTATCGACCGACGTCGCAACGACGCTCGCCCGACGAGCGCTCATTCGCAACTAACTCGCCCTCGCGTCAGCGTTCTACCTCTATACTACGCTCAGCTGAGACGTACCACCTCCCTCCACTAACTCGCGTAAACACGCTGCCTTTCCACTTCCAGCCAGTCGCGATGCAGCCGCTCTTTTCTCCCTCTTTAACCCTGAAACCCTGTACGTTGCTCCCTTTTCTCTTTCTTCTTTCTTCCTTTCCCATCTCTATCCTTCCTCCTCCAACCATTTAAGCATATACTACACTAACCATACTACACACTCCTAAGCGTTTATACGTACGTGCATGTAACGCGCGCGCTTGTTTACGTACTCGTACGACGTAGCTGCACCAGACATAGATCTTTACTTCTTCCTTATCCATTTATTAACCTCCTACTATTTTTCGACTCCTTCGATCATCAAAACATCCATCGGGTCGATTGTATTAGAGTTATTTCTGTTTCTTGTTAATCGTCTTTCCCGTTCTCTACCTTGCCTTATCAGACCCAATCTTGGTACAAAATACAAGATCCGCGATCGTTTAATACGCGCTCGATCGTTGACCGCTATCGTATCGCTCGATATTCGAGTTTCTTCTAAACGCGTCTCCGTCGCCGCTATCTGCCGTTCTCCGGTATCCCGTGTATCGCGAAATGTCGCGATATCGTCTCAATCGTTTTGACCCGTCCGACTTTCGACGCGTCTTATCGCATCTGCGATCGTCTGCACGACGATCGATTAATTTTCATCTTCGATCTTGTCGCTCGTTATCGAAGAAACGCGTTGTTTACGTTGAATCAGGAGGAATAAAACCGATCGAACGTACGACATACGGTAGGGGTCTGTACGATGAAAAATACTCGGATCAAAAGTAAAGGTAAGTACGCGCACACTCGAGAGTAAAACTATCGGCGACTTGTACTCGACTTTTATTTCTCGCAAGTGGACGCTACTTTGAGAGCGACTATCCGAGTCACTTCAGATTGGGTAGTCATTCTCAAAGTAACTCGACGGTATAACTCGCGATAGTTTTGCTCTCAAATGGACGCGTACCTTGGGTAAGATACGGCGCGTATATTTGCGATCGCTGCGACCGCCATGTCGCGCCACGCCGCGTCGCATCGGTCCGATCGCAGGGATCGTGAGTCGCGGCGAAACCGTTGACCCATCATCCTCTCTCGTCAAGGACCAGAACGGAGAAGCGGAAAATGGAATCGAGCCAGAGAGCCGAAGAAACAAGCTTGGAGTCGTGCGCGCACGCGATCGATGGGAGCGGCTGTCGCCACTTAACCGGATGCTAGTCGCAGCTCAAGAATACTAATTGTTTCTTCTCGATGTATGTACGTACTCTCGATGTATGTATTTAGAAAAAGACAAATAGACGGGACAACACGAAACCCATAGGCCGTAATCGCAACGACGGCTATTTCGTTTCCGTTTCTCTGCTTCGCTCTTCTCCGCTTATCGATTACCGGTGTCGATGCCGATAAACGATACCGATATCTGCCGTTCGTACGCGACTATCCAAGCCAAGCCGAGTCAACCGGACGCTTTCGAACTGGGATTCAAAGAGGAAAGTAGCGGCCGCCTACTCGACCGCGAGTTATGCCTTGCGAAACTGTACGATGTACGACTATCGTACGGAACACCCGCGCTCTGCATTTCACCCGTCTGAGTCAGCGTAGCGCGCGACACGTTGCGCAATTCTCCTGCTTGCAGTGCTGTTTGGGACGATGGAGAATTATGGTGCGAAAGTAGGGGTGCGAAACAGCGTTTCTACGCGTATATCTCTATACGTACGTATATAGCAAGATCGTTGGAAATCTGCGCTCCTTATCGACCGATACTTCGCCTCGCCCGCATTCGTCTTTCGTGAGAACCGTAAGAAAAACGATCCGTCTTCGAAGGGTTCCAATGACCCATATACATACGCGTATATATGTATGCGTGTATACGTACGCGCATCCGAATGGTTTCAAAATACATGGTAAAGGTTAGGCGAGTAGATGCCGAGATGTGTAAGCATACACGCGTGCATCGAGGCGCAGGTCAACACTTCGCGTCTCGTCTTAAACATTCGACGACGCTTTGCTCGGAGGAAACGGCGGATCCGGTCGAACGAAACAACCAAACCAGCTGGTTTTCCTTCGTCCCGTGCTGTTCCTTTTTGCGCTTGTGTACATTCTATTCTCTATAGGAAAAACGTGCGATAAGGGGTGCGAGTTTTCCCTTTGGTCGCGAATACTTCGACCAATCGTTTTACTCCGCGACTGTTTGCGACTGAACCGACTCTACCTGGAAACGAATATCGGTCCAGCTGTCCAGCTGTCCAGCAGCTGTGCACTTCACCTGCCCCGTTTGTAGCTGTCTGAACTGTGCGCGTGCACTGTGCGTGCTGCGGACTATTCGGCCGTGCACCAATTTAACACGTCCAACTCGAATCACTTATCGAGGATTCGACTTTGTAAATTTACGCGTTTCCTTTAACTGGATACGTATTTCGGGACCAACGGAAAGAGGCGTTGTTGCTTACGCCAGCACTCCACATAACCTATTTTACTTCTCTTTTCTTCCTGCTCCTCGCTGTTGAGAGAACATCGGAAGGTGATTTCCAGACAAATTACACCGGTCACGGAGAAACGCGTTTTAAGGCACGGTTCACGGTACACGAGACGGGTCGAGAGACAACGATTTTACATGGTTACGTTTCCGGTTGTTTCGACCATCGTAATACACCCTTCATACGAACTTTACCTCCGGGAATCCATCTTGTTTGAAAACTTATTGAAACTAATTGAATCTTATATTTACCGAACGTACTTATCGAGCAGAAGTCAACGATACCAAGTTAATTAAATATAGGAATCTTCCTGTTGAAAAGTTATTACTCGAAAAAGATTGCAAAATCCCGCATGACCTTCTTCCTGCCTTATGCGTGCTAGATAGATCGCCCGTTTTTGTTGATACTACGAACGTAACTGGATATTGTTTCGTGGGAATGGAGAAGTAGGAGGGGTATTAGTTAGGTTATATGTACAAATATTTTTCTGGCAGCCGAAGGGCGGTCGGTAATCCTTATCGAAAATGTTATTTGACAAATCGATTCATATATTGACAATAAAGAGATATTCAGCTGCTTTGAACACGATATGTGTTAGATAAATAATAAAATTTATCGTTTAAATATCGTCTGAATTATCACGTTAAGGTAACTCACACGGTGGATGAAAAATTGCAAAATATTAAAGACTCCTGTTTCCCAAATGGATTCCGAAACTCAAAACAGTCGTACTTTATCTCAATTCATCGAGTGCTATCAGAAAATGAAAAGAAATTGAAAACAGAATGATTTTCAAAGGAAGAGTTCTTCCTTTCCTTCTCTAACCCCCTCTCTAGCAACTAGTTTCGTTTAACTTTTCCATGGATATTCGAACAAGGTCGTACCGTTAATCGAAACGCGACAGCCTTTTCTCTACCAATGTATTTTCCATTTCTCGTCAAGGTTGCAAAATAACTTCGATAGGCAAGTACGAACACAAAGAAGAGGATCGTTGAATCGGTCGGTGACTAGATAGACAAACACACGGGCAAGCGAGTAGGTAAGTAAATAGGTAGGTAGATAGATAAGTAGGTAGGTTGGTAGGTACGTAGGTTCGTAGGTAGGTAAGTTGTCAAGTAGGTAAACAAACACAAGCAGAAAGAAAGAAAATGATGGAATACTAGGCGCTACTGTGGATACGCGACGCGACAAACGATATCGAAGCTAAAGAGAAGTGGAGAGTCGCGCCTCGATTCTCAAACCGTGCACCTGCCTTGCGTTACCGCATGGTATTTATCTTTATCGTCCTTACCTTTTCCTTTCTTGAAACTAATCGGCCAAAGGATAAAAGTACATGGATGACTCGCAGCAACGAGACGAATTTCCCCGCGACTAACGAGTGTGCGATACGAGCCTTACCTGATGGGAAAGTTTGCGTTATCGGTTCGTTCGAAAGATCGAAAGAACAGGTGTGAAACAACGATGATACACCTGCGCGAATAACCGTACATCGGTTCTACTGTTATGCCTCGTGTCAAGGATTCTCCTGTTTTCGACGTAAATACATATGTTTTATTAATCTAATGCATTATTTATTCATGCAATTCGAGACGAAGAAAAAAAAATGGAGGAAATAGTAAAGTTCACATCTTTGCACATTTACTCCACGTTTGTCGTCGAGGACGACGACTACTACAACGACCGCGTCATGTCGATGCATTTGATACGTGACGCACTTCTTTTGTCTCACGCGACCGTTTTTCTATGACAAAACCGTAAACACCGGTTGTGCGATAGCACTTTTCGATGATGCGTTGTGATACGATATCGATACGCTTATTCACGGCGATTGTAAAAGTGGCCATGGATGTGGCTGCGGGTACCCGGATGAATAAAATCCTATATCCTTTCTCTCAAGAGTGTGTACTTTTTTAACTATACATAGCTATGTACATATATAAAATACGTATATACATATTACGTTTTAGAGAGTATACACGTATCCGAAACTATCTCCGCGATTTTTTAGCCAATTTCCTTCTTAACCAGCAGTATCTAGTAACGATAAGTCGAAACATCTGTGATTTTAATTATATACGTTTTCCTACGATCGATAAAGTAGAATACTTCGGGACAGTCGCAGTCGGCTAAACAGAACATCGTCGTTATCTTTCCTTCGCGTGTTTCATTCAATGCGGCTCATTTGAAAATAGGCCAACAGAAATAAAAGTAAAAGTCATACAACTCTTTTCAAACCCTTTTTTCGTTTACGTCGTGCATTGTCTTCAGATTTGCAAATCGACCGATCCAAAATCGTTTACGAATCAGCCGACACCATAGTACGGAATATATACAACGCATGGATACTATATATATATATTAGTGAATCATTTGCTTACTACTTAAGCGTAAAATTCTATTAAACGGGGAAGGTGTTTTAACTGTTTTAAATTTCACTGAATCTTCCTCTAACGAAACATTAATTTTCCTCTTCAGAGCAGATAACGGATAACGAATAACGTATAATCGATTTTCTTTGGAGCGGAACAGACCAAGTTGAAATTCTGTTAAAACGTTAACGCTCTTCGAGGCGAGAGTATCGTAATTTTTAAAAGGTGTACAGGTCGTTGGGTGCGAGCGTCGTTGCATGTGCACACGTGGAACACCACGTAATACGTAGTTCACGATACGTACGAATCTTTCTTTTCTCTTACCGACTAGATCGACTAGTTTGCTTCTCCAATCAATACGATTTAACTATTTTACCGCGTATTTTAAGTCCGCACAATCAGTGCCATCTGTAATCACTGATCTCTTTCGTTTGTCTCTGCAACTCATATACGTGTATACCTCGCTTCTTTTCTTCCCTTTTCTTTTCCTTCCCTTCCCTACCCGCCTTTCTTTTCAACCGCGTGCGCGATCACGTACGCTTGGTCGAGTACAAAAACAATAAATTTTAATTATAACGAGACAGGAATACGACAGAAATACAGCACGAATACACCAGCATGAACACGCGAGAAATATCAGGTCTCTCGAGAAAGAAGCTAACCCAACTTATAATATGCGATAGGTATAACGTAGATTGGGCATGAAGTTTAGAACCAAGTATGTACGATCAACTAATCGACGACCGTTTGCTTGTGAGTAACTCTCCTAACTTCGCCATCGACTGGTTTCCTCTCGATAGGGTTTGATCCTTGGAAAATCGTTAGATCGACTCTTCGTTCCCTGGAGAGAGACAGAGAGAGAGAGAGAGAGAGAGAGAGAGAGAGAGAGAATGACGAAGAGTGAGAGACTGGGGGACGGAAGTTATCATTTCGGAATTGGAAGTTGCTTCGTGGAGTATCTGATTTTGCGACTACTTGATTTTACAGGAAATCGAGGAATCCACGAATCGCCTGTCCTAAAGAAAACGTAAAAACGTGAGCGAATAATGGTGTATGGAGTACGCCTGTAATACCACTACCATTCTTACTGCAGTTGCAACAGCCTACAGGCTTTCTGTCATCTTGCTAAACAGATGTACATACTTACACGTATACTCCTGGCGCCAAATCGTCTCTATCCCGATGAAACGTTCGAAACCACATAAAGAACGTGATACATCGGGCAAACCGGGAAACAATCAGCCGAGGCAATTCTATCGAGGAAACTGTACTGAATTGAAGAGAACCATGAAAGAAATCTCTCTTCTTTTTATAAAGAGAGAGACAGAGAGAGATATGGGGGAGGGGGAGAGAGAGAAAGAAATGTTAACCTACAAAATTTGTACATCGCATGTTCGAACGAAATAATTTTTCCGATATATTTCAATTTAACTTCAACTTCTCTCGATTTCGAACGTTGAAATGAATCAAGCGAGTACACTGGCCGTATCGGATTGATTTCTAGTTTATGTCTCGACAAATATTCCATAAAACCGGGTGGGTTATTTCGTTTTAACGTCTAACGATATCGTTTCCTACGATATTTCGATTCGCACGAGAAGTGCAAATTCTTGAACCAAACGCGTCCTATAAAAAACGAATGAGAGACAGAGAGAGAGAAAGAGAGGGAAGAAGAATAGTGTTTGGAATTATAGGAAAAAGCCACGAGTAAGCGAAAAGGATTGATTTTTTTCCAATTTCTTATCTCCTCATTTTTTCCTTTCTTCTTTCTCTGTTTACTCGCTGTTTCTCTTCGGTTTACCTCTATTGGTGTTACTCGATCTTTCGTTTCATCTGAATTCTTCTCGTCGTGCTTCCAACTAACAAATTGATAACCAATAAATCAATCTCCAAAAGGAAACAGACATAGCCGCGCGCGCCACTGAAATTGATTTACGTAATCGGAAGTGATTAAAAGGTTACTTTAGCGAATGAATAAGATTTCTCCTTTTCTCTCCTCCTCTTTCTCTCTCGTATATTCTATTTCCGTTATTTCCACAGCTCGTCTACTCTTACCTCTCATTAGTTTGCAGTTTCGCGAAGATAAAGAATTCTCGATGTTGCAATATTCTGGACGATCCGTCGCGTCCTCGCTATAGCAGAGGGTGAGTCCTCTCGTTATACAGAAGCGGAGCACTGGGTGATTCCTGATAAAAAGATACGAAGAAAATATGGAATAAAATTTTTCCATAGACACTTCGCTTTGACAAATTTTCAAATTGGATTTTCTCGAAAACGAAGCGTCATATGACAAAATTATATTCTATACTTTCTTCCTATTTTTTGACAAGGAATCACCTCACGCTCGATACGTCCGTCAAACCGTACACGCAATTGATGATATACATGTAGTTAATTTATTCACTCTTTTATAACGCACAAGGTTCGTAACGATCATTTATCTAAAGTAAGCACCACCATTTCAGAGATATTATTAAAATGGACTACATATTGGGTGATTTGCATGCCGACCGACAATGGTAGACGGCGCCCTACGAAAGGGACGAATTATGTATAGACGCCGCAATAAACGGTAATAAGGTGATTCTTGAATTCCTGTAAATATGTATGTTGGATGGAAAAAGTGAAGGAGGAAGAAAGAAAGAAAAAGGAACAAGAAACAAACGCGAAAAGACGAATCAATATGAAAGTATTTCCGTTCTTTATCTTTGGATCCTCGCGATGCGAAAGGAATTGATCAAAACAGAGTGGATCGCAACAGCCGCTTCATCGCTGGAGATCCGAGGGTCGAATCGCGCGGCCGTTCTTTCTTTCACAAAGATTTCAGTTTCCATATAGAGTCTAACATGTGACAATATACAGTTACTCTACTCATATTCGTCTATCCTTTAAAGCAGAATAACTTTTTTCAGATTGAACCAAACGATTTGCATTAGTTCATTAGATATGCGTAAAAAAGATTTCGTAAAAATCGCCATTGACTGATTATTCGAGGCGTTAATAAAAATTTACAAAATACGTTTTGTAGATTTATCTCAGTTACCTGTACATGTTACATGTACTGTATATGTATACTGTATATCTGCTGAAAATTTCGTCGAAATCAGTCGACGTTGCTATGAGTTGCAAACGGTTAAAAATGGTAAAAATGGTCAGTTTTTCACGACCTTCGGCTTGTACATCTAAAGATTCTTACATCTTCCGATGCTTGTCGATTGTTTCTGTATCATCAATGTTTCACAATGATTTCGATGAAATTTTCAGCATGTATATAGGTAACTGGTATAGGTATATAAATCTGCGAAACATATTTCTTAAATATTCATGACAGGCTTAGACAAGAAAGCTGTAAAAATCGACATTTACTATTTTCTCCGCCATCCTAATTGCAATTTTCTCCAAATTTTTCTTCACCTAGTAAAGTAATAGTTTTAGTTTCTCGAAAAAGCTCTTCATTCGGTCCAATGTTGAAAAAGTTATACCGTTTTAAAGGATGGACAAAAAGGATAAGCGTAAGTAACGATATATTTATGGACATATATTACTGCGATCAAAAAGGAAAGGTTCTCGTAGATTGACCTAGTCGAGAAAAACGATCAAAGAATAATAGTTGCGCTTTGATACTTGTTCCTTTCCTCCTCTTTCGATTGTCATTTTAAACTTAAGATTAATCGAATCGATCAGACGCAGAAGGAAAGAGGAACGCGTTTACCATAGATTGCGAATATGACTGTACGAATGAGATTCTCGGTAAGCATATTTTTCGATAAATCGGCACCGATCTAGCAGCTGTCACTACTGCTTCACATTCAGATTTCTTCTTTTCCATAAAAGACTAATTACAGAATCGGACAATTAATATCTTCGTACGCACGCGACTTGAAACTAAAAACCGATCCGAATGATTGTTATCATAGCGAGACTTTCATAGGGTAGTAAACAGTAGCGGCAATAAAATGGTAAGCTTAATGGACGAAACTCGCTCCAGTTGTGTATTCCTCTACGTCCAAGGAGTTGTTATCGATGAATCAAACGTGACTAACGACCAACCAGATGGTATTTTCTTCCCTGATTTTCCTGTTTTCTTTCAAAAAGACTCGAATCGATTCATTGAACCTTTTACATTTATTTAACATTTTATATAGCATAATACGGTTATATGTCCAAAACGCGTATCGCAATATTCTTCGAACGCTATGAAACTTTTGCGAGTTTGGTACACGAGGCGATTCAACTTGTGATTTTTGCTTGTTCTGCTTGTTCTGAAAACAAAGGGGAGAAAAAAAAACCAAAGGAAGAAGGAAAAAATAAGAAACAGGAAGAAAGAAAGAGGACGAAGAAGAATGGTTGATTCGGCGATAGTAGTGCGCGCGGTTGAGTTCGCGTTACGCTCGTTGGTGGTTACCGGAACGATATACGAGAATCGAGGGTAGGAAGCTCGGACGGGGTAGTACACGGATCCGTTTGATTGGTCGAGGAAAGTCTTTAGGGGTACTATGGGGTGGGGATGGGGATGAAAATGGGGGATGAAACAAGCGCCGTAAAGCCGCGGACTTATATAAACCGTGAAGAGCAGAGTCGTATTCGCAGAGCGGGATTCTCCGTCGTCGAAGAAACAATCTAGCTAACGATCTATCTAAGAACGACTCTACCGGTGTTCGTTCGTTTATCGTATCCCGATAAGGTAAGTGCAACTACCTAGTGCAACGTTAGCTTCTTACTTTGTTCCTTCTTTTCTTCCCTTTTTTCTTCGATTGTTCGTTGATGTTAACACGAGATTAAATACGCGTGTCCGTTTTGTCAACTGATTCTGCATACTTCCCTTTGGCCTTTCTTACACTTGTACGCGGCGTAAACGAATCGCAAAGTATACGGAAATTTTTAAAGTTTTCAACAAAAGAGAAGAACGAACGAGTGTCCGAGTTATGTATTTTTGCGCGTGTAAATAACGAAATCGGATCAATCGGTATCGATACATAATATCAGACATATTATAGGAGAAATAAACGTGCGAATAACGAATTTCATCAGGAACCACAATCCTGATGATCATTCATTCTACGAATATTTTCTATCCATATAAATCTCGTAATCATTCCATTGTGGAAACGACGCGTTTCTAAACTGAAAAAATTGCCAACTCCGTTGCTTTTAAATAGAATACGGTTTCCTCCTTTTGTCATCCCCGTTTAACAAATTTTTCGCATTTATAATTCCTACTCTCCTTTTTCTGCTTCACTTACTTTCCTTCTTGTACCTCCACTGTCTCCGACCATTATCCAACCACTGTTTCTCTTCTTCAATGTCATTTCTCGGGTTTTCCTACCGTTCCATTTTTATGCACGCTTCGAATCGAACTCGAAATTAGAATAAGTACGTGAGCAAATTCGCTAAAACGAAACCTGCACGCTGCAATGATTATCGAAATAAACACACGGAGAAATATTCAGTTTCACATAATAAATTCTTTCGATGTTCGAATGAAAGTAATTCGCGACATGTCCGATCTACTCGTTTCACGATGCAAAAATTAAGCGGTACACCGACAGGTAATTTGACTTGTTGCTCCATTCTTTTCGTGACATCGAGCCATTGCATTCGCGATAAGCGTCTCTCCTTCTTTATAAAGAAATTAATAGACTGAAAAAAAGCAATCGAGTTTATGGCAAACGGGTATCGCGATATTTTCTCCAATTCACAGCTGTTCGATTTATCATTTACTTTCAAATAGCAATCTATACGATATTTCCACTTCTCGAATCTTAGTTGGATAAGGAAAACGATACGCGCAGCTGTTCTTCGTGGTTGAATTTTCATGGCTGATCGAACGCGATTCACCCTGTTGCGAGTGTACCGCGTTGCTTAGTCGTCGGAGAACGGAAAACGGAAAGAGGAAAGCGGAAAGCGGAAAATGAAAAGCTGAAATCGGAATACGGGATATAAAAAACAGAATTGCGAAATACGGGGCATGAAAGGTGGTAAAAAAACAGAACAAACGAAAGAGACAAAAGTAATTGCTACAATTCTTTTAATTTCTCGTTATCTGCACATCCCTTTATCTCGCTTCTTTTTTGATTTTCATTTTTCTCGAAGTCCAATATTTTGTTTCGATTTTTCCCCGCTTAAACAAGTTCCAATACGATGGATGGGATAGTCCTTTTAGAATCCCACAGAGAATTGTGATATTTAAACATTTGAAAATGTTTGTGTGTTCGAGTATCGAGTTGTTCTTAACGAATGTAAGTACACGCGTGAAAACGTATCGTCAACATCAATTATCGGAAGCGCTGAATCCAATTATCCTGTGTTACGGCCATTCGGCACGCTGAAAGCAACTCGTGATTGCCTTCCAATAAAATACTAATTGAACGAACATCGATACTAAGAGAAATTGGAAAGCGTCGCTGTAATCTGAAGCGTGCCATAAACTTTCGGGTATTCGTTTCAATGAAAATACAATTTCCTTGTACCTTACAAGCTTCGAATAATCCCAATCACTGCTTACAATATTATTTTAAGAACAAAAGACACACATATGTGTACATATATGTAACGTTTCGCAAATGAACCTTTTTACTGTCTGTTGAAAATCGTAAGAATACAATGCAAAGATCTGGTCGAAAAGTTTGCCACGATCGCTCTTTCCTTCCTAGAATTCCTTCTTAGATTGTGGCTTGAATAGTTTGTTAGTCGCTATAGTCGCGGAGTGCGCCTACCTTTCCCTCTCCGGTAGTTTGGAAAAAGAAAAATAGTAATGACTAAGGACTTTGCGTTTTCTCTTCTCTTTCTCTTTCTTCTTTCTTTTCCTTATTTTTCCTTTAGTTTATATTCATCGGCACGTATCGACGTTCCAACTGGAGTTATAACTGGAGTTCCAACTCGAAAAACGTATATTTTGATCAATTTCATCCTGATCGTTTCTTAACATGCACATATATGCAACGGTGCGTTGAATGAATCAATTAATATTACAATGAAACCACTTTACTTTCAGATTTGAAAAAATTTCGAGGATGCATCAAAGGATGGTATCGTTCTACATACTGTTGGTGGTTGCGGTTCTTTTCGTATCTTCAAACCTCTCGACGAATGCCGCGCCGTAAGTCTCTCATCTCTGGCAATCAATTTATTCATTTTTTCCTACAAATTTGCTTGGTCGATCGATCTTTCGTAGTATCGCTAGTCGAAATATATTGAGACGAAAACGGATGTATGATACGGCACGGAACTACGCTAGACAAGATGAGACGAGATGAAACGAAAGATACTGCAAAATGCGCGATTCATAGCAGGACAATATAGATAGGAACATGAATAAGCACAGTCGTATTATGTGTCTAAGAAACAGAGAAAAAGAGATATGCATACACAAGGTGAACGAAAGACGCATCTGGCAGTGTCAGAAAGTTTAACCCAGTTTCATTTGACGAGGTGTCGTTTAATGAGAGGAAACGGTTCTTCCGTCTATGTAAAAGTAAAGAGACTGCCATTGTTATGTCTTTCTGTTCCACTGTTACAGAGTATCGCGTATGCGTGTATAACCCAGAATGGAAAAGTTATAAATTCGATAGTTAAACGTCGTTAAATGAAATGAGAATGCCGCGAACAATTTCAGCGAAAAAAACTTGGCCGTGTACCCAATGAAAATTATTGTTAGCATTATGCAAAGTAAAGCTCTCAATGTTTCGCAACTAGGCGCAAATGCTTTTGTTAAAAGACATTGACACTTTTACATTATAGACAACAAGGTTACTGGGAGGAAGATCCGGAAGCTCTAATGGAAATAATTAGTCGGCTTGGTCACACCATGATACGTAATCCAGAGCTTGAAAAGTGAGTGAAAAATAACCATTTTTACAAAGTTAATACCAGTGCAATACATATATATTTGGCATTTATTGTAAAAGTTTCGCACTCTAATCACTATCCCTGGTTTCTTTTTACAGTAACAAACGGGGACTGGACTTAGGTTTGAGTCGTGGATTCAGCGGGTCTCAAGCTGCAAAACATTTGATGGGATTAGCAGCGGCGAATTACGCCGGAGGACCTGGCCGACGACGTCGTTCCGAACAACCCTAGATTCAAAAACGTACTGGTTCGCTTGATCAATCTCATTTCGACTTTAAGCTCTAACGTCATAAATGTTTACTTGCACGGGCTCGTTCGTTCGTTCGTTCGTTCGTTCTTTCGTTCCTTTTCTTACCTTTGCCCCTGTTGTAAGGTGATCCTGCAATCCGACAAATTTTGGCTGCTTTAGCCCTTATCAATTAGTGGATCAATCTTGAGTCAAATCGATTTCTCTTTTAAATTGTCGTTCGCGCGTGCAATCAATCATTTCTATCTCAGATCTCTCGCATATACGCGGTATACTGAAGATTTTTGTCCATGAAACATATTGTTGCTTCTTTTTTCTCCGTTTCTTTCTTCTTTAAAATTTAAAACATCGAGACAGTTAAATGTCAGTTACATTCTAGTCATTGTTCTAGTCATAAAGTTATTCCATTCATATTTACGTACCAGAGTGCGTATTCCTGCGTTTACAAGCATATATACCAACATGTGAAAAGAATAGTAAAATAATACGACAAACCTACCCATCGGCGATACGATATACATATAACACAATCAAGCGTTAAAATAGAAACCAACAATAATTATTGGAAACGCACAAGTTTAAATGGTCAACTATGAATTCTTTAATTTATCTTTCAATCTATTAATTTTCGATCGTACCACTTATAGATTCGCTTAGACCGACATCTGTCGTCATTAAAATTTGATATCTATGTAACGACAGTTTCATCCGTTAAATTGTAGCCGATCGTGCATCTATTTTGCATTCATAAACTGATATCGATACCTGTCGTACATGCAGCTTCAATACTTGTACATTGTGTCTATTTCGTTTCCAACTAATTACATACATCATATTGTATTTTCGAACGAATGCTATTCGACTATTAGCGTATCAAACGCTGTTTTATGTAAAATTAACGAAAATAAATCCAATACATATACCTTTCGTTTTTACATTACCTTTGCTATTATCTTTTCCTTATCCTTCCTCTTCTCTCTTTTCCCTTCTTTCTTTTATCATAAACAAAAGAATGCAAGGATTCCGTTAAATCAACCGGAAAAACTAGTGCAGAAAGTAGACAAATAAAGTTTACTAGGATCTTGAAACATTGCTATAGCAGTTACCTCGCACTCATTTTATCCAAAATATCCCCCTTCCTGATAACGCATTTCCCGCCATTTCGATACACGTGTCGAGAACATAAGTATATTACACCATGACTGAGAATATCAAGATATCTTTTTTAATGAATACAAGCTTTAGACTTTTATGGGTCTATAAGCCACATTAACACTATATCAATAATATAACAACAATATCAAGGCGTAAAAATAGTGAGCTTAGAACTAAAAATCCGAGTGATTGCACAATTTGTAATACTAGATCTTAACCTAATGCTCAGTCTTAGTTTTAAATCTAGCTTCATGTTACATCAAGAGTGTTGAATATTAACAATATAACAGCAATATCAAGGTATAAAAATAGTTAACTTAGAACTAAAAATTCGAATAATTGCACAATCTGTAATATTTAATCTTAATCTAGTACTCAGTCCTAATCATTAATCTAGCGTTCTCTCTTTAGTCTTTTTAATGTACATCTAGCTTCAGACTTATGTATTAGAAAATATCAGTACAATGGTAAGGTTTCAGTTTAAAGCTTAGTAAAATCTTTGATGTCTCTGAGTTTTAATGTAATTATTCTCGTTACATGGTGATATATGAAGCTTCTACAAATTTGTCTATATGTTTGATGCTCTGTATCTTGGGTTCTTTAAGAAATATGTGGATTCTGTAGAGCAGAGTCCATCAGTTCTTTCTGTGATTTTGTATAAATGTTTATCTTTTATACCTGTGTAGAAAGCAGGCCCACGAGGCGCAAATTATTTCTTTGATATGAGCGCTATATTCACATGTTGGATCTTGTAATATGCCAATCTTTGTCAAGGAGGCTGTCAGATTGTAGTGATACACTCTAGCTCTATTTACCCAAGTCGGTATTTTCTATTTACCCTAACCTGTGCCTTTTGATTTGTAGGTTGATGTTCTGATATAGTTATTGCAGAATGTAATTTTATCAATGCACCAATTAGATGACAGTATGGGCTCAAATCATTCCTCCAGAGCATGCCTTGCAAATATGCATATACATGTACATATCATAAAATCACGCAGAATTTCTTCCATCAGTACCGACTGAACAAAATATAGATTAGAAATGGAGTCACACTATCTCCTATTAATGGGCAAAGAATATGATGAGTTGTCACTTATAGATAAATATGAATATCTTATGACTACCATCATCTCATAACTACAACTATTTCAGGAAGTAACTCCAGAAAAAAATCCCACAAAAACCAGGAATTCTATCAAATAGTAGGACTCTAAATGCAGCAGAGAGGTCAGGAAGAGAAAAGCATCCTTTATAAAATAGACACACACTCTTCGTAATAAATTGGATCAACTAAAAAAACAAGATGTAGTAACCAGAAAATTTCTCTTTATTTCTAAAAAGAAATAAAGAAAGACAGGGCTTCAGGGACTTTACAATAAATCACGATACCGGATTATATAATCGTGGTCTAAAATGTCGAAAAACGATTCATATGATGTATCAATGATACGAGCGCGCTCTAGTGTTTATATGTCATGCGATCTTTATGATGGAATACATAGAAATCAGAACGAAGTACTGATACTGCTGATATTTCTACTTGTACCCATACGCGCATTTAAAGAAACTGTGCGCTGTTACAAGAAACTCTCTACTTATGTACGTAATTATGTATTTACCAATTAGAAGACATCGCGCGCGTTTCCGCCAAGCAGTTGATTCCTATATTTCATCTTTGTATATCACTCATGTCTTTCAGTAACGTTGTTTTCCTTTCTTCGTTCTTCTATACGTGCACAGTGCACGCACAAGTATCTTTTATCTATCATACGATATACGTATCATTTTTTCTTACATATCATAGATATATACAGAGCTAATGATAACAACAAACGGGACAAATGTCAACGAAATAAGATGAGTGTTCGCGTATCGATTTTTATTTTGATACTCACTCTCACTATCAGTTTTATACTGTTAGCTCCACAAAATTCCGTACGACAGGTGATATTTGTAAGTATATGTATTGTTTTCCAATATACACTTTTTGTAATACAGTAATTGACATACCTTTCTCTTATGATTATTAATCTGTTAATGACTTGGCAGGTTTTTCGACATGGAGATCGTACTCCTACTGAAAGTTACCCAAATGATCCGTATCGGGATTATAAATGGCAAGGGGGCTGGGGAGCTTTAACCAAGGTTTAACAAATTTCAAATCTGTTTTTTATAAATCGATAACCGTTTATTATTATTTATTATCATAAGTGGAATGTTATTGAAAATGCATGCTACCCAATGCATCAATATCACATAAATAAGTTTTCAATGTACACAAACATTATACATAATCATATAATTATTCGATCTCATGCACAGGAAGGTATGGTACGAATGTACAATATTGGTCAGTGGATTCGTAATGAATACGACTCAATAATTGGCAACAAGTATGAGAGTGGTTTGTCTTTGACGCAAAGTACTTACGCGGATCGGTGCATAATGTCTGCTCAATGTTTACTAGCTGCTTTATATCCACCAAACACAGAGGAAATATTTGTGCCAGGATTAATGTGGTATCCTGTTCCTGTTCATTCCACTCCTAGACATTTGGATAAGGTATACGTATCGTACGCCAGCAAAATGCTTTCGATATTAAAACAGCTAGAGAGAGGAAGAAAGATAAAACAACAATCACAATTTTCAGACGATCGTAGTTAAGGCTCCCTGTCCACGATTAGAGAAAGCTTTGAGAGAAGCATACGCAAATGAATCTAAACGTCCAGAATCTCCATCAGCCGAATATTTTCAAGAACTTTCCAATTATACCGCAAAAAATATCTCGACAATCACCGATGTTGAATTTTTGTACAATATTTTGGAAATCGAGGAACGTAATGGCTTAAAATTACCCGAATGGACAAACAAATACTACAATCGGCATATGCGTGAAATTGCAGCCCGTAGCTTAGCTATATTTACAAGCAATACATTACAACAACGACTTCGAGGAGGTACACATATATGAATATCTATATCTTATAACAATTATGATCAAGAAACCATTCTTATCTTATTGTAGTTATTCGCCTATATAAATAATATTTTTTAGGCCCATTACTGAAAGAAATTTTGGAGCGTTTACACGCTTTTAATGATGGTCAAGATACAAGACGAACGTATCTTTATTCTGCTCATGACATAACTCTTGTTAATTTATTAAGAACCATGGGATTCACGAATGAATACTTTAAACCTGATTACGGCTCGACGCTTATTTTCGAACTGCATGTTGCATCCAATTCTGCGGACACAGAACTGAAGGTATTATATATTTCCTACTGAAAAGAATCATTTCTAATCCACTTAATATTTGTTTCGTCTAATTTATTTTCATATTTTCTTCCTTCCTCTTTTTTATTTTTTCTTTTTATTCTTTTATAGTTAATGTATCTAAATGATACAGAAAAAATGACATTGTATCATATGAATATACCAAAGTGTGGCACCCCTTGTCGACTAAAAACCTTAATTAAATTATGGAAGGACGTGCTTCCTGAGAACTGGGATGATGAATGTCTGCTCTTATGAGTCTCTCCCATTAATACACAAAATATATATCTATCTATCTACAATTGATTATACTTGACAATTTATCTTGCAAGAAAGAAACCAAAATTCTCGATTTTCATATATAGTCCGTGATAGTGATAACGCATATAGTCGTAAAACAAAGTATACTGTATCATACGAATCAATTCTAATTCGAGCGAAGCTGGTTAAGATTACTAAATTGGCATAAAATCGTTTAACCAGGATGTGTCCGCGTTGCTTATGCAACGAATGACACTGAATGTTTTGCATGTCTCGTTACGCAATACGAGAACGATTATTTCAAGCACTCTTTCCGTTGAATTCAAATACTCAAATGGAAGATATGCGTGAATGCGTCAATTAAATGGCATCGAGATCGTACCGTATCGACCGATATACCTAGTAACCCTAGTATGTAAGTAATTACTTTTTTATTTCATGTACATATGCATACGTATCATTGAACGGTCGAATCTTCCCTACCTACTGTTCATTAATCACAATTATTTAACATATGTACGTCTACATACTATTTTACAAATAAATAAATGGACTCACAATATTTTTATATTAATATTCAATTTGTATATATGTACATATAATCCCATTGTTCTATTTATATATATGTATGTGATACGATATTATTTTTTACCAAATATCGCTGTTGGTATTATATTAAATCGAAAAATAATTCACAACAATGAAATGTTAACAATTATTTGAACACAATGATTCGGAAAATAAATTATTATTAATTATTTGACTAGCAATGAAATTACATTATCTTACATTAGCTTTTTTCTTTTTTATCTATAATTGTTTTCTTTTTTTATGGATAGATAAGTAAGAGGATAAGTAATCGAATAGATATACACGTATGTATATATGTATGTATGTATGTATGTAATGTATCATAGATGGAATATGACCGACCTCGACTAACAGTGACGCGTAACAGTGCGCTCATTTCAAGATAAAGCTAAACACATGCGTGACTCTTAATGTAGACAGTATGCGTATCTTTTACTTAGTACGTAACTTTACAGAAATACATACGTAAATCATTCATTGGAATGGAGAAGGATTCCTTACTTCTATAAAAGAGAAAGGCTCCAAATATCGTACACTTTTAAATTCATTGGACGATACCTACTTGAAATGTTTTAATAAATGTCTATATATATTTATACCTATATTTTAATAAGTACCTATTTTAAATATAAATTATTCTTTCAATTGTATTTGAAATTTTCGATTGATAGTCTCCATATTATTTGCTCATCTTCATTTATATAATATATTCTCAATTTAATTAATTTCTAATGATTCAGGATAATTTGATCCATTGAAATTGGCTACTCTCAACTATACACACACACACACATATATATATATACATATATACACATATATATATATTCAATAGATTTAATTATATATAATAATCATTGTAAATATTTGTATAACCTACTTCCCATTTATCAAATCTATGTATTTATTGACAATACTCTGTCGAAAAAGAAACATTTACCAAAAGAAAAGGACAAAGGTGCCACATATAAAAAATAGGAAAAGGAGAAAGAGAGAAAGATAGAAATATGTAAGAAAGAAAAAAGGATGAAAGAATAGAAAGGAACGCAGAGAAAAGAGAGGGATAATAAACTAGAGTACTAGAGAATGGAAGGAGGTATATAGTGACTGTGATGATATGCGCAGTCGCGGTATCGATATAGAATTGTTCGCGACGTGGTCTGTTGAGTAGTCGCGCGTAATCGCCGGTTGTTTTCTTACAATTAACGTGTTCGAGCGATACACATTTCCTGTTTCGATCGATCATTTCGTGCTTCAGAAATAGAATTAAATTGTCAAGTTTTTCGAGATTAAATTTTTTGTAGAATACTTAATTCGTTGACAAGCAGTATTCTAGTTACGTTCCAACACATACGTATAAATTACATATGGGCTGGTAAACGTCGTGCTGTCGTGCCGTATGATAGTGTCAGTGTTGAGCACGCCTGTCATTATTTGTGTGTTTTATTGAAATCAGAACAGGAGGTTAGATTTATTTCATGTTATTTTCTCAAATTTTCATCATTCTTTCACCTTTCCTTATTTATTTTCATTATAAGTATATATACGATACATATAATATCTACTTAAATTATTCAAAATAGTAGAGAAGAAGAGGGATATTCGTAATTGTTGTGTTAAAGTTGTGAATCAACATCAAATCTGTATTAAGATTATGATTTTGTTTGGCAAAGAAAAAACGATCGAAGTCATATGAACATAACATTCTTTAGTCATACGTGACTTTTTACAATAATGACTGTAATATATTGTTATATTTGCAGAACCATCTTTTGACTAATATACGAAATGTTTAGCTGGTTAAGCCGAGTAGAAAGCGGAAAACAGGATCTCTTTGAAAATGTTGCTGATGGCCTTAAAAAAATATACAAGTCTAAATTATTGCCACTTGAGCAGCATTACCAATTTCAAGATTTTCATTCGCCTCAACTTGATGATCCGGATTTTGATGCAAAACCCATGATCCTTTTGGTGGGTCAATACTCTACTGGAAAAACTACTTTCATCAAGTATTTGCTAGAACGAGACTTTCCTGGAATAAGAATCGGACCTGAACCAACAACAGATCGCTTCATTGCAGTTATGTACAATGAGAATGAACGTGTGATCCCTGGAAATGCTTTAGTTGTTGATCCAAACAAGCAGTTTCGTCCTCTTTCCAAATTTGGGAATGCTTTTCTTAATAGATTTCAATGTTCTACTGTTGCGTCTCCTGTTCTGAAAGGCATATCTATAGTCGATACACCTGGTATCCTATCAGGCGAGAAACAAAGGGTATGGATCTCTGCAAACTTCTATTTGCAAATCAAGCTTGTATATTTAATTAAAAAACCAGTTTTTCTCATGTTAGGTTGACAGAGGTTATGATTTTACTGGTGTTATGGAATGGTTTGCTGAACGGGTAGACAGGATCATTCTACTGTTTGACGCACATAAGCTTGACATCTCTGATGAATTCAGAAGATTAATTGAAGCATTACGCGGTCATGATGATAAAATTAGAATTGTACTCAATAAAGCTGATATGATCGATCATCAACAACTCATGAGAGTATACGGAGCATTGATGTGGTCCTTGGGAAAAGTTTTACAAACTCCTGAAGTAGCTAGGGTATATATTGGTTCATTTTGGGATCAGCCTTTAAGATATGATGTAAATAAACGGTGAGTTGTTTTTATTTTCCCATATTTTTACTTTATACGAATACTACATTATCTGTTATGTTATTGCAACATAAGCATTTTTTACTTATTATACAAAGCCATTATATGGTTTACACTTTGTGTTATAAAAACTTGTATAGCTTTGTATCTTTCATCATTTCACATCTTTTTCTTTCCTTTCTTTTTAGGCTATTTGAAGACGAGGAACAAGATTTATTCAAAGATATGCAATCGTTACCTAGAAACGCGGCACTTAGAAAGCTCAACGACTTGATTAAACGTGCACGGTTAGCAAAGGTAAGGAAACAAAAATTACAGCCTATTGATTACCGCACCCTATTACTAATCGATCGAT
Organism: Bombus pyrosoma; assembly: GCF_014825855.1. Taxonomy (NCBI): domain Eukaryota; kingdom Metazoa; phylum Arthropoda; class Insecta; order Hymenoptera; family Apidae; genus Bombus; species Bombus pyrosoma. Next base: position 5,420,467 of record NC_057774.1, read on the forward strand.
ATCGGCTGTACTGTTTCAACAAACGATAAAATCTAACGATATGTTGACTTATAGGTGCATGCTTATATAATCAGTGCTTTAAGAAAAGATATGCCTAGTGTATTCGGTAAAGATACCAAAAAGAAAGAACTTATCAAAAATTTGGGCCAAATTTATGATCAAATACAAAGGGAACAACAAATTTCACCTGGTGACTTTCCAGATTTAAAAAAGATGCAAGAGTCCTTAGCTCACCATGATTTTAGTAAATTTAACACTTTGAAGCCTAAACTCTTAGAAGTGGTTGATAATATGCTGGTTAAAGATATTGCCCAACTCATGAGTATGATCCCTCATGAAGAAATCGGTACAACATCAGATTCACTCGTTAAAGGTATCTTTCCATATTTATGTCTTTTGTCTTTGTTACTCACAAAAATATATACCGGACTAGAAGACAAATAGATAAACGTTTATAATCTATTTATTAATTTTTTAAGTTCGTGTGATCTAATTATTTTTCAGTAAATAAACGATTTTCTGAAACCATTCCATTCAGTACAACCAAACGTTAACTTCGATGCTCAGAAAACAGGGATGAATGGGACTATTATTTTCTTGACTTTTTATATTTATTCATCATATTTTTTTATCTTCCACATACCATTTTAGAAGAAAATAAGATTCTATGAAAATCAAATTTTCCTTCCTTTCGTTGTCTTTTTTGATATTCAAATATGATACAAATTTACGAAGTTGCATGATATTTTGTATGATAGGCGGTGCATTCGAAGGCGTGGAAGATCAAGTGAGTCCATTCGGATATAAACGAGGTGAGGGTATCGATGCTGGCGCAGGTGAACCAGAATGGATTGTCAATAAGGAAAGATATAAATACAATTTAATGTTTGAAAAACTCGGTCCATGTGATGGAAAAATTACCGGAGCAGGTAAATTCTTATTACATGTAATGTATTAACTCTTATGCTTAAAACTCAACTAGACTTTCTTCCGATTATATGACGCTTTTGTTTTATGCAAAATAGTTAAAGCTTAAAGCAATATAAATTATTTTCGTACTATATGATATTCTTACCTTTTTCTTATTTTCTATTATTAATAATATCCATTTGGAATCACATTTTCAGCGGCAAAATCGGAAATGGTAAAATCAAAATTACCAAACAATGTACTTGGCAGAATTTGGAAGTTATCCGATATCGACAAAGATGGATTTTTGGACTCCGAAGAATTTGCTTTAGCAATGCATCTGATTCATGTAAAACTCGAAGGTTACGACCTACCTGCAGAATTACCAGATCATTTGGTACCACCTTCGAAGCGAGATACATAATTTAGCTTCAGTATTGTATTCATCTTTTGTGTCAGTTTATCAATATGTTTGATGTACATATGTTTGGTACATATTTGATGCGCACATTATACGACTATATTTATTAATTCGCTAACACAGCATCGCCAAACACATCAATCAATGTTGCTATAATATATTTCTTAAATATTCGAAAGAGTACGCGATATTCACGTATTTTATTTCAATAAAATACGTTATCTTTATATCACATTCAGGTATGCATGATTTTTGTCTAATTAAAATGTGAAAGTGTCAGAGACAAAATCAAAAAATACCGACAGTTTTTATTATAGAAAGGAAAAAGTAACATAACAAATCGGTTTTCTTTAATTTATAATACAAGTTATCTTTCACAAATTGCCTATTCGGTATTCTCAAAGTATACTACGTACCCTTTCGAGCTAAGCTTTCTGTGTTTAAAACACTTAGACTTTTAATAATCTTTTAAATCTAAATTATATTTATATTCTTCTTTTACCTCCTTTAATGTCACGTCAAAAATTAACGTTAGGTTACTACGCAATAAAACATTACAATAATTTGGATATATTCAACAAACTACATATAAACACTCAACGAGTGAACGAACGAACGAATGAATGAATGAATGTGTATTTGTACACTTGTGTGTAATATATTTCTCTCCTGTTCGAATACAGTTGTTGATAACAATATTATTGTTATTGTTATTATTACTATTGTTATTATCATTATCTTTAAAAAAAAGTGCTTAAGTTCATTGCCGCTCTATATATATATTACATATAATAACATATATTATATATAATATATAAATAATCAACTTTAATTTTCTAAATCTAAATATAGAACAGGAAAAATGTATAAGAATACAGATTATGTATTTCCTAATCATATAGCTACGCGTACAAGAAGTACGCGATAAAGCAAATGCAATATTTATTTAACAAACATGTTAATCTGTAATCAAACACAAATTCGAGTACTATTCTATAGTGTAAACACAAAGTTCCATGAAAAGGAAGCGTGAGATATGTAACAATGAAACATACATACCTAGAAAAATGTATAATATTGAATCATTTTATATACGTTCCGACGTTTCACTTATTCTTTACTTGTGCAATATATGCTTTTGGTCAAAATTACAGATTTTAATATAAATGTAATATTATTATGTGCAATCGAATAATAATATAAATATGTTATATTTTTAAAAAGAGAAAGTATTTAAATAAATTTTTTAATAGATCATATTTAAGTAATTTGACGGTGTAACATGAGAAGTAGTCATATTTCGAGAAATTAAATAATGTTCTTTGTTAGCACTGCCACCGCGTTTAATGCATCTTTTTCTGTAGTATTTAAAAGAAATATTCTCATCCGATATCTTTCTTGTACTTTACGACAAAATGATATTAATGGAAAGAAAATTATTTTTTATAATATTCTGCATGACAAAATAAATATGTATAATCGACTAAAACTATCCGAAGCGTTCTTTTCTGAATAATATATGTATATGGGAAAGTAAACATTACGGTGACTAACAACGAGAAATGCATTAAATAAAATAATATTATTTTTCACGAAACATAATTAATATGATGACTACCCATTGCTTATATGTACTTATATATTCCTGACCAGTTCAAGAATTCACCTTATAGTCCGAAAAATTTGATTTTTAAATTTTTTCATGAAAGATTAGTTTCACCGTATCACCGCTAGGTGATTACAGTGATATATGGTCCACAGACTAAACGATTTTTAAATTTGTTTATAACTTATAACTGTAGTAGTAACAGTTGTGTGATATTTAGTCTGATTGACAGATCGAAGTACGCGATAAGTTGTAATTGCAATGACTCATTAATAAACAAATGAATTACATTAAATTAATTAAAAATAAATTACACATTAAACATTATAATATTATGTAACAATATACATTATTTATTGTTATATTAATATACAACTATATATGTATATATATATATATATATACATCATAACATAACTTTATTTTTGCAAAAGTGATTTAGAAGAATAACTAACTCATAATTGCTTGTTTCTTTAATGTACAAATAGTGTAACATGATAAATTAACCTCTATTCTTTTACTTGACTTTTACGTATACAGGTTGACAAATATGTAGGTAATCCCATTTAGACGGCCCATTCAGTATTTAGTAACAATATTTTTGATAAATAAATTCTTATAAGATAGGTATCTAGAGCAGTACATAATTATATTTTGTAAATAATGTATATTATACAAAAAATAATTGCTTTAAAATAAAATGCATCAGTAGATTCAACTACATATTAATATGTAACAACAATTATTAATAGATATATATTATTAAAGAATCAAAAAGATTAAACCTAAACAAAATGTTTGAATCTTTTATCCACATAAAAAAGTAAATGTATAAAAAAGATATTAATTATCTTTTTCATAATTTGAAAAGAAAAAACACAACTTGACTAAATTTTGTTAATATTAGGAGAAGAAAATGAACACTTCATATGTAAATAGAAACTTAGTTAATAATTATTTCTTCTTCATAACTATAAATTTACTTCCTTTGAAAGTTTCAAAATATGTACAATTACGTCATCTATTGTCTTTCGTGTTAAAAGAGATTTTACCATATTATCTTCTATAACAACCATAAATAAACACTTTATGTTTTCCCTTAATCTTTCATCAAAAGGTAATCTACATTCTGATGTTAATGGTTCATGCCCACATCGTCTAATTACAGCTTGTACAATATCTTCAATAGGGGCATCAGGCCAACCAAAGAGCTGTAAAATACATACATATAAACATGTATTAAATAATATTTGATGTAATACAATTGTTATAGTTACAAATACTATTATTGCGATTTATACCTGAAGAGTATCATCATCAATTAATATTTTCAAAAGATCAGCTATGGCTTTTAACAATTCTTCAGTGGAAAATTGAGTAGACTCTCCTTTCTTTGTTTTCTCTGCAGCAACTGTTGCAATATTATATAATTGTATTTGTAAATTCTTTTTTTCGACTTCATCCATTACTTCTTCTAATAGATCACGGTGTTTTGCTTTAATATGCCTCATTAAACAATCTTGACGTATAAAAACTCTATTACATTCAACACAAGATTGTGGTGGTTCTCGTCTATGAGTATTTAAATGAGCTTGTAAGGAAGATTTTGTAGAAAAAGCTTTTGTACATTTGTCACATTTATATGCTGTAACAAAGAGAATATTGTTTAATTAAAGTTCACAAAAATTATAATGTCAAAATTATAACGATTCTGTTACCTTTAACTCCTGTATGAAGTACTACATGTTTAACAAGATCTTCTTTTCTTATAAATTTCTTTTCACACATTTGACATGCAAATGGGGTGGCTCCTTCATGAACAAATTTTTTGTGAACATTTAACCGAGCTTTTCTACTAAATGCTTTCCCACATACCTCACAGTAAAAACCATTTTCACCAGTGTGATGAAATATATGTGCTCTTAATTGAGCAGCCTGAATAAATGATTTAGAGCAATATTGACAAACATGAGGTTTTTCGCCAGTATGAGTTCTTTGGTGACGATTTAAAGTTTCCCGAGCAGCAAACTTTTTTTGACACTAAAATAATTCGAAAATCAATTAATATATTGTATAAAATTAATTAATATAGTACCTACAATATAAATTAAAGTTTTAATTATACAAAGTACAACATTGTAAATTGTACATAATCTGTAATAAAAACTTACACTAATTTTCCTGTATATAGTGCTTGCTTGTAATAGAAAAATTATATGAAGAGATTAACATTACAAATCTACTGAAATTTGTACAGAGTGGGGCATTTAAAACAGGTCACCTGAATAACTTGCTTTTTTTGAAGATAGAAGAAAATGCATTAGGTTAGACTTACTTGGTATGGAGGGACTTATAATCTGATATTACTAATTTTTCTACAGCTGGAGGCATCAAGGAGATACAAAGATCAACGCCGATTTTTTAAATGGAATAGTATGGTTTCTTATTTACGCGAGAGTGGCATCAGTCGACAAATACTTCTTGTATTCTTCTTATATCTTTGTATATTTTGCGAATACTTCACGTTAACAAATTTCACCCGTTCCACATTTTACTTGATAAACAATTAAGTGAAAATGATTTTCAAAAACGTGAATGGGGCTTACGAAAACTACAAGGCGATGAAATGTTCTTGAGTAAAATTTTGTTTACAGATGAGACCACATTTACAAACCACAAAGGAGTTAACTATCACAACATGCACTACTGATCAGTTGATAATCCACGATGCCTGAAAAAAGTGGACAAACAGAGATCTTGATCTATAAACGTCTGGTACGACCTTTTTCATAGTAAAATAATTGGTTCATATTTTATTGATGGCACGCTAAATAGTCGTAAATATGAGAGAATTTCAGAAAACGTTTTGCCAGAATTGTTAAAAGACATTTCACTGTATATATGACAATTCATGTGGTTCCAATAAGGCGGATGTTCTGCTTACTCAGCATGAAATGTTATAGAATTTCCGAACAGAAAATTTGGAGATCGTTGGATTAGTCAATCAGAAAGTAACAAATGGCTGGCAAGACCTGACACCTCTAGATCTTTATTTCTGGAGAAAATTAAAGGAAGAAGTGTGCCATAAAAAACCAACAATCAAACTTGGGATGCAAGAACATATAAAAAGAACCTGCTCTATAATAGATACAAATGAAATTTGTCAGGCAGTACCATCAGTATTACAATGTTTTAGGCTATGTATCCATGATCAATTGTCATTTTAAACACTTGTACTAGCATTAAGTATGTATATAACATGTGGCATGTAAATCAGTGAAGTATTCGAAGAGTGCTCTGAGACAATCTATTTTCTATTGCAGTTGACCTTGGGTAACCTTGAATGACCTTCATAATACTCTACCAAATTATAAATAAGGAACCATACCACTGCATTTAAAAAAACAGAGTTGATCTTCATATCTCCTTGATGCCTCCACCTATAGAAAAATTAGTACTATCAGATTATGAGCCTCTTGATACCAAGTTCAGCTTAATGCATTTTCTTCTATCTTCGCAAACAAGCAAGTTATTCAGGTGACCTGCTTATAAATGCCCCACTCTGTATAATAAGATAATATCAATCACAAAAGAAACGTAACTTGTTAAAATTGAATTTCATTCAAAACTTACATATTGACATTCAAATGGTTTTTCTCCTGTATGTACACGTCTATGTTTCTTTAATGCAAGAGAAGATAGAAAAGACTTTGGGCATAAATCGCATTGAACTGGTCGTTCTCCTGTATGTACACGTTCGTGAATTAACAATTGTTGGTTAGTAAAAAATTCCTTAGGACAATATCTACAAGGCTTTTTTTGTCTTTGAGGAGTTCCAGCATGAGTTCGTAAATGTTCACGTAAATTATCCTTCCGTGTGAAAATTTTTTGGCAAACCTATTAACATATACAATTAGCCTCGAACTTTGTTTTGCTAATTAAATATTATATATAAAACTTACTTGACAACTATATGTATTAAGAATATTTCCATGACATCCAGATTGCATTATATGACGATTTAAATGATACATTCGTGAAAAATAAGTATCGCAAGGCTCACATCTAAAACATTTTAAATTATACTATTTAATGAAATATTCGTCCTAATAGTAAATGCACAGTTACCTGAAAATTTTTTTATCAGCATGAGTAGTATAACGATGTTTGTTTAGTGACTTTTTATCACGAAATGATTGTCCACAATCTTTGCAGGTACACGAATCACACTGCCAATGAATTACCACAATGTGTCTTTCTAAGGATGATTTCTTTTTAAATGATAGGTTACAGTGTTGACATTTAAATTCACCACCACTGTGCGCAGTGCTTAAATCTTCAGCACAGCAATGACATTGTGTATCAGGTACAGGTATAATTATTGGCTTATCATTATAATTTTTTTGATTATTGGAACTGTCATCTGAAATGATCATTTTCCTTGTCTAGTTTTTTCTTTGAAATATGTTTGACAAAATTCTATATAATATATACCTTCCATATTGGAATTATTAATATAGTCTGGATTATTATCTTTCTCTTCATCATCTGACTCATAATTCTCAAGACTCCTTAACTGCAAAATGTTGGAATCATCTTCTTCTCTACATATGTCTAAATGTTCCTTTAGCATCTATCGAAATAAGTAATTTTGTCAAAACGTATTGCAAATTACATTTTACAATTAAGCAATTTTGAATATTTCTACTATTAATAATAATGTCAAAATAAAGTTAAAATCTTACATCTTGCGATTGAAAGATACGATGACATGTAACACATTCATAATCTGTTATAATTTGTATAATTTGACCGTCATGAGCAATAACTGAAAAGCATAATAAAAAAAAGGCTATAATAAATAAAAAAAAAGAATGTAACGCAAAAACAACAAATCTATTACAAAATGAACAAAAGCCATGTGTAAATATATAAAATCAGAAAGTAAAAAATTATCTCTACTTTGTATACCTGTTGTGTCAGTGGATTCTCCTTGTTCAGCAGACATTATAATAGTTTCTTGTACGTTTTCTGGATCTATAAAAATCACACATCAATGTTATAGTAACTATTAAAAATTTCTGTACATCATAGACTATATATTACAATCACCAAATAAATTTTCCAGCGCTGTATCTTCTAAGAACACTGCATCCTCAACTTTCACGATTTCTATAACAGAAATGACGCGTATCATATGCTACGTACTAACTAACATACGAAGTACATTATTTTCATTGGAGAAGTACGGATACCTACCCATTATTTCTTCCATCACTTTTATTCTTGATAATTGGACCACAAGGCAATTGTTTGCGTTATTCGTAAATTAAATATTTTCCTGCAATTGTAGTTCACGATTAAGAACTGAATATATAAATTACAGCATTTCTTTAGCACCTGTATTCACATTAATTTAACAGTAGTAATTTTGATTAAAAATTATTGAGAAGGAGCAGAAAAATACAATCGAAATTGTTGACAATCTTTCAATTACTTTTACACTACAAGCTTCTTAGTCACTTCTACCTGCCCCTGAAGAAATAATCCCTTTAAGCCCAAACGCACATCAAAATGGCCTATGTCAAGGGGCACACAGTGTATATTTTTAATTAACATACTTCCTATAGTTATTCGTAAATCCAAGTTAACAGTAGTTTTAACATATACTTATGTTTCTTTGAAAGTGAAATTAATTTATTATTTATTTAACGAAAATGAAAAGAGAATAATTACTGCATAATATTTAAAGATAGATAATTATCAAATACCCGATGCGGTTAACGTTATTGAAAGTAAAATAATTATTAAATTAAATATCGATTAAATAAAATGTACGTACAAATTTTATATGTATATATATATATGTAATGACTTATCTACTTATTATCTACTTGACATAATTTCTTAAATTTAGTATCGTGATGCCAGAGGTGATACTTATTCGTTGTCGATCGATGATTGGTGAATTTAAATATTTTTTTTTTCTATGTAACAAATCGCGTACGTCGAGAAATCATAGAATTGAGTCTTACTCGTATTGATAATAATTATATTTTATATATATTTAAGTACAAAAATTCAACAATGTATTTGTATTGGCATGTATTTTTATGTTGTAAATTATTACATTGTGATTTATTTCTTAGGCAGTATTGCATTATACATTAGGGAAAATATGTTTTGTGTTATACAAAAAATTTTAATAATATATATAATAAGTAAATGTCAAACACTGAATTGTCACAATATTAATGAACTTTAGGTTTCGCAGATTTAACCTTTTTTAGTTTCTTAAGGCCATTGATATTTGACTTTAACAAATTCCAATATGCTTGTTGGAACTTATTTACGTCCTTAGAATGTATCTGAAATGTAAAATATATTTCATTAATGATGATAGGTTTCATTAATTACAATTAAAATAATAAATATTACATTATAAAGTACACAATACATACAACAGTAGAAATCTTTTTGGATCTTAATGTAGCTCTTACTAAACAAAGAAATTCAGTTGGTGTTGGTAACGCAGGCCTACCTTCTCTTGGTACTGGTTTGTTGTGTCCATTAACTGAGAGGACAGCATTTTACAAATAAAAATTTTACTTTTCAATTATGTTTATAAAATAACAATACAAATACTTACATCTTTTAATAGTAAGTACTACAGAACCAGAAAGTCGAGATTTATCGAAAAGTCGTGTTAATTCCACTAAAAACTAAAATTAAAGTTAATATAAAACCCTTTCAAACTAATATATATAATGTTTTATAGATAAAAGATTACCGTATCATTTTCTAGTAGAACCATTTTGGTAATTTCAACATATGTTTTTAAGGTTTGTCAAATGTAGTAATGTAACACGTTTATGCTGTCAGTATTCGATCATTCGGTCTGTCTAAACGACAACGACAATGATATAACAAACTTAATATAATGGAGAATTTACATGTTAACGACGAAATGCCCCTAACTTCGCACAATTAAATGTATGGTCTGTTATTAAAAATTTGTAACACTTTATATATTTTTATGAATGCTTTCAGAATAGGAAGATTAATTCTATATATTGTAATTAATTCATTATATCGGTATTAAATACTCCCTTTTAAAAATTTATATAATAAAAGAAATGTCGTAATGAAATGTAACACACCTTTGATTTGTAGAAATTGCACTTTTCTTGAGTCAAGTCTTTGGTATTTATAAAAATTTGTTTTTACGTGAATGAAAATTATTAGAAATATTCCGGCAAAATGAATAATACCAGTATACATGTACAAATTTATGAAAGCGTCAAATGTATTTATGAAAAGAATAATAGTGTAGATGCAAGTAATCTGAATCACTTAATTTCTTGTTTGAATGCCACACAAATTGAAATCAATGATTTTTTAACTAGCCTCGTTGAGAAACAAGACAGTTCTGTTGATACAGGAAGTAAATGGAAAAAGTCAATAAGAATAAAAAATTTTTTAGTTGGAAGCCTGTAGGAACTAATAATCTTATTCTTGTCAGTTTTAGATCGGCTAGCGTCAGAAAGCGATTCGGATTTCGAAGACGAAGTTGAAGTTAACCCTAAAAAATCTAAACTGACGGACTAATAATTTTGTAAGATTTCCTTGATATTGTAAAATTTATATAGATTTAAACGTTATATTTTTTGCATTAATCGTTATCCTATAATGTATCGTCACAACATTATGTGTGCTCACAAACAAAAACTTGTAATGGTTAGGAACAATAATCTGAAAATAACTAAACATTGTTAATAAAGAGTGGTAAAAAAATATATTTTTTATTATGTAAATTTATCACAATATATGATAGTTACAAAGTAGTTATAACTTTTCCATCTTTAATTATGTTAATTAATTGGAATTTTATTACAGGTAGAACATGACTACCATACTCACAAATGAAGCAAAACTACGCTATGTAATAGAATGGTTTCAAGAATGGTCTGAAATGCAAAGAAATGATTTCCTGGATATACTTATTGAAGAATGTGGGCCTGTGGGTCTTGTTCATGGATTGGTATCTAGGATGGAAAATTTAGGAAATGACGAAGACCTTATATATGACAGACCAACTCTGTTTCGATGTCGTGTAAAACTCTTTCGAGAATGGAGTTATAATTGGTCTCGGCAGGAAAAAGATTTTTTGCTTCTATCAATCAAAAGTGCTGATGCTGCATTTGCACAAAAATATGATGAAAAGCTATTAACATTAATACGTGATGAACATGAAAAACAATATGGCAGGATGGAAACATAAACAAACAACTTGGAGCATATAATCTTCTTTAATATTGTAGAAGAGGTTTATACTTCTATAATGTCTAAGAATAGGAAAAAATGAAAAAATATATGATAAAAATACAGTACAATACAGTTTGATATTTATATTTGATGTACATTTTGGTATAATGCATAATGAATGCATTATTATATATAAATTGATATATTTTCAATATTTTGTAATAGGTTTATAATAGTTTATACCATAGAATTTAAGATTCATATATACATTCCATAATTATTTTGAAATATTTATTTTCTGAACATACTTTTTCTTTTCTTTATTTACAAGCATATAATTTTTTTTATAATGATATACAAATGTAATATTTACAAATAATAAAAAAATTTATAAAAATATATGAAAAAAATTATAAAAAGTATTATTTTGGAAGTGTATAATATTTTATCCCTATAATAAGAGATGTCAATTTGTCAAATATTATTTATTATTAGTAATGTATTTAATAATAAATTCTTTTAACTTTATTATTATATTCTCTTTTACGATTATATTATACATTTACTTAATATAATCATGATTAAGTTATTGAAAATTAAATACATATATATCTTATGTTTTAATTGCAAAATAAAAAATGAAAAAATCATTCAAAATATAAATGTTTTTGTATATTATTTTAAAAACATTTATGTAATACTTAGAATCTCAACTTTTGTATTTAATACTTAGAAATAATCATTTAAAAGGATTTATAAAAGATTTATTTTTTAAATATTTAATAGGAAACGTACATAAAATATCTTATTTTAATAAAAAAGCGAAATGGAGAAATATCGCACGTTTACTTGCTCTTATAGATTACCCTAAAATTATTTTGGTTCTTGCTGGAGCCATTTTATACATATTGCTTTAATAGCATTTCGACCAAGCCTATCTGATTCCTTCAAAATTTTTCTTATATCTTGTGCTCTTGAATATTTCACAGCTAATAGGTAGGCAGCTTTTAATTGCTTGCATTCAATATATGCATTTATCTGAAAACAGAAGGATGAAAAAACTTTGTTGCAAAAGATCGGAAATCCATTTGTGTATGCAATTTTTGGTCTTACCTTAAGTTCTATGTCAGTTATTAATTTAATAAGATTATAAATATCATTTTTTAAAAGTGAGTTAGTTTCACCATGTTGATGAGTTAATAACAACTTCACACAGTGAGTCAGTACATAATCTGATATAATATATGAATTTGCAATCCCAGACGTATGACAACATTTAATTAATTGTTCTATTGCGGAAATATTGTTTTTCATTGCCAAAATGTGTCCAGTTAGAGAATACACTTTTTGCTGTGGTAAATTGTAATCTAAAATAATAACATCACTTAGATAAAAAAGTAAAGTTACAAAGTATTTAGACTATATACAAATCAAAAAGAGACCTTGAATTATTCTAAATGCTATGCCAAATCCTTCCTCAATATTCCGTCCACAAAGAATGGCTAAAACAGCCAAGTCAATCTTTTGTTGTTGATCACCAAATAATGTTGGTATTTCTAGATTAGAAGAATTATTAGAGTCTTTTTTTGGAAACATGCTTAAAAAGTGAATAGGAGCTCTTCCCTCTTTTTCACAATTTGCTAGAAACTTTGTAATTTCCATTTGTCTGGAAATTGAATTTATATGTTTATCTATCTCTGATGGTTCCATTTCCATTGTTAGAATTCCTTGATTGCTATGCATGGAGCTCGTACTTCGTTTTCTTTTACGACTTAAAATTTCAATTTGCAACTCAGATTCCAAATGTTTTTGGGCGTCAAATAAGAAATTAATTTTAGCATTTAAATCTGAATAGTTGCTTACATCGTTAAGATAAAAGCGGATACAAGTCATTGCAGCACGTATAAAATCTTTCATAAAAAGTTGCAAATGATATAAAATATTCAAGTATTGTCTTTTTTCTAAACTATGACAAATATATATTAAATATTTCTTCCAAATTAATAAATTCGGATCCTTGTTCATCATTGCTTCATGAAGTTTGTCAATACTTCCATTTCTTAAACAATATAAGTAAATTGCATTGAAAAATAAATCGGGTTCCAAGTTGTTTTCTAAAGTAAAAATAAGACATTTATCAAATTCCTCGTGTTTTAAAAAGAACTCTAAAATTGAGTTATAACTTCCATAAGTTAATAAATAATAAATGCTTTCATGATAACAAATATTTTGTACCGTTACAGATGTATTTTTAATATCAAGCTGTCTTTGATTAGCGATTTTAAAGCTTCCAAAATTATTTAACATTTCTTGCGAGGTATTGAACTTATATTGATGAGGATGCTGTACATATTGCTTGTATATGCTTAAATTATCCAATATTTGTAGGATTTCTGTAAGTAATGGCGGATCTTTCAATGGACGATTTTTTGAAAATTCTATCTTCTTTGTGCTTAATTCATCCACTTTAATTTCTTTGTTTTTATTAGTTTCATTTATTAGCTTCTGAGTTCCATTTTTGCTCAAAATTTCTGATTCTTCTGGATATGATAGAATTACCCAATCATCAAAATTCTCAGGCTGTACTTTATCAAGACAGTGGAAAAATTTGTCTCGTGCTTGATTAAAATATCCCATTTTTAAACATGCTTTACCCCAAGTTGCCCAAACTCCTTGTGTATCTAAACATTCTAAACCTGCTTTAGTGCTTACATCTAAAGCAAGAGTCCACTGTTCTTTTTTAATTAAAAGATCTCTCAACCTTCTTAGGGTGTGATCATGTAGACTATCAGAAGGTATTAAATGTAAACAATCAAATTGGACAAGACTTGCAATTAGATCTACTTGCGATAGAAAACGATCACAATGAGCTAGTCCCGTATTGAGACCAAGCTTGGCACATTTAACTTTTGCAGCTACTAATAAGGAACGTATCATTTTAATAATAACTGTGTGATCAACTTCAGGATTTACTCTACCACCACTAACAGGTTGTAGAAGACGTTTCATTTCGTCACAACAATCTAATAGAAAACTATAAATATCCATTTTGTTACATATCCTTACATGAAAGCCTTATGAAATAAATGAAATAATATTTAAAAGTTATTATTACCTAGCATATGTTTGATGTTCGGAATGCAAATTCAGAATAGCTAAACATAAAGAAATGTTTGGGGCATATTCAAATGAAAATTCTTCTCTGATAGTATCATTGTGTTTCTGGTCTCTTGTTAATCGCCAATAATCAAATATTTCACTACTTGGAGTGGACTCTGTTCCTTGAAAAGTGTGCATTTGTAATGCGGTCTGTCGTTTACAGTCGTTACATACGCGAACAAGTACAGAGGGTGGATAACCAGATACTTGCATGCGATGTTGAGAGCATGTTGCACAAATAACTCGGCCACATCTACGACAATGATGTCGTCTATTAAACATTGAAAATATAACATTTTTGCAGCAACTACATTTCCTGGCCTATTAAACAAAAAACATTTAGAACAATCTTAAATGTTACAAACTAATAAGATAGTAATGTTAAAAAAGAAATGTATGTGATTTTACATACCTTATCATTAGGTATCCATTCTTCTTTGGTAGGAACTACTATAGGCATAACAAACTCAATGTTCTCTATTTCTGAAGCAGAATGTTGTACATTTTTTGGCTTGTTTTCAATAGAATCACATTGTAGAGATACACGGCAATCCAATGACTTTTGAGCATAGAATCTTATAATTTTGTCAAAGCTACTTCTTGGGATATCTGTTTGATTTAATTTGTTTTGAATTCTACTTAATATTCTTTGAATACTTTCAAATTTACAATTCATCAGCAATTGTTCTAACATTAATAACGGTTCCTTGATAAGATGAATATATAATGGTCTCTCTTGAACATTTAACATACTTAAAATGTCAATTCCTAGTAGAGTTCGTCTATATTTTATAGTTTCTGTTGCTTTACAATACTGTAATAAATAATTGCAAATAAATCTTAATGAGTCAATAGACTCTAATTTTTTTAAGACAATCTTGCAAAGTTTAATTGACTGATCCAAAGGTAATGCCTGAAAAAACTAGAAAGAACAATATACTTTATTAAAAGCTGAAAATTATTATTTACAATATTAATTTTAGAGTATCTTTTAATATACCTTTAAAGTTTGTTTAAAATTTTGAGATTCATTTTTTAAAAAACCAATTAAAAAATCTTGTGTTACAGAAGGATGTATTTCTAAAGAAAATGCTTGACATTCCATCCATTCCAAACACAATTCAAATTTATCTGCATTGATTAGTGATTTGATAATTTGTAATGGGTCAACTTTTTCTGTACAATAAGCAATATTATACGAAATTTCGTTGGATTTAATTATACAATATGGAAGCATTTTATGAAAAATTAGCACTCTGTGCAAGATTTCATTCAATTGTAACTTACAATGTATAGGTAATTTGTAGTTATCTACATGATATACTGTATGAAGTAATGCATTTTCACAAATATTTATATGCCACTTGTTGATATTATACAATACTGTCTGGCTTAATATATATATATCTTTAATTTGATATAAATATTGCAATATCACCGTATTGAATGTATCTTTTTTTTTCGAAATTATGTGACTGAGAATTTTATCTCGGAAACATTGCAATTCACTGCTTAAAGCAATATGAGTTGGTAAAGCATTTATAAGTCTCAAACAAGCATCCAATTCATCTTCCTTTAACATAAGTTCAAAATGAGACCACAATTTTTGTATTGATATCGCCTCGGATATGGCTGCAAGAGTTTGATTATTTTCAAATAATAATTTCAATTCCTTCGTCCAATATGACGTTAAAAGATTTTCAAGACATGCAGTGCGTTTCAAGTTATCACAACTATTTCTTAAAATAGTAGGATTTTCATTATTTATCCTTTGTAAAAGATACGAAACGACCCAATACTGGCCTTCTAAGTATTGTAATAAACTTGGTCTTATATTATGATTTTTCCAGGTAGTGTTATACTGATTAATTTGTTTATAATTATATGAATTAGAATAATTTGAATATTTCAATATTACATTGTATGAGTAGGAAAGTGGCATATACTGTACAACTATATCTTCATTAAAAGATTTAAAATAATCATTTATTGAAAATAATTTGTTACTGTTATTACTTATCTGTAAATCATTTTTCGAATTCTGAGAAATGAAAGTTTGATATTGTTCTACAATTTTTGGAAGTAACATTATCTTTTGTTTTTCTATACTTTGAGTAGACTTCTCACATGAGTAATAATTTAGATATTCATGAAAAGCATTAGTTAAATCTTCATCCAATGAGTCTGAGTTATAGACCTAAAAATATAAATATCAATAAAAAACTGCATAAACATATAAGTATTTTTAATAAGTCATACAGAAAAAACAGCTTACTTGTATACGAGGTGACCCTAAAAATTCATTAGCCATTACAAAAATTATCCTTGGATCATGGGTAATGTCCAAATCTTGCCAAGCTGGTTCATTAAGTTCTTCAACTTGTATAAAAAATTTATTATCTAACATTATGTTATTTAATAATTTTGACCTAAGTGCAGCAATTGTTACTAAACCCAAATCACCAATTAAATAACCAACTGACATTAATGAAATTGCATGCTGTAAGTTGTTAAAAGGAGGACGATTTCCCCAAATAGTTAAAGCAGTATGTAGAAACATCAGATTCCATGTATTCAAAAGAAATGCTAATGTTTCATTACCCACAGATAATTCACTCAAATCTAAACTTGCAAGACGAGACGTTTTCTTTAATACATTTTGAATTTCAGAATAGTTTAAAATAGTTTTACAAGCATCAGGATCCAAACGGGATTGATTCACGTTTAAATTTTGCAAAATTTGCAACATTTCTGTTAATATCTCTGAAACACATTGATTTGGTCTTTGAAGCTTGTAATTTAAATCCTATAAATTAAGATACTATTATTATTTGGTTATTTAAATTTGTTATACAATTCTCTGAAAATTTTTTATACACACCGACTTAGATGAAGCTTTGTTCAAAACAATACATCCATTTTCCTTACTAATAACAGTATAACTTGTATCTTCTTGATAAGAAAGTTTAGGGCAAGTATTTGTAAGGATACTATACGACAAATTAACTTGTAAATCATGTGCAATTGCTTCAAGTTTTTGTGGCTCAATTTTAAGTTCAAATATTTGGTAACCAAAATAATAATGTAATGGAATTTTGAATAAATCAGAAACTGTAGATATTCTATGTTCAGTTGGAATAATTGAATGTAAAAGTTGTAAGTGAGAGCACATATTTTGCATATATTTCCGAGATCCGCAAGCAACTGTTACTATTTTGCTAAGTATTTTTAAACCAGGCAAATAATTACTATCTTTTAATATTTGATTAATTGTATCTTTATTAGTCTGCGATTCTTTAAATTCATGATGATTAATCATAATATCAGTCCAAAAGTTTTCCTTTTCTTTACATTCCTTTATGCATAATGCAATTCTTGCATCACAGAGTATATCTTCTACAGAAGCCACATTTTTCTTTTCATATAACAATTGACAAAATTTATGAAAGAAGTATACATATTCAGTATTATCAAATGTTTTACACAATTTTAAGTATTTCACTGCAATTTCACAAAGATTCTGTGAAATTGGGTAAGTTTGACTCATTGTTAAAGCCAAATCTAGCGCACATATTGCTAATATTTCATTATTGGTGAGAATTTCCATAGATAATAATCGCAAATTCATTTCTTGAGATACCAAAAAAGTTTCAAATTGACTAGTTTGTCTAGAGGATTTTATACCCTCTTGTGTAACTAGCCTTATATTCTACAAAAATATTATTGTAAGATTAATTACTATTAATTATTATTCTTATAAATTATATTAATTAATTGTTACTGTGTACCTCTAGTGTAGAAAATTGTGAGTTCTCTGGAGATTGATCATTATTTTTCAATGTATTTGCTTGTTTACATACATTTTCCCTAAGTGTACGTAATGCTTTGGAAAACTGCACTTCCCCAGTTAGCTGGGTATTCTTCATATTGCATGTCTTAAAAATCAAAACATATTAATATAGGCATTAATTAAATATGTTATTCCAAAACGTATTTTCTATATGGTTGTTACTGAATGTTTCTGTTTTATCATTACCATTGCATAAAGTTGAGTATTAATACTTTATTAATTGCTATTATTACAATCTTTTTTACTAATCTCTTTCTATGCAGATCAATTTACGAGATAAAAAAGTATTCGAGATTGCCTCTGATAATAAAGATTATGATGAACAAAGTGAAAATGAAATGATACAGCCTAAAGAATTAAGAAATTTAAACCTTTACATAGAAGATGAAAATAGATACAGACCACTACATTCATATGTAGACAGTTATAACAAACATGAAACCATAAATAAAATACAGCATACAAATATGTATTTCCATTTAAAATCAAAAACATGGGAGAACTCTAATATAGGGGAAGATGATGCACCATTTATTGCTGGTTTTAAGGAAAATCTTGATAAAGTAATTACTACTAGTTTATCATTAGATAATGATAAGAATGTAGCTTTATTAATATTTACTTTCAGATTATAAAAGACAGGAATTCAAAATTTGCAAAATAATTCTTCTTTTTCAAAGATAACTAATGTTGCTGCTAATATCAATAAGAATAAAAGATCAGTTTCTGCAAACATATTTGAAGAAGATCCTAGATATGCTGATAGTACAGAACCAGGAGAAGAAGCCTATGACTATGATCAGTTCAAAAAAGAATATGAAGGACAAATTGAAAAATATATGAATTCTAACAAAACTTTGAACTTTACTGATGAGGGAAAACTAGAAGAACATCCTAAAGAGATATTACAAAAATTAGTTGATTTCAAAAATTGTACGAACCTAACTGGAACATTTTATATTAAACCACTAAATTGTTTAATGTACAATTATGAACAACAAAAAGATAAACGTATTGTTAAAAGAACATTACGCAAAATAGGTCTAACTATTAAAGTTTGGTTTTTGATTTATGTATGTGTTGCAGTTCCTTGTTGGTGCCATAGAGGTAAATTATATTATTAAAGATTTCATAAAATAAAAATAGCTTTAAATACATGCCAGTGCATTGTTCTATAGGATGGTGCTGTTGGTGTTTCCATTTTAAATTTTGTTTCCCAAAAAAGAGAATATTATTTGCAAAGCAATATTATGCAAGTAATCCTCCTGGTATATTCAGACAAATTCAAAGAAATGAAGAAGAAGAAAAAGGACCGACTAAATATGAGCCTACTGAGTTTGAAGAAGACATGTATAAAAAATTAGAAGCTGCAATAAAAAACATATAAACATATAAATAAATTATATTAATAAAGTTACCTCTATGATATCTTGTGCTTTTGCATAATCATTTTTCCATAAACATCTAATAATTAAACTTTCTTTTGTTGCTAGCATAAAGTTCACAAATGATGGTTTATGGATGATGTCTTTAGTTGTTATATCATCTGTTGTTAATACTAAACTATTAGAACGTTTTCGCCATTTAGTATTATGTACTAGTTCTGATTCAGAACTATTACTAGATCTTGTCACTGCTCCTTCTGAAATATTACCTTCTTGATAAAAAAATATCTTTTCTTTGGAACAATCGGAAGGTAACTTTTCACCTAATAAAGATTTAGGTTTAAATTTGGATAAATAACTTTTATTTTCATAATTCATGTTAATATTTTTAGTAAATTCCGAAGTTGTATAAAGTTCAAATCTCCATTTAGCATTTGTTATTGCTGCATTGATAGAAGCAATATTGTTCTGAATTTGTTCTTTTTCTTCTATAGATTCTTCTGTGCATGCAGTTTCTGTTATTGAGATAATATCCTCTAAGTGGAATAATATATCTCTCACAGCATATTTGTTACAAATAAAACCTCCTAGATGTTGTTTCATCCACTTACTTTCGAATTTTAATTGCTCATGGGATTTATTTATATAGCCTTTGTCATAATTTTTTTGTGTATGACCAAAGTCTTCATATCGCAAAAAAAGTAAACAAAATATATTTTCTATTACTTGTATTCGTAGATTAAGCGGAAATAACATTTTTATATAATGATCCATATCAAAAAAATACTTTGATATAATAGATTGCTTTGCATCATAACTATTACACAATAAGACACCTTTCAAAGCACTTAAAATGCTACAATATGCTATGAAAACATTTTCAGATTCGCAAACATCTTTTAATAAATCTTTTACTTTTTCATAGTTTTGTTCATCTATATCTGTTGTCATTTTTAGTACTAAAAGACTATCAAAATGTTGTAAAAGATTGAATATCTGCTGTATAGAAAGCTTTTGCTGAAAGTCAGTTGTCTCTGTTATCTCATCATGATATATGTTAACTGTTTTAACATCTTCTCTTCTGCAGTTTAGGATATATTTCAAAATTTTTACATTTTTCCACAGTACATTTTGTAATTCATTCAATGTGGGATCACATAATACATCAAAATTACATTTATGTATTAAAAATTCAATTGAATTACATATGAAATCATAATCTTTCTTACCATTATTTAAAAATATTTCTTCTTGCGAATACTCATGCAAAATTTTAAATAACAAAACTGGCCAAAATGCTTTTAATAATGTACAGGATAGTATTAATGAAACATCATTATATCGTTCATTTATCATTAAAATATAACACATGTCCTAAAAAAATATTGATATTACATACAAATATTTTATAATATCTTATATAGTAATTTATATCCTGTTACTTACCAAAATGTCTATGATCCAATGTAATTTATTATTACTTATTCTTTCTATAAGATTATTCTTATTTAGAATAGGGGCAGAAGCAGAAGGAAAATGAAATAATATTTTCTGAATTTTCAATACATGATTCAAATTGTTATTAGGTTTGGAATGTATATAAAATTCACTAAGAAAAGTACACCATTTTTTTAAAAAGTGATGATCTGTTCTTGAATACAATGCAAATTCAATATCTTGAATATTTTTAGTTTTCAACATCATAGGAAAAAGCCATTTTGACAATGTAGGATCATTAAATTCAACAATATTCATTTTTGAAATAATACATAATATACATCCAAAATAATTGTCATTGTCTGATTTCTGTTTAGATAATTCAAATTCCATCAATTCTTTTATCAGCAAAAAATACAAATTTTGTATATTATAAATAATATTAACTGATGACTTAGGATAAATCAACAATAATTCGTTAAGAATCCAACATGTAATAAATGGATTATCACAAACATTTTGTTTCAAAAGTATAAAATATCCATTCTGTATTTTCTCAAAATCTTCTGAACTTCTTTGTTCTAAACTATTTTTATAGAATGCTAGTAATTCCTGTAAAATGCATAATATAAAATAAATTATGAATATAATTGAAATAAAATATATAAATGAATTTGTATAAATTAATTCAATTTTAAAATACCTGTTGTAAATGTATTGTCAAATTTTTGTACAATTGCAAAGCATATATCATTTGAACATAACTTTGTGGCTTTTCTACATATTTAGTATCTAAAGCTATATTGTTAAGAAGTTTATGCAATAATATATAACTTATCCATTGATATTGATTCTCATTCTGAGAATGACTGTAAAAGTATATAATACAAAAGTCATTATTTATTTTAAATGATTTAAAAAAATATTTTAAATAGTTTTATGTATATACATATAATGTATATGATAAATAAAACATTTTTAATATATAAAATTTCATTATATATACTTACATTAAATTTGTAATTAGAGTTTTTGATTCGACAAAATCTTCAATATCATTGTTACATTGTGAAAAAAAAGATTTGTTATTATTTCTCCGGTAAATAATAAGAGACGTATACCATAATTTTGATAAAATGTATTTATTTATCTCCAATGTCCTTGTTTCTCTTGACATGTTTTTAAAATTTACTTACTATAAAAAATAACCATAGTGCACAAAATATTTCAGTTATACGTTACATATTGACAATACCATTAAACTTTACTTTAGAGGCTAAAGTAAAATTACTGACTTTTCTTTTGCAAGCTTATAATTTTTTATGTATAGAATCCCAAAAAACAAGTTTTACAGCGAGGACTCCATTAATCCAAAGGTTATGATTAAGTTGTCAAACTGAGCATTTTTAAGGTATTTTACATGTTACTTTGACGCCATATTGCTCCTATTCATCATCTGATTGGTCCGCACCAACCATATAAATAAACGTTATACGACATTATATTAGATAATTTATATTAAATAAACATTATATGACTGTGATCCGCACAGATGAGCATTGGACTGAATTTCACCGAAAATTAGTTTGTACGAGGCTGAATCATGATCATATAAACAGGTATCGACACTTGCTAGAGAAAATCGTCCAAAAATTGAATCGTGAAAAATCAACATGGAAGACAAGGAGGTTTTCATTTTACGCATGCGTGACATGCTAGAATGTTTAGACAAATAAGATACAATTACAGATACTGTACTCATCTCCGTCTGTCTCGCAAGAATGCGGACCTTTGAAGAATGTTGACCTTTCATGTTGATTTTTCACAACTAGACACGACTCGATTTTTAAACGATTTTCCCTAATGAATGTCAAGACTTGTTCATATGATCGTGGACTAGACACAACTCAATCTCCGAGCGGATTTTCCTGGCAAGTGTCGCGACCTGTTTATATGATCGTGCTTCGGATTATATGATTTATGCTACACTTGTATGTTTCTACGGTACTTTAAATTAATGGTTAATATTCATTTTTAGGTGATTTTCTTATAATGAATAAAAAGAATATATACAATGAATAAGATTATTAGAACATTAGTGAAAGATTCAATGATACTCCATAAATGGACTATTTTATCAAATTTTAGTAGAATGTCAAGCCACGGTAATGAAGTTTCTAGTCCTCTTTTTACAATCTTTATATATCATGTATACATATCATATGTTTTATAGATGTTTCAATTGTTAAAAATTTAATGACAAATAATGAGATTTTGGACAATGAAAACATTATGAGAAATATTGAAGAAAATGGTAAAAACATGGATACAAAAACTGCTGTTAGAACTATAGATATTTTATATCAAAAGTTCAATAGAAATAAAAAATTAAATCAGACGGACTTCACAAATTCCAAAGGATTTGGAAATATTTGTAAAGTGATACTCAAAGATGTTAGATCTTTAAGCAGATATGATACTATAAACATTTTACGATGTTTACTATTTTTTAATGTTTCGGCTAACAGTGTATTAATTCAAACATTGCTTCAAATGATACGTGTTTCCTTGAATGATTTCACAGTTGGACAGATAATGATTCTATATAGTATGTTATACAATATGGAAAAATCATTTCTGTCCGAATCTTTACTTCGTGCATTACCTTATGCTTTTAAACAGCAAGCTCAAATTGAACTTAATTCAGATAGTACTAATTTGTTTCAAGCCCTTAACTTCTGTTCTGTGATAAATAATTTAACTGTAAAAAGGCATATTCTTCGAATTTTACAGAGAAATAAAAACAAAATAAATTTAAATAATGTAATGCCAATTTTTAATGCAATATATAGTTTACCAAATTTGTGTCTACCTTCTACACAACTTCTACATTATGTACAATATATGATATTGATTAATTGTAATAGATTAAATTTCAATGAAATCGAGCATTTACTTCATTGCATTTCTAAAAAAGTTCTAAATTCGTAAGTGTTATATAATTAAAATTACTTATATCATACAAATATTTATATTATTTGTAACTTTTTTTTTTTCTAGAGAAAAGAAGTTCTATAATGAAGCATTAATAGATAAATTATGTTCTACTGCGTCAATTAGCAATACTACTTTCCAACAAAACTTAATCATCTTACAGCATTTAAATGATATACGCTTTAGTAATATTCCTTTGTTAAATTGTCTAATGGAAAAATATCTTGAAAATACAAATATTTTAGAAAGATATTCCATTAATATACATACATTTATCAAAGGCTTTATTATTGCTGATTATATACCACATAATTGGGAAACTGTAGGCAGAAAATTACAAAATCTTATTATCACTATAGATTGTTCAATACCTAACACAGTGTCTACTGCTTTCCATTTAGTTTCACTAAATTTTTATTGTCCGGAATTAATAGAAAAGTCTTTCATATTATATAATTTTTTTTGTGAAAAAAATTCATTTCTTTTTGTAAAAGATATTACATTATCTGTGTTAAAATTATATTGGTGTGTAAAACAGCTTTATCCTGAATATAATGGATTTGTGCCAGATGAAAGCAAATTAAATGAAATTAAAATTGAACGTGACAGTAGTGAAATATCTTATTTAATAGATAGTTTAAAAGAAGCTGTTGGAGGTACTGAATACATAAAAAGTGGTTTAAGAACAAAATTCGGCGAATTTGTTGGTAAACATATTTGTGAATAATCATAACCAAACATTAACAGCAATGATTTGCAGCTTTAAATCTTTGATTTTTATTATTTTAGATTACGTTGTTGTCATACAACCAGATGGCTCTTTTATGAATACTAATAATTATGATAATATTACATTTGTTGAAGAACTAGCATCGCTAACAGAATGTAGCAAGTAAGAAATAATTTTGAAGTAGTGTAATAATTATTCCATTAATCCAAAAATAATGTTTATTTAAATTTACAGAATTCTCTTTTTCGCTTTCCCAATAGAGGCATATTCTATTAATAAAAGAAATTTATTATCTACAGTGAAGATACAATTAAAAATAATAGAAACATTACCAGGTTTCCACTCCTTTGTTATAAATCCATACCTCTGGGAGAAGTTCTCTGATAAAGAAAAAGTGTTACATCTTCAGAAAGTCATACAATTGAAACAGTACAATTCAAAATGATAGTAGTTCATAAATTGTTTATAAAAAATAAATATAATTTAATAAATATAAAAAATTGTAAAAATAAGAAACAAAATCATTTTTCATACTCCATGTATTATGGTATTTTTGTTATATGATTAAGATAAATATATTTGTTTTAATAATATATTTAACATATTTTAATACACAGGGTGAGGCACCTAAAACAGGCTGCTTAAATATCTTGGCTGTTATTGATGACAGAAAAAAACATGTCTGACCAAACTTGCATGGTAGATTTTTGATAAGTGGATCTGTAGAGGGTCTATGGGTCTACCTATCAAAGAACTATTTACATCAAATTATGTGTCTCTAAACACCATGCAAGTTTGATGTGAGATATTTTTTTCTATCATCAATAAAAGTGGAAATATTCAAATGACCTATCCAAAGATGTTAATATTATTAAAACTAGGACTTTCCAAAAGTTTAAAGAAATATTTACAATGAATTCTTCATTTATGTAACAATTTATTTATATGAAAATATTTATAATATCAACAATTAAAATGTATAATTTCAGAATCATATATTTCATAATATATTTCTACAAAATTTGTATTATAAATCAAATAATTTATGTAGTACTAATTTTAATGTATTGATGAACTTTTGTATAGATGAATATTTTTGCATAGGGATAATGTAAATATAAGTAACATATATATCGAAGATAATAGTTATTAATGTATAAATAATGTATTTCATGACATGTTTCTCTCCTATAATTGTTGATAAGTTATATAAATGTAAGTTGCTATTGTTATTATGAAAGACATATTTTGATAAACACACAAATAATGCTTTTAAACATAGACAATATATTGATAACAGAATAATTAAAATGTAAAATAGCACCCAGTAGCACCATTTTCTGAATAAAAAACAATTATTAATATCACTGATTTAGACCAAATAATTTCAAAGCATTGAAAGCAGTAGCTAAGGCAACCTCTTCTGGAGCAATTTGCATAAATGCTGCTACCATTTCTACTATTGCTGGTAAGGCACATGGTTCATTACGTTGAAAAGTACAGTAACGATGAAGAAATGTCATGGATCGTTCAGTTAGAGCATCTTTAACATGTACAGGTAATTTGCTAGCTCTAGTATTAGGATACATGAATGGAGCATCTGTTTCTACTAATATTCTGTCTAGAGGTGCAAGTCTTTTTTCCAACAGTTGTCTTATTCCGCTATCAGATTTGTCTTTGCATAAATATCCTGTAATTCCTAGATAAAAACCATGGTCTAAATAAATTTGTGCTTCCTTCGCAGTTCCGATAAATGAATGGATTAAAACTGGTGGTAAACAATTTTTATAGTGATTCAGAACTTCTAGAACATCTGTCTGAGCACCTCTTTCATGTATTACAAGTGGCTTAGCTAATTGACATGCAAGTTCTACTTGTTTATGAAATACAGCACGTTGTGTTTCAGGATCAGAAAAATCACGACTATAATCTAAGCCACATTCTCCTACTGCTACACATTCAGGATTATTAGCTATGCTTTCAAGTTCTTGCAAAGTATCAGGATTTTCCCATGATTTTGCATCATGAGGGTGCACACCAGCAGTAGAATAAAGAGTACCAGGATATATCCTAGTTAATCTTAGTGCCTCTTTACTAGAACGAATACTTGCACCTGTTACCATAATCTTTTGTACCCCTGCATCCTTTGCTCTTTGAATTACGCTATCTAAATCTCTGCTGTATTTTTTATTAGTAAGATTGGCACCAACATCAACTATGATATAATTCTCATAACATTGTGTCATAGCTGAGGAAATAGCTTTTTCCTCTGCATTTGATGCAGTAGTATTTTCAGCCATTCCTCAATATTTAACTGCAATATCTGAAATAAAAAATAATAATAATTATTGAAAATGTATATTGTTCATTGTGAAAAATATATCAGTATAAACATAAAGAATTAAAAAAGGTGACAATATTTATCAAATTTTATTACATTTAGTTATTATTGAAATAATGATACAAAGAAAACAATGTATATATGATAGATGATTAAATTACTTAACCATAGTAATTTGAGAAATAAATATAATATGTACTCATGAATTTATACTAAATATTATAATATAGATATTTTTGTAGATACTAACAACAAGATACAATATGCATTTGTTGCCAACCAGTTAAAACTGCTTTCAATTAATCTGAGATGTCAAAATCCGTATTCTTATAAATGATGTAAATGATCATTTGAGATATATGACTATATATATGTATACATATAAAGATATTTTATCAATAAATTCGTAGTGCTTTCTTCTTGCTAAATATTTTTTGGAACTAATACAAAAGCATTACACATGCACGGCACTTGATCATATAACGATACACAATGTTGTCTTGCACGCTATACTACACAACCAATTCTTTCAATAAGTTGATTTAATCAAACACATAGGCTTTTGGTACTGTCGAATCGTACAAGCTGTTACTGTAACAAAGCACTATATGTGTCAATCTCCCCAAGAGACTGTTCTATAATTCATTTTATTATATATATAATACTTATTAAATATAATATATTTAACTTTTTATAGAAAAGTAAAGACATCAATTCCCGTTAAAAGATTGTAATTTAAGATTTACTATTTATATAAATTATATATTATTTATATAGTACATTGAAATTATAGAATAATTTCAATACTTTCACCTTATATAAACTGAATTGGTTAATTTCATATCATAATTGTTACAAGAAAGAATATAGCCTAAAATCATATTACTCAATATACGCGGGAAATATAATTATCATGAAGGTAACAATCTTATGAAACATTTTTATTATTGTTTAACGATGTAAATTAGTAAAATAATTTATTATCGGAATATTAATCTATCATAATAACACTCAATATAATATCTATTTTACTTTCAATTTTGTTTTAATCTTAAAAACATTATATACAACATGTAAACACAATTATTTATTAGGTTATTTTTTTTACAGAAAAGGAAAACAAGACGTCAACTTCTGGCTGAAAAAGAAGCTATTGCTAAAAGCTTAGTTGATAAAGCAAACTCTGTCAAAAATCCCTTAGAGTCCTTAAATTTCTTTCATAAATATATGACAAAGGATAATCAAACTATTGAACTCTCTTGCATGAAAGCCATAGATGCACAACCTAAATGTATTCTTTGGATTTTTGATATTATGGAACGTAATATGAAATCTCTGTATGAACAAAGTGATTGGGGTTGGGATTCAGTCGCCAAACAAAAACAATTAACAGAGCCAACAGCTTGGTATTTAGTAGCAACTTCCAATGAGAAATTTGTTGGATTTTCCCATTTTCGTTTTGATATAGATTATAGGGAAGAAGTACTGTATTGGTATGTAGATCTTGTACATATATTTATAATTTACAGAAGATGACAACTTTTATTTTGTAATTTTTTTTTATAATTGTTTTTCAGTTATGAAATGCAGTTGGAATCCACAGTACGACGAAAAGGACTTGGCCATTTTATGATGTCTGCTCTTGAAGCTATGGCATCAGAAAACAAGATGCGTAAAGTAGTTCTAACTGTACTTAAACTTAACCCATCAGCTATGCAGTTTTTCTATTCCCTTGGGTAAGTAAGATATAATTTATAAATATATAGATATAATTTTATTGAGATATAGAAACTAATAACTATACAACAGAAAATTAATATAAGGAAAATAGATTTTTACACCTTTAACTTTATTACAGAATTTTTAATACTTAGAATGTACATACATACAGATGTATAAAATTACATTTTCTAAAGTAATAGTACGACTAGCATGGAGATGTAATATCTTATAAAAACCCACATTTTATTTTTCAGTATAACTGCAAGAATATGTTTCTGTATTTTTGTATTCATATTTATAACAATATGAATAATAATAATAATAACAATGATAATCAATAGTAATATCAATTAAATATCTACCATAATGAACAAAATTGCAAAAAATATTTTATATTTTTTTCTGTTGAATATCATAATTAAATATCTTTCTTGATAAAAAGTAGATCACAGTAAGAAATAATATCTTATGTAAAAGAGGATTTATATATGTGCCTTATATAAGTTATAGTTTTCGTATTTCATAACAATACGGAATTAAAAGCATATAAAAATAACAGTATCCACTAAATTGTAATTGTAAATCATTTTTTCCAACTGATATTGTTACAGCTACAAGATGGATAAAACCAGTCCACCAGCATCTGATCAATTGGATTATATCATTTTGAGTAAGGCCGTTGATAGTGGAACAATGAGCAGAAATCTTAATTCTTTTCAATGAGTCTAAGTGATCATTAAATTCTACGTTTAAGATTGTGTCTTGTGAAATAAGATTGGTAATATTTGGTGTGGACATAAATTAACAATAGGCGATTTCAACGATGGTCCTACATTATGGAATGTAAGTGGAGCTTTACTAATAACCCAATCATCTATATAATTAAGAAACTTTGTTAAATCAACTTCTACGGATTCGGAAACATTAAAATAACGCAAATAAGAATTATCATTCCAACACATGTCTAAAGCTGCTTGATGTAAAACCATTCCAATACCTTTACCAGCTCCTTCTGGGATAGGAAATACTCGAAAGTTAACAACGCTTAGATCCGCAGGAAAATCGTAACGAAGTGGCGAGAAATACGCATTTAAATTAAAAGGTAAAGAATTATGTGGATGCATTGCAATTATAGGGTGTAATAGTTCTTCTGATGCTAAATGGCCATATAATGAGAGTACACCTGATGGGTGATTTGTTGGTGGTGTTGAAGATATACAAAAGGACTTCTTTTTTTCGAGAACAAACGTGAATATATGATTTGTTAACAAGTTATCAGTTATACCTTGTCCAAGTCCTCTGTTATCATCTTGAAGTAATCGTCTATCCTGCATAATCTGTATAAAAATATTATATATATACAGTGTGTATATATTATATATTCTTACATGAGTGAACAATATATTAGATACATACTTCAATTTGCCCAGGTGCCATAGAACTTACACCTAATGGTTGTGCTGTTACAACTGTTAGTCGAAGCTTCTTATCTTCTATGTATGTACTTGACGCCATCGGATAATAGTTTCCTTGTGTAGGAAGTTTTGGAAATCTTTGACGCTTAATCATCTAAATAATAATCATCCTCTTAAACATATTTACTAGTGATGATGGAATATTTTAGATATTTTTACTTACATTAAGGCCATTTAGATCTGTATAGAATTGGTCTCCTGAAGCTATATCTGTACTTAGTCTCATAGCAAGTTCATAATTTTGCGTTTCTGATATGTTAATTTCATTATGAACACGTAAACCAAGTCCATCAGTACCAGGGGAGTTGTATAATATACAAGTATGACGTACATGTGCAAATTCTACAAATACTTTAGATACAATGGGTCCAGTTATTAAGTGTATAATACATTTATTGTCCATATATACTAAATCTGGTTCTGATTTATCAGGTAAGAATAAATAAGCTCCACTTTTATCTTTACCAGAACCTCTGGTACCATATTTAACAAATTCTAAATGAACAGGTACTGTTATATTACTGACTCTTAAAGCTTTCAGAAGACCTGATTTTCCAAAAGATGCAGATAATTCTGGTCGTTGTGTAATTGAAAATTCTTGTGCATTTGGTATTACTTGAATTTGATTAAAACCTGGTATTTTTGGAAGGTTTATATCTGTATTAAAAACAGTTATGTTCGCAACATGCACTTCCCTGCATACAATAAATAGTAAAAAGTTGAATTGCAAAAATAAATATTTAATAATTCAAAAAATGAAATTACGTACGGTGGAAACGATGATTTCGACAAAGCGTGAATTACGTATGTTGTAATACCAAATCCAGGTACAGTAACCAAGAATGATAACTCATATCTAGCAACAGTTAGTGCAGCTGGTCCAATCCAAATTGGAGAAATCTGACATTGTACTGGTTGACCCATACGGTCAGTAACTTTAACAAATGGAGTGGATACGACCAATGTCTGTACTTTTGTTCTTTGTCTTGGAATAGAATTATAAAGAATAACCTTTTTTAAAGGATTTTCCTCCCTTAATATTAGAACATGTTTGTCTCCTACACTGGTATGGCGCAATCTAAAGCATTAAAACATGAGTTTTTTACAATTATTATTTTATTTATTTTTAAAAATTATTATTTTTTATAAAATATTCATAAATTTTTCTCAAACCTAGATTCATCAAGTGAAATATATACAGCATCTACATTAACAGAAGATTCTTGTGGAGTTTTTAATAAATGAACCACTGATTGTTGTAATACATGCGCAGAATTATTCAAGGCCATTATCATCTTCTTAGCATAATCTATAACAACTTCATCTCTGGCAGTTCCAGTAATACCATCATGATGTTGAAACAAAGAATGCCACATTCTTGCCTTGCTTAAACGTTGTGCAAGAGTACCTTCCACTAAATTGTCATTACCTTTAGTCCAAGCAGTAGTAGTTAATATTTCCGATGCCCTTAGTAAACTCAATAATACACGATCTAATCGTTTGTGAAAAGGCCTAAAATGTATTTAATAAACATGTTGTTGATAGTTTATTATGATTAATTTTAATTTGAGTGTACCTTGATGTATAATATCCGCTCCAATAATGATCATCTCTGTCGGAATATGTGAAGAAATCGCCAGATAAAGTAGGAAATTCGTTTAAAGTATGTTTTTCCCTGATCGCATCAAAGTAGTCGCTTAACGTTCCAAATTTAATTTGAACGTTCATTTGTGAGTTTTGATTCATATAATCAAAAAGTTTTTGATAATTATTAAACTGAGCATCCCACTCAGTAAAATGAGTATACCTAAAATCATCTCCCAATGGTACTAATACCACATCAGTTTTAAAAAGCTGAGATTTTTTACGGTACTGATCCAGTAAGAGAGCAGCTCTTTCTGCAATATTTGATTTAGTTATGGCTCTTGGAGCTATTTTCCATGGACAACTTAGTCCAAAATTTTGTAGTCTATAAAAATCAAATTGACAACATATTTTTGGATCTGGGCCACAAGTGTGTGGCACATCATAACTATAAAATGGCATTACATGTGTAAAGATTTCTGTTGATCCATCATTATCCCATAATTGTCTCCAACGAAATTCTAATTGTTTTCGTTTAGCTAATCTTTTTTTAACTGAATAATGAACTCTTTGTATCAGTACATTTTCCAATCCTGCCTTTTTCAACAGATATGGCATAGTTGGAGAAAGACCAAATGGATCAATAGCCCAACCTGAATTTGGTATATAATCTAGATTATATTTTAACCATTGATGACCCTCTGTAAGTTGTGTAAGCTGAGACATCCAATGAGAAACAGATTCATCTGGCATAACCCAACCTCCTGATACAATTTCTAATTGACCATCATGAATCAAACGTTTAACTAAATTATGAGTTATCTTAGACTGACTTTCCCACCAAAGTTGAAAGAATGATATCTCTGCCCAAATAAATTTACGTCTTCTGTCTTCTGCCAATTTTGTTACCATATTATTTAATATATTTTGTGTTTGAAATGCATAGTATTTCTCAAAGGTACTAAGCCAACCAGGATCATTATGAGAATGTGGAACAACAAATACTTTCAGCTTTCTATTTGGATGCCATTGTTTCTCATCATATGTGATATCCCATCCTTGTTTCCAAACTCCACCATCCACATTATCAAACTCTAATTGTCTATACATCTCTAACATTTGAATGTCAACTTCAGGAATTTTCTGTATGTTAAAATTGCATTTAAGTACTTTTCCTAAATGGGAAGAACTAGATGACATAGGTTGATCAGGACGATTTATAGAATGATCTATAGGTACAAAATGTTTTGCTTCAGCCACTTCCCTTAAAGCATTCATAACTTCATGATGCTTATTGAAATCTTTTTCTAACTTTGCTAATCTATTCTCAAAGTGTAGCCATTGATTCTGAGAATATAAAACAATAAGTTAGTTTTGTTTATTATATATAAATTATAATCTATGGATATTTATTGAATAACTTACATCATTAACAGAAAGTTTAGACCCTTGTCCAGGTGGAAAAAGTGTTAAATCCATTATTAAATATATCATAACGCAGCAGGCAAGAATTAAGCCTGCACTGATGATTGCTAGTGTTTTCCTAGTCCTCATTTTGACACATTTATTTATTTAAATATACCGTTGTTCTCAGATGAACTAAGCTATCAATAACATTTAAAGATTAAATCTATCTGGTTTCGAAAAGAAATATAACTTTTTTTAGTACAAAAATTAGATCTTAACCTTATATGTATGTTTATTTCAAAAATTACATATTTATTTTATTTCATTAAGAAACTAGATATTTTTATTTAAAAAGAAAAAATTGAAGAAATATAAAATTCTGTTCATTCATATAATATAACACATCGGCATTACATTAACTATTATTATTACATTTCTTCAAGATTACACTGTATGGTCTGTATATGACCTCTTGCAACTACCGCCGTCGCCATATGTTTGTATGTAGTCAAGTATACACATATGAAAAAAAGGTTAGACTATTATACGGTCTAAGGCATAAGATAAAGTACAAAGAATATATGTAGTACATATAGGATAATATACGTTTACATTATACGTATGCTAATAAGCTATAAACAGTAGATGTGTATTTAAATTTCTTTTAGTTTCAGTTTTTCATATTCAAAGCATACTTAAATGTACATTTACCACTTACCGTTTATCAATCATTCCTGATTTAACTTTCTTATATTCTTTTGTGGGAAAAGCATAAAAAAAGGTAATTATTTAATTATAAATGAGATATTACGAAAAGTATTCAAAATGAAAAATCGAATTTGTTATCGATAATATTAATAAGCATATTGAATATCGATATATTGAATACGAAGGTCGACGTTTCTCTAGATTTATAGTAATTCATGCTTCTTTTTATTCATCAAATATGGCATCCTAAAATGCAAAACATGACTCAATAAAATCGAAGCAGAATAAGCAAGTTGTTACTGACTTAATAATATACATGATTTTGCATTGTACAGTGCGCTCTTTCGTAGGCTGCATCTATTTGTGCTTCTTGTGTTCGTAATAGTAAGACAGTTTAAGTGACAATGAACAAGAATCTCACAGATATTTGTATTTACAAAAGTATAGAAGATGTTCAATCTAAGAAATTTATATACAATAAGTTGTTGCCTTATGCAGATGAAGTAGAGACAGAAACACAGGTTTTATTAGCCGAAATTAAAGCAAATTTAGGGCGTGCTGTTATGTTTAATGAAATATGGCCAGGCTGCTATGTATGGGTTAATAAATTAGGCCAGTGAGTATATTTATTTATATTATTACATTATTTGAAAGAAAGACAATAATTACATTTTAATTATACTGCTTATTTTAGAAAATATATTTGTAATTTGGATTCATGAATATTTTTTCTAGTTATATAAACATGTATGGATTTAACTTCAGCAAAGAAGATCACATCTTGCTTATAAAGTTATTATATGAACTGGTTACAGTTTCAGAAATGCCTACAGCTTCTACATTTCAGTGTCTTGTTGCATTACTAGTGTTGTTAAAGTAAGATGATTTAACTTTTATGCATAACATTATATAGGATTATCATTTGTTATAAGAAATGAATTTCACATGTTTTAATATATATTTACAGAAAGAAGAAATTTATATCTCCTGATGAATTGGAACTGCCATGGCGACCTCTTTATAATATGATTCTTCGTATAATGAAAGCAAAAGAAAATCGTCCTGAAATGTACCATATTTGTCATCTTTTTGAAAATACAACAGAATCACTTATTATATATGCAAAAGTTTATTTTCCTGTAAGTGAATATTTTTCTTAAGTAAATTAACAAAAGAATGAAAATTAATCTTTTATAATAGTTAAGTGCAACACAGGAGATATTAGATGAATTAAGACCAACTTTATGCCTCACTGATGTCATAAAAATGTCTGAAAGTATACAACTATTACGGTGGTTTTTACCAGTACAATTGCCTCCAAAATACCATTCAATTGGATATCAACTATGGTTTGAAGAATTTATGAAAATATGGGAAATATGTCACAATGCACCAACATGGGAAAATAAAATGATGGACTTAATGGCAGCAGTAGCTAATTATAACATTGGATATATTAATTGGGAACCTTATATACCATTGATGTTCACTAGATTTATACGGTGCTTAAAATTACCAGTATCATATAATAAAATACAAAGACATCATGAAATAGATGCAAGTTCTATAACAATATGGATAGTAGCAGTTCTGGTAAAATTTTATTGAAAATTAAAGAGTATATTTAAATAAAATATCATTTCATATATTGTATAATGTTTCTAGGGAAATGGTTCAAGTGCTCAAACATATCTTGATAAGTTTTTAAAAACGATAGAAACATATTTTCATCCTGCTAATAATGGTTACTGGTTGAGTATATTAAAAGAGATTCTTATGAAGCTTTCATTTTATTTTATTTCGCGTTTGCACAAGTGAGAATCAATAACAAGTTTTAAAATTAATTTTTATAAGTATTTATAAATTTATAATGTATGTCTTATTTATATTATAGAGAAAGGTATGCTGAGCCAACTTGGGAAACTCCCATTCCTGAAGAGTATAAATTAACTGATAGTCATGTTGATGCATTTGTCAAAAGTATGTTGCCAGTAACTATGGCATCAATATTTAATAAATTAAGTGTTAATCATGCATCACAAGCTTTACAATATCTTGCTACTATGAGGCCCAATTTGGTTATTCCATATGTTTTGGATAGAGTGTCTTCTACATTGGATTCTCTCACAATAGAATCATATAAATTGATTGCTACATTAAATTGTATGGAAGCTATAGCTAGGCCAATGGCAGAAGGGTCTAAAAATGTAAATACAGGTGTGGATTATGCTTTCCTGGCTACTTTCTGATATGATTTACTATTTTACATTTTTATGAATTATAAATTTCTTTTGCAGACTATACATACCCAGAAGGACCAAGACATATTTTACCACTACTTTCTCTGCTTCTATCTAGCATTGATCCAAATAATCCAGAAAAGTGCTTTTTAGCTTTCCGTCTTATCTCAGTTTATGCCTGTTTCATACCTATTGTGGATACTTCTAAACCAATCACAACAATAGATGAAGAAAATAGATTAGATTATGAAACAGCGTCTGGATTTGAAGATTTTGTTTTACAATTTTTGGACAAGATATTTTCTTTCATAGATCACAGTTCTCTAGAATTAGTTAGATTAGAAAATTCTGCTGGTGGCGAGAAAAGTAAATTAGAAAAGGTCACAGAAACCGTTCTGTATAATGTGTGCATGATCCTGTTAATGTATATTAATGATGCAATATTTAAAAAGGCTTTAGATAAATTATGCACATTTATAACTGAACGTACACTCGAAATTAAAGTTGCTGGGCAGTTGGCAGCTGGTTTGTGTCGAGTATTTGCCCAAGTTAATGGCAAAGAAACTTTGAGAACATTATTGCCTGTACTTTCACAAACTATCTTAGATATCACGGGCGAAAGTAATGATATTATTAAGGAAGAACATGTGGATGATCGTCTTTTATATGCAATGTTGCTTTTATCTGCAACTGTTACTACAACAGGGAACAATTTACTACCTTATATAGATACACTCACAACAGTTCTTGACCGTGTAGTGATTTTAAACTCTAGAGAAGGAAACAATTTAGCTTGTACATTATTAAGATCAGTCCTTCATTCATTATCTACTATGGTACCATATCACTTTACATCTACTGATGAAATAAAGTACTGGGGTCAAGTTCTGGATATTAATAGCTTAGATGTCAAATGGTACATTCCTGATGAGAAAGAAATGGCTGCAATAAATCGAATATTTTTAAGATATCTTATTCCTGAAACAAGTAAATTAAAGACATATTGTAAACGCTTGACCACATTAAGGAGGTTAACTATTGATCACTTCTATATAATATTTAATGATAATATTCATTAAGAATAGGTGAAATAAAATTATTATATGATTTTAGAGAAGAGTTACTGACTAGCTTAAATATTGTAAGCAGCATTATTGAAGGTTGTGAATCTGTTTTACCTATATATGAAGGAAAACCATTAGATTTAGTGAAATCGTCTTTAAAATGGCAACCTTTCAGGCCAACACTTGGCCTGAAACATGAAATATTAATGCCTAATGGTAGTAACGTTAAACGTTACATTGGAACACTTATGTATAAATTGCAAAGTATAATACTTGAAAATACAGAGGGTGATACAAAAAGTTTATTTGTTTTGATAAAGGTATCTGTTTAAATATACTATTTAGAATAATAAGTTAATAAAGAATATTAAACACATTATAAAATTCTTTTATTCTAGATTTGGGGCTATCTCTTATTAGGACCTGCATCTGTTTCAACTAATGTT
This sequence comes from Bombus pyrosoma, assembly GCF_014825855.1. Lineage (NCBI taxonomy): Eukaryota > Metazoa > Arthropoda > Insecta > Hymenoptera > Apidae > Bombus > Bombus pyrosoma. The sequence continues at coordinate 5,458,210 of NC_057774.1, forward strand.
TTAAATTATAGAAATATAAAAAGAGCACACAGAATGATGAAGGATATGTTAGTAAGAAAAAAGGGAATAATGGGATCCTTTGTATTACTATGTGCAGAAGTTCAACACAAAACTCGATCATATTTACAGTTTTTTAATTTAACTGAAGCTCATAGAAAAATAATGTTAAAATTATTTAGATTGGCTACTAGTAGGTACTCTGACGTGCGATGTCAAGCTCAACGCGTCCTTTTTCGGGCTTTCCATCATTTGACGTTGTCATCTAGAATCATTATTCCAAAATTACTTGAAATATTGAGGGCGGATCCGGAAGCAGATCATGATGCGTATAAGGTATGGACGACAATAATCATAACAAACAACGTTTAATACAATTTTTTTTAATACTTCATTTTATCTTACATAGGGAGCTCTGAATATTTTAATTGATTCTCAAGAAACAATTATCGAACATGATTGGAATAAACTGAGAGATTTATGGACAACTTTGGTACTTTCTAAACCATGTGAGAAATTATCTATAATTCGCTTGAAAGAAGATGTTGTGAAATATATAAGTAAACAATTTACAACGATCGCTATTACGTCTGAAATACCGAATACATGTTTGGAAATTGCAACAGCTTTATGGAAGACTAGTCCTGAACCTACTTTACCTCAGCCCACAGAGGATGAAATTGTGGAAGGTTCAAAAATTGCACAAGCATTTAATGAAAATAATTTGGCATCTTATAATGGTTTAATAAATGATCTCTTAAATGCCCTTTTGGAAAAAAATTTACATTGGCGACATCGTTTAATGGCAATAGACTTTATTCGACATTTAGTTCACCCAGAACAAATTTATCCACCAAAAGTAGTTCGTTACTTTGTAGGAGCATTAATACACGATTCATTAAGTGAAAGAAATATTGCTCTTCGTGTAGTTATATGTATGTTGCAACAACAAAAAAGAGAACATCCAAAGGTAAAGTACTTATTTAAAGAAAAAATTTATTTTGCAAATAATTTTGGTATAATTTAAACACAAATTTTTTAATTTCAAGATAACTATTGATCCACCAACATCACCAGAACAAAATGAATCATCAGAAAATCAATCTGTGAAGTTCAAACGAGGGCAAAGACCAGACAATGCTTGGCTCCAATATAATTTCGAAACTCGGCCCTTGACTGCAGAGCAATGGGATGAACCCAGATTTATTCATAAGCCATATCTAGGATATTACACATGGCCAAAAAAAATTGAAATGTATGCGCCGACACCTCAACAACCATGTCTAGATCCAAATGTACGAAAATTAACAGATCATGAAAAAGAAATCGATCTCTTTTTTAACGATTTGCAAAATATAAAAAAACTCATAAAATTTTATAGTCTTGAAACAAAAAAGGACAATGACAAATTCAATTATTATAAATATCGTCTTTTTAAAGCCCTTTTTCGTAATCATGGGATAGTATTCCTAAAAAATTTTCTGCCACATTTACATGAGTTGGTGAAGGATAAACAAGAAAGTAGTCAAAGGTGTGCAGCCGAGATTATTGCGGGAATCATTAAGGGTTCAAAACATTGGCCATTTAATATGGTTTGTGAAATGTGGGATTCTTTATTACCAATTATAAAACTTGCCTTAATTAATATGACACCAGAAACTCTTGAGGACTGGGTCCTTTGTTTTTCCACAGCTCAACAATGTAGAGATCCAAATAGACAATACTGGTTACTGGAGCATTTGATGGAAGAAATTTTTGTTAGCGAATCAGAATCGTCTTTTATTGAATCGGGACGATTGTTTATTTTACAAACGACTCTTACTGAACAACTATGGCGGGTTTTGGAGTTATTACAACGTTTGTTGAAACGGGTAGAAGATAGATTATTAGCAAATCCATTTGAAAACGTGAGAGAACGGTTAAGTTCTGTTTTAGTAACGGTGTTCACAAGTTTAAGGACTTCAAACAATCAGTCAGCACCGCAAATACAAGATTTCTTAAATAAAATAGTGCCAAAATTACAACCTCTTGTAGATGAAAATGCAACGAAATTCAACAATGATGTAAAAGATCTGCCTGCACATGTATCTATTGTTAAATCGAACGATCTAAAAGAAATAGGAATAAATGAAGAAGAGAAAGAAAGAGCGATTCGATTACTTAAGACAATTTGTAAATGGATTGTAGATATGAATCGTCCATGGTATGGTTTACCGCCAGAATTGTATCAAATATTTCCAATCATCTATCAGATGGAAAATTGCGAAACAGACGAAGAATTGAAACAGTCTTGTACATCTGCTTTAACAATATATGCACAAGCATTCACATTGCCATGTAATATGCCAGTAGCTTTAGAAGCAGTAGAAAAAATGTCAAAGCATGTATCTTGGTGGACAAGATCTGCTTGTTTGGACTTCCTTCAAGCTTGGGTATTTTACAACATGTGTACATTTTTAAGTAATCCATCATGGGTCAATTCTGTTAAAGATATAGTTTTACGTTTATTAGAAGATGAACGAGTTGAAGTAAGAAAAAATGCTGGCGAAGTACTTAGCGGATTAGTGCATTGTATGTTTATACCCAAATTAGAATCTTTATTGGTAAATATATTTGAAATATTTTTATGATAATTATTACCAGCAGTTATATTTATAGATTTTTTCTAATTTTTCAGGATGAATTCAAGAAAAAAGCAAACATTAAATTATGTAAAAAAGAAGCTTTGAATAGTAATAAGGAAGGAACAAAAAAGAATCTAAAAGCTGATGCTTTACGTATTCGTCATGCAGCTATAATAGGAATGTGTGCATTTGTACAAGCTCATCCATATGATATACCAAAATATGTTCCTCCAATTTTTGAACATCTTCGTGCTCATATGAATGATCCACAACCTATACCAGTTAGTATCCAAAATAAATTTGAAACATGATACAATAATTCATTAAATAATAAAATTCCTCTGAGTTACAGATGACAATTAAAGAGACTTTGGATGATTTTAAAAGAACTCATAATGGATGGAGGGGTGTGGAGGAGTATATGCAACATTTCACAGAAGAACAATTATCTGTATTGCAAGATTTAATAATGCCACCATCCTATTATGCCTAACAGAAAGTTAACATTTTTATTATATAGTAAAGAATTTTTTAGTAATAATAATATAAAAGTCGTGTACATGATATTTAACAAAAAATGTATTGGTATTTCGCTGTGAAAATATACAAAATATAATATAAAATATACAAAAGAAGCCATACTTGTTTATTTAAGACTATCTAAGTGTTAATACAGTTTTAATATGAATTATTATACATAAGGTATATATGTTTCTGCTAAAACAACAAATTTGAATATTTTAATTAAGCTAGATATTAAATAAATGATAATTTACGAAGTTTCATGCAATAAATAGTAAACGCCACTATAATTTAGAAAGTTTAACTTATTGAAATTATTACTGACTACCTCTCAAATTAAATGTTTGTAAACTATTTTATGTTTATACCTTAATTAATATTTTTATTTTTATCGATATGAAACAAAAAAGTAAATGTTATATCATGTAATAATGACTATATGTTCTTTAAGTCTAAAAAATATTTACGCTAAATATAAAGTTTTTCTAGAGAATAGGTTAGACTACTAAAATAGGCTTGAGGTTTTATGGAAAATTCTAGTACGTATATATGATATGATAAAACTCATTTAGATATCTAGTAACTTATTCTTTTAATTCGATTCATTTATATGTAATGGATAAATCTGAAAAAATATACGTCATATACTTGTTTGCAACTTTTTTGAAATTTCAATTTTAAATTTTTCTAGACATGACATAGCATTTCTGATTAGACAATCGTTTCTAAGTATTTGAAGTGGATAAAGAATTTTCAGTAGCTATCTGATAGCAGTTGTATCGCCATGAATCGAATAGTGATATTTGGAGCTACAGGAAATACCGGACTATGTGCTTTAAATAGCGCTGTAAATAAGGGTATAGTCTTATCTACTATTTACCATTTAACTTTGTAATCTATTCTTTCATATATATTAGAAAGAGATTTTAATTATCGAAAATGTAATAAAGATATAAAATATTTTATAGACAGGTAATATCGTTATGATCAATCACTGTATTTGGTTTTGTTTATACTCTCGTTCCGGTATATTCGCGAACGATGATTTTAATAAAAAATATGAAATAGCCAGAAAGGTTTTTGTAAAAATCTTAGACAAAGTACAAGCATATAGTATTTGAAAAATGCAAGTTATGCGCAAAACTAATTTTATTTTGATTATCTTAAAAAATTTAGGATTAAATATAAGAGCATTTGTAAGAGATGAAAGCAAAGTACCAACAAATTTAAAAGATAAAATTGAAATAGTCGTTGGAGATGTTACTAATGCAGAAGAAGTTTCAAATGCAATATCTAATAGGGATGCAGTGGTTGTTGTGCTTGGCACACGGAATGATTTAAGTAAATATTCAATTTTATATGAAATATTAATTTTTCAGCCTACAATATGAGCTTAATATCCATTGCAAATTTTCATTTAGGTCCAACTACAGTATTGTCCAATGGTATGAAAAATATAATAGATGCTATGAAAGTACACAATGTAGAAATAGTATCTGTTTGTTTATCTGGTAAATTTTGCTTAATCTTTTTACTTACAACACATATTGATAATTTTCATGTATTGTTAATTAATATTTTGTTTCTTGCAGCATTTTTGTTTTACAAACCTGAAGCAGTGCCTGATATATTTAAAGATGTAAATGCAGATCACCAGCGAATGTTCGACCTTCTTAAAGAAAGTAAATTAAAATGGATTGCAATATTACCACCCCATTTTACAAGTATGTCATTATTTGTAATTTTGAAGAAATTATTGACATATATTTCATAATTACAGACAATCATTTGTATATATATTTTGTCTATTTGCAGATGTACAAAGATTAAAATATGTAGTAAAGCATGATGAGTCTCCTGGTCGGACTATTTCCATACATGATTTAGGAGATTTTCTTATTGAAAGTCTTCAACAACCAGAACATTATCAGAAAGTTTGTGGTATTGCTAACATTGCATAATATAACAAAAAGTACATTTTGTAATGTGGTCAGAATTAAAAAATATTTTGGAGAATATTTTCGGCTTTTAGTCATATAAAAAAATAAATAGGTAATATGAAAAGGCACCTTCTAATTTGTACAAAATGTATTACATTGAAAGTATGCAGCTACTGAAAAATATTTGTGATTTTAAATATCTATTGGAATGGTTATAATTTCTTGTAAAATATAAGGATGTGTGCATGAGAAGTGTTTCTGTATTTAAAAGCAATTAAAAAAATAATTTTTTAGATAAATAAATAAATAATATACATTTGTGGAATATAAAAGAATCTTGAAAAAAATAAAACTGTTACTGTGATGATAATCTTTTTACCATATGTGTTCTGTGTGTTAAGATACCTAGATCATAAAACTTTGGCATCTGAAAGTTTGGCATTGGAGGTGGTGGTGGACCACAATATTGCGTACTTTTTTCTTTAAGCTTTGCTTTAGTAAATGCTGCACTAGAATATACAACATCATTGATGCCTGATGCTTTAAATGGATCACAGGTTTTATATCCATTTTTTAGGTAAAAAAGTTCTTGGCCTTTAGTTATTAAATATACATTTTTAATTCCTTTCTTTGCTACATGTTCCTCAGCTCCACGTAGTAGTCTAGATCCTAAACCCTGAGATCTACGCTGGTAGTCAATTATCACTAAGACATGAAATAGAAAATTAAATTTGGTTCTTGTTTGTACACTTTCATATTTTTCTCTTTGTTAAACTAATTATACTTACCTGATTGTATAAAACAACTATGACGTAATCGTGGTATTAAAGATATTTTACAATGACCAAGGACTCTGTCCTCTTTGTCTATTAGTATAAGACATGTGGGAAATTCATCGCATGATACATTCAGAAATTTTAACCTATTTTACATTGAAGTTCATTTAATTATTAAATAGGACTTTGTTTAAATTAAGTATTATGATATACCGTGCAGTTTCACTTCTTGGCCATTCAGAATTCAGTAATGTACAACAGTCTGGAATTAGGTCTGGTCTTTTATGAAGTGGTACTATTCTATATTCCTTTTCAATAGCAGTCATATCTTTTCTGTAATAATGAATCATGATAATATAATTTTTGTGCCATTTAATTTAACTTTCTTAGGTTCGAAATATTTCAAAAAGTAGAATAGTAAAAGATTTGCATTATTTTTGTGATAACAGTTATTAATAGAAATATTAAAAGGAACTGAAAAAATTAAAAGATTGTAATAAGATAATGGTAATGAAAAGCATATAGAAATAGATTTCGCGATAATATTACGTAAAGTATCTATTTTTATAGCTATAATCATGACAATAATTTTCATATTTTCGGGGAAAGGAATTAAAAATAACTTGTCATGAAATATCGAAAGTAAAATTTCTTCATATTATAGAAGAAGTAACGTTACAATAAAAATTATTGTTTTATTTTTATATAAATTATGACGTAAAGATATCGGAGAAGAATCCATTAAGCAACTAGAAAGGTTAAATAATACATATTTCATATTAATATACGAGACAAAATTTGTTCGAGTAAAACGGACGGATGGTCGGAGATTGGGATCTATCTGACTGATTGACTCCTTTAGAGGGAAAAGCGTGCAACAACCTGTGATTGACAGGTATCGAAAAATAGAAGGTAACATATGTGAACAAGTGTAATAAATAGCTTGGTGCAGATGTCCTTACCGTATTTTTCTAACTGGATGATGAGAACTTGACACACAAGTTTAAAGGTCACTGTGCTTCACCTATATGTATCCCGTGTGGAAATAGCTTTGAGATTAATATCATCTTGAGCCAAGAATGATACTTCTCTTGAACATATCCCCACTGTTACATAAAATTTTCGTAGCACCCAGTGGTATTATAGAGTACATCACCTCATTTCAAGTCATTCTTCCACTAATACGTCTTTTATCTAATAATCATATCTTTACTTGTTAATCTTAATAGAAAGGAATTTTATACTATATATAAAATATCTGGGAAATACCTGTACTATTTTTAATTTCCAATTACATATTTTATTTTTTTACAAAAAGTTTTGTAGTCTATTTTTTATTTTGTAAATTGTAATGTGATACATTATTAGAATGTTAGATAAGAAAAATTTCATTTTTTATTTGCTTTTTTATTTTATTTATTTTGCTTATTTATTTTATTTCTCTGTATAAAGTATCTCACTGGGACATGTCCATGACCCATTCTCTTTCGAACGCGAGTCTCCTTTTTTGCATTTGACCCATTTTTTTAAATAGCCTCTGTTCTACATATATATGTGAACAATGTCCTGCATTCTTTATTTCGACAGTGATGGTCAATAATTGTTTCTGAATAATACGATTTTAAGAAATTACAGAAAAAGTAATTCTTTTGCATTTATCACTCACGAAAAGAAACAAAATAAGTGTTCATGGAAATTACTATGTATGTATTTCTCATTTCTTACTTGTCATTATTTTGAATTTTAAATCTCAGGATTAATGAGATTTGAGAACCATTGTTGATCCCGTTAATTGTTTACTTGTATCATTCCTGTGTTTCTAATATCTTATTTTTAGTATTTAAATCAAATAAATAATGGTATTCATACAGATTATTTAGAAATATTTATAATTACAAGTAATAATATTGCGCATAAACTCCATTAACGGAAATGAGACGTACAAGCAATAGTACATTATATCAGTTGTGTGTATGAAACAAATATTTTAAATATTTAACAAACATATAATTCATAACATAAAAATGTTGTCTGCAAGACCTCCTGTAACAGGTAATAACATACGGAAATAAAGTTTATTAATACAGTTAATATAATAAACTTGTTTATGTTGTTCCTAACCTCCTACTTTTTATTTCATACAATTAATAGAAAATCCTTTGGGACTTTCTTGGCATGATAGTGCATGGATTCCTGTATTAAATCCAAACAATATAATGGATTACTTTTCTGAAAGAAGTAATCCTTTTTATGACAGAACATGTAATAATGAAATTGTCAAAATGCAGCGTTTAAGTCCTGATCAGTTACAGTAAGTAATATGAGTAAAAGCATTGTTTAAATGTAAAATATTAATAATCAAATATTTATTTTTAGAAATATGACTGGCCTTGAATATATTCTTTTACACGTTCAAGCACCTATTTTGTATGTGATCAGGAAGCAACACCGCCATACTCCTACTTTAGCAGCACCACTTGCAGACTATTATATCATTGCAGGTGTTGTGTATCAAGCTCCTGATTTGGCATCGGTTGTGAGCTCTAGATTGGTACTTAAAATTTATTAAAAATGAGTATTATCAGGACATATTGTTAATTTATGGAACTTTGTTTTATAGTTATCTACAGTACATCACTTACAATCCGCTTTTGAAGAAGCTAGTTCATGTTCAAGATATCATCCTAGTAAAGGCTACTACTGGGATTTCAAAAATGGGAAAGCTATGGCAGCAAAGAAAGAAACACCTGTTCGTGAAGAACCAAGTTCTTTATTTCAGCGACAAAGGGTGGATATGTTACTTGCTGAACTTACGCGGAAATTCCCATTGCCTATTCCAAAGCCAGTGCACCAAGCTATAGAACCTTGTAAATACTTATTTTAGTAGTTTCTTTTGAAGTATTTTAAGCATCAAAGTAAAATTAATTTGTTAATCTTTTAGCAATGGAAATTAAACAAGAAGTAAAAACAGAAAAGAAGGACATGAAACCACCACCAGAAAAGAAACCAAAAGTTAATTAATAAGGGCTTATAATGGTTTAATAAGAATATAAAACCAATAATGTTCTATGTTTATATTGTATTTTATCTCAATTTTTATTTTATGAAATAGGTATTTAGCATTATTAATTATATCTTTTTCGTTAAGTAAGAAGTGTGATGAACTGGTGTGCATGTGAATATATTTTGGCAAACTACTGAATTTGTATGAAATTAAAAATAAAAAATAGAAAATATTTGTCACTTGGTAGTATTTTATTTTTTCCTGCACCATGGACAATCTGGATTATCCACTTCTTCTTCTACATTTATTTTCATCCGTGGAGTCTCTTTCTTCTTAATCTTCCCTTTTTTATTAAATTTGCGACAAAAGGTAGAATCTGGACATTTAATTGTTTCTTTCTCGGATGATGGATGACGAAAAAATCCTTGATGTTTATTTGCTCGCATTAACCAAAAATATCTTGATGTAGCAAATGATCTGATCTATAAAATTACTGTGTTGTTGTAACTATTGAATGAAATTGAGAAGTATTTTGTTACAAACTTTCATATTAATTTGTATAATCGATTTAATATGATGCATTACGTTAAATTTTCAGTTAAGGAAATGGTTATGAAAATATTTTAGAACCTCAAAATGATATTAATAAAATATACTAGTGTTTCAACTATTTTTTAGAGTTTCATTTGTAATTTTCTATTACGAAGAAGAATGGCACGTAAGGTAAAAAATGATATGTGACGGAAATACGTGTCCTGAGAAATACGTAGATGAAAAATTTTTCGGACAGGGTACCTGTGATTCTGACAAAGATGAATTTATAAAAAATTTGAAACACGAAAAGTGCAAAATAATTCAGTTAGTTCGTCGACAAATGCGTAAATTTTATGATACTCAAGTAACATTAAATATCAATGAAAATATTTAATTTGGGATTTACGCTCGTGTATCTTAGAGGAATAGTATGATTTTTTTTTCCCCAGTACAACGCATCTTCAATATCAAATGGATGGCAAACAAGATACATGCAAGAATCGCCAAATATGTCATATATAGTAAAGCGCGAAATGGATATAACAGAAGATAAAAATAAAGAAGCAACTGATGTACCGGGAAGGAGTACAATGTCAGATGATCAAGCATTGTGTTTGCGTACCTTGGGAAAAATTCGAAAAAAAATTTGTATGACAGTTTTAATTGCTGGAATCATCATACTGATGACAGTGATTTACGGCATTTATTTCCGCGCTTATCTTTGCAATAATGGGAAATCTTGCATCACATCCCTTCAGTACACTCACGTTAAAAATGCATTATTTTAAATATGCACGACAAACACGAGAGATTAAGATAAATCGTTGGAGAAGATAATGGATATTGTTGCGATTGTGGGTAAATTTCTCAATAAAATAAGCAAACCATCTAAGACTTGACACAAAATATATTAAACTTGGAATAATACACCATGTGTAGCGTTTAGTTAGTATGCAACTAGTCTTGACGATTTCTAGATTTTTTTTTCAGTTCCATAGATTTTTCAATGATGAGACATTTGACTTGTAAGCAGTGTAACACGTCGTCATGTTCGTACTATGCCATTCCTTCGTGCAATGTACACCAACTCGACGAGGAGACTAGTTGCAGTTCGTTTGACGTTCATCCTCGGTACCCAACATAACAATTATACGGTACGATTGTTTTTTAGGCTTCGAAATATCGGTCCTCTTGATATGTTTCGCTCATTCGTTCTCTCAGATACTTTTTACACACAACTTTCTGGACCGGGTATAGAGTTGGCGATAATGATCTCTTTCATTAAATTACGATCAGCTTTAAAACTAATAGGTTCCCAAGACTTTGTAGAGAATGGATTCAACTATAAAAAGAAAAAGAAAAAAGAAATGAAAAAAAGAAGGGAAAATGATTTACAAATTACATTAAAATTATTAATTATTACTAATACTATTATATAGTACTACTCACGCTGCATCTGTTACTTTGAAGTCCTTGCTTATGAATATCGTACGGTGCAAACAGCGTATCTGGTCGTACAGGTAAAAATAATTGTGGTTCGCGTTTTATCTTTTCCTGGTCTAAAATCAAACTCACAACATTATCCTATCCATACATTATGCATATTATGCGTACATTATAACAGAAATAAAAGCGGATAAACTTTTACCTTGTGGCGACTGTATGATATCTGGTTGATTGTTGAGTGCGTAGTCAGTGACCTGTTTCAACGTGTATTCGACAAAATAAGTATGATCCCCGTGTGTAACATCAAGCATCGAATTATTCCTCGAATCCGGAGGAGTAATTATCGGTTGTTTCATGTAAGGCTCAATATGAACCGGAGAAGTGGTACCTCTGCGTCGGTACATCATCAACATTACTAAAAGTGCAGTAATGCCAAAAGCCATTAAGCAACCGATAAGAAGTAGAATAAGTGGAACCATGCTTACTCCGCTATCTAAAACAACGAATTACCAATAACATTTGATACATTCGATATATGATATTTCTTTATCCTTTTGAATTGCTAGGAAACGCTGAAATTATCTGATAATTTTTTCAAGTACAATTTCTTACCCGTGTGCTTATCGGAGTCCCTTAGCATTATATCCTCCAACAGACTCACTTCGCTTCTTCCTTTCGCGTTTACGGCATAAGTAACGAGATAAAAATGTGTAGCCGGTAGAAGATCCGCTACAGCAATTCTAAATACTGGTACGTCTGCGGACACACTGGATGCATTCACTCTTAAATTACCAGTAAGAACTTCGTACGCCTCTAATCGAAACTCTTGCCTTAATCCACCATCGTATCCCGGCACACATTCCACTTCCAGAATCTCGGAACTTTGATTCAAGGATGCTTTTATCGTACAATTGTTCAGAGGATTTGGTTTCACTGGGAATGTAAATCAAATTGGTTTCTTGTCTGTACGATACAGACATCTGTTATGAGTTATTTATACATAGAAGTTACCTGCTGGAATGATTTGATAGATACAAGGCGCTTCCTGCTTTCCTATTATGTTTCTACCCCAACACGTTAGAGCTCCGTAATCTCTTTCAGACACTGGCGTGTAAACAAGTTCGCTCATTGTTCCGTTATTACCATCGAATTTCGCTGGTGCAACTTCGAAATTCTCGCCGCTATTGTTGAACTCCCAGACGAATTCTACCTCGTTGGGATCAGCGTCCACCTCGCATCGAACTTTTACCGATTCTTCTAACGATGCTCCGATGATGGATACCTCTTTCGCTTTGCACACTGGTGCGACTAAACATTAGAATCGAAAAGATTGAAAAGGAGAACAATTATAGTGAAATCATTTATCAATTATCTTTTATAATATTTATAGTTTGAACATATAGTTTTTTTAAAACTTACATTGTACTCGTAAAGTTACTACTGGACTGGTAGTTTCACCTCGGTCATTACTAGCAAGACACGTGTAATTCCCGGCGTTGTCTCGACCTATCTTTTGCAGCACGAGACTCTGAGTACTCATGATTATTCCAGCTGAATAATTTTGCGTTAACACCGCATCCTATGATTATTTAATAATATTATTAATTATTCTTACAATAAATGCTTACAATAAATGCTTATTAATAACTGGTATTACAACAAGTAAGTAGATAATATAACGAGTAAGATACTTACGTTGTGTCTCCACGTAATTTTATGGTGTTCTGGGTTAGCCCGAACTTTGCACTCGAAATATACATCGTCACCCTCCTTTATTTTTTCTGCATTTAGGGTACTACCCAAGTGTAATTGTACTTTAGGTGGAACTGTGAAATAAATATGAAATTCTTATCTGAACATAATTACCACAAATTTCGGAGTACTCACAAACTACGTTTAATTGAAAGAAATCTTCTAGATACGCGTCTGGCAGTGATGGGTTCTCTCCTCGACACTTGAGGATTTTCCCGTGATCGTCAGGAATCGGTGAAAACATGAGCGTACTTAAGACCACGGAAGTATTACCACCATCGATCACCTGAATGATTAAAACTTTCATAAATAAAAATATCATGACATTAATTACAAATTTGTAGCAAAATCATCGACATATACTTTGCCATTGTGATAAATGGCGTTTCCTTCCATCCAGGTAATTCGTGCTCGAGGATGCGACCCTGTTGTCTCACACGTGATGGAGTAGTCTTTCTCCGTTTCTAGCATCGTCGGTTTTAATAAAATTTTCACCGACAGTGGTTTTACTGAAACGATAAAATGTCAATATACTATGTAAAATTAATACTTTTTATGATACAAATTTTGAATACCTACGATAAACATCTAGGAGAATAGTCTTTTCTAATGGAGGTATGAGATTTGTGCTCCAGGCTCGACATTTGTAAGTTGTGTTACGATGTTCCCTTCTCAATTGAGGTACTGTTAATTTACTGACGACTAAGTTCTTTCCAATTTCCTCCAACTTACTGTCCACTTCTTTCTCGTTGACCAACCAACTAACCACCGGTGTCGGTTTGCCTATGTTTAGAAAACGAATTAGAGTTGATCTTCAACAAATTTAATACCATATTTTTAGTACTAAATAATCAACAAAATAAGAATTACCTCCTCTTACTTCGCAAGATAGACCAAACTCGACGCCTACTTGAAGTGGACCTGCGGTATTACCCACAACCACACCAGAGCTGTCGTAAATTAAAAGCTGATAAGGTGGAACTGAAAATAATTTCGAAATAATTCCAAGAACTTTGAAGATATCCTCACGAACGTTAAACGCCTTTTCTATGTTATACACACGAATTCTTACCTATTACGGTGAGGTTCACTTGAAAATTCTTCGTGGGCGAATTTTTGAAATCTACTCTACACCGGTAAATCCCTTCATCGTCCAGTTGAACCGCTTCCAGAGAAAGAGTAGCTGGTTTCGTCACGGTAACGAAGTAAGCTCTCGGGCCAACCACGGTGCTGTCCGACCAATTCAGAGCTTTGTTAAATGCTCTTCCTCGCACGTCGAAACTGAAAAAGTCAACCGTTTCAATATACCTTTCGAATTAAACGAAGTTCATTATTTCAAATGAATTTTCTAACTAAATCGTCTTTTAACAGAAATAATACCTGTAAATCGGTTTTACGGCGTCATCGCGAAACCAAAGCACCATGTATACGCGATCTTCACGTGTGGACGGTTCAATGTCACAAGGCAATCTAGCGGTGCGTCCAAGAACGGCACTAACTTCAAAAGTTGCGACTGAAAAGAAGATAAATATAGAATTATATTCTTATTTGGTTTCTCGAGAATACATAGCAAATATATAGATTGAATTTTTCGATGGTACCTCGTTAATTGTTTGTTGAATAATTGTAAATTTACTGAAATTTAATGTAAACGGTTGCGATCACTTATGAATTAACGATTCCAGAATATCTATGTACATTATTATTATGTAGCAAATAGTACAAGTAAATATGTCAGACATGTGGCTAATCAATGTACACGAAATCTACTGAAGGCACGGCAATCTTAAGTATTTGGGACAAATACCTAGCGTCCCTACGTTCTAAGCTATTTCATATTGCTGGAGATCGACTTAAGTAGATGCGACCTATAGTTAGTTGGCCAGACATATACTACCGACCAATCTTGCATACATCAACAACTTACATAAAATGTTTTCTTTGCGAAACTCTTTTTTCTACTCTAAAAATAATAAAAAAGAAATAATACCATAGGATCATTCATCTGTTTCTTCAAACTTATAAATTCTGTCATAGAATTTTCTATTCTTCTTCATGAGTATTACCCATTCCACTATTCCACTGCACAGCATAACTTCAATTATAACATTAACAACGTACCTAAATCATCGTCCTTATCCCAGTTCCCGGTGGCGTTCACGTACACGACTACAGCAAGTATGTAGCCGCTGATGATGAGCTTGATCGCGATATCAGCGAGCGCCCCTATCGCCATCCCAAGAGGGAACGGTTTAAGGGGTGAGTTCGGTACATTCAGATCCGCTTTTTGCATAATGTCGCCCCGTACCGGCCTGTCCTGTGGATCTCCTTTATTATCATTCCACGTCGAGAGGTAGACGGCCTCCTCCCACCTCCTCCGTTTCGTGTGCGATGCCCTCGACGAACGTACGATGTCTCGACTCTCTTCTTCTCTCCCTCCTCCTTTTTCACGCTATCTCTCTCTTTCTGGAGTAGTGACAAAGGGACAGGGCGCAGGACACGCTCACCGATTAATTCTGCCGCCGTAGGAACTTTTCGGCCGATTTTCCTCTGCCCGTTCTCTGCTTAAAGCGTACATCGAGAACGGATTGTTCGTAATTCCAATGAATTCCGTATTGACCAGCGATATGGAGATACTTTCGCGTTAGTCTCGTCGTCTTGATCGCATTCTTCTTTTGTTGTCGAATCAAATCAATCTGAATATAAGATACAGCCTTCGTTTTGAGTTAGCTCGATTCATTTGCTTACATCGATTCTCAGGAGGTTGGAGAGCGTGAGAAGACTGCAATTCAAAACCCCGACGAGTCTCGATGGGTGGCAGTTTAGTAGGTCGTAGTACAAACGTGTTTAAAATTATTGTCGATTCACGAGCGTAGAAGCGCCGGCTGTTATTAAACCACCGATGAGCTTCGACAATGGCGATAACGATTAGGAGGACACTTTTATGCTTCTCTTACACCCTCGTATGCTCCCACAGAAATCACCGCTTTCAAGGGTGAACAGTGGGTATAATATATCTTGCACACTCGTCAAGATTTCACGATGGAAGCCTTTGACCGCACTTCGAGAAGGAATTCGTACTCGTTCTACATTCTTCCCCCGTATATAGCACCTTGCTGGAGCTTCGATCATCAGTTTCCCGATTTTCGTCAAGGAAAAAAATGAACGCACAGGGAGGATATTCGACGAATCACCTTTCGCGAACTTTTACGCGAGCACCATTCTCTTGCACTGTTTCGCGAACTGACTGGAAGAAACGTTTGTCCGTTTCGGATAACGTGAAAGCTTTCTCGACATTTGGAGGGTTGTTCTCTGATAAGGAAAGAGACAGTAAGATAGGGAGCAAGACGAGAGAGAGAGAGAGAGAGAGAGAGAGAAAGAGAGAGCCGGCCAGCGGTGCTTCCTCGTAACCGCGTCGTTGCAATGGACACGCTTTGCAGGCGTCGCTAACCCGACGACGATGAGCGCCGATCGATTTTCGTAAAGTCAGTCTGATCTCGCTTCGTGTTTCGACGCTCTCGATTCCCGCACGATATATAACCCCTGTGTGTAGCCTGTTCCGCGCAACGCACACACGCGATAGCCTGCGAATAGCAACGAACCTTCACGACGAGTCGCAACCCCTTCTTTCTATGTAGAAAACGATACGAAAGCTACGTTCAGGGATGTTCATCGAGTTCGAATAACAGTTGGACCATCACGTGATCGGAAAGACCCTTTGATCCTCACGACGATCTTCAGAAAACCAAGGGTTTTTTTTATTATTGATTTAACGTTTTTGTGTGTGAATCCAAACAATATGGTTGTTAACGATATGTCGAATGATCGATATATTTTTGGTACTTCTCGATGAGATACATGAGAGTTTATAGACATTTTGACAATTTTCGTTTAGAAACATTTCGATGTATTGGATAGATTTAAGTAGATATAGCTCTGTTTAGTCAGACGATGAAATAGATCGATAAATTTAGAAATAAAGTATTTTACCTTCTTTGGATATTCACCTATCTTCGTACTCTTTACCCGAAATATACTATGTTCTGAAATATAAAAGATTTCGCCCCGTGTTCGAGGAACTCCACGGGTGGTGGGAAGTGAGAAACTCTCTCCTGTTAATAATGACATTATATTTGAAATAGTAATGTTTACAACATACAATTGCGACGTTACTACAGTATTTTTTTGTCATTTTCTTTTTCTTCCTTTAAGATAATTGATAATGTTCTCGCAAAAAGAAAAAAAAAAGAACGGTCACACGCATTTCGTCTCACGATTCATTCACGGTCGTAACGTGTTTTACAATTGCGTCTATTCTTTCCCTTTCGCTCCCTCTCTCGCACTCGTTCGCCCTTTCTCTCTCTCTCTCTCTCTCTCTCTCTCTCTCTTGCATCCTTCAACTCTTTCGTCGGGGAATGCACGGATTTTGCGAGCCGGGATCCACGTCTAATCGCATGTACTAACGTGTCGAAAAATAAACGGCGAAATTGTACAGTAAATGGATGTTCGGTGTTTCCTTTTTTCTTTCATTTTTTTTTCGTTTTTCCAAGTTTCCTTCGAAGGGGTAGGAGGTGGAGGCAATGGACAATAGTAACCGAGCAACAGGACCGGAAATTAATTTCATTAGTATATTGTCATATTGGTGTCTGCTTTATGTCTAAAACGTTCTCCAGAAGATGGGCGAAACCGGCCCATCGGAAATCTTGGGTCACACGGACTACATAACTCTCCTTTTTTCCTCTCTCGCGTGTTTTTAGCTGATTGCTAGCTGCCACTTCACGCTCGTTCACCTTAACAATAAGCAATAAGAACAGGACTTAGCCAGTCGTCAAACGCCACGTGTTCGATCTGCCTTTCCCTTTCCCTCTTTCTTTTATATTCACTCTATATGCGTGTGTTTTTTTCGATTTTTCCCTTTTTTATTACGCTTTTTCTTTCCTCTTGCCCCTAGCAACGACTACGAGTAGTCTCTCTCTCGCTATATTAAACGTACTGTGACCTATGGACTATGGCACTTGGTGCAACTAGTTCGGATTTCTTGGATACTGCTTATACGTGTAAGGTACTTAATTATTATCATTATTGTTAGTTATTTATATATATTTGTATTTATATATATATAATTTTTATATTTATATATATATATATTTATATGACACATGATAATTCGTGCGTTTCATTATGATACAGGCGTGCGCAAGGCGATACAGTCAATTTACTTTGCGATTTTCTTTTTTTAATCAGACACTTTTTACTACAAAGTATTTTTAATCTTTATAAATCTTATCTTTAACACTTATTATTTCAAACTATTGTTTAAGTTTGCATTTCTTCCGTTTCTTTCAATGAGAAATTGAAAACAACGATTGGAAGAAAGAATAGATCAAGAGTAGATCCTGTTCGAGGATGATTTAGCGTCGCAACGCACAGACGTTTTTGATTTGGTAAAAATACCTTGGCTGCATCGCCTTGGACAAGAGAGTCGATCAAATTCAATTATCGAATTAATATCTTTTATATCTGCTTACGAGCTAAGGGATCTATTATACAGTTGAATAATACAGTTGTTGTCGCCGCGCGAACATTATAGAACGCAGGAAAAGATCGAGTGCGGGTGCGAGTTTTTATATTTGAAAAGGAAATGATCGTGCGTACGCTGTCTTCCTCTCTCCTCACTTCTAGAATTCGAGTCGACATTTCGATCACTAAATTTATTACGTCTACATGCTATACAGTCCGTCGGTTTCGCCTAGAAGAAAAAGAAAGAACGATTCTCTTCTATGTCTATAGGCCATTGCTTGCTTTTCTGTGTTCTTTTCGTTCAAATTAATAATTAAATAATATCATTGTATACCTTCTTTATGTATCCAAAAACAAAATTCATTCTTTCAATTCCTGTGCAGACGTTTCTCTTATGAATTTCCGCATTCCTGTGCATGTATGAGTACCTTGAACGTACAAATACATCGTTTAGCACCGGTCCTTACTTTCTTTCTTTAATCTTTTATCGTGTGAAACGGAAAATAGTCAAGACAAATCCACACACATTTAATACTTTTACAATACGCATAACGTCGTATTGCTTCCTCCGCTCCAATGCATTGGCACTACGTGCGGAATCGTGTCGCTTTAATTTAATTTCGATTAATATCTTCAGCATAGAGTCGTTTCTAGATACATCGACTTAAATTACCTCTTCTTTCCTCCTTTTACTATATCCTTTGATCATTTTGTGTGTCGCGGCAACGTATTAGATTTGACGATCTTACAACTAGTAAACGCGAATTATGTGAAAAAAATTAGTTCGGTTTATTTGTTCATACAAAAAAGTCTCATTGAATACTCATTTAACATCTTATCCCTTCTACCAGTATTGTTGCCGCGTTTACTTTTTCTTCGCGGTATTTCTCTTATGCAACGTTAAAGCGTGGAAATCGAGCTTACTTAGCTAAGAAACAACGAATCGTTTGAACGCGCGTCTCTTTCTCTCTTGTCTACTTAGAAAAGTATCTTCAAGGAGCAAAGTTCCTCGTCTTACGGCTTGTATATCGATATAATAATAATAATATCGATAATAATAATAATAATGATAATAATAATAATGATAATAATAATAATAATTGTTATTCGCCGCTTTTTTCGAACGATATTGTATATACTTAAGTAAGATAATTACGCGTGACATATTTACAAATTGAACTTATTGTACATTTTCACGATCGACGTCTCGTGAAAAATAGATGTTCTCTTCATCTTCGCTTATAAAATCCTTTCTTCTCCCCATCCTGATATCTTGTCTTTCTTCGCTAACTTGCACGCGGTGCAACTCTGAGCGTTTGTCATTTCTCTTCTTTCTCGCGCATTACTTTCTGTTGCCTAAATTTAGCCTCATCATCGTTTCAATACGAATCGTGCAAGTCGTAAAACGCTCTCGTCTATAAGACACTATTATTATAATACCAGCCCTACCATGTATCGATATACAGCGAACGTGATCATCGAATCAAGGAATATACAGTTCGTTCGGTTCGGAAGCACTGAACGCTCTATGCATCGAGAACGCGGCGATCCATTTCGACCGCGATCGATAACAAGTAGACCCGAGAATACAAAAACGATTAACTTATCAATTATCATTTCCACGTATCGGCGTGTTGTACTATATGAAAATACAATATAAGGCTGCGCTTATGCGTTTCACCCGCGAAATCGCAACTTAATCTCCTGTTTGCCGCTTCTTAAACCTTCATCGATTTCAGTGTACCGAATAACAGAGATAATGATATTAACAATATCGTTTAAATTATCGTGCACTTCTATTGTATTTCTTACTGTGTTCTTTTTACAGAGATCAAATTTCAAAAATATTCTTATTCCATTATATATTCTTTTTTTTTTTTTTACAGAGGATCGCAGCGTTTGATCGAAATAAGATATAACTGACATAGGGAAACGAAAAAAGAAGAGATACATTGGATCCGATGGAGGTTTAATGCAATAAACGATACACATCTGTTAATAAAACTGCGTGTTTTCACCGAAACTTCTCTGAATGATATTTGAGCTGCATGAAAAATTCACCCCGGCACAACTTTCCGTTGTAAGATATCGGTATCGATTATACGTAATATTTGTTAAGGGTATATATCTGTTAGATACCGCTGTATGTATACTATAAGAGCTTTTTTAGGTGTACGTTTCTTTAAGGCCATGGCATCTGTAAATCTTCCTTTGTATTACGTAAAAGTGAGAACTATTTTCAAAAAAGTTCGGGATTATTTTAGTCTCGCAAAATTGTCTGTCTCTGTCACTTATGTACTTACAATTCTAATGTATAGTCTTAATCATAACCATTTCCATCCGTGAACAAGCATAGCATTACGCAATCGTATACCTACGAACAATACACAGTTTAACAATTTCCTTCCCTCTTTTCATAGTCCGTGAACGAAATTGCACAAAAAGTTAATGGATATAATTTATATTGTACGTGACAATGTAATTCTTATATGATTCATTGGAAATTCTAAGGAAAAATAAAAATAAAATACGAAAACATGTTTTTTTCCGGTTGGGATATCATTGGATCTGTTCGATTTCGTAAGTTTGAGGCTATTGAAAATTTGCATTCTCCTCGAAAGGTTTCATTTGCGCTTTTACATGATATTGCTGCAAGTGCAACAAAACAAAAAAAGCCAACAATAATTATCAGTATCGATCATAATAAGGATACGAAAAAAAATAAAATAAAAATTACAATTGGTAATAATATATTTTTTTATAATAGTATAATCAATGGTGTTTATATATATATATATATATATATATATATATATATATATATATATGTATATATATATATATATTTATTTATATAATGGGCAAATTAATATTTACAGAATACGTTGTGGCATTAGCTTTTGCGGGTTCATGTTTCACTCTGGTTCTCTTTTCTTTTTATTCTTTCTTCCCTTCTGCTTTGCACAGTTTTATTTATTTATATCTATATATCTCTACATATAGCTTTTCTCCCTGCCGCAAAAACGAAACCGAGAGAACTATGGCAACTAACGTAATTAATGGCAAGTTTTTTGCTGTTCGAAAGATCAGAGTAAAACGTTTCGGTGGATAGTGTACACATGGAATGAAACGACGAGAAAAGAAATAGAGATATTACGAAATAATGCAAAATGAACAAAAAAGGCAAAATAAAAAAACAAGGAAAACAAGAATTGATAAATAAAATGCGCATTAACGTAAGACGACTTAATAATAAAGAAAAAAAAACAAGTTAAAAACACTTTACATTCACAATTGGATAATTCGACAAACAAACATATCGCATAATATACAATAATAAATGAAATTAAAAAGTAATACAATGTAGCACTATTGCAGATTCTCTTTTCATGAATATTCACAGGAAGAATTTTGTATAAGTGCCAATTTTTTTTCAAGCTCTAAATGCTTTATCGAATGCATATGTGTACATATTCGACGTTAAATTTCATTACTCCTTTTTCCTTTCCTCTCTTTTACTCCTTTTTTAATACCAAAGTTTTACAGTACTTCAATGATTTTCTCAGACAACAGAATAAATAAATTCTTCTTTGGAATTTTTCTCTCTTTCTTTTCATATCCAGTGAAGATCGCCTGTTTTTATATTACGAAAGTTACAAAAAATTCAAACATAACAGAGATTTCTATTGCTGATCTCAAATCTTACATTCTAAACATCCAACAACAAGAAACAGAAGAAACATTTGAATCGTGCTGCAGCCGAGCAGTGAATCGTTCGACGATTCTTTTTCGCTCTTTTTGTATTTTCCCCCTTTGTTTTGGAAGTTTCACGTTTGTGCAAAGACATTGTGTAATATTCGTTTTTTCTCTCTTTTCTTTAAATTTTTCTTTATAGATTTAATCTCTCGTGTAACTCTGGACGTGCCTATGACATTTCAAAAATAGCCGGTATGGAAGCCACAGAATCGTTCCACGAGGTTAGCATTTAGGAAAGTAAAATCGTTCGTTGCACGTTTAAAAACGCGTTCCAAACGGCTGCTGCGCAAATCAATGTTTAGAATAAGAATATTATAATTCAACATACTTTGAAACTGTGAGAGGATAGAAAAATCACAGAAAAACGCTCGTTCCTCCTTGAATAATCGAACAATAATAATAATGTCCATGAGAGTCGGTGTTATGAAACTCACAAAAAGGGCACATACATAAAGAGGTCGCCAGTTCTGCTTTTATAATCCAATATTCATTTCTTGTAAATATATAAACACATATTTAACATTTCGTAAATAATACTCGAGATAGTACTAAAAAAACG
Organism: Bombus pyrosoma; assembly: GCF_014825855.1. NCBI lineage: Eukaryota > Metazoa > Arthropoda > Insecta > Hymenoptera > Apidae > Bombus > Bombus pyrosoma. Next base: position 5,480,640 of record NC_057774.1, read on the forward strand.
ATCGACAAATAAATTTTGATAAATATATTACAGCATAGAGAGCGTACAAGAAAATTTCGGTTTCCGTTTGATGATGTTCAAGTGTTATAGATTTTTTACTTTTTTTCTTTTCTATTCTTTGTCTTTGTTTTGTAAGGAAATTTTCTTTTTTCTGTAGTTCCTCTCCAAGTTTCAAATATCATTACAAAAAGAATTCATATCTTCCAGATAAATGTTTCTTTTAAACAAAACAACTGAGCATAAAGACTATCACTCAAAAAGAAAAAAAGAAAAAAAACCGTAAAAAGTTTGCGTCCTAATGTGCACATATGAAAAATGCCTTTGACATACGCCCTTAATATTTTCAGTGAACATATCATGTTAGACATTATATATAGTTATACTATGTATAGTATGACACTGAGGTGTATAATACTACAGACCTTAGGTCAGTAAGTTCAAAGGCAATTCTCATGTACCATTATCCATTTTCTACCAAATGATATACAAAAGTACTACATAGGACTGCTGACTTGTAAAATTTTGTTGCGGAAACAAAATTTTACCGCATTGGTTTTGGATATTTTGCCTACTTATTTTAATATAGTATCATTTGAATAAATGGATGTGGTTGCGTCTAAAATTATCGCTAATAGGCGCTTTTTGTTCATTTCCTTCGTACAAGAGCCAATAGCCCTTGAAATACAATTATAGTAATATGATTAGATTTTACCGCTAACATAATATTAAAAAAATCGGATTACTTTAAAAATTCGAGATTACTTTTTTTTTTAAACTGTTCCTTGGACAGTATATCGCTTTTTTTTTTTACTTTTCTCCATAAACTTTTCCTTTTCTTTTTTTTCACTGGTATACATCAATGCACATTATGTAAATTCTTTTAAATTTACTTTTTAAATATAGTATCGTCTTATTATGCACTTTTCCCATCGGGCAACTTAGAGCCATCACTATTCACAATATGGATAGTAGAATTGAAGAACTGTATATGTGTATTATGAGGTACACTTACATTGCAAAAAAGATTCTTAGAATTGTACAGGTCTTTCAGTTTCATTTTGATTATTCCAGTTGTGAATTTTACATATCACATTTTTTAGACATCCGTTTCAGTATGTCATCATTGATCTTCGTTTTGCTTGCGCTCTCCTGCCATGCCTCAAAATTTGTACCACAGATTTATCAAAGACGCACTTGTCTTATCATTTAATTATTGTAACTGCTTCTAATTGCTCTTCCAATTTTTATCTTCAAGCTAGCTGACTTCATTCAGCATGACCAACAATTCCATCGTTATGAATACACCATATGCACTTCTTCATGTTTTTCTCTGTTTTAATGCACTAGCGTGTTAAGTTTCATTCGATCGTGAGTGAGAAATCTTGTAGTGGGTCTTCCTCACAACTTATATGAGGTCAAAGTGTTTTTGTTCAAGTAGCAAGTCATTTATTTAATGCTACTGTCTATTCGCGTTTATTAACGATACGATTATACACAATTTACATCCGCGACACTGTGTTTTATCGTAAGCTTAGAGAATTATTCCTTTTTATCAATGCTGTCGCATTGCACGAACTTTTTCATTGTTTAAACAGTTTTCTTTAAATATCGTCACGATTGTCACGTGTCTTTTTCCTAACGGCGTATACACATACGTTTTTTCTTATTTCCATCTTTTTACACAAATCCACTGCACTTTCTTTGCTTTATATACGAAGTTAAGAATTAAAGAAACTTAATGGAAAGAGTCACATCAAAAGTTTATAGCATGTCTTCGGTTGATTAACATTTAACCACAGTACTTTTTTTTGTTACACGTTTAAATAAATTTGATGTTATCTAATTAATAGATTTGCTTACATAAGAAATCCATTGTCACTTATTTTTCTTGATCATTGACGTCTTTTTCCTTTTTCGTTGCGGAGTTCTTTATTAAGTAATCACAAGAAATATTATTTTTATCTTGTGAAATTGCTTTCAACAAAGAGCAATGAAAAAAGCAAAAAAGAAGTTTCCTAACAATTTTCCTTCCTCCAAATAAAACTTGTGTTGCATCAGATAAAGTTGTTCCTCTGTATCTGACCAAACACAAATATCAATTAACGTATATCTCTTTATATTAAGATATATATCGGAACATAGAGTACTAATTTTTCATAAAAAATATACTATCTCTCCATAATAATGACGATGATGATAATGATAACAGTATGGTTCAACGAACTTTCACTTATATACTCACGAATATAATATTACAAAATAATGAAAATGGATGTGGCAATTTTAATCACCGCGATGATGGTGAAAATGAAGCGAATAACGACAATGACGATGACAATAATAATAATAATGATGATAATGAAATTATCATTAATTGGAATACGTTAACAATAACGGTAGCTTTACAAAATAACAATCACAATGAGGGATGCAAAGGAACAAGTGTCATAATAAAGAACTCAGCAACAAACTACTCCTTGTTTGCAATGCATAAGACTTACAGACTCAATGTTGATTGTTTTATTTAGTTTATGTTAGTTCCTAGTTGACCATAAGTGTATGTGACTCCATTGGTGCCGCACTATCGTATAACGTGTCTGTATCTTGTGTAGGTTCACCCTGAAGTTGACATTGATTACTCAATGTTCCAGCACCACAGTCACAGAAGAATCTGAAAACATAAGTCAATTACCAATCTGTTACATGCAAAAACTTTATGGTACTGCAACATATTTAACATTATAAATTTCTTTTAGTGGATATTAATATTAACAATGATACTTACCGGTCATGTCTAATGAATTCTACGTCATGTCCAGCGTGACAGGTTTTTATGCAGTTTACACAAATTGCATTACGATCTGTTGTATTGCATGTTTGGCAACGATAGAAATCATGCATAGGGAAAGAGGTATATGACGAAATTTTGTATAAACATTGGCCGTTTCCGACCGCTTTTTCAACTGCATCTTGATTATTAAATATTTTATTGCCTGAAAAAATAAAAATCAATGACCATCTGTTCTTTTCATATGATTTAATACTATACATGTAAAAAGAAATATGTTAACCTCTAGTTGTTGGTTGTACTCCACTTGCTAAACATAGACCGCCGAATCTGTTATTGAAAATTTGATTAAATTCCAACGTAGCAGTTGCATTGTTCGTTATTTCGACACCGGCTGCCAATCCATCGAAAATTCGGTTTCTCCTTAAGACAGGATGGGATTGTGTGGAAATAAGCACTCCTGCTTGAGCGTTACGAAATATATCATTTTCTTCAAGGACACCTGCGTCGCAAAATGAAATACATGATTATTTTAATTAGAGAAATTTACTAAAATTAAAAATAAATATAAAATTTACCTTTGCCACCATTAAATATACAAATTCCACCATCTCGCCCATCGAATATTTTGTTTCTTTTTAATGTAGGATTACTATCTGTTTTAATCCAAACTCCAGCCATTGCATTATCAAAAATTTCATTTTGTTCGAGTAAACCTAATCCACTATTATACACAAGAACGCCACCATTTTGTCCACCCCATATTTTATTCCCGCGTATTACTGGATTACTTCCAGTCCTAATATTACAAGACAATTAATATAGAGAAATAAGAAAACATAATATTTGTTTCGTGATACAATATCTTACCTTATTTGTACTCCTGAATACAAATGATTGAAAATATCATTGTCTTCTAGTTTTCCATGTCCATTATCATAAAAATAAACTCCAACTTGTTTTCCGCTATGAATACGATTTCTTCTTAATACCGGCGTCGATCCTGTAGTTATCCAAACACCTGCTAATGTATTTGCATATACTTCATTCTCTTCGATTAAACCTTGTCCCTTTTCATGCACGTATATACCACCATGTTGACCATGATGTATTTTATTATGTCTAACAATAGGATCCGAATTTGTTCTGATTTGTATACCAGCTAATGCGTTACCATAAATATTATTGTGTTCGATCAAGCCTCTTCCTTCTCCAAATATATATACTCCACCTTGATGACCATTATAAATTTCATTTCTACGAATAGTGGGATTCGAATTGGAGGTAATCCAAACACCGGCGAAATTATTCGAGTGAATTTTGTTATCGATAAATTGCCCTAAACCATTCTCATGAACATAAATTCCACCCGTCTGACCATGGTGTATTTCACAATGCACAACCGTTGGGTTAGCACCAGCTTTTACTTCAAAACCTGCTATTCGATTATTATGGATATCGTTAGCCTCGAAATACCCGAGACCATTATCAAACGTAAAGATTCCGACATCCCTTCCGTGATGAATATGATTTCTTCGCATAATTGGATTTGCATAATTCTTCACCCAGATTCCTGCTAATGCATTTCTGGAAATTTCATTGTCCTCGTAAGTTCCTTGTGCATAATCAGTGACATAGAGTCCAACATTTTCACAATCCGATATGTCACAATTCTTCACTACAGGATTCGCTCCTACCCCTGACACGCAAACAGCCGCTCCAACTAAAAAATCGGAGAATCAATAGTAAACTTAAAAATAAATAAATCTAGAATTCAATAAACAAATTATTTTACAATCTAGACGTATTACTTACCAACACTCGAACTCCTAATAATACAATGATCAACCGTGGGACTGCAATTTTCACCAACTTCTAAACAATAATGTTTATGATGCGGCACTGTGCTAGTAACATCTGGGGTAAATTTTAATGTAAGGTGGCCGGCATAAGCTCGTTTTGCTCCTTCTACAAACATAACTGTAGATTCACTTTCTCGTTCTAATATAACAGATTCTGCCACATTTCCGGGTGCTGCTCCGATTAATGCAACGTCGCTGTCGATTACAAGAAATTCGCCTCTATATATTCCAGCATGTAAGAAAACTAGATGTTGGGGTGCTTCTTCTGTTACCTGGGAATTGTTTCCACAACAATTCCCTTGGCCACTTGTAGTTGTGCTATTATTTGATGAGGGGCCACTATTGCTTCTATATTCATCTACATAATCTAATGCTCCCTGAACTGTATTAAAGTATGGCAAATTCCGACCTTTAAACTTCAAATCTTGAAATCCTGGTCTAACATGTACTCCTCTATATAGTTGTCTAAAGCTTTCTTTCCATGGGTTTGGATAGTCTGATTCATCCGGAGAAACAAATTCAAACTTACAAGGTGCAGGATTAAATAATGGTAAATCATATTCATAGACTTGCTGGTAGAGGGACTTCCATAGTTCAGTGTCATTTGCAATTGTTTGAAAACGTTTGCAAACCTGGGAAACTCTACATAGATCTTGTTCCATTAGATAATTAAATATAGTAAGCAACACTTCATCTGGTAACTCATACTGAAGATAATGCGCTGCAGTATTTGTATTTGTACCTGCAAAATAATGAAAGATTTTAAAAGATTCTTTCATTAAAGTAACATCTAAGATGACATTTAATTACTAGAAAACATACCATCTGTGGATAATGAACAAGTCCGCCTAGGTCGTTTTCTTGCTGGTAGAGAAGAAGAACCAAGAGTGGCTCCTATACTACTGCCACCTGAAGGAGGTAGGGCAGAACTGGTACCAGGAGCAGGATCTGGATGAGGTGGACTTTTACGTCTTAGATCATATGGGGATGAGTGAGAGTGTGACGGGGAAGGTGATGGTGCTGCAACACCAGACACGCTGGGTGACGATCCTCTTCCACCACTTCCACCACCACCTCCACCACCTCCTCCTCCTCCTCCCCCTCCACCACCAACTCCACCCCCAGGAGGTATCTGATTTGATGCTGAACATGGCAAGTCGCATGGCTCGGCTGGAAACCAACAATGTTACAACTACTAATATTGCTATATTTAATATTTTAATACATATATTACATACCAAGTGTTTATCAAATTTATAATTAATTTAAAATAAATGAAAGAATAATCGTATATTTTATATTACACAGATAATAATCACAGTCATATTAATTTGTTCTGCTTTATGGATGCATATTTATTTTGAATCTTTTAATCATAATTGATTTAAACATGTTTTGACATCTATATACATTGACAAATTTACATTAAAATCATAATTAATTATTAGAAACATAGAGTGACACTAATATATGAATTACTATTTAATTGACAAGTTTGATTACAAAGGATAAATTTAAGGAATGATATGTAGGAGAGGAAGTAATAAATAGAAATAAAAAACACGAATAATTTATGAAAGACATTATTGTAAATCTTGGAACATATATCATTTTCTATGTTCAATGTATACATGTAACTAATTTTATTTATTATTTACTATATATAGTCCCTGTCTATTGGCACTATATATAACTAATTAATCAACCATATTTTAGGACAGAAGTATTATTATTATTATATTCAGAAAATAATAGCAACATCTGCAATTATGTATTAAGAGTACACAATGTGGTTTGGGAAAGTAGAACATTATACTAATTTAACAGATCTATGGTTAGTATAATATCAGATTGAAAGATGCCTGACCTTATGCCTTGATATTACAGAGAGATTATCGAAATCACAGAAGCATCGGTTGTAAGTTTCGTACAGCTGAACGTTTAATAAATGAGAATTATAAAAAAAAAGGGGAGTGGGGTGAGAGGAATAGACTTTGAGCCGACATTCCAGAGTAAAAATTGACGATCGTGAAGTACGCGATATCATGATCGATGTTAGTAAAAAGAAGGGTGGTGATAAAATTGGCGAGCGTATGTTGATTTTGGGTAAACGTCAATGAGGCATCGGTTCTACGTTTTTCGGCCATCCCGAGTCTGAGAAAATCGTGTGAGAAGACGTGTGGGCAGTGGGTTTGACGGAGTTGTCGTTCGTCCTAATCTCTAAAGTGGGAATAGAATTGATGAGAAGGATTGAAGTTTGAATTCGTAGCATGCGGAATCGTTTGAATGATTAACCAGGGAATATCGAAGTAGGTGAAGGCAAAGAAGTCTTTCGTCGAGACAGGTGAGCAGTGAACCGAGCTCCGGATGCAGAGTTCTCTTACCCGAGGTGGTTCTTGAAGGCAGAGGAATTCTGTTTGCACCTTTTCTTCGGGATCTTCGCACGTAATTGCGCGACGATGTGAACGACGCACTTGGCATTTTTATCGTGCTTCCCGGAAAATTATGCGAGAAACGGTAAAACAACTAAACACTAAACAATGGCGACACTTCCACCGAGCCCAGCGGCCATCTTCTCATTGACGGTAGGACTGCCGACTGGTGCCAGACCGCCAATCGGATGAATTTCTGTTCTCCCCTCTTTCCTCGCCGACCTCCCTCCTACCAAAGCGATCCTTCTCTCTTGCCTTCTACCCCTTACCGATTCCCTCTTCTGCAATGGATCGCGACACAAGCAACCAACATCAGTATGGAGTTATGGAGACCATGGGCCGAAATACCGATTTATCCTGCATAACCGCAATTCTATCATGTTTCGTTTTATCGGTGATGTATGTCGCGAGTCTCTATGTATGGAATTCTCCGTACAGTAGGTATGTATGCCGATTAACAACCGGATAAACGTTAATCTTTAAATGTCCATTTTGTTGAACTGTGTATTCTCTCTCTATCGGTCCTTTAACAGTGAACCACAGGAAACCACGAACAAAGTGTAACTGTATTCACGTCGGCCGAGAACATGAATATGTCTACTCTTTGATTCTCCCATTCACGCAGTCGCTTTTCTGGACAAGAATCGAATCTGCAGCGCCTCTATTGGCCAACTTTTTCTTTCGATTTCTTCTATAATTGGCGCGTCATTTCAAATCGACTGTGTCAAATCACTATATCGATAACTATTTACTGCCAATAATATTGATTTCAAATGTTTAACTATATATTTTTCAAACATTGGAAATTTTATTATAGTTTCGCTTGACATTAAAATCCTAATTCTTTTCGGAGAATTTACTGTTAATCGAAAGTTTTAATTAAAAAGTAATACTTTAAGAAAAAGCGCAAAATCAATAAAACACTAGTGCAACTTTTTTTATTGCAGGGAACATCCTACTGTAATAAAAAAAAGATTTTTTAGCGTTTTTATTATGTCCCTTATATCTCCTGCTTTGTTGTATTTTGGAATAAATGAAAAAGTATTTCAAAAGGTAATTGCATACAATGAAATAATTAATTATATAGTAAAGTCCATATTGTAATTTACAACTTTTAGGCAACAATTTGGGAGTTATTGGGTCTGCGATGGCCTGGTTTAATTCAAGCAATTGTGATACCATTATTATTAACAATGATACTATTTCTAGGGCCAATATGTGTACAAGGTTTCAATGGACTTTGGAGACTATATACTGGTTAGTATCTTGGAATGATTATATAAGGGCCTAAATATTTAAATCAAATAACTTGATAATTATGAAAGATTACTTTATAAATATATATTTAATGATTTTAGAGCCTATGTATTGGCTTGGGAGTGTACGAACAATAATATGGTGGAGAAATCTAGTAGTTGCTCCTTTAGCTGAAGAATGGACATTTAGAGCATGTATGTTACCATTGCTTTTGCAATGTTTTACACCAACTACTGCCATATTTGTATGTCCTTTATTTTTTGGTGTTGCTCATTTTCATCATGTAGTAGACAGGGTGAAAGCAGGCATGAATCTGAAACATGCCCTTTTTATATCTTGTAAGTACTTTCATTTAATTTCAATTTAATCCAAGTATACTATTAAATTTGTCATAATATATTTTTGATGTAGGTTTCCAATTTGCGTTTACGACACTGTTTGGTGCATATGCTGCCTTTCTTTTTGCTAAAACAGGTGTAGTATTTTGACCAACTATTTTTTATTTAATTTTATGTCTTTTTATTTAAAGACAATTTATAACTTTTTACAGGACATTTAGCAGCGCCGTTTACGGCACATTCTTTTTGTAATCATATGGGATGTCCTGATCTTTCTGAAGTTGTTGCAGTTAAAGATCCTTTAAAAAGAGCTGGATTGTTTTCTTTGTTTGTAATTGGATTAGTAGCCTGGTGCTTTTTATTGACACCAATGACAAATCCAAGATTATTTTATAATAATTTATTTTGGCATAAAAATTTTATATGAGTGTGATTTATTTGCAACAATGTCACTAATGTTATGTAAAATTTTTATAAAAAAAACTAGTCTAACTTGAACTGATATCGTTTTAAGAATTTATATTGCATGATATTTTTTAAGAAGTATTTGTTACTTAACAAAATGTATCTCATACAAGTTGACGAGACTGTTTTGCAAATTACATAATAGATATAATTACATATAAGTGCAATTTTATCAAACACAGACGTACTTTTACAAGTTAGAAGCTAATCAAATTCGTGTAATACAAGATTTTTTAGTTCTAATTTTTGTGAACATGTTTTGTATAATGTAATTATTATGCAAGAAAGTTACCATAGGCAACTTAATCATGCAATATAGAACTAATATAAAATCACCGTAGTGCCTCAAATTTAATTCAATTTACATAGTTATAATCATGAATGCCAATAGAACTTTAGGCAAAGTTCTTTAAATAAAAATGTTAATAAAATATTGTATAGTTAAAAGGATATGACATTGTTACAATAAACAGTGTGTTATTTTGAACTGACAAAAATATTGTTATTTCCATAAAAATATATCTTTTTGGAAATGTTTTCTGATATAATGTACAAGTATGAAAAAGTTTTTATTTTAAATTTACTTAACTGTTTTCTACTTACATATACAGAAACATATTTACATTAATATAAGAACTAGCAATACATACATTTACTGTTTATTTAAATCACAGAAATAACAGATAACAGTATTACAATATTTGCCATAAATGTGTATAAGTATTTATATAGTAAAGAAATACAAGGAAATATATAAAAGTTTATATATTGAGATAACATTCTTTTATTCGGAAAACCATTTTAGAACTCATGTGTATGTCATAAATGTGATCAAAAACAAATGTGTATTTGATCTTGTACATTTTGATGCATACATTTTAGTTATAATTTATTGTTGATAAAATTTGATATTTGATATACTTTGAATATATTTAAAGAACTGAATTTATAACATGAATGAATTCATTCTTTTTATAACATAGTAACATAAAATATACAATCGTAAAATCCTTAAATTACTTTAGAACGAAATTACAAATTGTATTTTGTATAATATTAGATCATTTATTGAAGAACAATATGTAATGTAAAATTTCAAGTGATGCAAAGAAAATGCATATTATTGTTCCTTATTTTAACTAATATATCTATTTATAATTATTAAAATTGTTATATTAGGAACTGTGATTGTAAATATTCTTTTGTCAATGATTCGAAATAAAGAAAATCATTTCTAAATATAAAAAATCAGTTCTTAAAGTTTCTATAAAATACATTTTTCTATATTACCTTCATACTTGACTAGGTCCAGGTGTTGCATCAGTACTTTGTGATTGATTAAGAAATAGTACATTGCTAGTTTTTATACTTGGACCTGTAGATATAAGTGATGGACATGGACTAATACATGGCGTCGAGGAATGGCTGTTACTTAAATCACATTGATCTAATAATTTCCAAAGTTCTTCTGGTGTGGGACCACCAGAGACATCTACAATCAACATGTTTGGTATTATAATTGATATTATTTTATTCATTAAAAAAGAAAAAAATAAGAATATTACTTTGAGTAGAAGAGAAAGATGGTTCTAAAGCTGTTGTAAGGTCCCACATTTGAATGGTACCATTGGAATGACCAGTGAATATAAAACGCCTGGGTCTTGAACCCATACGGCTGGATCCTTCACATTCATGCACATAAAAGGAGCTTATAATACTACCATCTACTGATTTGATTACACAGACTCTCTTTCCATTTGACGCTAAGCGTACAAACAATTGATCTGTCTCAGGTACAACTTTTTGAACAAAGACTTGTTCATCATCTTGTTCACCAAATGGTCCTAAGGTTTGAGGTGAAGTAATTAACTTTTGCTTATTAATAACATTACAATAATTTTTCATATAATAACATACCAAAGTCATTTCCAGCATTATAACTAATGCAAGATTCAATTGCTTCTAAAGATACAATTTTAAAACTAGCTTCTGGTGTTGAACCAGGTTGAGTAGAAATCATTCCTCGGAACCTCGTTACCGCCCAACTTCTAACATGGTTATATTCTGAACAAACGGATACTAAATATTTTTCTGACAACGTTACCTACAATATAATTTATTATATATGTAGAGAATTTATAAATTCACTTTAATAGAAGTAAATACGATACATACTTTCGTTACACTACTTTGATGTACAGTAAATGTTTGAAACAGTTGTGGGCCATGTCCAACAGTTTCAGGATGTTGGACAATAACTCGAACACTGCCAGATTTTGTACCATATGCAATTTCAATCCAATTACCACAGACAGCTGTATAAAAAAATTATAAAATTACAGTATTCTACACTATTCTACACTATTTCTTTTTAAAATATTAAAATCTTTTAATGTAACTACATGTCTTAATATAAAATGTAAATGACACGATACCGACATTACATATATTGAAAACTGTAGTAATGAAAGAAGATACATTTATAATATATGTTATATTCGTTAATTAATATGTTCATTTTCGTTAATAATTGACCTATGTACATATTACATGCGTTATAACATGATGATTAAGAAAGAATAAATGTTCATAAACAGTCATTTCGAATGTTTTTTAACTATATTATTTATATTTTAATAAAATTTTATGTATATATACTAGAAAAAACGATAAGTATACAAATATTTACAATGCATATAACGAAATTATAATTATGATGTATGTAATAAATAAAATAATATTGATATGCATTTGGAATTGTTTAAAACAAAGGATAACTATGCAAGCAGAGGTATATGTTGTTTATTCCCTTTCCTTCCCCTCTCAGATGCCGCTATAAATATATTATTATGTCACTTGACATGTAATAAAGTAAAAAAAAGATAAAAGTGTTAATAAGTACAACTGGATGCATAAGGATAGCGGGGTGTGTAGTCTAAGACAAAAATAATTATTAGTGCTTTAAATGTATTTTTGACAGTAGTTGATTGGATATATATTACTATTTCTTTTTGTATGTTCTAATTTAAAGTAATATAAATAAAAGCTACTTCTTTGATGTATGTAAATATAGGATTTTACATAAAGGATTTTAATTAAAAGTGCTATTAAAAGCAATATATGAATATGAATTTGTGCATTGATTTGATACAAAATGATATACTATATCTGGAGAGGAAGGGTATGAATACTAGTATTCAAAGTAATGTGTTATGTTCAATATAAAATGTAGAGAAATATGTATATGTCAATTTGAACTATGGCTTGAATGTGAAAATATTGTAGAACATTGTCATATCGACCCATACTTGCCTTGTGCTATATATCCAGTTGTACGAAATCATGAAGCAAAGAATGTAATAATAAACTCTTATTAATATTCAAATACAGCATTGAACTTTGTAATAAAAAATAGGATACTTGTACTTGAATAAATATGACACTTATTGATGTAAGTAAAAGAAAAATTAGACTTTCTATTACAAAGAACAAATACATAATGAAATTTGTGATTAGAATTAATTAATGATATATAAATAATAAAAAAAGTTGTACAATGATTAAAGAATGTAAAAAAAATATATTATGAAAGTGACGTTTGTTATTACATTCCTCAATATACAAGCAGATTAATAATTAAATTTTAGTCCACTTATTTGTACGTCACTGGAAAAGACATTTCTGTAATAGAGATACTGTAATATTCAATATTACGAACCATAAATTAATTATCATTTACCTACAACTTTTATATTTAACTATTTACCAGTATAATATTGCAATATGAAAAATGAATATTAAAACTTACATGTTTTTGGTGTTAAATATACAGATATGGCAGTAATGGGATCATAGTTTGGATCGCGGTATAATTCAGTTACAAGTAAGTCATTGTCCTTCATTCTTAAAGGAAACTTTTCCATGTCTGAAAATTAATTGTCTATTCAGTGATAATTATAAAATCTATTTTGTTTTAAAAGTATTATAATTTTTTATTACCAATATAATAAATAGATCCATTGTTGCAGCCTAATAGAAGAAACGAACCAGCTGTGTCAAATGACAAAATAGGTACTACATCTTGTATTTGCCAATGATGTGTCATAGCATGCCATACACCGATTTTGTCAGTAGGAGATAGAGCAACTAATTGGCTCCCAATAAAAAATAAATATTCCACACGAACATTTAGATTAAATGTACCAATATTCTTCATTCCATTTGCTGAAATACTCCATAATCTGACCTGATTTCCATAAGAAATCGCAACCATTTTAACATCGCCACTGGTACTTAATTTTGATGTTATTGCCACTCTTTCAATTACTGATTCAATGTGAGGACTAGTAAATGCATGTTGCCAACCAGATGAGTCTTTAAGTCGATAACATGTTATAAAATGAGCATAAGCAATTACAATCCAATTATGATGTGCTTTTATGATCTGAACTCTTAAGGGATCAACCCATGATGAAACTATATAAAAAAATATGTTGTAATACTATTTTTTTACTAGAATCACAAATAAAATAATTATATGTTTACCTTGTTGAGGCCCAAATACTAAACTTATATCATTTTTATACAATTTATTTAAATCTGCTGAATTATTCCTAACATGTCTTAAATCTAGAGATGATGTACGTGAATGTGGTAAGCCTTTTTGTTGGATTCTATAATCTAATGAAGAATTTCGCATATGACTATTAAGTACTCCTTTATGGTTTTGTTGTCCTAAAGTAAATGTGTATTAGATATTTGCAGTAATTAATAAATAAATAAAATTAATGAATATATGTTTTGTACCATTATTATTGTGGCTATTAGAAGTTCCAGGAGTTGTAATTTGGGAGGTAGATGGTACATCCGCTCTGGAATTCGTATTATTGGCAGGACTTCTGCCATGAACAGACACATCTCCTACATTTGATGCAACAGTAGTAGGTTCTTGCAATGGTATACCTTTCCAATTATAATATATAAAATCTAAGTACAATTGCATTTTATATATATTTTTCTTAATTAAAGATGGTTGATTAATCTTACTTGGTGGTGGTAAATAACCATAAAATAAAACATCTCCACAAGAAGACTGAGTTAAATCTTCGCATAGCATTAATCTCTTAACCAATGGAGTAATACCATAATATTCAGCTTCGTGTCTCAATGTTCGAAGATCTACATTCTTTAAATCAATATCCTTTGTACGAAGATAATTTAATATAATAGAAAATAATTTTGGATCTCTATCTATAAATAATGCACCAATTTCATCTCTGTGACTGGCAATTCTGTTACTTAATAAAGCTGTAAAAAATGAATCTGGAACCCATGTTAGCGTCTGCTTTGATGTTGAAAACCTAGATAATGAATAATTTCAGATAATTACGAAAATATCTTAAAAAGTATCACTTTCTAAATTTTATAATAGCATTTAGTTGTCGATTAACAATTACAAAAGATTATATATTTATCATACTATGCCTGAAGGTAAGTAAACGCTTTTGTTTGTACCTTGTTCCACCAACGTTCAAATGTACAATATCACTAAGTCCAAAAGAAGGTGGTACAGCCATCATTATAAATGATTCAAACTTTTATTTTGATGTTGCATGTCTTATTTTAATATTTCTAAAACGAAAAAAGAATTACATTCTACTTTCAATAGGTTATGAACAAGAGAATAACTTCAACTTATGGTTAGCTCCACAGTTGCACAGTGAGTGTCGCTTTAATGAAACCCATATAAGCACAGAGAGGTACCTATCTACACATACAGATGTGTATGTGTGGTATTGGTTTAAATTAAAATCACTGTAACACAAAATTACCTTAGCATGTGTTACAAAATAAAAATTTTATAATTTATACATCAATTAATAGCAAAGTAAACAGTGATAATAAATTGTTCACAATTGGAAACATTTAATTGATTTATAATTATTATAATTTATAATTATATTTTAAATAATTTTAAAAATGAAATTTATTTTTAATTAAGACATTCATAAAACAGGATAGAACAAATTTTTCATTTTGTACTTTTTTTGTTAAAATATTTGAATTATTGAAATATAGTTATTAATGATATTATAAATAATTAAATAATGTATCGTAATGGTATTTTTACTAATACGATATTTTATTTAATAATAGTAGCTTTAGTCGTATAACATATACAAAATTTTCACTAAGAATATAATTTTATTTATAATTATTAACGAATATTATCTTAAATATGTTTTCTATTTACCAATTTAATTAGACTATTTGAATAGATAACATTTGTGCGCGCTTCTATATAGAAAAATCGGGCGCTTCTATTGGTGCAAAATATTGCGAATTCAAATCGGGCGTTCCTATTGACGCAGAATAGTGCAAACTCAAATGGAGCATTTCTATTGGCGTAAAATGTTGCGTCACTCGCAATTCATAGGAGCAATTCTATTGCTGAAATTTGTGGAGTAAAGATTGCGGTAGTACTCGTCGTTATTAGTACTTTCATTTCGACTTTATCATTATTTTTACACTCCCGCCTGCTTCATTTAAATAGTACGTTCTTATTTAATTACTTATTAATTATTATTTGAATAAAATTAAGTGGTTTTGCGAAACTTTCCCTGTACTTTTATCGTTGACTGCATATCTGACGATTAGAGTCATCGATAGTTCATATTACCGGCCTTTGAAATAGAATTTGGGTTCTATTATTGCTTTATTTTATTATAATTTGTTCTATTATTATAAATTTTTGGTTTCATCATACATTTATTTGAAATTGTTGGTTTTCTTTATTGGGTACAGATGGTTACAGATCACTAGTAAATGGCAAAGAATAGGGGTTTACGGATGAGATAATGGACGCCACAGATATTAATTAATTAATAATTGGTCGATTTCTAATGCAAACTTGGTAATGATTGAACTATTACAATAAGCTAAACGTATGTACACGTTTATTTTCCCTTTTATTGGATCAAAGATAATCGATATTTGCTACATAATTGCTATATAACTTACAATTGATATTTAATGACATTATTTTATAAATAGTTGTATAATTTGTTGAAAATATTAAAACAAAAGAAAAAGTGATTATAGAAATGATTTCTTAAAAATATTTCGGGTATATAGATCATCATTAATAATCGGATATATCATTAAGTAATTAATGTTTTTATATCAATGTATGGCAAATTATACGAATCATTTAATTATTATTAGAAGATAGTCTATCGTAATGTTATTATATTTTTATATATTTGTACGAGAAAAACAGTTTACTGTTTTCCGAATAAAATTTGCTCAGACACGTTTCGGTGCGATATATATATATATATACTATAATCACTTCAGTCATGTTTAGTTAAGAAAGTTCAATTTATCACAAGCATTGTCAAATCTCCATAAAGTACAACGTAATATATTAGTAAAAGCCATATTTCAAACTCTGATAACGAACATTCACAATTGAATTTTTCTTGTAGAATTGGTTTCATATTTTAGAATAGTAATAAATATTTGGAAATATGTTAGAAAATATTTTACAATGCATAAACAGTGTTTGTAATATTGCACGTATATTCCATTTTCTTGTATATGTAATATGTATATGGAATACCTGCTTATTGATAAAAAATAAATAATCAATATATGGTATATAAGTTTCGAGAAGCAACAGTATTTCGTAAACAAATGTTCAGCCTCCTTCTCTGCTTCCTTGCTAACACAACTTTTTTTCAGAGAATGTCTGTGACCGCGCGCAATGCGGTTGGTAGAGTCAGTGTTAGCTGCAAAATAACATTTGTAGAAAGTCAGTGTGTTCGCCGATTGTTACTTAACTACGGACGTGTTAATAGTCCTCTTTTTTCTTTTTTTTATACATCTTTTTAAACATTCGCTTTCAGTAGTAGAGTCGCAGGTTTCGCAAGGGGATACAGCCTCTCCTGGAACTCAATAATATAAGTATTCCTGTATACTGTGTTCTAATTAATTTTACTATTCGTATTTTAATTGAACTACTATTAATTTCTATTGATATAAAATTTTAAAGTTTCAATATTGAAATACACAATAAAAATGTTTATCATACTTCATCTTTTCATTATTTAGTATTTCATTATTTCAAATTGTTTGATCTTCGCTTAGTTTTCATAATAAATTAGTCATGAAAAGAAATTATTCATACATATGTATTATTTATATATAATAATTCATATTTTGTTAAAGGTTTATTACTCCTTCCTCTTTTTCCTGTTTCCTGAAAAGAACCTAGTAGAGCTTCAAAAGCCAAAAATGTAAGTAATTTTCTATCTATACTTAATTTTATTCCTTGTTATTTAAATTTGTTATTCTTGAATTGAATATCGTCATTATAATTTTAATAGAGATTAATATTCCACTATTTCAAATTTTTCAGATAATTAACATTTTCCTTCAGAACAAATTATAATATTCCATGTTTAGTTACAGTTTTCTTCCATGGCATTGCATGGCTCCTTCTTGATGACGATCTACACAATGACCTTCCCTACGTCATAGTCTACCATCGATGATTACGTTCTTTACATCATATCGTAAGTCGCATGCATTTTTGTTCCTCCGGTCACTCAATCATGTCGTAGGACAAAAGGTCTGAACCGACACGGGTGATTCGTTGTAATTTACGTAGAATTTTTTGCGCGTACAGTGACTGCGGATATTTGTTATATCCGTGAGTAGTAACATTTTTTCTATGTATTATTTATTAGTTCAGGATAGGTCTTCTTGCATATCGCGTTTTTTTTTATATCAATTACATGATACTGACAAATTTTATATTAATAATATCGATAATAGTACTAACTGATATAAACGATATTATATTAATAATTAATTTGAATATTTGTGATTGAAGATATATTCACTATAATTATTTTTAAAGCCGGAATGTCTATTTACTGAGAATTGCAATAAGTTAATTAAATATTTCGTAGTAATAAAGTCGCATACCCTCCGACTTCGTTGCATCAAAAATTGCAATTATTACATATCTAATGATAATGATAATAATAAGTCATTTTTATTTCACCTCCTGTTTTCTAATGACATTATTTCAAAGGATTTAATTGTTTGCCCTTCATTTTCGAGTTTGGCTATTGATTCAAAATATAAATATAGAGATATTAAAGTTCAATGCTGCCGTCAAAAATGTATTGAATTTTATGTGCAAGAAGAAGTTTCGCGACAGGCAAATTTTGGAATCAAAGCAACAAGTTCTGAACACTGCTTTCGTACTTTCGAAAATGTGCTTTGATGAAGGGATTGCCTTAGGTTGTTTGCATTAATATTTAATTTTGAGTCAATTATTAAATAAATTTCTTACTCAGTATCAGTTTGTTTCTTTTGTAATGTAATTTCAATAATTTATAGTGTCAATTATTTGAATGAATCATATTGCATTGATCTTATTTATGCTATTTTCTATAAATAAATTCAATATTAGTATTTCGGTAAATTATTAAATTAATAATCTAGACTATATAGGGATAGTAATAGAGATAAAGTTTGAAAATGCAAAATAAAGAAAGATTAGCCCGTTAAATACAAATTAGATGCACTAATACGCTTTTTAGTTAGGATTTTCAGGTTTAACCCCTTCCGTATTCAATGCCAGGATCTCACTCACGTGCCCAGGTGCTACTTGGGTGAGAGAAAGGCAATGAGTACGATGACCATTGATTTTATAATGATTTGTAAGCGACTAACGATGAGTTAGCGTATCGTGCACGACGTATTTTCTACATAGTGTGTGTGGTTAGGCTGTGGAATTGCGTCGTTTTGGTACTTCTCCCATTTACTATAGATCTAAATAATAAAAAATCACAACCTGTAAAAACAAAGATTATTTATCGAATACAGAGAATCAGAGATATTAGTATCACTAATTTATTGTTAAATTATAATAAATGGTACCATATTTCGTACCATCTAGAATTTCTTTGAAAAATAAACATACTCTCTAAATTAGAAATATTTGTAATTAAAATTGAGATTAACTTTTATCGCGTTGTACGCAATGGTCGCTAGCCTTCGTCAGTCGATTTCAGGAAAATGGTACGTAACATTAGAGTGTGCTTGTTGTATGCCAAACTCGGGTGTCGGAGGCGTCCCGGGACGTCTCTCTAGTGTAGGCCTTTGCGCCCGGGTTATGTGTGAGAACCGTGGAGTGAATGTGTTGGCGTGCTTGTTTTGCTATCTTTTTTAATCTTAAATATAGGTTTCCGGGTAGGATAGGTAGTATATTTTCTGGTATGATTGTTTACTATAAGTAGGTAGGGCCGGGCAGGTTGGCACAGTCTCTCGTCGGGTAGGCGCGTTTTCGCGTGTCCAACCTGTTTCAGGAAATTTCATTCGAAAAATCGACGGTGAAGCTGGCACGAATGGAACATGCCATCGTCTCTGCCCATCGATTATATGGGCTTTGCCCATCGATTTTTTGAATTTCGCGGTCGTGATCGCGATTGGGTTTCGACACGAACGTTAACATTGCTCGAGCATGCACATGCGAACGGACAGCGATCTCTATATGATCGTTGTTCATCCATGTGTATTTGGATCAGCTTTCGCGATTTATGTTTTTATTTCACCTTTGTACGTTATTTTTTGGTTTGCGATTTAGAAAGTCTCGAGCTTAGATGTAAGTTTCAGCGGGCATCGCGCCCGAAGAAAGAAGAGGCTACGAGCCGAAGAGGCCCGGCAAATTGCCATGCAAGAGGGCAACTACTAATGGCTTTTCATCTTCTGGATCATCCAGAGGATGGAAAGTCATTCTCGTTACTACTTTGTCACTGTACTCGCTTTTAGTATTTGTAGTAGTATTAGTTGTGATTTGTTTGTTTGCCGACGTACATGTCGGCCCATCGTCATATTGGGCTAATCGTGATTTTTCAATTAGCGTTGCGAGTGAGTAAATAAGGTTTGAATTAGAGTTGCGAATTCAAATTTCGCGTTAACAGTTAGAGTTGCGAACCCAAATTTCGCGTTTAACAATTAGAGTTGCGAGAAAATACTCACTTCGGTTTGGATTAGCGTTGCGATGAAAAGACGACCGCGTTTGCTTTAGTGTTGCAAGTTATAAGATGTCGCGATTGTACTCAATATTTTCTATTGTGAATAATTATAAGAATTTATTAAAGAATAGAATTTAAATTTGTCGCGTTTTGTTTTATTTTAAATTGAATTCAAATGATGTTAATTTTGAATTAATTTTGTAGCGTTGCGATTTGGGATCATCGCGCATAATTGAAGTAGTTTTTTTTCATTTATAAATAGTAACTTTACATTAGATTCATTTTAAGAATTAGCGTTGCGTTGATGAATGATCGTGTTCCTATGCGTAGTGTTGCGTCTATGAAATGCCCAAACTTCTTCCACTGAGATTGTGGAAACCTGTTCCTGTTCCTGGATCACCTGATGCAACGAAGACAGTTGCAAAAAGGTGATCAAGCATCGGCAGCTTCGAATGTAGCTGCACTTCGACATTTCGATATTAGCGTTGCGTATGTTGAAGTATGAGTGCATACATTAGTATTTATTAGTGTTGCGTGAATGATTAAAACATCCTACTGCGGTGTATGCTCCCACGAAGTTTTCATTTTTTCTTTCTTTTTTTCTTCTTTTTTTTTGTCACTAACAAATTAAATAGCATTGCAAATATCATAAAGCACTCCTCACAATTTATTTCGAGAAATTTCTATTTTATGATTATGAATTTAGTAAATTAGTGTTGCGAAATAGAAAAATATTTTCCACTCGCGATATGTTCGGGATTCTATCGAGTGGATCGCCCTTCTGGCTATTGGATTTATTTCTTTTTCAGCATCCCTCTGGACGTTTGTTAATGGAAATACTGTTGAACAATATATCTGTTCGATATCGATGAATTTTTTTAATTTGTTGTTGCGTTATTTAAAATTATTATAAATGATCTTATTTCATAATTATATATATATTGTATATTAAGAAAAATGAGAGTTGATATATCAATATGTTTGAATTATATGATGTAAAAATTTCACCGGATCAGAAAACAAATTCTTACTCTTACATAATTATAATCGTCGTGAGGCGACGTTCTACATTGCAAAGGGCGTGAAAAATACTCTGATTTTTTCCGAAGTCGGTATTTCAGAACGCGAAACACGAAGACTCATTTAATATCGCGTTTATATTGTTTTTAGTCAATGATGGTATACATATCACTACTATACTGGATCGATAACGTCGCATGCGATACGAAAATGGTATAGGAAATCAGGTGATTCCTAAAACATGAGACACGAAAAAGCATTAAACGTCACATCTATTCTGTATCTTATCGATACATATATATGTGCGTTTATTTATTATCCATGGTACTTTCATGGTTATCAATAGAAGTTTATGATGTTTCATATTCAGAAATTTCTAACTTTTTGTGTAAGATGGCGTGATATTCGTATTTTAAAACCGGGAATACAAATTGCAGATTTTAATTTTAAATTATATCACGAGGTATAAGAAAAATATACTCAGCATTCTTAGCTACATTCTGCATATCATAATTACGATTATGTGTCGTCCTTTATATTATTTCATCGAAATTATACATATGTACTGAAACTTTTGCGAGGACCGGAATTTGACTTGTAAAAGGAGGGAGAGAAAAAAGAAAAGGAAGAACATTACATCGAATATAGAAGGAAAATCATATACAGTAGTTTTAACAAAGTTGCATATTTTCATAACTACAGTTATCTCTCCACGCGGTAAGCTGTTCCGCCACTCCCAGTGAAAAGAAGTTACACGAAGTACCTAACTATCATAAAGTTTCAATCACTGTGAATTGTCACGATCCTCCCATTGCAGTAGGATAACTATCATTTATGTTTTCGATCGATTTTGCGTTAGACTGCAGCGACATTTTTTGCGATTTTTTGTCGTCTCATTTGTCCAAGCGACTCGTGCTAGAAGTCGTGCTAGAACTCGTGCTAGAACTCGTGCTAGAACTCGTGCTAGAATAAATCTGTTTTATCGTAAGTCATACGATTTGGCAAAGAAACAAGACCGTTTGAAATTCGCATCGAGCCATGGAAATGAGTGATCAACAATTCTCTGGTAAAGAGTACGATGAATTGATTAAACCAATCATGATAACCGCAAAAATAATTTCCATCTGGCCATTGGAGGAGGACAGTAGCAAGGGAACAATATTACTTAGAAGATTCCACTTGTTCTGTATGTTTTTTCTGGTAAGTGCTGCAATACATCGATGTATTATTTAACAAAGGTATTAGGATGCAATAAAATCAAACAGTAAATGTAAGCTCTGATCAAGTAGAATTAACTTCGAGTTAAATGGAAGTCTCGGCGCTATTTATATTCTCGAGATTTAAAGTGGAGAATTAGTTAGTTGATAATTTATTAATTTGTTCGTAGCGAAATTTGGAAAAATGTTTAAAAATAATGTTCTTTTTATAGAATTAGGATTTTATTAAACAATTTATATCTAGCTTGTTTCTTTTGTAAGATTGCTTTTCCAAACAATCTTTCAACGGTAAATGGTTTCAAGTGGTTTTTATAGATTCTGTAGTATTTTATTTCTTCTTATTGAAAAAAAAAGCTTTTTGCGAGTTAACGTTGGTGAACGTTATGTCGTTAAATACCTTCCATATTGACTAATCTCGAATTCATCCCGTTCATTACTGTATCTGATGTTCAAGTAGAATTATCGATTAATCTTTACTTTTAATCTTCAAAACGCTACGAACTTTCCGAATAACCCAATACTTCACCAGAATTAAGAGAATGGTATTGAGAGATTGAATTTTCAGGCGGTAGTGATGTCCATCGCGGTGACAGCCGACGTAGTTCACAATATAGATGACTTGAATGAAGCGACCGAATGCGCACTGATTTGTACAGCATTTTACCTCTGTGTAGTCCGTTTGCTAGTGTACTCGCTCCATCAGAAGGACATGCTCTACGTGGTGAAGACGATGAAAGAGGATTGGATCTTGTCTTCTCACGAAGATCGAACAATTTTAGCGAAGAAAACGATGTTTGCCTTTCGTCTCGCGAAATATTTTATCAGTACCGTGGCTATGACGATTGTACTGTTCATGTGTATCCCGTTTTTAGAGGTATGCGTTTGAATTCAATTGGAGAATTTTAGTTTGAAAATGTCTGAACTCAATGACAGAATTTTAAAACTTGAAAATGTTTTACTTAAACTGCTCATGGATAAATTGTATGCTTATGCAAATTCATATTTTTATGAATATAATTAAGGAAATGGAACTTGAGCACAAATTTGTTTCACTTGCTGAATATTATAACGTGTACTATATATATTATTAATTTCTGTCTACCGGCTACGAAATAAGATTGATTTACAGATAGATAGATCGTTCACACTCTCATTCAACCTAAAAATACACTAGATTCACATCTGTGTAATTTTACATATAACGATAACGTTCGATGAAACATTAAATAATAATAATAAGCACAATTCTGTTGCAGATTTACGCGTTTGGTAGCAACGAAAGGGTACTTCCGTTTCGAGGCTATTTTTTTATTAATCATACCATATCACCGGTGTTTGAGTGCCTTTATTTCTTTAACGTAACAGCGGGTGGCTTTGGCGGAAGTATGATTGCCGGTGCTACCAGTTTCAATCTGGTGGTAATAATGCACGGTTCGGGCAAGTTTGCAGTTTTGCGGAAAAGGCTGGAGGCTCTCAGTGGAGAAGATCCTAATTCTACCGCTATCATGAGCAATTACGTGATTCGTCACCAGAAAGCGATAGAGTGGGCGTCACTTGTCCTATCACGAATTTGCACTTTAATTTGTTGGATGTATGATGTTGTTGCACGGTAGATAGAGCAATATCAGTTGCTATTATTCTGAACTATATTAAATTACAATTTATACTAGATTACGAATGTTTAAATGGGCAAATGCCCATTTTCATGAATATAATTAATGAAATGAAATCTAAATAAAGATTTGTTTCATATATTAACATTTATTTTCTATATTTTTTATAAATTTGCATATTATGTGTATTTAAATTTCTCATAAATGCATAAACATTATCAGTCTATATATTTATCTATAATCATCGTTGTAATAATATCTATTGAGTTTTTTTTTAGTAATTCTGTCGCAGACATTTTTCTAGACGATCAATTACCAATAAGATATACTGCTCTACGTTCGCGTGGAATAATCTGTTCGCAGGTACGCAGATGCACTGGAAAGGATCATAAATGTTCTGGCTTTGGGGCAATTCGTCATTAGCACCGGCCTGATCTGCTTCGCGGGATTCCAGATTACCTCGGTGCGTCCGCTCGATGCTCACGAGTCAAGTCATCGTCGATAAAAAGTGACCTTTCTAGATGATGAAGGACAAGGGTCGCCTGATGAAATATTCGACCTTCTTGAACTCGGCCATTCTTGAGCTGTTCATGTTCAGCTTCAGTGGAAATGGCTTGATCGACGAGGTGATTTTAAAAATTACACTCGCTTTCATAAAAGAAGCTGTTTGACAAATTTTATTGAAAATTCAGAAGAATTTCAAGAATTTAAATTATAAAGTCGTATTGAAATGATCGCTGATCAATGATAATATAGAGCGGAGCAGTGGGTGACTCCGCTTATGGCAGTGGATGGATCGGCAGTAGATTCAGCCAGAATCTTCAGATCATGATGATGCGCGCGAGGATTCCCAGCAAAATCACCGCGGCAAAGTTCTATGCCATGTCCTTGGAGAGCTTCTCAATGGTGAATAAAAATTTTTTGAAGGATCCGCGTTATTTATTATGAGAAAGAGATGGTCGTTTCGCTCGAGCACCCGAAGCTTTTTCTTATGGAATCTTGTCTGTTTTGCAGGTTCTGAGTACGTCGTTCTCATACTTCACGGTCCTTACAGCCACCGAAGGCGATTAATGGTCTCACCAATGAACGTAGATGTTTGTACGACAAGCTTTACGATTGTAGACGGCGTCCCATGATGACTCAACTTACAGAGAATATAAGTACTTTAGTCGTTCCACTAGCCTAAAAATATCCGTGTAAAACAAAGTGTCGACGGAAAGTTCGTGTTTTCTTTCTCGTTCTTAAGATCGATGGATATCTTCTGGTGTAGATCGCATCCAAAGACAATTGGAATCGAGATAGAAATTCTTACAATAAACTAAGAAACAGAGAATTTTTAACGATAAATGATTTAATACTAATCGATGGAATATTTCCTTTCATGATCATTGCTAAAAACGTCTTTTCTTATTTATTACATCTTTCTTCAAGAAGAAGACCTATTTCCTTTTTCTCACAAGATCAGAGGGTGTAGTACAACGCGTACAGGTTGAACAAATTAGACGCGCCTACTACTCATGCTTATAATCTAACACGATATTTACTTAAGCGTGTTTATCAAACATCCGGCTTATTATGAGTATATATGTACGTATCGCGAGACACGCTACATTTACTAGACCACGTGTGGTTCCTTAATTACCTCAAGTAGTACCGATCTATCTCAAGAAGTTTACAAACGTTGAAGATTACGATCGAATAACCAAGCTGTTTCAGGAGAGAATAATAGAATTATAATCAAAATAAGCGTTAATCCAGGGTATCTACTATAGAGGGCAGTAATCCTTCGTTATTTTCAATAACTCGCAACAATTTGCGAGCAAGGATACGACAAGAAAATGCTGCATCACTTAAACCACAGCAGCGGAGTGTCCGCAGGAGTTTAGGCAAAATGTTACGAGTTCGGCCGAGTTCTCTCTCTGGGTGGGGTAAACCATCGGCGGCGTATGGTCTTGGAAGCGACTCGAGGGTATTTTCATCGCACCCGGCCAGTGCACGTACAGCTCCTTTCGACTTCTCTTCTCCGTGTGCATCGTCATTCGGTCGTTTAACGTGACGGTACAAAATGTAACGTGGCCGATCTTTCGACGTTGCGTCGTCTGTTGGACGGTTTCGCTCGATCGCTCTTGCTTGGATGTACCACGGATACAAGCCACTTAACTACGATGGGAGCCAGCTGATGCTAATTATTGTTGTCCACGCGATGGCAATATGGCGAACATCAAGGTGGCAGTTCGTGTAAGACCGATCTCTGCCAGGTGAGTATTAGATCGGATTAATCGCATGATAAAAAGAAATATCAGAAAATATTTGTAACTGTAATTGAAGTTAATCACAGATTCGAACAGACTGGATCTGTATGCGACAGAGTGAAGCGTTTTTGAAAATCGAACGAAACTGTAAGGTAGGAAGGTGCTTTGACTAATGAAAAATATTAGCTGAAAATTCTACGTTGCGAGTTGCTTTTGCCACTAAACTCATTTCTGTTGGTAAGATGTAAATGTATTTTAAGGAATAGGCGAAAAAATCGACGGAGGCCACGTTATCTCTTTCGCCATGTTCCCGATATGCACATGTTTCTTTGGAACTTAAGGTCAAGGTTTACTGTTTCCTTACACACCGCAATTTCATTTTTGTAAATTCAATTTTCTTTCGTCCCACGGTTTTACGAGGAACGTTCGGCAATGGACGGGTGTCTGTTTGGAAGGCAAACAGAAACAAGCGTCTCGGCAATAATTACATATTTCGAGACGGCCGTAGCGAGAAACGAACGGGGACAGAAATCTGGAGGCAGATTTATAGGGATACGCGGTGCGCCTTTGAGTCGCTACTTATGAACTCGTTTCTATACTTAGAAGACGAGGCCAGGACGCGAAAGTAAGACAAACTAACAATTGCTCTCGGCTAGGAAACGTAATAAGCTTGGCCGAAGACAATGAAATTAGGGTCATTGACAAACTATTGTAAATATATTTTTAAAAGCTTCTGAACTTATTTATTTTTCGACCATCCAGAATAGATAAATAAATTAACATGCTATTATAATGGCAGAGGTGTAAAGTTAACGACATTATAATTAACTCTATCATAGTCTTCGAGTTTTTATGTCCCAATTCTGTTATCGAATTAAACATTTTTAATGTTTCATAAGAAAAAGCGAGGAATTGTACACGTTAACAAGGACTCTTATGTGTTTTCCTCAAATTAATTTAAAATATGATTAGGTCGAAAATGATCGAAAAGATATAGTTTAAAAAGTATGAAGGATGTAGATTAAAAAGAAGCTCCTCGATAATTCAACATAGAACCGAATAAAGTATAATAAAGCTTCCACCTTTGCAGCCAGTAAGACCACTGCGAAGAGTGTCGTCGCTGGGTTTATTTAAAGCAGCAAATTTCCTAAGGAAGCCCTTGCCGATCCGGGGGATGTTCTCGCGATAAAGGATCGACCGATCCGTGAAGTGACGTACGAGCAGCACGATACACCGATGACACACGGCCAGACAGTTTAACGACTTGAAACAGGAATAGCGAGAGAGAAAGAGAGGAGCATCCGTTCGAGAATAACACTTGAAGCGACGCCTTCTCGCAACGGAAGAGGACCAAGAGGATAATAACAAACGGATTGCTGCTATTCGCGTACGCTGCCTTGGTTCATTCAAGATCTCCTCTCTTCATCGAGGTTTCCTTGAACCGAGCCATATGTGTTCTTGGTCGCTTTTTGCGTTGATCAGAACGAGTAACGGTCTTCCCTTGAGCGTGTACGCTTGTACGCTTCATTCAGAGCTGTTTGGTCGGCCATTTTGTTCGACGATGAAAGGGCTATCCACGAACGGATGGATCGGCGGGTTGGATCTCTGTCACGAGCTTCCTGCGAATCGACGATTGATGGAATTGATCGATGCGAATGTGAAGTGGCCCTGTATTGAACCGAGTTGAATAGAGTTCCGGAATTATTGACTGGATCGATGATACGATTGTCGAGGATCGAATATTTTTTATTTGTTCGGAATTGATTTGTTTATTGAGTTTGTGTAGGAAAAACATATGATTAGGTTCGTTTTAATTGCAAGGTGAAAGTAGTGAAACAAAAGTTGAAATGTAGAATTCTTATAGAATTGTGCAAAAGCATTTGATGAAGCACTAATTTTCAATATTTTTGTAAATTTGTTCACGCTATGTCTTAATTTGTTTAATTTGATGATAATTTAAAATGTATAGATAATTTAAGTCACGTACAGACTTACTGAAAAATCACGACAACAATTCGTACCTACTTTATTCGTAGGTACAAAGATTGCACAGGATCTAGATAGATCAATTTCGGCGGAACAAACCTGGAAATCATTTCTGATCTTCACGAATAACTCGTACGAGCTAAAGCGTTTTACCGAACAGGTAGTAGGTATTAATTTCGCAAAAACGCGGATACGGGGCACGAAATCGTGACGATTAGAGAGCGAACAGGGCCATGATAGGATCACGCAAGGACCGGGGTTAAAGTACCTTTAACTTTACTGCTTTCTCTGCTCGAATGCGTCACACGCACGCGAGATACCCACGTGTGTACAATCGTCGCTCTTCCAGTAGATTCAAAATTAAAACAGTGTTACACTGATTAATCCAGTGATACACAGGACTGCATACTGTATTCCACGTTGTTAGATAACTTTTTCGACAATTTCCACATTGATTGATTATTACGAGGAAAGTTCAGAGGCTACAAAGTCATAAAAAAAATCTCAACCAGGAAATGATAACAAGGTGTGTATATTAAGGAAGGTTCTACTCTAATAAATATATCTAAAGAAAGAATAGAATAGAATACAAAAAGAATACTAACGCAAAAACTAAAAATATAGTTGTAGTAATAAATGAAAGAACGAAAGGTTTTCGAAAAATCAACTCTTGCAATGAAAAAGGCAATGTAGAAACGTTAAAATAGAGTTTCTGAAATTAAAAAAGGTAGCGCAGGAACTCTCAAAAAATCATTTCAGAAATAAAAGAAAGTAACGTAAAAAGGTCTAAAAATGGTGTGTTCCAGAAATAAAAACGGTACTGCAAGAACACCAAAGTTATTAATATAACTATCATGGAGGCTCCTGTTACTACTTATCTGGCGTTACGTTAAACGTTACACCACAGGACACCAAAACAGGAAACCAAAATCTCATTTGAACGTGGTTCGAATCGGTTGCCCTCGTATCCAGTATACCTTTGGACTGGCTGGAAATCCACAAACGAAAATCATCGATAACATTACCAGACGCGTTTTTCCGATAGATCTTCCGCAGTAGGATCTGATAATCCCACGAGGAAGTTGCTCGAATGTCTCTGGAAATTCCGAATCTGGCCTGGAAGAACGGAAGTTTGTGACAGTTAACTTGGTGTTATCGGTTTCCCCTTCCAAGATCTTTTTTCACGAATTAGCAATCCCATCTGCTCGACCTGCCGAGCGATTCGAATGGAACTACGTCGCCGAATCGAAAAACCATTCGTGGTATAATCGGACAGGGATCGTTGTTTCGCGGCGAGGATTAAATTGCAGGAATTGCCCGATGTTGGTAAGACAGGCTGAACGATCCGTTAATGGACCGTGCTTTGATCGATCGATGACGAAATCGAGCGCCTCAAGGAAACCGGAAACGCTAATGGAAAATAGCGGAAGGGTCGGACCACCGATAGGAATTCGAGAGAATTTTGGAACACGCTCGAATACAAAAGCGATTCGTGTAAATGGTATATGCATCGATGAGTCGATTTCGACTCAGGGAACGTGGAAAAATGTTTTTACGAAGCACGCAGGAGAAAGAATCTTTGTGCCTCTCTGTTCGATAAAATGAATAAAAAATGAATTTGTGGCTTTTGTACAGAAGCCTACAAGTTCTTTGTCGTTTTTCATTTCTGTTTTTCGTAGCAAGCGAAGTAAAACGTGACATTTTTTCTTTCATACAGAGAGCTGAATTTAACTGGATCAGAGGTGGTTGTTCATACGGAGTCGAACGGGATTTCCTTAACAAACGTGAAGGTATCTTCGAGCAAAGCTGGAGATAGTCGCGAAAGAACACGGAAATATGGTTTCGATTACTGCTTCGATTCGTCGAATCCAGAGGCACAGAGTTTCGCGGACCAGGCAAGGATTTACCAGACGCTTGGCCAAACCGTCTTGGACGCTCTTTTCACTGGCTATAATTCCTGTCTGGTGGCGTACGGGCAGAGCGCGTCAGGAAAAACCTACACCGTGATGGGAACCAAGGTATCCTACTATTTCTTGGTTTTTAAAAGATTTCATCCGCGAAGAATTATAGCATGACAATTGTTGAACTTTATGACTTCTGAATGTGTTACATTATGTATGTATCCTATGATTCTTTTGCAAATATTCGTGTGATATCATGTGCACCAAATCTCACAGTCCTCAGTTATTCGTTACCCACAAAAATATTCCCTCTTATAATATAGGTCAATTGAATTATTTTTGGGATAACCCGCGTCACGGCACGTTTACTCGCTTAGAATCCAAGAGGAAACGGCAAATCGGCAAACGATCAAAGGGTAACGCGCATAATTCGGAACGAGGTAACGATTTCCGTGGTAGGTCAGCCTCTAATTGGCGGGCAACGGAGAGAGGCGTTCTTTTTTCCGGTTTCTCCGGCAAATTTCGACCGGTAAATTGAAACTGTTTTTGCTCGGACGGCGCTTAATTAAATTGCCCTGTGGCTCCGTAGCCGATCGCGGCTACATTATAGGAGGGACGAGGAGAGGGACAACGACCGAGCGATTTTTTTAAAAGCGAAGCACGTGTTGCGGTTATACGTCGAGCACGTTCAGTTTCAATTATGGGAACGGAGTCGTTCGATCGCTCCGGGACATTTCGATGACCGATAGAGTTAACGATACGTAATTTTTCCGTGCGATTTCGGTGCATTCGTTTTTGAGAAACGGAACAAAGAGCACAACGGTTAACGACGTTTCCATTTTTTCGTCCGTAGGAAGATCCTGGACTCACGCCGCGTCTCTGCGAAGGAATTTTCGCTAGGATCGAGGAGGAAAGGAAAAACGAGAGGAACTATGGTGTTTCTGTCAGGTAACCAGAATGGAAGATAACTCGTTTTATCTCTTCCGAGTGATAGGAGAAAAACATGATAAGTACATTTCTGTTGATTTTTTGTTTTTAATATCACTTTATGATTAAATTTGTCAGATTCGAAGATGTAAAAGAGTCATCTTCTAAAAGTAGCTGGTAGGTTGACAAAGGATCCTATTTTATCTGTCAATTTGAAAGAAAACAATTTTATAATATTCAATCTCTTGTTGAAAGCGATGAATCCTATAAATATTCACATTCACATATTCGTTTGTATCACGTAAAATATTCTACGATCCAATTACTCGGCTTACGGAGCAAACACGTGAATTTTACTCGAAGCCAACTGAACGTAGATGCGAAGCAGCGTGGCGATAACGCGCATCCGGATTGATAAGTGTGGGAATCTTGCCATTCGCGGCGTCTTTTCGCGAAACGAGGCGCATCGACGAGCTATACGCCAATAGACGATCAAGACATTGGCGGTTGTCGGTCAAGGTCCAGCTGTCGGGTCAATTTTCTTCGTCATTTTCGCACGATAAAGTTGTTTCGTGTCGATGGTCGTCTTAATTTCCATTCGCCTCTTCCCAGTCAAGTCAATGATTAGATGGATTGACAAGTTGAAAATGTAATCCCTCTGTTGTGTGTCTTGTTCGCATTTCAGCGATTATAGGGTTTCAAGAATCCATTTCTAAATCGTTATCGACGAGCGCTTGTGTCGTACTATGTCGTACTATACTGGAATGAAAAGTTTATCGTCCTCTTCGTTATACTTTTTTTCTTGGCTTCCAGTTTGCCGAAGCAACCGGCGTTGGTTAATTGAAAATGGTAATCGCAGGTCTTTCCGTTCAGGAAGAGGTAAAGTTGGGAAGAGGAATCTTTGATTTTAAATAACACTAGCCGAGACCTGACTTTATCTTGAACTGTGGAATAGTTTTCTTCGAACACTGTTGTAACAGCATAAGTTCTAGTTCTGAGGAAACTCTTAATAGAATCTGTTCTGGAGATAATAGCTTCCACCTTATGCAATTGATTCTCCTTTTGACCTTTTTGTTAGATTGTAACTGTTATCTTGCAATGTATTTTAATGCGTCATTATCAATATTGTCACTATCTGTTTATTTCCTTTTGCTTTACAAGATAGATTTTGGTATCACAATGTCGAACTGTTAAAGAAATCTTTTTCGATGGTTTTATATTGTAAAAATGAAAGAGTCATCGAATAACTGGAAATTTAGGTGTCGCTAGACAAAATTGTCTTTAATCAGTGAACAAACATCGAAGTAAAGAGGTCGCGTCCAGTAGCTGTGAAAATATTATACGTCGTCGGGATGGCTAGGGGTGGTTTGACGCCGTTGGAAGGGGGTAGGTAAACGTGTAAGTCGAGTTTAGGAGTCGTGAGGTTCGCGAGCGCCGTGTTGGCCTGGATGTGTCTTGTAAGCTCAGTGCCCCGTGACTCGCAATCGTAGGCGGACGTATAAGCATTGCTCTACCTGGGTAAGAATCTTTTCTCTTGTAGAGCACCGTTCCAATATTCGTTCGCACTTTCATCCCATGACAACATTTCGCTCGCTGATCAATTTAACTTCTTCAGTTTTGCCCAAGTATCGCACGATAAATGGGGGAAGAACGTAGAAATTCAATAGTGTTTTGGTTATTGAAATTTTTGGAAGGATTCTTCCGACAATATTCAAATTACTACCCTCTAAAGTTCCATTTCCATCATTTTATTAACTTTTTTTTATATTAACTTCATTTCTAGATATTATAAATATCTTATAAAACTCTTAAGATATTGTAGATTAAAAATTTTATTGTCAATGAATAATTAATTCTCAATAGTAAATAGTGTCCGATAGTAGAATGTAAAACGCGAGATCTTGTTATTTAAATATACTGCATTAATTTAAGATACCTTAAAGTAAGAAGCGGAAGACTTTTAAAGAAATAGACACGTTCCATGTGTACAAATTTTCCCTCGTTATGGATCCACGGCCGATCTTCGATTCACACTTTCCCTCGTAAACACCGCTTTATTCCTGTATTAAACGTTCGCCGGATTGCCTTGAGCTTGGTGTAAAAATAAAAAGCAGAGGAGTTTCGTTGCGCTGGAACACTCGTAAAAATTGTATTTACCGTTCACGAGAAATATCGATTGCCATTTCCTCTGTGTTTCTTTTTTTTGTTTCTCTTTTCGTTCTGTTTTTCCTCCTCTCTATCTCTTTTTGGTCGTTTCATCGGTGAACGAAGGAAAACGCACGGTTGCCGCGTACCAGTCGTTCCACGCAAGTTTTATCGGCACTTTGAAATTCGTACGTGTAACCGAAACGAGGATGGATCCGCGGAAAATTGTTCCATTGCTCGTGGTTTTTTGGACCGTGTAAAACCAACTGCAAGACCACCATAAAATTCCCCTTGGAAACACGTTGCTCCGAATTTAACGTGTCTTCGTAAATCACTTTGTCGCTGTCCCATTTCTTGTTTGATACCGAATCTTGTCGATGATATTATTTATTACGAAGTGATAAATAAAAATAATAAACGAATTACCGTGATATAAAGTAATTGTTGTATAATGGAAATCTTCGAAATTATTGACAAATAACTGTCGTCAGACGGTTCTGACATTCTCCGAGGACAACGTCGTGTTCGAATAGATCTGCATTTGTAACTCGAGCACTTTTCAGGGGAAAATCGTCTTTCCAGGGGAATAGAGAACGACGAAGGAAAGCTCCATGCCAGCAACGTATCTGTTCGTTGTATTTCTCTGCATGGATTTTTTCGCTCACGTGCACGAAGAATCGCGAGAAAGT
Source organism: Bombus pyrosoma (assembly GCF_014825855.1). Taxonomy (NCBI): domain Eukaryota; kingdom Metazoa; phylum Arthropoda; class Insecta; order Hymenoptera; family Apidae; genus Bombus; species Bombus pyrosoma. Next base: position 5,514,583 of record NC_057774.1, read on the forward strand.
TCGCTTGATGTATTGCCGGATAAGCGAATCGGTCAGCTCGAGCGGCGTTTCCTCTTTTGGGCCGCCTCTCTGTCAGTTCGCGACGTAAAATCGTTAAGTGGGTCGACGAAGAAAGTTCCGTATCTACGTGTTCCCTTTTGAACCGTGAATGAAATTCGTGACAACTCTGTGTGCCGACCATTGAAGGATAATTCTACGTCCCTAGAACGTTTTGAATTACATATTCCGAGCTATGTCGTTTTTATATTTTCACCAAACGTTTTAACTATTGTATATTTACCAGTTATTGTATCGTGAGCTACTGTACACAGGTACATAATTACGCTGTTACGTAACTATTAAAATTTCCATCCCTAAAAAGTTGATGACAATTCGTCGATTTTTCGTTACTTTGAACAATATTCTAACATTGACACCATTTTATTTTCAAGTCAAATAAATATTTTCCTCCGAGAGATCCTACGTCGATCGACATCGACGACCGATTCTTTCCCGCGCAGCGTCGATCTAAAAAGAAAGTGTCGTCCCCGGAAGCATTCCAAAGAAACAACGTTTTTATCATTGAGGAGTGTCTTTAAGCTGTTCATCATCTATATCTGGGATCGTGAATCATCCTTTGTTCCGTATTGACCGGTCGGGAAAAAGAAACGACAGATTTACGCACGTCCAGTAGAATCGGCCGGCATCCCCGCGACCGAATACTATAAATCCGCGTTTATACGATCACCGGCAGTTATTAAAAGTGCCACGGAAATTCGTAGCTCGCCTAGGTGAAAATATGCGTTGTGTCGCTACTGTTCCGGTTGTTACGATTTGGTACGATAAAGCTACCGACATCGTCCATTTATGTTTCCTTGCCGCGAGTCGAACCGAAAATACAGCCTCGTCATGACGGATTTAGGGATAGAAATTTTTTAAAACGTTAACACAGTCACCGATCCGCCATTCTCATTCGTTGTGTTTATCCTAGTAGTGCTAATGGCGATGCCTTCTGAAAAATATTTCGCGCACCCTTTAAATTAAAGCGCATCTAAAAGCTCGCAAGGACTGCGTTCGTGTAAAAAATTCGCGCTAATGGACCGACTCATAAAATATACATTTTTACGGGAGAGTTTTCGAACGTCCTGTGGTTTTAGGGTTCTTTACGATTAAAGGATTTACATTTGGCTATGGTGATGGGTCTGTACGTGAAGAATTTGATAGACTGAGTCGTGAAAGATTCGTATACATATAAATATTTTCTTTCAAGCTTTTAATCTTTATGGGGCTTCGGTCTTGATTTTCTACATTTATTTCGTTCTCGTGAGATAAAGTAGTAAGAAATAGGAAGTTGGAAGTAAAGAGAGGATTCGCGTCGAATTCGGGGCTGTTCGTGTCATCGAATATTAGCAACAATGTCTTGGTATATCACGGCTTCGTAATCTCGTGAACTCGAACGATAAAACGCGATGGCATTCTATTATTCTCTTCTATTTGTTTCTATTCGTACATCAGACTCAAAAGCTGGCGTTGTACACAATGCGTATAACAAAATGGCTGAATTTTGCCATGTAACTTGACCGTCCAAATGATAAACCAAAAATTTATCTCTAATTTACGATATTCAAATCGAAGAAACGTTTCCGCGCTTCCAATTGTTGGCGATATTAATACGTTTTCTGCTAAACTCCACCCTCTTTTGATCCATTTAACGTTCAAGATTCAATATATCCAAGTTCATCGCTTTCAGTTCAAAGTACCATCACTTTGTCTCATAAAAGTCTCCTCTTTTTTCGTCGTCGCTTTTCGCAAGAGGATGGGACAACTTCCCGGTCAAAGCGGTTGCCATTTTCGAGTCGCGACTGTCCATTAAAACGCGAGCTCCTCTGACGCAATTAAAGCCAATCTCGCGTTGCTTAATAACGCGAATAATAGAATGTTGCCGCTTTTACGCTCGAAACTGAGCCATTCGCCCGGGAAGGACAGTCGTTTTGCGAGCTTCCTTGGCTCCTTACGTGACTAACTTCTCGCCCAGTGAATCATTTTCAACCGTGCTGCACTTGGAAAACGGGCTTTTTACGATTGCACGCTGCTGCGTGTCGCGAATTACACCGTGAACGTCGAGAACGGTGTATAAACGAATTTACGAGCTTCCTGTGGCTGTCTTAATTCTCTCTTATGCATCTGAAACACAAAAGGACGAGACTTTGTGCGTTACGGTAACGTTTACACGGACTATCGCAATGACGGCTGTAGAAGGTACAAGGAAAAGAATAACTGTCGCCGATAACGACGGTATCACCAAGTTTTGGAAATATTTTTCAAAAGGTGACGACCATGATGAAGCAGAACGTAAAAGTTTATATCGGTAAAGAGATAAAAATGAAAATAATATAGGAAAAAGTTTATGAGAAAGAAGTTCAGAGTGTAGAGGAGTAGAGAACAAGTAAGAAAAATTCGGAAGAAATGAGGAGAAAATAGAGACGATGGAGGAAGAGAGAAAGGAACAGAACGATGGAGAAAAGGAAGTTTGTCGATAGCCTGGTGAACCAGGGAACTAAAATGAATCACAAGCACGGGAAGTGCAGGACGATAGGAAAATAAACTGCATTGGCAGAAAAACTAAAAGGGGAACCACAGTAAGCAGAATTAGCAGTGATCAGATTGTTACCGGGTAGAATCAAGAAAGAGACGTACGCAAGTTCGAATATTCATAATGCGAACATGAATTTTCGCGTGTTTCTATCCACGTGTTATGTTTCTATAGAGAATATAGGAAAGTCCTGGAAAAGTAGAAAACTTGTAAAGTTTTTCTAAAACAGAGGAAGTGACTTTGAGCATCACCTTACACCGTTGCTTAACGCAGAAGGAAAGAAACGAAAGTAACTCCTCAAGTTCCATAAATCTCAGCTTGCATAACAGTTATTTGGTCTATTGACTGGTAAAAAAATGGCTGATAGAGGAAAGTTGGCTATAACAACGGGCTTAAAGAACATCAGCCTTCTGGCAGTCGGGCCAAAGAGGAAAGCACGAAACATTTATTCATTAATCAGCGGGCAAAAGCCGATTTTTCGCGAATATTTCCGCGAATATTTCTGCGGATATCTCCGCGAATATCTCCGCGAATATCTCCGCGAATATTTCCACGATTGTTTCGTGCGATCGGCTTCCACGTTGCGCGTCTAATAAACACGCAGGGAATATGCACGCGCCCCCGGATCGATATTCAGGTTTTGTTGTGCAATTAATTATACCTATTAGCGAATCGTACTCTCGTCAATAAACGCGCCAGCACGATCCCGGGCATAATTTAATTTACGATCTAACAGCGATCCCACCCTGTTACAATTGACACGTTTCGGTAATAAACGCGGTACTGGCTAATGTCGCGCGAAAATTGTCGCACTTTCACGCACAATCGTTAATTCGCGCTTGATTTCCTCGACTCAGGGTGAATTCGCGATGAGGGGAAATTCGGTCGGGCCGTGTCCATAATATTCTTCTTTTTGCGCCGTGTATCAACTTCTTCTTTTGGAACGATTTTCAAAATGTCGAGGGACGGGTTAAGGTTAATTTGAAACTGACGACACACTAAGTGCGTCACCTATGTTCTTCTCCGATACGAACTAACGATCGATTTATAATAAAATCAGGGAAGGTAGGTGTTTCACTTATAGAAATATAAAATTTAAAGAACTTGAGATGTTTATACGATATAAACATTTATTAACGTACACTATCACTTGGTCTTTAATGGTTTAATTTCATTATGAGAAGAAATCGTTGCACTTTTCCAAATAGATTTCATTCACGTTCGAACGTTAAAATATTGGACGAAAAGATGGAAGCGTAACATATACATAAAGTTCATAGGGCCGAGTCAAAGAGAAGCTGGGGGTCGGAAATCAAAGTATCGGCTACATCGTCGTTTACGCGACATTTTCATTTTCGCCAATTATCAGGCGGCCGGGCAATCAATTTGCACGGTGAACGTTCGTTCGCCGGCCCCATGGTGATACGGCCGTACAGAAATGTTCCGACGGCCGGTGTGCTGGATGATTCGTTGGCCGTCAATTGATCAGGAACCATCGTCATTAGGCATCGGGCGTTTAACGTGATTAAGTCGCCGAATTCGTACGCGATAGCATGCCGTGCCGCTCTTCCCATCCGCAATGAAACGGTAACCGATCAAAAGCTCCGCATTACTTATGGCTGATTGATCGATAGAACACTCTCCCTCCTCTCTGTTTCGCCCTGCCGCTCGCTACCGCTTCTCTCTCTTTCTCTCTCTCTCTCTTTCTCATATCTACGTCGTCTGTTCCTTACTCTTTCCCGTTTCAGTCCCCCCCTGCAAGCCTCGCAAAAGCTTTAATTCGACTACGACCACACTCTCTATTCCCAGTCATTACGATCTCGGTCTGGATCGCAAATTCAATTCGACCTGCATTTCGCAGTTTCTGTTTGTCGACCGGTTGCGTCGTTTCGCCGTTTTACGCCCACCTGCTGCAGAGTGTTAGTTATGTCCGGTTTAAAAGCTATCGTAAACTGTGTACACATGGAATCTTCTTAGCTCTGAATTGTCGTAGAACCAAGTGGCTGGAGCAGAGTAAACTAGGACTTTGGCGGAGGAGCTGTACTCAAACATTCTCCATTGTAACATTTTTCCTTCGGACTGTAGCAACGTTGTTGAAACGTACCTAATCTCGTTCTTAGAAGATTTGATTTTAAGATACGATGTACAGAGGCTATAAAATGTATTTGAGTGTCTTTTTATCAAGCTCCACATTTCATTTTCGTAGTATCAAATTTTGGTAATCGTATGAAAGTATTACCGAATCATTCGAAGACTTTTGAAAGTAAAATTCTTCGGTAGATTCAGTAGAATCTCAAAATTGTGCATAACCGTGGTATTGCAAAAGTTTGCTACCAGCCTTGGAAAATATTTAGAAAAATATCAAGTTCCCAATGAACGGTGCTCGGCGAACCTTCTTATTCTCGTTGGGATGGAAAATTGCAACAGTTCGCGGATTTCTGAGCTCTCACGCTGATTCGCGGTCGTGCTCCCAGTGACCCAGTAATCGGGGGTCGATATTCACCGGAGCGGGTGTCTAACGGTGTCTAATGTTACAAGGAATCGCGTGAACGCCGCCGCGTGTGTCTCCGTTCGAATTCGAGGCTTTCGCGCAACCGAGGGTGGTGTGGGTCGACGACTCGTTAAACGTCGCGTGATTACGAAGAATCTGTGGATCCCGGCCGATGAAGCAATCAGCCGGTTGAATTTAAAGAAACGTTATCCAGGGGAATTCCTTCGACCGACTGGGTTCTTCCGAATTATTCGAATTTGAAATTCAAAAAAGAACTCGTTGAGCAAAGGGTGCCAAAAGATCAAGTCCAGTATGGCTATGTATGAGATTTAAAAGTCAGAGCTCGGTCTTTGCATCGAGTCGGCCTGGAAGGAAGGAGCATTTTCTCAATTAGACGGGACTCTCGTTTACATTACGATTAATCAACATATTCGTTGTTTTATTAAAATCTTAGAGTCTAGAGATAGTCATAGTCTGGAGAGAAATCTTCCTATATTCTTGACATTGTACGAATAGATAGAAGATGGATCGATTCTTATTTCGACATCATTCGCCGGCGTAATATCCGGCAAACACGAGAGCTAGCTTTCGTTTCCTCTGCACCCGCCGACATCGGTGAAAACGAGAGCCACTCGACAACTTTAAAGCCTCTGACGAACGACTTCCTCAGGTTTTCGCCTGAATTTCGTTAATTAACACAAATCAATTGATCCTTTCTGTTTGCTTCAAGATTTACAATTATCAGAATCGATTTTTTTTAGTAAACATAATTGGATGATACGAATTGTCGTTAATTTATATAATTTATTAGATTAAAAGCATAGATGTTGTTTGTACATATGTTAATATCGTTCATTGGTATTTTAATTACTCTGAAAGAACGAAAAAGGATAAGCTTCTCAGCGAATTGTTTTTTGAATCAGCTTCGCTCTTTGATTTCGTTTTTTCTCAGTGGAGATTAGAATACTCTCGGACACGAGTAAATTTAGTACGACTAGATCTGAGTCATCTGTGCTTAATTCTAAAACAGAAAAGCTGATGCACGATAGATTTGACCTACTGTACCTGGACGAAAGCTCCTAACCTTTCCGGAAGGCCAAAAAATGGCACAAACTTCTCAGTAGAAAAATTCCCAAATTCTCGTAAAATGTATTTACCGCTTTTTTATTTATATCTGTCGATCTTTCCTTCGACTCGATTTACACGTTTCTCTTCTCTTTCTGTCCTTTTTTCTGATTTCCTGTTAAACATATTGACTCGTCAACGGCGTGTTTAACTAGAATTATTTCGTAGATAAACGTGTCTGAAGAAAAACAGAATGCAACAGATCACGGGTTAAACGTTGAACGGACAAAGGTAGCCGGTTATCTTGGCGAAACTTTAAATAGCTTTTTCGCTCGGCTCCGCGGGAGTCGACGACGCCGATAAAAACAACCGAGTTTCGCGAAGCTACTGGTTTACTCTTTTAAGGGCCGAGCCAGTTTTCTTCTTATTGGCTTGCTCCTGCGAATTTCGAGATCGTAAATGCAAATAACTTACAATCGGAGCATTCGATCGTTATTCGAAAATCGAATTTACAGCTGTGTTCCTTCGCTACGATAACCTTATTCTACAAAACTTTCTTTCGAAGTATGAAATAAAGGATCACGAACAAGAAAATTACTCTGTTATTCCGACTACGAAACACAGAACGAGTAATCGTCGTGGAAAAATTAGTTGTTAATCGAGTAGTCCTTTAATAAAAATGATTATATCATATTCATCCTTAAAGATGAAATATTTCTATCCAAAAACACTCTAAGACTGTATCTATTCGAGCCAAGAAACGAAACTAAATAGATAACTATGCGAGTACACGGTCCGTGTGACCCAAGCACGATCGTGTGAACCGTGAAAGTTAGGAGAAGATCCCGGTAAATTTAGATGCACCTCTTCGTTCTTGTTGCTCCTCGTCGTTTCTCATCTTGCACGCGTGCGAACCAGCGCAAAAGGCTTAGGTGGAACGGTTTTTGAGGTCAAGGAAAGCAACGTGAACAGGCTGATTCTAGGAGTCCGTTCGATTTTCTAATTTCCGGAAGCGTGTTGGTCAGCCATGCCATGGCGGCTCGCGAACTCATTCATACGGTGAACGATGGGCCACGGTTATTCACGGGTATTCCAAGCATTCCTGAATACTTGCAGCGGCTAGAAGTCAGACCACCGACGACCCTATTTACTTGGAGTCCAATTCCACGCCCGGCCCGTGGTCTACGGATGGGATACGTGACGTCAAAAGAGCCGAATCCTTTAGGTCAGCTCAACGATGAGAATTTCAGACGGTTCCGCAGGAAATTCGAAACAGTTTCAATTTTTCAACGCCTGTTCCGCTGATTTTCCGACCTGCAAGCTTTGATTAGTCGACGAACGATATCGGGATCCTGTGAAACCGTGTTTCAACTTTTTCTAACAGAAATATTTTCATCGGTGCCTGTTCTTGCTCTTTGACCGCTTTACACGTGGAACTTTCGTATCGACATTTTACGTTTATTCGATGTGTTAATCATGATGTAGATATTTCCAAGAGCCGTGGGGAATAGATGCACGCTTTTCTACTGTTCAACGATTTGTTGCAAATACAATTAAACTGCATGTGGCCAATTAAAATGCAGATATCCGAGGATAACTTTAGCGATTCAAGATCACGTAGAGATGTCGGGTTTCGGAGGTTGGATTGCTTGCCGCGAGAGTTTAAGTGAAATAGTCCAACACCGCGTTACTTTAATCCTGAAATACTTCAGCTCTTCCTTTATTATTTAAATCTTGAGAAATTAAAAAAGTCAGAAAACACAGACATGCGTACAAAGTATCCTGTCGAAAAACTAAGCAATAGTGAAAAGATACAAAAGGTGTGGGACGAGATTCAGGAGTGGAAAGTGTTTCTGAAACTCCGATCGCTGTTAAGCGGATTTACGATGGCACGTGCGGACGTTTCACGAGCACAGTGGTGCAGATAATGACGTTAAGAGGATCCGGGAGCTTGCGGTGGCCTGGCTGCGAGCACCGTTCGGACGAAAAGTATGCGTCGTGCTGGTTGTGCACCCGATAAATTTGCCCGACCTTCCCGGGGTCCCCGGCGGATTTTCTTGCGCGCCTACAATTCGAAATCGTACTGTTTAGATGGTCGTTGAATATTCACGTGTCCAGTTTAGTGAATCGTATTATCGAGCGTGTTACGTGGAGTTTATCTCTTTGATATTCGGCGTGTGTCGCGTGCGGGTCATTCCCGATTACACCAGACACTGGTTACTTGTTGAATATCTATGGCTAATGCGATACGCCGTTGTCGACGATATGGAATTATTTATTGGTTAACCGCGACAGCTCTTTTCATGGATTTTCGTGTTGGACGGAGCAAGGCAAACGTGACACGTTGTTTGCCATATATCATTGGAATTGTTATTATATATTCTGCTGATAGACGACAAAGTAGACTCCATCAATTTGCTATTGTGGTTCTGAATGAAGAGGAGAAAATCGAGGAGGAAGAAGGAGACAAGAGGATGTATGAATGAAGGGGAAGAAAAGGAACATGTGTTTTGTACTAGAGCTGCTAGTGGACTCATCAATAAAGTAGCACACCAGGCTCTTAAACGTCGGGTAGTAAAGGTTAGGTCAGAAGAGCTATTTGTATGGAGGGGATTGTTGGACGAGGACTTTGGAAAATTCTCTTGGTGTGAATTGTTTTGGTAGAAAGTTTAGAAGCTATTATTCTATTGTCTATACGTTTAAAATAGATAGCTGTTAGGCTTAGGTTTACGATAGTGAGAAAGATATTTTTTAAATGTGGCGTTGCAGTTGGTATTTTAGAGATATTTCAGACTGGAATGTTGATTTGGAAGGGTGAATGTGTAAAATCGTCGCAAATCGATCGGATTCAACGTCGAGGGCGAATCCATCAGCGGCGTCCTGAAATGAATGCAATCAATCAAACGCGATAGTTGGAGCGTAACGCTGGCTGAATTCTGTTTCAGTTACTTGGAGATATATAACGAGAAGGTGAGGGATCTTTTGAAGCCGTCCTCGAGCACGAGCGGATTGAGAGTTCGCGAGCATCCTCGACTCGGCCCTTATGTTCAAGGTACCGCCAATCGAACATTCTATTCGCTTCGAATTCCTACAACTTCGATGATTGTTATCTAAAATAATTGTTGTCACGGAGATTTCCTGCCACTTGACTCGTTCCTTCAGCATTTGACAAGCTTTTCTAAGGATATTTATTACTGTCAATTTTATATAATTCGAGTTTTCAATTTTTAATATTTTTCTCTTCAAATGTATGGAACTCCTTATCACCCGCTCATCTATCCATTCTTTCGTCTTTCAAGTTTCCAAATTTGTAATTCTTCTTCTCAATGATTTCCGTAACAGGACTGACCCATCACGCGGTTCGCACGCTGGGGTCGTTGATGTCCTATGTGGAGGAGGGAACGAAAGCCCGGAAGACAGCATCGACGTTGCAAAATCCTAGTAGCAGTCGCAGCCATGCTCTGTTGACGATCGCCGTTGCAGAGGAATCGCAGTGTGTCGGTAACAGCGTCTGTTCGAGGAAGAAAGAGATCTCGCCACGCGGTGGTAGCAAATTACGGTTGGTCGATCTGGCGGGCAGCGAGAGCGCGGCCACGTGCAGCGGCGTACATCGACTGAAAGTGAGTCACTTCCTAAAAATAATATCGTTGGCGCGAACGAACGAACCGATCGATAGAGCTTTTTGAGCAGGTAGAAATCGGAAAGCTACATGATCGGGATTTCCCTTTCGGATGATTCGATCGTATAGGATGCTTTTATCTTCGGCGAATCGGAATTCGATGAATTGAAATGTGGAAAAAGAATCGAATCGATGAAATAATCTATTTTTTGTTCAGATGGATTCAGGCAATTTAAAAAAAATCACTTTACCAGCGTAAATCTGTTATTTACCTGACTTGAAATGTACTCCCGAATTCCTATACTGATCCTCGTTAATCAAGTCGTGCGAGTTTAAGTACATAAGTCCAATAAGTGATCAATCTGAACGAAGCTTTACGTAATCAAGATACAGTTCTAGTGGTTTTATCCGACTGATCGTATCAACAAGAACGAAATAAAAAAGCAGTGCGTGACACGTGTCTTTGCAGGAGGGCGCGAATATAAACAAGAGTCTAGTGGCTCTAGGGAACGTAATATCAGCCCTTGCGGAGAGAGGCACGACCGGAAGTGGTTCGGGCAGGAGGTTCATCCCTTATAGAGATTCTTCGCTTACTTGGCTGTTGAAGGACGCACTTGGCGGAAATGCCACTACCATTATGCTCGCCAGTAAGTGTCTTCCCTTTGATCTTCCCTTCTTCTGCTCTCACTTTTCCTCACCCTCCCGATATCCATAGCCTTCGAGCTATCCCTCCTTATATCTCTTTTCCTCTTACTTCTGCTTCATTCTTCCCCTCGTTCGTTCGTATTTATTTTTATTAGACGACTCTTCCGTTGTGTATTCAGTTAAACGATGATTTACACGTTGAACGAACAGCTTTCTTTCCACTTTGATTCGCTAATCCGTTTATACCGTTCGTTCCAGATTCACTCCTCCAGATTTCGTCCCGTTCTATTCGAAACGCAGTTACTGCTCCTCCTACTGCATTTCACTCCTGTTCCCGAGGCCCGGTCGTACCAGGATCGCGATATTTAATTTGGGAAGACGACTCAGCTTCCAGGACGCGACAAAAAAAATTGGCCGACGCTCTCCATCCTCTCCTTATCTTCTCAGTCTCCGTTACCACCCACTCACCCAGTCCTTTCCCACCCTTGTCACTACTTAACTCCAGCTTTCCATAAATTCCAGTTAATTGCCAGAGGAGAATTATTATCGCGAGCCTCTGATTCATGAAATTATCCCGGCGATACCGGAGTCCGGACTCGGCCCGGATGGTAATTGGTTTAAATGCTTTTCCAGGCGAGCTAAGGCGCGGAGATTAAAATTCGATAACCGGTGCGAAAGCGTACTGACGGGAATCGGTAAATACGAAATCCTTTAAGCTTGTCAAAGTCGCAGTTCCGCACTGCTCTTTGAACGTTTCACTCCTGTTGGCTGACGTTGAAATGTCCACTCGATGGAACGAAATGCAACAATTCTAGCGCGTAGATTACTTGTAGATAGACCTATACTATTAGTATAGTAAAAAGTTTCTCTCTCCCAAAAGTTTCTATCGTTTTACAAGGAAATAACAGATTCATAACATTTTTTGTTTTATATCATTCTATCGAATTATTATATATTATATATTTCCACTCGTAGTAATAGAACAAAATGGATCATGCATAATTCAATAAAGTAACATAAAACAAAAAATATTGTGCACCTATTATTCCTTTATAAAACGAAAGAAACGTTTGGGACAACCTAATACTTGCATACATATTATCACGGCACACTTTCACCAGTTTCGATCGGTTTTTCGTTTAAAAGAAAGTCAGCGATAAGTCTTTTTCGGTAGTGGCTGGTAGCAACGAAAGTCGGTATTTTTGTTGAAAAACGAAGTTTCGGTAGTAACTCTTGTAAATAGGTCGACCGTAAGTCTTCTAGAATTTGAGTCTTGTAGTTAAATGTGGCATGTAGAGGAATTACGGTACAGAATGGGAAACTCTTTTTGCGTGGCCATCCGTACAAAGGGTGAGTTGTACATTAGGGCAGACCGAGTCTTTCGTAAATCTGACCATAGATCTGGAACGTAGAATAAAATATTGGTTGACCGCGTGTAGCCTGGGAAAAGAGCGCAGATCTCTTGATTTATTTTATAACAAAATACTTTACTGATCGAATCGAATCGGAAGAGCGCGACTATTGCCTTGTCACGGATCAACTCTTTATCTCGTCAAACAGTTTCGAGATTCAGTTCCACCCAATTGAAAAATATTTTTGTTTCACAATTTCCAGTTTATCGACATGGAAAAATTTCTTTTTTTTTTTTGATATTCATACATGACAAGTGCACTGACGGTTGAACCTGGAAAATACCGATCCCCCTGCTTGTCCGGTCATTGTTTCGCTCTACCACGATTTTCGACCCGCCCTTCGCTAAAGCAACATTTTACTCTTTCTCTTTTCGGTTAAACGGGCAAATGAGAATTTATCTGGTGAAACAATAACGGTGATCACCTCTTCTTCGAATTATTCCAATATTTCCGGATGACTGGAAATTCATCTAATGCATCCAACGTGGTATATAATCGCTGGAATCCAGATGGAAAAACGATCGACTAATTAGCACGGTCGGCTCGATACCACCTAAACGGAAGAATCGGCAAATATTCGTAGGCCGGCCGCGATGCGTATAATTAATCGTGGCGAAATATTCCAAACCGATGATCATCGACGTCCAATTGAATTGCTAATAGCATTCGGGGCTTATTATCGTGTCGATGGTGGAGGGGAGAAGGACGTTTAATATTCAGTGTCTGCATTAATGGTTGACCGCGGATATAGTATACGATAGACGTTCGAACGGGCCCTTTTTCTCCCATGACACCTGATCGAATTTAAAATTCCGTTGAAACGTGACGTTTTTCATTTCGCGCAAGACCTGCCTCGAATGATGGAAAACGGAGGAAAATTTGCCTGCCTCTTTTTTCGAGGGCGTCACTTTGCGCTTCAGACCAACGGCTAAAACAAATTTATTCGATCGATTCCACCCTGAAATTCGATTAATCGGTGTTGCAGCGGATTGGATGATAAGGGAAAACAATTTTTGATGACATTTTACCCCGTGGGACTAGTCGCTGCGATTAATTATAAGAGAAAAATAGCGAGGGATTATACGGTGGCAAATCAAAAACCCGACGATAGATGAATGAACACGTACGCGATGCTGTACAGGTGTTGATTACAGCGAGCTTTATCTTCTGTGCTTGATTTTTAGCGATCTCGCCAGCAAGCGGAAGTTACAACGAGACCGCGCACACGCTGCGATTCGCGCAGAGGGCGCAAAGCGTGGTCAATCGGCCGGTGGTCAACGAGGATCCCGTGGCGAGAATTATCCGCGAGTTGAGAGCTGAGGTGGCCCGATTAAAGTCTTTATTGTTAGAAAAGGCAAGTTGAATTTATAACGTACGATGAATGAAAAATTGCGAAGTGATTTGAAAGATTCGAATACATATTAGAGACGCATTTTTCTTGTTATCATTTTGTTTATACCCAAAGAATATTTTGAAGAAAGTTTGATGGAGGAAAGCTTGGACATCCTGTACGTATTAGACGGTGAATTTTTCAAAGCACTCTCACGCATCTCGTAGTTGATCGTACATCTGAAAATTCATCGGAACTGATTTTCTATTTTGATGACATTTGTCCACGTTATATATGTAGATGAGATAATAGAGATAAATGCGAACTGTATGAAAGAAATTTCCATTTCCATCGATCATACGAGCGAACAATTTTCCCCAAATTGACTTCGGAATTCAATCGTTTCTCGGTAGATCGACGATGCCGTTTCTCCACATTATACCGGTATGTGTGTTCATAAACAAACGGCAATAACAGTATTTTTCGTGGCATGAATATTAATAGGAACCGGAGCAAATAGAAAAATAAATTCACAGTTACCGAAGACGAGGAGAGGAAGGGGATAAAATCAGTGGAGGGGGCGGGGGGATCGGGGTTTTATTTATAACCGAAATCGATTCGCCATTACGGGAAATCTCGCGTTGCCCAGGAGTCCAGGATCTGGTTCACGAAGCAATGAGGATAAATCGACCAAGTTTATTATCGAGCCCCAAAGCGAACATAAACTCGTATCGTCGAATCGTCATTACGCAAATGAAATGCATGAATCGTTTATTTGATACTCATTGACCGGTCGCCCGATCCTTCCTGTGGATTGGTCGAACGATTGCTGATAAAATACAGTTCGCAGGTGCGTGCGTTTAACGAGTGATCCGCATTTCCATTTCGCCTATCCGGCATGAGTAGATTTTACAATATCCTTCGATCATGCTATGCGTTATGTAATCGGTCATTAATTAGCCTCATCGAATTTCCCTCGGTCGTTATGATCGCCGTTATTCCTGCCAGTCATCGATTTTCCTCGATTCGTTTCGGACGCGTAATTATCTTAATCAATCCCTCGCGCGTGATTTCGTGGTAACAGTTTCAAAATGACACCTGCCAATCATATATTATTCTGGGGACAGGAATTTCCTCTGATTGTTTATTGGATCTGATTGAGAGTGATTGCGATTTATTGAATTATACCTATGTATGTGGAAGAACCGTGTACTTAAGAATAGAATATGTGAATGAAAGGTATTTGGCAATTGTGGGTTTTCGATGCACGTTGTTCATTATTATGATGAGCAAGAATTTTCTGTGTGATTGCTTATTGCGAGTAATTGAGTTTCAAATTCCAGAGATTTATGTGTTTATGCACTTGAGTCTGAGTATGCGTGCTTAAATATAAAAGAGAGAAGCGCATGGGCACTGAAAGATTTGAATGAACGTCGTTGCCTAACATTCCAACGTTATATTTTCGTCGTAAAAAATCATATTTTACAGAACGAAGAAGCAGCTACGAACGCGTTGTGTTGTTGCCAGAAGAATCGACCAAACTGCAATACGAATACAGATCGATCATCAAAAGAAGCCGAGGCAGAATCAACTGAACGATCCAGCCGGCAAAATTCGGGAGAAAAATCCCAAGAGGAGGAAGCAATAGTAGCTGGATCGAGAATAGAAGAAGAAAAAAGACTGAAGAGCGTCGTTTCAGTTCGAAGATCCAATTCCAGCGACAGCGTTACCACGTACGAGGTCGGTTCGTCCAAAAAGAAATTCGGTTCGCTAGAATTTTTGGCGACGAGCGATCGCTTCAACCGAGCAAAGGTGACGGAGTTGAACGACGAAGAAGACGAAGTGAGCGAGATCCATGAGTCCGTGTTCGTCGACATCCCCACATTGGTTGCGGTTTTGATCAAGCCGGATAACAATCTGCAAGAATCTTCGGTTCAGATCGAGGAGATTTGTTCGGACGAGGTTGTGGAAGAAGAATCGATCGATGTGGATTTCGAGGCGGCTAACGACGATCACGAAGCGTTCGGCGAGTTTGAGAAACTGGACAGTATCGATCACGATGATAGAAGCAGCTCTGTGAACTCGTGTCACACTTTTGGGGACATCGAAGCGGAGGCTTATCAAAATTCCGAAAGTCATCAAGTAAAATCAGCTTCGAAACCTAAGCAAAAGCCAAAGTTTCGTAAGCAGGACTCGGTGCACGTGTTTCCAACCTCTGTTCTTTCCAATCTACACACGTTGAAGAAATTTGGTTCGGTGGAGACGATCCAGAAGAATAGAGATCCTGTATTCTCGTTGGAAAGATCTCATACAAATTTAGAGAAACGTTGTACAGTACCTGATAGAGTGAAGAAATTAAACAATATCCGGGAGATCGATGATCAGAAAATATCGAATAGAGGTAACTGGTCCAAAGAGCAACTTCAACGAAAAGGTAGCAACGATTCGGATAAGAGTCTAAAAGAATCCAACAACCAACCTGGATCGAAGATAAAAAACTACGCGAGGAAGCCTAGTTTGGAGAATCTGAAGAGAAAGACTAGCAAGGATAGCAGTTCGAGTAGTTCGAAAGACGAACAGATTCTGATTTCGAGTCTGACCCGAGATAAACTATTGCGTAGAAAGAATTCGTTAGATCAAGAGCCTTCCATCAGGAGCCACACGCCTATTCAAAGAGTCAAACGCGCTGAAATCGTGGCGGCAGTTACGGAGAGACTGTACTCGAGTAGAAAAAACGTGGAGGATGTTCCAGGGATGCGGTCTCCTCCAGATACAGGCGAGGTAAAGTCTGTGGCCAAGTTGAAGCTGCAGGAGATCTCGAGGAAGATGCTGGGTAAACGTAGACGAGTCTGCGTGGATACTCAGACGGACTGCTCGAGGACTATTCGCATGAAGGACACTGCGTCTCTTACAGAAACGCCACGGATAGTCTGTCAGGATGTTGCAGTTCTAACAGATTATCACCAAGACAGCGAATACGTTTTGGGTCAAAAGACACCTGTTTTGAGAGTGAAAGAGACTGCTACTTCGACGGAGAAACCTAAGACGAACATTGTCAGATGTAAAGACGTGGGAAGTTTGGCGAACGATCTCGAAGAATACGATTACGAAATTCACTCTCCGCGCAATGACTCTGGAATTCTTTCGGACGACACTCAAAATTACGCGGAGAGCAATTTAAGTAGCACAGAGGTGTCTGATCTATGTCAAGAAGCTGACAGAAGAGTGGCATACGCAGAAAGTTCGACGAATACGAGTACGTTCTCTTCTTGTCGTAGCTTTGCGGTACAGACACCGCGACCGGAAGTCTTTGGTCAATCATTACCACAGAACAAAGCTCCTGCCTGCGCAAGACGATGTTGCAACTCCATCAAAGATTCTCAAAGTCATTCATCGATTAATAATTCTGAGAAAAGTGTAATTTCCATTTCACTACCGGATACCATCAACATTACCATCGAAACCATGAATACCGTAGATTCTAGGATTGCTGTGCCGGACAACGAGGCATCGCAACAAAATGCGAAACGTTCTACGAAGGATGAGGAAGCACAAACCAACGAATGGAACGGTCTTCGTAACGAGATCTTCTGTTCGAAGGATCAGACCACATCGACGCCTAGCCAAATCGATAGCAGGGTATTCCGAATCGAGAACATCTTTCAGGACCCTAACAACGCGGCCAAGTATTCGAGAACAGATCCGAATCGAATGCAGGGGACGAGGATAAGGAATTCCATTACTTTCAGGAATTCCCTAGGGACATCGTACGTGCCCCAGTCGAAGAAGCACGAGCCCTCTCCGAGAGAAGTTCACGCTGAAGGATTTATCAGGGATGGATTAATCACGGAGGCGTTTATCAACCGGAAGCGCAGTTTTAATTTGGAAAGAACACCTAGTTCGGCCGTTTACCAGGATCCTTGGAGGAACTGGCAAGTTCCTGTGTCTTTGGTTAACACGATCCATCCGATAGATTCTTCGAAGGGTTTGGGAGTTATCCCATCTTCTTGGCAACCGGAAGTCAGCGAAATTCCGCTGGTCGAACAAAGTTTGTCGCATAGAAACTACGTTGAGGAATCACAGGTGGATTTTGAGATGGATAATATCGAAGAGATCCCGAAGATGAAGTCTCCTTTTTGTAATATTAAATTAAATAATAATATGGATCATGAACATGGTTTCTCAGATGATAGTTTGGACTATAACGAGAATAACGTATGTAGCGAGTCGATGATACTAAAAAGCGAACAGATGGTTGAACAGCGTGAGAATTTTTGTCCACCTGACGTAGTAGCGCATACTAAAAAGGATTGTTCAAAATCTATCGAAGACAAGAACGAATCTATTAACGATTTCGACGACAATCAAGTGGAATTCCCTAAGAAGAATCTTACAGAGTCAACAGAAGCTATTAATATACACGATTACAAATTTTTGATCTTGGGTAGGCCTTGTTATAACTATGAAGAAGCCAATGACGAATCTAATATTTACTTGAATCATGTGAAAAGTTCGGGGAAGAAGAAAGTATCCTTCTCCAACTCCAACGTCCTTGAAAAGAAGTTAACTTGTGAACCATCAGGAACCTTGAAGTCTATCATTAAAAAGAGAATGAAGAAAAACATGTCCGAAGTTCTAAACTCGGTACATTCCTCCAACGATGAAACTGACGATTCTCAGCAAGAGGAAAGGATCAATTTAACCTTGGAAAGCGAACGGAAAGGTGAGTCTGCGAGTTCAGAAGAAGACAAAGAAGATCAGGATTCGGTGAAATTCGAGGGAAATTCGAAGCAGAATCGCAAGAAGGTCAAGTTCTCCGTGGAAGAATCATCGGAGAACACGTGCAGTGAGTCGGACAGCTACGAGAATGTGGAGGAGGAGGAGGAGGAGGAGGAGGAGGAGGAGAACGACGAAGACGACGATGACAACGACGACAACGACGAGACAGAAAAGATTCTGCTCGATCGTGCGGGCAAGAACGTTCTTGAAGAGTATCTGAGCGAGGCGGTGACCTTCATGCGAAATCTGAACTCTATCAGCGAGTACGTGAACGGGACGAGCATGCTCGAGAGGTGAGGAACAATCGCGAAGAGAAACATTCTCGGCCCCGAGTCTTTGATAGGTCGAGAGTCTTCTCGAGAACTTCTGACGGTGCTTTAGATCCTCTCTTGACTCTGCTGGTTTCGATTTTTAGATTAAAGAACCTGCAACGATTGTTTTTGTAGGATTGCGTGCGTGGATTATTTATAAAATATATTTTTATTTCATTCGGTTTATTAATTAGATACCCGTGATACAGTTCTGATTTAATAAAGAAACATTGTATTTTTATCTACATTTAGATCGAACTCTATTTAGATTCAGTTCTTTAGATGGGATATTATAAAATGCAAATTATGTATCATATTTCAATATTATTGCATAATTTGACATTAATGGAAATATTATTTAATTATGGAAATATGGAAGTATCATTAATACAAATTATACATGATATTTCAATGTTGTATTATACAGTCTAAAGTTAATGGAAATATTCTAAATAAATAAATCGATCAATTTTTTTTCAAGAAATCCCTTGTCATGGACATCTGTGGGTTGTGGGCGAGGTGGACAACGAGGTGGTCGCCGACGGAGCTATCTCTCCTCCTGGAATCGCGATTACTCCGAATTCGTAGGTCGTGAGGTCAATCCAAAGAACGACGATGACTATCTAAGAGAGGACGATGATACAATAATGTGCACGGATTCTTACGAGAGGTGTATGAAGGGCATCCAGAGGTTGGAGGACTGCATTCGGAGAGTCGACAAGCACAACGAGCTGCTTAGGAAAAAATATGGCATTAATTGCGAATCTGCTGGCGCTAGACTGGATCTAGCGAGTCCTAGCACAGAGCCTCGCGCGTCGAAGGCGAACGATGATTTCGAGATTCTTCGTGAAAAGGAAAGTCCCTTGGGAAGGGGTTCCAGTGTTGTAGAACAGAAAGAAGAAGACGATTTGGAGAAGAAAATCTTCAATCAGTTGATGAATGTCGCCAATTCCATCCGTTACGGAAATTCTAATAAACTTCAATCTCGTTTACTCGCTTCATCCGAATCTAACTCGAGGAGTCCTAGCTGTGGCTCGAAATTTCGTGAGAAATATCGTTACGCTATGAAAGAACCATTCTGCGGGGATGTTAAAGGAAATTTCAGTTTGGAAGAGACTTCGGACGATCGCAAAGATCTCACCACGTACGAAATAACAGGGAATCTATCCGTTGAAAAGACTTGTTCCGCCGAACAGAAGAACGATGACTTGGACTCTATTATGGAAGAAGATTTCTTACCTCTGAGAAGATTTAATCGTTCCTCTTGGTCAACTGATTTAGATCGTCCAACATTTAGGACAGATAGACAGGACGATTCGAGCAAGTACAGTTTTCTTTCGAAATACAAAGTAAACGATTCAAGGACCTCTGATACCACTGACTCTTTGGGGAAAATGTACAATATAAGGGGAAGCTTCCCCAAGCAACGAGTGTTGACCGACAGCGCGCGGAAAAGATTTCAAGAAACGGACGATTATTCGCGAAGAACCAGGGACGGATGTTGCAGGGTGTGCGCGTGTTCGAAAGATCACTCGGATATCGAGAGTATGCCTGGCGAAATCATGCATCTCAGGGATAAATTGAAATATCCCGGAAGTCCCAGGGCAAGATTTCTGGAGCTTCTTCGGGAGAGGCGACGAATAGTCGAGTGCAGCCGTGGCACGAGTGCCTCTTGAACGCGCCTTCCCTAGTCGTCCCTTTTCAACTGTAAAATGTATTTTTCTATTGTAACGCGTCGTCACAATGTCGACGACGACGTCCTCTTTGTAAATAATAGATTTCAGAACCTTTTGTAACGTTTGTCACCGCACCCACGACGAAATTTAACTTATTTATCTTCTGAGTATTCTATTAAGATCGTGTAATTCGCCCCTGTTCGTAATATTAAATTACTTTCTTTATGATTCTTCTTCTCTTCTCCTGTGGTAAGCCAAAGATTAAGATGGTGATTCATACGTGCATGACAGGCTCATATGTATGAAAATCATCATAGTGGCGTAAATCAAGATTTTAAGAATTGTAATTTAATTTCTTCAGATTTATAATTTATCAAGTTATAATCCGATTATATGCCGCGATACATCCTTATAATTTGAAAAGATAAAATAAATTTTTTATAACGATAATCCTAGATAATTACATAGTGAACTGATTTACAGCCATTATGATCCTACACTTTCTATATGTGGCAGAGTTCACGAATTTTGGTTAAGATGGGGTGTTAAGGAATAATCTCTCTGGAAACGTTCCCTTTAGCTTCCAGCATAATTCGAGGGTATTACGAAATACTGATGCGATTAAATGCTGATACGTGTGGAACTCGAAATTAGGGGATAATTACTCTGAAACTCGTGAACTTTGCGATAATCGAACAAAGTTTTCAAATGAATCCATTGTTTTATCTTAATATCCTTCCTTTTTTCTTTTTCCATGTTGAATCACAGAACAACAATATTTTTATTTTCGTTTCACCGATCAATCTGGCAGAAATCGACGCGCGTTCGTCAATGTTTTAACGACGATTTCGTGGTCCAGAAGGTTCGCGACACGAGCTGTGAGTGAATTACAGCTGACACAAACCGTGTTTCGCGCTTTGTTTGGTCAAAGAGCTGACGCACGTGTTGCCTCGATCCCAAGGAACATGGAAACGGATATCGATGGCATAATCGCGACAGTAATGATCGCGCTTTTCCATCCAGAAATACCAGCATCGACGACAAATTTTGCATTTTTTTCTTCGATATTGTTACAAGATTGACGCACGGCACGATTTTCGCTGGCGAAGCTACAATAGGCGAGAAAAGAAAACGTAAACTTATAAGAATCGACGAGGATAGAATTTTGATGCAGTTACACCGAGGCCGTGCCTTTTTGTCGAATATCCTCTCGTG
Source organism: Bombus pyrosoma (assembly GCF_014825855.1). Classification (NCBI taxonomy): domain Eukaryota; kingdom Metazoa; phylum Arthropoda; class Insecta; order Hymenoptera; family Apidae; genus Bombus; species Bombus pyrosoma. The sequence continues at coordinate 5,535,698 of NC_057774.1, forward strand.
TATGTTCGCAAACAGGCATCGTTACGCTTGCATCAGCACTGTAGAGAAATACGACGCACCAAACGCGGAACACGTGCCAATTTTCACTCTTTTTCTTCTTCGGTGCTTCTGTATACACCGTTTCAGACAGGGTAAAGAAGCAGGAAAGGCAATATTAACTAGGGGCGAAAAGGGTTAATTTGTTTGTGGATCGTTGATTAATTCTTTGAACGATTATTGCTATACACATTCTACTCTTCATGATGTAATTCAGCAATTCTGAATTAAAATATTAACCCTCGTTGAGCGGGCGTTGAACAACTGTCGTGATATTTTATCAAATACGATGAACGTGTTCTAAAATGTCCTCCAGCGGAAGCGAATTTCATATTCATTAGGAATTCCTTGGAACTTTTATAAGGCGAATGGTGTTAGAACTCTGAAAATAATACAATTAAATGATGTGGAGTCGAACTACAAATTTACCGATGTGAGAATGTAACACGATACACGCGAGTTATATACCAACCACCGGTAGATACAATTATTAGTGCAGATAAGGGAAATTAGGTTAGTATATCAATTCTAGTAACAGTTTGAGTGCATGTCGCAAAGAGGTGGTGACTCTGTTATCTGAGCTCTTCTAGGTCGCTAGAATTTCAATATCCAACCACCGTTTTCCAAACGGTGTCGCATTCTAGCGATCCAAAGTTATTAGGCTGACGTGATCATCGTGAAACGAAAGAGGCTCCGTTATTGCGGTGCTAACTCGCAAAGACTTTGCTCCGCTTACTAATGTTTGTAAACTGAAATTATCGCGTAAAAGGTTTCACGATTAGACAATAGATAGCGACGTGTCAGTGAGCGCAGCCGAGTTCGTTTCAACACGTGACGAGATTCGAGAGAAGCCATAAGGCTGCCGTCTGTAAGAATCATCTATGATAAACATCATTATATATATAGCCAAATTCCATTTGTTTTGCATAATCACTTAATTCGTTACCTTTGACAATTATGGAACTGTTACATTTTATAGACAGTCTGATTTCTTTTTTCTGAAATAAATTATTCGTCGTATTGTTATACATATAAATTATAGCATTAACTGAAAAGATAAGCAAAGTATCTTTTGTAGGAATTTTAACGTTATCTTGAGAAGAGTATCGCGGGAAATAGATGAGATATTTAATAAAGAAAATTCGAAGACGAAATAATTTCGTTCGTTATCAGTCTCTTTGAGTATTATCGGTTCAGTCGGGGTTATCTGTAAACTGAGGGCTAGTTACCATCACGATTCATGATCGCCAGTTGATTTTGGTACGTCGAGGAGTACGTTTCTCTCTGAACTTAACAAAAATTGCAACAAGAGTTTCGAGACGTTTAACCATGGTTCGTTACTATTTCTTCACCGGAATCCGGAGTCAAAGTTCGTCGATTTATCCGTGCACATTTGTTCTCACGCGTTTCATTACGCGACTCGTGCAATTTATTTCTTCGAAACGACAACAAACGATCGATTGGTTGGCGTTTGATCGTGGTGGTATCGCGAGTGGAATATTAATAACGAGCTGTATTATCGACAAAAAAGAAAAGGGAAATCATCGCGGAATTATGACAATCACGAGACTTTCAGCTCTCTTCTCGTGGAAAAGAGGTCGAAGGTTGCGACGATAAAGCACATTACCGCGATTACACGACGCTTCCCGATCGAATAAATAACTCGAACAATCGGCGAACGTGCAGTCAATTTTTGGCACATGTCAGTCCGCTTTCAATCTGACGATCATGAGGGATTTGAATCGAAAGTCTAACGGAGAGGACCATAGCAACGGTCAAGATTTCGATTTGATCGCGGAAAGTAGAAACAACGATATCGACTCATCGACGCTTTACGTAATTATCGTTATAATGTCATGATCATTTGGCAATTATCGTGATAAGAATCGTCGAATGTTGTATTAGCTTTATTCGAGTCGACACGGCTCGGAACACGAGGTGGAATTCGGATACCATTGGGATGAAAACGTGATGTCACCAAACGATCATCTCGGTGATCTTGTCTTTAAAAGACAAGACAAGATCGTGTTTGCCCGCGATATCTTTTCTTTTGGTGCACGGTTTCAATCGATTCGAATGGGTTAGCTCCAAAAAGAACCGAAAAGTCTCGAATCGTGTGCGTTTTTGTCTACAGAACAACGAGGACATGCTCGATCCATACTGCGTCGAGGAAAATCCCCAAAAGATTACTTTCGAGGACATCACTTCTGCTGCGTTCAAAATCAAATGTGGAATCGTCAACACTCCTTGCGTGGTATGACCTGAAATTTGAAAATGTCATATTTCTATATAAAATGTTTATTAGTCTTATCACCATACTCGAATCTTTATGTCACAATATCAAATGAATTCTTCTTTTCCTATTATTTCGTAATTCATATTCACATGACAAATATCTCTCCAACTCAAATTATATTCAATTTTCAGTATAATGACAATTGAGAAGCTTTTCTGAAAAAGAGCTTCTATATCTATATAATAATTATGAATGCTCTATAGATTATTTATAAATTATTTATGGATCATTTATAATTATTATGAATTATCTTCCAGAACTATTAAAATTATCAATCGAAACATAGCTAATATTAAGAAAGTGGAGCCAAATTTTCCAACGCAATTTGTTCAATTCATCGTTTCGTCTCATGGATACTTTGCCAGAAAGTTTCCCGATTTAACACGAAAGAAGGAAAAAATTAAAATATTTCCTATTTGTTGCCAGAAATCGCGCCTGTCAGATGCGATGGGTATCGATTTGTATTTGAAGAAAGACTTCCTCCAAACAACTGGAAGTTTCAAGGAACGTGGCGCGAGGTATGCTCTGGTGATGCTGACCGAGGAACAGAAGAAGATCGGCGTGATCTCGGCCTCACTGGGAAATCATGCACTCGCTCTCTCTTATCACGGGTACAAGCTTAATATACCAGTGACCGTAGTGATGCCGGTGCTGGCACCGATCATGAAGATCGCCGCTTGTCGTCAATACGGTGCGAATGTAATCGTCGATGGTCTGGATATGGGTGAGGCAAAGGGTATAGCGCTGCGACAGGCGAAAGAGAATGGGCTGACGTATATAAATGGGTAAAGGCATATTCTACTTGCGATGATAGCAGTTTGCTGCTAGTTTCATTCGCGGATAACGTGAAATAAAAAGAATATTCGACACGTGTTATTGATGAACCTATAGTGAATAGAAAATGTCTTTTGCTTGTTTCTTTTTTACACGAAAGCGATGTCTAACATCTTTCTCTTACGATATTAAAAAAATCTATTTTGCCGGATTAGCATGTATTCAGATATTTTTCTTTGTTAGCGACAATTTTGAAAATAAGAAAATCGTCTATTACAAGAGCTGGCCATGCAGTAGGGAAGACAAGAGTGTCTCGTTTATATTATTTCAGGTACGATCACCCAGATATTATGGCAGGACAAGGAACTCTAGGTCTTGAGATTGTGGAGCAGGTACCCGACATAGATGCAGTGGTTGTTCCCATCGGAGGAGGTGGTTTGATCGCGGGGGTAGCTCTGGCCGTGAAAACTCTCCAACCAAATGTAGAGATCATCGTGAGTTATCATGGGAATTAAACGAACTTTCAAGCTCGTTCATCCTCTTTTTAACACTTCTTTTTCCACATCGACGAGTATGAAACGTATTTTCGACGTAAACCAATATCGTTTTTCTGTCGGGTTTCAGGGCGTTGAGTCGGAAAGATGTCCCAGTTTCTATAAGGCCCGAAAGGCAGATCGACCTACCTACACTCGTATAGATTCGACTTTGGCCGATGGCCTTGCTGTCCCTAAGGTTGGATACAACGCTTTTGCCACCGCGAATCCGTTGATCGATAAATTGGTCGTGGTGAAGGAAGAGTGGATAGCAATCGCGATCCTGAAGCTGGTCGAGAACGAGAAATGTATCGTCGAGGGTGCTGGAGCGACCGGCCTTGCTGCCATTTTGGCTGGTCAGCTGGAAGAACTAAAAGGCAAAAGGTCGTTTGATGTTGCACATAGTTAATTCAAGAACGAAAGCGTTTCCACCTTCCTGTCGCGTTTCCTATATCTCTTCGATTTCCTTCCTTCAATTTAATTTCAAGCTATAATTCTTTAACATTTCTTCTTAATTTATCAGTGAAAAATATAGTTGATTAAACTAAAAAAAAATCTCTCGCAAATTCGATAATTTCAACAATAACCATAACATTCACTTTGCTTTTCTTTTCTAGAGTGGTGTTGCTTCTATGCGGAGGAAATATCGACACAACGATCCTAGGTAGGTGTTTGGAGCGTGGACTAGCAGCGGAAGGCCGGCTTTTGAAGTTTACAGTGACTGTGTCCGATCGACCGGGCGGAATCGCAGAGCTCTGTAGAATGCTGGCCAGCATCGGTGTCTCGATAAAGGACATCATGCACGAGCGGGCTTGGATTATGTCGGACATCTTCAGCGTGGACGTGAAAGTGGTCTGCGAGACAAGAGACCGAGATCACGCGGAACAATTGAAGAACATGTTGCATCAAAATTATCAGCGGGTTGTGTTCGGCACTAGTGACATGTCCGCTCTGAACTTACCTTAGAGAATGTAACATGTCGTTCTAAATTCGAACTTCCTGCGATCGTCAAATGACGTCAAAGAAAAGGATTCAACACGATTTTGAGTATTACGTAATACCCGTGAAGCTTCTTCATTTCTCTGAGCGAAATAATCTTTTTCTTTTTTATAGGACAGAGAGACGCACTATTTATACGAATATCGAAATACCTATCTCATTGTTTGTAGTTCAGATACAGTTCGAATCCTTGTATATGTCATACTGAACTAGGTTCTGGTCACGAAACAGAGGAAACCGCGAACGTTCCGCATCGATTTCCATTGTACGCTCGAATTATTGTCCCATATTCCTGACTGCGAGGGAAGTTTCTACGCATCGATAAAGACACGACAGCTATGGTTGCTCCAAAAAGCGAGCTGCTCGCGTTACAAACGAGCAACCCCTCTGCGTAATTTGCATCTGAAGAAGGGTGGTTCGATGGCTCGAAATTCGAGAGCAGCCTCTACGCAACACGCGTCACACCGAGGCGTAAACGTACACTCGCGAAATTTATTACTGTTGCCATGCTTTCGCGTTGGTTTGAGAGAGAGAGAGAGAGAGAGAGAGAGTGAGTGAGTGAGTGAGAGAGAGAGAGAGAGAGAGAGAGAAGTGATGAAAAGGAACAAAATTCCACCCTTCTGCTCATTCGCTGCTTTCGTCGCGTTTTATGTCGGGGATACGTGTTGCTACCGCCACCGTATGGATACGATTGGATTTTTGCGTAAGAGGAGGATCGTAAAGCGTTCGTTTACGAGCTCAATAACGACGCAACCCCTTATTGCGAGATGACTGGCTGTTTGACAACTTGCAGCTGCTCGTTTTCGGCGAACTGCGCATTATTCTAATCGTAAGGAATGTGAAGTGCAAAAATTGGATGGAGTTGGTGGGTGAGAAGATCATTTGTACTATAAAAAATATAATATTCGAAATACTACATGGTGTATTGCTATGACTAATAATAAAATGCGTAAATTACGTATTCATCATCTTCGAGGCCAAATAGAAAATGAAATATTCCTGTATGCAAAGTTTTTCACACACGCTTCGTTGAAAAATGCGTATAAATTAGATTACTGTTCCGTAAATGTGAATATTACTCGCGATAACTGTGCTTTAACATAGCTTTTGTTAAAAGTGAACGATGAACAATTTACAAGTAAATTTCCAATAAGTTTGTTTCAGGCATTCGCTGATAACTTTTTGGACTCCAGTATATTGATCGTAATGTAGCTCGAACCAGGGATTATACAACCACTGTCTTTTATCGACTGAATATACACATTTCCACCTTTAAATAAAGTTGTATTCCGTTTCCTAACGACGACTCGCTTGGAATTCTTGTCTCTCAAGCTTACAAGCTCCGACTTTCTCTTAAAGCAACCAATTTCATTATTTCTTCTTATCCTAAGTCAATTTCAGTCTGTTCACGAGAGAAGGGAGAATGAATTCTTCGAAGGAAGTTCACGATGTCACGATAATATTACTCTACTCTGATGATATTACGGTACTCTGCTGCTTAAAGATGGGAATGTTAATATTTTCCGCCGAATCGGGTCAATTTTAAGAAGCAGAAAGATGAATTTTTTGAAGAAAAAAGATGTTAAGATAATTTATGACGATCTTAATATTTTTCAGCGAGTCGAATCAATTTTAAGGAATAGAAAGAGGGACGAATTTTTGATAAAATATTCACAATATCGCAATAAATATTACTGTACTCTAACGATATTACACCATTCTTCTTCTTACAGGGAGGGAATGTTAATATTTTTTCTGGAAGTCGGGTCAATTTCAACGCGGTCGCGTCGAATAAAAAATGAGTCGGGGCAGACTGGCAAAATAAATTTCGCGCGGACCGCGTGTTTTCGCGTTTCTGCTGGAAGCATTTCCATGAGGCACGCGGCTGTCAGGGGATTAATGCATCTTTACGCCGGGGCGACTGCTCGGTTTCGTCGCGTTACACGCTCGAATAATATATCGCACGCGTTACACTGGAGGTATTCCCGTGTCTGGTTTCAAAAGACTCGACTTCTTTTCCTCTTCTGAAGCTTCTTTTCAATGACGGTTGACAATACACGACGATGTGTCACCTTTCTAATATCGGACTGCTGCGGATGAGTTATGATATGTGAACCAGCCAAAGAGGGAAGTAGCGAACAGCCTTCGTCGGCAGTGAAAGATCCGCGGATCCGCTTCTTTTTCTTCATCTTTCCGCGTATCTCGTTTCAGACAGTGGAAAAAAAGGAAGAAAGGAAAAAGAGGAAAACTGGAACATCATTGTGCTACCGAGAATGCTGGTTTCGTGGCTACTGAAGCATTGTGAGATTGTTAGAAAGGAAATGAAGAGATGCGAATTTTTTTAATTCGCCAGCAAACTCATTACTTTGATTAGTAAATTTTTCAACTAGATTAATGACATACGTACATTTAATACTAACTACTTTTGTTTTTGTTTCAGGTTAATGTTGAAATAAGAAATACACATAAATGTAAAGAAGTGAGGATAGTGGAGAAAGAACAGTTCTAAGGCGGTATAAACTACTTGAAAGTGGAAGTTGAAGTTGCCTGTCAGACGCTCGACTCTACGCTTCCCTTATGGACACTAAACATACTTCCAGCTAGCCAATATCGCAACAGAGTTACCGTGATAGTTTATAACTCGAGACATCTACAGACCATCCAACAGCCTTGGTGAAACTTATACTCTCGTCTTTCACGTTGGTTCAATCCCTCCCAGGTAAACAATATTTTCAACTCATAAATCTATATTCTGCAAATACAACTACCTTTCCAAGGGAGTTGAAGAAGTTCAATCACGCGATTCTACTGACACCAATTCTTATCCTTTTGCTGCTGCTCCGTCCGTAAACCTTAAAGCATTGACCAAGCGCAACTTTCTCCATTTCTTGCTTCAGTTTGGCACCTTCCGACCGAGATTGAATTTACATCGAACGGGGGAGCGCGGATTAAGCGCGGGCAAAGTTCCGCCGAATTTTTTTTCTAACCCACCCACGCCCGTTCGTTGCTCGCGCTCTTTTTCCCAGTTTTTTCAATGCTGAGGAGGGGAGAAGCTACGAATGAAACGAAAATGAGAAAGAGAGGAAAGGGTCGTGGGCAAGGGAGACAGAGATAGCGAAAGTGGCGGCGACCTGAATTTACAGCATTTAATATCGGCAAAATGAAGTACGAGCACGGCGGAGAGCGGGCAAGGAGCCGCCATTTTGTGGCATCGATAAATCCATTTTATTGCTCTGGCTTGTAGGTAGGCGGTCTGACTACGGTTACCGGTAGCCTGTGCCTACTCTTATGTCTTCTCAGTGTATAACAAACACTGAATAAAAACCAATGCGAGGGCCAGCAACCCGCGCAGTCGACCCCTCTTTTCGCGGTGCACCGAGAGGACCAACTTTTTTGTTATTTATTCGCTACCCTCGCGTTCGTCCCCCCTCGTACATACCCGTGTTTTGTGGCCATGGCGTCCCCAATTGAGTACTAGCACCTCTTTTTTGCGCTTCATGCAGTGTAACCGGAAGCGTTTTGTTTCTTTTGGGAGAAGAGGATTTTTATGATGATTGCGATTGGTTTAAGGTACCAGTCATACTCTAGAGAATCGAAGCGTTCATGATAAAAATGATACATGCCGTCTCCTTTTAGGAAAGTAAAAGAATACCGATAGTATTTTTAATGCCTGTTCAATACATTTTAATTTTTCACAATCGCTGTCAACATTCAGCGGATGGACTGTATCTAATTAAATCGTGCACTTCATGATCGATATTGTTTTTATAAAACTCGTGAATGCCCATTCTGCAATCAGTCAAAACGGAAATTAATTTTCATATCGACTCCTATCATGTCTGGCCACTAGTATACGTCGTTGTCACTTGAAAAAGCTCGAACCCTTCTTCGATCGTACTATGCTGCTTTAAAAAAGAAATTTAATTTTAGGCTAATCGTGTCGAAATTTCAAAGTCGTTATCGTGAAATACGAAAGAAAGAGGAACTAGAAAAGAGAGAAGCAAGGGTAAAAAGAGAGATTAATCGAAGTTACCAAGGGCAGACAGTAAAACAAGGCGATTAGAGCGCTGCGAAACAGGTATCGACGAATCGTCGGTGAATTTTTCGGAATTAGTCGGAGGGAAACGGTTGTCGGTAGGGGAAGGATTTTCGAGAACGGTGCAGGGCCAGAGTTTTCCAAGATGAAAGTTAATTCCGCTGGATAATCCAGCTTGGACGCACGGGGGTGGGGCCGGGCGTAACGAGGGCGAAGAAAGATCTGTCACCCCTCCTCGTTCCTTTTTCAGCTAAATCTTGCGAGCCGGATCGAGAAGTTCGTCGAATTTATGAGATTTCGGGTTTCGAAGCGCAGCTAGTCCGAGGGGAAAGAGGTCGACGGAATGGAAGGGGGAAGGGGGTTGGAGCTCGGCGAAGGGATTAACTTTGTCGAGCCATTTTGTCGACCGCGAGCGGGCTTTGTGACCAAGGGAAGACACATTCCCAGCAATTAGCTAACCCCGCCTCTATGTCCGTCTGTATGCCGGTGATGTACTGGGTGTTTCTAAAATCGCTGGCCAAACCTTTGGGAAATGTACCCTATTTATCTTGGCGGAGAGTTGGAAGACCTTCGTTCGTATCGAAATCAGCGTTGCAATGTCTCGTTCTTTGGTTTAACGAAGATTTACCGAAGTAGTTGGGAAGCTGTAAAAAATTCCTGAAAATCGATAGATAAGAGAATAAGTAGACGAAAGTCAATTCTCTATAAGACAGGTACGTAATTGGTCTTTGTTCGGCGATTGACTGATCGAAGGCTTTCAGACAGAGGTCGTTAAACGTCCTCGAGTTCTAGCAAGCCTAAGCCACATCAGAGAAAGGTTTTCCAAGCGAACTTGTCAGACGTTGTAGCGAAACTTTGTCGCAAATAACTTGGTTTGGGTGGCGTCTTCTCGAGTCGCCAAGTCCATAAGACTTTTTTCATCCCCTGAACAGAATATTCCGCCGAAATTTAGTCATTTACTTCAGAAACATTCTACGTAAAGGGAGTATGAGGCGTGAGTAAAAAGGGGCGAGGAAAGTGTCGGGACAAAAAGAACGTTTACAAGGGTGGATCAGCCGGTGCAGATTAATCGATCCGTATATCGAGGCTCTGACCTTTTAAGAAGTCTAGAAAAAAGGCATCGTTCCCTACGGCGTCCCTTGGTGAAAACTAAGAAAGTATATATCAAGGATCTTGTATAAAAATGTGTAGAATTGTTCTGGTTGAACGACCCTGCGTAAAAAGAGTACAAACACGTCTCTTCGTCGGAGATTTAAGCAAAGATCTATTCAAGTACGGGTATAAGTCGGTTCAACGCAGAAGGACGAGGCGATAGGAAGAAAAAGAAGGACGAAAGGGCCCCGTGGAAGTTACTTATTAGTTTTTAAGCCGCTTGCATCCCCGTGGAATTAACGAGGAGCAAATAAATCCCGGTGGAAAGGGACAGATTTCGTCGAACGAAGTCCTGCTCCCCTTAAAAGCACGATAATTAACGCGCAGCCTCGTGTTTTCTCCAGCTTACCGGATCTATCGTTTTGAACAACGAATTACGTAGCACTCGTCAGATCCGTCTGAATCATTTGAGCAGTAAAGTTAATGAAAATACACCGCGAGCGGGTGACGTAGCGCCCTGAAATTGAACAACCAAGATCGAAGGTTAAATAAAGCCATTGTTCGAAAGTTCTTTAATTAATAGGACGTTAAGGAGCGGTCGATAAAACGGTTACCGAAATGTCAAATCGGGGAAACTTTCTCGAAGCGATAGGGAAAAGGTCGAAGAAAGGAAAGAAGAATCGTAGAGAGAAAGTTGGTTGGATCACGGAGACCCTAACCTAGACCTAACCCAGACCTAGAAAGAGATTTCGGCGTGGAATGGCAGAGAGCTACAAGAAGGGAGTCGCTTTACCTTTGTACTTTCGTTAATTAAACCACTACCACCACCCCTCTGTTCCAGCCGTTCAACCTTAATTTCGAAATAGGTTACGAGCAGCGGACCGTGCCTTTTCACCGCTCTGGAAACAATCAGCGACCCTTAAAGCTCGATAGCATCAATTTCACCAAGAGAAATTTTGCCAGAAAAAGGAATGAACCGTGTCGTGAAGTGCCATTTATTCGGTTAATCTGCGAACAGGGATCTCTCATTCGTTCTATGGGAATTGCACGAAGTTTCCTTACTGCGCTAATAATTTCTCTAGAAACAAAACTTAATCTTCTATTTTTTACGACTATAATAATATATGTGATCAGTAACAGTAGTGCACTTCAGCACTATATATCACATTATCCATACGCATATAAATCCCTTTAATTAGCGAGAAGGCCGCGAAAGAGTTAAACTCGTAATTTACCACCGTGCGGTGCTCCATACATCATTACAAAATTCTGAGCCACCCTAGTATCAAGTAACCACTGCAACCTATCCAACAGTAACTGGTGGAAATTATTTTCATCCTTTCACCAATCCAATCGGCGTCCCACAGTGAAAAAGGGGGAGAAAAAGGAGGAAATGCGCACGCGGTTCATTCCAGATTGGAGGCGGAATATTTGCTGAGAGTCGTGGCACGCGTCGAGCACTCCGTCCTCTGAAACAGTTTATTCGCTTTATTCCTCCGAATTACAGCTAGCTGGGAGATACGATGTCCGACTCGTGCCCTCGGGTACGAGAGAGTCGGTTCCTTCTCAGGAGTCGAGCGGCTCGCTGATTTGCGAAATTTATTTGTTGGAAAGTTTGCTCGTTAAAAGCACACGTACACGGCCAGCCTTCGCGTTATCAGCCTCTTTCACCTTCTCCCGCGTTGAAACAATGCTCGTAACGGTAGCGGCGCGGCCGGCAGATAAGGTACGCGCGTTTTTTCCACCAGTTCGCCCGCCATTCGCATTTCTCTCGGTTTTTCCATCCTCCGTGTTCCACTGCCTAGTTTGCGCGCGGGCGCGTGTGTGTGAGATGTACAACGGGAATGTTTTTTACGCGTTTTTTCCCCTCGCTGTACATTATCAAATTGGTATTTATCTTTACGATTCTTCGCAATACACACCCCTTGCGGAACCGTTCTTCCGTAATGTATATTGTTCGCTCTCTTTTCCCGTGAATTCAATGCGTTCTCATTGATCGCCGCTGGAATTTTCTCCACTTCTCCATCCACCGTTTTTTCTTCGTCCTTTCGGATGAACATCGTCGTTAGCCGTTCGTTTTGTGAAACTTTTTTTTGTCTCTCAATCTAAGCGGCTGTTACGGTTCTTCGTTTGATACTTTTGCACTCTCTTTGTATACCTTTTTAGTCATAAAGATGTGGTTTTTTACCTTTCCTCATCTAATTCTTTTTTGTTTATTGTAGTTGGTCCCTGCAACTCCTTTATCCGTAAAATTAATTTCCTTGGGTCGGGGAAGTGGTATTTCTTGCTCTCGAAAATGGTGGTGAGATTGTCTGGAGCTACATTGTTTTTGCACCTTGGTTCAAAGACTCGCTCTTTACTATTTTAGTATCTTTCAGATGTTTCGCGATTCCCATTTCAGTTATAATTTTCTAACATTTAAATACAAAGAGGTCATCAAAAGGGAGAACTGTTAAACATCAGAAATTGAATGCGCGATTTTTTACAACAGCCATCTCCAATTTCTATTTCATCTTTTCAAACAAGTTTCCTGTTACTGTTTTCTGCCTTTATATCTCTTCAAGCAAGCTTTCTGCCAAGCTAAATTCCTCACATTCGTACAAAGTATATCGCCACTTTTCAACTTGTAATCATATCCTTACTGCGGATGCTAAAAATTTTTCATATCCGTTTCTAGGAGAATCTCGGGGAAAAATTCTGTCTTGACTTCGTTGAAAAGAATCTTAGGCGAGGGATCGCAATTCACCGGCGCTAAGTCCGTCAAATGAAGCGCAATTTGTAACGGGGAAGGAAGAGCTGGTGCCAGTTTGTTTTCGCTCGCCCCGTCCGCTCTAAATCTTCATTTATCCTCGGTTTCAGAGGGAGTCAGCCAGGCTTTAGGCGCGGCATAATTAGTAAGTTCTTTCAACGTTGGCCAGGCATTGATCAACTCGCTCGAGATTAAATTTTCGAATGGTCCCCTATCGATCTTTCCTAATTACGCGAGAGCTGACTCGTCTCAAGGTCAACGGCCAGCATCGAACAAAGAGGAAACACTTTCTCAAAGAAGAAGAAGCCGATGGACAACGATGTCTACGGATCGTACGGAACAATTAAACGACGGGAGAACAGGGCGATTATATTTCCTCGTTAGCACGACTCGATGGCTACCAATTTGCATTTATACGACATTATTTACTCTCGATTCTGGCTTGATCTCTTTGAGAAATCTCGAACGTTTGTTCGAGAAAAGGCGACGCTTAATCGAAAGAAGAGGCTGCTGAAAATTAGCGGTAGAGAGAAAGAAGCAGGAGAAAAGGAATGGAGAAAAGACAAGGAAAAGGAAGGAAAAGGCTGGAAGGGAACAAGATGAGACACTCGTTGTCTACCAATATTATCGCCGGTCATTATTGAAAATCGCTTCTGTTTTATGATATCGCGCCGGGCGTAATGGCCGCCACCACCACCAAGATCCAAGGAATTGCCAATCTTATCTGCAACGTATTAATGCCTCCTGGAAATTGCTTTCGTCGAGATCACCGTTTTCTAGCCTCTCGTTGCACGAATTTCTCTCTTCCTTCGAGCGCTTGTCCCTCTCTGTGTCGAGTCACAATCTTTTACAAACTAATGAACTATTTCCGAACAATTCAATCGCTTTCCGTAGCACCGTTTACATTATCTTTATAAGAATTATATTTCAAGCAGAACGGTTGGTCGCTGAACGAATTCTCAATGTTGGATCCAGCGATCTTACTATACACCAGGCAACGAACTTGCCTCGCGAAAGAAAAGTCCAGGCATCCGGGGCTTGTTAAACGGGTTGGCTGGTATCCTCGAGACCGCCACTCGCAATCGTCTCACATATCATTCATTTATTCCAGTCTGGCGCCAAAAGAACGAACACGAGATCGCGTCGAGTTCCTCGAAGAGGAAACGGGCACCGCACCGTGGGGAAAAACGCGAAACGCGAAACGCGAAGAATCAAGAGAAAGATTCTCCTCTCGTCGTTGTTACTTTTTGTCTATTCTTTTCTCTTTGTTTGAAAACTTACACACACACACACATCCGAGTTAGCTTTTCTGTTTTCCACGACGAAAATCTCGAGGAAACGGGTCGTATGACAGCCGAGGAGGAAAAAAACAAACCGGGTATCGTATTCGGAAAATGTAAGTCGCGGACGATGCAGTTCCATCGAGCAAGCTTTTTTACGACTCGTTCAATTTTCCGAGATACTCGTTGACAAAAGTCTGCCCTTGTCAGACTTGTCCCTTCGGTGACCCAGTCTTTCAATCAAAACTTTCCCTCGAACATCCTTTCATCCTTCCTATTTCTTCTTGTTACATCGCGGACCTCCAACGTAGAGAAATGAAACACCTTTGAGAAACCCTGTCTTTCGAAACTGACCTCGACTTGTGATACACTCCGTGCACGAGTTTCGCTCATCTTTTCCAGGAGCTCGCTTTTCATCCTTCCTCTCGATTTAGAGATTAAGATGGACGTTTTTAAAGACGGATGCTTGTAGACCCGAAGATTGTTTTTATGGTGTGTTTTACCGTAGTGTTGTGTTTCTTTTTTGCACGTTCGTATTATTAGAAGTGACTTCACCAATACGAATTTATGTAGCGCGTAACATTTTTCAGATCCTATAAAATTTTAAGGTCACTGTGGACGAAATAATGACGGACAAAATATTTCAGAAATGAAGATTTGAAAACTTGAAAATTAAATTTTCACTTTACTGGTTATAATAGGTTAACGTATTAATAAAAACACCTAATACTTTTTCGATCACAATTTTTCTATTTAAGTAGAACTCAGCAGATTCTCCTACTTTCTCACAATAATTTCCAGTAGCAGGGAATTTTTATAAGCCGAAAAATATTTGGGAAACGTGACGTGTCAGTGGAGGGAACAGGCAAAGGCACGTGTGACGAAGCTGACGAGGGTGTCGAAAGTAAACGACGGGATTCGCGACGTGACTCCGGCGAGCACATTAGAATAACGTCCCCTGTACCCAAGCTGCTACTAATTACGCGGAATTTGTATTAATGCGGACGTTAGCATTCCACCATGGCCATCCTGGTTTCCGTTGCCACTGTGGCCGTTGGTTACGTGTCGTCGGGCCTCGTTCCCTCGTCATCATCGTTGTCGACGTTGTTGTTGTCACTATTCTATGTCAACAACACCGATACAAACGGCCTGGTTCGATGGTGGCTCGTCAAGAGACGGATAGCCGGTGGTTTTAACTGCTTGCAGGTGTCCTGTTTGGATGGTAAATCGTTTCGCTCGTTTACTTCCGCAGAGCTGTTTTCGTGATTCTTTCAACCTAAATAATTCTTTGATGTCTCTGAGAAGATATATTAATCGGTTGAATTCTATTTCACGATGACATTCTGTTACTAGATATAATTACAGATATAATTACAGTTGATACTTTATCGAGCGAAATGCTTTATTAAATGCTGGGAACCTCCTGAAGATTGAGAAGTTGTGTGGACATCCACAGAGTGTGCAGTTTTTAGCGATTAGGATATAATATGAAGAACTCAGAAGAAAGGTAATACCAGTGATAAAAGTTGGAGAAGATTGTGGATAAAGTAAACTTTAACAGTGAAATCTCTATGCTTCTGAATATCCAAATACTTTTTCCATATATAGCTTATGAAAGTTTGAGAATCCGTAACACAACTGTCTAGGTAATAATACCAGAATACAGGGTTGTTGGACTGGATGATCGAAGCAGTCCTGTTTATAAGTCGTATATGACGGAAGGAACGTGGTAGGAAAACACGGGGACAAAACGCCGTTGGTCCAAAGACCGGCTGGCATTCGTTAATGAGCGGCGTTGTTACCACTTGCTTTGAGCAATCCACGCGGCCAGGTGTGTCTGTCCGCGATCGAGGTCGTACGATTCGCAGAAAACAATCACGCTCGGTTTGAAACGACTTAGGCGTCGAAACGCGACCGGAAAACGTCTACTTGAACGGCTGAAACGGCCGATCGATATCTCGAAAAAGGTATTTCGAATTTCCGAAGACGGCCTCTTTGCTCTCCGTTCGACCTACATTCGTTTGTTCTTACGATCCCTTTGTTGCAACGCTGTGTGTAAGAAGAAAAGCTGCGATTCGAGAGAGCAAGCTTTGGTTTTTTAAGGGATATCCTGGAATATTTAGAAAGACGAATGCTAAGATATTGCGAGTGGCCTCGTTGACAGTGCCATGGTACCTTAGATGAATAATTTCGAGAAGAATTTAATGGAACGAAAATACCTTTAACATTATCTCTTCTAGTACAGAGAACAGGTTTTAATATTGCTGGCTCAAGAAATAATTATATTCGGTCTTTTCCTTTTGTGTCTTGTATATTTTGCATTTTTAATAATTGGAAGAATAGCTTTACTACTTTTTCATACGAATATTTACATTTACAATATTCACAATGATAATACGGTTTTCGTAGCACGGTATAATAATTCTGAAGTAATAACAATACAAGAATTGTACTATTCCCAAAAGATTTAACACGTTCCGTGTTATACAACGAATAAATGAATCAAACGTGAATAGGCGAAAGGAAAACTAAATAAATAATACAGAACTATATCTGAACTAGTAAAACAGGAGCATCATTTTATAACTAGTATTTCAATTGTTCTCCATCGGAGAAGGTAGAAAACGTTTGCCTAGTTTCATGAGTGACGCTATGGTTGATAATAATTCAACAGATCCGCGCGACAAGTCCGAAGATGTCGTGATACTGAAATATGCAGAAATGTTGGAGAGAAACATCGATCCGATGTTCGGTTTGAGAGGCACCGAATGTTGGGCGGCATACATCGGAAGAACCATTCGACTTTCCAAATGACTGGTGCAATCGACCTTGCAAATGGCAACGATAGCCATCCAATCTCGGTCGACACTCTCGAGAGTTGCAAAGTGGATGGTTACGAGAGCCGAAGGACATCGCACGTGTACGTTTCCGGCGACTGTTTCGATCGAGCTCCAGCTACTTCCTTCGAGTACACGCGCGACACGACGAATCAATAAACAAATCCTCTTACGAAGGAATTTCACGGTGAGAAATTTACGAAAATTGTAACTGTAACTATTGCCTTATCCCAAAGAAAACTATTCATAGGCAATATAAGTAAAATAAAACGAAGAATAAAATTACCTTTGATTTTAAAACCGAATAAACAATACATAACCACAATTGGGGCTGTTAATATGTAAACATCGTACAAAGTACATATAAAATATAACGTACAATCGCAGGAACATCGTGGATCACTGAAAACAGTTTTATCAAAATTTATCAGTCTTATCTTATACCAGTCTTTAACTTCTACAAGTTCTATTCTTATACAACTTCAATTTTATCAGGATTTTGCAGTGAATTAGTGTGAAAGTCGATTGCATGGAAAACTCGAAGGGGATAGCGAAACGATGGTAAACAGCCTTGAGCGACACGTTTACGAGAGGCTGGGCGATTATTTAACAAACCAGTCCGCGAGGACTGTATCTCACCGTTCGCAGGCCGGCACCAGCCGCGATCCTAATTAAGAGGAATGCCAGACTCACAATCCGTTTTTACGTCTTTGTGCGAGCGCAATTGTCGGCCTAGAAGGTATTATCTTTAACGAGGAATTGCGTCCAGCTCAATGATACGTCGTGGAATCTCCTCGCTACCGGGCAGTTGACGATGTTCGCGAACGCTAATCGCGCTATTAGTCAACGTGAATCTTGACCTCCGCCTTAATTAAACTTCCCGTTTCTTTCGTTTACGGACAAAATCCTCTTGTGAACGATTTCACGAGAAACACCGTGAGATGCTTCTGTCATTCGAAGAGTCGAATTCGGTAATTTTTTCTAGTTACTTTAGAAATTCTATGAGATATTTTCTGTTTTCTCAGGGACGAACGTCTCTCAGGGACGTGCCGTAATTACAATACAATAATCACAGCGTAGATATCCATACGATTTGATCCACGCTACAAATTTCTCCCAGTTTCTATACCATATATGAGATAAAAATAAATCGCGAAGGAACTGGAAGAACTAACTTCACTTACTTCCAGCACCATCCATAGAAATCAACTTATAGATATTTAAGAGCAATCCGTTTCCACTTACATCCAGGGATACCAACTCTTCCCTCTGCAAACAGAAGGCTTACACGAAGAACAAGCAGACGATCGGGGATCGTTTAGGCGTCCTTAATACGCAGATAATTCGCCGGGGGATCGAACACGACGGAACACGGACGCGTTATAATTCACGGTGTCCTTTCCGTGGTTAACACCGCGGTCTAGCCCGGAAACGGGACGTGTTCTCCTACCATCGAGAGGGGTAGCGACCGAGAGAAATTATTAGCCTAATCGCAGGGATTGATGGCGCGACTAGTAATGGGTCGGCTGAGCGACCGGCTTTCGAGCTTCCGCATCACGTTCCTGTCACTCGGCTCCACGGTGATTATGGAGATGACATTAACGTCCCCGAAGGGACAGTTACGTCTGCTGCTTCCGGCGGAGGGACGGTGACGCGTCGATTTTGCGAGCGCGATCAACGACACCTCTCTTCCTCCTCCTACTTCCTCTCTGCTAGATCTTGCGAGGAAGCGCGAAACTTTCGTCGAGTTCTACCATGAGTTTCTGTTATTGAATGAGATTTAATCACGGAGTCGCGTACGCGACGCCTGAGACGCTGCAACTCCCTCTTGGAAGGAGAACTGCTATGCTTGTAATGCGAAATCGATGACGGAAGGAAGTTTTCGACGCGCAGGATTGATCATCGTGGGATATTGTTTTGGGATTTTGGTTTCGGAAGGAAGATTATCGTGTTATAAATATGTATGTGGAATTTTTAGGCGGCTTCAGGTAAACTTGGCAAGCGAAGATTTGCGAGGAAAAAATCTGATTTATCGGAATATACTTTACTTGATGAGGATTTTTTGTAAGCATTTACTTCGAAGATCGTTAAAGGCGGATATTATTTATGATTTTGTAGGGTTCTATATCTCTGTCATTAAAATATTTGAAAACTTGGGAGTCTAGTAAACGAATTGTTTGTTACGGCTGCTTTCGGAAGATCAATAATATCGTCAATATTTCAAGGTTCTCAACGAAAATGCGGTTTATGAATAAATATTGGCCATATCGTATCGTATCATACATATCTATCCTTTTAGTTGAGAATCTTGAAATATTGTCGATATCTACATATCGATAGCAATATAACAGATATAACAGATTACGAAAAATTTCGTTCTAGCAAATTAATATCCAAGCTTTTTCTAACGAAAGCAAGATTTGTTTGAATTTCTGCACGCAGCCTCTATTCGTGGAACGAACTTTCATTGTGCGTAAAGTGCAAGAGCATGGTCGAAAAAAGCGAGAAGGAAATGGCCAGACAGGCTGGTCATGGCGACGGAAAAAATTGCGCGACGGCTTTGAAGCGACGCCATCGTTATCCGGACAGTAGCGGGCCATAATTTAATGGCAGCCGATGAACGTCGCTAATAGGTAGTTTCTTTTTTGCCGGGACCGTGTCGCGGCCGAGGATGGGTGTCGCGCGCGAGCGCGCGCCCGCCGGAAGAGAATCAATTACGAGCTTTTAGTCTCGTTAGTTCGCGCGTCGAGGTGACACGACGACGTGTCATCTTTCCTTTTAAAGATAGAAAGGCTATTAATAAATGTCACGCGTAGATAAAGTCGTCCACCTAGCGAACAACCAGCTAGATCCTCGCACACGCCACGCTCTTTCCCGTTAAAAATATTATTTAACACCTGCTGGGAATATTTTTAACCCGTGCCCTGTTAACCATCAACCTTCCTTCTATTTCCTTTTCTCTAAAAGAAAAAGTCAACTTTGAAATCGAAAACGCGAATCGTATAATATCACAGGAACTAGACGGAAACGTTTTTAATGGCGACCACGTGTGAAAGACGAGCAGATTCAGCAATAAGTCAACATGCAAGGGTGGTATACCGGTTGAAATAAATAAATTAACGTTGCACAGGAGAACGAAAATATCTGCTTCGAAACAGAGGATTAATAATCCTGTCGTTCTACCGGAAAGAGGGACGTAGGAGAGTAAGAAGGGAAAAGATAGAAGAAAATTTAAGAATAAGAAGAAAGTAGAAAATGAGGAGAAGATGAAGAAGGAAGGAGAAAGCCTGGTAGAGTGGTAAGGATGGTGAGGAAAGGAGAAGGCGTGATCCAGAGTCTCTGGAAGATGATGCACGAGCTTGCGGGGATGACAGCCGCATCCGGTACTATCCGGGACACACGGAGAAATGCATTTTCTCGGGGTTTATTTAACTGCGCCGCGCCAGACGATAGAGCGTCGCCACTGTTTCCCAGCTAATGCTTCTTACCCAGCTTTCTCCATAGCTTTTCTTTCTTTCTCTTTTGCTTCGATTCACCGTTCACTGTTCCGTCAGAGTTTGAACAGAGCAAAATACCGCACCGCGAGAGGATGACGCACTGGCAGTTGAAATTGTCAGATATAGTATTAAAATTAGAGAGAAAAGGCAACTGTTATTTTAAAAAAAAAAAAAAAAACAGTTGTTAAAATGAAAGCACAAACCGTCGCGAAACACTTATGCTCCAAATTTATAGTTGAACAAACAAAAAGATCGTTACACATACATGTGTACGTATAAGTATTCAGACATTGTGTTCTGGGAAATGTAATTCAGCGTTTCACCGACATCGCACCTATCTTCATTAAACGGCTAATAACGCTCCCGATACGTCGTCAACCCTGTCGAGGCTCTCCATAAATCTTTCACCGTTGCATGGACGATTTTCCGCGAAGCCTCGTAAACACGTGATCCGAGGGAGGAATCGCGTGGCGATTTAATTGCGAGGCGGCGTTACACGACGAGCCGTCGACAGGGCCCTCTCTAAGCTCGTTTATTTCTGGCCACGGTGCTGGTTACTCGCATGTTAAATGTTCTGTCTGCGTTCGAGGATCGGTGCGGCATCGTCGTGTCAGCGGCGTTCACTGGCTGATTCGTTCGATTAACGTCGGGGATGGCAACGTCTGTTTCGCGGCACGATCAAAGCGGTTCGTAGATCCTGTCTGACGACGACGACGACGACGACGCGACCGCGTCTTTTCTCTGTTGCATCTGGACCATTTGCCCGGTCGTTTCGGTGGCCGGTTTTTCGGTTCTCGTTCCCAGAGGATGGACGCGGGTGCACGTGTTTAATAAGGCCGGGAACAAATTGACGCGAGTAAATCAAACGAGCCAACGCGGCTATTTGTTTTTCGGAATCGTTCCGCTCGTTGGATGGAAAGGGAGGAAGAAGGAGGAGTGGTTCTCGGATGAGCACAGTAACCTGTTTGTCTGACGGGAATGCTGATGGGGTCAGAGGAATATTTAAAGCTTGACAAATGTACCGCTTTAATCCTGGCGGGATGGTTAGCGGTTAATATAGACTTCCATAGCTCTGACCGTTTTGACGACTCGATTAAACACCTGATGACATCGATGTAATTAATATATTTCTCTAGAAACCAAATAATTAGCCTTTTGAAGATCGAATTTTTTCAAGTTATGTAGGAAAATTTTTTAGAAACACACCTTTTTTTAGTCTTCTTTTGTAAAAAGGGTATAGTACAACTAAACCTTCAGATCAGAATTTCACCGACGATGAATACTGTGGCTATGATAACGATTGCCACATCAGTTACAGCATCTACGTATTAACTAATTAGGTCGAAGTAGATTAAATCTCGTATCATATAGTAGTACTTTTATACGATTTTAAAAACATGATACTCGTTTGAAAAACGTTTCATTGGCAAATGAGGTTACGTGCCAGTACTTTTTCGTATGTACATTTATCGTTTAACGAATTTAGTTACGTAAAGCATGAAAGGATTAATCAATAAAATCTCCCAATTTCGCTTCCATAGCACATGTCTCAAATAACATCTGAGTTTTATCATCTATTCTATAACCATTATAACTGCCTTGTATAAACTCCAATTAAGAGCAACAATTTCTCATTATCAGGTATACATATAATTCTAAAAATATCGAACCGACGAATTAAAATAATCGGAAACCATGATCGAGGTTCGACGAGAGACGAACATCAGGTTGGATTTGTTTTTCTTTTTTTTTTTCGGTGTCGCGAATTGGGACGTTGTTAACGTTGTCGAAGACTTAATTGCTCGTTGGAGAATTCCTTTGAACTTGTACGTGAGCTGGGCTCATTGTGCGCGTGTTCGTCGCCAGTACACGCCGCGGCGTGCGTCCCTTTCATAAAATTCGTCACGTTCCGGTTTATTACGATTCAATCTCGGGGAAACGCCGGTGCTCTTCGCGACGACAAAAGACGCAGCTCGAGCCGCATGCGAGCAGACGGATCGGGGAAATTCGCGACTCGTTCCCCGTTCGCTACGTGACGAAATAAACGCGTCCGCCTCTGCATCGGGTTCGTTTTATGCCTGCTTGTTTCTCGTAGTCTGCACGATGACGTTCAATTGTGAATTAACATTTCGAGAGCCAGAATGAAAAGACGTTTAGAACACGTGAATCCTCTGCATAATTTTTGCGTTGAATCGGCGAAAGAAACGGCAGAAGAGCGCATAAGAGCACATAAGAGCGCATAAGAGTTCTCGTGAAAGAGAATTTTATACGATTAAAATATGTAGAACGTTTGGGTTAAGCATTAAAGGTGGCCATTGTTACCATTATGCTCTTTAGAATTCGTTTCTACCATTTTTAATGTTATAAAATGACGTTCTTTTAAATAAAACTTCAACCACACGTACTTTCTTCAAAACTTCATGTATTTAACGAAAATTAATTTTATAGAGGGAATTTCATGCATTCATCCCGTCGTTTAATTAGTTTCAATTTTATTTTTTCAACGGCTTCTGACGATTTTGTTTGAATTTAATCTTTGGTAGAAAAATCGGCTGAATATTCTGATTATTCGTATCGACTGGAGAGCGAAATTCAAATATTTCTCTTGTAATACTTGGTGATATTTGACGTCCAAATTGGTTTTGCAATTAAATTTTAACGAATGAACCGCAGATCTGATTAAACGACACGTAAAGTATAAATTATTAAAAAACTGGAGAAGATATTTTTTCTCGAGATATTGAAGCAAGAACAGTTGTACAAAGAGAATATATAGTAGATTAAGAATAAAAGGAAGGACAGTTCCTTTTGGATAGGGACACGTGTTTGCGATGCAGCGGACCAAGAACGTCAGAAATGGATCGTTCGCAGAGGGAAATCGCTTTTTAACGGCTTCGAAACGTCGAAGACGCGAACAAATAATGTGCGAAGCGACGAGATCTGTGGAAGATGGCGCTCGCCACGGAAGCGACCTGAGAACGAAGACAACCGGAAGCCCATCTGTTCGCTCTATTTCTCTGCGTAATGACGCGTTGATGGCTCGATATCGCGCCATACTGTCGTAAAATGTTCCCAGTGACGTTTAATTTTCTCGTTGACAACCAACAAAATATAACTTAGGTAGGTAAACGAAACTTCAATAGTAGAATATCGTGAAATTTTCTACAGAATTCTCGAACTAAATATGTTTCCTCTCGAGAAGAAAACCAAAAAATTAGAAGAACAGATACTCGTACATTTCGAATTGATCGAAACACCGAAGTTGGTCTACTTGAAAACGTTGATTTATGTACCGAGTGTGTTGTTTGCTTTCCAGCACGAAATCACGTTGAAGTTTCGTGTTGGTGGATAATCATCGACCGATTAGAGTGTTGTTAAATGATGAATCGCACAAAACCACAATGAAACATCAATATTCCGCGCAAATATTTTGAAAAGAGCAGGATTTCTTTTGTAAAGCTGAGATTCACGATTATCTCGCTCGTAGACGTGTCAAAGCGATCACACGATGAATTATGCAAATTCATGAGCATTTGCAATAACACTGGCGCCGAGACGACGATGTATACAGGATTATTCAAAATAAATATTACATTTTAGATAGAAGTAGTTTCCTTGGAAGATGGTTTGCTATACAGCTTCGTCTTTTCAACTTTTTACAATTAAATCTCTTTCAGACAGCCTTATTAAATTAGCAATTTTAATCATGGATACGCCATGCTATCTTTCATGCGCCTGATAATAAAATTATGACCTCGTTGAAAATCTTTCAACAGCTCAAACTTTTGTTAATATTCTGACGAGTTGAATTGTACGGGACACGTGTCAACTGGACGGAGATTGAGGTTTCCGAAAATCAAAGCAAACCTTGCGAACCAAACTGAATCCCGTTCCAGCGATCCAGATCGATCGTTGGGATCGCAACACGGCCGACACGTCGGTCGACGAAATTTACTATTCGCTGATCGGGAGAGGTTAAACCTTCATCGAGTCATATCTCGTCTCAGGATTTGGCCGGGCGTTCGTTCGTCCCTGCTCGCTGTCGTTGTAACTTGCAACGAGCTGTCGTGCTGCCGCGACCCGGAACTGGCCAACACAATGTCGGCCCCGCTCACTGCAATTTACTGCTGATGGCAGGTAATTCCGACGGCTGATAATCGCGGCAGCATCCGGCGACCGACTGATCCGCACAATAAATACGGATACCTGGCCAGTCGGTGATTAATGATCGCCAAACGTTGGTTCACCTACGAATTTCCAATATTTGCGACTTTCTTGAATCGTTCGAATCTTCGCATTATGAGGACCCTCGTAATTGTCTCCATTGCGATCATCTGCATAGCCTTTCTCTTTGTTCAGGTAAGAATATAGTACATAATTCTCGTAATTCTCGTAGTTGGTGTCTTTGTTTTTGAAGATGATAGGAGAAGAAAATATTATAAGAAAAAGGCTAGTGAATTTACCAGTCTCGCTCAGTTAATATTGTAACGGGTACTATACTTTAGATGTTTTATATATATTTGGGTATTACGTGCATTATATATAGCTTTGCATCTTTAAATTTCCTATAAATACACGAAAATGATAGTTATCGTAGATTTAGATGTCGTACGATGTACATCCACGGAGTCCAATCGTAATAAAAGTACATTTCCAGCATTTTCGTGTTCACGTAGGTACCATAGAGATACGATAACGTTCTACGCGAACGTGAATGCAACATTTGTTTGTTATCGTTCTATAAGAACTGAAGACATTTTTAGCTTATAGAAAATTGGCTCTCTTCTTAACAGACCGAAGCAGTTCCCCAATTGCAAATTGTGGATTTGATGAACAAATTCGGTGGCCAGGACTCGCTGCTTCGCACCATGACGTCTCTGATGAGTTTGTACACGAGGCTGACTCAAGAGTTTGAGACACTGATCAGACAAGGGAAAAGCGTCAACCAAGCCATTCCAGAGCTAATAAAACTGCTACCAAGTATGATGTCGTAAATTTCATGTCGGCCGGCTCGTATCGTGTCAACCTTGGCCTCTACGTAGATTCGATGCAATAAAAAGTAGAAACGCGGAGAAAGTGAATTTTTTTATTCGATAACCGCGAATGGAAGATGAAGTGGTTGGTTCAGACGTGGCTGACCTCGGTCGCCGGGAAAGATAGCGAAAATTAAAATTTCAAGGTGAGCATGGAGTTGGAGTTGTAAATTAATGCGGCGCGAATCCAGTGGTAGAGCAGGAGGAAGGATGATGCTTGACTATCTTTATGAACGGTTATCGAAGTGGTCTCGAGCGGAATCGGCGTGTTGATTGGATGGGAGCTCGATCAAACGACGCGACTCCTCGAGACTCCACGTGGTGCGCGCCCTGTGTTCGCGATCGAGATCGCGACCGCTTTGCGTACAGTCGGCTGAAGAGTTCCTTCCACTTCCACTTTCACTCTGGCGATATGTCTAGAACCTCTTGCGTCAGATACGGAAATATATATTTCAGAAAATATTGAAGTATCCAATTTTAGTATTTATCACTTGCAGGATGAAATCATGGTACTTGAGTCGGGAACTTAAATTGAAGATTTACGTCAACACGATGAAATTAAGCAATTTAACTTGCTCGAGTTCGATCTTCAACTAAGGAATAATTTACAGGAATCGACATTTACTATTCCACATTTATATTTCGAAGTCCTCTTGGTTACTCGTTTCTTTTTTATATGCTCAAACCAGTGTATACAAATTCAGCTGTGAAGCGATTTACAAATACGGCCGTGTCTGTGTTATCGCGTATCGCAAATTGCGCGCGGATAATCGAAGGGACTGGATCTCTGACGAATTCTAGCGAAAATTTTACGATGTCGGAAAAGCGAGCCGCGAAATCAATTTAGCGAAACAGCGGCTGCGTGTCGGATAAAATAGCGACGACGGATCTCCCGGGAAATTTAGAACTCGACCCTTCCAACCCCTTGCGTTCCTATTTTTCCCGGGGTTGACGCGAATCGAACAACACGGACATTGAACTTCGCCGCGGTTCAACGACTAGTTTCGTCGACTGTACCACGCGTAACCAGGTGCAACGCGACGCTCAGACGTTCTGGAGCACCTACCACTCGGCCGCGACTGCGGAGGGTAGGTAAGAGGGTAGGTTGCAATCCCCGTCGCGTAGTCTGCCACTCTCAATGCCGCGCTGGTAATAACGAACTCTGAGCAAAAAAAAAAACGTCAGCGAGTTTTCGCGGGGAACGTTCCTTCCTTAATTCGACGATGCTATTGTGGATACTAGACGGGTTTGGAAACGTGGTACAGGGGGTAAATCTTTTATACCGGGGTGGAGGGATTTATTGGAGTAGATAATAGGGAATATGAATGTTGCTTACCATTTGTTTGTTATCCGTTTAGTTTGGCAAGCGAGTAGCGTTTAACGTTAACGTACAAATTTTCTTCGCGCTTTTTAATAACCTTCAATAACAGTTAGATTAATACAAATTAAATACGGTTAACAAAGTGTACGAAATATGCGTAGAATTCCATAATAGAAGTGATACGCTCATAATTTCTTCAATAATATCTTAACAAGCAAGTTTTTATATAACTGGAGAAAAATTCTTGAAAAATTTGAAATCAACAAAATGATTTCCTAATTTCACGTGGACTACGTTATATTTCAAAAAGGTGCTTAATATCGACGTCAAAGAGTGATCGAACAATAAAATGAAATCAAGAAATTTGCTTCTTGACACAATTCCATTAAACCAAATAATTTCCCTAGAACGAATTAGATTATGTTTCCACGAAAGTTGCACATTAGCTTTCAGATTTAAACCAAAGCTACTCTGGGTACAAATATCTAAGATATTTCTGAGTCTGCGTCTGCAAATCCTAATATTCCAACAATTCGATTCACGACCATGTAACGATACTTAGAAGCTACGCAATTTAAACAAACGACTCGGTTCCTTCGGTGGAGGATCAGGAACGAGGAGATGGTATAGGGAATGGGAAACGCGTCGCAGGTGCAGTCTGCGAGCAAGGACGAGGACGGTGGTTACAGGCGGATGGGAGCGGGCACGATGTTAAGCTCAAGGGTGGAAGAAACCTCGTACGGAGGGGGTAAGCGAAGTCTCGTTAAAAATACACGCGTGACAAGATCCTTTACACGGCGCGACTTGGTCGCGTGCTGCAGCCGGAGAGGCTGTTTTATGGCCCAGCACTCGTTAGTAATTGAATACTTCGCCGAGGAGGAAACGCGCCGGCCGACATTGTTGTTCGTGGCTTCTGTCTCGCGCTATTCGCTCAGCCACGCTAAACGCGACGATACTCGCACCTGCTCGATGTTCTACCATCGCTTTTACAAGGAGATTTCTGGAGAAAGCGTGCTATGTCTACTTTCCTATGTGCTAACTTGCTTGTAGACTTTCTTTGAAAGCAAATTGTAGAAAGTGGTGAATTAGTAAACTTCTTAAACTTTGCGCTGACATTGACAGGATAAAAAGTCTTTGCCAAGGTTCATAAAGACTGAGTTTTGTTTGTGAGTCCTTTGAGAGGAAATTCCTTTGTTGTATAGCTTATGACGCTATACGGTGCTAGCTGTAGGTGCAAAACTTTTGTCTAATACATGTACCAATTTCTATGCTTGTATTGAATCTATCCGAAATGATCGAACAGATTTGTTTTTTGTTCAAAAACAGTTTTCCCAAAGACAAACAACATTCGAGGCATTGTTTCATTGATATAAAATACCTGGTTTGGTTTACGCTTAGAGTCTTTCTGCCTTTTCCCTGAGTGAAATTTAATGGAATTATAGTAAAGTCATCAGTATCAGTGAAATTGTCAAAGTAGTTAATACATACGAAGTTAAAATACAAAATGTACCTTTTTCATTACTCCGACGGCAGAAGAAGAAGAAGAAGAACGTTTTCGCGTTTCAGGGAAACATTAGGCTCGGTTTCGAGCGTGGAAATTCGATAAGGGCAGCCCGCCTGACCGGCCAATAATTCTGCGGCGATGCTTTTGCACAGACTTCCGGCGAGTCGCGATATATCAGTCCGGCCGAGGCAAGCCGGAACCGGAAACCGTCAATCATAGGACTAAGTTAACGCGGAGTCCGCTCTACTCGCTCAGAGAACCGCCGCGCTATATCGTAACGCGAACTATTTTATGGACCCTTCTCCATCTCCCTTCTACCACCCACTCTACCTGGTTCCTCCTTCCGTGTCGAGCCGCCTTTCCTCTCATTCCCAAACGTATACACTCACGTATACCCACAAGCCATCGTCATCCCCCTAAAATATACTTTCGAACATGGAGCATCGATTTTTTCATAAATAACCGCCCACCTGGCTACCCCTAGCCGGTAAATCTCTCAATCTGGCTATCCTCATCCCTAAACTGCGTCTGGTTAATTCCATCGGACCGCTGTAAGCCTGGATATTGGGGCGGAATCTTCCCGGAGCAACGTGTCTCCGCTTCTAACGGCCTATGTTACGGTTCTTTGATGTACAGCCCAGAATTTTTATATCGGTTATGGTTGGCAATATGTAAGAACGTTTCCAGGGATAGAATATGGGTTGAAGATTGGCTAAACTGGGTAGGAGGGTTATAAATGTGTTGGAGTCGACGAATATGGTTAACACACTCATTGTTACGAAACTATAAAAATTATTTATTATCATGCGACATACGGTAATATTAGGTAATGAAAAGCTGACACCAACGTGTTAGGTATTGAGAAGAAACAGGGTACGAGTAATAACCAATGAATATAAACCTACAATATTACAATATTCTAAATAAAAAGAGAGAAACATCGTGGAAGAATTGAAAAAGTAATATATGATGGATTCGAAGAAGAAAAGTGACGTTGATTTTTTGATATCTGAACGAAACGAAGGTGAAAGAGCGTTGATTACGGAGGAATATTCGTGGGAAATTGAAGAAGTTGGCGCGTGGTAGACCTGGGTTTGATCTATCAAGGAACGTGGCCTGAATAATTGCGCCGATGGGCTCGGTTTTCCTTCGCAGGCTGAAAACGGGCCGTGCTATTTTCTTGCTCATAAAGGTCGAAATTTTACGGAGCGTTTTACGCCCGGTCATTAGCGAAATCGGTGCGGCGGTAGCTTACGTTCTCGCTTTTACGGGCAACCCTTCCGCCTCGGCCACACTGAGAAAATAAAACCAGGGCGTCTCGTAGCCGTTTCACTTTTAATAGAAACTCGGTCCGTTCATCGTCCGAACGAAGAATATAAAAAGGGAAGTGAAAAAAGGGGTAGGAAGTGCGCGTATAACGTAGTATCTATAGGTTGTCGATACTGTGTTGCACGCTTAGAGCGTCGTTGACGTAAATAGAGTGCGGAGATCGTAAGTTAAATACGATCGAGCCTACTCGAAGGCCCGTCTCGAGAGAATGGACCTTGCACGTGACGGCTGTTCGTTCTAGCAACCATAGAACCTTACAACTTCGCCTAAGCTTTCTTTTAACGCGTCTTGTTTTTCTTGGAAAAACAGTATTTTCTTTTAATTCCTCAATTTCAACTTTAGTTTAAAAAAGTTGCAGTGTAGTACAATTTCGACGCTAAATAAAACTATAGTTGGATGTATTAAAATAGTTCCGAAGCATAAAAATATAATATATGGTAACACGATATAGGATAAGATAATTCAATGACTTGTAACGCTGGAGTTATTAATAATAATTGGACATATGTAATGTTCTATATTTTTCCACATTAGAAAGTTCATTTTCCCATTTGTCTTTATTTCATATCTCTGCATTTTGAAATCCTAGTGGTCTTGATTGTGACATTTGAACTTCGTGTCAACAATTTGCTATAAACAATCACAGGAAATTCCTATTCTTACAATAGTTTACCAAAATGAGCACGTATGTTCGAACAAAATACCAAGTTTCGTTTCCACGTGGCGGATCCGTGACAAATTTGTAGCGACATCGCGTCGGTACGTGGATGAGAATGAAAAAACCCATCCGGGTACCGGTCTATCCAGGATGGCTTCTTGAAAAACGGTGATCCCCGGATTCGATCCGGCGGTATTCAATCGGATACCATCTCTGTCGCTAATCCCACTTTTGATGGAAACAAAATTGGTCGGTGCGGTGCGGCGTGCCGGGGCCCGGGGGCCGATACAATATTCGCGTTAGGACGTAAAGCGTCGTTTCCAAGTGTTCCCTCGGCTGAAATATTGCGACGCGTCGCGCATACGCGATGCCCCCTTGCGTATTATGTAGATACCACTGAACTGGAAATAGCAATAACGACCGCTGGATCGGTGACATTTCTGCCTTTTCCCCTCGTCCAACCCCCTCGCAGCTCTGGCTTTATACCCTCTATCTGCCAGCTCGTGTATGTGTTTATTTTTTTCTTCTTTTTTATATCATTTTTCAGTTCACAATGGGTTCAGGTTCGCGACAGAAGGTTAGCCGAAGCGTCCAGCCTCGTCACGAGTCTCCTCGTATTTTTTCCGGGTCACGTGAGTTACGAGGCTCGGCCGCGAAACAGTGGTTAAAGGCGGCGGACTCTAATTCTTCCTGGGCGGACGTTAACAGCCCTGAAAGGATAACCACGTAGCAACGGTACGTGATACAAGATACCGGTGCTGGCTATCTATAATTCATGTAATCAATTGGCGAAACGAAACGATAACTTAGCCGCGGTCCGCCATTCGCTTTTACGACCGTTTCATCCTGCCAGGGACACACTTCCGTGATGGTCGTCGGTTGTAACGTTTATCGGCCAAGCCATGACTCCTCCGGCTAACCGGGACGATCCCAAGAAATTAATAGTTCACGGGATAGAATCCTTCGATGTCGGTTTAATTACTTACTCGCGGTAAACGATCCTGATTCGATTTGACGGTTTTCAAACGGTGGTTGAGATATTGACACAGGGGGATTGTGGCGTTCGTGGATTACACCGGACCCGAGATACCCAGTCTGCTTGGCCTATGTCGTCTTTGGGTTAATAAGATTCGTGGTTGAGATAACTCTGAATTATGATGGATTTGGGTTCCGCAATCGTGATTGCTCGGCTTCCTAATTAGATTAGGCGACCTTAGATTTCAGAATGACAGAGAATAATTGATAAGAGATTCCTTCGCTTATAAAAATCCCGTTTTATTCTTTTGAAGGTAAATTTTCATTCATCGGACTCGTATTTATCAATGCGAGGATAATTGAGAAGACAACTTTTTTAACGAAGAATGTTCTGCAGGAATGATAGATTGATAACAGATTAATATGCTAAGCATTTATAATTTACACTATGTAGCATATTTGGTATTCATAGGATAGTATGCTTCTTCGAAAATCGATGCGTAGTACTTGGTGAAAATTCTCTTGCTAGACATTCCATTATCAAAATATTCTTCCTCCACTATCTACGATCTTCTCCCTATTATAGGTATTCTAAATCAATTCTCTCGCCGTCGATATCACCCGAAAAAGCAAAGGAAATTTCAGGAACCTGCCGCGTTACCTTTTACACCTTCCCTTATTTATCCAGGAAAGTCGATCAAAATCATTGCTTACATTTCGAGCAGGCGGTCGAAACCACGGTTTTCTCATCAAACAAACAGATAAATAAGATTCGCGGATCGGAGGGTGAAGAGGCTGACCCGTGGCAGCGCAACGGAGGGAGCGACGGCCCAAACTTCCAAGGGGAGAACGCAAGCGAGAACGCGTGGCCCGCAAAAACGATCTCTCGAGGGTAAGAAGGTACAAAGGCTGACTAGATGAAGCGCACGGGTATCTAATTCCGGTATCACGGGGGGAAGGAAGGAGCCGGTGTACTGCGAAGGTTCGCCAGATGACTTTCGAGACTCCTTCGCCTCGGTTCTTCCTCATCATCGTAAAGTTTATGCCACGCCGTGTTGTATACGCTCGGCTGCGCTATTACAGCCGAAGGGTGAAGGCGGCAGAGGCTGGTGGCCGCTTCGAGCAACGGCAACAGCAGCGAAAGGAGAAAGGGGTTGAAACGGGAGGATGGAAAGGGTGGCTCTGGTGTGGTAGTCTGCGAGGCGGGCACGTACAGCTTTCGAGGCGGTACGAGACGCAATTTCAGCCGGCTCTTTATGGACCATCACAGACGACGACTAAACTTCGGAGGTGGCCATCTTCCTCCTACAATGTTAACTATATTCCCCTCTAGCGGAGAGACGAAGAGGAACGGGGGCAAAGGAAAGGAAGGGTGAAGTCGACGGTGGTGATGGTCGTAGGCACGGAAAAATTAGCAGGAAATTCGAGACGACCGGGATGAAACGTAGAATACAATATCCTCGTGGCCGCGAATAGGAAAACAATAGGCAGCCTCGAGCTCGAGACCGGTATAATCTTATTACCCGGTAAAATTACGCGGAAATCCTGCTTGCTTCGAGCGAAGAAACCAACCGAGTTCACGGACGAACATCCTCTTCGTTTCAACTCTCTTCGTTTCACCCTTACGTCCCTTTCACCTGGCTGCCCTCTGTCTGTTTCGAGTCGTCTTCTCACCTTCTTTTCTTCTTATGCGTCCTCTTTGCCTCGCATGGAAAAACGTTTTGCTTTCCAGGAATTCGCCTCTTCGCCAAGGCGGATCTCCACCGGTGGCTCGCGTGCGTTAACTCACGCAATTTCGACGCGCGATTTCGGCGAAAGCGAATGTGGCCGGTATTGTTGCCGTTCCCAGGATACCCAACCACCGTACGAGCTGGAAAAAAGGTAACCGTATTTGCATGAAAATATGTGCAGCCGTTTCGAGTTCTCTGAAATTTCTATGGACGGTGAATGAACCTGCCAGCCTATACCAGTGCAGGAAGCACGCGGAAGGGAAATAGGTGTGGCCGCGAGTTCGATTCGCTTTTGCTAACGAGACACGCGTTATTTGATCTTCAAACGTGTCGTCGTTTGACGGGACACAATTTCAGTGACACGAACAGCGGAATAAATTTTTTGTAAGTATAGCGTGTCCGTGAATTTCTCATGGCGATATCAGTGACTTAAAGCTGCGTAGAATAATTTTGTTAAACAAGGCGAGTTATTAGTTTTTGAGCGACGTTATCCGGTTCTAGCAGAGGAATATCAAAGAAGGAATAAATATAGACGGACGTTTTATCGTAATTAAATAGCAATTTAGAAGTCCGGTAATTCCGCCACGAGTTCCTAGTGGTCTAATTGATGAACGTTGATAGTCTTGACTAGTTTGCACAAGCGTACTCGAGGAGGCAGCTGATAGTTTCGAATGCCTGCTAGTAATTCAGTGGATGAAAAGACGGTTCGGTTTATATATCTTGCACGTACACGCGATCTCACGAATTAAATGTAATTTTACCCTGCTCCTTTTGCATCGCGTGCGTAAACAGCGAAACTTTATCGTTCGTTTGGTTTAACTGTATATTTGCTTCGGACTTTCCTTTTCTACCAACTTGCTCTGTTTGAATCGACCGAGTAAGCTCGCGAATTTCGCGCGTCTATTCAACGGAATTTCAAAGTAAATAAGCCGAGTTATCTCGGATAGAGGGAACCGCGTAAGTATTATGTATGTAAGTGAAGTTACGAACTTTGGGAGCGATCGTTCGGGAATCTGTTCCTTTAGAAGGATACAGTAAAAAAGTACTTAAAAGGTGTCATAAATTAGATAGCTTTAGGTACCACGTTGTACAAAAAAAAAAAAAAAAAAAAAAGGGAAATGAAAGTTCAGTAGTAAATTTTACAAATTACGAATTTTTTGATTATCATATTTAACGTGAGATTGCAAAATTGTGGGCAAGAAGTCTATAACTTACAACTTGTAACTTGTAAATTCATTAATATTACTATAATTGGTAAATCGTTGTGCAAGAGGTCGATATTGTTCAAACTTAACATATATGCATTTCTTGTTAGAATTTTTACATTTATAATTACCTTTATTTCCACATTTTTACCATTACGGGACGAAAGTTTTAACGTGTTTTTAATTAGGATTTAGTTCAAACAGGGCTTCCAGTGAGTTTAATCGCGAAGAAATTCCTCGTAGTTTTGTTTTTTAAGGTCAGTTTCGAAGTTTCACAGATCGACTTTAAAAGGTTGTACGGAAGGGGAAAGGCTTCTCTAGTCACGAAATTTTGCGAAGCTGGAGAGCCATAGGTCGTCTGGACGCGACCTAATAAACTCGTTGGTTTCACGGGTGAAACCGGTCGAAGTTCGATGAACGACACTCGAAGTGGAGTCAGCCGGAAAACGAGCTTTCAACGGGCTAGCCGTGGTGTCGTTCGAAAAGAAGAGTAAAAAAGGAAAAAAGAAGAACGATCGGGGGTCGACCATAGTACTCGTGATGAAAAAACAGCGTCGCGATCTTCCTTTATCGTAAATCCTCCGATCGAGACGTGCTCAAGTGGTCATCTTGAGCGATCCGAGGCCGAATCACTGAAAAACGGGGTCAATAATGTGAAAACGGCCGGGTTCCCGGCGTTCGTTGTAAATTCGACGTGGAAGTCGCGAGTTGACGCCTTGTATATATCGATTATCCGTTTAGCTGGCCACTGCAATGCACCAGTCGCTTTCTACGCCCGAACCCTCGTCAATTTGCATTTCACGATCTTCCACACTGAATGATAACCGCGTGCGATTTACATTCTGCCTAGACTCTGTTTTCTCGGTCCTTTTCTTCTGTTACTTGCGCTACACGTTGTTACTTGTTACTCGGATTATCTCGTGCGTTCTACAGATCGTACTTTATTCGCTGCGAATATTTAAACATAAACAATTCCTTTTTCCTTTTTCGACTATCTCTCTCTCTAGAACTAAGCTTTTTTTCTTCCTAACGTTGATATTCTCATTGATAACGTTGATATCGCGTTAAGTACGCACCGACGGCCATAAATATCGAGATATTTACTCATTGCCTAATACTTATGAAAAATTCCCAAAAGACGAAATCTTAGATGTGAAAATCCAAGCAGCTTCATGTTATATTGTGTGTACAGAAACTCTAAGGATCTTCAGGACAAGGAGGCAAGCTGTACACGATGATGCGAATCGCGAATTCGCATTTGCATGAATTCCATAGCGAAACAGTTTCGGCTGGACTAATATCGCAGCGAGCCAGTAGAAAGTTCCCTTGCTGGTCAGACGCGCTCGATGCTGTGGTAAACGGAGGTACTCGGATTCGTTGTTGTTAGTACGGGGATTGAAGCCATCGGGGTTTGGCGGATCGCCCGTTATTGCAGCGGTGAAGTTTCGGTCCAGATAGCTCTCTCGAACCAGGTAGCATCCGAAATTACGAAAGCATTACCGTAGACAATTTGGAAAGCAACGTGTGCACCGCGGCTTATTTAACGTACCTGCGGAAATTAATCCTCCTTCTACTTGCTTATCGTCTATAAGTAGAATCGGTGAATTCGATTTTCATCGTACATTAGAATTGTTCGTAGAAGAGAATGGAGTTGTGGTCACGTGTCATACTCAAACGAGTCTTCTGGGACGATTTACCAGAACGTTAAATATATTCCTTGTGAATGAACGGCTTGCATTAAGTGGAGAGAAGATTCTCGAGAGGTTAAATCGGCACAAGATACGTATTACGTTCAAACAAGCAATGGATTACGGGGAAAAATATTTGAGAAAGTCACAGCTATTTTTCCACGGTAATTCTTCGAGTTTGAGTTGAAGTCTGAGCTCGCTTAGCGTTAGATGTTCCTTTGATAGTATTAGTAGATTTTCCAGTTCATGTTATGCTAATTTCACGCGACGTCAACCTTATAACACGATCATGAGCGGAATGGCATCATCGTACATTATGGTTCTATCGGATAATCTTACCAATCGTCATCGAACGACACTCAATATGTAATAGTGTTATTGGAATGAAAGAGGACCTGAATATAGAAGGAACGAGAAATACGGAAATCGATCGGATCAGAGGAAAGAGCTGGATGTTTCTGGTCGGTAGTAGTGGTAGCCACGATGTCGAGTAATCGACGTGAATTTGAAAGTTTCGAGGGAAGAGTATGTCCCGTCAGAAGAAACCGCTTCTCAGGAAGTTCATCGATATTCGCCCGCTTTCTGCCGTGTTTTCCTGCATTCGTCGATTTTATGGGGAACCTCTGTCGATCATATATCGTTCGGTAATATACCTACAGCAAGCGATTTAGGCGTCAATATTCGAACGTTCCGAAAACTGTGGGCCACTCAGAGATCGAAATCCTCGATAACTTCTTTGAAGTCGAAATGGAATGGATCAGAGAGCAAATGGGAAAAAAGTGGAGTAGAATCCCATTAGTGTACCAAAGGTTGATATATAATATATAATACATAAAAGGATATAAGTCAAAGTGTCCTTGAACGAAAATAAAATCAAGTCCTTGATCTTTTCTCTAAACTGATGATTACATATGGTGTGCGAAAATATGAGAAGCGTAACTTTAGGTCAGATGGATCAGGAATGTGAACTGCCATGTTGAAACAGCAGACGAAGTTTCATTGAACAAGAAACGATGGAATTACGGAAAAAACAGGGAAACAAATAAAAGGGATGGAGAAAGGTGATGGAGGGCCGAGGGTACAGCCGTGTTTCGCCCGCGCGGCGGGGGAAACAATAAATGGCTGCGCTTATAACGAGCGCGATACGGCCGAACATCGCTGCAGGTTGGAATCATAAATCCATGGGGGATTAGTAAATATGCCTACCGGGCGGTGCGTGTTCGTTTCGAACCAATGGAAGGAGCACAGTGTTGCGTAGAGTTTGTTGGAATTTAGCGGGCAAAAAGGCAGAGATTAAACCGGGGATCGACCATCCTCTGGACTGTTGCTTAACTTGCCCGCTTTAAAAATGACGTTAGAGGCGGTTTATGGCCGGCGAAAGGGCTCAGGACCCCTTTGTTCCGACTCGATGGACGATTATGCATTGATCTGTCACGCAAACTGTTCGTAC
Organism: Bombus pyrosoma; assembly: GCF_014825855.1. NCBI lineage: Eukaryota > Metazoa > Arthropoda > Insecta > Hymenoptera > Apidae > Bombus > Bombus pyrosoma. The sequence continues at coordinate 5,572,720 of NC_057774.1, forward strand.
TCGTCGAAATATTCTTCGTTGCGATCAATTGGCGAATCATTTTGTAAAGATATAGGAGGGATTCGGAAATACAAAAGTTTACTTTATTCACACACAACAGCTATACATATATATTACACACTGAAGACCTCGAAAACCTACTCGCACGCACGCTTGTTGTCAACCGTCTCCTCCAGATGCTTCTAACGACTGCCAATCGTTTTTTGTCCCAACTAAGGCCTGGACGGACGCCTTCTGACGCTTACACACACATTCACATGTACAGCGTAAATGTATCATCTTCCTAACACGTTTCCTGATTAAGTATTTAAATGAAAGAAACATGATATATGTAGTACTGGTATTGTCTGTAAAAATTACAATGAATTTTGAAAACGGATCGTGAATAGTGTCTGAGCTCAAAGATGAAGTAGCTGGCTATAGGAATGCAAATTAGCGCTGCTACAGGCCAGAGTAAATTATCTTCTGAGATATTTTATTCTTTTCTATCCTTTGATGTTTAACATCCCGGCATTAAATTATATTTGTCTACACATTTTTTGATTCGACATTATATTTCCGATTGCTACATTTGTACTATTGTATTTGTAATATTGTCACAGACAAATATCGACATCAGGTTGTCTTCATAATAAAATCTAGTTTCTTTCTTTGTAATTTCTAAATACAAATTACATATAATGTTTCGATATTTTACGTCAGACGTAATATCGTTGCAGCAGCGAACGGCGAACGATCACTTAAGTAACTACCAGAAGAATCATAAAGCCAGGGATGAACGAAAGAATAATGAAAGTAATCCGACACACTCCACAAATCGTCTTCCAAATCTTGCGACGAGGAAATTCGTTGAAACGTGGGGAGAAAGGTAGATAAACAATTGGGAAAGGAGGGTTGGAGATCGAAGCTCGGCCCTCCCTCGTCCTTGGCATTAACTCTCATCGGGCGGACTCTGTATATATATAGCGGCAGGGCCACGTCGAGGGGCGGATGTATCCCACTTCCAAGGTCGTTTGCACAGGAAAACGTCGTAGTTGATGTTAATTCACGACGTCAACCCCCGGTGGATCATCAAGCCCATTAGTCGCGCAGCCTGGCGAACCTCCTGGCATGGAAATGGTCTGTTTACAGGATAACGGTTCACTGCGTTTAATTTAGCAGGTTCTCCTCGCCCAACGGAGACGACGACGTTGACAGCGTCGCATTCGAATCTCATCCTCAAAGCGGAATACCGAAGCATGCGGTTCCGAGTGATTACACGCCAGCCTGACTCTTCTTTGCCAGACCTTTCCTCACGAGAAGAAAGTGAAGGAGCTTTCATCGACTTTGGCGCGCACTCAATTATAGATATAGAGCCGACTAACTTTTGATATCTGCTGCTGTATATTTCGTATAGCACCGACACGTTGGATTACGTGAAGTTTCGGATAACGAGTGGAAAATTTCAACTACCTTGGAGTAACGTTATATCCGAATCATAAGGAGTTTGAAATAGTATACCAGTTCAATTTCCTGCCCCTTTCGATTCTTACAGAAATGTGTTGGCGTATTTCGCTCAAAGAGTCGAAAATCTTGGAATTTTAAATAAACTCTGCTCGATACTATCAGAATATCCTACGGAAAAAGAAAGATATCGACTATTTTATCGCTTTAGTCTTGAGCAGTAGCCCTATCTTTCTTCATTTACTTACCTTTACCTGAAAATGTCAGATACAAGAGCAAATATCGTGGAGCAAGAGGCGCTAGACCACAAGGAAAGATAATAGCGCATGAAGATGTCCAGGAAGAGGAAGAAAGGAGAACCGAAAGGGGTGTGCAGGAAGGCACAGCCTTTGACTAGGCAAATGAGCAGCCTCTCATGACGGTCTCTGTCAAACAAAAGAAGAGAGGAGTCAGTGTCTGCGGGTGCAACCCTTACGACGAAACTAGCTCCGTCTCCTCTACCCGTTGAAACCCTTTGCCTCGCTAAAGATGAAAGATGCATGCCAGGACCGCTTTACTCTCGCCTTCTGTAGGCGTCTGCGTTTCGGTGGGGTCCCGATGCTCGGATGCGAGCCTCCAGCCACTTAGCGATACGATCGTTCATAACGGGGCTGGGATTCGACGCTTAAATGGATCAGGAAAGCGACATAGAGCTCTGTTTACCGGCCCTTTCATTCTACCACCGTCTGATATCCATTCTCGAGGATATATTTCCCTTTTGGTGTTCAAGACAAAGGCTCCAGATCTTTGACTTTCGGAAAGAGTAAACAAGTATTGTCTGTTGAGACTGCTGTTTAAGATTGGAACTTTTGGAAATTCGTTTACTGAATTAAAATTATGAAATATTTCGTCGCTTAAATGAGACTCAAGTAAAATCGTTATTTATCATAAAATGTGTTTGCACCATATTTCTGCAGTAAGTGTAAGAGACGTTGATAGAGATTTTATAGTGTACATTTCAATCCTGGTATTCCTCTAGCACGACTGGAGAACGTCACGGGGATCGATACGCGTCTTATACGGAAAGGATCTCGAGGCAATGCGATATTAATGCAACTGGGCCGCAATAAGATTCAAACGATCCGTGCTCCCGTCCCGATGATGGAAGCCGTAGCGTCAGCGTTCCATTGTTATTTCCTTCGCGCGGTGATTTCGACTTTATCGCGGCTAACGCGGACGAAGCTGCTCTTAACCGGAACATTTACGGCCTGTGTTTTCGCTCCGTATTCGAACGTCTCTTCCATGTGCTATGAAAGACGCATCAAAACTGCCGAATGAAATATTTCGATCTTTCCCTGAGTCTGATAGCCGTTGGATGAAGATCTATCGTTCGATATTCCGTCAACGATGTTCGTCTACAGGATTGTTTTCCAACGAATTGATGTTTGATAGTTTGCAAGCATAGAGACTGTGACAAAGTTTATACCGAACTTCAGGGAAATGTAGCGCTCATCGAAATAAGCAAAAATGTTTTAATAATGGATCCGAATATCGTTAGGAAACTACGGAGTTAGAAACTACGGTACGTATTTCTTACCCCTCTGTCAGACTCGGAATAAAACGAACCACAATGAGAGGCTAGGTCACCTTGGTGAAAGGTTACCACGAGCATCGGATTTCTAATTAGAAACTGAAAGCATGGACAGAAGGAAGCTCTATTCTTCGAGGTATCGGCTGTTTATGGCCGACGAACAAGGAAGGAAATGGTCGGGAAACGAGCTATGAAACGGTGCTTAATAAAACGCTCGTAAGAATTCCGACAAATAAGATGCCTCGTAGGTTGGAGCCCCTGGCAGCAATGTCGGCCTCGTCGAGATGTCTTCCAGCTAACTAGATGAACGTTCAATCCAGGATGATCAAAGCAACACTAGCTTGGTATTTACGAGTGCTCCTCCATTGGTGACTTTGACGTAACGTTCCTCCCTGATTCCAGTTAACTTACGCTCTAACGCGCACACGTTCGGAAACGCGGTGTTAAACCCTCTACAGTCTTTGTGGACTTTCTAACGACAAGGTTGCTGAGATAAACACCTTACACCGTATCGTCCCTTCTTCTCGCTATATCTATACAGAAGAAGCACGCCAATTTATTTTCTACTTCCTCGCCCTACGCTTCGCAAAGACTCTGAAATTTCCCAAGTACGCTTTGACCAAAGAGCGTGGCGGCGGGATACAAATATTCGAACACTTTCGGCAGCTCGTGTACATCAGACTTTAAACGATCGATTCTCCACGATACAGTTAGTGGACATCGATCGATCGAAGGAACGTGGTAATACACGAAGGACGGAAGACGCGACGGAAATTCCGAAAAGCTGATGATTCCTTAGGTGAAGCAGGGAGGCGAAGGAAGTCGGTGGTTCGTGGAAGACACAGTTAATGAAGTAGGACGGGAAAACGAACGGCTGTTCCGGCAAGCTGCCTTTCCCGTAGACTAGATTTCGCGACAATGAGCACTTCACGGAATCCCCCTCGACTCGAATAATAGCGCCTCTCGAATGCAACGTGTATACACAGTTGGCTGGCCGGTTCCTTACGGAGGACGATCCCGAGCGCGCGCGGGATCTCCAATTAGAGCAACTTCACCGCGGAGAGAATCGCTAACGAGCTTTGACCGAGAAAACCAGGCCGTATCGATTCCGCGGCAAACTCGACAAGATTTACGGCCGGCACGCTTGCCTTTGAGACTCGCTCGCGGTTACCACAATTGACGTTCCCTCTTGCTCCATCTTTCTCTTTCTCTTTTCCCTTCTTTCGATCTCCTTTGGTACCAACGAAATTATCCAGAGAACCGTTGTGCGTACTGGTCCAGCTTGATTTCTCTTTGAAGTGGAAAATTTAGGAATTTTCCAATCGCTCATCCGAATCTCCTGCCTTTGAACAGAAAAGGATTCTTTAAGGATTCTTTGGAGACGTCTGTTCTTATACTTTAAGTATTCCTATACCTTTGAGAATATTAATTCTTCGTGTTAGAAAATATGTACGGAATATTCTCAGCACAGGTGTCGAAAAGATTGTAACAATACCGTTAGTTTCCATGTACCATTAGTCTCGAAAAGATTGAGAAAAGATCACAGCCGGGATAAAACTATGTTTGTCGATTACAAATACGATCTTTAGTCATCGAAGTCGCCGGGACAACCTTTAGACATAAACGAGAAGAAATTACAGAAGCTGTGGAGGTTGAGCAATATTCTTGGAGCAGGGGCAGAGATTTCTCAAAGGTAGCAATATCGAGCAACCTTTGAACCATACTGGATACCCGTTCGGTACTTCGTTCATTATGGTACGCGCGATCGAACACGATCGGTACCTTTCAGTGGCTTCGTACTCAATAAGCGAGCGGCTGCATAGCTCGGAGCAAAAGTTGCAATTCTGAAAACGACGCGAGCCCCTCGTACGGATTCCGGATTCGATGTATGCGTTCCCGTGGCTTCAGGTTCGGTATAGTACACGTCGATAAGCCAGTAATAAGATACCATTGCCAGCGATGCTCGTCTAGAACATGACTTTAAGGGCTGTCTACGCCCTTCCCCTTCCACCCGCTTTCTTTTCCCAAGGATACGCCTTATGCGTGTGCTCGCTCGTCGTTGCGCGAGGACTCGTTGACTCGTAAGATGCCACGAGGAGAGGCGAGCTGACAGTGTGTCGAGCTGATGCGCCGTTGTGTCGGAGAACCCGCCGGAGATAATAACTTCATACGATGCGCTGGTGGTCCATGCTACGTACGAGCTGTACAACAGAGCGAAATCGACGTAAGCAAAGCCACGGAACAAAGCGTCCGCCAGGCAGACGCAGCCTCTGATCGCAAGGTACCTGATTACCCTTGTAATTAACGACTCTGACTCGAGGCAATTATTTTATATCACCTAAACGAGCAAAAAGGAACTGACGAGAATAGCGTATTTCACATCGAAATCGATGGCTTTGAGTTAGGTTTGAATTTTGAATTTGGAACTCGATGCGAGATGTTTTTTAAAGGAACATTCAGAGTGCTTCTATAGTTACGAGATCTATTTGATATTTTAGGATGGAAAGTTTCTACTATTTCTCATTTTTGGATATGACTACGGTTCATCTTCCATATCTCTTAGGTTCGACCGATTCCCGTTCTACATCCTCGATACCTTGCAGTAAGATAACCTATTCCTCCGAATCTGTAGTCCATCCATCCTCTAAAAGTCTTCCTGTTTCTCTTCTCGGAATCAGTGGGCCACGCGTGAAGGAGCCTCGCCCTTTATTTCTTCGAATCAACGACCCACGTTCCAGCGAGTCGATCAAAGATCCACCCGACGTAGAAGCATTTCTCAATATCCTTTTTCGTATACTTATCCTTCCTCTTTCCAAACGTGGCCTTGTGAAATCTTCTGATCCACGTGACCTATACATTTCGGAACAACGAACAGGGATGAGCTTTCCTTTAAGATTAACAGTGTTAGCTACGTTAGAGAAGTTATGTCGTACAGGTTGTTACGAAATAATATCTAAATATTTGAAATTGGACGTAGGAAAGCAAAGATGACAATAGCTTCGTAGTGATACGTTGAAATGATACTTATAAATAGAAGATCTCAGGATGAGCAGAATATCGCCCAAGTCGCGAGGTGATTGCCCGCGAGAGATTACGATAGCCGATCATTACGTTACATAAAAATGTCCCGGCGGCTCGCGGAATAATCACACGCCTCGAATTTTCTCGGCCCGATCGGCACAAATTTCCCTGGAAAAAGATACGATCGCAACCGATCGGTGACAGGTAAACGTGGGTGAGCACGGCTGACGCGTGTAGGTGCACGCGTGCATGTGCACCGCCGAGGCATGCAGCGATCGTGTAATAAGATATTACGAGAGCAAAGCCACGAGAGGCCGACGGGCATAACCGGAGAACGAGCCTGGTGGTCTCTGCCGATTCTACGTTGCTTCTCGTGCCCATGGAAACCCTGTCTTCTGTCATCTATAGCTACGATACCTTGCGAACATTCGTGTCTCTTCTAGAATTATATATCCTGTTTAATAATCGTTAGGTGTCTTTATTCGAAGTATCTTGGTTAATTAGCCCGGTTTCATCCAAAGTTTCAGCGAAGTTCGTACAACGAGTACTTGTTCTGTTGTAATTTGTCAGATTCGTTAATGAACTCGTGGGTCTTGGGAGGAAACGAAGATGGTGGTGACAGATGAGAAAGTTTCGATTTTGTCTATCTGGAATACCGAGAGTCTATTGATTTATCTTTGTTAAGAATTCGAAACTTGGATATTAGAATTTTGAGTTTAACCCCATTATCTCACGGCGAGCCAATTATCTTTATTCAATACCAGTTTGAACGCACAATGAATTAACTTCAAAGATCATCATTCATCGTTCCCCTCGTACATCGAATAAACACGTAAACACACTGTCAACTTACGATAGTCAACCAACCTAATTAATACCTAGTATCTTCTCTCAACAAGCAACTCCATGATCCCTTTAAACGTCAGTCACGATTCTCCCATCATCCCGAGTCAACGCCGTAAATACGGTAGCCTATGTAACAGCGTCGGATCGTTTGGACAATCTGCATAAGACAGTCGATCGGGGTGGCGCGGAAGGACTCGCGTGAGAACCTCTGCAGGACGCGGAGGATGCGGCACGTCGCCGTGGCGGACAACTGGATGGATGGACGGGACTTGGCTCGGTCGGCTCACTCGCAGCGAGGCGAAGGGTATTATTAGGACCGGGGCCGAACGTAATGACTTAATACTACGAGGCTGCCCTATGCTGGAAACCGTCTGCCTATGCTGCCTCGGGAACGACTCTCGAGTCTCTTCGGGCTAACTTCGAGTCAGCCTCGCGAGTCTACGTTTGTAGATCCATCGGTTTTCTCGGCGAGATTATTGCTTTATCGAACGGAGATTTCGAACGGAGATTGAGTATAATAACTGGCGTTAGGCGGCGTGTATGCTAAATATTAACTTTCTGCCGGAGATGAAACGGTAGCAGATCCGGAGGATCGTAAATATCGAGGGTAGGAATTTAATAATGTTCTTTCTTGATCGGCAGGATCAAGTTCGAGTGCGGTGTGTGAGTGTAGCGCGAGGGAGGATAGCGAGAGCCTAGTGGTTGGTGCTTCTATCCATATCAGGTATAATAGACGCATAGTTCATAGAAAATAGAATGTTGGAAGCTGAGTTTACAGGCTCGTGAAAGCTAGATCGAGCTGAATATAAAGTGCAATACAGATGTTCTTTACTTGTAATAGAAAATGTTCCTTCTTCTCGCGTCTTTAAATAATGTAGGAATCTTTGGAAAGTCGAATCTGTAGAGAGTCGAGGTTACAAGGGATCATAAGACGGAAAATATTTCAAGCCCTTCTTCATCCAATACTCAGGGTAGAACGTATCACCCTAGAGATCGGTTTAAGTCGCGATCCATCCCGTTCTTCCTTTGAAGCGGTCATAGCTCTCGGGAACTCTCGCGATATTCTTCCCATTTCTGCCTCGTGCTTCTAGTCAGCACGTTTTTACGTTCGCCTCGCTTCCTTCGTACCTTCTCAGTTCGGTAAAAACATAGAAAACCGCGAGATGGAGGATGCCATCCCCAGGGACCCTTTATTGGAAAATATTTCTCTGGTTTCCCTTGTACTGTTGGCAAGTTGCGCGCTTGCCGCGTAACGATGGGAAAATTACAACTCTTGGACCATGGCATTCCTTCGCAAGTCTCTTTTCAGGCACCGTTACTAGTTGCGCGACGAGAAAACTAGCAGATTGGTACCTGGCGACAAATCCGCTTCCTCGAAACGCACCGTCCCGGCGTCTCGATTAATCACGAGATAATTACTGCAATTAGATGATTCTTCGTTCGCGTTATATTATTTGCTCGAAGCTACTCCATTTATATCTACGGTATAAGAAGATTAACAAAAAGTAGACAAATAGATACGGAACATAAACAAACAACCGGTAATATAAATAAACAAGTGGTGAATGTAAATAACTGAGAGGAGATGGTAAATACACGCACTGGAAATGCATTCTCGTGTATAATTACTGCTTCGCAAGTAGTTAAATTCTAATTAGCATGTCCTTCTTCTTGCATACATTTGTTAAGTATTCATTTGTTTCCCTGTTACATCTTTAATGTAAAGCGCAGCAGAAAGATTTATTTAGACAGACTATTCTACTTTACAAGGTTTTCGATTATAAGCTCGAGACTGCTTGCAGGAGGTCGCAAATGAATTTTTCTAATTCTTCAAAGATCCCTCGGAAGGGTGGCTCCCTTGTTCTTTTTCTTTCTTTCCGTGCAAAAGGATGACTGGTGGAGTAATTGCCTTAATCGTCCCGCTATCTGGAACACAGCGTCAGGCCATTAATAGCCTCGTCTTGAGAAACTGCTCGTGGAAATGGAGCATATTTTTACTCGACAATAAGATGCCCCTCTGCGCAGCGTTGCGTTAATAATGCACGTTCGCCTTACAAGAACACGTTTTACGAGATTTTCATCCGTTTCACAGTTTGCGACGCTGTCGAGGTATAAGAAACGAGAATTCAACGATACTTTGCGGTCGAGTAAAAACACGGACGACCCAAGAATGAAAAATTCGAAACGCTATTAGTCTTTGCTCGGCACGTTCCACGGATTTTCTGTAAATCAGAATCTCTTGCAGTATCTAGGAAAGTATCCTAATCGCGATATGGTTGGTGGTCGACCGGTTTTCGTGGAATTAGCATAATTACCGCGTCCACGATGGGAGGAATCGACGCGAAGACTAGCGAGGAGAAATTCGTGGCGGGGAACAGCTGTGAGGATGGGATCCTGAGGTATTTCAGAGGGTCAGGGTCCCAGTGTTGCAGACAAAGTCGTCAAAAGTCCAAACGAGCCTCTCGTTTATCCATCACAGCATCGTAGCTTCGGGCCAGCCAGGGAAACACGCTAATCGCGGACCTCTGTGACCCGCCATTTTAGCCCGTTCCCTACCTTTCTTCTTGCAAGCGAGCTATGCGCCTTTGAACAGATTCTACGTTTATTAAAAAATTTGTTTGTTTGTAAGGATTTTGTCAGCTTTCAACGTAGCTTTCGTGGTAACTGGATTTTTCTGGCGACTTTTTCGCCTCGAAACGATACATTTGGGAATAGAAGAAATCGGATCAGAAGATACGGACAATAGGAAGCGTTAATCCACATTATTTTACCATTCTCATCTCGTTTACCTGCCATTTTTCGCCACGTGCAACGCGTCAATATTCGTTTGATCCCCGAGAGCACTGCACGGAATAAAGAAGCGAAAAGTAAACCAGCTTTTGAACAGTGAAGCAACCTTCTCTGGAGTGTCGTTTGTTCGTTACCGGTGTCTTCTAAATCCAGGTTATGACGGACATAATCTAAGGGAAATTCGACGCGTGCTACCGCGAGTACGTCCTTCGTTCGACTTTATCGTCCCTCGACTTCCCATCGATTTCCCTTTTGCCCTCTCGACTCGAGAGAGGAATTGAAATCTTTACACCGTCCCTGTTCGACGTGATTCGAAATAGCGCTCGTTTCTACAGATAAATATATACGATTCACGAGGAAAAGGACGGTGGGTCGTCCGACGGTTGTCAAAAGTCTGAAGAATAAGAGGAACGATGGCTGTTAAGTCGAGTCGCACGACCAGAACGGCCAGAGAAATACGTGGAAGCAATTTCGTGCGGCGCTTCAATAATTATAGTTTGCAGCGCGTAAATCACTTCGCCGAAAGCGTGCTGGCCGGGACGAGTGGCGGTGGCGTCAGGCCGCGCGATCTTTGCTCGAACTAACTGGCCTCCTGGAACGGAAGGCCTTCATCGTTCCGCGGCCGGCTCCGTTAATGTCTTTATTATGGGCGACGATGCCCGCTGTCGGCGAATAAAACGATCTGGCCGTAAAACGGAGTAGAGGAAAGGAGAGAAACCAGTGAGATATAGCGCACCCCCGTTCCTAAGTAACAGGACATTTGCTGGTCTCGTACAAAACGCGATGACCGATCCAGATAGCCAGGGAAACGATCGGCTAGAGTCAAGCTAGATAATGTAGCCTGTAATTCGCCAAATTGGGTTATGAATAATTTTTAAGCAATATTTTTAAGCTATATTTGAAAACAGTCTATTTAACTCGTTATTAGCGACGTGATAAACAGTGAAACATATCGTGTACATTGACAGCTCGAGGACTATATTTTCTACTAGGATATAAGCTCTACGACCTTAAAGTTTGAACGAATTTCCTCCCGTAGTTGTAAGAACGAATATAGAATATAGCATAAGAGGGATTCCTGGTGACAGATTGATCTTGGTACATATACATATATATATATATGGAAATATTTGGTCAAGTTTTGAGAAGGTAAAGGAGGGAAAGGCGCGGGAACATGCAGGAAACGTAGAGTATTCGAGTCACAAATCACGTAGGATCGCGTCAGGGATTGAAGAGCAGTTGAAATTGGCTGACAATCGTCCGAAACGAGGTCATGGAAAAGCAATTGCCACTACGTGAACCGGATCTTGGAAATTCCCGCAAGTGGAAAGTTTGCAGCGGGGAAAATTGAGCTTCCACAAGGGAGAGAAATATTCGGGAATGGAATCGGTTCAAAGGTCGGCGATATACCGGAGAACCGTAGATAGTTTCACGAACGATTAATACACCTGCCGTCGGTGTCGGAGAAACGAGACTCTGTTAAACGCCAATCTATTCACCGGACCTTTGACCGACCCTTTTAATCTCCCTAACAATACGAGAACATGGTTTTCTTTGGCTTCTCCTAGAATAAATACACCCTATCTGCCCTTATCTCTGTTCCAGGATAAAAAAAGATACGGTCGATTCTCTTGCAGCGTAGACACGTTCGTTCTGCTCGTCGAACGGATTTATCGCCGGTTACGAAAGGGGTTAATTACCACGTACGAGATGCCAGTCCCTTTTTGGCTGGGGCGGCGAACAGGTAGTGGAAACGCGTTTTTTTTCGACATCCGCGCGCCAGGTGATATATGCCATTATTATCTGACAGTTAAGGCCATAATCACCGTGGCGCCAGGTAGGATCCGGTCTTTATACGTTCGTGTCCGATAGATACCGTAAATTATAACCACTGATCCTTCTAATCGTCGATCCTTGATTTTTATTTGGATAAAAAATTAGGTTACGACAGGTGCATCCGGATCTTCCAAAAGCGAAACGTCGTATTAGATACGTTTCATTAGATAAATTTTTTCGGTGAAAGAACAAGAAAGTGGAAAAAGAAAAGTCGATGCAAAACCAGCTGACACAATTTCTTCAACTTTTTTCAAGACTCTTCCGTTACGCAGCTTTTTCTCATTACGGTCCAATGTTCAACACGTTTGGAAATCTTACGACTTCTTGGCAAACATACCTCCGTCTGCAATAGGAATAATACTTTATTTGCCAATGTACTTAATAGTCGGGGTATCTATGCATGGTCTGCTCTACAAACTCGTTCCTCTCGAATAAAACACTCGACGCAAAAAGGTAACCGGTTCGTTAATTTTTCCAGGTTTCTTTAATGACCGAACGCAACGTCGACCGCACGTCGATGATCGCGAACGTTTGCCGAGGAACAATCGCCTAACGACTGGTTGGAAGCGTTAACAGAGCTAAACTTTTTCCACGCCAGTCGGGAAAAATACCATTCGGGATATTTGCCCGTTTCGTTCGTTTCGTTGCTCGTTAATGAGCTCGGTAACGTTGTTAATTTTAACGTGGAAATCTGTGTTACCTGTTGAATAAAAGGTTGCTCCGGTAATGAAGCCGATGATTAAAGCACGGTCTCCTATTTTCCACCGGTAATTACCGTATTGCCACGAAGAACAACCAGTTTTTCCCGGCTGCGTTCCCGCCCGCGTCAATTATGCTAGATTTACTTTGAACGTAATTGGGAGCCGCGCAGGATGATACACCCGCGATATCATTCGCTCCAAATCTTCTCGCGCGTACATCAGACGATGGTTTCATCTATTCTCACTTTCATAAATCTCTTTCAGGTGGAGATGGACGAAGCGACGTTCGCAGCTGAGACGATCGGGCGCAAATGCAAAAAATAACTAAATTACCAGAAGTGAAATATATTTTACGGTATTCAGAAGATAAGACACGCTTTTATCCGCTTTTATCTATGGGCGTCTGTACAAATATGAATTTGCATAAATATTCACAGTCCAGTTGTAGAATTTAAAACGGTCGGACTAAAAATAGCGTACCTAGAAATTTCTTCTTGCGAACATTCCAACGATCGATGATACTAGGTTGCTACGTAATAGTCCAGTAATCCTTCTTTCGAAACACGATTACAATTCGTGTAATACCACTTTCAGCGAAGATCATCGCGTTGAAGAAGATTTCGTTCCTCGACCGTAACCTTCACGCTTAAACCACCGACATCATCATCCATCTTCTGACCTCGTTTATCGATTCGCCACGTTGCAAATCTCGCCGAATCGCAACAAACTTGAGTTCTCCTGACGAATTCTAACCTCGTTTCACGAAGGTCTGCTTCGAGAAACCTATTTTGTTTCTCTTATTAGCGGGAACGCAATTTGGTCTACCTGGTCGCGCGCAGCTGTGCCCTTTCCTTCTGCGGTCGAGAAATTACGCGAGTTCCGTCAGTGCACGGATTCACCTGCTCGCTAATGACTCTATCGAGGCCAGACTGTTCTGATCGCGCCGTCTCCACACCTGTCTAGGCCGGTTTCTCCGGAAGTTCTACCTTCTGATTCGTAAGGGGTCTTCGAGTCACGTTAGATTATAGGTAACGGCATAGTAGCCGATGAGTTACCATTTCTTCGATGAGAAAACGAGGGTTGAAGATGATATCTATAATTGCGAGTTGATGAAAGAAGAGTTTTGAGTATTTAGAAAATAGAGTAATCCAGCTGATTACAATTGAGGTGGCTGTAAAAAATTAGGACGTCTATCGAGGTTGGTAAGTGAATAATGGGGATTTGATCTCAATCATTTGATTCCTGTAGGATTCATTTTCCTTCGTTACGAGAGTAGATATGGTACTTTCAATGTGTAATAAAAATTCGCTTACTCTACCCTTGTAATTATTTTTGAGAAGTTTGCTCTGTTCGTGAACTTTCGTTTAAAAGGAAGTCATGGACCAATTGTCACTTGATTAAATAGCACCAAGTAGAAAATGATAAATCCACGAATCAACTCGGATGGTTTCAACCTCGTCAATATCTCCAATAACTAAAATCAATTTAACTTTACGACTCTCAATGTCTGCGATTATTTTATATCATGTATACTACGAGATAGATAGAAATTAATGCGGCGGAATTGCATTAGCGAAGAATAAAATATCTGTACGGTCAATTTCCAGGATTCTCCGTCTGAACTTGGGCTGAATAGATATTCAGCGTATAGAGAGATGGTACTAACGCGGTGGTAGAGAGATTCAAGGTAGTTGCTCGCATGCCGTCTTAAGGACAGAAGAAGGAAGAACGCGGCCTCTGATGGCGTGACTCGTGGCCCGGCGTCGCGAGGAACGGGACCGAGGGAAAATTGGAAATGCGGCTAAAAAGAGGAAAAAGTTAAATTAAATACTTCGCAGTCGGTGGCGAGCGCAGACACGCGCTGCTGCATCGGCCCATCCTTTAACTCGGATTTTTCAATTTCCTCCGGGAACCGGCAGTTTCTTCTTCTTCGTCCTCCTCCGCTCCTTCTTTCGTTCCCTCAGTCACCGTTCCTCCGACCAACGTGTCTCGCCTTATCCACCGTCGGTGTTCGGCCGCTTTTACTTCCTCGCTCTTCTTTTTGGCCCTCGTCCCCGCGAACCGAGTCTCAATGTCACTCCGACGGTTCCCGGTGCCGCAGGCCGCACGATACCTCGAATATCTCGTAGCTTCTTTAAGGTAATCACTTGAGAAATTGCTCCCTTTGCGCGTCGCAGACCTCCCTCCTTCTACCCTTCTCTGCTTGATCCTGCCTTTTCTCGGATTCAATTTCTGCGATGTATCTAACTGGAGGAATCTTGTTCGACTAACGGATGACGGTTAAACGATGGGTTAAATTCTTTCAGCAGCGGTGAGTACCGCAGTTGGAAAGTTTTATCGTGAACGTGACACGTTTGGGAATTTATCGGTAGAAATTGGCGGGCGAAGGGTGAAGATTGGCGTATTGACAGCAGTAGTGGCATGTCTGTGATGATGAACAGATCGTCGCTATCCCCACCAGTTCTTGCAACTGATTTCGAGGAGCGATCTGTTATGGTAGCATTGTTGCAATTAGCAACTGCTTGTCGTCGATTTGACAGTTGGAAATTGATATTTGCGTAGGTAGGAATTGGTAGCTGACGATCCACGTTATGCCTGCACATGCACGTAATTGACTGCTCGATCCGTGATCTGAAATTAATTATCGAGATCTAAATCTCAATTTTTGAAAGAAGCGGTAGCTACCATCGAAGTTTATTCGTGCGATAAAAACCGTTACACTCCAGATTATCCAACGATTATTTTATCGGTTGCTTTCCGAATCTGTGAACCGTGGATTTTGCGATGCAGCTGTAGTCAGCGGAAGTTTCTTGCGTGGTGGGTCAATAACGTTGAAGTTGGCCCCTGAATTCGATATTAATCCAGCGTAAACCGGGAGCAGAAGTATTACGACGGAGTCGGGATGCTGGTCGACCGCTAAATGAAATCTCACGTGCATCTCGTATGAACATCGATACACGGTCTTCAGGGTGTTTATAATTGGCGGAAAGTTGGAAACAAGGGCTCTCGTCTGGCGCAACTTTTGATGAATTTAATTATAAAAAAGAGGCGAAACGAAGCTCGAGATTCTAGAGTGGCCTCTGGCCGCAACTTTCTTATCTTTTTCTGGTAACGCGTTGCAAGTATTCCGCTGCTACCTCAATGCCAGTTTTCAACTACAAACGGAGTCTAAATTAAACGAATATTCCGGCATTTAACACCGTAATATCAAAGCGAAGAGCTCCGATCGTGCAGCCGCCTTTTACGCGATTCGAACGAGAGGAGAGGATAGATCCACGAGGTCTTATGGATCCGAGATTCAGGAAACGGTGGAAAAGCGGAACGACAGGCAGACGCAGAGTGGCGTGAAATGGAAGTCAGAGCACAGACACGTCGGTATCATCGGTGTATAGCGGTCCTGTCAATCAGAGGTCTTAGACTATGGCCGCGACGCGCCAGCAATCTCTGTCGACCCTCGATATCTCGCGACTCCGCCGGAATAAAAGCCTGTTCTGAAAAGCCTCCGCGACATCGACAACCTGCCACCAGTTATTCGTTGTGGATTTCCCGGGTCAACGGACACGCTTCCGTCGTTCGATCCGCTCGAGATCGTGTCTGATCTTAGCGGTAAATATTTATTTCAGTGGCCGATCGAGTGGGACAACACCTGTCGATTGAAACTACATTGTAAAACGTACAATTCAAATATGTGAAATATTACGAGTAATGGGAAAAATCAGTAGACCCCAATTATATAAACTATTCGTCTCTAGGCAAGTTTGTGTAAACGGATAGTTATTATCGTAACCAGTACGTCGGAGCAATCAAACATGCATGTACATACATAGATTTTTATGAGAGTATACATTTCGATCTTTAAATGTTTGATCCGTCGGAACGACAGTTTATCAAAACGCGCATCAACTGCAACCACAGCCTTAGTCGTTTGTGATAACGATAGATTTTCGTCGATCCTATTTACACACTCGCATTCGATTTAAGTATTTGAAATTTCAGCAACGAACAAGAGTAAATAATAGAATAAAAAAAGGATTAAACAATTTTCCATGCACAAAGCTCTGCCGTTCCAAGAATAATCTCGTTGATCGAGTGGATAGATTCTATGCGGTTCTTCGTGGTCGTTCGATCTGGGTCGTCAAACTCCCTCATAGGCGTTTACCACCTTTGTAACACTTTTATACCCGGGAGGGTCTCTCACGCTGCCTTTGAACCCGCCAAGACGGGATAATTGCACGTGACAGCCTGTCGGCGTGGACGCGCGAACGCCTTTTTGCCCTCTTCTCCTCTTTCTGCTTCCCTTCCTGTGCACCGCGCACCTTTTGTTTCTACGCTCGTCTCTTTGTTATTCGCGGCGTGGTGTTCTGCGTTACAAGGCTGGTTTTGAATTAGCGCTCGCGCGAACGGCATTCTTCGACTTTCGCGCGGTTACAGCGAACAATAACGCCCGGGGAAATTGCTGAATCAACTTGTCGCGCGAACGTTTTTCATCGGACAACCGGAGGAATTTGTCGCTCCGGAGAAGGTGGCGATGGTTCCGCGTGGTGCAGCGAAATCTCCAGTGATCTGTTTTCTTTTAACAAGACCAGACGTTAATGTATTCGAGTTTTTATTCCCTTTATTCTTTCTCCCATTCTTCGCGAACAATGTCAGTGTGGAAAGTGGAATATTTTAAAGACAACGATGCGAGATTCGTTATTTACACGTAAGACGAGCGCCGGATTGATTCGAAGATTCGAAAGAGCATTTCTCCGATTTTCAAGCTGCTTCGTCGTTTCACTTTCGTTCGGTCCTTGCACGACTGATAGGTATTTACGATGGCTGCTCGATTTAATCACGATTTATGAGCACGACTCGACTGATGTACGGGCGAGCACGGATCTTCCAGTCACCCAGAAGGCGAACCGACCTTTGTCGTCGCCGACTTTTTTCGCGGTCGATACAACTCTGCCCGGCCGCCACTTTTTCCTTTGATCGCAGAGCCCTGAAACTCCGGCTCGATCGATTAAAACGACCTACAGAGTCAGGTGAAAGAGGGTTGGCTGATAATTACCGGGCCCTGATGATGGAAGTTCAGCTCGTTTGAAATCAATCGACGACAAGTACGATCTCCAGATGCATATTTGTATCTTAGAATACTCAAGACAATACTCTTATGACAATTCCTTTCGAATCTATCTGTCTAGCGTTTACAATTTTGATTTAACTTGTATCATCAAGTTAAGAGGTAATTTTGATTGAATATTTACAAATTGTCCAAGTGAGACCAAGACAAGAGTTTATGGAGAAGAATTTTTCTTCAATTTACTGATATTTATGAACCTTAGCCAACTTTCCGCCAAGAAGAGTAATACACCGTCGGCATCTTAACAGACTTCAATTATTGAAGGAAATAACAAATTTCCAACAAAATAGAGGTTCTAAAAAGCTAAGTTAAAGGACCTAACTATGAATCCCAGCGAAGAAGCATTAGCATGAAAACATCGTTGCTTTTATTAAGAATACGAAAACGCTGGCTCCTCTTGGCTCAAACTCAACCAATGACGTGGTCTGTGTATCCTTTTCTTCCGAAGAAACGGAAATATCGTAGATCATCGATGGCTAATCGAGCTGGTGCCGTTCCTCTCTGGGACGCGTGTGTATCGTTCGAAATAATAAGGGGAATAAACGACGTAATGTATGCACGCTCGCCGCAGGAGATCGACTTAATGCCTTGGTCAAGTTACTCGACCCACCTCCGCCATAAGACACCGTGGCTCGTTCGAACGCCATAACTCTTTTCCCGTAACCTGTCCGCCGTGTAATTGCCGACCTCTGAACACGAAGGAAACGCCGACGACTCCTTCGGAATCTTAAGATGTATTCAGCCAGGATGATTGGTTGGAAAACAAACTCGCCTCCGAGTTGACGATCTCGTAGTCCTCCTAATTTCCGTGGCTTGTTCGATCTCTAATGGTCGCCGACATCTGTAAAAGGAATTTTTAAATCGAGAAATATACGTTTATTAGATTTTCGTCAAAGAATAGTCCGAATATCCTATAATTTAAAATATATGGTACAATAAATTACGGCTACAAACTTGCTAAAACTTGTTATATTTTAAAATATACCACGAACGTTGGATCGGCTCCATCGTCGTAAGAATCCATTCATTTCGTCGAATTATTTCAAATTTAGATATTATATAGTATACATCTGACTCTTGGCGCCATTAATTGCCCAAGAATCACGCTTTGCCTGTAGAACACATACGTTGAAAGAGGCTATCGTTTCGAAGCGGTGGAACGACACGATCGCGCGATACCAAATGTACAGAACTTAACGTCTGGCCACGCGAACGTTCGTGCAGGAAACAAATACGCGCGGTCGCGTCGTATAATAGCGAGGAACACGCGCGATAGACATTGATATCGATACGTTAACGCGTACGGCTCGTTGTGGTCTCTATATTAACCTGATCGCAACGGTGACGCCTGTAATTCGCCTGGCACGATTCGCCTCGGTACTCTCGTATAATTCTTCCCGGCTGTTCGACGCGTCTCTCGTACGTTTACCGCGGCTCGTAAGAATTATTGCCGGGTATAGATCATCCATTCAACACGTCTGAGAATTTGTTTAGTTCATACCAGACTCTGAATGTAACCTTTTTCCACTAGAGCTGTGAAAAGTCTATATTACAAATCGGAGATTCTAAAGGAAGAACATGGTAGAACATATTTTATATATGCTTTACGGAGTTTTAAGAATTAGCATGTCGTTAATTCCATATTACCAAAACTGTTTTTACGTTTGATTCTGAGGCCAAATGTGCTTTTTTATTCTGTTTAAAATTTTCAAAGTATCGCTCGTTATAATATTCCAATATTGGAAGTTTTAAATTATATTGCTGGTCTTACTAATTATATTTTTGAATTCTGTAAGAAGATGACATAAACAGTTGCAAATTCCAAGGCGACTTTCTAGACACAATTATTTTATCTTGTGTTTCTTTACTTTTCAATTTATTGAATCGATTAGCAGGCGTTTTGAGCGACTTAAAATTTTTCCACAGTCGCTCCAAGTTTCCGTAATACAATGCAAAACTTGTCTTCGCACATTCCCTTCCTGCAAATACAAATCACGGCAATATTTCAGAGGCGGAAACTTTTCGCGATCGACACCCTTTAAAATTTAGTTTTGACGTAAATCCTGTGTGTTTCCTGCGGAAAAATGGAGCTCCGGAAGTCGCCGCCGTTCCGGCCGTGCGATAAATAAAAGAAAGTTCCATTGGTCGTTTCAATTTACAAGTTCTTAGCGGGCGAGCGGCGCCGAAGATGAAAGAAGCGAAACACGCTCGAATTTACGGGGAAGTCCCGAATAGATACGACCGTGCGATATTTCAATCGATAGACAACCGACCCGATTCCATTCTCGCGATTCCTCTCCTTTCGGTGCGTCTACGCGTGAACTTTTCCAATGTATTCTCCGGCGTCGTGATTGATTTCTTTCCGCTTGGAGAGATCGATTGCAGAAATCGCTTGGTATCGAACATCAAAATACTTCGAAGCGATTTGGAAGAAGAGGAAGAAATATGGTTGTGGTCTTGAACGGGACCGATTTGTGGAAAACTTGTTGAAGAAAGATCGTCTAGAAAGGTTAGTCGATTATTTAATACAACGGAAGATTCGTTCATAGCGTTGCTACACAAAATATTGAATTTTATGATCATAAACTGTGAGGCTAAATTGTATAGACTGTTTCTAAACAGAATTTAGTAGTAGCAAGGTGGATTAGGGGTTGGACCTACAGGTGGCTATATTCGCGTTCATATGTAAAACAAAGGATGAAGGTGGATATATAAGGCGTGTCAGTTTAAAATATAAATAGGTGTATGCGCGATACGAAGGTTCACCGAGTCGAAAAAGACGAAGATGCGAGGGTAGAGGGTTAATATGATTCGGGTATCGCGAGGGAAATTTCGTAAATGGAGGTATCCTGGCGGTTGAAGATCATTTATCTTTCTTTGCGTATTATACTTTTACTTTATCATCACTCCGCATTGTGAATTTCATTATTCTAAAAAACGATCGACATACATCGAATGTACATAGATCGAAAAAATGGTCGCTTAACAAACACAATGACTTTGCATTTCTATTTAAATTTATCAAATTTCATTCCACGAATCTTCGACTTCTTCGATTAGGTGTATTCTCGCCATTCTCATTCCATCATGTATTCTCATCATTCCATCATGAGAAAGAAACACCCTGTACGTAGGCGTACGCAACCGTATAATGTAGTCAAGCCGTCCACGTGAACCGGAGACACCATCTATCATCCTGATCTCATCCGGCGGCTTAGGCGACCCCGATACGTCATTTTCCAAATCTCGAGCCGGGACGCCTCGAGATTCACGGATCGACGCGGTTTCACGACATGGCAGCGGAAGTCGAGAGGGGTGAGGAGTCGGTGGTGAACGTGAAAAGCCAAAGGCGCACCGGTCGCGTAGGAAATAAAGCCGCATGGAGACGCACCGACGCATTTTTCCTAACCATCAAAAGCGACGCTTCTACCTTGTCTACGTCTTGGATCTCATCCTTCGGATAAATAGTCGCTACCCTCTTGAGATCGTCGTCTTACGAAATATTTGTGCGCTCCTTTGAAAAGGAAGAACGAGATTCGATGCATATTGTCTCGAATAACTTGTTCAATTTTTCCTATTCGTGCAACAAAATTTTTAGACTATCGGTATTATTTAATTACAGACAAATCACGATATTCCTACGAAAAGGGAAGGAACACTTTCGAAAGCGGTAGTTCTTCTTTCAAATGGACTTGGCTTGAGCGAAAGCCAGAAATCTGCCTTAAGAGTCGACTGGATGTATTTATCGATCTCGAGTTAGAACTCTGTTCTTAGCGTTTGAGTTTTAAATGTTTAAAGGCGAAGGAAGATTATCGATATCGAGATTCGTCTGCTTGTAGCTTGTAGCACGACTATTTTGATATTTACGGTACGGTGGTTTAATAACGCGACATAAAGCGACACGTAAGACCGTCTCGATGACGCTATCGAGTTCCCTTGGTTTCGCGACATGGTACACGAGGATGCGTACATGCGGATGGAACGCAAAGGCATCAATTAAAAAAGTCGTGTCGCATTATGCGGGGTTCGATGAAGAGGAACGTGAAAAGGAGGGCTGGAATGCTATTACACGATCTTTAATTGAACGACGTGCTTGCACCGAACACCAGGCTCTTGCAAGTCGCATGCAGTTTAACGTCTGTCTCGCCGTCGCGTCGTCGAGACGACGAGCCGACTATGATTATGACGTAATTGTGAAACTTTTCATAGAAAGTGAAATAACGAAGGGGTAAAAAAATGTTAAAAAAATATTCTTGAAAACCTCCGAATTTTCAAATCTTGTCTATACGAATTTTTTAATATTCCAACGTCAAATATTCAAGTTTCAAGTTTACAAGCTTTTAAATCTTCGATCCGCAAATTTTCAAGATCTAAAATTTTCTCTGAGAGATCCTAAATTTCACGCGAGCGTTCCTATCAAGCTTGAAATCGCCAGAAGCTTGCAGCGGCAGACGCGCATCAATCTTGGCTGTGGGGCTATAAACGTCGCAATTAAGGCAGTCATTACGGTTCCCTCGAAACCAGCCGAAGAACGCGTTCATCGATGACGCGAACATCGTTGGTAATAATCGCAGATCAGTTTCTCGGCCTGTCGAGATAGCACACGTGTGGATCGCGAATCGTCCAAGGGTTAAGTCACTGGAACCTGCAATCAGAGGGAATACGGTTCCCTCTCGAGGACGATTTGAGTAGGAGGGGACGGGAGATGGGAAAGGTGGCGACGTGGATGGCAAACGGAGAGGATGGGCAGACCCGGTACGAATGCGATTCAATACGAAATTGCAGCCCTCTCAAAATTCATGACGATTTATACGCATTGTATGCCGGATGCGGTGGGCGTGTGCGTTGCGCTCGCGGCCTCTCGCTCGACGCACGGTCATATATTAATTACGCCAGCCTCCCTATCGGTTCTGCTGCGCTTATCGACGTACATGCGTGAGTTTTGTTCGATAACGTGTTTTCTTCGTGTTTTTCAATAATTCATCGACATTTGATTCTACCTAATTGCCGACCTATACCGTACAGTGGCTACAAAAAGTATTGACACGTCGCACATACACATTCGTTATAGCATTTATATACCGATTAATCAAGTCCAGGTATTTTGCGTACCGAAAGGGTTAAAGGAAGCTGAGCTTAAAATATTTTCGATGCTATGATATAGAGATTCGTTGATAGCGATATCGATGATCAAAAGAACTGTATGATAATTGCTTTTCGACGGATGATTCGATATCGTAACTCCAGAATTGATCAGAAGTATTAATTATCGGCGTTGACCAAGAGCGAGACGAGAACCCGCCCCAGTGTGTCGAGACAGCGGCAATTCGTTGTCCGCGGGGCTAGTGAAAATTTCGGGGTCCTCGAGAGAAGCTCCACGCCTCCCGAAATTTCAAATTCGATTCCGCCTCCGGCGCGTTTTGCCATTGACTTACGGCCAGCTGCGTCACTCGGGGCGATCTATTCCCATAATTACAAACCGCGTCCCCGGACACATCCAATATTTATAGATATCGCGGGGCAGACTCGCGCGAGCCCGTGGAAACCGCCTCCAGCAGCTCCAACACGACATCCTCGGTAAACAAATAAATCTCTAACGAATTCGTTTCGGCACTATCTCCGAATTGCCTTCGAAGATTTCTAACGATCTCGATCTTCTGACATGACGTGATATCCTCTAATGTTAGCCTTTAAACCTAAACTCCTCCATCATTGTATTAAATTGAATTTGACGACGAATAGGATATTTCACTATAAATTCTGCAATTCCCAATGTGGCAACATACTATTGAAACAATATTCCCCGAAAGCTGGCTATTGCATATAATTCTTTTTTCTAAATAATTCTCTGGTTCGTATCATCCGCAACACTACATTTGGTTAAACTTCGTTTCGTGGCACACATAATTCGTGGTCTATTTTTTAATCGACCAAAGTCAACAGACGCCCAGGAAACTGTGCAACACGCACGAACTTTATAAAGACACAGGTTTTAAAGCAACAATCTGCACGCCTTAAAGCAAGTATTCTCGAATGCTATTCATCGTAAAGTATCGTGCCTTATAAAAAAAATCACAAATTCCAAGAACCCCAACATCAGGAACCCCAACTCAGATACTATACGCACGTAACAGCGTGTTTCACGCGTTTGTATGATTGTAACAACCGTCGAATCCGACCGCGACGCTGACGAAACGACGACGACGAGGGCGTCCCGACGTATAAATAAGCCAGATCTGTCAGTAGTCGGACCAAGAGGGACGCGTCACTGAACAAACTTTGGGCGTAACCGGACAGCGCGTATAAATTTCGCGTGTGCGTGAGCCGCGCTCTCTTTTCTCGGGGATTCGAAGGCGTGCAATGTGCGCGTATCGCGCGTACACGCGTGTACGCGCTCGCGAGGAGACGCGTATATTATAAGCGCGCCGGATGCGCGGATCGGGCGTGCTGTTGCGTGCAACGTGATTTAGTGACGGCCCCGGGGCCTGATGGATCATCCATTGAATGGTAATCTTCGTTCGAGCCCCGGGACCAGCTCCGAGGCTCGTCTTCGCCGACTCTTTCTCTTCGTCTCGTCGCTCCTTCGAGGGTCCCGATGACGTCGTCGAGTTTGCACGCCCGTGGAATGTTCTTTTGGAGAAATGGGCGGGGGTTTGATAGGAGTGGCGATCGTCAAGGTGTGTTTCAAGTGATTCTCTGGGTTTATCGAGGTGGTCTGAGGTTGGCGGTACGATAGAGATCGTCTTTCGACTAATTATTTGCGCCTTCGTTCGTTCGTAATTATTAGCATTGACGTAAAAGGAAAAAAGAATCAACTACGATCGAGGCATGGATCGATAAAATTCATAGTTATATATCCCAGAAGGACGAGACGATACTTCGTCTTCCACGAGCTTCAAGATTTCCCAAGAATGGTACTACGATCTGCGTGTTTCATAGACCAAACACTGCAGAATCGATCGCGGTGGATGGTCCAAGCTACAAGGCCGCGTCGCGCGTGTTCCATAAAACGTTCTCTAAATTGACAGGCGAGGCCTATCGCGTTCTGAACGGTTCTAGCGAAATTCCCTGTGTGGGTACATCACGAACAATGCTCTCCGAACAAAGGCTACGGGAGATGAATATCCAGCGCTACACGACGTGTGTACCACGCTATATAACCGAAGTCGGTGGCACGGCAGCGGGACGAACACAGATATCAGAAGAGTGTGGCTGGTCGAATGGCTAACAGGGCCGAACCGCGAACATATTCGTTTTCTATAAGGAGCATGGCGTTTGGCTAACAGGGTCTATCAGGTTGTGCCGATCAGTCGTTAGCGTTTATGTAGCAGTTGGCAGCCCGTTGCGAGCTACTTTCAAGGATGCTGCTTCTGCTGCAGGTGCTGCTTGCATCCCTTTTTCTTTATTTCTTTTCTTTATTTCCTTTCTTTTTCCTTTTTTCCTTTTTTTTCTTTTCCAGAGCTGCTTTACGTCTGCTCCTTTTTTTCTACCTCTTTTTTTCTTCCTCCCTTCTCGATCTTCTCTCTCTTCTTTCTTCGTCGTGCTCGTTCCTCGACGTGTTCTTATTCTCGTTCATACCGGAGTCGAGGAGGAACGAGTGTCAGAAAGCGACCGGAGGTGTGGGCCAGCCGATGAAAGATACCACCCGGTAATGGTTTATTTAAATCAGCCTAGTGGGTCTTCCATGTGGACCGACTCCGACGAAAAACCTTGTTAGGCCGGCGTCGCTCGTTTGATACGGAGACACCGACCGGTTAATTGACGCTGCGATCTCTCGATCGCTAAATCCACGATAGTCAGCCCGGTCTTCTTCCTTGAAATATAGCAGCCACCGTTGGAGTTAACTGATCTCTCGGATCGATGTCGATCGAGAGTAATTTTCTTCGAAACGATTGCTACATGTGACATTATATAAAACTCCCTCAGCATCGCAAGTGCTTTAAGAAAGATATCGCAAGTACTGTAAAATATACACTGGGTTATGTATAAATAAGCAAACTCAAGAGAAAGTGAAGAACAACGATTGATCGATAACATTCGCGAAAAAAGTATTACTTTATTAAAAGAAGGGCAACATAGGAAATAAAATAAATCCATTTGCTAGGGAAGATTTCAGTGCAGTAGGTGGTCCAAGACTCCACGAAGGAGCGCAGTGCATTATACGAAACATGAGAGCGATCGACATTTAGATAGTCGACTTCGCGCGATCGTCCCGAAGCACGGTGGAATACACATCGGATCGATGCATGCAAGCCGAATTCTCAAATTCGAGTTCTTCTTGCAGCAAACTCGCATTTGCAATTCTACCCATCGCGGTGCAAAATGGTCAGCGAAGTGAAATATCGATTCCCAATGCGAAGGACGTTCTCCTGGCCAGCCAGCGAGTCCCGCGAAATTTGATTTACGCGTAACAACGCGCGCGCATCGTGGCGCGGCCGTCACGAGATAAAGTATCGTACCCCACACACAGTCACGATGCAAACTCATTCCGTGCGAAAGTTGGCACCGATGTTCGACCGCGGAGCCGGTAAACTGTTATTCGCAGCTCTCGAAAAGAAACCACCCACTCATGGCCGGCGCGCGAAATCCTCGTCAACTCCAAACGACTAGCTCTCAAGTTTTCACGAGTTTCACCGTGGAAACGTTACCACGAAGACCCAAATCGACGTCACGATGACTCGAAGAAAACTCCCACGGGTGTCGGTGTTTTAAACGAAAACGTCTAACCGAGCCAAAAGCGTTTTGCCATTCATCATGCCGGAAACCGGAAGCTTTCCGTGTTCCCACTGGCCCTCTAATAACAACGATGGTAAATACGGCTGGAAATTACGCATCCGCGATTTCCACCACAGTCTAGTCTTCGTTGCTCTCTGCTTCAATCTCTTATTTCCCCCTTCACCGTCTTGCTACGAGAGAAGTCTCTCGATGAGTAATAGCCGCGCCAAATGCAGCGATTTCTCGCGCGTCATTAATAAACACGCAGCCGGGCCGCGACAAAGCCGCGATCTCTGTCCGCCCCCTCGAACCACGAACCAAAGTTACCGAAGCGCATGGGGGAATGAGCAATTAGGGACGGGTAACAGCGCGCGATTTACTACGATCATTTCTCGGATCTCTTGCCTCGTTGGAATCACGACTTGCGCGGAGCGAGAGGGTTGTTGGAGTTCGAAATGGCGCTAGATCTATTTTTGATGTGCATTTCATGAGACGTACAATAAGGACAAAAAGTACTGGCACACCGTTGTATTTATTATAACATTTGTACGACTATCTATAGTAATTAATCGAAGGCCACAAGTGAAAAACACGATAAGCTACATTCATGCATTTTATGCGTTTGAATAAAATTCAAAATATAATACAATTTCCATATTATCAACATCGCTGTAGCGGCGTCATCCAAACAGTAGTTGGAATTACCGTGTCGTCACGGAGCAACTACGTGGTCACGCAAGAGTATAAAAAGAAGGGGAAAATTAAAGAACAACGATGAATCGCAGTTGTGCGTCCCGGAGATCCGGGCGTCTCAGAATGAATTACGTGCCAACGAATTAATACCTCTTACACGAACAGCCGACTTGGCAGATCGAGAGATACGACACGTTCGCTGTACCTTACAAGACACGTGAGAGGATACTTTCTTGCTGACCAAAAGTGGGAATGGCCCGAGAACCGACGGCGCTCGTACAATTACCAAAAATTATTCGTCACGTCCGAATCATATATCGCACCACGGGAATTCGAAAAAAACCACTTAAAACGGCAGAAGGAATAATGGCAGGCAGCACGAGACACCCAAGAGCAGGCGATAATTTAGATCGCTTATCGAGATAGAAGACGAAGAGCATCGCGAAGGGAAAGGTGCGAACGCGTCGGAGAAAATGGAAGCCGAAGACCACGTGTCCGTCTGATTTCACGTATCAGTGAGACTTGCGGTCTCAGCCGTGGACACGAGTGTGTCCGATCTCGACCTGCGATACTGTCTGCGTTTTCAACGCGCTTCGTTCCGTGTACCGTTTTCATTCCATCGTGTACAGCCATCGTCTTATCTCGCGCGACCAATCGGTTTTCTTCAGCTCGAAACACCGATAAACCGGCCGAACGCTTTCAAAGGTGAATCTATTCCTCGGATACGTTCGACAGATGGAAAACAGTTATCGAGCTACTAGGGCCTGAGGTGTTTGTCCGAGATAGGGACGCCAGACGATGATATCTCGTGGTGTAACGTGGCTGGAATGGGGGATAGGATTGAAGTTTACTTGCGATCGTATCTCCGCAGCTGGTTATTCGTTTTTGTACTCGAATGTACAGTAAATTGCGTTGTTTGTAGTTACGGGCGAAGAAATTAATTTTGGCTAGAATAGTGTTATAATGTAATTGGCGTGAGTTTCTTTGCAAGAGAATCTGTATTTTAATCACACGGACCCCATCGGTCTACAAATAATTCGCCATAAGCAAAATTTACATGCTAAATGTGCAGCCCAGATAAGAAGCTCGATCGTAAAGCTCGATCGTTTGCTCGATGATAAAGAACGTGTCGTTGGTTAGAGACGTCAAGTTACCGAAAGATTTTTCCCGGCCGGCGTCGTTCTCCCGGCGGACGTTCGAAGTTATAGTTAGCCTCGTAGCCGGTTACGAGGAGAGTTCGCGTGGCGCGCCTAACTTCCGGGGAATCGTAACTTCGTTACCGTTTCGTAAGCAGGCCGGAGTTGTCTCGAATTAGTCAGCAACGTTCCACCCCCGTGGGATTGAATTAATTGCTTTTAAGAAGTTCGCCATGCGCGTCCCGTTAAAAAGGTCTGACATCCTCGCGTGAGACAGCTCGACGTTGCTTCAGTCGTCGTCGACGAGCGATTGATAAAGTTATCGTCATCAAAGCCGGCAGTTCATTCGATTCTATTCGCTTTTAAAGTTATCATTTCATAGAATCTTTTTCCGAAGAGATATTGGCTCGGATTTTTGCATAGCTTGGGAAATCTTCGAGTATGTTCGAGTTGGTGAATATAAACGGTAATGAGTTAACGGGTCGAGACGCGGAAAGAAGGGCGAGTCTCGCAGGATGGCAAGGAAGAAGAAACGGAGGCGGTGCGCTGTGTGTTTTGTCCCATAATTAGTCATTAGACGTGGAGCTTGCGAGAAACAAGAAGTTCGTGATGATGATGGCGGGGAACACGCTACGCTACAAGCAAATTGCTCCATTTAGAAGAAACAAACGAGTAACTATCTCCTGGAGAAGCAAGAAAACTACGTGTTCCTTAATCCTCTTATCGTCAAGTATTGATCAAACGTCACGTGCTTCAAACATTCTAGTTTAATAAGCGATTCTCGACGAATATTAACGAACGAGAACACGTTTTGTAAAATGCAGTTATTTTTCTTTTCTTTTTTTTTACAAGAAACTGGAGCAGCTTTGACGATTCCCTTAAGACACGGGGTTGAAATCGCCGGTGGAAATTAAATTTGGTCGGAAAGAGATGGCCAACTAACAGCAAAGACGAGATCTGGCTGACCGCCAGACACGTTGGTTCACGCTGAAAAATTACTGCGGCTATGACAGCTTTCTTTTATCGCTTCCTAAGCCGAATTGCTTTCTTTCTTTTCGATGGTGATCGATCGAGACTGCGAATATGGAGTGGCCGCGTCCCTCCAAGAAAGGAGCAGAATATTTACCAGCTTCTTTTCTCCGCTTTCCTGTCTATCCCGGACACATGGGCCCATTATTTGTTGCGAAAGCCTAGCCTTTTACTCCTCGTCGGCCCAACCTGTCTACTATCTTCTTTTCTCTCATTCGCGTTCCAGTTCTGTCGGAACTATCTATTTAACATTCATGAAAGACATCGTTAAATAAAGTTAAATAAATAAAGCTCTGTAACTGGACCGCGGCAAATCCTAAAATACTTGTAAAAGGTTTCGTCACAGTTAAACACTAATCCCACTCCATTCAACCTTCGTTCCTTTTCCGAGCCGTCTTTCACCTTTACTTTAAACAGTTCAACCAAATTTTCAACTACTCCTGAGGAAAGTTGCGACTTTTCCATCAATTCGTCGTCCATTCAATTCGAGGCGAGATGCACTTGCAGCGTATCAGATCCATTCTCGACCAGCTGCTTCGTCGTATCAAGATCAATGAAACTATACAAACTACTGGCCGACGAGGTTCTCAGAAAGATACCATCCCGTCCTCATCCCACTACCAACTCCCGAATCGGCCACTACTATCGCGTAGAGGGGTACGTTTGCTAGATTCGCTTGGACCCCAATCGGATACGAAAATCGTGGGATGCGGTCGGTAGCGGGTTGGAGTGGGGTCGTACAAAGCGTCAGGAACGATAAACGCGCCGGAAGAAGGGGTAGAGCAGGACCGAAGGATGGAGAACATGCGCGAGAAGGAGATTGATTAAAACGCTACCGGAGTTCGGCGTTTTCCTTTCACCACTGGTTCCGTTTGTCGGCGACGCTGGTTTCGCAGCCTCCTTCTTCGCTTATCTGTCAACACTTACGTTCGTCGATACCACCGAATAATGGCTACAAAGAGAAAGTAAGAGAGAGGGAGAGAGAGAGAGAGAGAGAGAGAGAGAAAGCAGGGGTTGGTCATTGGAGGTCAGCGAACCAACCCTGACAACAGAAGCTGGCCAGCGGCTAGATGAAAAAAGTTTCCGATCGAATCGAAAAGGCTTTATTATCGATCAGTATGGGGGCACCGCGGTCTTTCCAGAAGAAGTTTTCCCACCCCGGGACTCGTATGCGAGACCGTTTACCCTCTGTAGCCAACCACATGGCCGTTGCTCGCCGAGTCGAAGCGAACGGTGTCTTTGTTTCTGGAGACGGCCCCTGGCGGTTTCCAGATTTCCAACACTGTCGTTTGGAGTTTCCTAGTTGATGGCGAATTGATATTGTTCTTCGACCGAAGGATTGCGTCCCCGTACGTGAACTCTCGGACTCCAGACACCTAAGCGTGCTATCTTCCCCGCCCTACGCTTTGTCCCACTATACGCTATACACTTTTCAACAAGTATACCTCGGTACCAAGAGACCTTATCCGGTTCCTTCGACGAACTATAATACATCAACGCCGAAGCATCGATCAACAGCCGACAAAGGCGAGACCCTTTCCGTTAAAACGATAGCAGACTCGAAAATCTGGTCATCTCTGGTTCCTCAATTTTCCTTCACGTCCATCGAGGATCATCGATGAAAGGGATTCGCAAAAAAGGCAGCCATGGGGGACCATGAGCTTGGCCCTCGGGGAAAACATTCCGAGGTTAAAAGCACGATGAATAGGTCGACCGGCTAGAACTTTGTACATGAGACGGTTACAAAGTGGTCTCGCGAATGTTTGGGTAGTGGGGCGGAAGGGCGCGGCGGATCGCATATATGCTCATCTACTTGGCAGACCTCAGCGAGAGAAGCAGCCGCGCGAATGAACCGCAAGTAGTCGTGATCCGACAATGCGCAGACACGCGACAACGGGCCTCATTAACACCCCAGAAATGATTTCTTCTCTCTCTCTCTCTCTTTCTCTCTCTATATATATCCGTCTTACCTCTGGTTAATCTCTTCTGCAGAGCTCCCCCGGTTCTCTTCAGGCGTCTGCTCGTGCAGAAACGACGTTGGACCTTGTTGAATGTATATTTCTAGTAAATAATGTTGTTTATTTCCATCACTGTGTCCATATGCGAGTGCTCATCTGGCAAATGTACGTAGAGTTTGTATTTTGAGTTGAGTTGAGTTTGATTTCCTTCCCTCTATCTTCATCATCGCAGCAAAGGGTTTCGAGATCTGCGATTTTATTGGATGTTTCATAATCAATTAAAAAGAAGGAGGAAATTGTTTTACGGTTATTTACCGATTCGATTCGACCTTAAATAGAACAGGTGAGAACGAAATATATTCGTGCCATCCATTCCCATAATTTACCGCGCCAATTAAACCAAACTACCTAAAATACTTCCTTGCTCCCTCTCGATCCATTCGTCTTCTCGTGAAAGATCCTCGAAATCGTCCGTTCGAGAATTCGCTCCGGAGTCAACATCCACACCAATCGATACTCCTTTCATTTTTGTAATCGCTTTCGCAGTTTCCGTAATTCGGAACAAGCTTCTTTGTTTGTCTGCTGAATTAGCAGCGTCTGCTATTCGACGGCAGAGACAGCTCAATTTTCGTCCAAGCGCGAGGATGCTTTGGCGTCGAATAAAACAAGAACGGAGCGAGTGTCGAGCGAGCACGGCGGAGTTCGCCGTGAACTCGAGACGTAACCAAATACCAAGCTCTCGCTCTCCTCTTCTTCCGTTCTATGGGAGGGAGCAGCAATTTTCTTAATCCCAGTTGAGAGGCGGGAAAAGTGGAGCGGGATTTCCGCATCGCGAAAACCGCCAAGTCAGCTGATCAGACGGAGATGACTCTGAAATTGAAACGGCGTTCGACGATCGTCGGGCTAACGCCGCCGATCGCCCATCTGGCTTCCGGCCTATCTGCCCGATAAACTCTTATCTCTTGGTTCCGCTCCACGAGAATCACTCAGCTGCCAACCCGTTTTCCAATGAGATTTCTTAAATAATTTCGCAGCACGAACAAGAAAACGTGATTTTCCGATCGCTTCCGTGTTTCTTTCCCTGTCGGGGAAAATATTCAGCTTTGTAATCTCCTAACACGGCTTTACGATAGTATATTGCGTTCACTTACGGAAATAAAAATAAAATACACGATATATTTATAAAATTTTGCAAATATTCAAATATTTTCGTAAGCGACTTTCTCTTGTTTCTTCGTAATAACAACGCGTGAATTGATGTACCGTTTGAAGTGTGATAATGGAGCAATTATAAATAATAATAACGGAGGCGTCGATTGAGTTAAATGATTATTATATTGCGTGAATGAATGCAAATAGTCAAGCATGAAAACGGACAATCGGAACATGATCTCGATGGCAACGGACATATTTTCGTGTGTGTCTATCAACATTCCCGCGACGGGAACTGTGTCAAATATGTAGAGAAGCGAATGGACAGCGATCCAGGTCATCGACAGCTGTTCCCTTTGCGAGTCTAATATTCCAATCGACCGACCAGACAAATGAAACTGTCCTCGATCAGTAGTATAAGGCTTCAAGCTCAAAGGAATATCTACGATATCGAAGCCTACGGACGTGAATATCTCTTTCACTTTAACAAACTAACAAACCTGATCCTGACATCACTCGACCTAGTTGAACTTATTCATGCGTTCCTATCTTTTCGATCCATTGTACTTTCAAAGGAAGAATGTAGAACGCGTAAAAATTGTTCATAATCGAATTTAACGAATTACAAGGTGGCTTGATTGAAATATCCTTTTGACTGAAATTACCCTGCCTTATTTTACTCCCGTTTTAGTAGTTTGAGAACGCTCGAAATATCAAAGAAGGTTGATTATTGGTACAGCGGATGAGGAGAATGCGCGTGTAGAGCGCATGTAGTGTCAGTCAGAAAACGAGGGGCGCGTTGGAAAGTCCACGATCAAATATTCAACAGACGCTGAGCTGCAAAGTGCCAGAAACTCGTCCTGGTGGCGCTCTCCCTCGGGAGATCGTCAGGGAGAAGCGAAAATCCTGCCGGTCGTACCGCCAGCTCCAGCAGACCGACTGGTAGAAGAAATCTCTTCTACGTTTTGCTCTCTGTCCGTTCCTCTGATATCTTTAACCCCCGCCTCGTCTTTTGTTTTCGCTGTCCGAGTAAAATATTAAGACACGAGAGGAAGGGAGATGCGGAAGTTAACACGATGCCAGCCCGCGATTCGATTATCGAGATTGCTACGAGCCGCATGAGTTTGTGAATATCAATCTCACGAAACCGACCTCCCGTTCCATCCCACTGCTACCGTTTTCCTGTGGAAGTTTCACTTTTAATTCGCCTTCGTGACCATCCTGCGCGCTGTTACTCACCGCGACTGACATTTGATCCAATTTAACATAGCTGCAGTCCATGTACCGGGTGTTTCCAATCGAATTTCCTGTTCTTCGGACTGTAGTCAGTTGACTTGTATCGACTTGATGGGGTTACGTTAGTTTTCACGAAACAGATCTTTCGCTTGGAAAACTTTACGGTATCAAAGATTTCCATACGATAATTTTTCTTCGTGTTGAAAATTTTCCCTATAAGCTGTTTACAGGTCAAGAAACTATCTTTGTGTTTAATGGTCGCAATTTGTAGATATATATTCTTAATATCACTTCTCTGAAGAGCAAGAGAATCAATGTCACAAGACACAAGACATACAAGATTAAAATCAACAAGTCTCAGTACATTATCTTACACTAGCCGCGATGTAATTTTCTAGAAACACCCGCGTATTTTCACGTATTCGAGCGTGTTACATGGAAATCGTTCAGAGGGACGAGCGGAGGAAGACGAATAAAACGGTGGGACAGAGCGAGTAGCAAGAGAAAGAGAGAGTTATCGTGGTAGTGGAGATTAGCCTGTAGCCTCGACGGCTGAAAACGGACTCTGCTTTAAATCTTACATGAGGGACGTAATGTCAGGGAAATTCAGAGATGTGATCCATTAGCAACAGCGGCTCTTGGGCAAGGAAACGAGGGG
The DNA here is from genome assembly GCF_014825855.1 of Bombus pyrosoma. NCBI lineage: Eukaryota > Metazoa > Arthropoda > Insecta > Hymenoptera > Apidae > Bombus > Bombus pyrosoma. The sequence continues at coordinate 5,606,626 of NC_057774.1, forward strand.
GCGCGTGTCCCACGAGAAATAACCGTAATCGCTATTCCCCCACCGTATACCATCTTTCTCTCTCTGTCTCGCCTCTTCATGGTACATAGTAAGACGAAGACGGACGAACGTGCACGTTTTGCTTCTCCCGTTTACATATTCACGCGAAAGGGGGTGGTTTCTAGGGATGGACCGCGTAAGCTGCTGGCTACTTTCCGAACTGCGGTAAGTAGTGGCGCTGAAAGTGGCTTTCGAACCTCCTCTTTCCGCTGCGATGCATCTATCGACCGATAAATGTGTCTCCTCGAACCATCCCTCCGGCAGGAATTCTTGAAACAGAAAGGCTAAAACTTTGATCGAAGAAATAATTCGTAAATTCGTACTTTCCTCCGAATTGATCGGATAATATCAAATTTCTCAAATAATTATTATATTTCCAGTACTTTTGATTACAATTCTTCGGTTGAACGATGTCTATCGACGAAGGGGGAATCTCAAAGAGATTCTAATCATTGTAACTTATATCGCAGATCTCCGTAAAGGTTTTTTCTTTCTTTCGCTGTAGCGAATTCGAATTGGAGTTGAGAAATCAAATTAAGAAACGGAGCGATTGAAAACACGTGTCGTCACAGCAAAGAAACAAAGGAGGGAAATTCCCCTATTTTTATTTCCATAAACGAACGTCTAGTGGGTATTCTACCCTAAACTCGCGTTAGGCGAGAGATTACAAAGCCCAAGATCCTTTTATCGAAACGTACCTACGCTTAAGGTTTACGCTGGCACAAAGGCCATAACATTCCGCACGATATTCGCACAGTGGCGAATCTTGCACCCCAGTGAAGTCCTAGCTGACGACAAACACAGCAGCCAATCGTTTAATGCCTCTATACGCGTTTCCTTTGCGAGCGTTCATTTTTCGAGAACGGCAATCGCAATAGAATGCGGTTTGGAAATAAGAAAGGGATGCAGAGGGTATGGGGCACAAGGAGGAAAGAAAACCAGAGTGAGTGGCGAGAAGGAACGAGGAAGTCAGAGAGAGAGAGAGAGAGAGAGAGAGAGAGAGAGAGAAAGCGGGAAAGGAAGCGAGATCTTTCGCTTTATGAACGATCGGAATTTAAATTGCTTTTCCACCTACCAACCCCCTTTCTTCCGGCCTCTTCCTTCCTTCCTTGGCTACTGCTCTCTCGGGCTGGCGAAGTTTTCATTCCTTATAAATCCCAATACCCTTTGGTATCGGCCGCGAGAAAAAAGGAGGAGAGCAAAGTAGCAGTCGCGAATGGAATATGAAAATATTTGGCGGGGACCGGTGTGTTTTCCCGCTGCCTCTTTGTACCTCGCGGCTGCACGAACCTTGCTGCCGCTAAATTGTGCTCCTCCAGGGTTGGTTCCGCGTCGTTTCAGTCGAAGATCGTCGTCGTCGTTCGTAACGGAAACGACGTTTTCTCTCCAACTGTCGCCGATCCCATTCGCGACATCCTTTTTCCACAAATTGGAACAACCCATAAACGCATCGACCGTTTCGATAAATCCTCTGAACGGCTGTACGATGGAACAACCACAGCGGTGCGCTACGCTGGAAACGCTAAATCATCGTCAAAGGAACGAACGCCCGCGGCCACGCGATAACTCGAACCAGTACCGGTTTGACGTGGCCAAAAAGGAGAAGCGCGAAAGAACTGGCCGCGAACCGTGCAATTATAAACCGTTCGCGAATGTAACTTGCCACCGACAGAGCAACGTCTCTCTCGAACGGTTGGTGGTTACGGGGCGAGTAACGAAAGGACGAGGCTGGTTCTACCGTTTCGAAGCCTGGGGCACAGAATTCTCCGTTAGGAGACATCTGGTAGCCCGTAATGGCATTGGAAGCGGTTCGGAATTAGCGTAAAAATTATTCGTCACAGATCGACCGGTGTCTGTTTGTTTCCATACGGAGCGAGGGTTCGTCGTTTGGTTGAAGCGGCGCGCGACCAAACGCAACGCGACAAGAGGGGATGCTTTGTCGCTGGATAAACGCGGAATAAAGAGGCCTGTCCCCGAGAGAGACCCAGTTCCAGGATGTTTCGCCTACCTGCAGCTCACCGATACAATCAAAAGGAAATAGGCAGTAATACGTTGGTATACACGGAATCAGTGAGCAGAGTTTTTCGTCGGTATTAAATGCGGATGGCCAAACGACGAGGGGTGGATCCTGGTGAGGCTCAAGGAACCGTAAAGCGGTACTAATTTCTCGAGGTTTAAACCGATGGGCTCTCTGTCAGAGAGAAGCAAAAAGAGAGTGGCTCTGTATGGAGAGCGAAATGAGATTTTCTCTCGAAGGGAATGTCACCGTGTCCTTAAGATAAAGAACAAACCGGGCAAGGGAGCACCTGGCGAGCGAGAAGGCGAACACAGGGAATAAGAGGAAGAAGAAACCATAGGGTAGTGGAGGAGGACTGTCCTTCTCGCTTTGGCATCGAGCATGCTGCATCAAGCCGCTGGAAACGTCCTAATAAAATCAGTCGAATTAATCTAATCTGGACGGCGATCCCTCAGGCCTCTGACACAAAGGATCGCTGCCCTGAGCTAGGTAATTCAATATGATTCGACAAACAGTTTAACTGGGATTACGTCTAGTGTAACTGAGCGGAAGTAATTGGCCCTGACTCCTCTCTTTTCTACTCTTGTCCCCTTTTCTCGCTGGTGAAAACTCCCGACAACCTTTTCCTTCTCTTTCGAATCACTTTTTTAACCGATTGTGTGGCTCGCCTCGACTTTTGCCCTTTAATAGCGAATTAATGCAGCAACGAAAGTAAAATATTTTAACAAACGAACAGAGATCATAAACATATTCTCGGAGAGGTTTAGAAGATTTATGTGGCAGGAATGAACGAATACGAGGGGAAATACTCTCGTTCCTCGACAGTTCTGTCTATCGCGGATTACGGTAACCGAAATTTCCCTTCGCGTCTAGTAATCTCGAACAAATTCTCAACTAGAAGATTCACTCGATCGAGGCAAACAGGAAGTTCCGGTGAACGAAAATTTATTTGTGCGTGATCTGTCTTTAAGCCGAAGGGCGAGTCTCGAAGCGTTGCCCGCAAAGCCAACTAATAATCCGACTTGAATCTCTTGTTCGGGATTTTCCTCCATGCGATCTTCAAAACGAGAATCTGTTGACGGGTATTAGTTGGTGGGTCGAAAACATCTTAAACACTCCTCGCGACAAATCCTTACAATAAAAGAAAACCTGCAATAAGGATGAATCGCATTTCTCTAGCTCATTATGTTTCCACGATGAAATCTTTGAACTTTCTCCGAGTAATTATAACTTTATGCGTTGTATTCCTCGATAACAGTACGTAATTAATCGCATAATTATTAAGCTTCTAAATCCTGTACCTCGAATAATCGCAAAAAATTGTTCGGTGAGAGAGGTAACTACATTTCCTGAAACAAAACCGCCTGCGTGAGAATAGCCACTTGTCGGTTGTTCAAACTTTTCCTTACCAGGCAGCTACTGCCCTCTGAGAGCCAGCGGTCTCGTTATATTTCGCTCTAACGACCGCGAACTCTACCTGGACAAATATTTCTTCCTTTTTAACTGCCCTGGCTAACATACTTTTAGAGCGCAAAAAGAAGAGAAAGAGATTCGTCGATTAAAAATTATTTAAAGAGCCGATTTTCGTGGGCGTGAAGACGATCCGGGTCACAGTAAGAACCATTGTGAAACACCTTCGACTTCTTCGACTCGCGACCCTTCTCGTCCACGCCTCTTCTGTGTTTCACCGGTCAAATCTCCACCGGCGATCGATCGCCATTGTTTGCCGCATGCAAAGCATGATATCTTAACGAGAAACGCAGCCATTCTTTGCAAGCTTGTTCTCCAAACTCCGATACGATCCCAAGAACACGTTTCATGACATTTAAACCAGCCTTGCCAAAGGTAACACCTTATACCAGGAAACCTTAGGCAACCCGATGCTCGACATACATTTATATTGCCCAATTGCGAGCCATTTCGATCGGCAGAAAGTCACTTGTGCCCTCCATGGGTCGTTTCCATTCCGTCAATCCATCCTCGACCCTCTGTCAGACGAAAGGAGGATCGAACGACGCGAGAACACGCAATCTTGTCGACACGGAGCGATCAGCGGTCCCCGAGTCGAGCCAGGATCGCGCCGCTGTAAATCCTAATCTCACGACAGACTCCGTGCAGCTTGTTAATTAGACGTCCCGACGCTGCTTCGATAAATAACCAGGGCTCCAGGCTGGTAATAGGGAGAGGCCAGGCTTCCATAGATAGAAAGCGAAAGTAAATCGCGGAGCAAAAAAAAAAAGAAAGTTGAACTTGGTTATGGAACCTAACGCCGAACTTGTGGCCTATTCTTCAATCATATAATAGCTTTAGAAGAATAGGAACCAAATCTGCCAGTTTGAATAACATTAATTACACCTAATCTGGTTCGTGACAATGCACGCAAGTTTATACGTATTACACGTAACTTTTAAAATTATGATCTCCGCATCGTAAAACTTGTACCTTCGAATTTTCGTCCAAAACTATCGTATCACTTATAAAGAAAAAATCACAAGTTTGATGTATCCCGAAGCAACGTTCAACCAAGAAAAAGACTATCTGATCGAAAGAAGAACGAAGAACGCCAAAAAGTCGAAAGTATAGCAAACCGGAAGGCGAAGCGCGGTTTGCAGGTGGAGAAAAGTTTGAATAAAAGGTCGAAGGTGTGTAGCTGAAGCCGGCTGATTAACTTTTTCGCGTTTTTTAATCTCCGTAAATTATGTAGGAACCGGACGGTAGGTGTGCCTCGAGCGTTAAAGAGTGCGGTATACGCCGGCGGGTATACACCGGCCACCGAGTGCAGCTGAATTAGCAAGATCTATCTCGTTGGTCGGGGGAGTGGGTGGCAGATGCGCCTCCACCCTTTGACCCTGCTGGACGCGACACAGAGTTCAATTATATTTCTTTTCCTCAGCCCTTCCTCTGCTAAAAAAAGAAAAAAAAACCGGTTCTGTGCGAATCACCGTTGTGGAAAAATGTTTTCGAATTTTGCGGCGCGTACTTTGATTCGATATCGTCGATGTCTCTGTTTTTCGCACGCCTGACGGTTGTTGGAAAAAGGCAGACGGGTTCTTTGAAGCGATTTTGAGACCGTGCTGCTCTGTGACGCGATTGCACTTTATGAACTTCTATCGCGGGGGTTGTTTTGTTTTAATCAGAGGGTAGTTTTTAATATCGTGAAATTGTTGAAGCTTCGTAAGATATTGTGTTTTATTAACGTTGGTCTCTATGAGATTCTACAGAGATTAATATAAGGTTTACGTATAAAGAGGATACCAAGGGCTTAATAAAACCTCTTCAATTTACAGTCATCATAACTATGGAGCTAAACCATCCAAGAATGTCTCCGTCTGCCCCTTCAACGAGGACAAGCTCCAAAGATGTTCATCCAGAAAGATAAACAAGCCTATCCGTCTCGATAAGACAGGACGGTGTTCTCTTGTTTCTATCGTGCCATCGCTATTTCTAAGGGCCTTCTCAAGAGTAGAAGGACGCCGTAAGGCAGAGAGAAAAATAAGTCTCCTTGACTGGAAGAATAATATTCGGAACAACGCGTCACCATGGCTGTAATGGTCCTCGTCAAGCCTCTGTCGCCTTCATATTGGTATTTACACGTCTCGTGGGAGTACAGGAATTTTCTTTTCGCACGATGAAAATATTTCGTCTACCGTACATGTATATTTCAATCAAACTTCATTTTATCGTATATTTACTTCACGAAAAAATTACGCAGTGCTTCCAGAAGGAATTGCTCGCAATTCCTCTATGTACTTTAGTCTTTAATAATTAGATGGCAATGACGAGGTTAACTTCGGCAGAACAAAGACTAAAATGTCTCTCCAATTGCAAAGAGACCTGAAAGCAAATTTAGCCTCTACACTTTACTCATTTACTCTTTCCAATTATTTCTTCACCGCGGCGAAAGATCTAATTAAAATCCAGACAATAACTCGCCGCAACCCCTCCGGATCTCCGCGAACCGCACAACTATTTAGCTTCGCCAAACTGATGATCAAACCATCGGGCACACAGCAAATGCGAATCACCGGGATAATCTCGCCGATACGGTTTCCCCTCCTTAACGAATGATCGCACTGAACCGACGATATTATTTCCTCGTAGCATCGCGAATCGGTCGTCACCGGGCAATTCGGTGCGCCGGTGGATTCGACACAATCCAATAACGCGGGCCAGCCTCGTTTATCCTATTGCAATTACCCTTGCAAATGGCGGTGGTCGGTGTTCGCCCGACGCAGGAGCCGCGCACGAAGTTCCCGGACGGGGTTTCGCGATTATGAAAAAAGGAGCAGTCGGCTGGCTGTTATTAGTCGGTGGAATATATTCGGCGTAATAAGCCGCCGTGTTAGTTCTTTCTTATTTGAATTTACGCTCGTCATGGGAACTCGCGTAAAACTACGCGTAATGGAAGATGGCGCCGCTTCCGGCGGAGAGAAGCAACCACTAATGCAGTCGTTCATGGTGACCGACCAACTTGCATTTCCAGCAAGTCCATGACTCGTTTCAGAACTATCGTGGTTCCAGGTATTGCAAGTTAGCGGAAGTTATGCGTTCCTGGCCAAACTTATACTCGCAAACTAAGACACGGTGGATCATGAAAATTGATCGAGTCGATGGAGAGACGGTGGGCGTAGCGGTTTCGAGCTCTTCCCGGAATTGAGTGATAAAACTTGTGGCTCCCGGAAACGCGTAACTCGCGATACTTCTGCTGGACCAAGTACCGATCACGCAGCATGTACGATGTGAATTTCAGATGGATCTCGAGGCAGGAGTAGTTGATTTGTTGTTATGGAGCCTGGGTTGAGTAATCGTCGGGAAGAAGGCGCTGTTTACCGTACCGCTAACCAAGGAAGGAGTAAAACGAATCGTCTATAATCTGCTCCCTTTCCTTGATAGATTTACGCGCTACACGAAAATCTAAAGTAAATCTGCAGTGATATATTGATCGAACGAAGCAGCAATTTTTATCGATTACGAAAGAACAGTGTTTGAAAATGAAATTGCATGCGCTCAATTCGTGAGCTAGAAGGAGAACATTGGAGCAATTTCCAAGACAACGATCTAAATATCGTCGCAGCCTGTTTATTGCTCGCCTATTGTTCCTAGCGTTTCTTTCCATCGAGGACATCCGCGTAATTTCCACGTTGCTGCGCTATAATGAAGGCCGTATAGATGTAGCATGTCTTTCTATCGACGCGATATATGGGACTGGCGAGCTTGTAATTTCAGTCGCAATCCGTCCCCTGTCTGCCATTTACTTTTGCAAGCGAATCGTGAATCAAGACGACCACCGATGAAGCACGATTTTCTCGCTGGCTTGTTGCTACGGTTCACCGTTAGTCGACAAGCTGGACAAACTCGAGTGACTATGTAGATATTTCTTTTCCACTTCTTGTGACATATAGAATTATAGCGGACGCGTTTTATGACGAACTGTCGTTTTGACAAATATATCTGAGCAATGAAATATGTATATAAATTCTTATAAATATTATCCACGACAATTCGTCAGCGTTCACTGTAACTACAGCCTCGATCAACTCTCAAATGTCTTTTCAGGAACGTCGTCCTATTTTCGATTCTTTCAAGATACAGGCAACCTAACTAATTACCGAAATACTTACCTTCGTACCGCATGAACTTTGGCTAACCGTTCAAAGGTAAGTTGCTCTTTTTTCACAACGACCTTCCCGATATTTATATCGCTATGTTTACAGTGGATGCTGACGAATTGTCATTCAAACGTTCAAACACCGAAACGCATACATTCGTAAAAATCTATATATATATATTTGGTTGCTTCGACGTATTCAATTCGTTGAAGGACGCATCCAGTGTAATCATAGTTGAACCTTAATCCATTCTATAACCAACAGCCATAATCGTCGTGCCGCTGACAGATACCAGTTTCATCCTCACGTTCTCGCGTTCACAGAAACGAGTCCTGATGGTCACGAAAACCAAAGAGTGTTCCCGACAATCTCGTGGGTCGCGGAGGAACAAACGAGGATACGTGTTTGCTGATCCGAGCCACTCGAGCGTGACTGAAGCGCGGGGACATTGTGCGATTGTCGCGTTACAAAGACCAGACGAGAGCTTAAGGCTGCCTTAGAAACGAATCTAGCTTTGCCGGCATAAACAGTTGTGACAGATGCCAGGTTATGTAAACAGGCCCGACCGATTCTCGTGCATTGTGTCACCATGATCGGTCGGGGGGAACCGGCGTGTCATTGCTCGACCGTTTTTAACCGGGCCACAATGCCGGGATTTGCGAAATACGCGCTCAGGCCGAGCCTAGATCCGCTCCTCGATCGCTCGACCGAACCAAGTTCGATCTGTTCCTTGGCTTTTCCACTTGGTCGATCGCCGAACGTGACACGATCATTCGTGTTACAACGTTTAACACATATCAGTTTCTACGATCTCTCGAACGTCTTAAAGAGATCCTTTGAGACTTGAGATGGAGGAAGCTTTTGAAAGGTCTTGAATTTGGTTGAGAAAAGGGATCCGGTACGTGTTGAAATAAATAAACGTTACAGAGGCGAAACATGACATGGAGATAGAGCTTTCTTGATTTTCTGATTTTAACATCGCTCTATAATGAAACAGGGGAATTTTAGTACGACGCTACCGACAAGTTGTCAAAGTTTGATGCATGCCAAAGGTGTGATTATTAAGGCAAGTAATATCTCGATACGTAATGGTTCTCAGTTTAGTGCGGTATATATTTGTGTAACTATAGACTACTTCTATGATTATGCGGATTACAAGAAGAATACAACGCACAAAATTGAAGGATGTAAAATTCGAAGAACTCTCAATCCTCTACTTAAACGTTATTTCGCAACACGGAAGTGGAGACTTCTCCGGTGCACGCGGAAGAAGTAGTAATTCGAGCGCGATGTACTGCAGCAAGCAAAAAATTAATGGCACCAGCCGAGGGTGAGCGAAATGACGAGTTCGTGAGACTGATTTCAATTTGAAGGCAGCGGCAGTGCAATCGAATTCGTGGCATATGTTGCGCGTCGTTTACCTCCCAATTTCGCTGAACCACGCTCGATTATGGACATCTCAATGTTTCATATCTTGCGGTCGCCGGTTTTGCTGCAACGAACATCGAAAAAGAGAGAGGAAGGGACCGGTGATCGCAGAAAATTAGAGTGGCTTTCGAACAGGTTCTCCTTCGAGCTCGAATTTCAACAATGTTCCATTCGAAGCTCCAGGCTACCGAACGACCGGCCACCTGGCTTTCTGTTTCGCAAACCTTCGACCATGTTTGCGCATTCATCGTCGGCGTAAACATTCGTATCTGTAAACCTCCATTCATTAACCGTTTGCCGTATCGGCCAAGAAAATTGGTTGTTAACAAATCTTGTTGAACTGCACTCGCCATACGATCGCAAGCCGAAGGTTGACTTCTTTCGACGAATATTAAAATGAGGGAGATAACGCGGTTTTTCTTCGATTATAAAAAGTCAAAATTTCTAGCAGGTGTCGATTAAAAAGGTACCAAAGATCGTACGATAACCACACACTTTCTCCTACAACATCAAACAATTGGAGGGAGTACACACGTGAAACTCGATCACCGATGCATCTCCACTTTAACTACCAAAGAAACTACCAACATTGTTCGCGTTGACTCGTAACATCCTCCATACATCACCCAGGCCCTTTTCTACTGCCGCACAACCCAGTTACCCAACAAACACGATAAGAGATCAAGAACGAAGCCGGGGGCCGGAAGAATCCCCACGACCACACCTTGACTGCCTCTGAATGGCTTGGGGCCAGGCGTCCCGCTGTGATGTAACGAGGCACACGAGGCTGGCCCTGAAAATTAGCGTGATTTTCATGCTGCATCTCGTCGCGATACGCGAACGGACGTTCCAATTTGTTCGAGGCGAAGGGACTCGGGTCGGCAGCTGGACTCGGTACGAGCGGTGTAAGCGAGCGATAACGCCTCGCGTGGTTTCCCGTGAAGACGATTTACCACGTGGCGTTGGTGGATCGCGCTCGGAATCAAACGTTTCTTCCTCAAGAGGCTCGCGGGAGGCCATTCCGGGAACCGCGAGAGTCGCGATGCTATCGGTCCACCTACGTGGCCCACGGCCCACCGACACCTGCGAGAATTCGCACGGTAGGGATAGCTCCCGTATGTGTAATGTACATCGGGACCTGCTGCATATATGTATGTATGCATCACAGTTGCATATATGCATACGTGATCGCGAATAAGGATCGCTCTAGCGATGGGAACGAGGCGTCTTCTACGGATTCGGCTGTTTCGGTGAACCCTGTCGGTTTTTGCCACAGTTCTTCGAACTATATTCTCGATTTTCATATCTTTTCTTGCTGGATCTAAAGTACGCGATATTTTCTCGTTCTTATTACGTAAGTTTGATTATTCTGTGCAAAGCGCACACTTATATTGCCGGACGTTGAAGCTCGTATGACTGAAATAATTCTAGCTTGTTATGCTTATGAAGAAGTTGTTTATACTGGCCTGTATTTTTGGAACAGAGAAGAGTAAACCATGCGTTTCGCTTGTTACGTTCGCGTTTATTGTCTAGAAGCGTAGAAATGTGTAAATTTTGCGGCTTGCAAGAATTCCACGTATACGCGGAAGCGGAAAGTTTATCGAATTCCGTGGTGGTGAATGTCAAAGGGCTGGGATTCCAGGAGAGCATTCGCGAGGAAGCAGAGTCCAGCCCTCCGTGTCTTTAGAATCAGCTTCTCGATACAGGTCGGTGGATCTTCGATGCGTTCATTGTGTAGACAACAATGAGGCCGGGATCGCGACGGGCACGCTAGAGTGACGATGTTAATTAAAATTTCAGAATGTTTTCGAGCGCGGAAGCGGCTCGGAATTCATAACACGCCAGCGAAGCCGGTGGATGCGACGACTCTTCCTGGTGACAAAGGATCTTCACGGGCCGTGCTCTCTTCTCTCCTTCAACGAAAACGTATTTTCATTCGTAGACGATCCAGCTTCCCGCTCCTTGTTTCAGATGCACGCCATTGTCGTTAATCGTCGTTATTGCTTCCCGTGGTTGAGGTTGTTAAACGTTTTCGTTGAGAAGATTGGTGGCAGAAGAAGAATAGGAAGAATATCGTCGCCAATTATGGGCAAAAAACACGTAGCCCTTTCGAAAAGGGATCATCGAGACGATCGGGAATTGTCCGCGTTCACGGCCCTTTATCGACGTTCCCATTCTATCGTCTTTCAGCCCTTTAAAGGCGGTGACTTGCCACTCTCACCGCTACGGAAGACCTCGCTTTGTCGACAGGGCTGTACTTTATGGGGGAACGAGCAATCTGTCTTCATATTTACCAATTTCCTTCTTTTCCATCGTTCTATCAACTCTGCTGGTTATCGTGGAAGGTTATTCGCGGTGTCTTTAGGCGAAAGTCGCCGTACCCAATGACTTTGCGAACTTCGTAATTTAGGTTCACCACTTCGAGACACTTTCAGGAACCTCGGATCATCGCGACTTCTTCTTTGAAGAAGGGGAGTTCTCGATATCGGCGAATATTCGAGAAATTGCTTGCGTTCGAACAAAAGTTCCTCCGAGGTCGTGCTACTCTACGGTTTCGTGAATAGAGAATTCAATTCAATATATGATAGAAATTCTTTGACAAGAATTATATCCTGAAATTTCGTCAGCATATTGAAACTTTAATCGTCGAAGAAGCTAACCAATATTGACGAAGATTTCCCAAAGTCTCTATTCGCTCGAAAATAATAACTTAGATATTGAGTGATATTTTTCCAGTAGCTGAACACCCACGGGACCATGTGCACGAAACAACTCGACTACCGGAGACAGTCTTGTCAGAGTACGTTAGCCTCGAATACGTTGACCAACCAAAATCTTTAATTTCGTCTACTATGCGACGGGTAAGATGGAATATTTGAATTTTTGCTTACGAAGCAGCGAAGAAGGGCTCCTCGGAAGTTATGTACGGGTCTGTCGGACGCACCTTAACGCCCTCACCGGTTCGGCACCTCGAGCACAGCAGGTAGTCGATCCATCGTGGAAGATCGTAGGGAGAGATTTCGAGGCGAAAGAGGGAGGACTGGCCTGGTTCTCGCGTCGCAACGCAACGCCGAAAAGAGCGTGCATAATATGGGTCCGGCATTGTCCTCCGCGAATGGAAAGGCAGAGAGAGAAACGAAAGGAGGGAGTTAATCGTATTGAAAATTCGCGCCCCGTGTCCGACTCCTCCCCGACTGGTCACGCAGTGACGAATCCTGACCGTAAAATCGCGGAATCGTTCACGAATTTACCGTACCAAGGATCGTTCCTTCCTGCTTTTCACGGAAAACCCGACCGTGACGCATTTTTCTAGCCGCTTCTGCTCGTACCGATGCACGGTTTTGTTCATTTCCCAGCTGCAACGTCGTTTTCCCCCTTCACGCTCGTTTTATCCGATTCTCGTCGGCAGATGCCGAATTCCTAAATCGTAAATCGCCGACGAGATCGAAGTGCGACCAACAGACGCGATTGTAGACGGATATTCGTCTTTGGTATTGTAATCCGATGTATATTGCGAAGGTGTTGGATCGATTGAAAATGATGAGCTTTGCGAGGAATTTGCTCCTTTATGGATGTATCGATGTTCTTTGTGGGATTTCTGCATGCCAAAAAATTTCATCTCTGACACAAATATTATCGTCCACTAATATGATAGATAAGCAAAGGAGACCTATCATCATAGTCGACTCCGTACGACTAAAGCAGCGAGGACAATCGAACGAGGATTCGCGCAAATCGATCGATCAGATCCTTGCGATTTTTCCTTGTCGCGCTTAAGGACGAGCAGCCAGTCTACGAAGACCGGGAAATGTAGCGAGAATACGTGACCGGGCCACATCGAGAACTGGAAGAAATGGCGGCGCTCCTTCGCGAGATTGCCACTGGTTAAATTTCGAATTCGGCTACCGAACTCGCTACGTGGTTATCGCCGCTTCCAGCTGGTTGGATCGCGCCGCGGCTAGTCCACCCACGCCGTCTATTTAACAGTACCTACGCTTCACGTCCACCTTCTCCGGCGAATCGGGATAAAGGATTCTCGCCGAATTCAACGGATGGAGCTTAACGATACTCGATGCTTTACAGCGGATATTCGACCTACAACTTTCAATGGTTTTCGTTTAACTAGCCGCCTGTCGATATTTGCTCCGCACGCATCGGCTTCGCATTCTCCACAGTTCTGCTGCTTTCGTAAATCTATAGCCACGTGATTTCTTATTTCTATCCAGCTTCGGTGGATTCTCGATTGATTTAAAAGCAAATCTCCGAATTAATCTTTTATGATTCATTAATTACATGACAAACTGAAACTCTGTTTTATTTCAGTACTTTCTTTCGTTTTCACGTATAAAATATAATATATCATTATTTTACGCTGTGATTTAATTCGGTAGAAACGTGCCAAGATACGTTTCTTCCTTCATACACAAGTATGAAAACTTTCAACGTTAGGAACTTTCTGTACAATTTATCGATAAAGTAATTTATCGATAATTAAGTCAATCCGCGATCGCATTGTTGGAAAAGTGCTATCAAAAAAAATGCAATGATAGCGAGCATCACGGGAAATACACGAAGTACATCGTCATCGATGCAAGTCCTTCAGACTTGACGCGTATCAATCACAAACCATCACCGAAAAAAGCTTGGAGCGATGCGTTTCCACAAGACTCTCTCACGCGATCGTTTCCATTTGTTTTCCCCCAGCGTTTCGTTGGGATAGAAACGGAAATTCCTGCGTTCCGTCGACGAGGCACGCGTTTAAACGTGCGCCAATTGTACCGAACAATAAGTTGCATTTTCCAGTGCGCCGCGGGACCGCGATTCGGTGTTTGCCTTCCGCGGTACACGAGTTACACAGCGTTTCGCCATTTTCCCTCCATTGTGGCCAGCAAACTTTTCCACCAGCGAACAAATAACCGCCGCCGGTTTTTAATAACCGGTTGTTCGAGTTGTCGGAACAAAAGCTCGCTCTGAGTGTTAATTGGGCGGCGATATCGTAGTAAAAGACTAAAACGTTATGCTATCGTACATTTTTAAATTCTTATCTTTTTTCGACAGTTAACATCGAAAGTCGAAGGTAGAAACTTGTGATTTGAATTTTCGTAGAATTGTGACCTCGAATCTACTTTCGATGGAAAACGAAGAATCACGGAAGAGTCGAATGAGAATTATCTTGACTCGGAGGTCAAGAGTAAAAGTTTTCGCCAAGTTGTCCGATTTCAAGTTTCTTAAGGTCGCGGGCTCGGGTCCTATCGACGAGCAAGATGAATAATCGATGAAAAAATCGGAAATTGTAACCTTGGAATCACAAAGATAAAATGAATCGTCGCCAATATCCTGGCCTAGAACTGTAGCAGATCGCGAGCCAGACTTCGGTATTGATAAATGGCGAAGGAAAATACACGAGTCCTATTGGTGCCGTCCATCTTCGACCGATTCAAGGGAGGATAACCCAACGCAGGCGTAATTCGACAATTTAGCGGACGAGTACGGCTGTGTCTCACGACCGATGTTAATCAAACGCAGGTGGCAAATGGCATCGATCGCGGAAGGCCGATTCCCATGCTAAGGAAATTATTCCCTTGTATGGCAAATTCCATTAAGCGTCCCTTCGATTAGGCGCACGACGGATGGATCGATCAGCGCAAATATGCCGCGTAAACAAGCCACGGATTTGCTCCCAGGGAATCTCCAGAATCCCTTTGCGATGGACACGACCGGTTCGGCGAACTGACCGACCGACAGGATCGAATTTCTGCGTACAGTCGATTCGATCCACAAGACGGCTCTCTCCCATCTCGATTCGTTAGCTCTGCGGCTTTTCATTAACGTCGACAAGTCCTCTGCTGACTGTTTGCGGCTACCCCGTTCTGTTCGTCACTCCTCTGCCTTATTATCCGACGTACGAACGTTAATACGAAGATATTCCGTGATCTTCGTCGAGCTTGGCCGTTCTTTGACCGAAAGTATCTTCTTGAACGCGGTTCGCCTCCAAAAGCAATTCGATCATTTTTATACAGTTTACCTTTTCGTTCATTCGTCATCTACCCTCGAATTCCAGGAAGAATGCTACGGGAATTCGTAGGAGCGAGGACATCATCGTACCAAGAAGACGACAACGTTCACTACGTGACACGGTTCGTGACCAAAAGCTTTCGAGGTTCTCGTGTGTACACTTGATACCGCCAATCATGCTGATTGTCCTGATTGTATCCCTGAGCCGTTTGCTCGGCGTGGCCTACGCGCAATAATTATATTAGCTTTGATGGTAGGGACTTCGGCCCATCCCACATATCCTCCCAGGCTTGGTCGCGGTCCATCGGCCCTGACTGACTCATTAGCGATACTCTAGGCAAACAGAAGGGACGTGGATTGGCAGAATCAGGCCCCCAAATTTGTCGGGGGCCGGCAACAATCTGTGGTTACCTACGAAGGGACCTACGAGGATCAAAGACGCACCCCGTTTGTTCCTTTATAATGGCTCGTTTCGTATTCCAACGAGAATTTCCGCTACGCTTTTGACAGATAGTAGCCATCATGTCATCCGTCAGAGTTTGGAACTTTTGGAGCTAATTTCAAAATAGAATCTCAACAATGCGCTGTATTTTTCGACCAACTGGTACAGTATCTCTTTCTATCGCAACGCAAGATGGCAATTTTCTACCTTTCTGTGTTTCTCTGTACATTGCAAGAAGACGCTGAAGCGTGTCCATTCAAATTCTTGGGTGGCCATGGACCTCGCGATCTTTCGCACTCGTAGAATTTCCATTGTTCTACGCTAAATACTCTTCGTTCTCGTGTCAATTACTTCGATCCAAAAGCTCTCGAAAAATTCCTTCATTCCCACGATATTTCTTAACGCAAAGATCGTTCCAGCAGCTGACCAATCAGGAAGCATTCCCCACTAATCACTCGTTCACCTTGCTCCTATTCATAGAGGCGCGCATCTAACGAAGAATTCCTCCTGTTATCTCTAACACGCGTACACACGGCGTCCATAAACCAACGGCATCCGCGACAAGCTTTAAGCTTAACTCGCTTGTTCTCGCTTGTATCGGCGTATAGGTGCGTTACCTGGAGGATCATCGACGAGGCCGTGTCCTTAGATAAATGATAGGACACAGAGGCGGTGGCGTGCGCGTCCATAAGTTCTCCCCTTAACAGGAGAAGCTACTCGCGGGGCCGGATCGGCAACGGACGCGTCGATATGCGCCGTTTACAGGTGGACAATGCCGAATAATCAGCGAGCGTAATGGAGTGCGGCCAGCAGAACAAGAGGGGGAGGGACCGAGGTGAAAGGCCGATAGCGAGACTGTACACTGTACATTGTACACGCCGAACCTGTACAACCGGCCAATACACTGGCGTGCACACGCGTGAGGACCCGTTAGACGCGCACGGCATGTTATTACAACACGCAGCTCCTCTATCGTATCTCCAGTTCGCACGGCTCTTAGTCTCTAATCGCTGCTCTCGCATCTGCACCTCCGAGCCAGGAAGTGCGTCCATCTGGGACGCACCGTCTCCTCCCCTGCCATTACGTCCTCTCGCTTCGTCTCTGTACCTCAATCACACCCCTTAGATCCGAATTTTCGATCGTTATTGTCGGGGCAAGATGGCTACTGACTATGATTGACCGATTGAATTCGGCCGTTCGAAACGTGAACGTATTGCACGAATTTTTCAAGCTTCGATTTTTCGGCCAATATAATATAACTGTCCTGGGGCTTTTGAACGGAAATAATCGTAACGTCAGGCTTCACATTATTCACCATGATCATCGATATTTATTGAAAGCAACAACCTTCAATCCGGTCTGTTTCAGCTGTGCCTCTTCGTCGTTCCTCATTAACTGCTTTCCCATTCATTAGCCGCATAATAAATAGCTAAATAGGTGCTCGATATCTCGACGTCAATCGCGCAAAATTGTCCTCGATCAAGGCACTCGACGTTACCACGATATCTTTTTTAATTGGATTAATGAAATCCGAACGATTGAATCGGTACGTGAAGCTTTTGTAAACCACTCCGCACGAAATAAGACATAAATAAAACATTCGGACCCATTTAAATAATAACGACGATGGCAAACGTGAAATTAAAGATACTTTTAATAAGTTGCGCCGATTCACAACCTGGAGCGATCGAGCGAATCTTGGTTCCTCCTCGGCATCTGCACGCGATGCAGCAGCCTCTCCCTGCTGGGTGGGAAAGAATTACATTGGAATTCGACGATCGCCACCACGGCGCGGTCCGTTTTGTCCCACTCCGTGGCCACCACTTAATTTCCTCCTCCTTTTGCCCTTTCTTTTTTCTGCCGCCATTCTGGCCAGGCCACTTTTTCACCTCGAGACGCGGATCTTCTACGACCGTCCGCTGTCGCATTGTCCTTCGCTCGAGGAAACTTTAATTGGCCCAACGACAGATCGATTTGCCGGCATCGCTAACGAAATCGTTACTCCCACCGATTTCTATCGCGACAGTCGATCGATACGTCCTTCTTCTTCGCGGATACCCTCCGTTGGTTTTATTGCAACGCCACTGAAAACAATGGAGAGGACGTTTTTGCCGCGATCGTGAAAAATTGCTGGTGCTAATTTGTTGGTGCAAATTGTTGCTCGGGAATAGCAATGAAGCGAGGACACAAAGCGTAGGTACAAAGTGTTTCTTGTTTGAAAAAAAATGGGATGACTGTTTAATAGAGAGGAGAGAATTTTAAACGAGCTGTTCTTCGGTCGATTTACTCGCGAAGACAAGGCGACAGACGTGAAGTATTAACAGGAGTCGAGTTATCGGAAATCTTTGATACGATACAGAAAAGTCCCGGTAAATCAATCGGTAGATTGGCACAAAAGACAGGCGTTCCCGCTTTTACAGCCGACGGTGCAGCCCGGATAAAGCTTTAATACAGTAAACTGAATTAAATTCCCTCTCAGATTTATTTATTCCTTCCAGCTTCCTTCGAGACTTTTCTAACGATGATTGATCAACAGGGAAACGCGTCGTAAAAGAATCCCAATGTATCGATTCAGCGATGAAAGAAATACCTAGCAATTTAATCATGACGATCGTCTCATTTCAGTGCCAATGGAGAGTTTCAAAATATTTAATACAACACGTACAGTATGCGCGCAAAACCTTGCCAAGTGTAAGTGTTGAAAGGAACCAATCGAATATTTTTCTTATAAGATAAAGTACTCGTATTCGATGAACTTTGCAAGAGAAAAATTTCACAGGATGTTTCTATCCCAACAGAACCTGCTACAGAAGACACACTTCTTAAAACACATTTACTTTGAACGATCTTCGTTTCTGCTTACCAAGCGAGCAATCCGTGTTGGAACTTAAAGTTCAAATCTCAGGCTTGCCGATTCGTAAATTACGACGCACTCAAGTATGCTCGTATCTGGAATATTTTCCCATAACGTTGTTATTCCAATTCCATGTATTTCCACGTAGCTGGCATTCTTCGGCAAAATTCCAACGGTATTCGAGAAGCGGCGAGCTTGTTCTTTTTAATGTCGCGACTGTCGCTGGCATCGGAAGGTAGGACGACATCTTCCGCGGCCGGTTGCCGAGCGTTCGCGGCACGTCGCGCACATCGATAACGCGCGATCGCCAATATGAATTCCGGGACGATCGCGTCGTAGGAATTGCTGCTTCGTTCTCGGTGTATCCGTAAGCACGGAGACCACAGGTGGATACGATTCGGGGCGGGTTAAAGGCGGCGTGAATGGCTCGTTTGAGATTACTTCGCGTTAATTCGCTGTACGGAATGCTCCATCCCGTACGTGTTCCGATAATAAAATCGATCGCGACCTATTACCCGGCTACGAGTTTACGAAGCTGTGACGTGTATCGAACGTGGCTGATTCCAGCTCAGAGCTTAAGTGGATCAACGGTCAATTACGAAACATCCAGGCTTTGGAACCTTATAACGAACGAGTGTGAAAGATCTCGAGGAATTAGTATGGAAAGCTTCTAAAGATTCATCGGTTATTTGAACGCCAATAAATGACGTTTAATTACCACGAAAGACATTTTAAGATCAATGAATTTATCACGAAGCGGATTACACGCTTAATCGAATGAGAATACTTGCGCGGCCAACTGTAGTTCCATTTATGAGTACAAGTGTTACCGTGGAATCTCGGAGATACGTCCACCTGGATAAGAATTTTCTGACCATCGTAAGATATTCATTGAAATGGAATAAGTTTTACTCTAAACACTTCTTGGAATAACGAATAGTCGATGCGACAGATGCGTGTAAAGCTTCAAGCAGAACACCGTGTATATTGGAAAAGTCACGTTCTACAGATTGTTGTAATATGAAACAGGTGCGTTCTAAGGATTATCGTATACCGTTGTATACTATTCGTAAATATCGTATCGTATAACGTTACGCACGAGTGGAAGGTAAATCGGATTCACAAAAGATGCATAATCAAAGACTTAGGAATACACGCGGAGCGTAGAAAAAAAATTCGCCTGGAACGTTTTCCGCGCGAATCGACGTTACAGCAATTAGAAACGCTCAGGTAGATATCGGTTTCCGGGCCGTTTCTCGTTAGCAGTAAACAGGCAGGGTCGAGAGTCTAGGAGGAGGATCCATCAAACTCGGCCCTCGTCGAGACTCGTTCCTGCGTCCTCCTTTAATTAAGCGAAT
Source organism: Bombus pyrosoma (assembly GCF_014825855.1). NCBI lineage: Eukaryota > Metazoa > Arthropoda > Insecta > Hymenoptera > Apidae > Bombus > Bombus pyrosoma. The sequence continues at coordinate 5,626,388 of NC_057774.1, forward strand.
TAATTAAACGGAAAGCGGACCATAGTTTCGAAGGAGGCGGCAGCTCGCGAGGCTTCCTCGTTAGAATTTCGAAAGAGAGCCGACCTGTAAAGGAACAGCCAACGGCATCGGAAGAGTAAATTCGAAACGTTGGGCGCTTTGTATTCTCTGGAACGAACGCGGCAGAGGCATTGCGGGGAGGGCTACCGGGAGGGAGAAAAAATTTGCGATAAATAGGAGAAAGGCGAGGGAAATAGAGGGAACGAGACGATGGTCGTTCGAACGAAAACCGCAACAGGGCTCGTTTGAACGGCGCCCCATTAACGAGGGAACGAAGAGCGCGCTCCGCGAAGTCATCAGGAAACTCGTCCCGCGCGTGCCCTTTTAATTACCGCGTTCCGTTTCCGAGAAGCAGAAGCACGGCACGCGCATTTGCATTCGCCGGAAGAACTGTTTAGAAGTTACTCCGGCACATTGCACGGAAAATTCCGCCACGGTTATTTAATGAATAAAACGAGAAACACGAGGGGGGAGCGGGAGGTAACCCGCGAGCGAAGTCGCGGAACCAGCCGCGTCTTACAACGTTCAGACACCGTGGAGACGACCGGACGATGGAACAGAGGAGAACATAAGAAGAAAATGCTACGAAAATACCGGAGGAATCTGTTCAGTTACACAGACTAAGACGCGAGATTGCATTTTAATAGAAGTATTACCTAGAGCTGCCTGAACCTCGTCGTTCGCCTGTCCGCCCGGCTGGTAGCCGAACTTCTTCTCTAGTTGCTCTAGACGGAGCTTTGCGTTTTGTGGCTTCGTAGATCCCTAATAAAGCCAGGAGCGACAAAGTCGAGCGTAGATTGGCACACCGACGATCATTGAAACGCGGTAACGTGCCGCCGCGCTCCTCATTTAAAAACCGAGAAGAAAAGCTAGCAAGCAGCGCTGTAATCGACGCAGGAGATTTTGATTTTATACCACCGGTTTTAATAATATCATTGAACCGAAGCTTTCGTTACTCGCATTGAAAGCTTGGAGTCTATCTATCCTGCAGAAATCTGAAACGGTGGCGACTTGGAAAAAGGAAGAGAATCCTTTCGTAGTTGTTTTTAACGTTGGCGGAGTCGATGCGAGATATAAATTGTTATTCGTTTATTTCGCTTTACGTAACCATTCGCGAAATGTATGCAAACTTTGCATCCAGTCGTAGAACGTAATTAGAACGGGACGTGGTGGAGACTTACCTACGAAGATCTCCTGGAGGGTCACCAAGTCCCGAGCATTAGCGTGCCGCGCAGATTCGACAATTAGAGATACTTTTCCGCAGCATCGTAATTACGTTTGTTGCTGTGCTCGTTGGCCACCGTTCAAAACTGTATTCACCACTGAAAACTAGGTCTCAGTTAACCGTCCAAGCAACTCAACGTCATCATACCAGCAAAAAAAGAAACTCGTTTTCACTATCGCACGACGCTTCGTTTAATCACATATTCCTCGAATTCTTCGATCATGAGATTCGGGGAAATAACCAAGAACGGAGGAACGAGCGTGGCTAGAGCTAGAGAGAACGTTGGTTGATCCCAGACGATGATTAACTTGCACGGACTTGAAAAAGTTAACGAATCGCTGACTGCTGGGTTCGCGGAAAGAAATTCCTGTGTACTTAAGCGGCAACAATTCGGGCAGCCAGCAACTAATTCACGGGATTCGAAAGTTTATTTCGTGGTTGACTTAATTTCTGGCCGTTGCCTGCTAATTGCCAGGCCAACTTTTCCACCCGACGCGGGGGTGTCGCTGATCTCCCTCGTTTCCGTTCCACTGTTCCGCTTCCCGATTCGTTGCCGGACACGCGAGACTCGCGCACGCTTTCACGGGAAAACTTGGACGCGTGACTGCACGTAATGCCTCGAGTTTTTGGAAAACGCCTGACCAACCTTTTCCTCCGTTTCGAGGAACTCGAAGGTGATCACGCGATCACGCGTGATTTTCTTTGCAACTTCGGTCACTACCCCTTATACCGGTGCATGTATCCTGAAACCTTGTTTCGTTCCTGGATTGATCGTCCGAAGAATGCTTTTAGGCGATTTCTTTATCTTCTTCTCACTGTTTTATTAGGAATCATCGAAAAACCATGCTGGACAGGATCAGCTCTTAACGCATCCTCTAAACGATCGTCTCTTTTATATCCTGTTTCCGTTCTCTTCCCGCGCATCCTCGATACCAGAAACGTCCGCTCGAACTCGAAGCTCGGAAACTTTTCGCCAAATCGCGGAAGCTTTTGTCATCTAACGCGATACGTTTGAGCGCGTGTCGTAACTCTCGCGTTCCTCGTGAGAAGGGCGCACGAGCCATTTGCCGGTCTTTGTTGTTGGGGAAAATGTTTCAGCCGGAGCAGCGCGTGGAAAAGTTTGATCCGGTGCTCGGGGTGGGATCGTAAAACGACTTTCACCGTAGAATTTCGGTTTGTCAGATACGGAGAAAGGCTGGTGGAGAATAAGGAAGGGAACAGCTGGCGACTTACGGTCGGCGATTTCGCGTCACGGAGAGCTGATTTACTGGCGGCCGCTGTCTTCGGTTTGCAGCTCGCGGGGAAAAATTCCGCCGCGACGCGATACTCCGCTCCGCTGACCGGGAAGAGGAATGCGTTTGATTCGACCATGTCGCGTTTTATTACCTCCAGGCGAAAGATAACGGCGAGGCAAGAACCGGCCCGATCCTTGAAATTACATTTCCCGGAATCCGTCGCTGTATTCTTCCCGATGGTTGCAGGGTATTTTGGTGGTCAGTTGGAAGAATCGGTGGCGATCTATTCGATCCGTGACCGCTATGAGGGAAGATTCTCGAGCAGTCGGGTTTTTGACGTTTCCGTACGCCACGATCATCCTAGTCAAACACTCCATTCGCGTTCCTTTTATTCGTTCTTTTGAATTTACTTATAAATAAGTTATCCGTATTTTGTATTTAGATACATACGTTCATTCCCTTTCGTTCGCTCCTTCGTACGCACGACGATACTACTCGTATTTGCACTCATTTACTCAGTCGTTGTTATGTATACAAGTAGGCAATAATCTACGTTCACTTACGCGGCCGTTTACATTTATACGCGAGTACAAACGTACAAACGATCCATTTTATTACTAATTTCTATGTAATATTTCATTTAGTAATATTCACTACTGTTCTTTCACACGACCGCAATTTACTTTTCTCTGTTAATCATCAAACGTAATATAATTACGTACAGGATGCGGCCGAATAATATGTACAAGCGGCCACGAAGTGATTCCTTACGAAAAGATAAGAACAAAATATGGAGGAAAATTTGTTCATTGAAGGTTTAGTTTTCGAGATTTAAACATAAATTCAAACATCCAGTCGAATAACGAGACCATCGGTCGTCTTCGATAGAAAGGGACGCGTTCCTTCGACCGGAGAAATAGATGACCGGTTTTGTAACGTCGATTTGATCGGGTGCTCAGGCGTGCTTACTGGTGACCGGGGGTTGAAACGAGGCGAAGCAACGTAGGAATCGAGAAGGACGTCGAAACCGGCATACCGGAAATTGCTGCTCGGAAATCCAATTAACGAGCGTGCATCTTTTTCATCAGTCGATATATATCGGTCACATTGAAACGAACGCTTATGCTATTGGAAGCTGGTCGCTCCGATCCATGCAGGTCACAGAGCCATCCATGTAACTACTTTGGACTTACTTCCTTAACGTGCTCGATATGATCGTCTCGAACCGCTTTAATTATTTTATACAAGTTAATTCGCGTGACCGTAGTCGCATACCCTTTTCCAATTATCGATCAAGATCGTTTCGAAACTTTTTAATTATCCACCGATTGCTATTCGCTTGAAAAGCAGAAACTTGCAAATTTTCAATTTCAGAATATATATATAACTTTGACAGGAAAATCTTCGAAGGCATTGCAACGATATAATATTAAAATAATCATAAAAATTTGGTCACTGATTATTTGATTTCCCAGACGAATATTAATCCAACGTATCGTTTTCTTGGAAGAAATACATTTGTAAGTCTTTATGATAAAATCGTAAATTACTTCGATACGTAAGCATACGTATCGAATGACGGTGAAATATGATCGATCTTTCAAAGATTTTTCATCGATCTGTCCTAACTCACAGATCACAGCCTGCAACTATTCGTTCTCGCTCGGAGATTTGTCCTCTGCCATGTCGCCGCGTCTCGTTTATCCCGGTTTCACGTTCGTCCATCCGCATTCCTGTTCCAGGCATAGGCTGGAAACGGTAGCTCCGTGGAAGTTCCAGGAATCGGTGAGCCAGGCATTCCTGGACAGCTCACGGGGGTTCCGTTCCATCGGGTTCTATCGGGATAAACCGTATGCTGCGGGGGAGTGAAGCGGGTGGAGGGAGTGGAGAACGCGAGAATTCCTTCGACCATAGAAATTTTGCATTCCGAGGTCAGACCGCGCAATATCTAGTTCCGCGTTCGCTTCAAAATCGATTCCCTGCTGCTCCTCTCATCCAGCCGTAATGGTTCCTCTCCCCCAGTGTGTAAACTGAATCGAGTCGGTCGAATTTTCTTCACGGGGAAAGATTAAAAGATCTATAGAAGAACCATTACATGGTCGAATTAATTCGAAACGTATCTTTTCTTCCTTTATTCGCGAACAGAGGCAGGTTGGTCAGATTCGAGTTCGAGGAAAGCTCAAGGTCGTTGTAAGAAGATTCTTTCCAAGGGGAGAAAAATAAATTCTTCTCTTAGTCTCTGATTATGAAAACAATCCCTCTTCCGCCGAGCCATCCCCTGACGTGGCCGCAGTCACCGGCCGAATCAAGCCGAGGAGGGTTGAAATAATATTGACGCAGTGTTTTACCTTCCTCCGGATCGAGCCTTCGTTTCCTTCGAACCGCCGTAATAAAGAAAGATCGGCCCGGATGAAATCCGAACCGCGTCTAACGGCGGCGAGAATGCCACGCCATTAATAATCCCATTAAACCGATCAAACACTGCCGGAATAAATCAATAATGGACTTTTACCCGCGAACGAATAATATTTGCATCCCCGCTCTACTCGTGTTTTCCCTTTTTCTCCTTTATATCCTATCTCGCTGTTCGCCCCTGGCCAAGTCGTTTCGAAATTTGTAAACTCGTCGCCAACGACCTCGGTCATTTACAATTAGTTTGCAGTTTTTCGAAATTTTTGCCGAGTTTTACGAAGAAGCGTGCCATCGATGAAGTAAAAGCGAATCGTCGACGGGGATGGGGACGGATCCGAGATGGAAGAAACTGTTCCAGAAGCATTATCCCAAAGCAAAGCTCGTCAATCTCAAGATAACAACTCCCAATCGCCGGAGAATCGTCTCATCCCTCGATCTTAAGATCTCACGCAAACAAGAAAGTGCTCGACGGGTTCCCCAGCCAGCGCGGCGGCGCGTCTCGAGGAGGCACCGCAATCGATTGCGAGCCGATCGGATAATGTCGCTCGTTAGTCGCAATGGCTGTTTTATTGGCGTCATATCGATTCGAAAATAATGAACGCTCGCGGTTTTTACCCTGACCGATCATTCGACTATGGAAACTCACGGTTCAACCACCGTATCGACTCTGAACCTCGCTAATCGCAGAAATGAATTTTATAAAGTGCGATATCGAGTTCGTTAATCATCGATAACCGCTCAACTCGGCCCCACGGAATTCCAGTATCGTTGGAAACGTAACTACTGGCAAGGATTCGGCCATTACGTGATTTAGCAGCGGAAACGCGGTTGGCCGTGGGCCGAGAGGCTGCCGGGAACGCGCGACGAGAGCTTAAAGCTCTATCTCCAAGCGTCCAACGCGATACGTGCAGCATTTCCAACGAGCAGAAACTGGGCTTCCCATTTTATTCTCGCTCTTTCTTTTTCTTTTTTTTTTCATCTTTCGAAGGGACGAAGGAAACTTCGCATTTGCAGCATGAGTAATTTATTGTTATCCAGTGGCTCACGAGTGAACGTTTACCACAAAAAAATTGCATGTGTGTATGTGTCACGTGTTTTGTATAAAACAGTTTGAAATTTCAGTAGCATTGTAAAGAGAATAAAGAAAGAATTTGTTGATGGAATGGATAGAATTCGATGGTGCTTCGGCCGCGATTGCTGGGTCATTGTATAACAAATGGGAGAGAGTATATGGGTAATTAGGCAACGATGATTTATGATATAGATTGGGGAATTTTAATGCTTTCGAGGGAAATCGGTGGATGATCTTTGAAAACCGACTGAGTAATGTAAAACGGCGTGTGGTTTCGATAATGGATTTTACCGATATACATCAGGATGAATGTGGTTATTACGAATGGTTATTATGGAAGTGAGAATAAAATAAAGCTTATGCAGAGAGTTTTTGCAAAAATCGGTTAAAATTTATGTACGTATGGATTATTTTAAGCACGAACCTCGATAATGGTACGAAGCGAAGCTCGTTCTTCAGCAACCATTTCCTCGGAGCTTTTTTTTAAGCTGTGCCGAACAAACAGAGTGGCGAGATAACAGGTCGAACCGAACGATTTTCAACGTGGTTGGTGATTAATCGGATTTCGCGCGGCATGTCTGCGAAATTTGCCATGGCATTTATCAAATTCCACCTTTAAAAACGGATTTGTTACAGCGCGGCCGGCTCGTCGTCCTCGCGAAACTGGCATAATTCATCCCGTATATCGGACCGTGCTTAATTGCACGTAACGTGACCAGTTAACGATTTAATTACGGCATACCGATTCATCCAAAATGGACGCGTTTTCGATCCTCGGTCGAACTCGACGACGTTCGATCGATCATAGCGAGTAGACAAGAATGTACGATACAAAAGTCGAAACAATTATTGATAGCGATACACATTGGTTCGTCAAACATATAAATAAGATTCGAAGTCTATGATTAAATTGCGACTCTTCGTATCGAAATCGAAATCGAGGTGTATCCGCTCTGATCTCTTTCATTCCGACGTTTCTTCTTTTTTTTTTTTTTTTTTTGTTTCATCGAACCACCTGGCATCGCGATACGTTTCCAGAATCGCGGCAAGGCGATCTCGTTAAACCGAAATTTCCGGCTAATCGATTTACATCGATCGAAGAGGAGCCGAAGAATGGAGTAAGAACGGTAGAAAGCGTAGGACAGAGAAAGGACGAAGGCAGAGACACTGGAGAGTTAAGGAGGCGACGGAAAGTCGGGAAAATGGTAATAGACTCGATTACGCGAACGAGCTGAGTCGTACGGGACTCGATTCGACTTGGTCGCTTTGTTTCTTTGCATCATACGGTGTCGCGGTTTGCTGCCTGCAAGTAGATTTGTCGATGAAGTTTACGAATCGCTGATATAGAGTGACGCTTTGCGCAGTCATCCTGGGACTAAAAAGTTCAGACTGAGAATGTTCAGGAATGTTCGTTATGATTTAGTGATACACATACATTGTTCAAAATAATTATAGTATCGTTCTCCGTGTCACGTTGATTCTTTCATCTACTTCGGGTGAATACACAGTTTTTTCAAGATTATCCTCTTTAGTTTCTTTAATATCTTCAATACAATAGAAACGTTCATAGCTTCTCCTAATTATTTTAAGCGGTACATTTTTTATTCGAAATTTCTGCAACGTCTCTGCGTATTTCATCGATGCTTTTATACAGAAGGAAAGTTCAACAGCGAGGAAGTTGAGTTAATTTGCCATTCAGAGATAGTGGTAGATAAATAGATAAAGAGATAGGTGGATAGATAGATAGATAGATAGGGAGAGAGAGAGAGACAAGTTACCCCTTTTTTCCTTGGCTCGAGAGGACACGAGGGCTACGTTTATTTCCAGGCCGAGTCCGTCGGTCGAAAATTGGCGCAGGGCTTCCGGAATACTTCCTTCCGGCTTTAACGCGTTATTAAGCAGGAAATTTCTGCCTCTTTCTGCCAGCTTCGCGACATAATTCATTCCTCTTGGTTTCCCGTCGGCGGATTCGCGTAATATCTCTTCTCCGGCAACGATCCTTCGAAAGCTTTCGTTTAACAACGTTTCCCCTGACGTACCGCCAACGAGATACGTCGATCGCGGCGGGATCGACTCTTCAAACGACATTTGGCGTTTCGAATCAATTCCGATACTTGTCTCTCTCTCTCTCTCTATCCTTCTCTCTTTTTCTTCCTCGTCACGATAAAAGCTCCCTCGATACTTTGAAAGCGTAGCCGATCATTTAAATATTCATGCGAACGTGGAGGAGTCTTAAAGCGAGCGTAACCACCCATTGAAATAGGAAAATAGTTCCTTTGTACGCACAGACGCTGGCGAAGAAAACTGCGGACGAGTGCCAGTTCCTTTTTTACTTTGAGAAACGAATTCTACAGGGTGTCTCTGAGACAAACGATCGAAATTAAGTGTAACAGTGGGAATCCTATTATCGTTTATTTAAAATCCCTTCCGCAGTTTCTGCCAGTCCGTATACCTATCGCTATACTTTGAAAATCATCAGCTCTAAATAACGAGAAAAATAATGAAAATACAAACAAATAATATTAAAACCTCGGTAGAATGTTCGAATATTCTAAGATGCAAAATGAAGCAACCTATTACATTGAGATAATATCGGTGAAACCTGATTTCCGCTAAACATCCGCTTCGCATTCCTAGAAATTCGGGAAATATTTTGCAGGACACCGAAAAAGTCGGCGATCACCGAGTCTTGTCGCCGGCCATTTTCCGTGGAAAAAAGCAAATTTTCCGGTCTCTGGGCGCGCAAGCGTCTCTCTGTCCGCCGCGAAACATTATCGAGTGCGTCTCCACTCTACTCCGCTGCTGTGCGGCACGTACACAGAAGCGCACTCTCCGACAACCGGATCCGAGCGAGTCGAATTAAAAGAGGGATTCTTTTGAAACGAGCACGCCAGCTTTTACACTTCGATCCCCTTTTTGCGCGGCGAGGACGCGCGCGCGGAACCTGCGTCGCGTGAATACGAGAGCCACGGACGCAGTGGCGGAATAAAAAAAAAAAAGAAAAAAAAAAAGAAGAGGAAGAGAAAAGAGGAAAAAAGGTGAGCTCGTTTTATTCCGAAATCGAAGTAACCGCTGTCGCGAGGTCGCCATGACCTGCCCGCCTTTTTCCCCTCCGCTTCCCCCTTTTTTTTATGCCCCTCCGTTAAGGGTGTCCATGCCGGGAATCGTCTGAATAGATGGAACGAGGGAGTTCAGCTTTGTTTCGCTCGATAGAGAATGTTAGGGTTTGGGAATGGAGAATGGACAGCGTTAGGAGGCATGGCTGATTCTCGAATAATGTAACTTCCATTCTTTAGCCGGAGTTTTCATTCTTTATATATAAAAATACTTAAAACGAATGTCACGATATCTTTTACAAATGAAACATTCGTTTTCAGAAAACGTACGCTCGCTACAAATTTCCAAGTTTATAACGTTCGTCGAACACACGATTAAAATTATTAATTTCTATATCTACGGATAGCGGGAGATCAATACGGATGGAGTTAACCGTGATTTCTGCGCGACTCGAATGTAAATGCAGCACGAAGACTCGTTGCAAATCAGTGTCTAACAACTTCCGAGTTCTGCTCTATACCGTACACGTGTTAGGATCTGCTCGAAAACGGGACGATTGAAAAGCAAATATATTCCCGTATTACTCGGAGGAAACTTAAAGGACAAAGCATAAACTCACGAAACACGAGCTCCGTTTCTGAACCGATGGGTGTCAGACTGCGAGGAAGATAACTCGTAAAGCCGCACGGTTAAGAAAGACCTCGATTCTCTCAATTTTCGTCGGATGATCGTTCGCCTAAGTCGCTGACTCGTGAGAACAAGCTTCGGCAAACGTTCCGAGTTGAAAGCTTCCCCGCGGATCGCGGCCGCGCGAACAACGCGAACAACGCGAGGAGAGCGTGAAGGGGTTCAAACGAGGGGCGGAGGTTGCGGCCGACTTGGCGAACGGGTGCAAAGTTTACGAAGTTGCGCGGTCGTTAGTCGTAGGTCGGACTATCTCGCGCCGGGCTCGGAAAGATAAGGACTCGTGAACCGACGCGGATGAGCGAACTTCTACGCGGAAACTTGTCTCGAAACAGAGGCAACGTCTCCCCTAAACGGCACTTGCCGGTCACGGACGCAACGTGCAAAGTTGTCATTTGGCTAGCCGCATATTTGTTCGCCGACCGAGCGAAACATCGGCCTTGATAATCCTCGTCCTGTATCATCCTCGTGCCAAGCACCAGGAATTATCCGATCTTTATAGCAGCTCTCGTAGATGAGAGAGCATCTGTGGAACACGCGTCGTCTACGGTCCATGGTACAGAGACGTGACAATGCGCTAGATTTATAGAACTATCGGGAGACAAAGACGTCAAAGAGTGGCAAAGGTTGTCAGGAAACTGATTAAAAAGCGATTGGAGCGAGAACAAAACGTAATTAAAAGAGATTAGCAAACAGAGATGTTACGGGTCACTGTGCAAACATGTTGCACGTAATTATGCACCGGGCATTATTGCGGCACCGTTAGCTCTGCCAGGGCTTTTTGATTATATTTCCAGCGAGTATTTTCCTTGCACAAATACGCGTTATTTGTTCGACATTCGTTCGTTACGCGCAAACAATAAAGTCGGATCGGTTGTCGTACCGTCGTTGATATACGCGTTCAGTAATGGTAGAAGCCAATTAAAGCCGCTGCTGCGATTACCACCGTGTGTAAGCGATTTTTCCTTCTAATACGACGATGCAATACGCAGAGTCCAGGAGGAGTGGAATCGGGAATCAATCTTTCGTCGATTCCATCAGGATTTCCACGAGTTTTCGGGTCGTTTGACTTCAAAGGCGCAAAGGAATTGACAGAGTGCGGCTCGTAAATGATCCGTCGCGCACACGGAAGAAGAAAGACGCGGAATGGCGCTGGACAAACGTCAGGGATAGGTTCAGAGGGAGTGGATTCAGTCACGTAACGTCGCGTAAACGCATTCACGTGTTCGCGGGTTTGATTCTGTATGGATAGCTGCAGGTATCCGACCGCGTTTCCGTCCGTGAAGACGAAAGAGGGAAAAGGAGAGGAGAAACTAGGCCGAAGGGCGGATACGAGTATTGCGCTGGTCGCCACGGGGGTTTTCACGCGAGAATACCGCCACTGGATGACTTTGCGGAGACATCAGAGGACACGGCTCGCCTTTGTGGTCGAGGGTGTCTTAAGAAGCCGGTGCCGACAAACGTCGAACAATCGATGGAAAACGTTGGGAACCATTCTCGAGGCGATTCGTGGCACCAAATTGGACCACCGATCTTCTGAGAGGCCGCTTACAGGTGAAACGCACTTGTCAAGTTACGGAGTTAGAGTCCGCTGGTCGAGGTTTTTGAGGAGCATCGCACGGTACCGCCTCCAAGAATTTTAAATTGTTGCAAACACATAAAATATGACCCGAGTGAAACGCTTTAAGCTTATTTCAGTCTCTGATCTCATCTACGAATAAAATAGCAATAATTGAAAGTGACGTCCCTGCATGACGATTTTAAAAATACACACATATAATAAAAATATCAGTCTTTTTAACGGATTGCTCCAGGTGTATAAATATCTGTGGACAACAGTCTGTAACAATGATTTTAGTGCGGGCCGAGTATCTTTGGAATTTGTCCTAATTTTGCGGTGTGTATATCTTACGGTGTGTATATACAGTTTATAGATGTATTCGAAGCTCGAAGCTTTATGTCTCGTCCGATATTTCCCCTTTTCTCACCTTTCCTGTTTAACCGATAAAGCGTCGAGGAGACTGAGGAAAGAATCGATTTCCTGCTATTGCCATTAAGTAAAACGTCGAAAGAACGTTCGCGCTCCAATGGCACAGGTTTCAAGGAAGGATCCGGCGAAAGGATCTGAAAAGGACCAACCAGGTCGGCTCGTAAAAGGGAACAGTCATCGAGATTCGCCGGCGAAAAGTTGCCAAGACCAATTTCCCACGGACAACTTGCTCGGATATTCGGCGAATATTGATTGCGTGTCAGCCCTGAGGCATTTCGTGGCTAGTTTTGATTGCAGTCTCGCTCGAGCAACTTCTATCTTTTACCACGTTTCCACCTATAGAATATTCCCGTTACCTTCTCGCGAGAACAAAAGGGCTCAAACCTTCCGTTGATATTTTTAACCACGTCACTCGCACGTATTCGTCTCCGTGTGGAAATTTCAAAGGAAGAGCCGGTATCTCTCGAACGAAACAACGTGTCTCCAGAGGGTTTTTCCAACTGATTCGATCCGACAACGCTTTCTGCCCATTGGTCATGCGATAGTAACCGGACGTGTGACCAGAATACCACACGCCATACCTCTGCAGCCAGTTCCATTATATTTGCCGTAGCGGAAACGATACGCGTTCGAGAGGAGTGTAACGTTGCCGTGAGTGGTTTCGAGAGGCCTACTCCGTTCCGATCACCTTTCGCACGACCTTAAATTCACAACGCGATTTTCTCCGTCGGAACACGTGTGACTGCCTGGTAGTTAACTGTCGAGAGTCGCGTTAAAAGACAACGGGACACTCGACTATAGCTCGCTGCTCTTGACCATCGGAAATTTCTGTAATTTCGTTTCCGGTTTCTCATCGAGGATCTTCTCGAGAATCTGCTGGAGAATGCGCGTAACTACGCTGAAATTCAAACAACGAAACAATTGGAACGTCATCAAAGGCCTCTTTAACGAAGGTCGCGGACCCGGAAGATGAAAAGCTATGCCATCGCCGAAAGAGTCAGAGGGAAAACTCGTGAATGGAATTGAAAAGCCGCAGATGTACAAAGGACTCGGGTTATGGATCTATAAAGGGTGCGAAAGCTACGATCGTTTACGTTAGGGTGCAGCTTCTGCCGCGTTTCGGTCCTCGTTATCGCGTCATGATCGTCGTTTAAACGCGAGAAAGTAGCGGAGGACGGAAATTGGTCGGGCGTGCCGGAAACGACATTTTTGCGACACGAGAATCTTCGAGCAGCCAGCCGGCTAGCAGACGCTAGGAGAGGAAGTCCTTTTCGAGGATGGAGACGTCGCAGTGCAGAAAGTAGTGGTAGGACCAGCGTACAAGCTTCGGGGAAAATTGCCGCAGTAAGTTACATTCGTGTCCGTTACACGGCATCCCTTTTCTGTTACATTACCGTGACTTCCGACAGCTACGAGAGAGTAGGGGGGCCAGGGCGAAGTATCATAGAATCCGACGACAGTGTATACTTTCGATTCTATATGTCGGACGGAAACCTAAAAACCTTCTACGAAGGGTAGAAGCTTTCCTAATAATTTAGAATTCCTGAGCGTGTCCTTCGTAGAAATATCGGAATTCAAACGCATCGTGTTATTCGTTCTCGAAAGAAGATCAACATCTCCATAAAATGCCGTGGTGTCGGCACGACGAGAGACCCTCAGCGACGAAATAGAGAGCGATCAGGAAAAAATGTCGGGTTATCGGGCGGAAATTGGCCGTTAACCGCGTTCACTCGGCTAAGCTCTTGTTCGTTATCATCCGGGTCTCGCTGAAAGCACGGCGAAAAATAGCGGGGCAATTAGCTAATAAATAGTCAAGGTTGCGGGGGTGGATGCAGAGGCGAAGGGTGGAAATAACGACAGAACGTTCCAGCAACGTCGATGTTGGAGGTTATATCGTCCTGTTTGCCGACGCCGCGCCACTTCTATACGACGATGATAACGTTAAATAACTCGTTACGAGGTCTTGCGCGCGCGCTGGCTTCGACGATAATGCGACGGGGATCCGCGGAGGGGCTCGGAAAATCGCTTTGTATGGCTCGTTTCAGCTAACGCGCAGCTACGTGCCTGTCTGCATCGCGACGCCCCATAACTGTACATAATAGCGGCGGGGAATACGCGGGCTTCAATTAATATGGATATCGACGTTTCGCCGGAGTCACGATGACATTTCACCTCGGCCTCGATCTCGACCTCCGTGCGCCGACACGGCCTGTCCCTTTCCATTATCCCTCGCGTTCCACCGAGGACTCGGTTCAACGATATCGAACCGTCGATATACATACAGTGGCTCACGAAAGTATTTAAACGTTTGCAGAAGCCTTTTACAAATGTGTTGGGTACGCGTGTGAGTAATACGCAACCTTTTGAAATTTTATTAGCAGCGTTGAAGTGGTCACCAGTTCTAAGGAAACTCTACATCTGGTCTTTTTAGTTTTCTCAAGCACTGAAGCCATCGACAGCGTACAGACAAAAGACTGGGACGAAGGCAGACCATAAACAGTAGACGAGGGCTTCGGGGGTTTTCGGTTACAGGGTAACACTGCTAGCGTGCGGATCTGGACCAGCTCAAATTATATTCCTCAATTATATTAAAATATATTTTTTACCTTGCAATTTATCCCCGCGTTTCTCTGTTTATACATCTAATAACCTCAACAAGCAGCATAACGAGGGACACGTATCGTTATTACATCGGAAAGATTTGAAACGATGTATTATTAGAAACGACGAGATATTTGTCGCGAGCATACATTTTGCGAAGATCATCGAATATTTAGGCAGTTAATTATTCACCAGATTAGCAAGCCACAATGTTTAGGTATTAGTTACATAGCCACATAATCACTGTAGATTCTTGTCTCACTACGATGTTAATGAAATTTCAATAGAAAACCGACTCTGCGAGGAAGCAGAGAATTAAATAAATAAAGTAGATGCAAGTAGGTACATACTTTTCTAACTATACGCGCTTGACTAAAACGGAGTCTTCCCAAAGAATACATAAGTTTTAGCATCTCTTCGTAATTAATATTCAAGTTTATTCTGTAACGAGTAAAGCTGCGGGATTTCAATTGTTCCTTTGTGCAAATCGATTGAAGTCGTGAGAAATAAAAGACGGTTAGCGAAATGGGTTAGTTGTAACCGACGATGCGAAAAAACAACATAAACGGTCTTAATGCTTTTACAATTACATCGAATCGTCGTTGTTGCTCGTTCAAAGGCCCTTAATAATCCGGTCAGACATACGCATTTTCAATTTCACCGACACGGTTATTCATCTCTTCGCCTCTTCGCGTCATTTCCATACACGTGGACAGTTTTAATATTCCGGAAGAATATTATAACAAATAGGAACGCGGGATCCCTGGAAATATAAAAATTTCACCTTAGATCATGAAAATGACAATCTCTTCTGTTCTATCTTTTCTGTTCCGGGAAATTTAAAAGACAGAGGATATCGGACAAATGATCTTCGTTTAATAGGGCGATAATTCGAGCGTAATTCGTGTCGATGTGTCGCAAACGATCGAACATCGCGTGAAACACGAAGATCGAGATGGCAGCAAACTGATCGACCATTAAGCGCGACGAGATTGAATCTTCGAACGGTATCGGAGTTTTCACGCGTGCAAGAGAAGCGTGAAAGCTCGATTTCCAGCGCGAGTCACGAATAACTTCGTTATCAGCGTATGCAAACACCTCCATCGCGAACATTTAAATTCTCGGCGTATAAAGAATCGAAATTATGGTCATCTATTTCTGCCTGCTCCCCTCTACCGTGCTCGCCAATCGATGATTCACCGCTTAATATTTTACGGATAGATCGGAACAGTATAATAAAATATTTATTAATATTGGAAATTACAACCGCGAGAAGCTATTGGCATTTCCTGTGGTTTGTATCTTTTGGTAATTTCGAATGACATGCAGAAAGATTCAATCAGAGATTATTCTTCACTTTTGCGACGCTCGTCTCGTTCGCGTCTCCCAAGAGTTATCGATTCGACCGCAGCCGGAAGTTCCAAACTCCGTTCATTTACTGGCGTCCGATGATGTTTCGACAGTGTTCGTTGATCTCATAAAAGGCTAAACTTAGTCAAAGTCTTGTTTATAACGAAACATTCGATTACTATTTTCACTAAAAAAGAAAATATGGGAAGAAGAAGAAAGGTTCCTTCGATTTTTAACCTACGCAAAGCGCAATGTCAGACGGTCGGTCTCGTTCGAGTTCATCGAACTTGCCATCGAAAGAAGAAAAACACGGTTGCCGCGAAACGTCGGTTGACGAATAATCGGAGGCACTCGAAAGACGCGAAGAGTAGCACACGACGAGCGTTGGAACGGTTAGAAGTAGGAGAATAGAAATCGAAGAGGACAGAGAGAAAGGCAAGGGGCGAGGCTAGGGATCGATGAGGAATCGAGAGTACGGTGCATCCTCCGATTAATATTGACGTACTGGCTGCAGTATCTCTATATCTCTATTGAGTATTCAGGGTGAGGCGACGCGTTTGATTGGCGCCTCTGGGGTCATTTCGATGGATGAATGGTTCCTCTGTGTTCGACCCTTGTGTCGCCGTGGCTTGCCGAAGGGTTTTCGCGAAAAAAAATAAAATAAAATAAAAAAATAGAAAATAAAAAAAACAGAGAAGACGAAGAGAGGGATGGGCTGGCAGAGAAAGTGAAAGAGAGGGAGAGAAAAATTGGAATGGAGCGTAGATAGGAGAAAAATTGATTGGCCCTTCAGGACGCGCGCTGTCGCATTCGCGAACGAGGCCAGGTACGCGGTGCGTTCGCACTGTTTGTCCTGCGGGCATTCCTGCGTTCGACTAATTTTTCCCCTCCCTTTCACCGATTTCATCCGTCACGCCGTTCCTCTTACCCCTCCACCCTATTCGAGATCACGAAGAACCTCGGAAAAATGGGAAAAAGCCACGGGGAAATGGGAATTGGGAGCAGAATGTCGGTGAATATAGGACGCACCTGCATTGTCAGACGGGCCGCGTCGTAAAGCACGTCGCGCTGCCCGACGGAATATTTTGTCGGCGAGAAACAAAAAAGGGAAAAAATCGGAACGCCCCGCAACGGATCTTCTGGCTGTCGCAGCCGTGGACACGTTATTACCCGCGAAAATCGCGAAAAATTGCCAACAGAAGCATGGACGATCCGGTTTTGCGGAAATGTTGTTTTTATCCACATAACGAGCGTTCTCTTTATTCCCTCGCCCCCTCCCCGTTGTTCGGTCTCGATCGTCTTTAGGGAAAAGGGAGTAGTCGTTAGAGAGCGAGTCTCAGGTGCACCAGAGGAACAAGAACGCGTTTGGTGATTGTCGATGGGAAATATTCGGAAGAGCACCGGTTATCGCCGATCTTATCGATCGTCTATCTCGTTGAATCGCCTTTTCCAGATAAACCAGTGAGTTCGGCTGCTTTCGTACGGACCGCGAAAAAGTTCCTTTGTATAAAGTCTCTATCGAAACTGTGCCGCGTATCTAACGCTTATGCGTGTAGTAGCATACTTTAAAAATAGATGGTTAAATTTTGAAACGATACGGAAGCAAGGAAAGAGATGAGTATGATGCAGGTACGCGTGGTCGAGTCGAAACGCAAATGCTCGATCGGCAAAAGGATGAGCACCCTCTTTAACGAGGACAGGATTGCCTACGGTCCACGGGATAGCCAGGGGATGTAGGTAATTAGACATCCAGGTGTCCCCTGCTTCTTCGCCGCCCCACGAGCCAGGATCTTCGGCGCCCATTGTCTGTTTTCGCATTCACCGATTCGATCACGCTAGGCTAACTCCTCTAACGACCTGACGCGTCGTGTCATTAATGATTCGCCGAAATCGTTGATCTCCCGCTATTCCCACCGGCCGTGAGGGAGAACCGCAGGTGCGAAGACTCTCGAGTTTTTCCCCGCGTGACTCAACCGCAACTTTTTCTATGCGGCTTGTCGAACCGGTAACCGTGAATAAGCTGATCCTTTTGCATACCAGTTTGGGTACGAGTCCTCGGCAACGTTTAGACATCGCTGCTTCTATTTAGTCGGAAATTTCAGACAAAACGTTGTCGCCTTTCTATTCGTATAGAGTACGATGATGGTAGAAATATCTTTATCAGTACCGTTCCATTCGCTTATGAATTTCTTCTCTTGCGTTATTCTATATTTACCCCAGGACAGCGCCAAGATTATGACAGACGTAAAAGAGTACGAAGATTAGATAGAAGTAGATATTTTTATTCATCATCATCATTTATGAATTTCTGTCCTGATATCATTACAAAGGTAGACTTTTTCTACTCTCCCTTGCCAAAGAAGCTCCCCAATCTCCTACATAACACTATATCTGAGAGACTAATTTCCCAACCCTCGGTGAATACCACCCCGGAACCTTCCCATTGCTTGCCAGTTCCCTGAACAATTGAGTCGTCTTCTTTATATATCCCTGGTCGGCGTTAACGCAGCTTTGCAAACAGCATCCCACGAACAGTGGCCAATAACTTACCTTCCCCTCGGCATTCTGCGCGCGTCAAGAGAGCCATTCTCTTCCTTTTCATTTACCCCCGTCGCGATTTTTCCTTGGTGGCCAGGCGTCACTGGGGCCAGAACGACTGAAGGAAACCGGACAGAGGCCGCAATTTCTGACGACTACGCGATCACCGCAGGCTTCCGGCCGCGCTCGATTCACGCTTCGACAGCCACGTGGAAGGAGCGACGTGGAAGGGGCCTGGAGAGAACACACGGTCCCTCTCTGAGATCACAAACACTGGTCATTGTGGATAAACGACGAAAACACGTGGTTTCGGCTTCGTTGAGCTCGAGAGGTCGGAGCTCGTATCGATACAATGACTGGCGTCACGCTTCAGGGCTCTCATCGATGCACCGCTGACCGAATGATCCGACCGTGATTTACACGGTGTACGGTGTTTGCACTCTCGCGCTCTTATACTTGGAGCAAATGTTTTGTCTCGTTTCCTACGCGAGAAACTCCTTTCTCGCGACAGTTGCGTTCGAATTAGTGGCGATCTGTTCGAGAATTACATCGCGATACGATTAACCTACGACCGAGAAGAGGATATTGTTGCGCTATCTCGTTACAGAGAGAAGCGTTCAAGTGCCTTAATACGAATCGAACATCGAGCGATAAACGGCTAATTATAGTCTCTGGAAACCGCCTTCTCTCACGGAACCGTTTAACTTACGCGAGCTGTTATCGCTAGTTAGGGGCATTTTCGAGATATCAGAGTTTCGCGGGTTGGCCCAGACGCGGCTCGGTTTGCCCGTAACCGCACGAGAGGAGAAGAGAACCACCTTTGTGTCGGCAAGAAAGAAAGTTAATTCTTTTTATGTCGGCGACGACGTGTACACAAACCAGTTCTCGGTGGAGAGGAGGGCGATCGTCTAAGGCGTCGGCAGGACACCTGGTCCGTCCGATAATGGCGTCCCGCAGATTCGTCGCAGTCCTTGGATCTAGTTCTGTCTGGAAAGCCACGTCCACGGTACAATTATAAGCTTCCGCTTGGCCGACCATCCTTCCCCACTCTCTCGACCCACGTTCTTCTTAAATTTGCCTCCCTCGCGTTCTACCGCTTGTATTATCTACGCTGTCCCAGGAGCCTGGGCGGGGCTCTTGGACGATATAATCGTCACGGAGCAACGAATTTGTAGCTAGTCTAGTAGGAGCAGGATGAATTGAACCACTTTTGTAGCTCGCGACATTTTATACAAGCGGTTAGAGGAATAATGGACGTCGGTCTGACTGAAAACGACCGGTGACGGTTTTATCGAGACGAGAGAGACGTTCCTTTGTCCGGCGGATGCGACGACAGGCCGTTTCAGCGGGGAATTTTGCGATCCTTTCTTCGCCGATCGTCGCTGTAAGACTCTAGTGGCGCTTAATGGTCGAAAAGTGTGGAAACATTTGTCTGTTGAATACACGAACATCAGTATCCCTTTGAAAACCCTAAATGTTAATACAGTTGAGAGTTTCTTTAAAGTTGACGGAAAGAAGAAGACAGACAGACAGAAGACCGATAGCCTTCTCGTCTTTCCATAAATTCTCTTTCACCGATTCACCGTTAAAAGAGACATCGAGGGATGAGTGCGACGGTCGATGTCGGTGTCGAGGGCAAGGCCAAAGCCACGACCGTCTCTCGAATCGGCAAATCGAATCAGGAAGGCCGATTAATCGGACCGAGCGAACGTTAGCGGAGTCGAGTGTGTCTGCCCGGTCTTATTATTAATCTATGAATTAAGCTCCGTTTAATCTGCGGCAGGGTACGGCGAGCCCTTGGACGACTCTCGAACAAGGGCCATCCTCTTCTCCTCGTCTCCTTTGTACCTTCCGTTGTCGAGGCTCTCGGAGTCGCGGAACAGCATCTGGAGCCACTCGAACCCCTTTCGAATTATCCTCGAATCGGCCGTGTCAATGGAATCGCTCGGCCCTTTAAAGGGAGAGAATCTACCGCGAGAATCCAATTACGTAATATCGTGGCTGCGGTTCGCCGAAGAAGCATCCGTGATTCTCGATGACAGAGGACGAGCTACGGATGAAGTTGAAGGAGAAACAGGGAGAAAGAGGGTGAGAGAAAGAGAAGGAGGGGAGGTCCGAGAACCTCCGGTGAACAGCTTCAGCCTGGCATCCTTCCTACCTCGATGCAGTCTATGGGACAAGCCAGATGAGAATAACGCGCATCTCACGCTGTCCTGACTCCATCTGCCTACGTGGGTGCCGCGCCGTCTCCATCGTACGAGTGGAATCTCCACCGTTTCCCGAGGAAAATCGCTCGATCGTCGATACATAAACCAGCTTAAGATCTTGCTGTAAGATAGCTAATTCTGCGTTTATTACTACATTATGGGAATTTTCATTTTACAATAGCGAAATTAATTATCTAAAAAATTACCAGACGCCCTCTACGATTTAGAGTTACGAGTTTAAAAATTAACGGTACAACAGGTTTCGAGAAATTTTTATCCGTACGAAGATTTAGTCTCGATGGTCGATTTCGTTTATTCATTAGACGCGAAGAAGCTCTTACACGGAGTACGTGATACATTATACGAGTAGAGTGGAGTTTGGCCTTTTAGCAGAAAGTCGCCGATTTTTACGTAACGACGCGGGGCGATGCGGTCGAGGGTAGTTGCGCGTTATCGGCACCGTAACGCACCGTTCTCTCCGGCTAAAAGCACAATCGGCCATCCACGCCATCGTTGGCGCCCGTTATCGTAACATCGGAGGATTCTGCTCATCGTGTAACTTCGATATTGCGCGTGCCACGTTGCATGCCTGTGCCTCGAACGCCACCGACTTCTTCCTGACAAACTTCCCGGCAAAGTTCCAACAACTATTTCCCCATAAGGTTGTTTCGCGCGAAGAGAAATAGTTCGATGGAGGTATATGTTTTAGATGCGCGAGAGACCCTTCTCGAGAAAGTACGTCGTAGCACGAAATCAATCAAAGATCTCCGGGGAACTAGCGCGAATTTCCATAGAAAATTTTCCAACTCCCGATCGAGCCGTAGAATAGAATCCATCGACAGCGTGTGATCGCTAAAAGTGACTTCGATTTTTCCGTTAACTGTCGTCTATTTCACCCGATCAAAGATCGTTGGACCATTCCGTTGTACGAAAGAAGCTTGCCCCTTTAACAAGTTCGAAAAATCGTAAAGTAGATCTTGCGAGAATTTTCACGAAGTAGAACATGCCGGAGAAAGACGAAGCGCAAGAAGATACGGTAATTAAATCGATATCGAGAGTCTTTTATGCGATATCTTTGCAAGGACTGGTGCCGAAGGGTAACGAGAGCGATGCTTCGAATTACGAAAGAAGCGACGCACGAATCGCTACCAATGTTATCCTCTTTCACTCATGCTCCGCTTTCCTCCCCAATCCCTGTAAAGGCTTTTCTTCCAAAGCCTTCTAACCAGCCTCCGTCGCGGATCGCGCCGGTTTTGTTCGATGCAGCCTCGGACACGCGGGAATCTTGCGCGGGGGCTTCGCTCCGACGAATTAATTTCCTTTGTGAGCTCTCAAAGAGCTCGTACTGCGGTTGCTTTCGAGAACGACGAGGTGGGAGGGGTTGATCGCGGAAATCTCGGAAGAGGACGCGAGGGAGCGTAGAGGCCCGAAACGAACCCTCCGACAGACAGGTTGCACCGAATAACTTTTAAATACGATTAAGATTGCCGCTAAGAGGATGATATTCCATTGAAGTCTGCCTATCTTGCCGCGGCTTCTGTCGATCATCGTGCGTTGAAATCCGATGCGATGGACTGGAAGACGGAAACCAGTTCCCTTCTTTGGCTCGCGGTTCCGCTCAATGGAAGCTTTAAGCAGACCTTCCTTCCCCGGGTAGATAGGTCGGATGGCTTTCTTTGTCGTAGGTTTTCGGAACGATGCTTTAATTTGAGAATTGTGATGTGCAAGCTTTGCGGTACTCCGCTCGAGGGTTGTAACAGTATTTTGTATAATAGCGAGTATACGTTGTAGAGTCTCGCAGATTTTTAGACATCATCTTTTAACGAAGATCACGGATGGGTAATCTTTTGTAACATAGGTCGTACAATAAGTTCGTACCGTTCATTTCCCTCTTATCCTTAGAATTATTGAATGAATTATGAAAAATTCAAGTATGAATTATTCGAGATTGTGGACGTATGTTGTACCAATGAATGATTGCTGTTTTACATTATAACGGTTAATTATACCTGTTACTTAAGATTAACCTTTAGAGTGCTGAATACTCGGAGCCTATGCCATCCGTACGAACGGCACGCTGCCAGCGCTGACGATCGCTGTGGACTGAATACTTTTTCGCTATACTGAACTCTGTTGATTGACTATTCAAGGCGCAAATCCTAATAAGTTATAGTAATTCTTCAGCGCGAGATTAAATGATTCAAGAGCGTTATTTTTTAGTATTAATTATTTATTATAAACATTGAAATTTACAATAAACTAGAATTTGGATAGTAAACTAGAAAACAATAAACTAGAAAACTAAATTTAGAAAATATAATACAAGTTAATAATTCAATTGTGCATGAAAAATTTCAAAACAATTATCGATACATAATCCGACATCGCATTTTCTGTCGTTGCTTCTTCTATTTTTCACACAAACAACACATTTTCTTCTTGATAATTGTGTTGTGCCGCCACGATTATTCTACCAAATGTTCAAATTGGACAAATTGTGAATGCAAGGTATTAAATAAAAAAAAAAAAAAAAGAAAAGACAGTTTCTTCGAACGCGGCATTAACATTGAAATACATTTATATTTATCTCACACAAACGTAATAGTATTACTTCTGCGTAGGTGCTCGGAAAGATTGACAAACGCATATATCCGTCCTTAGTCCAGACCGATGGCTTTCGCCAGACGCATATATGCATCCATGGCACTCTAAGGGTTAAGAAACGTGGTTGTAGATTTTCTTAGAATAATCGTTGCTGTATCGATACGTCTCGTTTATAGATTTTTAACACACAAGAAACTTGATATCGTAAGATCGACCATCTTGCTCGTTCATCGTCCCGTTTTAATGAAACACATTGTAGCCACGTAAAGCGTACGAACCATTCGTTAGGCGAAAAGAAGTGTCTTGTCCATGAAGTTACTCATAGCCAGGGAACGTTACTTTCGCTTGAGAAGCTATCACCGCGGATATTCGAAATCCAGAAACCGAATTCCCCAGTGAAAAGGCTGGCCAAGATATATGATATCGAGGCATTCGTGTGATCCCTAGGCATTGGAATCGCGGTTGCCGATACGGGGGTTTGTACGATCCCCAACAGCGGGGAAGAAGCGTCCCCGGCATTGGAACTCGCGAACGAGAGGATGTTAGTGACGCGTGGCTACGTCACGGCGCGGCGAAATTGCTTAATTTACCATGGAACCCGGCGGCTACGGGGAGGACGAAAGGAGGAAGCGCGGAAATCGCGTCGAGAATGCGCCGCCGGCGAGCTTTAAAAAGCCTCGAATTGATATTGAGACGAAATTGGCCGAGGGAGAGAGAGACCGCGGCGAAATTACCCGCGCGAATCGTGCTTGATGGACTCGAGCTCGAAATTCGTCGACGATCAATTCTCCAGTGTGAAATTCATTTTTCCTACACAGGAAATAACGTTGGTAGAGAGTTCGGTGTATTTAATGTTTTCGAAAGGTGAAAAATTTTGTATTCGAGAATTCGTGGCCATTAACTGGACAAAAATCGTTCTCCGGATACGTGGCTGTTGCAATTTAGCCGATAAATTAATGATTTTGATTTAAAGACTAGTTTGTCCACTCATAAAGTAGGTATTTTTGTAAATACATATTACCATACACGGTACAACTACGTATTTAAAGGTTTAATATTACGAAGCTGTGTGGCAGAATTTTATTTCAAAAACGTAAATCGACGCAAAAGTATCCAACGAATGACGTTGTTCATTCGCTTTACGAAGATGTAGCGACTCGCAATTTCGAAACGATGGTTCACCGTGCGAATTGCTCGTTTCCAAAAAAAAAAAGAGAATGGAAAATCGTCCTCGACGATGTTGAAATCGGTAAAACAAAACATTCGCGAGAAGGACCGCGTTAACGGGGAATGTAACTCGTGGGAGTCGAATCCATTGAGTATCGATCTGTGGAAACGCTCGCGTGGAATAGATCGCGTCGCTGGAAGTCTGGCGGTCGCGGCGAAAGAGCGCGACGCGTTGAAATATTTCCCCGGAAGTTGGTACGGAAGCGTGGCACATACCTCTCCTTTGAGAAGCCGGGGGAACGTTCGTCGTCGTGCACGGTTTATTCGCTCGCAGTCAGCCCAGATATCGGGAAAGCATTACGCTCGATGGAAGGATCGCGATGCTCCGCTGCAAATTCATAATTCATCCACGGAGGAAACGACCGAAAACGTTCTTCCGTGTTTACGCGCCGCTTCCTGTTTTCTCGGAATTAAGATGTCTTCTAAGACACAGGCTTCGATCCGTTGGGAATTTTTCACTCTCTTACTACGATTTCCAATTGAACGAGATGAAACATTAACGAAGCTCGCCATTTTCGATGGATGCGCGATTTAGCGAGGAAAAATTCCGAGGGAAGTAAAATATCGAAGCACGAGTTCCGTCGCAACTTTCGGATCATGCGAAGGTATCCTGGCTTGGCGTTACGTACGGCGCCGACTTTCCACATCCGAATTTGACGTCTGTACCGTAGCGTGCTTTAGACCAGCGTCGATTCATCCGCCGCGCTTCGATTTCAGATATCGAGCAGTACATCGCTCTTCTGGATTTCTTCCGTACCGGAGTTTATCATCCATTTCAATATCTCTTCCAATCTTCCAACCAACAAGGATAAATTTTTATTTCTTTCTCTGTACGATCAGCTTGGACGCGAGCAATCCTCCAAACGAGTTCATCAAGCAGGTTAGAAGGTTGGATCGTAAAAATTCGTTGGGTCGATTTGCTTGAAAGCCATCGATCCCATCCGGTTTAAATACGAAGCTTTTGACCATCGTGTAAGGATAAAGCGTGCAGCTATCTTTTAACCCGACGGAATTTCTAAAAAGCGGCAAGAGAAAGCGCTCGTTAAAGAGCAACGAAACGTTAAGAACACGTTAGGACACTGGAAACGCTTGGTACGACCAATAAACCGCGATCCTGTCGATTGCAAGCGAGTGCGATGCGACGGGGCTATTGCGAAATCCACCACGGTACGATAATCGGCTGATATCAAAGGATCGTTCTGGTCTGTCGGGTCAGCTGCACCTGTATCGATACATATGCACCGGACAGCGGTCGAGTTTTGCGGTCGTTCATTACGCGTGAATCGATCCGCACTGAAATGCCACTCGAGAATGAGCATGAGCCACGCGTCTTTAATTAACGATCGTTTAAGGCTAACTGTGTTGTCGACAGATGGGAAACTAGATACCGTCCACAAACTGGAAATAGAATCTCTTCGAATATGATAAATAAAGTTTCTCCGTTGTAAAAATATTTCTTAGTAATCGATCATTTCTATTACAGCATCGTATACATCGTATTCCATAATATAGCCAGCGTATTGTTAAAAACTGATGGATGAAAGACTACCTTTCCAGTGTCGATATATCAAAATCGCGGAAATGGGCGAGAAAAAATCGACGTGTAAAAAGTCATCCACCCGGATGCACAGAATGAGACCTGGCAGGACCCTCAAGAAGGGAACTTGTTTTCAGCACGTTCACCCCTAACCACATCGACCGATCGAGCGAGTTCTTGCTCGTTAACGCACGACAGCCTTGCAAGAAAGGGTTATCGTTATTGTTAATTACCCGCTAGAGGTGGGGTAGAACATTTCCTTCGCTTCTGTGCACTCTGGCAACCTAACCTCAACCAAAATTAATTTCACCCAGTCTCTTATGTAAATTGGACTTTACAGTATTTATACTGTTACAGTATTCGATACGCCCTTTCCAAGGTTCAGAGATCACCCGGACGATTTTTCACGGCGCAGAGAAATTCGAAATATTCCTGGAAGCACGGGACGGATTGTTCGGAGGCTGGGCGTAAATTAGCGAGGCGTTGGCCGAGATTTTTTCCTCTTTTCCTCGACTCCTTTGTCCCAGAGCTGCAGCCATTCCCTTCTCTTTAGGTGGCCCTTCTTCCTGGTCGCTTTGTCGTTCAGGAGAACACGGCAGGTCCGTGCAACTCTACTAAAACGATTATCCTGTCGCGTTCGCGAGAGCAAACGAGGCCACAGCTCGAGCGAGAAGGGCTCCCTTTGATCGGCGCCTTAATGAAAGGATCGCCACGACGACGTCTCCGACCGGTGACCAAACTAGAGGGGAAACCCTCGGTTCCAAGGACCGAAAGACTGCCCATCGTAAAATAACACTCCCGACCTAACGACCTCTCGCCCTATCTCGCTTTCTTTTTTTTCTTCTTTCCTGCCCCGCCACGACTCGCGCCCTGTATCGCCCTTTCGAGAAGCCGAGCGCCTCGGTCAAAGGCCCATACCCACTGGATAATTCGATAATGCAGCCAGTGGGTGCGCGGCCACGCCATCCGAACAACCTTGGGAGTGGCGTGCAACGAGCTTTGATTCGAACGGTCTGAGATTACAGAGAGGAAAATTGGATACCGAATTCCGATGTGCAAGTAGTTTCCGATGCTGCAAGAAAATTAGCCGACCCGGTCAATTACTTCTATGGGAATAGAATCCGTAATCGTTCTGACTATCAATAGAAGCAGATTCGACGGAAGATGCGAATGATGACGGAAGTGACGGTGATCCGTTGGAAGGTTAACAAAGTTTCGTGTGATTCGAGCAACGTGCTCTCGAGCTGGAGACAAGGGCGTGCCGTTTGAAGCGCGGCCCTGACAAATTTCATAAACTCCTACTTAAAATCGTAATTATTATTAACCTCGTTAGGCGAAGGGCGCGGCGAAAATGAGAGACTTTCACGCAGCGAGGGAATAGTCCCCCGAAACGCGGCGTCGAAAAGAGAACCACGCCGTAGGAGGAGGTACGCGAGTGAACAGTTCGACGGGGTGTCTGGCGCGCGCGTTAAGCGATACATGTTCTCACCCTTTGCTTCTTTGTGCGGCGTGACAAAATTTAACGGGCCGCTCTTGTAAGCGCGCCATTAAACAGGAGGGGAGACTACCCCCCGTCGTCGCGACGAAAGCCGCCAATTTACGCTGTGCAGTAGCTACACAGGCCGCTGTTCGAAGGGACCGCCGTGGATGCGGGAAATCTTGCGGGACATAATGGAAAATACGACAGAGAAGGGGAGTTGTCGGCGCCTTTTGCCTCGATTCGGCGACCGGCTTTTCCCGGAAAATATTCCTCGCTGGAGATTCGCGCCCGTTTCTGACCGTCTGGCTGCTGCTTTCGTCCGAAACCGCAAGATCTAGCGCGCTCATAGCGCCGCGCTTCAAAGAATCATGGCCATCGAACAGGCTGAATCCATAGAAAGGTACAGGTTGGAAAATAACCAGGGATCGTGGATTAAAGCCACGAAAAACGACGCCGGGCAACGAGAGCAAAGCCAGGTGGCTTTGTGCGCTGGTGTGTCGACTGGAAGCCAGCCTCGGAAACGACGATACGTTCGAAGCTAATTATCGTCGGCTAATTAACGCGCATTACCGCCGCTGGCTGGCGTGCGGCAGCGTTCGTTATCGCCGGTGCGCAATCAAAAATTTGGGCCACGCCGACGGCCGATTGCCAGCCGGGAGATGTAAATTGCAGCTTCCGTCTCTCGTTATCGTCGCTGCGTAATGCTATCTGCTGTCTTTCTCTCTCTCTCGCTCTCTTTTTTATCCTTCTCCATCTTGTGCCCCTTGTTTTCCTTTCGTTCTTTGCTTTTTTTATTCCCTTTACTCTCGTTCCTTTTTCTGTCTGTTGTTCCCCCTTTTTTCGGTGGCACGTCCTGCCGCAATATTGCGTCGCGAGATTTATAACGACACGGCCAGAAAGGACGCGGAATCCAGTGCGAATCGACGGCTTCTGCGTCCGTGCATCGCGCGCCGTTCGCGATATCGATATGACAAATAAACGTACGAAATCTCCCGTTTCGAAGCTTTCCTACCGCTATATCGGGTTTAACCAGCACGGATACGGACCAGCGTATACTGCCTGCTACCAGACAAATCCGGCCCGGAACAGACGCGCACGGATTTCCTGCTCGATCGCTCGAGAACGATACGCTCGCGATCGTCCTGGAATTATACGCGTTAGCGCCACGGGATTTTGCGTCTATCGACCCTCGACGATGTCAACGACGATCACGGCGTAGACGCGCGAGTTTCGTTCGCGTAATTTGTATTGACCGATCGTTAAATCCTAATTGTACCTTACAAAGCACAGTTTTAATATACATCAAGTAGAAGTTATATCGTAGTAGGTATATTTTTATACTTTTTTTTTTTATCCACCATTGTACATAGAACGCTTCTTTAAAATATTTATTGGACGTTTCTTGGTGAAATTTTCTACTAAACGTTTCAGGGAAGCTTCTAAGCTTGCAAGCAGTCGCTTAATAGGTCGAACGCGCGCCTTCCAGCCGATTACTCGATTTTTCCGTGTCGAGGTGCCGCGATTGTCCCGCGTCGCCGCGAATTTTCCCCGCGATAATTAACGGAGCCCCGTACCGGGGAAATAAGCGATCGCGATCAATTACGATGCACGCTAACAGCGTAACCGATTTGAGGTTTCATTAACTCGAGTAAATTCGGCGCGCGTATTAAGCGCGCCTATACGCGCGCCACCCGTGTGCTTACCGCAGTTTCTGCCGGTTCTCCATTATTTCCGAGTGCTTCCAGCGGTAATTCCAGTCTGGAGAGAACGTTCGACTGCAATTATAAACGCGCCCAGCTGGATCGAATACGAATATGTCTGGGCTATCCCTGTTTAGGCCTAAACAATGAAAAGATCCTCTAATTTCGCGTAATTCGATTCTCCTTTGCCTTATTCCGTTTATAATCCTCCGTATTACTTCGTAGAAAAGTCTTCCACCGTAGAATAAGCCAATTGAAGGTCGCTCCATTCTGATTCGTTCCACTCTTCGTTAATTTCGTTAATTTCGTTATATAAATCGTGATCACGCGAATGCGAGGAAATATTATAAGGCAGAAGGTCAATAATCGAGTTCCTTTGCTTATAACCTACAATATCGCCCTAACCGTGAACGAAAGTAACCCAGAAGGATGTTAACCGAAATGCCGAGTTGTCGTATATTTTTCTCAGTGGCTGATACGGCCAGCCGAAAATACGATATGCGAAGATTTACGAGGCGGTGTTGGACTGTTTTATTAGACCCGTGTTTTTGTGTCAGCGGCCGTTGTCGATCACAATATCGGTCGTAATTATCGCCGGTGGCCGGCATTATCGAAACGTATGGTTCCAATGGTATTCGAAACCTGAAGGGACCGAGGCTCGAGCCGGCGCACGGTGAACGCGAAATTCGACGGGGGAATGGCAGTGCTCGGATATTGGCGAGTTCCTCTGCACGGCGAAATATTCTAACCGCTCGATGCCCGATCGAAATAATTCAGGGTAGACGAGGCAATAGCAGCAGCAGCTTTTAGTCGGAAAAGCTAGCATCGAGAGTGCGTTTCAACCGTTCTCTTGAAATTGTTGCGATACAGTACTCGATCAACAAAAATATCCGAGGAACGTTCCCGCTGATTAACTTTTATCTCTATAGTTTCTATTTGGATCTGCCTTTCCCTCGTTCTCATTTTTCTCGTTGACAGATTTTTTTTTCAATTTCTGATTCGAATGTAAAAAGTCTCTGATAAATATTAATGAAATTCTCGGATGGCCGTTGGCGGATTTATTTTGCCGCTGGATAAGCGTACGAATGAAACAAATTATCGACGGGCAAGCTGCTGCTTCGCAGCACGAATCTCGTTATTTTCGAACCTCTCCGGCTATTTATTGATATTGCTTTCGGATATGAAGCCATCAGCGGTAAAACTAATCGCTTTGTAACTATCCATATTGACAGTGTCCGCTTCAATTGCATCCGTAGAACCGCAGCTGCAAGGTTCTGCGATTATAATCCGGACATACTTTGCTACTCGCGATATCTTCGTAAGCCGCGAGAAGAATTGCACCAGGGAAACGAGTAGTCAGATTATAACTTCCGTTTACGTCGCTCCGTGTTTCGACGTCAAAACTAAGCTACCAGGCAGAAACGGGAACATAGCGAAATCGGGGCAACTTCGTTCCGCGGAAGTTACGTCCTCTAAAGACAGCGAAAACAATGGACGATAGCAGTTTGAAAAGCTGCTTAAAAGGAACTTTAATTAGCGGCAGCATCGGCAGGGAGATGGAAAAAATTTCAAACAGCCGACAGAAAGTATTTCGTGCACGCTGCCGATACTCGCCCGAAATACGTCCGCGACTATGCTCTCTCGTTCGAATGTTGCCAACCTTCGAAATAATCGTCGGCTGACGTCTATCGGCCGAGTTGATGTTAGAATTCGCGGCAAAATACGCGGAAAACTCGATATCGGATGAGTTCGTTTGTTCGACGAGAATGTTCGTTGTGTTTTATCCGCGAACTATACCGGTCCTCTTTTTTCGTTTTTTCATGCATCGGAAAATCTGCAATTTCTTTTCGATTCTTTTTCATTTCTAAAATAGCTATTATTCCCCGAAAGAGAGGAATCCTCGGAAACGGCGAAACCTTTGTCTAAAAACAGAGTAGAGGAATTAAAGAAATCGAATATAAAGGAGAAAGCGTGTTGCATGGATACGAATGTTGAATTTCGTGACAAAGCAGTGGGGTATCGCGGTAGACAGCGCCGACTCGGCGGCTGGAAAATTTAATTTTCAAGACTGTGAAGTCCTGGTAAGCGTGAAAAAAAATATGGCCTGGCAGGACGAGTAAAAACGAGGGGCCGCGATGTACGAGAAAGTAGCTGGCAATTTTCCGCCGTCGAAATACCAAAGACACGCGGCCTTCGTCGCCCCTTGCGCGTTCGGGAACTGCGCCGCTTCAAACGACCAGCTATAGATCTTTTAATATGACGCGACATAACCTCCTGATTGTGGCCCATCAATTTTTTATGTACTTCTCCCCACATGTTAACCAGCTATTTACCTCGAGATTCGAGGGTGGAGCACGCCTGGACGATTCCACGAATTTCCTCTTCCCTTTCGTTTTAGAGGGGGTGGTAGCCGAGCAGAACGAATCACGGGGAATTTTATGGATCGCCATCTGCTTTGTACGGTTTTCTTTCGTCTTGGAAACTAAGGATCGAGGCGGTAGAGTATATTGGCAGCGCGAGATGATCCCGTTTTTCTCCTCCTCGAATCAATTGCCGGGTCCCGAACATATTTATTAGAAACAATTATCGGAAAAGAAAACAACAGGGTGGAACTTTAGCTGCCTTATTACTTTGCTCGTTGTTCGTTAGTCAGCTTGAAAAATCGCGGAGAACGTAACGACCGGCCGTAAAATTTCGTTCGAGCCCCAGCGAACGTTCTCCTCCGAGGGTGAAACTTTCCGTTCGTTAGCCGGGGGTTAGCTGCGCGAAAGGATTTGTTCGTGGAGATCGGGACGCGCCGCTTGTAACGCTCTCCGCTAAGAGATCTACCCCGTGGAGAACGTAGTGGCGATCGTACGTTAATGCTTGCCGGGTGAACGGCTTCTAATCGACGATTTCACCCGCAAAAACTACCCCTACCGATTCCGTCTTGCCGCCATCCCTCGAAGAATCGCCGCGAGAGAAAACAAGCTTAACGTTATTTTACCCCGGCAACCGTTGTTCGTTTTTTGGCCGCTCCGATCGTCGATTTAATTTCCTTGGGGCCTGCTCGACCGGATTAAATCCTTTGAACTTTGTTGGCCAGCTCGCGACGACGTTTCGTTAATTACGCTTCGAATTCAATCGGTCTTCCGCCGAACGATCTCACAATCTCTCGAGGTAGACTTTCTTTCTTTTTTTTTAAGAAAAGAATTGTTTCCCTCTAACGAGCTGCTTTTTTTCTTGCGCGGAACATTCGCAACACTTGGAAATCGTCTTTCGATCGAGATAAGAACGATCGCGGCGATTCCGCGCTACCGGAAAACCGCTTTTTCCATCGAGCGGTATTATCGGGAATCGTAGCAGTAATTACGCTTCGATCGACGACGACCGCGATTACGAGCGGGAACGGGTAATGAAATATGCCGAGCGACCGAGGAAAACGTCCTCGAGACGACCAAGGAATCAACGCCTGTCCATCGAAAATTGATTTACCGTTGCACCTCCCCTCCGACTCGATAAAAATTCCGCGATGTCCGTTCGTGCCTCCAAGTAATTTCACAGGTGACTCGACTTCGCGGATAGGCAACGTTTCATCGTCGCTTGGTCGACGTCAGCCGTGAAATAGACGCAAATGGCGTTGCCTTCTGTTCGTTGACGCTGGAGCACGCGAAAATCGATTTCACCGGTGTATAACTTTGCTGGTCTCCAGATATTCAATCAAAGTGGATCACCCTATAGACAAGGGAATACGTACTCGAGCCCTCGAAATTTCATTTTTGCCCATAAATTCCTACACGTCCATGGGAGGGGGGAGAGGGGAGAGGCAGGAAAAGGAAGAAAGAATGCGAAGTTAAACACACACGCTCGATTCTCGAGAAACGCTGGTGTAGCCATGGCAGGTTTATTTCGGTCACGTTTCGACACAATCAAATGTGCAGTCTGCGTTGAGGCTACCAGTACAAAAACAGCAACCTCGCCAGTCACCACCCCCCAGCACCGTCAAATAGGAAAAACATCGTGGCTAGGATAAACTTTAGCGGAAGGGGAGTGAAAGGGCGGGGGTGGTAGACGGTCTTCAGACGCGCGAAAAATCCAGAGGCACGACCCGCGTTCGTTGAACGGCCAACCCTTAATCTGGGGAACGTTGGATCCGGGCGCGGGCAGAGATTCGACTTTTCGCGCGAAAGAAACTTTCGCAATACTCTGGTGCGTTTCTCTATTCCGGCGACGCCCTTTCTGCACGATCAAAATTTTCATTTCTCAACTTCTCCCTTGGTTCTAATTTTCCTCGATTCGCTAAACGAGTCAGCGCTTGCAAGAAGTCGTGCTTGTCTCTGCGCGTTGTAAGGTCGCCGACGCCGAGTGGAAAGGGATTCTGCAGCGGATATTTGTGATCGATCAAGCATAGAGAGGACAAGTTTAAAGAAAAAGGGACGACGTCGTTGCTTTCGCAACAGTTTCTTCGCGAACGTTCCTCCGCCGTCTTTTTCCTTTAACGAGGAAATTCTAGAAGTTGAGTAGGAAGTTACAAGAAACCGGGAGGAAAGAAGTTCCATCGAAACGAACCATTTCTCCATCCGCGTTTCTTCGATTTTTATAAATTTCTAATTTAGAAATCGACGACTCGGCTTCGTACAAACGAAGCAGCGGGAAGAACCGACAGCCGGTCCCACTAAATCTGATCTTCCTGGGCAACGACCACGTGGCACACGGTACGAGCAAGTTATTACGCACTCGAGCGACGCCAAGCCGGCTTCAATTCCGAAGGACGTGTCTAATGGTAAAGCCTCTTACGAGGAATAATTAAACACGGTCGGTCCGAGCGAACAAGCTTCGGAGTAAGATCGAAGCAACCGTCAAGCAAAACGCCAAAGCTTGGTTGCAAGGCGCATGGCCCTCCTCCTTTTAAGAGGATTTCTCCCATTATTGCCGACTGACCGAACGGTCGATCGAAAAACCGTCCGGCTGATACTACGGTCATTAAATATTCAAGCTGAACGCTGATAATTAATTTGCCGGTCTCGTGAATTCGTAATATCGAACGAACAGGTTCCCTGACTCCTTTCTAATATGCATAGCCCGTTGATGTGAAATTAATTTTCCCACGTGTCGTGCAGATTTTAAGCTGAAATCAATTTCGTGGAATATCTTCGATTTAGTGGGGAAAAAGCGTAACGATGTTTCTACAATAATAAAAGGAAGAAACCTAGGATATTTCAGCCAAGCGAAACGAAGGTGGAGCGGTATGAGAAAGTGGCGGAACTCGTTTAAACGTGGAGGAAGTCTCGAATCTCTTTCTGGCGAGGAGAAATTAAAACGTCGCGTCGCCGGGAGGAACCGACCGAGTCGGCAGACGCGACAAAAGAAAGAAACTGCGTCGGGAGGAGAGAGCCGCGTAGCGGAGTCAACATTAATTTGCGATCGACGTGCATAAATCTCCGTTAGGGCGCGCGTTTACGAACGCCGCGCCAAAGGGGGAGGCGAAACTCTGAAAAAAGAAGGGGCAGGGTAAAAAGAAGAAGGGTATACGGTGTTTACCTCATCAAATTCTCATCTGTCGGAATGTCGACGAGCAGAAAAGGAGGAACGAAGATCCGGCGGACGATCGACTCGTCCTGTTGGCGCAGAAAATTAACAAACAGGCGAAAAAGCGTGCGAAGGAAAGCAGGGAAGTGGAAGAAAGCGTCGGAGGAAGGAGAAACGCCGGATAGGAATCGAAAGGGGGCAGAATAAACGAATGAATCGACACTTTGGTAGACGAGTCGAAACGGTGGCGATAAATTACGAAATTCATCCGTCGACTACGCCCATGGCGGATACCTCCTGTTCAAGTGGCTTTGGCTGGCCATCGATCCGCGACGATCGGCGCGACGATGAATCTCTAGAAGCTGGTGGAAGCTATCGTTGTCTAGCACCAGTTTCGCTATTCTACAGTTGCAATGGAAAAATTCGTATATTGGAAATCGTCCGAGAAAAAGGAATACCTTCGCCTCTGTTTAATTCGTCGCGTTTTCCCTTAATTTGAAACGTACCCTTTTAAAGGTGAATTAACAATCTACGATTTACGCTTATACACTTTGAATGTATAAAGCGTGAAACATTTTTTGCTCGCTTGAAGACTCGAGCACAGTCGGAAAGTACGATGGACTATCCGGTCGCATTCCACCGCGCGAGTCCCAACGTGGACACGGTTTTCGAAATGTCCGAGGAAGTTGGTTCTCACGGTCGAGCAAAAGAGAGCATTGAAGAGGGCACGAAGGAAGGAGCCGATCTCGATAGACAAAGGAGCCATTCTCGATCGCTGTGACGTCGATAGGGGAGGAAGCTGGACGACTCGCGTCTTCCTCCGGAGAATAAAAGGCGCAGCACGTCGGAGATCGTCATAGCCAGTGAAAAATAAAGGGACACGGGCAAGAGTGTCCCTACAAGATAAATGAACCAGCTGGCGTCACGGGTGAAGGCTATGCGACCACTGAATACATTTCCTGTGCAGATATACAGGTAAACACACGTGACCACGATGGAGAACCGGCATTTTGAACGCGACGTTCCTCTTGGTGCATACTTAAACGTCGACGATTGCTATTTTCTCCCTTTCTTTCTACGAGAACGTCTCTGTTTCCGGATCGAGTACGTGATGTCATATATCTTACCAGCGGTAGTAGTTTAATTCAGCAGGTTAGACATTGAACGGACATTGAACTAGTGTCATTGGTCGAAACGGTAAATGTCATGTGTCTACCAAGAAGTCTATCCAACAATAAGAGAGCAAGACAGACGTGCAGCCCCTTATTTGCTCGATTTAAGGTACGAGTCAAAGGGTTGACACGGTAACATCCGATGGAACCGGCCTACGTCGCCAAGTCACACAAAACTTACCTTTCTATCACCGAAAGTCTAAAAGGGTATAAAAAAGAAGGGTGGAGAGGAACGTTTCCCCGTACCGCTATCGAATTACATCGCGATCGTACTCGTTAAACATCCCTTCGACCGGTCGAGCCCCTTATCCTTTCACGGTAACACTAATAATAATAACGACGGCCATAATAATAAGATCGTCGAGCTGCGTCACGAGGAGTCTTCCTGGATAACAACCCCCTTTCCATCTACCTGCGCCCCTCCTCTATCGAGCCCGCGAAACGAAGTTAAACGACAGGACCGAAACTCTCCAGTCGAGTGTCACGGGAATCGAGAGACGAGAGCGCGGAGGGACAGGTATCCTTGAGGGATGGGAACGACGCGAGCGACGAAGAAAAGAAAACAGAGCCAACAAGGAGGAAGGGAAGAGAGACGAGTGACAGGCAACGGGGTGCTCGTGTCTATCTTCATTAGAACGTTCGGTGCATTCATCGTGAGGAGCACGGAGCAGCCGGAGCGAACGAGAGAAAGGGAGAGAGGGCAAACTCTGATGGAACACACAAGAGAGAGAGAGAGAGAGAGAGAGAGAGAGGCAGAAGGAAAGGAAGGGTTAGGAGCTGGCAGGTTAAACCGCGTATATTGTATTCGAATTTCGTATTCCTATTCCGTTAACGCGCTGAATGCTCCGCGTACCTAAACGAACTCGTACGTGCATGTATAATTTTACGCGATTGTACCGGGCTGGGCGGCATTGTGCTCCGAGCTCGGCCCCCATTGTACCCCGAGGAGCTGTCTGTCAAAACTCATAGCGTCAACCGACGGTGCTACTATTAAAGACATTCATACCCTGGTTTTTACGCCGCGTGCCTCCCACCAGGCTAGACCGTAACGCCGCGCATATTCCACGAGAATAGAATATATTAACGGCTATGGCTTGTCCGTGGTTCGAGGGTACCGGCCAAAGGATCACCGGTACCTGCACAGCGCTTGGACGTTTCCGCGGAAGCGTAAACGTTTATTATAGGGAAGCGAGGCCCGTGTATCGCGACCGTGTTCCGGAAGCCGCCCCGTTTGGAAAACTTCCAGCTCGCGATGAACTGCACGACGATAGCTATCTGCCCGTTTATGGGCCAGAAAATGAATTTTTTCGGCAAACCCCTTCCCTCGATCGAGTTGATCGTGCATATTAATTTTTATTGGCTGGTCTCTAGATACCGATCGATGATGAAATGATTTCCAATTTCTAAAGTTGATCGCGAACGCGGCGAAACGTATTGATTAAATTTTTCGGCAACAACCGTGGTTCTTCTGGAGGGAAAAAACGAAAAGATCGATTATCAGAATACAGTTAATTCCGGCTTTAAAAAACTCTCGTCGTTTTGTACGAAGCTTGTTCAAGCAATTCTCTAATACAGTTCCGCACTCGCGATTCTCTTTAATTCTTTGATGCGTTTCATGCTTCAATATCTCTCTGTTATTATTTGGTCTCCAAATTATGAGCGTCATAACGCGTTAATCGAAAGCGTCCAGCATAAATCCGATCAGTTTCTTACACGATCGACTCACCTATGTCTATGTTGGAATCGCCAACGAGGCGATATTTGAATTAGAAATATAAGACACAGAATACAAGCTCTGTGGCCAAAACAATGTTTGGCCATGACTGTTTGGCCGGGCTTGGAGATACGGTGGCCATCCATTTTCCATGGACGCACATGTGGGACTGAAGACAATGTCTCCAAGGAGGAAAAAACCAATTGAACTCAGGCTACCAGCCATATCCGACAAGATTATTTCAGTATTGCTTTTTCGTTTCTTACTTGGACAAGACGTCGTTTTATCATACTTATCTTTCCATTATTATCGTCTATCTTATACATATTGTACTGTCTTTTTTTAGTTATGCGTTAATTATTTCTTGTGTTTTCTGCGTTATCAATATTTTTGACTAAAATTATTCCACGTAACACGGTGATATCGTGATACATACAGTCTATTTACAACCACAATTATCATTCTATTGCATCGTGTCTGGGATTAATGATCTTTGAGCAACGTCGCACCGTAACCGATATAAGCTTGTCAACGCCGGCTCATCTGCTCTCCAGACATTCTTTGCAAACTTAGTTTTTATACTGCAGTGCGTCATCTAAGAATTGGTGCTCGCCTTGTAGCTGAAACCCATCGCACGCTTTATGGCCAATATAACTGGCTTAATCTCGTAAATTTTTTTTTTATTATTTATTTAAATTTTACAATTTGTTCAGTAGGACATTTGGTAAAATATTATAGCTCAAATATACATAGCATGTGGATGGTTACCCCCAGCGGGGTACCATCTTCCTGTTTGTTAGGTTATATCCTTTGTGAGATCTGCTGGGTGTTTCCTTTTCAGTCTTCTTTCTATGCTTGTGTTGATCGTTTCCGCAGCCAGTCGGTTTGGGTGTGTTGATCTTGTAATTTCTTTTTTTATTGTTTGTTTTTAATTTTACAATTCGTCCAGTGGGACATTAGGTAAAATGTTGTAGCATGTGAAATCTCGTAAATGCTAACAATTTCTGCGACAAACTGAACTTTTTCTCCGACTCCTCAACTACCTTTAGGCGCTCTGCTCACACCGCTGTATGTAACTCCTAAAATCGCTTGCGTAATCTCCTGCGAATTAATCTTTTTCTCTTCTTGTTTCGCTACGTTTATCTTATACTTTATCAATACCTGTGTAATCGTGCGTTGTTCGTAACGAACAAATAATAGCGATAGAAAGAGAGGCGAAGTCACCTTTAGCTTTCGGTCGAGCCTGGCCCTCTATGGCGAATCCAATAACAGCGATCGCTTATTAACGATTCAGCAATTTCTTTAAGTGGTCGCACAGAATTATCGTTATTAGCGGTCGGTAGCTGAGCGCCGTTAAAAAAGGACACGGTGAACGATGGTGTTTCTCATGGCGCAGGTGTTATCCGCACCATTTCCGTTAACGATCGTGCCCGATGCTATTTTATTATTCGTAAAATATTTGTGGCGCATCCGTAGAGACGGCCGATGGTGGTGAGATGGCGAGGGTGGGTTGGGACGGAGGACGGTTGGCGTGTTAATTAATTTTTATCGCGAATACGTATCGCGCGAACGATTGGAATTCTCCATTGTACAAACGCGAGTGCGCGATTCCCGCCGATGTTACTCGAATAATAATAAAATTGGTCCTGCTTCATCGATCGGCAAAATGTAATTGCGAATAATTGCGAAAGAGCCGAAACCTTTGGCCGCGAACGAGCCGCTTGCTCGAAACCCCGTGACTAATTAAACATCGCGCCCCGCGAACGCGGAAATAAAATACAAGCCCGGAGAGACTTTAAAGCTTGCCTTTCTCTTTCGCTTTTCCGCTCTTTTTCCATCCCTCTTTGTTCCGTGGCCCGATCCGTTGTTATATTTTCAACGTTAATTCAATTAATTAACGAGGCACCGAAAACCAGAGAGAGAGAGAGAGAGAGAGCGAGCGAGTGAGAGAGAGAGAGAGAGCGAGCGAGTGAGAGAGAGAGAGAGAGGGAGAGGGAGAAAAAATAGAATTCGCCTGACAAGTAGCGTACTCGATCCCGCGAGCGGAGAAAAATCTCGGACAACGTATCGATACGAACCGGAACGACGACTGTAATTACTATGATTGAGCGGATGAAACAATCGACGGCCAGGCTCGGTAACGGCCAGGGCCAGAGAGATCGATAGCAATTTCGTGAAAAGGCAGGAAAAGCGTGGCCCTTTGTTCGACGTTCGTTGCGCAAGATCCGGGAAGCGTAACTTTTCCACCTTGTCCTGTCACCCTCGCCCGTGGTGGGAATACGTCGTGCGGCTCAGTTTTTTATTAGCTCCGTTGTGAAATAAATTAGGGGTGAAATTATAAAGCGGCTTCCTGCCACGTCGCGCCGCCCTCCACTGTTCCTTCGAACGTTCACCGACAACAGCAACGTACAGGCTTCCCGTGCTAGCTTTGCTGCGTTCCGGAGGGTGTAGCGAGGGAGGAAAGAAAAGAGGCGAAGACAGAAGGCGAAGGAGCACCCTCCGAGAATCTGAGCCCATCCATAAGGTTAACCTTCCACGCGATGCCGTAAAAAATCGTTTCCACCCCGCGAAACGATGGGGTGAGGTCGGCTTTTCGGGGCCAGATCAGTCCCGGCCGCGAGCAGAGAGGAAGACGGATACTTCCTCCCGCGTTGCCTGCATCCACCCCGCAGGACACCGGTTATACGTCAATGCCGACGTGCGAGGGCAGGACGAGGCGGGCAACACCCTTCGAAAAATCTCATTTCGCCTTCTACACGGGTTAACACCGAAAACACGTGCTGCCGACTTATGAACTTCCATTCTTAATGGTTCATGAAATTGCCTTATATTTCACGTCCGGCAAACGCGGACACAGAGCGGAACGAATTTCAGAGGGTTGCACCGGTGCGCAGTAGGCGACCGAGACGAACGGCCGAGCTGAAGAAATATTTAAATTTCGCCTTCGAACGTGGCCCACGCCTGTTCCAAGTTACGTCAAATATGTATTTAACCCCGTGACTCGCCCACATGAGGTGTGGTGTTTGCATTCGATTAAAAGCCGTCTATTTTTATCGCCCGATGGTGGAGCACCTTTGTGGATTCTTAGATGGATCGAAGTTGTACGTTGAACAATTTCCAAACACCTAATTTTTTACTCCGATGTAGCGATACATCTGGGGAAACGCGCAGATTGAATCTTTTTCCTCGGCGAATGGTTGTAGCGGCGGTCGAAAAATGGATTTCAATGGCGCAATAATTTCGACGGCCGGTTATCGGTGGCCGATCGGTCGGCTGCATCGAAAGATAATTCACGGCAAACTAATTTCACGAGTGCGCATGTATGACGGTGCATCCGAAAGGTCAATAAATAATGGCTAGATCGTATCGCCCGCGCCGGTTTATGAAGTGCCGTTTGTTTACCCGCTAAGCGTGTATGTCCAGATGAAATTCGAGCGTATCAGTTACCGGTGGACGCGGCCTCATTCCGACAGCCCGAATTATTTACCGCTCAATTTTTCCCGCCCTCGAGACCTTGTCGGAGTGGTGTAACGCTGGATCTATCCCATTCCGAAGATTTACCACGAAAACAGACCATTCGCTAGAATCGAAAGCCACGCCAAAGCGCATCCACGCTTCGTACAACCGTTCCAGATAGCTCGCGATTCGACGATACATCTTCTCCTGACGACGTATTGCTGATAATGATCAGCCGACGAAAAAACATCCAAACGTTTCCTGTGCTTAGTCGTTCGATTCTATAGAGATAAACTCGGCGGAGTATTCGATACGTGCCGCGATACAGCTTTCCCCACCTTCCCGTGGTATTTTCGTGTCGATCGAGCAGCTAGCACGCGTGACCGATTTTCAAGGGTCGGGAACGATATCGCGACCGTATTAAAACGCCAGGAGACCGGCAGGAGACCGGCAAGAGACCGGCAGGAGAACAGCTTATTAGTAAAAAGCATGACAAACGACTGGTGGTTTACCCCGGCTTAGCCTCGTGGACCAACCCCAGTAGGGTCGTAACCGGCATGCAACACGGTGCAACAGTGATATATGGCGATTTTTAGTCACGCCTTTATACAGATATAAATCCCTCCGGTTAACGTGTAGCTCCCCAGATTCCCGTAAGCACGCGGCTCCATATCATTGGCCTGGCCGCCGTCGCCAAGCGACGAGAGAAGTCGTTACGCGGTAAAGTCCCCCTTCGTGGACTGGAATTTTCACCGATTTATCGCGCCGATTAACTACTCTGGGCAAACCTGTTCGCCGTTGCTTTTTATCGACCGAAGACGGCTGAAGGCTTTGATACCATTCTCGTTGGAGAAAACGCGTGCTTCGCACATTAACGCGTTCGTTACGAAGTTACCGCTTTGCTATTTCGTATGTATTTCTTTCCATCGAGACAAACAAAATTGTATTTGTTCGTTGAAACGCGAGAAAACGGAAATATACTGGGCGCTCCATTAACGACTTTTGCACTCGTAAATCTCGGTGCAAAGTTTGCAGGGTTAACAGGCCGGAACGTGTAACTCGAACGTTGATGATACGCATCGGAGAGAGTTCGTCAGAGTACATAATTTTTCGCGACAGACCTTGAATCCGCCAGCGTTATAGTTCGGCCTAAACTTTCGCAAGCAACGCGGACAAGCACTACGAACTGTCCCACTTTGCAGCGAGATTCGAATTGCACGAAGCAAACCTCGTGTACCTTATCTGGCGCGACAGGATCCCCTTGCCGCGGCTAAGCTCATTAATCTTCAGGAACACGCGGTGGAAGGCAGCCGGAAGTCGGTGAAAACAACGGATCGTTGCCACGATCACTGCGCCACGATCTTCGGCCGCTAACAGGCTAATTCGCTAATCCACGAGGGCTCGTCCTCGATCATCATTATGCGCGATTTGTCGGATAGTCCCGAAGGAAGGTGGAAACGGGACCGTGCGAGGCAATGATGATTAATACGCTGCCTCTTCAAGCGGCGAGCTAATCCTCGCTGGAAATGGGGCCACGGACTTTAGAGTAGCGACACCGTTTGCGAATGCAACGAAGAGAGAAACACGAAAGGAGACAGAGAAAGGAGCAAAGAGTTAACGAGCAACCGTGACGGGTATTTGCGTGTCGAACGAAAACTTCAGGCCTACTAAGTGACGACCGGATGGGAACGACACTCCCCCGAATTTAAATACGGCTTAACATCTCTCCGGTGCTATTTATTGCGGCGCTTGGTGTCGATTTGCGACCGGCCAATTATGGCAACGCTAATGGATCTCGAGGTGGAACCGCTGTAAATCACGAAATTGAGCATCGTTCAGAGTTTGCGAGGGGGCGACCTGACTCGAAACGAACCTCCGAGCCGCGGGACCGCGATCGTAAAATCGTTGTACCTAATGGTCCCTCGTGACTCGAAAAGAACAGCCTTGATGGTCTGCGTCCTCGTGCAGGTGTACGACGTCGATTTTATGGCGCGTTCTCTGTGACCGTCATTAACGTTATGATTAATGTCTAATAATATGCTTAATAATTCACGTAAAGCGGGTGAAAAGGCATTGAGAGGCCAAGAACAGATAGAAATCGAAATCGCTTAAAAACGAGTCGAGAAAGTTACAGAGATTGCATCATCGACAGAAAGCCTCTCGATATCAAGTAGATGTATTACGAGCGTAACCTCTCCGAGATAAATCTTTTCCCGAGAAAATCTGGCATGTAATTTTGGAAAGCGAAACGAAGATCGTAGCTGCTTTAAAGAGAAACCCTCTTCGCGCTCGGCAATTTCGGAAGGATACACTAGACAAATTTTCTGGGAGCAAAGTCTATAACGTGCCTCTTTGAAAACACAGGCATTTAAGCGTGACGCTGTAACAAAAGTGTGGAAAGTGCAGCCCTTGACCGTGGGAGGTACTCTATTGAGCCATAACTTCGCATCAGGAGCCTGTCAACGTCCCGCCGTTTCACTTTCTTCCTCCATCCTGTACTTCGAACTACAGAGCGTTACGTGAACGCGAAACACTCACAACCTTGTCTTACAATTGCACGTTACCAACAGCGAAAATTATGACAAAGAGATACTTATCTGGGAGAAACGAGAAATCGATGGCTGACCCGAAGTTCTACTTCCATGGAAGTCGTCTCGGTCTACGGGTGGTAGGGAGGTAACGATGTCATGGTGTGTTTTCGAACGTTTCAGGTAGCTCTGTTCGCAACGATTTCCAAGCTCGTAATCACCGTACAATGCCCCGACACCGACTATAATGGACACGGTAGCGACTCCCCACTACGAGTGATTTAGGATCGCGGAATGAAACTAGCAAGGTTACGACGGTGCTGGCTATTTTACGGGCTGGGGGCCATAAACGACGCGCACCGATCATGCTACTTTCTTACCAGCGACAAAAGGAAAAACGCTTTGTCCTCCGAGCGAAAAAAAACTTCCGGCTGTGTCACGCTCTCACGAATTTTTGGGGAATTTTGTGTACATTTTGTGTACAACGGGTTGATATACAAACATCGTAGATCGCCCACGACAAGATCTCGAGTACACAGCTTCTATTTCTGCGACAAGGTGACTTAAGAGAAAATGATCTTTCTCGTAAATAATTTATATTTGTCCCACGATTTTCT
The DNA here is from genome assembly GCF_014825855.1 of Bombus pyrosoma. Classification (NCBI taxonomy): domain Eukaryota; kingdom Metazoa; phylum Arthropoda; class Insecta; order Hymenoptera; family Apidae; genus Bombus; species Bombus pyrosoma. The sequence continues at coordinate 5,670,341 of NC_057774.1, forward strand.
CTCGCGCTATGTTGATTCAGAGCTATCGCAACTATATGGTTATGAACGACACAGACAAGAGCGATCCGTATCTCCATCAATTTGACGTGAAATGCTACAATTTACTGCTTGTAAATATCGGACAATATGTATTTCCTTAGCGTCGGGAATAATAGGATTAAAGAAAGGTGAATACCAGCTGGAAACACAACCGAGGTAATTTTAGCTTGCAGTCGAAACAATGTACGATCTTTGCTCGCTGGTCGTTTCTTTATTTTCCAGAGAAAATTGTAGAGTGAAATGGTTGGATATCGAATGGCGGAATAACCAACGGTGGAAAGTATCGGGGATAACGAAATTGATTCGCCTATAAAAGACGCGGATTTAATTTTAGTAGAATTCGTTGGCGTAATAGCGTGCGGATTTTAAGCGGCACGTGCACTTTGTCGGAGGCAACGGGGCGAGTTTCCGCCGCGATCGTACGCCAACTTCCTCCGCGATCGTCTCTGTTTCGTTGAATTAACGTTTATTAGTTTTCTCGTGAGCGGAACGCGAATTCCGCCGGTTATCGTTTGGCTTCGACTGCGCTAATCCGAAGGCAGGCACGCGATGCACGCGGCAACTATTCCGAAATTTCAGCAGCTTCCTTTAATCTTTCGTTTTATTTGAAAATCGTTCCCTACTCGGTTCCACTTCGCTTCCATCTCGCTTCCATCCTGCATCCGTACTTCGTACCATGGTTCCACGCTTTAATAACTTCGCAAGCTCGAAAACATCGAAGCGACGACAGCTCGAGGCCGAGTCCTTCCGCGAAAACAATTTCCTGGATCCCTCCGGTTACCAGATACCGCTATTCGGTTTCAAAATCAACGCTCGTTTTCGGAAGACGTAGAACGGCTTGGAAAAAGTTGGGATCCCTTGTGCATGTGTGTCCCTCGTCGTGTTTCGATCGCACGCTGTTCCCGCAGAAGCACGTGGCAACCAAAAATTATCCGGCGTTTCCTTTCAGATGATCTGTACCACGTGTTACAGGACTCCACCCGAGGAAATTAACGGCTATTAGCGTTTCCTGCGGTCCCTTCAACACTCTCCTGAATTACAACCTTGTGGATTCTATAAATCAAGGCCAAGCTGCCTGACGAACGATTACCTCACATTTTCTACCGTACGTTCCCTTCGAACGCGATCGAACTTTGGAAAAATTCGTCTTGTCCATGCGTTACATGCAGCTACGTAATACAAACCGTATAAACACAGAGTGCGCAAATTTCGCGACACGAAATTCGTTGACTCGAGCAGAGGCAACGGCAGCGGCATTATTTTACAGGCTGAACCGGGTGCGCGGGGTTTAAAATAGCCTGAGAGGTGGGCAAACACGAGAGCCGTTCGTTTCGTACAACTATGCAGCAATGCTTTATCGGATAGGATTGATATACGCGACGAGCGGCGTGCGCTCGCAGAAACAGGATAACCAATTCAATGAAGCCATATTTTATTAATGCTGCCGGAGAGAAAATACTAAATCCATACAGCGACCTCGTTTGAATCGCGAGCGCGCGCGTGCGAGAAGGGCCGGGATCGTGCGCCGATTATAAAAGGTTACAGGGGGGCGGGCAATCGGACGGGCAGAGGAGCGAATCGGCGCGGAACGCGAGCCGGCTGTTGGCGCGAAATCGCGCGGCAAAAGGGAAACGGCGATAAAGCGACGGTGACGCTTTTAATTCGAACCTCGAACGGTATTTGATTTAGCCTTTTACCGACCGAACGAATGCTCCATTGCGGCCGTATTATTTCACGTGGACGCGCGTACGCGTTGTAGTTTTTACCTGGGAGCAACCTTTGTCATTAGCTCGGTCGGCTAGCGATCTTTGTTCGCGAGCGATGCCGCGAAAATTTACTCGCATCGAGCTCCATTCTTCCAACTTTTACACCAGCACGCTACTCGATCACCGGCTCGATAAAGATTCACCGCCACCTCTGGTTGGTTAACGATCGGCGATGCTCGACCAACGCCGCTCTGATTATTTTACCATTTCGTGATCCAGTGCCAACTTTTGCGTCTCTTTTTTGCACCAGTTAATGAATTTGTAATAAACCACCGAGTTTTCCTTTAACAATTCAACTGACCGAACAACCTCGTGAACTCGTTTGCAAATCTGCAGTTTCATCCGCTGTAAAGCGCAATTGCGCCGTAACTTTTTAACCGAAACCCAGCAACACGAGCCGCGGCATAATTAAATTAACGAAAGCACCGGCTGCAGATGCGGAAGTTGCTTGCTCGCATTTATCCAGCCCGTTTCCGGGAGAATGATCGTCTCTCTTTACGACGACCACGTGTTACCACGAGGAGACGCCGTCTTTGGGAAGAATGTCCCGCGACGTTTCCTGGAGCGTGGCTCTCGTCTGAAGCTTCGGTGGCTGCCACCTGTCCCGGGATCCTTCGGCAACGAATTTTCGCTGACGAAACTAGGGCCAGAAGATCTGGAGATGGATACGGAAATTGGGGAGAATCTCAGACAGCCGGCGGAATATAGCGTCACGGGGCGCGCCACGTGCCGGATACGCGAAGAATACTCGCATGTTTATTCGCCTGACTATTACCCGAAAGTTGGAATATCGGTCAACCACGTTCCACGTTGCAGACAACTTTCAGTGTATTTTCCGAACTGAAATGTCGCGCGGAACCAATGGCGGAATACTATTGAAGCACGAAGATAGACGAAAGTAACAAGATTTCGAGGATAATGGCTCGAATGCTGATTCGAGTTTCCATGGCAGGGTGGTAGCCATTTGGTAGCTAATGTGATTTTAAATCTGGCGATCAGGGGTCTGCCGTTGATTCGTAACGAGAAAATAAAGTCCGAGCATCGAGGCGGATAATACGATTGCGACGGATTAAGGTGCTCTAGATTTTCATTGTGAGCGCTCGGTGAGAGTTAGGTTTCGCAGTAGCCTGCCACTATTTTGAGGACCTATTTGTGTATACACCGGATTTGGAACATTATAATCTTTTCTTATACAAATGGGATTAGGGTCGAGTTTCGAGGTAAGGATTTAGAGGAAAAGAAATCGTCGACAGATTGGACAGCTTAATTAATGCCGTCAGTCACCTGGCAAACGGGTGATTCACGTAGATTCGTCGTCCGATAGGTTGACCGGTTGAACGGGGAAACACGCGACACCTGCTTGAAAATAGCGCTTCGAGCGACGATTTTCTTTTTCCCATTTAGACGTACAAAGACACCAACCACATAGAAGACACCCCTCTGGAGCCGGGAAATATCGCAGGCGGGAAGAAGCGGCGACGTAACGCACGTGTTTCTTTGACCCTTGCGGTTCGCCAGCGCTCGAATGTTTTATAAGGACACCCGTCGATAAATTCACGCGGAACGCTGCCGCACTCCGCCTCTGGGCTCGATAAATTATCCCAGGGATGACAGAGACGTTATAATCCGAGGATGTAATAAAAAGACTGTTCTTGCCGCCGTTACTTAGCAATAATTCGCGTCCGGAAGGTCCATAGGGGCGAGAAGAAAGGGCTGTACCTTAGACAGAGACGGTACGATGAAAGCGGGTCAACCAGGCTGGAGAAAGATGGAGGAAGAAGGAGAGAGAAGACGAGGGTAACTAGCGCGGAACTCTGGAGAATGGAAAAAGGCGAGCAAGATGGAAGAAAAAAGCGAGACGAAGGAAAAAATAAGAGAGAAGGGAAAGGAAGTTTTAGGAGGAGGAGACGAGACAAGTCGCCACTGATGGAAGCGGCGGTGTCGGACAGATGTCGAGGAGAAGAACGCGCACAAAGCTGTGGACTACCGACAATGAAGAGCCGTCATGGATCCAGCCATACCAAAGAATCGGCGCATGATTTATCGAATCGTATTTGTAGGTAATACGGGAAAACACAATCGACCAGGGTTTCGTTCCACGATCTCCACGGAAAAGGAACCGAAGAGGTTCTCGGTGAACTATGTCGAGCCATTGTCGCGTCGTTCGGTGATTGACCACGGACGAACGTCTTCCCTTCGATTTTTGCATCAAATTCCCTTGGAATTCTTTTCGGCGCGATCCATAGACACCTTGGTGGGTTCTCGCGGAATAGTCGTTCTCTCGAGTTTACGTAAATCAGCGAATCGGAAAGGAAGATTAACTGTAGGAAATCATGAAATGTACAAAGTCGAGAGCAGTCGATGAACGGACGACTTGGTAATTGTTTAAAATAGCACGGGACTGTGAATTCGCCTCGGGGCGGCTCTAGAAAACTCTGATTGACTGTTAATCGCGTTTCGTCGCGATCGTCGAGCCACGGAAACGCCTGGGAAAACGAAATTCCCAGCCGACAGTCAATTATGAATCCGCGGCGCCGTTCAGACAACCGCGTAATCTCGTTGCGAAGATCGCGCTGATAAGAACGCGGATCGCGGCTGATTGACTCGCGCAATGCATCCTTGATGAGTCTAGACACTCTGCTTTATGCCTCCGGCTAGGCTCGTCGCCTCGAACCTAATTGAAACGGAATATATTAAACCGTACTTTCTTCTCCGAGTCGATCGCTCGATCCGTTCGAATCTTCGAGTGGTAACGCATTGTTCGTCGTGGTAGAAACATTTGGAAGAATTAATGGATCGTCGTTCGTTCGTCGTTGTTCAAAAATTCAAACGCAGCCTACACAGCTCCGCTTGCAGACTTATCCGGTTTATCGAAGAATTCGCGCAGCAATTTAGGAACGAAGGTATCGATGTCGTTAGGATAATATCGTTTGTTCTACGCGCGTTCCTAAGAGTCCTTAATGAGGCTGTGGCACGTCTGCCGTCTGGAGTCTCAGGTATCCGGCGCGGTGGATCGACAGCGCAAGTGGCACAAGTATGCAAACTATGCGGACGAAGTTCTCCGTCAGCGACGATACACGACCGTGTCGAACGTGTTCCTTTCGCTGCAGGGGCAAGAGGTGCTTTAATGAAATAGCCTCGTTAAATTCTCTGCCGTACACGAAACCGGTCACTGCCATTTTTTCGATCCAACCGCCTTCAACCTCTGTTAACGCTTCCGTTACCGACGTTTCCCTGCTTTCGGGGTGTTCTCGCTTGCGAGTAAACGTCCTAATGCGTTAGCAGAGCTTAGAGGAGGACTCGTTGTTTACCGTGAATGGGCCATTTTCGGCAGGATCCGGCGTTTCAGCGAGAGTAGCCGCTCGAAATAGAACAAATTCGAGCGATAAATACGGCCGCGTTTAAAGCCACGACAAAGTCGGTCACTCGACGAATGGCTTCGCCTCAACGATGTATAGGATGCCCTCCTTCGTGAAACAATAGCCGCGAGCAGACGACAGTATCTCACGATAACGGTAACGACAATAGCGATACGCTCTTGCTATCGAGATTGCTGCGTCACTGAGATGCTTCCGTCCTCGCTGACATCTGCTCCGATAATGACACCTATTGGCGAATCCGATGCCATCCACGTACATTCCAACATACTCCTCGAGATCTCATCCGACACATTCCTTTTCCGTCGAATACGCTCGGCGAAAGACGCGTCTATTTAATGCATCGACGCGAGACATTACAATCGCAAAACGATAATTTCCAGAAGGAGTTGCACGAGTCGAGATCGTACGTTACAGACGATTGTCTCGGTAGACAATGCTATCGTAGCTTAATATCGTGGCATTCGTTTCCTTCCTGCTGAGGGCAGGCCGAGAGACGACGAGACAGTGAGAATCCGGAGTAAACAGGGCGCAACGAGGTCGAAAACTTGGACCGAACTCCGACGAGGTCAGATATTAAAACAACTGCAGAGCCGGCGGGGTTAGGTAAACGGAAACTGTGACAGTTGCTTCCAAAAATATATGAAATTGCTGGCTCGGCTGCGAGGGCTGCTCGCGCGAATTATGCGGGGATTATTAAGTCGAAGAAGGCAGGCTCGTTGAATCAGAGCTGCCTGTTTTTTAGCCGGCGATCTCTTCAACCAACCCGTCTCCGAGATGGAGACGCGTCTGGGATTCAAGGGTTGGCGGTTGGAAGAAAGGCAGAGACTCCGCCCTCTTCGGGACATCCAATTTCTCAAAGAAGTTTACGGCCATGGAAACGAGGAAAATTGCCCGTTATATATTAAAGACGTCTTTAGAACGGTAAACAGAACGACTTCCTGCGGGAAGTTATGCGACAGTCCTTGCCGGAGGATTATCAGACGCGTCTAGGCTGGCTGCTCTTTGACGAAACGCCGTCGTCAACTCCGTCGTCGACGAGCCTTAGCCACGCGGTTTCCTTGCAACGCCGGTTCTCCGCCTAATTTTCTACCCTCGGGCCGCGTTTTGGCGGCCGGTTGCGACGCGACCAACTTTTCGGCAAAAGGATATGAGATATCCGGATGAAAGGAATCCCATCGAGTCTGCTCGTTCCCCCTTTCGTACTACCATTTTTCGCCGCGCCATCGAATCAGCTCATGGTGTTCCTTCGTCGCTGAAAGCGAGCTCCGAACGGCTCGTATCATGGCCAATTACAAAGTACAGGCGGATTATCGAAGAATAATAAGTTTGCACGAGTGACGACGATGTTGTTGTTCGATAGTTGGAGGGAAAATTAGGTGGCGGATAAAGTGGCCGCTCGAGGCTACTTGAACGCGAACGATATCGTTGCAACGCGGAAACGTCCACCGGTATATTCATGCTTCGAACTCTCGCTTTCTTTTTTACTCGCGCTTCCAAGTTTCCGAATTCCGAATCCTCGAGGAACGATACCCGGCCAAGGATACTCGACAAGTTCTCGAAAAGACGCGAGGGACCGATAAAAAGTCAGTCCGCGAGAAATTCAGAGCTGGCTAGAGACAACTTAAAGACTCTCGTTTTATAACGCCAAAAGGAACAGTTGGCGGTGCTGCAAGTGCTACTCCAGCCGAAGTTAAACGCTCGTCGAACGCGTTAATGGATGTTTTCGCGTTTTCTCGGCGACGACGAAGCAGCAGCAAGCTAACTGTTTTTCCATGATTTCTTCGTGGAGAACGCGCTCTCGCCTGGATGCTATTAACTTCGTCACGAACAGATCACTCTGGCACGCGAACGCTTTTCCACGTAGCGGGACGTTGATCGATCGCCCCTAAAATTCGCTGAACCGAACCAACGACCAACCTCTACTCGTTGCTCGCGAGATTTTCGCCACTTCGAATCGGTTAAACGCGTCTCGAGACTCGCGCGATTCTTCTCCTCTCCGAGACTCCGGTGGTCTATTCCTACGGATTTAAAATTTGAATAAAATCATCTCCCATCCACGGCTCGTGTACCCGATATTCTTCCGACGGAAGCAACTACCGAGAGCACGTATCTCGGATCAAAATATTAGCCGCGTTGAATAGGCCACGGTAGGCGGTGGCCGACAGAAGGAGGATCTCTCGTAATATCGAAGTCGTGTAGCACGCGCATAAAGACGGTGCTCGGTAGGTCGGGACGCGGCGGTGACGTTGGAGCCAGCGGCAGCCTGACTTGCTCCGGAAGAATCCACGTAAACGTGGATATAGAGCTATGGGAAGGGAGGAAGGGAGAAAATTGTAGAAGCACAGAGATATCGAGAAATCATCTTCCATCTCTGAACGCGACGTATGAGATTCAGAAGCGAGAGAAGGTCTAGAGACCTGGAATTTTATTTACTGGTGCTACAGGCGAGCCGCAGTTATCGCAATCTCCAATTCATAAAGCTCACACTACGCTTATTCCGGGTGTACTTTTCTCAATCTTTCCAAGAAGGTTTCACCATTCGGTTACCCATTAGGATAAGGTGGAATTATTCGAATCATCCGAACTTCGACGTTTCAAGAATCAACAGTTTGTACGCAGTAGCCAAGCTTGCTGCGTATTGCGAGACATTACGCGAAGACGAGAAAATATCGCGTAGCTTAGGTTGAGCGGGGAAAAAATATGACAAACGAGAAAACAACTGGAACGATCCTATCGTACTTTAACTTCAAATACAACGCCGTAGTTATTTTCGAAGAATTCCGGGCATTCCCGTGTAACTCGGCAATTAACTCGAGCAACGTGTGTAGGAGAAAACTCAGCGACGCGAGAACAAGGGTAAACCGAGGGAAGACACCTCGTAACGTCAGCCTGTCTGCCACGTAACCGCGATCAGTTGCAGCACGAGGCTGGCAATAAATCGTGCGGCAAAAACGAAGGGACGCAGTTTTCCCGACGCCACAGCCTGCTATCGGACCACGAGGATCGGATAGCATCGCGAAGAGAAACGCGTGCACGGGGAAACGACAGCGGACGATGCGTAATACGAATATAATAATTTATGGTGTATCGAGGTATCAGCGCAAGGTGTTGCCAGCGGCCCCTTCTTGCGCTGCCTGTTTCAACCCCCTTTCGCGTCGGCCAAAGCCTTGCTCCGCATTATCTACGCACTCCATACGTACAACCACGTTGAAACAGCTCGGGCTGGCGTGTCTGCGAGGAAACTAATGCGCCTCGCCGGCGAACCCGTCGTCCTGGCTGATTCGGGACACCGGACGGATTTTCCTCGGATGACGCGAAAATCTCGTGAGCCTGGCTTTTGAATCCTGCTGACGAAGATTAAGGACTTGAAAGTTGGAGATCGTCGACACAGACGCGCCGTTCGGGTATTATTGCGAATAGGTTGATACGTTAGTGGCAGATTTGGAGATCGCTTGAAAATTCGTCACAGATTACGAACGAATGGTAACAGTAGAAAAATATACGATAAACCGTGCGATCTACGGGACAAACGGCAGTTCCCGTGTTCCGTCCGATAGGAATCTCCTCAAAATTCTGACAGCGCGCGAAAAATTACAGGAATTTGAGCCGCGTATCGGCTGTGTCTTATCGACGAACAGGAGACACCCAGTACATCGAGGTATCAGGCGCACCGCGACATCGAGTACTGATCAATGCCAGGGGCGCGCGACAAGGCCAGATAGAACGGTGAAATATTATTTCTGCGCGACGAGAGGAACGCGGAGTGGAAAAAGAGGAGTCCGCCCGCGTGTTGCAGCGACGACGGTGAGCCAGAACGGTGCGTATAAAGAGAGAATTGCGACCGGTTGCACGTCGATGGAGCAACGGGGATCTCTCGAAACGTCGCGTATCGCGAATCGAGCTAATTATGCGTGCTAAATTTACGACGGCCCGTAAATCAACAAGAGACTGCATCGCGTATTACTTTCATCCACCGACTGTGTACGCGCACTTGGGTGTTCGCGCGCTCCGTGCAAAAAACGCGCCATAAATATCGTTAAAACGGAAGCTGGATAATTGTCTGCTACTCGTTCTCTTTTACGCGGAATCCTGTAAAGTTCTGTAATAAATTTTGCCTCGAGTGTCGCCCGGCCGTTACTTCTCGCGCCGCCAAACGTAAATTTGTAAGCTTTTCCTTTTATCAACGAAGGCGCCAAATGGATAAAATTAGGCAACGTTAAAAAAAGAAAGGCCTGACGCGTTATTCAACTCGCAACACGCGCACACTGACCGGTACATCCGGAATTTCGTTTTGGTCATAAAAATTTCATCAGCGCGCCGGTTCGCGCTGGTATCAGCGGGAACTTAGGCGCGAGCGTAACACGCGGCCGGAATTAATTTCTCGACCTCGGAATGGCTAATCTGCATATTACGAAATTAAAAAAATTCTCCACTCTAATTCACCCGCTGCGATGAATTCTAATTTGCGGATTCAAGCGAGCCGGCTTACCAGCCGTTTCTTTGCGCTACCGGAGAACTTGCTGATGAATCGTTTTCCGAGCGCGTGCTTTGTTTAATTCCCACCGTGTACAAAAGGGGCGATGTTTCGCGAGAAAGCCACCGCCCGCACCTTTTCCACGTTTCCCTCGTCGCTGGATCGCGCAGCTATTAACGCCAGCAACCCCGCAGATCCACCGTCGAACGGTTTGCTGCTTCGACTCGCGTTACATCCTCGTCAAACGTTCATCCTCCTGCCCCAACGAACCTTTGGCTCGCGTTAACCAGCGCAATTTGCTTCGTAATCTCCGGTCCGTTGATTTATAAGCGACCCACTGACGCGTGCGTATTGTCATATTCGCGGGGACGAAAGAAGGGACCGGGTAGGAGATTCGTTTTTCGAAAGCCTGGTTAATCCGCGTCCGTTTAATCCGTCGCAATTCCATATAGTTACATTTAGTCCGTATACACGTTACACCCTGTATATAGAAGGAGGGTAATAAGTTACATTGTGGATTTCGATCGGTTCTCTATTCGCTTCGAGGATCCTAGCGGAGCTGCGTTTGATGTGATTCGACCGTTCGGGGATTTGGGATCGCGCGCGACCAAGTAAGCCTCTGGAGCGAAATTGTCCGCTCGTAAAGCACGCGTTAATACATATTATTGGCATAGCCACCGCTTGTTCCTGCAGTGATTTGGAGCAACTAGGGATAGAGGATAATAGAGTTGGTGCGAAGAGGAAGGATCGATGGGAGAAGAATATTTAGCTTCTGAATGATAAAGAGAACGAATAGCTTGCGATGACTTTTTTGCAGAGCGTATTTCCATGCCGGTGAAGTTGTTGGTGATTTTTAATAAATTGTTACCACAAAGGAGAATACAGGGGAGAATGTGGCGGATGATACAACGATAAAACAGGAAGACTTATAAATGAGAAGTCCTCCGAGTACAATTTTCAAAGGATCCCACGACATGTTGCGTAAGTATGATCGACGAGAGTTGCATAAAAGATAGAATAAACAAGCGTTTCTCGTTTCCAGAGAAAAATATCCACGTAGAAAACCAGAGAAACGAGGAATAATCTGAAAATGTTAGAAGCGTGCAAACGAACGGACGATAATAACAACGCGATAGAGGAGCGTCCTTCGCTGCGATTTCGGCCGGTGACTTTTACCTTGCTTCCGTTTTAACGGTACCCATTGCCGGTTGTTTAATTAACTTAATTCCCAAATAATTCATATTTTCCAGTGGACAGGCGTGAGAGTAAAGGGGCGCGGGGAAAAGAAGAAAGAATCCTGCTCGTCGGACACGAGCGTACTCAGCTGAAAATTGGTTCGAAACCTGTTCGGAAGCTATGCCACCCACTGCTGCTCACTCTGTTTCTCTCCCCCCGTCTGTTAGCTCACGCAGGATTATCACGCGAGCGACCGAGCCGGCGAACGAACGAGCCGCGAAACTTTATTTGGTTTATTAGCCGCGTCGGTGTTTGCGCTTCTGCCTAGCGTCGAAATAGAGAACGCGCCTCCCGGAAGAGATATTTAATGCTTCACGCGCAAAATGGAACGCGGCTCGGATTATGCCGCGATTTAATCTGCGAATCAGGCGAGGAATTTTTTACGATACCTCGAGCGACCGCCCGTGTCGGGAACAGGCATCGCGATAACATCCACTGAAACCGTATGCAGATAATCATAAAGCGTTTCCCAACGTTTCCCGGTTGACACGCCATTTCGTGGATTATAAAGATTAAATATTTCGAACGTTATTGCGTTCGCGCCGAGCCGAGCCGAGTCGAGCCGTGCGCCACCACGCTATGAAAACGTTCGCTAGGATCGTCGATTCTCGTCGGTGGATCGACTCGATCCGTGCAATTTTTCGCTGAATGCATGCGAAAGCGTGTCTGCCCTGTCTATTACGATCGTTGGGATTATCGACGACGCGAAGGATTGAATTGGAAAGTTGAGAGAGCAATTCTAGATGGGTCTGAATCGCTTGGAAAGAGCTGTCCTGGAAACCTAGCGATCTGGTCGTTAACGCGGGAAAGAAAAGATCGACGTTAAGTTGCATCGCTTGATTCGACTCGCTCGTAGCCAGCGATCGACGATGAAACAACGAGTCTTTGAAGTCTTAGGGAGTAAGAAGGTCAGCCGCGTGGAAATACGGTCAGTCGAGGAGTCGGCCGGAAGTTCGGTGGCGCGGCAAGACATCGCAGCAGCAGAGTAGCGGATAAGAGGACAAGTTGGAGGAAGAAAAGGGAATTCATGACTAGTATCCATTCGCCGTGGAATAGGATATAGGTTGTCGAAAGGAATAGTTTGTGCGCTCGAATAGTAAGGAGAAGGAAGTGGAAGAAGATTCAGAGAGGAGGGTGCAACGAAACGTAGAACGCGGTCGTTTGACTTTCGCGGAATCGAGAGGAATAGAGAGCTCGGAGTTCTTTTGTCCTTTGTTCTGCTTCCAGTCGCTGAACGTTCTTACGAACGGGGTGTCCCTTTCTACGATTTGACAGTCTGTTGGAAATAATCGCCGATGCTGCTACAAAGAAATCAGATTGTCCACTTGTTTTTCATGTACTCGAATATTTCGCTTTATCGCATAAAGACAGTAAAATGGAGGAAACGTTGGAAGATAATTATTTCCTCTGACAGAAATGCCTTTTTAGAAATCTACAAAACGCATTTGTATTCCATCTTTTAAAAGAGATTTTCCGTAGCAAAGAGTGACAGCACGTTGATCGAATTATTGGGGGAATAGAAAGGTCGGGGGAAAGAAGAAAGCGAAACAGGGATCAAAGCGTCGAGGCTAAGGGGGTGAGCCGTCGGACGAGTGGCAATCGCAAGGAGAAAGAATGGCACTCGGTAGTTGGTCACAGAAAAACCCACGTATTTTTTCGTTCGCGAACAATGATCGCCTTAAACGATTCTCATCAGCGTTTTACAAGGTGAATATTCAAAAAAGCAGCCCTGTCGTCTTTGGGAAGACGGCTCCGCGGTTAAGAACTTGAAAGGCAGAGGATGGAAGACCCCGAGGGCGATGGTAATCCGTCAATGGGTATAGTGGCCAAAATCCACCGGAAAAGCGAACGTTTAGACGCGACGCATTGTGCGGTCGAGCGATGGGACAAATTTAGCGTGAAAATATGAAAACTCGCGGACGCTCTTGTGGTCGTTCGACAACGGAACCATCGAGTGGTCGACGTTCATTGATCGACAAATAGTCGATGTACGGGGTGTTCCGAAAGTGAGGATAAGAAATGTCGTTCGAGTCGACGTTGCTGTTCACTACGAATCGCTTATACCCAGGTACATATCCTGGTAGATTTACTCTAAGAAATACGAGAATATCGCACGAATATGCGATACGTACTCGAGCTTTCAAATTTTATAACGATTATTACGTTTCCAGATGAAGATGGAAAGCAGGAAACTTCGTATCGATACAGTCCACTTTCAAGACACCCTGTAGAAAGACGTAGCTAGGATCGAAACTCAGCGGAACAGCGGGAAGAAGTCCTTTGACTGATCCCCATCGCCTGTTAATGCGATTAGGCGAGTGCGTGCTCTTTGTGAATATGCGGATTTTCAGCTTTCCGCGTTCTCTCGCTTCTTCGATCCTGCTTCTGTCCCTCTCTCTATCGACCAGTGCAGTCACGTTTCGAGTTTAACGAACGCATCTACGTCTGACCGGTCACGGGGAAACACCTGAAACGACGACGTCGCTTCACTTGCCATAAGTCTGATTACGTCGTTGGAAAAATTAGCTGCACGGCCAGCAGAGCTGAACGATCGTTGTATTTGCGATTGCGCTAACCAGTACACAAAAATAGACGAACTTACTAATCCTGTCGGTGTAAAGCACAAAACGTTACGCGCCATTGAACCGCGTTCAACGAAAAATTGAGATTTATTGGAAACTATTTTGACGGTTGCAACGGTATCGATGGCGGAGAAGGAATTGAAACTGCCATCTTGACCTACTTGAACGGATAGTTTAGGTTTAATTGGAAAGTCACATGTACAAAAGGAGGCGAGCGTCCGCTTAATCCCCATTCTTCTTCGAGGCTTCGAACCAAAGGAACTCTTACTTAATAATCCTCCGCTGAATGACCCTTCTCTACCTCCTTTCCACCGTTCTTCCCCTCGTCGATCCCTTTCACGATGACCGTTTGCTTGCTCCGTTTCTTTTCTACCCTCGGCGATCGAGCATCAACCGTCCACGATTTCGCCTTGTTTCCCTCGCAGTTGTTTTCTTAATTACACGGAAGAAAGAAGAGGATCATTGGAAAGACGATTCCGTAGAGCAGGCTTAAAAGCCTGGCTCGAAGGAGGTCGTTTGGTAAGAGAACGAATTAATTAAATTCCCGTAGAAGTCATCGGAGGAGCGCTACCCCTGAAATTGGCCGGAACGGAAGCGTTCTCTTGGTTCGCCGCGTCGCGTTGTGCCGGCTCGACTCGGAGCCCGCCGGCGCTGTTACGACGACTGACTGGCAACCGAAAAAAATAAATAGCGATCGCGAAAGAAAACAAATGGACACGGTGAATCCATGCATAAACGTACGAATATGTGGGCGGTTGCTGTTGCCGGCCGATATATATTCACGGGCCAGGTAAAAGTTAATTAAAAAACGTAATGAAACGCCACGAGCGTATCGCCAGGGACCACCGATAATTACCTTCCTCTCCCCGTTGCCCCGGCATCCATTTCTCTCCCTTTTCACGTTGCCGTTCGTCGGTTGTTTCGTTTTCACGAATCGCCAGGTGATCGTGTTGCACCGATGGATGTCTTCATGCGTGGCGAGCACACGCTCTCACCCTGCGTGAAATATATCGATGTAAATAATAAACAAACGCACGGATGGCGCCTACGATAGCGCCGCATCCCCCGTTTCGCTAATTTTCCATTCTCATCTGCCACGCGTCCTACCGCCCCCGCGTAATTTACCGACCCGACTAACTACCCGCTGCCTCGACACTCGTTTCCATTCTCTCGAGCATGCATCGCACATCTCTACCCAAACCAGCCCTCGGTCGTTGCTCACCTGCCCCGCTCAGCTTTAACCCCCCCGTGCGTCGTTATATTTCCATCGTTCATTAACATTTCAGCCGGCATGAGAATCCATGCGACATCGATACGAACCGCGCGGCTGCCCGACACGCGTAATTCGATTTCCGTGCGACGCGAATAAAGTTTGTAGATGAAATAGACACTAACGAGGGTGCGGCTAATAGACGTTTCGAACGCGCCCCGCTCTGGGCCCGGTTATTCCGCGAATTTGTCCGATCCCCGTGGCCCTTCACCACCCCCTACAACCCTCTTTCAGCTGCACAACTGCGCTGTAAAATAATTTGTTGACCGTCTGTAAGTAAATATTTCACCTACACTCTGGTCGGTCAACGGCCACGGGGCTAACGAATATTCCGAAAAGCGACCACACTCTCGACGCGAGCCGCGTATCGCGCGAAAATAGAACGGAAAATTCAGCTGGTTTTGTTTGACGATGACGTACGCCCACCGCTGTGTTTCCACGCTTGATCCCCGCGTCGTGCGCGCGCCAAATCGAATCTCCGAAAGATTGTTCGAATCCCGAACCACGCTTAAGTGGATTGTCAAAGCGTAGCTAACGTTCGACGGTCTGCGAAGTTGGAAATTTGCGGCGGTTTAAGGTCGACGAATGCCGCATTCGATGAGAAGCGATCCGTCGTTTTAAACGTGTTAAACACTCGTTTCATCCGAACTTCTCTTTTCCAAAGAAAGCTTCTTCCTTTTCAAAGAAGAAACGAGCGAAAGAGTGTTGTTCATTTTGATGGCGCGTGGACGAGGTTCGCAATGGTCGTCTGCAACGACGATTTCCGTCGCGATTTCACGGTTTTGCCAAGTGGACGAGTCTCTACGGAGCGGTATTCCGACGCGTGTTTATCGCCGGAGGGTGGCTGAGTGAATTAACCCTCGGCGAAACGGTGGCGAGAACGGTCCTTGAAGTGGCGAGGCCGCTGCTCGAGCGGTGGCACAACGTTTTACGCGCTAGGACCGGCTTAATTAGAAAATGCTTGACCCTCGTAAAGTCTGGACCGAGCATCGGACGCGTTCCCCACCGTGAGACTGCCATCAACGCTTCCAGTAACACCGACCTACGCGGTCACCTCGTGTCTTTCTGCGAATATTATAATCCCCCTGGGGAAAAGGATGCTCTTACGCCTGCCATCGTCGTAATTTCTTTCCCTCCCGCTCGCTCGTGCACGTAAAGCGTTTGAATTCCTTCGTTAACGGTCGCTCGACCCTTTGCAAATTTCGTCTCTAAACGCTCAAGCCACACGGACGCGCGATACACCACGCTCTTCCGACCGTTTTCACCCGATGGTCGTGTCCGTTTCCTGTTTAGCGTTCGCACGGAATACGTCCTTGCAATTTGTACTAGACGTTGTTTGGCAATAGCCTGAAATGCAGGGTAGTTCTTATCAAGCGTTAATGCTCGTGAAATGCAAATATTCTCGTTGAACGTAGAAACGTATTGAGACGAAGCTTGCGTCCGACACTCGTACGTATTTCATCGTTTCGTTACACCGTAGAATATTCGATTGTTTGGAAAGTTCGTAGCTTCTTTCGCCAACTTGTATCGCATAACGAATCGTTCGAGCGAGTAGAATGGTAGTTGGATATAAAGAGAACGAAGGAGAAATATTTGGAGTTCAACGAGCGGAACGTTCAACTCTGCGTGTAACATTCATCGAGTATAGTAGTTTAACGTAATTCCTACAAAACTTATTCAAAAGTTATATGCAAGCGATCGTTTCGATCAACTTGGTACAAATTTTCTCAACATAATACTCGCTTAAAGATATGTGTGTATATATAACGCGATTAAACGAACAACTTGGACAAAAGGGGCAATTAAAGCGTACGTTTTATAGGTGAAACGGAGGCGAGGGTTCGTCAAAGAGACACTAGTTCTCGCGTAAGAACGACGTACCGTCGTCGGCATTGTTTCGAAGACGCGAAGGACGGAGTCGAGGCGGGAATCGCGTTCTCGTCGTAGTCTCGCGGAACAATGGCATCGATAACAGGCTGTACGCGACCGAGATAATGCGAACGACTCGCGGCAGAAGTTGTGAAGGGCGGACTCGTGCGCGAGACATCCAGTTAATTACGGAACTACGGGGACAAGTTTTCCCGTGGAACCGGCTAGGAATCCGTCAGCTGACGCCACGACAGATGTCCTCGTGCCAGCTCCGCTCCGTGCCCGCCCCCTTGCTGCTTTCGGTAATTCTGACAATTTAGCGATTGTGTACCGAGCATAATGGGGGCCCGGAGTTGGCTGGGACCCCACGAGCTGGGGGTGTGGCACGAGCCGCAACGATACACACGGAAAGAGGAAGAGAGAAGAAACGTCTCTCTCCTTATTGTGTTTAAAATCGCTCGTTCACGAAACTGCGCTTTTGTCCAGGCCAGGAAACGTGGGCGCGATTTGTCCTCCCTGACAAGATTATATTAATGCTCGTTATATTAAGGCAACTGTGCCCATTGAATCGAGGGACCGGGTTTGCCAAGACTATATTTGGGGAAAGCAGTGCTGGGAGATTTTGCGAGACGAGGGATAGGGTAATGGCGATCTTCTTTCAAGAGCAATCGTCCATAATCCAATGATCTACGAATGGAACTCGTATATACCTTAAACGCTCTTAAATCCTAGTTTAACGAACTTCTTACAGTGGCCGTAAGAGGTATCGGCTTTTCCAGAAGAAACTTGATCGTAAAGTTTTCCGAAAAGGGGATGGCGCGAGCTATCGTGTCACTGTCACGGGGGTTGGTTTCGTGTGTCGCGGTGATACTGGCAAAGCGTACGTTTACAAAACTCTATAGCCAGGTCCATTGTCACCGTCTCCATCGATCTTTAATCTCGCGCTGGAGCAAAACGTATCGATTGTACTATTGTCGTGCGACGGCCGAGCAAACGATCGATTCCACACCCTGCCAACAGTGCGAACGCCTCCCTTCACATTCGCATTCTTCTGCGTCCGTAGCATTTTCGGAGGGGCCACGGAAACGTGTCGCTAACTGTACTCCGGCATTATTAAGGACGCGTCCCGCGATGCCATTCCGTCGTTCGTTAGCAGCCAGACGCACCCTTCGTTCTACAGCGCCCTTTGTACGCCTTATGGCAATTTATCGGACCAGTCAATCCCCGGGCCTCAGGAATCTCCATTACGTGCCCCCCTGTAAATTACTCGATATCGCGATAAGGCGGTACGTCTTCCCCGCGTCGCGTCGCTTCCAGAAATATCGGCGATCGATCATCGTGAACTGATCGTCAGCCCTTTCATTAGCCCGCGGAATCCGACTTATCGCGTTAACGCAGCTGCCATCGGCGGCGTCGCTGCATTTCTTACACCCTCCCTCGCTCCCTTTCGCTCGAATTTTTCGTTTACCCACATTCCTTCCTCTGTTATCAGGCTCGTTCGGCTATACGGCTTCTCCTTTTTCCACGTTTCGCCGGTTTCCACGGGGCAATTAATCGAGCAAAGTCTTTTTTATTCGCGGTTATTTTTATTGGCACGCCACGCCGATTATACGAATGTGCCCCATTTTCCGGAATGGAAATAGGATGCCGTAAGTCTGACAAATTGTTCGAATCTCACAGCACCGCCGCATCGATTATTATTACCGTTGACCGTAAATAACGCGTTTCCCTATAAGTATATGAAATTAATAATTGTTTTTTTCCTGCCATCTCCGGCTAACGAGAAATCGCTTCATCGGAAAGCGATAACGAGCGAACGGTATTGCGCCAACTTTTCCATAATAATCGTTATCTAAGTAACTTAATCTAACAGCTATTGCCACTGTTACTGTATCGTTTGTGTAGAAAAGCTCGCAACAGATCGTCCGAGCAGTCTCGGCTAAGAGAAACAAACGGAAAAACGCCGAAGGTGTTTAAGACGCGCGAAAGCTGGCGCGACCACGTTTTTCAAGCGGTAGGTAAATTTAAAGAACCACGCCGGGATGCCTACGGTTTCTTCGATTATGTATGCCAAGTAGCTATAGTGTCGTACATACGGGACACGGCGTTGCGCGGCGAGCAGAGCCGTACTTCTCGAATCGCGTGTATATTTATGAACCGGAGGGCGTGTGCACGCGCCGCTGCAACGACGCCAGCCACCTTCTAAAAGAAAACAGTTATTCTGGAAGAGAGTCCGCGCACGATCCTGTTTACCGCTGTTTCCCGCGATGAAATATTTAGCGAAACATTTTCAGAAACAGCCGGTTTCGGCGTGCTGGAAATCTCGCGCCGCCGCAACCGAACATCTGACGTCGTTCGTATTCACTAGAAGCATCGCGAAAAATGGCTGGTTATTTCTTAGACTTTGCAGGTTGATGTAAGACGTACGAAGCAGCCGAAGCCCTTCGAAATCGTCGTTTCGTGGATGTTTACCCACCGCGTACCAGACTGCTAATTGAAAGAATTACGAAGCGTTTTTCAGCCGAATGAAATCGGCTCGTTGCTCACCGACGGGAACAAATTAGCCCATGCATCGGTGTTATCGTTGTGTACTTTTCGATTGCCGTAGGTATTACGGCCGTGGGCTGGGAAAACCATCGCCGGTTCTACAGCGTTTGGGTTATTAATAACTTGGCAAGTAAATGTTTACGCGACAAACAGCGAACTTTACGCCTGATTCCTGTGGAAAAGCGATACTACGAAAACAGATCGAATGGCGTGGCACGGTGGAAAAGTTCGGGGCATAGAGTGCAAGAGGGGATTGAGAGAATCGTGGATGAAACGTACGAATGGCAGGAAAAATATGGGATTTTAATTTGCGTTAACAATGCGTCATCGGCTGACAAATAATAACTCTATTAATTATGTGGCAGCGTGTCCTTTGGGTCCCGTATCTAACACGCTCGACTTGGCCGATAACGAGTTCAATGATATCGACGTCTCGTACCCGTTTCGTAACCGACCGTGTTGGTTTCGACATTACCGTTTCCCCGTGGATGGCGAATGCACGCGAGCGCGCGTAAATACACTGCTAGCAGCCCGGTCCTATTCGCGGATCGAATCTCCATTAATTTCGACGAGCCCCCGTTCCGCTGGAAGCCGCAACATTTTTCCGCTCTCTCGACGCTACGCCCCGCGGCTCAGTTAATTTTTTTTTTTTTTTTTTACCCGGCAACGAACGGCCGCTATTTTTCCGCCGCGAGATCATACGTTACCGAGAGGAACAGAAACGAACGGTAGAGGGAAAGGGCAAGAGAGAACATAGAAGAGAGGGAGCAGGACACACGATAATCAATCGATCGTTTGTCAGAATCGCCGGCAACGATATAATTGATTTCTATAGAAAAATGATTGGCGGATAATGAAGCCGCGTTCGATTGATCCGATGCAAATATAGCGTCGTCGATCGGCATTCGGTTAAATATATGCGGGCGTAATTCCTAGAAATGGGAACTGTGATTGATAATATATTTATTCGAACAATATCCGCGGTTAATTAGGTCATAATTAGTAATGATTGGATAACGGATTCTGGATAAATTTGATTACGCTACAACAATTTTGATTAGTAAACCGTCGATACGCGGCTACGATAATTGTTTGTTATGCGACGTCGACGGGGATCGATTTAAAAAAAGATTCTCTAACACGTCGTTATATCGTTCCAAAATTTGTACTATTTTCGCTCATCTCCACTATCTTTGCTAATTTTTCCTATTGCCCAAAATTGTCGATACACGCGATTCGATTACTAACGATCTACATTAACGAACACCAACGTACATCTCGATAAGCAGATTCGATTTTTTGCCAACTACGATCATTCGCCGAATTTTTCGTACAACGTGCCATTATCGTCAGCTAGTTATTCCGTCGTAAACGATGTCCGTGGCTGTACTGTCGGTTCAATTATGAGCCGTGCTACGGTTTCCAAATGACACTCTACGGTCCAGCCGCTTGTTGGCTCGAACGCGCGCGCCACCGCTCGCGCTCACCGATTCAATCTGCATTATAACCGGCTGTTCCGATATGCGAGGCTGTGTGCTCGATACCTGCCCGTATGAACTGCGGCTACAAATAGCAAACTACGGGGTTAAAGCGGCAGAACCGACACGTAGCAACCCCCGAACTCCGATACGGGCATTACGCGACACGGATTGCTAGAATCTTCGATCAATCGAGCCGGCGAGCTCGTCGAAGCGATTCGACGTTCCAGATACGTCCAGATTCTATGCACAAAGGCGCGTCGAAATAGAAATTTTCTGTCACTGAAGATCGATACGTTCGTTCCTACGATCGTCTCAGTTTCCTTCGACTTTTCTTCCTCCGGCATGAAATACGCTACGCTTAAATCCGCGATATTTTATCGTCGAGCGACAAATACGAAATTTTCGGACAACTTTCGACAAACCTCTTTGTCATCGTCCACCGAATCGTCGTCTTCGTTTAACGAAACTGCTGCCGGGTGTATAAAAAGAAACTCGGACTGTTTCGTTCCACGGAATCACGGCCAAAGAAAACGCGAAGCAGTCCGAGAAATAAACCGATGATCGAAACAAAGAGTCCGCGGGTCAGACAGTTTGCAGTTTCGAGACCGCGAGCAGCATCTGAAACGCATGGAGAAAGAAAGAGGAAAGACGATAAGCTCTGAATACGGTGGACGAGTATCCACGAGATGCGCGCGGCGCATCGAATTGAAACTGCGCTGCCAAATGGGACGCGAGTACAACGTGGGCCGCGTCTTGGCTCGCGGCGGACTCTGGTAAAAGCCAATAATCCTCGAGGCAATAGAAACCCTTCTGGATATCCCGGCGTATTACTAGGGTTCCGTTCTCCGCCGGCTTTCGTCGCGGCGGAACAATCGCGAGGCGCGCATGATTGCACGACTGTGTGGTTACTTGCGACAACTTTTATCGTCGCCGGTGAAAGTCTTCACCAGGAATAATCTGTACAGCGATGGAAAAATCACTTTGCATATTTTATTTTGAATACAGTGTCTATTGTCTTGGCGATGTTTGTCAGACGTAGAGATACCTCGTTAGAGACGATTGTTTCTGCCATCTTGATAAAGCGTTTAATTTCAATGGAAGGCTGGTGCTAGCTTGGCCCTCGGAGTATGTGTATCATCGAATTAAAAAAAAGAAGTAGTGGCTCGTTCCAAGTTACCGTACTTCCGCCAGAGAAACAAACAGATCGCATTACCGTTCGAAGCTGGAGAATGTTTCGGAGCGTTCTCATTTCTTCATCCGGAAAAGGAGTAGCGTCGCTTTCGTTCCAGCTTTCGGCCATTTGCATGTTCTCGCGACGTTCGAAAAAATATACGCGCCAATATTCGTATACGTTGGAGATATCGGCGAAAAGTTGCCAGAGCAGGCACAGCCGAGATGGCCAAGATCCCGAGATTCCGAGAAAATGGAACGGAAACGCGGGACGGATGAACGGCGGCTTATCGATCGGCGGAGTCCGTTAATAGTTTCGCGGGCTGGCTGTTCCTTTCATCCGCACAGAGAGAGCTGCAGAGTCTCTTTCTTTGTTTTACACGAGGCATAGAGTGCCTCGGAGGATGGCGATGATGCCGGAGGGTCGAGCAGAAGCGCACACAACCGCCACTTGTATCCATTACGGCTCGCGGAGTTATGAGGCCGACGTTTATTGGCTAACTTGTAACTCCTTGCAGCCAGTCTGAATTATTCCCCGGTCCTTGCAGAAGCCTCGTAAGTTTATTTCAATTTGGACCCGTCCCGTCTCCCCCTCGTCACGTTCCTCCTCGTCTCGAGCCCTGTCTTTCTTTCCTCCGTCGTTTCCGCTCCGAGATTTATTACGTAGCGGCAGCTACGAATTTTCACGAGGTCAATGCGAGCTCTGGCCAGAGAGAGAGAGAGAGAGAGAGAGAGAGAACGAAGCTAGAGAGAAAAGGGACAATGAAAAGAATATTATCTCGCGAGTCTTAATTCGTAACACCTTCAGGACTAGGCGGTGCTTTGAATCCAAACGTTCTCTGGCTGGCAGTGGAACACAGGCAGCGTCGCATCTCCTCGTAAAGTACGAGCTTAAAGCGAGTGGCGAAACAAAGAAGAGAATTTTTCTGGCCCGTGGATACACCGGAGGGACGTGGAAAGGAACGCGTAGACAAGAAGAAAATAAAGCAGAAGGTGTTAACGAAACGGGAACCGCTATTATTCCAGCTGGTGAATTTGTCTGCGTACCAGGTTTGTTTTCTCTGGTGGGACAGACAGCTATGCTCGTAGAGCTGTGATCGCATGGTAGTGCGTCGCGGATTCGAATCTCGTCGCCCACCCCTCGATTCTTACACGGGAATTTTTCTGGAAATCTCTCGAATATAGGCGAGCTGTAGGAGGACCCCCTCCTACCTTCGCATTTAGACGCAGTAAGTTATTAAACGGCCAGAATGATGACAGTCAGTATTATCTATTTCTTACAATGCTGTTCACTATTCCACCCGTGGAGGTGTTTTAGCCTGTAAAAATCCGGCACTACCTTGCGTCTTTCACGTGTCCTGCCGCGCAGAGAACTAAAGGTGTCTATGAAGATTTCCTCCACGAAAAAAAAAACTTTTTTTTGGCGACAGAAATACGAGGCTGTTCGCTCCTTTTGCGAACAACTTATGATGGTAAAGGAACGGGCAGAAAAGCAGAGAAGTGACGGTGGTCAGGTGGCCTAGGGCCGCGCTACCGACGCGCCCTCGGGCGATGACTAGGAGGGATGGTAGCTAGGGGCAATGGCCTCCCATAACGCCACAGTTAATCAGTTAGGTAGTTTACAGGATTGGCTCAGCGAGAGTGCACTGCCAGTAATTCGCGAGAGGTCTCGGGGCACTCCTGCCAAACGCGTAGATAGGCCATCGTAGGGTTTTAGTCGCTAAGAGTCCGACACTGCTCCGCTGTTTCCCCAGAATGCAGCAGAGTGTCCATGAGGATTTTTCCAGGTGCAAAAAAAAAAGTTTATCTTCTTTAGAAGCGCATGCTGTATCGTCTGCCTCGTTAACGAGACAGTGTCGCGCATCATCCTCCCTTTTCCTTTTGTCGAATTTGCCGAATTTACGTCGATCAGGGGAGCGGCATTGATCAAGAAACGTGGACATACCAGGTCGATGCGAGAATCTCGTCGACGCTTGTATTCCTTCTGACTTTTTCAACTCCTCGAACGAAAACCTTCGCCTCGCTAGGATTAGACGGTGCCTGGGACACGCGAGGTAAATTCGTTTCCAGACTCGCAGAGGTAATTACGCGATAATTAAACCAAGACAAAGAAAAATTCACGGCTATGAACGTGAAAGACAAGAACCGGAACGAGCTCGAACGTCACGTCGTCGAATGGAGAAACGTGAACTTCTATAACCTACTTTCCGTTGTCCATAGGAGATGTAAGAAATATAAGAGGTACCCGAGGAGGCCATTAATTTTGAAAGACATTATTAACCGCAAAATCGTTTAGAACGCTTTATACCTATCTTACGTTCAGGGAAGAACTCCCACGGGATCGTTACTTACTTCTCAAAGATAAATATCCCTTTACCGATTTATTTTTCATTCGAAACCCACGCCCGAAAGCGACGAATAATAAATTTATAATTGAAGCGGAGAAAAATGTTTTCCGAGATTCTTCCCTCCTCTCTCTCTCTCGCTCATTGCGCCAAGATATCTCCCGTGGCCGACAAAAATGTAAAGAAGTTCCTCGTCCATCCGACGATTCTTTGGCAAACGACTCGACAATAAAAACGGCAACAACGAAGCTCTTTCCACGGGAGAACTCGAGTAACATCAACGACTCTTTCTATCGTAGCAACTCTCCGGTGCGGCTTCTTCGCGGTCTTTAACCGCCGCGATATTTTCCACGGCGAAGTTTCGCCGGAGCAGCCACGACGAACTTTTCCCCGAGTATTTCCGCGAGCGGCAGAGCCGCGAGTGCCACAATTATACGGTTTCCCTGGGCATAAAGCTTCTCGAATGAAAGAGGCCCTCCACGTCGTATGTCGCGGTGTAAACAGTTTGCAAGCAACTTTTTCACGAACCAGCCCATTGTGTCCCGGATGTCTCGCGATTTCATCGTCCAGTCCTTAGAAAAATCAACTGAAAGCCGAGATCGACGCTAGAGAAGAAGAAAGAGACACGAGATTTCTCGATGAAAGACAAGGGAAGCGGGTGGCCGTCGGGCGACCGCATTCACAGAAATATCACGAAGTTTCGTAACAACTAGGGGTTGATTCTCCGCGTATCTTGGCGACGCAGTCGTGAACATGCGAGTTTATCGTTCGTTATTAGCAAATGTAGCGCGTAAAACGATGGTGCATCGAAAGGTTGATAAAAGAAGAAGAAAGGGGAGGGGCTGGGAAACGAAAGGAGACAGAAGAGACGAAGAGAAGACGAGAAACGAGTGAATGTGAAAGAGTCGTGAGTGAGAGCGGGGTGAGCCATGGATGAGGCTGATATCGGGTACGCCGAATTTTCGTTGTTTCCACTCCGCTAGTCATTGAAAAACTCGAGGAAGAAAGGAAAGTCTCGGCTCGAGATTCAATTATGCGCCGGAGAATAAAGGGAACATAAAGAAAGACAATCGCGTACATCCCTCGACAGAGAAGTCCGCCCATGACAAGATGACAACTCGCGTGTAATTTGTTTCTCGCGGAGTCAATCGTGCTTCCCTTTTTTCCATAAACTATCGTGCAGGCACACGCGTCAGGTAGTTTCTTAATACACGAGTAAGATCGCAGAAGTCCGTTTATTCTGTCCGGCGTTTCCCGGAGGGCGCATACTGAAACACGGACCGAGCATAACCGAGCACAGTGTACAGAACGTTTCTCGAAGAGTGGTCGGAGCTTAACCAGAGAAACGCACCACGTCAGATGATGCAGCTTTCGCTGATATCAATCAATTTCTTGTAAACGTTGCAAAATCATACAGCAAATAAGACGAAACTTACCATACGTGGTTTCTCCAGCAAACCTTCGTACACGAACGTACAACCGGGCTGTGATCGAACCTGTAGACCAGAGGAAAAGCACGGAAAAGGGAGACGTGACGCGGCCAATGGTCAGAAGATTGGCTGGGAAAAAAATGGCAATACCTCGGAGAAGAGCATTCATTCGGTATTTTATCACGCGGAGGCCGGTCGGTGGCGCAGCAGGCGCGCGATTCCAAGTCCTTGGGGAAGTATTCGGAGGGTTTGGCGGAGGAAATCAGTCGGGCAAGAAATTAAATATTACCCCGAGGAGCGAGGGTGAGCACCGCGAGTTTCGGTGATCGGGTCGCCGTGGAGGGAATTCCATGTCTCGAGTGCTAGCCACCAAAAGGAACGGTCTGGAAGGGGGAGCTTGATACCGCGATGTACGGGCTGTGTCACCGTATCCCACGGGTATCCAGGACAAATAACATCCTGACATGGACGCGGCAAACAAGAAACCGCTCTTCCCCCGTCCGGGCAACCCCGTGTCTCATCTTGGTCCCTTTAAAACGCACCTCGCTGCGTCTCTATTCGTTCGCCCGAGAGATATCGATTCGACACTCTCTCCCCTATGGTTTCACGTCGAAACGAGGCAGCTTCGTTTCGTGCCGGTTCATCCGGTTGTCCCGCGCCGAGAATCCAGCGTACGCAGTCGCCCTGTCAATGTGATCGATCGTCTTAACCGGTAGTTTTTGCTGCGACAATTTTCGTCGGAAATTAATAACACCCTGCCGGTGATTTATTCTACGCAACAGACTCGCGGCCGTGCGACCATTCCGCGCGAGACTCCATATTAATTATGCGCTTAATTAGGAAGCTTGATTAATCGCACGTCGCTGCAACAAGCCGGCGTAAGCGAGCAACAGCCGCGAAACGGGTTAGTTCGTCGGAGAAAATTCGCAAAGACACGCGCGACCGACGTGAATTTTGGGGACGAACGATGGCGGAATGGCGTGGAATCGAGCGGAAGGTGAAAGAGCCACGGCGAGAATGGTGCTAGAGCGGCGCGTTATCCGCACTTTACGGTTCCGTTGTCTGGCGGGTTTAACGGGCGGCTCAAAGCGCGGCCACGTTTAAGCCGGGCGACAGAGAGGATTCTAATTAAACCAGCCGCGCGGTCCTCCGTCTCCACCTGTGTAGTTGCAGTTATTGTTGTAATTATCGTCGACGCGTGCACTCGCAGCGTGGCTGTTGCCGCCGTTGTTACCGCTCTCGCTCCTCCCGTTGTTGTCGTTCTTGTTGTTGTTATTGTTTGTTGCGAAACTTCTCGATCTCGCCTTGGCTGCCGCGTTCATCCCTCGAGTCCCCGTGAGCTCGCGTTTATCGCGAGTTTCGGTCTACCACCAACTTCTCCTACGTATTCCGGTAACTGGGTTTGCCACGGCAGCTCTAGTATCGTCGCGCTTCTAACTATGCTCGAATCGAGTCGTCCACCATGTGTTCGTCCCTTTGGCGAACTGGTTCGTTAAACTTGCCATTTTTTTCGAGTCGCGCGTTATCCTAAGCTCGCTGTAGCGCGTATTACTACCGTGGCGATTCAAAGATTAATTCGAAAACGAAAGAAATATAAAAAATAGTAAAGTCACGTTTTTTGTTAAAACTTTCCTGTTCCAGAATTGCGAATGCCGAATGGCACCATAATGTCGCGTTATTCTATGCTCGCATCGTTTCGTATAACTCGTCAAGGAAATTTATCAAATCTCGAGAGGTATGAGATCCTTTTTAACAGGCGTCTATCGCGCAGCTCTGCGTAATACGGCGAGTTTACATACGCGCGGACGTAAGTAACACGGTTTCGCGGGTTTACAACGTGTTTAGCGCCGTTCCGTCGCGACTCAAAGCAAATGCAGTTGACGAGCTCTTTGTCCCGAGATTGTACGCGATGTCTCAGCTTCCTTCGTGGCCCGCGTTCTCTCGCTTCTTTCTTTGGTATGGCGCAAAAGCTCTTTGACACTGCACGCAAAGAACGTCTTTCGACGCGTTCAGTACCACAAGCATAGATAGAAAGCGATGAGGCGTAGATACAACCTCAAATACCCAAAAATATCGTTCCAGGGATTTTCGCGCCACGAGAATGTTCTATTCTGAAACCGGATTGCTCGTAACGACGCTCGATTCGTTCGGTTCCCCGTTGATAAAGTTTGAACCTACGTTAACACTTTCACACGAGCTTCGTAAAGCGTATTCGGACTTGTTCATCGCGTGTAAAGGGAATTTTGGCCGTTTCGGCGGTAAATGGTTGAGGCAAACAGCGATGTTATTGTGGTTGAATATCTGCTGCACGATGCGACGTGGACAATTGTCTAAGATCTTATTGTTGAACTCGTAAAGGTCTCTGCTCTGTAGCGAGAATTCCAACGCTAATAATCCACAGTTCTTGCAAGCACAGTGGCTGTGAAATTTACCAGGCACTAAACCAGCGTACCAACGACACTCATCCGGCGCAACTTTTACGGTTTTTGAAAAGAGATCGGGTCGAGGCAACAAAGGTAGCTCGTGAGGGAAATTGAACGCGGTTCGACACTGAAGAACAACCGGGAAATTAATCGCGCGATGCTCGAACCTCGTTTTATGGCGTAGTCTAAATCGGCAGCAGGGAATTGCGAGCGTGCCGCGCGACGCCGATCGCCGCCGACGCGACGCTAAAAACTTTATCGCCCGGCAGCACCGAACTGCATTAACTCCGTTCACCGAAAGCGTCGCTCTATATACAGCTTCATCGAATTCGGTGACGAATACCCAGGGGGAAAAGTAGCCCATCGGTGTCGGGGATACCAGCACTCGTCTCCGTTTTCTCTCTTTCGACCATCACCGCTACCCTAAACCAAATCCCTCGCACGACCGCTCTCCGCGTCTTTTTCCTATCTCTCTTCTTTTTCCTGTTTCTCACTTTTTCGCTCTTTCCGAACCGCTCTTGTTTTAAGCGTGAGAGTCGGAGCTGCGGTTCTGACCGAGCGAAAGTTTTCGTTACTGTTCCGCCGTACGATCGTTACACCGGCCGTGTAATAGAATTTGTTGGAGAAGTTGGCCGCGCGAAATGCCGTCTCGTAAAAAATCGAACTACGCTTACGGCGAGCCTCGGTAGCCAACGTTTCTCTCTCTTTTCCTTATCGTTTCCTGTGAAACTGCGTTCGCCGAGATCCGCCCGATCCGTTTCGAATAGTTTCGCGACCCGAGTATTCCTTGTTGTCGATAAATTGAACGGCCACTGTAATCCTTTGTTCGTTACTTTTCCCAACTGTTGGCCAATCTACGGATTTTCCTAAGAAAAAAGACCGGCGAGGAATCGTTCGTTGTTGCCAGAAACGGGATGATAGAATGATTTACAGAGATGTCGGCTTTAAACGGAGGAATTAGTGGGGGAAGGGTGTGCCGTCGTATACCCGCAACATCGATATTCTGGTTATTGTTACGATACGTTCTCCCGTCGCACATTTTCATATTTTATTCTATCAACGATATTAATAACTTCTAATTTAAGGGAAAACCAATTTCCACGAGAATTAATCTTTCATCCGTGGCGCGCCCTTTTATATCCACTCACCTCCTCTTTATGGGGGTGGCGTTGCCAGCCAATAAAATTAATCTCGTTCTATCGACTCCCAATATGAACAGGCTTTCAGAAGACCGAAACGGTCCTCATATTAAAATCCATCGTCAAAAAGAAAGTGATCTTCCTTTGAACGAATTCATCGTTGCGATAGAAAGACATTCCCACGACACGTGTCGGCGACACGGTGCGACCCGACCTGCCCATCGACCTGACAGTCAGTCACGTGGCTTGATTTTCATCAAAGTTTCGTCCTTGGCGCGAACACTGAGCACCCCCGCGGTGCCCAGCGGCGTTTTCTCTTGCAAGAGCGCGTCTACGCACCGCGGGATACCTTCGACACCCGCGTTCCTCGATTTCCGCAACGCAACTGACATTAAACGCGCTTCCTATTAGCGGCACTCGTAAATATTCACGCAGACCGGGGGCGAACGGTTATTAAAATCGCGGGATCAACGTTAAGGACATTAATCACGCGCGTGTAAACGTTGCCGGCAAGCGGGTAACTCGTAGGGGATGGGGCCAACTCACGGCTAATTTCTTTCTCCAGGGGCTGGTCATCGAGGGGAAACGACTCGCGCGTGTTTCGTGGGCGGGGTGACGTAACGATTGCTCTACGAGCTTTATCGACGATAGAAGGCCAGAGATAAAGGACAGACGAATCAATTAGGGGGAAAGTTGACGAGCTTTATATCGTTTCGCCGGAGAAGGGTGCAAAGTAGCCCGAGTGCTGTTGTCGCTGAAGGATTCCGTGTTTCGAGACTCGTAACGACGTGCATCGACGGTTACCGAAGTGGTACTTTGTTTCCTTCTCCGTCGATCAATCGAACAATTAAAACGACGAGACTCGGTCGGATCGTGTGGGGTTTAATAGTCCTATCTTTACGGAGTTAAGTATTTTTTTTTTTTTTTTTTTTTTAAGTAACCGTATTTCCACCGATGCTTCTCCTCGATGGAGGGTACTTCGCGGCTTTGTCTATATCACATTGCTCGGAGAATACGAACGTGAATAACCCTAGCGAAAGACGAGGAGGAACTGCAAAGTCTGGCTGGAAAGAGAATATAATACCGTGTTACAAATGCTCGGCAGATTCTCGCGTTCCTTCCCAGCGTGCTATTCTGCTCTTTGTGTTCCATCAATTTCGCTGCTCGGACCACACGCCATTAACTCCGAAATTTAAATGTACACGAACGTTTAAGCGCGACGCAAGTAGCATCGCTCGCGCTCTCGGCAACGAATCGCGAAATCCTTCTTAGGCGACGAGCTCGCGGAACTTTTTACATGACATCTGGCGAACGTAGACGCCGCAAGGAGAATTGTAGGCGGTAGTTGCTCGTGCAAGAGTCATAACGCGACATCTGGTTGGAATGAGCGAGATTCGAGCTCCGGGGGTGGATAAAGACGACGCGAAAGGAGGAAAGGGAGGTTAACGGCGGGGAGGGGGAGGAGTGGCGCGCGGTCTCGTCGAGAGAGTACGTAGTTTTTGGCGCATCTGCATCGGAGCACGAGACGGTTCACGCGACAAGAAGACGAAGAGAGTACCGACGACACCGAGACCGCATTATCCCGTGTGCAAGGCATTACGTTCTCGACGCCGGTACGTGTCGTACCACGAAAAACACTCTCTCTCTCTCTCTCTCTACCAACGACTAAGCCATGATTTTCGTGGTTTTACACGCCCTGCAGCGTTCCTCGCTCGCGTAATTCGTTTATCGTCGCGTGATGACGACGAAATAATCGCCTCGTAACGTATTCCTGCGTCGTTCGGCGTGGCAAGGAGCGTCAAAGGCGATGCTGTTTGAGGGCAGTTGGCCGAAACGCGCGCCGCTTTTTCGAACGCGAGAACCCGCACGTCGAGATTACGTCGTCTCGCGCGCGTCTCTTGCCACGGCGTTTAATCTCGCGGTCGAAAGAGGAAAATATCTCGATCGTTTATGCACGGATTGCTTTCGTCCGTTTCCTTCTTGCGCGACTACGCGGCCCAGACGCCGTCTGACAGCGGCAATTCCGTCGTCTCTGCGCACACAGAATTCCGTGGCCGGGGCAGATACGCGATGCGCTCACCGTCCTGGAAACCGAAAGAATGCGAAATGAACAGGGGATTCCGTTTATCTCTCAAATAATGTCATCCGCTCCGTGACCGTTTTTATCGAGTAACGCGCACGCGCTCTCCCCGCGCCGACCGTACCGTCTCGCGTCCCGATTCTGTCACGGGAAACGTTACCTTCTCCCGGGAACATTGAATCGAATCGGGTTTACGCTATGCGTCGGGACGTGTGTCGCTGGTTTTCAAAGTACCCAATCCCCCGCTCGAAGAAATTCGAATTTAATTCTACGCGCGAGTCGAACATTCGAGGACGAATCGCTTCTAATAACCACGCTTCGGCGCACCGGTTAAGAATCTCTCGAGGCGTCTGTCGCCGATTCTCGTGGAGAGTCTGCCGTAGAGATCGCTCGGATTTTTACGACGCTCGCCCCGAACAGATAACAACGTGACCGGAAACGCGGCATTTCGACTAATTCGAGCGAATGACGGAAAGCGAGATAACGGAAAATAGGAGAAAGGGTGGCTCGCTACGGACGCCACAACGGTGTGTGGGTGAGTTGCCAACTGTCGCTACACGGGGCCTCGTCGGGTAATCACGGGGCTAAACTTTCTCTATAAATCACGAAACGGTTCGCGGATGTGCCGTTTCTGCGGCAATGGACGGAAGAAGACGAACGGACTATGGCGGACGGGCAAGGACGCCAGTAGGGAATATAATGGATATTAATGTCGCTTCTATGCTGATTTCGCCTGTGGCCGTATACGCGCATCGCATCTTCCTCCGTTTTCGCGTCTCTTTGCTGCGAATTTCTGCATTCCCGAAGCATCGAATCCTGGTTTGCGGAGTATTCGTATCCTATCGTTTCCCCCGTTTTCTTCCGTTTCTCCGCTATTTTTCATGCATAATTCTGCTTTTCTGTGCTTCCTTTTTCGCTCGACTGAAAAGTAGCTTTCCTCCATTTTTTCATTTCTTCTCGCGGATTCTGTCTTCCGTCCTTTTCCTCTACATTGTCTCCTGATTTTTTCACCTCCGTTTGGAGACTCGTTCGATTCGAAGGCCACGGACTCTTCCTGGGAATCCTTCCGTCGGGCGAGCTCTCGCAGAATTATGGACCTCCGGTTCCGAGAAAAGCCAGCCATCGAGATTTAGGTGAGGCACCTTCCTAACTACGTGTCACTCGATCTGCACTCGGCGAGACGACGAAGCTGCGCGCGCTCCGCAACGCCGACTTCCGTTCTCCGGAAACGGAATTATCGAGGCCGCAATGACGTAGAATTTCAATTTCGACGTTTTAAACCGAACTTATCCCTGCCCATTTATTTCTCTTCTCGCGCCGGCTCTTCTTCCTCTCTGCTGTCTTCCGTCTAGGCGACGGGACGATAAATTTCGTTACCTTTGAAACTCGCCTGCCGCCGAGCTTTGTAGCCATCAAACGGTCTTTCATCGCGACGTAGAGCGTCCTCGCTGCACGGCCGCGCGATATCGTTCATCCCCAACGGTTTCCATTCGCTGGCCAAATTGTGGCCAATCCACGGCCATTCGTGCAGCGAATTAACCTCGGCAGCCTCGCGAGCGCCCTTAAACCGTTTCCGCAAACGCTCAACTTTGTTCCTTGGCGCTAAGCTCGCCCGAGTAATTTTATCGTTCGTCTGCCAGCCAGCTGGCCGGCTTCTGCTCTCCTCCTTCGTGACAACTAATTTATTTGGCCACGGGAGAAAGGAACCGGGGGAAACTGGGCAGGGACGGGAAAGGGACAGAGAGGGGAAACGTTGGATCGAAAGGTGGACTACCGCGAGAGAAAAGGATTGCTCCTCCCTCGCCCAAGGAATCGATCGAGCACTCTTCCAGATTTCGCTCCTCCGGAGCCGCTCTAGCCCGTTTTTGTTCCCTCTTTTTGCCCTTGTTCTCCCTCGATCCGTCGCGCCGCAGGAAATTTTCTACCCGCCAACCGGTTAGTTACAGCCTCCTCTTCTTCCAAGACGATTTCGTGGGATTACGTTATTCGAGTTTAAAGGACACACGGATTAAGCACAGTTCTTCCCGAACGTTGATCAGCGGTGAACCGGTGCGCCGGTTAATGTAAAGTATATTAATACCCAGGGGACGGACATCCAGGTGTATGTAGCCAGCAGGAACATCGCATGTACTTGCTAGTGAATCCTCGTTGGCGTCTGGTACACATGTTCCCAGCCACCTCCGCGATATTAATTTATCCGAAGTACAGCGGGCGAGAGTATCGGTGAAGCGCAACCATGTCGGAATTTACATTGACGCGGATTTAGTTAATATCGAACCTCGAAACGAGTTTAATTAAGGCCGGTGTATGCGTACGAGCGTGGATACGATGTCCCGGGACCAACAGTCGGGTGTGAAAAAGTGGAAAAGAGCCGTCGTCGAGTTTCGAGAACGTTCGGATGTTTGCGGAAAGAAGCGTAAAAAAGGTTTTTGGTAAACACGGCGCCGGTCCCTCAACGGGCATGCGATCGCGTTTAATCCGAATAAAAATATCATGGCGAATGCTGTCAAACAACGGGACATTTTTATTCGGATTAAGGGAAGAGCGAATGGAAGAGAGGACGGATGGTTTGCGAAACGTCGTGTAATAACATCCCCAAATAACGGTGGCCAAAGTTTGCCCGGACGCTTTTGTACCGGTCTGTACGCGCGACAACTTTCCTGAATTATTGTTTCGGTTTCGCGAGATAAGCCTTTGATAAACCGTCTCGTGATAAATGTTCCTTCGACAGCGTGGCGACGACGCGTATCGCCGAATCGTCGATCGGTCGAGAACGGTAATGCGGTTTTTTCCGCGGAAATTGAAAAGTTTTCTTCCACCACCTCCTCGCCGCCTTCAGGGGTGCCCGACCTGATAAAGATTTCGTTCGGTCGCGGCTCGAAGAACGCTTTGGGGCTCTGCCTCCGCGAGAGATGAGATATCAAAATTGTTTTAAAGTCTCGATCGAGTTGACGAGTGTCTGCGGAGGTTTGCGACGAGAAATCCTTTCGACGATATAAATTCGTCGCGCTATACAGTTCTCGTACCGATCGTTTCGAAAGAACCTCCATCTTTCGGGAAAAAATCCTGTCCCGATAGTGGGCGCTCGTTGTTTTTTATTTATTTTTTTATTTTTTTCGCTTTATTCGAAGCGTTTAGTTGCCTCAATATTCAATATTCAATAAATCAATATTTTACTTAGCCAACGCGTGTTCGCCCTACCATCGGCACGCAGTGTGCGAAAAATTGGGCTCTGTATCACGGATTACGTGTATGAGCCATCGCTGCGCCTCGCAACCACCACCACTCTCCTCTGTTTTCCGTCAAACTTTCCGATAACTAATTCCATTAACCTGGTATAACGAGGCTGTAACTCGGGATTCGAAGGTGTTTGTTGGAAGGGCCGATTCCGGCAAAAAGATCGATCCATCTCTCTGAAGAGGTGATTGATTCGACGTTGAAATCCAGTATCGCGGTACTTTACCTTAATTTTAATTTTTAAATCGTTGCGATCCATTTTCCAGTCAACACACACGCGGACCGTTTGATAAACCTCGAACGTGACGGAGAAGCACGCGAATTCCGATTTGAAATGGTAAAACGACGAGCGAGTCCACGGCCACTTTCTCCATCGACTGGGGCCGTCACTGGAACGAGTTTCTTCACGGCGATGTCCACTCTCGTAGCCCGAGTGTCTCTCGCGTTCTTCCCATCGTAAATTCGACGTGTCGCCGCAGGAACGCGACGGTTTTATCCACGTTCAGGCGAGAGACGAACTCGTATGCCCGCGATTCCCTTGGACTTTCACGCGCGAGGTGGCCGCGACGCGTGGGCGTCCAACAGTTTTACGTTTATGGCGTGGGAGCGCTTCTAATTGCCGAGCTTGCTACCGGAACGGCCAATTGGATCCGTAGAGCGGAAGTCGTAGCATCGAACGTCGGAAGAGGCGACCATAAACTGTAGTTTCTATGCAAACGACACGCGCAGTGTGTCACTAAGGGCGCCGTATCGACTTCGCTTGTCCCCCGACGTTTGTTCGTCGCGCGCGCGTGAACCAACGCCGAGAGAAATCCGATGAAAATTCGCGGCAATTAACGTTGAAAGTTTTCCACCAGATTCTCAACCAGGTCACCGAACACGGTCGGCCAAGTAATCGAACGGTCATCCCTCGAGTTGGTCATTGCGACAGCGTTTTCTAATCGACGACTGTTTGCTACGAAATCGACTTTTCCCGTTCTCTGTTGCAGCCGTTTTTCTTCTATTTTTTCCTTTTACGTCCATGTGAATTTCGCAGAATTATTGCAAATATTCCACGAGAGCGATCGGGGCGACGCTCGGACGAAGTGAAAGCTCGGCGATCAACAGGGTGGCTTCGGGGGAAACGCGTCCCGAGAGATCTCGAAGGGAGATGGTAAACGAAGGGAAATGGTGAACGAGGGGGAGGAACGAAGGGAAACAAAACAGCGGAGAAGAGCAGAGGAGAACGATCGACGAATTCGTAGGAACCTTTTAGTCCCGGCGGGCCACGCCAGAACAGATTATCCATCCATTATTTTGGGGTGCTTACCGAGGGAGCGCATCGCAGATCGAGAGAGGGTCGACTCGATGGAAAGATGTGGACGGTGAGCCGCGAAAATCCGTGCGGCGGCGCTAGAACGGTCAAGTTTTCGAAAGGACACGCGGCGGATAGATTTTAAACGCGCACGCCGCAGTCTCGTTATATTCCGGTGTGCTGCGCTCGATTCGTTTCCGTCGGTCGAAAGGATGTAATTAATATCGTCGCCCGGCTTTCGAATTTGCGACTGCGCGCAGTTCGTCTCGCTCTGGGCCGCTCGCCCTCTCGTTTCAGCCTGCGGCTTGCCTCCCTCTCGCTCTCTGTATCTCGCTCTGCCACCCTCCCGTGGGGGTGGCTCTCGTCGTCGAGGTTCGAGCCTCTCAGTCGTGCCGAGAACCCGCTTCGTTGCGGGATCACCTCCTCTCTCGGTGAGCTTACCTTTGGCATTCGTGTTCGCGAACACTTTCGTCGCGACAACAACCTCTCCGACCGGCCGATCGCGTGGCCCTCGACAGTTCGCTGGACTCGTGAATCTCCGGAAACCTCGTGTTCCGTTGTTGCATCGTTCGATTACGATCGCCGATAAACACGGTTTCGATTTCGTACCGCGAGACCCATCGCGCGACGAGATGTTCGAAATCCCGGGGACAGGTTCGACTCGCGTAATTTGACGTGACTTACGATCGAACCGTATCTGTCGTTCGTTCGTACCAGCGAACCAGAGACCTGTGCAGCGGCGTGGAAAGCGCGCCTGTTACCAAAACAGAGCGTAGTGGCCTGGAGTTCGTTAGGTGGGAACTCGACTGTGTCGATTTCGCGGATCCACGCCTCTCTGTTCCGGGTTAACGAAGACCGCCTGGCAAAGCGGTGGATAAAGCTAGCGGTGATCTTGCGCGACCTTTTTCCGACGGACGAGGAGCGAGCGCGGAAGAGAAAAAGTGACCGATCGATCCCAGTAATAAGGGAACTTTGCGTTGGGAGCGGTAGCGGCCCGGAGGGACGGTGGTGAATCCGTGGAAAAAGGATCTCGCCACCCTAAGGAGAAGAAAGTGGACGACCCTTCTTGGAGCTCGCGCTCCTTCCCCGTCTGCGAAACTCTTTTGAGGAGAAAGAACGATCCTCTCGGGAAACCGCTGAAGCGCATCGGAGAACCGTAAGAGACCGTTGTCGAAGAGACCGGGAGCGTCGAAGAGCAAACGAGTAGCTTCGCCTTTCTTCTTCCCCTTTTACCTTTAAGGGATCAAATCGCCTGGCCGTCCGTCGTCGTCGCCGATCTCTCGCGATTTTCGTCCTCGCTCGCAGCCGATCGTGGGGCCCGTCGAACGGTGAATTCGATCGATCCAGTTCGGATCGTTGAGATTTCGACGTACAACTCGCACGACATTCGAGGCACGCCGCACGTAGCGTACAGTGGGTAATTAAAGATACGATTAATGGCCCGACAATTAAATATAATTAACTCGAGCGACAGGATACGCGGTGTTCGGCTGCCAATTAGCGCATTAGCGCCTTATCGAACATCGACCGATCGTCTGGCCACGTTGCATCCTCTCGACGCAATAAAATCGCCGTAGTCGACGGACCAGCCTAGAGTTGGACGAACGGGCAAGAAGAAAGGGAAGGGATTGGCGAGAGGTTGCGAGATCTCCTTTCGATCAGCGGATCCAGTAGAACGACGATCGAGCTACCGCGTAACGAGGATCGATTAACGGGTCTAACCGCTGCACTCGTTTCTCTCGACCGTTGTCCCGTGTAAGAGCAACGACGATTCGTACGACCGTTCGATGATCAAGCTGGAGATCGTCGAGCCAAGATAGAAATCCTCGAGAATGAAACGCGTCTGATCCGCTGTGCAAAGTCGGCGAAGGTTTCCCGTTCCGAGACGAGGATGAAAGGAACGCGATGAGAATAGCGGAACGAGTTAGGCAAAGACCTTGAATCTTGGAGAAGTTCAAAGCGAAGGAACGAAGAGACACTTTCGTGGAATAAGCCGGATTACATGGTCGAGAATAGAGGGAAGGGAACCCGCTGTCCGTCGCTGGTTTTCCGTGGAAACGTCGGCAACCCTGAACTTGACGGTTGCACGCACGTTGCTCACCGAACGACACGTCGCGAGATCCTATAGAGAACGGACGAAAATCAGCCAAGGGGAAAAGTGGACACGCCAACTGTCACAGCGAAGAATGCTGGCAGCGCAATCGTGACAAACGGGGCTTCCGTCCAGGATCGAAAGGTAAGTCGCTGCGACGTATATGTACTTTATTAGCGGACAAGATTGGCTGTAGGCGCGCACCATAGCCACGCCGGGAGAAGAATCGGAAAAGGAAGGGGGAATGGGACGGGGAACAGACTCTCACGGGAAATGCCGGCGAAGCCCGAAGCAAAAATTTCTTTATGCGCTAGCTGGCTGACTTGGCGACCTTTCGCTCGTCTCCGAGGAATTTCTCGGTCTATTACTTTCTAACCCTCGACGACCGTCAGACTTTCCAGAGTATCGCCCCCGTAATAGCTGCGCGTTATTCTTTCCTTTAACCGGGGCCGTATCGCGAATTTCATCCTGCAACTTAACCATTCTCGCGTGTTCTTTGAAGTTGAACGAACTTCGTTGATTGCTCTTCGAAATTGCACGGCAGGTTAGTCTTTTCTCTTCTCTTTTATTTTATTTTTTCTTTTTTTTTTTTATTTCGAAATTAACAAGACACAAGGAGCGCTACGGTCATTCGACGATCGAGTATACACGTAGGACGTGATGCGAAACGGCGATGCACCGCGTATAACGTTTATAGGCAAGTAACCACCTAAGCGCTAACCGTGTCTAACGCAGCTTAACTTGGATGATCAAACGAAAACTTCCCGCGCTGCGAAGTTGCCGGTAATTAATAATTTCGAGAACATCAAACCAGGGAGTACTTTCGTATTTACAATATATCTCCGACTAATTCGTATTCCACGGGGACCGGGATTCTCTCTCGGTTATGGGTACTTTCCAGGAAATACGTTTGCGTTTCGCTCTTCAAACAGGTTTGATTTTCCCCGCTCCTCGCCTTGCACTTCGTCTTCCCACGCGACCAACTTATTCCCAAGAGAATTATTCTTAGCAAATTATTCCGTTTACTCGTATCGTTAAGCTCGAAGATCGCGAGAGGCTGATGCCTCTCGAATCAAGTTTAACGCCCCTGACCGATCTCCTGCGGCAACAGCGATTAATTATTTCGTCACCGATGTCGCTCTAAAGAGGTTATCGAATCTCCCTCGAGTACTTAGTAACTTTACGCTGGTGGCACGAGGAGGGTGGCTTTAGCCGGTCGTAAAGCCGTAGAGAGGCTCAGATTTTGCGAGTCGGTCTGGCAATTCCGGTGCACCTGCGTCCGTCGTGCAGCGCCGGGGGGCCAGACAGGGAAAAGACCAGATACCAGGCGCGCAAGAGAGAAACAGAGAGCAGAGAGGCAGAGAGGCAAAGACCACGAGGAAACGGTTCGAGCGCATTATTAAGGACCTCGTGTCTTCGCTCATTACGCCATCCGAGAAAACCGCGCCGTACGTTCTGGCTTATCTCCATTAGGCGGACCCGAATTACGTAGATATCGTATGGTTTAAGTGCGTGTGGACGAGCACCGATATAAATACTTGTCCGTCGCCGATGCGACCAGGTTCGCGGGACCCAGACCGTACGCGGAAACTTTGTAGAACTGTAGCGTGATAAGGGGCGACGATTAAAGACGTCTTTAAACGTATTTCGATCGGGCAACTTTAACGAGAACGGTCGCTCTGATTGCCGCCGGGGGAAACGTCGTGGAATTCGTTAAGGTATCTCGTAACGATCGCGTTCGAAAGATTCGGTATCCCCGTGATATTACGGTTGAACGACGCGACACTGAGCAACGCGACGAAATCAAATGGAAATACATCCTTTTCTCGATGAAAAGGAAGGAAGAAAGGGACGCGTGGCGAACGACGAGGGAACGCGTAGCTTTGCCAAAGAACTCGGTACTCGTTAGAGCGCTCGATAATTGTTTATCCGTGCGGCTGTCAGCGTGATGGCATGGCCGGCAACTGCAAAATAATTAATTAGAAGTCACCTAAAGCGCGTGCCGCGTTTCACGGCAGCCCGTTCGATTTGGATAATGCGTTTCCCGTCCCGTGATTCCGCCGTTGCTTTCCGCAAACCGTGCAATTTTTCGAGACATTCGACCGGCAGAAATTAATTTCGCGATAGACGTGACAGACACAAAGCGGTGTGCAGCTTGCGCCAGACTAATTAGCAGACAAACGATAATCGAACGCGATTTCACTCGTGTTTTGCGTATCGTCCTTATTTGCGGCACGTAATGCTACTATAAATTATTTGAATCCGGTACTCGGTTTTACACCTTCCAACGTAAACACTTACGTACGCATTGGCGTTAATTAACCGACACGTCCCATTTTCGTCGGATCTTTCTCGGAATCGATTCACACTTTCGAACGTATTTGCGTAACGCGCTCGTTAGTATTCGAATTTTCCCGCGCGGGTAAATAGGAGACAGCGACACCCACGCGAGTCCTTCGTACACGAGGGGAACGATCGCTTAAAATTCTGTAGTCGTGTAAAGAAGCATGTAAATAGGCCCGTCGCGTGTGACTTACTAATTCTCGGCTCACGGTTCCACCAAAAATTCCACTCTGTTGCGATATCGAACACGATCTCCCGACACTGCGCGTATTTTCCCTTCCTATTCGCTCACCTATTCGCTCTGGTCCCGTCGACACTAAATTCATCAAATTTTTCATCGTCGGCTTGCCACGGATTGCAGGGAAAATCTGAGAAATAAACGGTTTCCACTTAAGCGCGGCTATCCAAGTGTCCGCTGGTTGTTACTCGGCTCGCTCGGCCGTTGATCCGCCCCGAGGTCGCGGCAAGGTGTAAAGACGCTCTTAATCAAAAGCTTCCCACCTCCGATATTAGTCAACGTCACCCGAGCTTCCTACCGTTGCCGTCGTAATTTCATACTGCCTCCGTGGACTCTCCGCGAGTTCAAACGCTAAGTTACCGCATAAATCATTGCTTTATCGCGCATCCTTCTCGTTAACGGTTTTTTTAACGCGCCGTCGAAAGAAACGAATTAATTAGATATCCGCGTAACGGCGAATATAATGGGACACGCGGTGCTTCTGATCGCACTTCCATCCGCGCCGTTAAAGAAAATTCGCTTACGCAGGGAAAACGAGTCTCTTCGAGCTTCACGGGGAGATTTCACGGTAGCTCGCGTCCCCGAGACACGATAACGATCGCTATTCGAACGACACGCTATCGGGCTTCGATTTCAACCGGCAGAATAACCGAGCTCGCGGGAAACGCTGCTGGCGGAACGCCATGGTGAGCAAAATGAATATTGGCGGAATCGTGTATATGGCAATATCCACTAACGATATCCACTTGTAAGAGGTGGAAGTTAGGTCGCACGAACGAATTACGTTGAAAATTCCAGCTACCGCGTATCTGGCGAAGCGGCACCAAATTCCTTGACAGAGGAAATTCGCAAAAAGAGGATCGAAACGAGCGGACATTCGTTTGAAAAGAAGGAGAAAGGAAGGTAGAAAAACGAACAGGAAAGAAGTAATTTGGGGTGTTGATTTTCGATTTTGGACAGCGTGCAATTAAATATCCCGTGATGGAAAGCAGCGTGGCGTCTGCCATTAGTGGAGAACCAGTCGCGGGATATATCCGCTGGAACGGAGCGGCGAGCCAACGTACGAAAGGGAAGCCCGACGGAAAAATGGGAGGGAACGATGGCCCGGAAGCGACCCAGTTCTTGCTGCGTGGCGCGTCAGATAAATTGGATTCGAGCAGTTTTATCGTAAAACGTTCCTTCCCTGTTCTATCGACGGTGCCGCGATGGCCCGGTCATCACCGAGAAAACTTTAACTTCGGATCTCGAGGCTGGCTCGTCTGGTCGCGACAGCCTAGCAGCGATCTCCTTCGCCTCTCCGCTCCCTTCTCCTTTCCCCTTTACGAGTCAACTTTCCTCGCCTTTATTCTTCCTTTCCGCCATCGTTTTCCTCGCTCTTGGCGACTCGCCGACCACGTTCCTTCCATCTTTCTTTCTTCTATACACTCGGACGCGTTTCTTCGCAGACTCTCTTCCGTGGCCCGACTCGTGCGATCATTTCACGCCCCCGCTCTCCAATTCCAGCGACCAGTACAAATCGGCTGTCCTAATTCTCGCCACCGTTGATCGCGTTTCGTCTAACAAACCAAGACTTGCGAGCTTGTTTTCGAGCGACTCTCTACCGGCTTCGGATAAAATATCGTCGTGTTTATTTTCCACCGGTCGCGATCACGCGCGAGTTGGCCGCTATGATTCGCGCGTGTATATCGTGTTCGAAGGCGGCCGCCTGTCTTCTTATAAAATAGGAGGTCGAGCTGCGCTGCCGGCTGATTCTCGCTGGTAAAGGCCGCGCGTTAATCCAGCGCTAAGTATTATTTAGTGGCGGCGGCCGGTGACAAGTCGATTTAATTTATATCTCGCGCGGGGGCGGTCGCTCGCAGAAATACACGACGTCTCACCAAACATCCACGCGCGGCGAACGAACGTTTACGAGCTTGTCACGTCTCAAAGACGCCTTTGGAGGCGTTCCAACACCTCATCGTTCGGAGGTCGAAACCCTCGCTTTTATATCGCGATCGAGTCGGCAGACTCGAGGGAGAATCGGAAATTGTGCACGTCCCCCTGCGTTTAAATTATCCTTGATCATCTAGCGAAACGCCAGAGACAAGAAATACAGCGGCGTCTGTTTCGCGAATTTCGTTTCAAGCCCACCGTATTTTTCTCTTTCTTTTTATGAATTTTTCGGCTCGTAAGAAAAGGCCACTGCCGAACGCCGGAGAATCGGCAGCTGCCCCCAGACAGAACCTTGCGTTTACGGCGTTAGTTTTTGCGGGTCGATGGACGCGCCCGAACAGATCGCCGCACGCTTCCCGGTAATTATGCAAATAGCGTATCGATTACCGGTTAAATCGCGGACAAAAATAATGCGAAGCCGCGGTCGTCTCGTGGTCGCTTATCTCTTGATTCGTACCGAATCGACTGCAACGTTGCAGTCGGATACGCGGAATTCTTTAAACGTTGCGTTGGAAATTAGGCGACATTAGCGTGATTCGTGATACACCCGTGAACGTCGGCTGGAAACATAACGAAATGAAACACGTAGTTGCAACGGTTCGTTCTTCCTAACTTGCCGTTCGGGCAACGTGTAATTTTCGAGGCATGGAAATGTTTTATAATATTATGACATAGACAAAGGCAACGAGGGGTAAACTGAACGATCGAAACGGCGAAAAAGGTAGGTTCAACCTCCGCAATCAAACAACGATCACGCCCCTTAATGACCGAGTGACTGCTGTTACTCCTTCGTTCGTTTTGGGGGTGGTTCGTGGCACGGGGTTGAAACAGCTGCGAGTGACACCCCCCACTTGTACACATCTCGTCCTGCCGTTATTTTCTCTGTCTCTCTCGTTCTCCACAACCCTCTCTCCTCGTTTCTCTCTAACTTTTGCCGCTGTCAGAGCAACGCGAGACCCTAGCTCGCCGACACCG
Source organism: Bombus pyrosoma (assembly GCF_014825855.1). NCBI lineage: Eukaryota > Metazoa > Arthropoda > Insecta > Hymenoptera > Apidae > Bombus > Bombus pyrosoma. Next base: position 5,713,683 of record NC_057774.1, read on the forward strand.
CTATGCATAATTGCTGCGTCCACCGCTATGCCTAACCCTCGCGGTAGAAATTTGCATTATCGGTGCCCCCCGTACTTGAGAGGGCGGGACGATGGATCCTCCGAGCAATCATTAAGAAATCAATCACACGCGGGCCGATTTTATCGCCACCATGAACGTCGTGTTCGCTGTAAACTCCGGCACTCTTCTTTTAAACGGGCTCGGATATTTTTATAGCCTCGTAAATCATGGTACGAAATTTCACGCGACCTTGACCTTGGAGTGGCTTAGTAAGCAACGGGAACCTTGCTCAGCTTCGATCGACTTTCAATCGAAAACGCAGCTTGCGTATTGCCCATTTCGATGGAAAATCTAAAGTTTCGCGTTGCTTCGAGGTAAACAACGTGAAACGACAATACGTTTTAACCCTTTCCACTGAGAATTTTATTTCAATTTCGTTGCCAGAAGCTCCCAACGCTTTTAAGTATTTCCTCTTTGTTGAGAATTGTGGATCTTGATGGCCGAAATAATGGTATAGGAACACTAAATTTACATTTGGAATTGATATTAAAATAATTATATATTTATTTGTTGGACGATTTCTACGATATTCATCGATACACATTTGCACGCGTCTCAGCACTTTTTTCCATGTTCGACTCTTAACTGACTGAACTGTTTACATTCATCTGTTTTCGAGACGCCACGCGCACACATACCTGCTAACCTAGTCCAGCACATAAAATTATACATATCTCAATAATTTTAAATTTACTTTAACTAAAGGAAGGACAATTTAAATAAATAAAGAAAGAAACAAATTCGCTTAAATACCAGTTTTATTTACACTATTGTTGTATTTTGTAATTTTTAAATGTATCATACGCTGAGGTTATTAGGTGTATAATGAGAGAGACGCGTGGATAAATTATAAGGTAGAAAAATATATTTTAAATACGCAAGTGAAAAGTACAAGGATGAAATAATAATATGAGCTGGTCCAGATCCGCACGGTAGCAATGTTACTCTATAACTGAAGAACCCCGAAGCCAACGTCGTCTGTCGACTGTTTATGGTCTGCCTTCGTCGCAGTCTTTTGTCTATACGCCGTCGATGGCTTCAGTGCTTTAGAAAGCTAAAAAGACCAGATGTAGAGTTTTCTTAAAAGTGGTGACCTTCAACATCATATATTTTGAAACAATTTCCAGGATGCAATCCTGGTTTTCACAAAAAAAAGCTGGGACTGAAAGAATGTCGGGTGGAACCCGACAATGGAGATCCTGAGATAAAAACTGATGTCGAGTCATACTCGACATAGGAGCGTACAGGGTTAATGAACAAGCAAACGACGGTCTGCGATAACGCGATACGGTTCTCGCGCAGCGATTTGCGTTACGGTTCACGTTGCACCGTTAGCTCGCTGACAAATCGCTAGCGAGCGGATGTATAGGAAACCGGATTTCGAAAAGAAGCGGAGTCACGATGTTCTGGGGGGAAGCAGCTTATTCGAAAGCAAGCAGCAGTTCCATGGACTGCGCCGAAAACTTTCGTAATACTCCAGCCAGTGCCGGACCGAGATTACGAACGTTATTTATTTCTCGTCTGTCCGTCCTTTGCAATCGGACCCCTCGAGATTTAAGTCGAAGACGTTCGGTCTCTCACCGTGGGACGGTCTTTGTTGGACGATCGAATGGCGGCCAAGGGATCGGAACGAGGGAAATTCAGAGCGATCGTGCCGGAAGCGCGAACACGAGCGTAGAAAGTAAAGATGAATTCTGCACGGCATCGTCGAACGCGATCGCGCAAAGACGATGGTATTTATGGAAATTGTTTCTGCGTATCGTATCATCCAAGCACTGGTTTCCTCGCCATTATGCTCGACACTTGTGAAAATTACTCGTTATCTCGATATATACCTCTGACTTTCTAGTTTTCCACTAAGAACGCGTGTCTTGTACTTCCGCGGCCATTTAATCCGCTGCTAACTCGACTTGCGACATCGGACCTCGTCTTGGACGATCGAGTTTCTTTCGCTCGACTCGAAATCACCAGTTGCTTCGACGGATCCAGCGTTTCCTCGGACTCTCGGACTCGAAAGAATCGAAAAACTTGCCTGTAGAAGCGCAACGCGACTAAGCACTTTGATCGGCGATAACAATAGTGTTTTCCCAAACAGGTCACGAAACCATTCGGAAGGGGTGAATTTTTATTTTAGCGGCCGAGCTCCCGCGCAACGCAGACGAAATCGAATTAAAAAGGAGTAATAACATTTGCCGCGGTCGTTAGGAGCAGTGCAAGGCCGACATCTGTCGCTCGATGGGGGTCCGGTGAAACGTGGAGCGCGTCGATATACCCATAGATTAGACGCCTACGTTACAGTGCCTCCCCCATAGTTGCGCGATATCGTGGAAGCTATGCAGTGGCACCGTAGGGTAGCGCGGTCGAACGAAATGAAACTGATATGTATGGAAATCACTCGCATCTCTATGTATGAGCTGGAAACGTTACGTTACCGTATATAATACACAATTTTATATGTTTACACGCGTGTGTGTGTCCAACCGGGCATCCGCTCTGTCATAGTCGACGTTTTAATCGATCGATAAAATCGACTGGCTGAGGGAAACGGGTCGTCTCGCCGAACACGGTAGCTGCAAGCCTTTCGCTGCCGCTAGATCAACAAGTTCATCCTCCGCTTATTTTCTCAGCTTTGGAAAAACACGGAAATAATACGGTTCTCGGTGTGACAAGTTGATTCGAAGATTTAGCAAGTTCAACACGGAATCGCGACAAGTTCCATGCTGCGGATTCGGGGCTACGAACCAAGGCGTTTTTGTTTCCGGAGAACTTTCTACGCTCTCTTGCGAGAAACATCGCCGCGAGAAGCGACCACGGTATTCGTTTCAACCTTTGCCACGGATTTTGAAAAATATTTGCTAGGCAAATTTGACCTTCGTCGAAAGGATCGATTTATCGAGCTGCATAAGCGAACGAGAAACGCAGAGAGACAGAGGAGCAGACCTCTGGGTGGGATTCGCCGATTGCCACGCCGGTCGTGTATGTACAAGCGGCGGGACGCGAACAATCGCGCACAAATCACCCGTAACCATCGCGCGCGTGGCCATCAACCATCCTGGCTTGCAAAGCCGCGATGGATCCTTGCATCGCGGATCTTTTGTCCGCGGACAATCCCGTCGATTCCCGGTCCCATGTACCCTCTCGGTAGCGTGTAAACGCGACAGGAGTGCCGCTTTCATCGCTCCAATTCGCGTGCTGGAATTTCAGTCTCTCGCCATAAATCAAACGCTGATTATTTCCGCGGCCGGTGTTCCGTGTGTGTTTTCGTTTTGCCGTGTGTATCCGCACGGCGTTCGCAAATCGCTTCGGTTAGGAGATTCGCGACTTTACGACGTTCCGTAAAACGCTTACGAGATCGTTCCTGTTATGCATGCGATATCCCTGTTTTCCTTACGACACTGTTGCGGTTCGATGGAATGGACGCGCGTATGCGTTCGCGGAATTCAACGTATCAACGGGTCTGTTTGTGCACCAACCGACAAAGATTTCTACGGACCAGTTTCGAAGTTGCGTAAGATTGTGCGAGTTACGTTGTTTGGTCACCTCCCGCCAAGAATCTGCAAACGGTCGACTGAAATCTAGAAGACGCGATAGCGTTATTTGCGTTACGATAGCTGCCGCAGCAGCTGAATATATATACATACTTCTAGCGTTACGTATAATGCGACTATTTAGCTCGCGTAATTAACCGAGTATGTAGGGGAAATCTGTCCGGCCCACTCCGCTCGCTTGTATACGTTTTGGGGTTACGGGGAAATGGACGAGGAACAGGAACGGAGCGGAAGAGGCGGCGGTCGAAAAAAAGCCGAAACAATTTCGTCGATCGAGCGTGTGTAACGTATTGCATGCGTTCCCATGCCTTTCCTGGTAGGATCGGTAAATAACTTTCCCGTTACTCTCGCTGCTTTAGGCAACTAACGAACGTGAAATTAACCGCGGCCACCCGGTAACCTGGGAAATAATCAAAGTAACGACGCTTGAATGCTCGAAATCGCATCGTCGTACGCCTCTTCCTCGTCGCCGACGTCCGTGGTATACACACGCTCGTCCAGACAGTAATTATCGACCTCGTCAAAGAGTCCCTTTAACGCGGTGGTACGCGCAATTAAGTGACATAAGCGACGCCGGCATCCCCGGGTCCTCGCGCTTCGGTCGATCCTCTTTTTAATCCCACCGAGTGGTCCTTCACGACGTATTAAGAGATATCAAAGCCGCTAAATGATTTCCCCTCTTCGCCACTGTCTTCCTACCCTCGAATTTTCGTATTTATCTTTGCAATTTTCCTTCTCTTTATCTTTCCTCTCGTTTCTCTCTTCCTCGCCTTTTTCTTTCATCGCGATCAGACGAATCCCGTCGTAAAAGAATATAAAAAAGAAAGGATATGCGGTCGGCTTGCCGAAATATCCCGGCATTCTTCTTGGTTTTACAGTCCCGAAACGACTATAATCTCGCGCAGATGTGTAAAACCGTCTATCCAAAGTAAACACTGGTAGGCAGTGGATCGATGTTTCGTCGACAGGCTGCGATATGCCTATCGAGGCGAGGCGACGCGTATTCGCCTCGCTCCGTAAATATTGCTCGTGAGCCAAACGATTACGAGTTATCGGTTAGACAGGTCGTGGTGTCGACTATCGCCGTCTCGACGCGACGGTTCCCGGTAGTCCAATCGTTTATCACAGTTGCTACACATGAGCGCAACTTTGTTATCGGAGTGCAAACGCGCGCGTGTCGCGATATCCGATCGTTCCTCGAGGTGTTACGCTCCCGTTGCATTCCGATCTGGCCGTGTCGCTTCGAGCCGATCGTCCACCATCCGACCAGGATGACGTAATCTCGGTCCGTGCGTTATCGGAACATCGGGTCAGAATTTGTTACGTTGAACTCTGCCCTCATCCATCGCTCTCTTTTCCCTCTGACCGGAGTTATTCGAGCGTGTCTCTTGTAACTTTCTTTTCCGATCTGTGGCGATTCGAATTACGGTTCGAGAACGAGTGCAATCGTTAGATAGTCGACGAAGGGAAACAGGATCAAAGTGGGAAGAATACGGTTCGCATCGAAACTGCTTCGTTACGAAGGCGTCGAGGCTGGCGAACCCCTCGACGCACTTTTCTTCTGGTCTGGCGAACAAACAGCTTAAATAAACGCACGTGATTGGATCCGATGTATGCGCATCTGGCTACTGAACGACAGGGGAAAGAACCCGCTTCTTTTTTTTTCTTCCTTCCCACCGGAGGAACACGCCCCGTTGGCCCGCTTTTTCCACCCCCTTCGAGTAGTCTGGAGTAGGCCACTCGGAAGCACGCGGCTTCTTTCATGCGCAAATTCGCTCACGGTGTGCCGCGACTCTCGGCATCCCCCTTTTAAAATTACTGCCGCCGACTGTGTCGCGCGATCACATTAGATTACCCATCCCTTCCGCGAGCGGCCACCCCTCTGTTGGCGCGGGCTCACAGCCGGGTCGTTTGTGCACCGAACAAGACCACTTTGTACATGGATACACGTAGTTGCTTCGAGTCGCGGCAGCCAGGTCGACGGAGGACAAAATTCTTCGATGCCCTCTGGCTCCTCGTTTCCTCTTCCTATTCCGAGGGGGCGCGATCGCAAATTAACGGAATACGAGCATTAGCGCAGATTGTCTTTATTTTTGCTGACGTCTGCCGCTTGGTTGAGGGGACTGCGACAAATTTACGAAACTTTGGACCGCGCTAAGCCGGATAATGGCTCTAGATTTTCGCCAAGATCGTAGGACCGACAGCGAAATTTTCCTCGATCGCGTCTCGGTCTTAATTTCGACTGGCAACTGCCACGTGACAAAGAATTTCGTCATTTTTCGAACGCGCGAAATCGCCGGTCTCTTGACGCGAAACATGCGCGCGAGGGTGACGCGTGTCGTTGACTGAAAGGCAGAATAACATTGGATTACCCATCCCCATCGTCGACGCCCTGCTGGCAGCCCCGTAGTTTTTACACCCTCTTCAACTCGCCAACCACCCCGGAGCACGCACCCCGGCGAACAAACGCGCGTCCTTCTTTCTTGTGGCGCGTCGTGGACGAACGCAGCAAAGGGAAAACAATCTTTGGCGGAAAACAGCGCGTCGAATAATTTATCGGTGGTGGGCCGAAGTTGCAGGGTGTACGAGCAGGGGCCACGACCATCTTGTTATCTATCACCCCGGATTCGCTCTGCTCTTTCTCCGTGCACCCTGTCTGCTACAGGCCTCTGCAAACCAACCGCCAGCGTATGTTCTCGGCCTGACAACTTGCTAGTTCCTGGTCCGAATTTTCCACGGAGAAAGTATTTCTTCTCGGTGCGCGGTGATTTTCGAAAACTTTGCAGGCGGCTCGGGTAACCCGCTACTTTTATGTTGGCGATCTATAGCGGGGAAAAAGTTGTCGGGCACCGAACGATAAGCAAAACGAAGAGAGTTGGTCCAGGATTTTAATTCGGCCGGTAAACGAATGGATTTGGTTTTCGCGCGAGCTAAAAACCACGTTCGTACGATTTTAATCCGAGTAAAAATTTGAGGACGTCGCGGAATTGGATTTGCTGTCGTTCTTCCAGTTGGCCGATGGCACATCGTTTCAGAGGCGGTCTGTAATCGATGTTGAAGGCGTGAAGTTACATAGCGCGGTCGACTAGCGGCATTAACTTTCCGCGTAGGGTTATTTACCACAAGAGTTTGTGAGTCAACGGGCGAAAGGGCGCGGAAAGAGAAACAGCGGGAACCGACGTAAACGGGAGAATAGAAGAGTGAAACGGCGATGGAAGATGAAACGAAACGGAAGATGGTGGAGAAAGACAGAGAATAGAAGGGTAGGTTGGTGTCGACGGTGTGCATTCCTCGATCTAGTTTCCTCTGGGGACTGGAAGGTAGGGTCGAGAGATATCGTGCAACAGAACTAATCAACGCGAGGCAAGAACGATTTCTCTCTCGTTCACCCCTGTCGTTTCGAATAAAAAATAGTTCCGACCGATAATATCGCTCTCGGGAAGATAGACTTTTTTCAGTTTCTCCCTCGGTTCTCGCCCCCTTCCTCCAACGGTCTGTTTATTCTTCCAACCCGATACGAGTAAGCTGCGAATTCCCCGAAGCACTGAAACGACTCGTCTTAAAGCCGCTCGAATATTTTCACCTTTCGGATTAACCTGTCCGAGAAAACGAAGATTCTCGAGGCTGGTTTCCCTCGCGAGATTAATTGGCCCCGTTGTCTGCCATCAGACGTCGTTCGTTCGCTCTCCGACGAACCCTCCACGCGCTGCATACCCTTAACCACATCGCTTTCGAAAGCAGGCTCCGCGATCAAAAGTTCCATCGCGTCGCGTTAACTAGGAAATTCGCTCAAAATGACGGCACGCGAATACGGGTCCAACTGGAAATCGATTTTTTATTGCCACTCGATCACCGTGTAGACGATTGAAGTGGGTCGCCGGGTCGAAACTTCCTGCTGGTTCTCTCCATCGGCCCTTCTCTCTCTCTCTCTCTCTCTCTCTTCTCTCCTATCCTTCCTATCCTTCTCGTCACTCGTTTAACTGACACATCGGCGTGCTTCTCTCGTTCACACGCTAATTCGTGACTCAGTCGGGCAATTAATCAAGTTCATTCGCATGGCGCTCGACTCTGCCGCTCCAGGTTTGGTTAAGTTCGTCGTTGCAACGGACGCGCAGTAACTCGACGATAACTTGGGCTCTCGTGGATGGAAGTGCCCCCAGGAACCAAGCAAAGCGTGCAAAACATCAAAAATGTTGCGTTCACGCGCGCTACTTCGCAGATACTTTGCCAGACAACTTCCTCTGCGTACTCGTACTTCCTCTCCGAGATCCTGTTTTTGCCACTTATTTATTTTCATTCTTAATTATAGCAGCTTTTTAAGCACGAAGCGCTTTCAAATCTTCCAGAAATTCATCTAATGGTAGACTTTTTAATCTTTCGGTTCAATTCAGGTTTGAAGGAGGGAAAAATCGAAGAGACGCGCGGCGTAAGAAGTTAATACGAGGATCGTGTAAACAGGGTCGTAAAGTTGTTTGCTCGTGAAGATCTCCGAAACGACGTAAGTCGAGAGGAACACATATACGTGGAACACGTTGAAATAAATCAATGTTCAAACGTATGTAAGAAGTCTGACGCTAGGATACAAATAAAAAGTATGTCGTACAGAAACCAGTAACGAACAGAAACAGTTGTGTCTGGCGCTACAAAGATGGAACGAAGAGGATGATTCGAGTTAGGCCGGGGAGCAAGGGCCACGAATTACGAGGGCATAGGTAGCGGTGGAGAGTATATGAATGACGTGGCTGATCTCTGACATCGGTAACGTAGCTTTAGAGACACTGCAGACATCAGCTGCTGTTTCTTAAACATCGTTCAACATGTCAGCGTGAACACGCGTTCCAGCACCCGTGCACGCGTTCCGAGAATTCGACGGACCTGCTACGCGACAGGCGACAGTCGATTAATCGATTCACCGTGACCTCCCACAACGTTTCTTCCGTTCGTTATCGACGTTTCACATTGGCTCGATTCAACCATCGACATTACTCCGATTCTCCTATTTTATCGTCGAAGCTGTAAGTATTCGAAGCTTCCTTTCGAATCTTCCATGAACTTTGCGCAATCAAGAAATCGATACTTCGGCACGATAACTTTGCCGTTCGAAAAATTAAGCTTTTCCCCGATAACTTTACATCTCGTTTTCCGCATCGAGGAATTTCCATGCTCTTGGACGAGTCTGTGGTGGAAAACGACGTTGATCGGTTTGATTAGGAATCGATGACCTAGCAACAGTTGGATACCTTTTTATCGCGAAAATTGTCGCAATGATGCGCAACACGGTGGTCGTTAAGATGATTCCCGTTAGTCGTCGTAATGCACGCATCCATTAACAGAACGATGCATATAATCGATGCTCCATCGAGGCTCGTTCGTATCGATGCGATGGCCAAGAGACGGGAAGTCGATAGCGACGAGCTCGTGACACGCCAGGTAATTTAATCGTTTAAAAAGTTTCTCCTCGATCTCGAAGGAATTTCCTCGCGGCTTTGACGTAGCGCCGTCGAGACCGCCCGAGCCTGTCTTCTTAAATATTTGTCGATAAATCGGGAGAAAAGGCTGACAGAAAATTTTCTGCGTTCCTCGTTGTTTCGAAACAGCCCGATACTCGGTCGCGACAACCGAGTTTACCAGATATTTTCACGCAAAGATACAAGTTTTACGAACGAGTCGACGGATCGATCGTCGTAATTATTTGGTAGAAGCTTTGACAAACAAACGAGCGTTCGTTGGGAGAAAAGCGAAGGAAAAGCGAACAACGAGCAACGACCGCGGCAAGTAAGTAACCCGTAACTCGGGTGAGAGTGAAAAAGTTGGAGCGCCGTTAAAAATAACGTGGTCCTTCCTGGCCTGGGTGCCCGGCAAAACTATTGCCGCTCTTCATTCTGAGATTCCACGGAAACCGATTGGTCGACGACTAAATATACCAAGCCGCCGCGAGTATAAATATTTATAAAATAGCGCTGGCAGATGCTGGCTGGTTTTAGTTACGGCACTGGACTCGCTTTCCACGCGTCTCTCGTATAGTTATTACCACTGGCCGCCCTTATATTGGACATGTCGTGGATCACGACCCGCGTCGCCAATTTCTCATTCACGGGCGAACGCGTAAACTACACGGAAAACCTCTACGGTGTATAGAAAGTAAACTCGAAGTTTGAAATATGAAAAGGGGGCGGAGATCCGCTATTCAATTTCATCGTGGTCTTTTTATCGAAGCGGCAACTTTCCCAAAACAACTTGTCCACTCTTGGTCGACTTAGTCCCGTTCTCGTAGACTCGATGCAACCTGAACGTCTGGGATAACCAGGAGAACAGCTATCTGTTAGCGTTACCGTTGTCGCCAGTGCCGTTGCTTTTGGAGGCTGTTTTATCGTGGGTGTGTGTACTCATTAATAATTTATGTTGGAGTAACCGTTACGTGTACCGGACGTGCCGTGTTCCGTCCTGACTTTACCCACGCAAATGCCGGAGCATCGGTGTACACGAATTTCAGATGAGAATTTCAACCGGCAGCCCGTAATTTTTCTTATCCAGCAAACGGAGGTTATAGTCGACGGCAGACGTGGCTTCCAGCTGGGAAGCCACGAATTTGTTGCACGAATTTCCGAATAATTCAGAGACCGTTCTTTGTTCCAGTTTCTTAGTTCGTTTTACTTTCGGCTCGTTTTGCCTTTAGTTTTACTTCGTCGTGATCCAAGATGTTCGATGATAAGTTTCGAGGCTTAGGTTCGCGATGACGAAGCACAAGTACGAAACTTGTACAACACACTTACACCGCCTATTTCTTGCTAATTCTCTAATCAGCGTGACTAATCTCTCCAGTAGGTTCTAACTGGTTTCACTACGATCTTTTTCTTTCAACTAAATGCTAGCTATCTTTCATCAACGAGCATCGCTTCATCGAAGGTCCGATCAATTTTCGTCGTAGCATGACGAACGAAGTTTTTAGACGAACGTATAATGCATTCCTCTGTGGTGTACTTTCCTTTCCAAAAAAACGTCGGTTTTTCCAGATTCCGTCGTTGAATTCCGCGAACGTTTCCGCGCGATTTATTCGCACGCGGTTTCACCGGACTTCCCAAGGCCTATATTTCATTTTTAATATCGCGCGTATGGTTTGCGGCGTTAAATTTCAACACCGGCCGACCACCGAGTGGTGAAATCGCCCTTCGGATCAACCCGATTCCCGATCGCTTTATCCGCCAGTCGATTCGTTCCAGCTCATTATCGATCGATACTTTCATCGCAACTGCGTGCTTCTTGTATTTTTTCCGCTTCTCTACTTCGGCACAGAAGCGATCCATCCCGTAAAAGAATGAGTCAATAATTACATAGGCAATGTGCGTAGTCACCTGTCACGCAACACAACGTTAAATTTCGTGGGAACGATAATTCGTAGGCGTGAAACGGGATAATCGCGTGTAATTAAGCCGTTTGCTTCTTAGCACGCTTTCTTCGACCATCGGTTCGTCGTTTCGGACACTCGTCAACGAACATTTGCGTTTCTCGATGAAACGAGCCCACCCGTTTATTTGGTTTGCTCGCGAACGTTACACCAAGTACGTAACGGTGTGTGTACTTACACGACAACGTGTACGCGTTGTTCACGTATATGCGTGGAGAATGTAACAGCCAACGTTTGCCCGGTGCTTCGAATAACGAGCTGGCAGCTGGTGCTGCACGGAATCGATAAACACCGCGGCGAAAAGTCGCGATTGCTACGCGAAAACGCGGGCGTCTGCGATTAAGGTGTAGGTGCGATGTCGTGAAAATCAGTGAATGGCCTTCGGCAGTGGCAGCGTGCGATTATGACGTAACGATTCCCCGGCAAAACACGCTGCAACTCGCTTCTTCGTTTCCGCCTTTCAATCGAACCGCTCGCAATAATTGCCGCCAGGTAATTTTCAGCGCGTCGATTTCCCTCGATCCGTGCAAGGAACAATGCAATTAATGACGACGAACAACGAAGCTGGATAGCGCGACTTTGTTGTTCCGCGAAATGTGTCACCGAGATGGCGAAGGTGAAAGATTCAGCAACTATCCGAGTCCATTGGAACGCTGATTTTCTTAATTAAAATCTCGAGACTGCCAAAGGCGCGAGATCCTTTCATTTTCAAGCTAGAAGCGAAGTTTTATCTCGTGAGAAACGGTAAATTGCCGTTTGCTTCGACACAACCGGGCCGGATTCGAGTGTTTGCGACTTTCCCTGATCGTAAATCCGCGAGAATCTGCTGCGGCACGGCAATCGGATGAAATTAATGCTCGACAGAATAATTCCCGTGAATTTTTTTTCTCTTTATGCTCGCCGCCCGGCGAACTTCCAACGCGAGGATCCTTTTTGTTCGAACTTAATCCCAGCACCGACCGGAGAAGGGAAGTTTTCTTCCTCCGGCTGCAGCCACCCCCGGTTGCAGAGAGAACCTTCGGAGACTTTAAATTTCGACTTCGCCAGCGCCAACGACCGAGAGTCGAGCGTTCAAACTTTTCATCCCTGAACCATTACTGGATTTCGAGCACAGTTTAATCTCGTCGTTTACGTGGAATAATCGCGAGACGCCTCGAGGATGTGCATTAAAAGTCATACTTCCCCCCCCTGGAATTCCTCATCCTTGCCAGTCTCCCTCGAGTGCTTCGCCGTTTACGATCCTTCGGCTCTGTGCGTAATTTGGCCAAGGCGAGGCAAAACATAACAATTTCGATATTTCGATAACACGTACGATACGCGATCACCGACTACATGAAACGATTCAGCGATGCTAATTTTCCCCGTGAGAAAATATCCGACGAACATGGATGCTCGATAGGAACACTTACGAGTTACCGTGCGAATTTCTGAAGTTACATCTCGGCAGCGCACGCCTACCGCGCAAACGCAACTAGCAGCAGACAGAGGCGATTTTACGTGACACAGAACCGCTCGTGTGACCAACGAATTCGAAATTGGCGAAACCAAAGCCGAATCGCGGCTCGAAGCTTTCGTCGTCTTCGTTTGCTAGTTTCCCATGTTGACGTAATAAGAACACGGGTGAACGATCGGGGAACGTCGAACGAAAAAAAGAAAAAAAAGAAAAAGAAACACGTGATTCGAGTAATCTCGTTATTTTCAGTCGAACGGCATCGCAGCGAACCACGGACGAACGAAAGTTATTTCGCCGGTTACGACGTCCGTGAAAACCAGACTCGGTTAAATGGAAGCGTAATTGACTATGAAAAACAGCATCCATGGAAAATCGAGTGGATCTCTGCGGGGCTGGCTCGGTGTCGATTCGGTTTCGCCCGCTACGTCAAAGAATCGCGTTCCATTTTCTCGATCACCGGATCGCCCCTCCCTCGAGCTTTCGAATTCCAGCAAGGAAATGGCGCGATATTCGATTATCCGTGGAAAATTCGGCGTGATTGCAAGCTGACCGGAACAATGGCAATATTTATCGAGGCGCGCGATACGCTGCAACGTTTACAACGATAACAACGGTGCATTGTGTTATAATAATACATGCTGATGCATAGACGAGAGATAATGAAGGGCGAAAACAAAGACTCGTTCTACTTTTTCAGAGCGATCTGTTGGACGTTACGACCCGCATGCCGACGTTCGTTCTCGTCCAAAATTATCGACTCGTTCGACCAGCCGCAAAATTCTCATCCGCGAATTATCCGCAAAGGTGGCGCGTATTGATATGACTCCCCGATGCGACACTGGGCGCAATTAATCTAATGCACGAACGAATATCGGCGTTGCGCGTCAACGATACGAGTGACAATGACCGGTCCGCGGAACGGATAAGCCTGCAACTGTACCGTTTGTACTTCCGTACGACCGCACCCTGGCCGATCGCTTTGTGAAAGCTATCCATACGCATCCGTGATCAAGGTATCAGCGACGATTTTATCCGACGAAAATCTATGCCGAGGACACGTTGCTCGATTCCCACTCGCCACCCATTCGCCCACTCACCCAGTGGCGTGCACGGCTAAGCCACCCAGTGCTGCCAGTAGCCGGCCACCCTTCTCTGTTCAACGAGTTTAATCGCGTCCTCTGGCGCGCAGAATCGTATAATTTTCATGGAACAGCTTCCGCGTTATTTGAACTACTTCAAGCCGCGTCACTGGTTGGCCTTTGTTCACTCGATACGGAAAATTCGATACTTTTGGCGATTGGAATCGAACGTTGGGAAAATTGCTCGCTGCCTTTACCCTGTCACCGTGGCGCGGCTAAATTGCTCTTCGATTAATAAAATATATGTCGACGAGTATTCGAGTCGGTGAAAAATTGGAGTGGCCGCGGTGAATATGGGCCGTAATATGTACGGCGTTTGACGTTTGCTCTAAGCTTGGCGATTTCTAGATTTCGCCGCGGTCGAGCAAGGAATCGATTTGTTATTAATTTTAACCGATATTTTCGATAACAATAGGAACAACGAGGCTCGTGCCAATTCCCAACCGCGCTGTTTGATTTTTCTCGTTGTTGTTTTAATCAAACTCAAACGTCGCTTTTTATAATGGAAAACAATTTCTTTTGGGACACCCGGCCGACGCTTTTTTCGTTAAAATTGCACGTAACTGATCCAGTCGACGGCTATATGTAAATCGTTCTTGTTTCAACATTTCGACATCGTTCGCTCGCACACTTTTCCATCGTCCGGGTACACCATAATCTCGTCTATAATTTCTCGTTTAGATTCTGCGTAACGTCGTCAAAATCTCTTTCTTCGTCGATCTTTACAACTATAGATAGATATCTGTCAGCGAACGAGTAATAAATTCACGATTATGAACAGCGTTTCGTCGAAACGGGGGGGTAAAATGTGCGGCGGTACGTTGCACGACTCCGCTCTCCCCATGAAATTAATTTCTATTTTGCTGATTGCAGCGGCACTAAAATGAGCCAAATTTGCCAAGCGTAGCCTGCGGCTGCGTCACGGCCTGCCTACAGACGAGTGGCGAGTTTGATTTTTATCAAGTGTATCGAGTACAAACGGAGAGCCCGAGGCAGCGAGCCACTGATCGTCCCTGTGCGGCTAATGGTTCCGCGTGCGAGCCAAAAGAGGACTCGCGACAGGATGTGGCTGCAGCCAGCGAAAAATCGCTGGGACCAGAATGAAATTGCCGAGTGCAACCTGCTACGAAGCCACCGCGTCGCATGAAAATCGAACGTTGTTCGTTCTGCCAATGTCGCAGATGCGTGCACTGTACACCGGCCTCGTATATGTATCGTATATTATAGATATGTGCGTTGCGTGTATATGAACATTTGGTCCAGGCAACAAAAAGGCAAGTCAAAAAACTCTCGAAGCGGAACAGGCTTCTAGCTGGGTCTCTCTGTTTTTGTTTCCTCGTTGGCCCGGAAAATTCAACGTGACACACTGAAACTCAGCGAACGCTCGCATTCCAAATACCGATCCCTGCAATCGGAAATAATGGACTTGCAAGCCTTTTTTCCCCCCAAGGATACGCGTTGTCTCGTTGTCTAAAAATCCTTCGACGCTTCGAGGGGAAATATGGAACGAGGATGAGAGACTGGGCGATAAAGAAAACTTTAATATCCGTCAAAATGCAGCGCGATAACATCGCGACCGGCGAAACGTTCCGATCGAATCAGACGCGGTCCGTTCGAACTGAAAGATGCGCGATATCGTGAAGCGAGGTTTTTCCTCGCGACGAGACAGAGATTTATTTCAAACGGACGACCGTACGGAGAGATTCGTTGGAGAATCGCGGCGAAATGAGAAGAAGCAAGATCGAGAGAAACGCGTTCCGTCCTCGAAGAAGAGGTTCCTTTAACGCGTTTTCTCCGGCTCCCGTCAACTTTATCGCTTCGAAGAATCGTAGGACCGTGTACGAGGACTCGATGCAGTCAAGGGAACACCTACGCTGCTATCCAATCTCGCGTTAGTGGATTCGGCTTGTTTCGCGCTGCGATATGTTTCGAGAAGAAGGAACATCTGGCAAATAAAGCTGGTTGTTGCGCGATTGTATCGCCTGCGGACCATCCTCTAGAATAAAGTAGACCGTTTAAACGCTTCCATTCGATCTTCCCTCTTTGAGCTTTCCTCTTTCGTTTCCACTTTGTAGCGTGGTAGCAAACTGTCCTAACGGTTGTTGAAATTTCGCAACAACGTCGCACCGTCACGCCCGTAAGCCGTCGAAATGCGAGACGCCTCGACCAAGTTGCAAAGAGTTTTGACACCTCGCAACTTCGCCACGATATCGCGCAAAGTTACAAGATGCTCTGGGGCATAACGAAATCTCACAATTGTGTACCACGTACACACGACGCGGTATGTCTCGACGTTGCAAACTACCCTAGGACAGTGTTAATCGTACGTTGACATCTATTTTCCTCGATGTACAGTTTATAGCTTTTCGATGCGATTCCATTCGCGGCTTCTAATTTCATTGGGAAGCCGATAGTAGATGCGCGTAGATCGAAAATCGGTCGATTTCACGCGGCTTTTAAATCATTCGCAGCGTCGTATCCGCTCGGGAAATCAGCAGCCGCCGGTGCTGCTTGTTTCTGCCGGGATTTTACGTATGTCGTAGTCGCTATCGGCGCTCGCACATCTCGAAAATCCGAACACGCGCAGGGCGCAACGGCACGGCGTTAACGCGGATATTAATGTAACCGTGTTCGTGCTTGCACGCCACTCGCGTCCCTATATAATATTCGGGACTGACAGTAAGTGCTAACTCGTCGCCATTTCCTCGGCACCGGCCGTGCGGCGAACGACCACTATTCTCGAGCTACGAGTTGCAACTTTCTCTCTTGCTCGCTCACAGTCGGTTCCGTCGCGTTTTCATCCGCGCCACGTCGTGTTTCCGGTATCGCAAAAAGAGAAAGAGCTGTCGCGACACCACCCGAAACACCACCGCGTTCGCTCTCTGGCGACACTAATTCTGTAACGAAACTGTTTGCACCTCCCTGCGAGCTTCCTTCCATCGCTGCCGCCAGTTACAACCTTGTCTCCGCGTAAATTTAGTCGTTCGTTCGTTTTGATAGTTCGGAATTGCCCTCTTTCCGAGTCGAGACGTCGCTCAAGTTACCACCTTCCCTCGGCCATTCTTATTCAGAAAGCGAAAAATTTATGTGAAATGGGAACAAAATTTTGCTCTCGCGAGATTCATCTATTTTGCGTTTGTAAAAATCGTGGACGAGTGAAATAGGCGCGTTCGCGTACGTCGCGAGTTCGTTTCATACTCGAGTTGCCGTATTCTCAATTATGTGAATTTTTCGTTTGCTTGGAACTCTGTCGCGTTGGCTTCATTTCGGTCAATTTTACGGGTCTTTCAGCGCGACGCTCGGCTCGAATCAGCGCGTGCACCCGGTTTAGCTGCAAAATTGAAATTAACGGTGGAAAAAGCTCGCATGAAAATGCGCCTGAAAAACGAGCAGCAGTCCGGTTCGAGTTTCGAACAGTGGCTCAGGAAAACGTAATTACGAGACGCATAACTGCACGCCACGCGACTTTCTCTCTCTCTCTCTCTCTCTCTCTCTCTTGCAGTAATCAGCCTTGTTCTTTTAATCCATTGGTCAAAGATTCGCTTCATCAGTCTCGCGTACCGCTGATAAGCCTTTGTTCCTTGCTCGCTGTGTTTTTGTACCTCGTTTCCGAGTCATTCCGCCGAAACGAACTAACTTTTCGTCTAATTGAAAACTCTCGCATTGGTGCGACGAGGCCGTTGTTTAACAGTTTTCCGTTCGCTTTCTGTGAAAACGGCCCGCGTTCAAAAGCGGCCATTGCGAATTTATTTTGGCAATCGACGCAGCGTGCATAGCGCGATGGTATAAAACGATGTAAAACGACCACCCGCGAGATTGCGAATGTTGCGACACAGAGACACGCGGTACTGTGGAAAAACCACAGGACCACGTTAACCGTCGAATCTTTCGTTTCCTTATCTCCGCCGTTTTCCGTCATTTTTCGCGGCACACGACGAGTCTTCGCAAACGATCGCTCGTACAACGAGAACTTCACCGAGTCCTGCTCTTGCCGTGATTTCACGAGATTCTCGGCTCGTCGAGTTCTTAAATGTTTGCGATAACGACGACGGTTCGAGCGTGGCGCGAACGAGACGCTGCCACAACGAGAGAGGTCAAAACGATATCGAGGCGCGATTTTCGCAGCGTCGACAGAAGTCGTACACGATCGTTGAACATGAGCTGCTTCGTAGCACACGATGAAACGAGACTTCCCGATACACTTCCTTAAGGAGTTTCGATTCTCCAGTGGCTTAACTCGCCTCTGCTCGCACGTGCCATGCTTACGGAATTCCTTTCGCGATTTTCGCGTTTCTGCAAAAAAAAAAAAAGGAAAAAAAGACATTGCCTCTTTGCCAACGTATAAGTTCGTAACAAGTGACAAACGCGCCAGGTTTTAGCAGAGTAACCAACTCGCTCGCGTCTTGCGGCCGTCGTAAGCTGTTAACGGTGGAACGACGGTCAAAAGAACTAATTTCCAGCAGGCTGAATGCATCTTTGTTTGGCGCGCGCGCGCGCGGTAGTTATGTTTTTGTAAATGGATTCTCTCGGTCCGCGGAAAGAATCGCAACACGCGCGAATAAATTCTCGACTGGCGGCTGACGCGGCCCGGTAACGAGACACGTTACACAGCGAAAGCAAGTTAGCCTTTTGTGCTCCGCGATGAGATTCATAAAATCTCGTCGTCCCTTTCGTTTCGCTGGTTTGATTACCGTCGAGGGATGTGCTCGCGAACCTCCGCGCGACTACTTTATTTGCACGTTGTTCGCGCTGCTATCGCGATGAGAGCTGGGAAAAAAGGGCGCAGGCACGCGGTGGGAGCGGGCGCGAGTATAAATCCGGACAACGACGTGAAACGGGCATAAATCTCCGGTTCAGAACAAAGACTTTCGGAGGCAGTGTTTGCACAGAGTCCGTTAGGCAAACTCAATGGCCGAACGCGAACGACGGCCAACGGACATTCGCGCTTTTTGTTCGTCCGTCCGTCTTCTTTCTGCCCTTCGTTCCCTTTTTTCTTCGGCCACGTCGTCGTTGTCCTTTGCCTTTTCTCGCGCATCTATCTGGCTTCACGAGCGCGGATATTATTTCCTCTCGTCTCTCCCCCGTCCCTCTCTCTTTTGCGTTCGTTCGACGCGGTTAACAGCGCGAAACGACGATTTCCAACAAAGCGTCTCGCATCGACAAACCTACTACCAAGAGCTTCTCCCTTTTTCTCTATCCACCGTCCTTCTCCCTTCGATCGCCAGTCTTTCCAGCCCAGCCTCTGCGATTCTTTTTTTCTCGCACTCGTTTCGCGACACAACCGTGGACGCACACGTGACGCACGCGGTAAAATGGGGTAAGGCGGTCGATTTAAGAACCACCCGAGCCGCCACTTGCCCGACAATGGGCTGTTTAGTATCCCCCTTCGTTGCAATTCGTCCTCTGTTGTTTGGTCGCGCCCCTCCAAATTGAATTGTCGTTTCTTCGAACGGAGAAGAGCACTTCATCCAGCTTCCACGAGCAATTCCCGGTCGATGGAAAGCCTATGCGTGGCTCTGTCTCGTGGTACTCGCTCTCGCGCCGTTTTCCAGCCCCGCGTCACCTACTCGCATTCCCTTATTCGTTCCATTTGGTTGCCTCGCGCGGAGGGCGGATAAAGCGACCGCTCCTTCAATTTGCAAACGAGGGTGTATCTCGAGGCGTTGCGCGCACCTCCAAGCCCAACAGGGCTGTATTCGACGGTTAATTTAGGTGTTGTGTTTCCTCGGGGAGTCGTCTACCACTGTCGACTTGTCTTCTCTTCCCCTAGGTCATTCCCATCCATACGTCGTTGAAAAATATCATCCACGATGGGGTACTGAGGTCGACGAGACCCTTAGCGCGTCGTGCGATACTTTCCAGCTTAGCCGCTACGTTCTTCTGCTTTTCTATTTCCACGGCCGCCGTCTGTTCGATTTGACGAGACTCTTGGGCGGAATTTAACCCGGCTATCTCGTCATCGTCCCGGCAAAATCCTCGCCTTGTTTCGTTCCGCGATGGATAAGCAGCGCGGCGAAATGACGAAGCGTCTGAAGCACTTATCGAAATGACGACGCGCGGATCGATCTTCTCGACACGCGTAAACATCGTCGAGTATCTGCAGCGCGATCTTTACGTCGACTCGTGTCGCGTATTATTCCAGCTCACCCTGTTCGCCTCTTAAGTGGCGCGTCCACACCACGGAGCTCACCCTCCTAAGGACTCGTCTCGTCGATCAAATGGAGTTGCGTCGGAAATGTCACGCTCATAATGCCACTCGACTTTGATTCGATCTGAACGCCAACGAAAACCACTTATACCTACTTTCCCTTCGTTACGGCCAATCTTACGTCCCAGGAAACGTACTTTTCGTCCTGTGGCAAGGATACGGTGAACGACGAGGCAAGACGTTTGATAAAAAGAAGAACGTTATACGTTTACTCCGATCCTGCAGAAATTGTTATCATCCCAAGATATCCGCGACGCGGTAGATCGTGCATTTCCTGATTTCCCGACAAAGCTGTGTTTATACGTGAAACGAGAGTAGAAGATCCAGACGAAGCCACCGCAGGGAGTAAACGTTAAAAGGGAACACGAAGCCCGATGAATAGCTCGGAAGTGGTTGTTCTGAAACTCACGGCACCGCTCTAATTTCAGGTCGGGATGTTGGAAAGGAAGACGCGAGAAACGGTGCCCGCGACCGAACTCTCAGCTCGACAATCGTGTACCGAATGAGTGTCGTCGCGGTGCGTACGTCGCATTGTACGAGCTCATTGTAGGAGCGCATTGTGCGCGAGTTTCTGTTGAGTTCTCTAATGACTCGGGACTGTCTCGCGACAGCTTTGGGTCCCGCCACCAACGACGCACTCACCGACCGTGATCCACTACCTTCAGACTCTCGCTGGCTCTCTGTTCAACCCCTTCTATGTTTATGCGTCTGTCTTAATGCGGCCGCGTAATGGCGGAGTTATGTTTTCGGCGGCCACACGCGAGACACCCTGGCGCGCGCCTCGAGGGTGTAGCTCTCGCTACCAACGAGCCACGAAATTCTCTAGCCGCTATTGTTACTTCGGCGAAAATTATCTTCTCAGAATTCTGCTCCGGTCTAGTCGCGTTTTCCTCTTTGCACCGTCAGACGTTCGTTATCATTGCGGTCGCTCGCGTCTCGCTGTTCCGTGAGACAAACGCGAGCTCCGGCTCGTAAACGTTTGTCACGGAGCCGAAGCGAACGCGTGCTTGCGTCAGGTAGACGAATAGCCCAGCAAACTGCTTCTACGACCGCGTTACCTACATTCTTCCTCGACATAATTAACGGCATTCGAGTATTTTTAGTGGCAGACGAGTCTATCGCAAAATTTTAACGCCGGAAAGCGCATGTCCGTTTCTCAGGCTTTGTATTATTCTTTCGCGATTAGCTGTTCCCCGCGGACGTTCGTTTTCGTCGCGTTGTCCCGGTTACGGCCCGATAAACCAGAGTTTCCACCGAGTTTGAATTAAAACTGTAACTTTCCATTTAAATTGCGCACGCGGCCAATCGCGCCGCGCTGAATTCCACTTCGCCACGGCTAAATTTGAAGCCGCCCTTGTCCCCGCCGCGGGCAACCCGCGTTATTTTGTCCGCCGTCCTCGTCGCGGATTATCACCAGTAATAATAATCAATTTCAACAGCGAGGCCCTCTCGGTCGGTCGGTCGCTCGGCTTTATTTGCCGCTCGTTGTCGGTCTGGCGACGCCTACGATAGAAAACGAGAGCGTTGCTCCGTGGCAGCTCGCAAATCTTTCGTTTCCGGCTCAACGCGTATCCAGTTAAACGACACCATCGCGGCACCGCGGACACGGAACGCTAACTCGTTCTGAATTATGCCCTGCGTGTGACACCGAACTCCGCGTCGTTTCGTCGCTCGCCTACGATCTTCGCCAAGCTACGAATATAGACTACGGAGATGTCGTCGAACGATCAAAATTTAACTGTACCGAATATCGTGTAACAAGCATCACGCGTGCACGTGACAAATGAATACGACGCAGGTTGCTTATAGCTACAAGAATTGCGCGCGAAGTTTAGATTTTGTTAAAACCAGAAGCTGAGGATCAACAGAGATTAAGATCGATTACTCGTCAGAAGATACATCAAGAAGCTACTCGTAATATCGTAATTTGAAAAAAAAAAAAAAACAAATATTAAGAACGCCTCGGATTGGAATAGGGAAATGTCCACGGTGTACGTGTCCCGTTATCAATCACGAGACTCGTTAAACATTGATAATCCATGGCAGTATTTCCCGGCGACCTAGATAATCGACGTCGAGTGGATTAAATTCAGATTAAGATCACCGCTTCCCACGGCAGCAATTATAAGGGTACGTATTCCTTTCGGATTATTCTTTTGCCGGTGTACCGCGATGCTCATTGTCCCGAGCATTAAAGAGAGTCTGGAAGAAGGAAGTGGCGCGATTTCAAGTTGGTCCCAGTTCGCGGAGAATGGCTGGCAGCGCTTAGCAACCGAGTAATTATTTTATAAATATTCCGCTCGTTAAGGCGATATCGGCGAACCGATTTCCTTTTCCCTTAAATAACTTTCCCCCGTTTTCTTTCTTTCTCGTTTCATCCTCGCTTTCTCCTTCGTCGATGAATCGCAGAAAAGATTGGCAAATCTGAAAAAATTGTATTATCGCGGTACTTCTTGCAGAAGCTAACGAACGAGTCGTCGCGGACTTCCTTCGTTTTCCGAACAAAACATGTGGTAGTTTCGTACAATGCAATTTACTCGATCGACAGTCGGCACGTTCCATAGAACGACGAGGCATATTTTCATGCAACGTAACGGCGCGTATTTCCTTGGATGCACGAGGAGGAATTAGAGCGCAGGATAAAGGCGATTCGACCGTTCGAAAGTGGATTAGAGCAGCGAGTAACGCTGAAACCAGAAGAGTCGACGGATGCGGGCGTATTATCCATAAAACACGAGAGGTCCGTAACACGGTGGAGATGTCGTAACGATACTTTACGCCTTTCAGTTCCGTACGCGAAATTCCTCGTTCCTGGGAAGTTTCGAGTTGGCGAGCTGGAGATTTCAATATCCTGCCCTTTGATACCCTTAAAACTCGCCACGTTCGGTCTCCAGATATCTCCAGGTACGATCCAATTCCCCGAATAGAGGGGTTGAAACGAATAGAGGTAGATACACCGCCTTCCTCTTCCTCCTTTTTCTACCTATATACCCAGATACCTGGCGAGTGCCAGCTACCTTATCGTCCCAGATACAGCTTTTGCCTTACCTATGAAACACCTGAATCCGCAATCAGAGATTTAGCTCGCGGTAAGAGGCATCGGGCCAGCATCGAGGACGCGACCGAATTTATTTCAGATTTAAATACGGCCACGCAAAGTACGGCGTTATTATTAAACAGATGGAGGGTAACGTACCTCGTGCACCGCCACACGGAATTATGCAACCAGACTCAGAGGTTCGAAGGATATAGGAAGACGCGTTAACGGAAATTCCAAAGGGAATTGGGGAATCGTTTGCTCGCGGCAGAGAGATCTTTCGTGTAGGTTCGAATGGCTCGACTCGATGCCGCGATCTCTCCGAAGGATTTTAGATTTGGGTCAAACATTCTCCCGCCGATTCATTTTCCCTTTTTCGTTGATTCCATCGGCATCGATACCTTTACAACGAATGTATCACGAATGCATCGGCCCAAGTCCGGTTTTCGTCGGTCGGTTACGACGATACATCCATTCCGTCGTCGAATCAACCGAAAAGATGTACCTTTACTGTTCGAGGATCATCGAGAATTTCACATCAAAGTGTTCCAACATTGAAAGCTCCAGCCGTTTCCATCGTTTAACCTCGATCCACTTTCGCCCGATGAAACGGTCCGCGAGGAAACGGAAAATCAGTAGCGAGAATCGAATGGGAATCCAGTGGATACGGCGGCAATGGCAGCAACGAAGGGCGAGAGAGGGTGGTGGTAGTTGGCCAGGGTTACCGGACGAGCTAACTTCGCCGTCGTTCTTGGGGGGAAGGAGGATAGTGGCACCCTTTGTCGGCCGGCGGCACATTGTTTCCAGTGGCCATAAATTGTCTCGCGACTCTCTCCGCTAGGCTCGAGCTTCCTTCCTTCTCACTCTTCGCTTAGAGAGGCCAGCATCTCTTTCTCTCTGATTTTCTTTACCGTCGTCTAGCTCGATCTACGACGCCGGCCAGGAGGGTGAAACTCGCGTTGCAACCCTCTTTCCACTAAAAGCGGTCTCTCCGTTTTACCTTGACCGTACTTGTTTACGCGACAAAACGCGAACGTCGCCGAGTAAAAACTTTCTT
Organism: Bombus pyrosoma; assembly: GCF_014825855.1. NCBI lineage: Eukaryota > Metazoa > Arthropoda > Insecta > Hymenoptera > Apidae > Bombus > Bombus pyrosoma. Next base: position 5,737,590 of record NC_057774.1, read on the forward strand.
CGACGAAAACGCCCTCCGCTTTTAATCCGTTGCTCTTCCATTCCCCCGTCGCCGTTTCCTTCGAGTCTCTTTTTAACTCGTAACCTTCTCGATATCGGCCGCACTGTTTCCCGTATGCTCGTATCCTCGAGTTACGGCGTTCCATACACCGTCTAAATACTTCTACTACAAAACATCCCCCCATGGCAACATACATTGGCGCATGTTCGTATACATCGTCACGCCAGCCAAGGCTAACCTCGCGTTAGTCTCTCCGACGCCATTTCCTTCAGCTAGCGTCGTCCCTTAGGTGGCATCGCGGTTTCTGCCAACCTTCCATACACGGCTTTCTCCTCTTCGCCTGTTCGACGTAACGTCACTTCTTTTCACCCCCGGGGACCAACTTATCGACTTGGAAACAATATCTTTACCTACGGGAGATCTTCGTATCGCCACTATTTACGTTGCTTACCACCTAGAACGCGCCGTCGACGACGACTAGCTGCTTCTCTTTCTGTTCTCGCGCTCTGCGCTACGTCGACTCGTGTTCGTTCAAGTCACATTCGTACTATTTCACATCCAACTTTCTCTGTCCCTTATATCGTAAGGTAAACGTATTTAGTTGGATTATCCGATAAAATATCGAGTCACGGAAAGCGTGGAAGGGAAACGAAGCCATGAAGGATTGATAATTCATAGCTGTTCGCGAGCGAGGATCCTTATCTGGGATTTCCACGTTTTCAATAGCGAACAATACAGGCAGAAGGCTGTTTGCAGAGGCGCGTGCTTGTTGGGGACGGCGAATCGTGCGACTTAAATCCGGAAGGGTATTACGCGCGTGCTCTTCCCTTTCGTTCGCGTCCCACTCGACTTGCCACTCGAGGGAATCAGAGTCGCGAGATAACGCCTCCTCGTGCAGCTGTTGCCATAAGGGTTGCGTGAACGTCTCGGTCAAAGTTATCTCGCTATTAATTCGATCGGAGCCGCTATCTGCTGCTGTCTGCTCGCGTGGATCCCGATCATTTTTCAACCGGCGTTTCGTCGCTGAACGCTTCGATTCCGCTTGTAGAAATTGCTGGTCGGAAACGGTTTCGGAACGATCGCTCGACTGGCGACTGTCACCCTCGAAATTCGTTCGCTTCGATGCCAGGGAAATTTATCGAACTTTCGTCATTCGATTGGATGGCACGGTCGTTTCGTTTCTCCGCCGCGAATATAAGCTTCTCTTTTTTACGGTTAATCCCAGCCATATCGAACATTTTTGGCGTGCTTCTCCGTTAGAGAAAGGAAAAGACGAACGGGATGAAAAAGGGTGAATTCTTGTAGAAAACGAAAGACATTCTTTGCAGAAGAAATCGAAGTTGCATTCTCTGGTGCAGACAGACGCGCAAACTTTGGATTGGCCGTGATCCAGTCGCATGGTTTATTAGATCTCCCCGCGGGCCAGCCAATCGATGCATTTCGATATTGTAGCCGGAGATTTTATTTGTCTGCCTTTAGACGCTCATCCGTGTAACATCTTCCATCTTATCGAACCGGATTTGGCGGAAACAAGCTCCGACGTTCCACTGCACGATGGTCCAAGGAAAGCGTAGCGACTTTTCATTCTCGATAATCGCGAAAGTCGCGGAGAAAAATCGTAACGACGAATTCCCAGCTTCTGCTGCCTCTTCGGTCTCTTCACTCTTCCCGACTTTTTACCAAGATCACAACTATCCCCGATCGCTCTGTCTTCGTCACGCGAGCCCATCCCTTTGCTACGCTCCGCTTTCTCCTATAGCAACCCCTTCGCGTTCATTTCCTCACACGGGTGGCCGGATGCGGAACCACTCGGAAAGGCGATCCTAAATTTTCTGCCGGTCGGTGGGTTTCAAGGAGATGAAACCAAGCAGGACCCCGGCATAAGAGTCGAAGGACGACTCGGTGCGTAATCACAGACTCTGCCCTCGAAAGGGGTACACGAGCGTGAACGCATACAAAGAGGCAAGTCGACCGAACTTCCCGGACCGTGGGCTGTCTGCCTATGAGCCGTTACACGCTTATGGTCCCGCCGCGGATATGCAAAGTCGGGAAAGCCAAGCGGGGACGATCAAACGTGTGCGTGTAAATATTCATTTGGACGACAGAGAGAGAGAGGCGGAGAAAAAGAGAGAGAGAGAGAGAGGGCTGCGTGGTGAATACGCACGAGTTTAGCAGGGCAGAAGTTGGCCAAGGGAGGGTCGGCCGACGACCGAGGGCTTAGATTATACCGCGACAGAGTTTGGAACCGGCCGTATTGTCGGGGATCTCTGGGTACACAGAGATAATGTCGAAGCAACGAAGGGTTAGCGGTTGTCCTACATGGCGAACCGTGCGACGATGATCTCTAGCGACTCTCCGTGGAGGGTACACCGGTCGTCCTTCGATCCTTTCCCTGCCACGCAATCATCTTTCGACCCTCGGCGAGGATTTCACCCGCAACCCACTAATTGAAAGCTTCTACCACATCCGCGAAGAAAGAAAGAAGGACCGGTGTGTAGCTGAGTCTCGTTCGACCGACGTAATTGTTTCCCAGTAGCGAGGAAAGCGGCTTTTCCTTCTCGTCTGTTTTCCCCCGTTTCCTCTTTTCCTTCCTTCAACGACTTCTCAACAAAGACGTCAGCACGCCTCCGGTTGCAAAGCGAAAATCCGAGAGGGTGGCGAACGCCGGCAAAGCGTATCGGGAGCGTAAACTCTTCTTTAAATTTCCACTCTTTCTTGTATACTCTCTCCTTCCGCCGAGAGCGGCCAACCGCTTTGTTTCTCGCGGTACAAACGGTTCCGTTCAGAGAGCTGAAGAAATCGATATAACGACGCGTCCAGTGGGTCGTTGATTTTCCGCGTGAAAAAAAGAAAAAAAAGATAAGCGCGGAAAGGATAATCGAAGATTAACAGACAGCCCGAGATATCGTTTCCTCTTTTTTCTCTTTTCTGAATTCCACCGGATTTCTCCGCAAAGATTTTCGAAACTCGAGTTCGAAGCAAGTCGTCAACGGCGGAGAATAGACGGAATTTCATGGAGAATCCGAAGGAACGTTCTATCGGTCTTTGGGTGTTGAATGGAGAAAGAGAAGTTCTTCTATTCTTCGAACAGGTGACGTTACTTGCGCGAAAAATCCGCCGCGAAACTTTTTCCTCACCGCGGTGAAGGTACTTAAAGTCCCGTTAGATCGCGCGAGAACGACGTGGAAGTGAGTTTCAAGAAAGTTTTCTCGAATGACCTGCCACGTACACGATCTTTCTTGTGCACGCACGCGTGTGGCTATTGTACGCTGTGTTTGCCATTAGAAATGAAAGAGGGTAAAACGCGCCATAAATTTCCAGTCCGTTTCAACTTTAAGTCCTTGTCGAATAGGGGGGGAAATTTTATGCATTCCGCAGTCGAGTGCCTGTGCCACGTTCGCTGCAGGCAAAAGAAAATTCGCCGAGTCGAAGAAGAAGGCGAAACGTCACGTACCAAACCAGACGAAAAATCCCGAGGAAACTACTACTACCACTACTATTACTGAGCACCGAAAAACCGCACCGTATTTCTAATTTTGCCCTGTCTGAATTTCTAAATGGAACCGTGAAATACAACGTGGACAATGCTCGTATTCTCTCGCGCTTTCGTATCGCGGTTAAGCAGGAAGAGTCGCGCAGAGAGCAGCTTCGAAATTGGGAATCTGGAACGTGGTTGGTTAACTGACGTAGAATCGTGGAACGTTACAAAACCGCGCGACACTGTGCGAGTATGTACAAAGTATTGTTACACTATGAACAAATTGTAGCGGCCCATGACCGTAGAAAAAGTTTCAAGCTGAAACGAGAAGTTCAAAACTGAGATATCCATAATATTGTGCCTTGGAACACTAACGGTGTTTTGAGTTAAAAGGTCTAGAAGCAAAAAAACTTTGAGTAGGTTGTTATTGCTGTTTCTTGTAATCCTCAGCTGCGAGTGCAGCTGTGACTATGTACAAACTACTGCTACACGATGAACAAATTGTAGCGGCCCATGACCGTAGAAAAGGTTTCAAGTTGAAAGGGAAAATTCAAAACTGATCCATAATATTGTGCCTTGGAATACTAACGGTGTTTTGAGTTATAAAAACCAGAAGCAAAAGAACTTTGAATAGATTTTTGTTGTTGTTTCTTGTAATCTTCAGCTAGAGTTACACAAGAAGGTTAACTTTCTGTGGTAACATCCGTTGATGTAAATGTATGAACGCGCTCCCTATGAGATTATTATCCTTTCTTCGATTGGTATAGAAACATTGAGCGAGCAACGATCAAAACCGGCACACAATATCTCTGTATTTGTACTTACACTTATTTTAATACATCTGACAATTACAAATTGATCAACTCGTTACTTTATTAAATAAGCCTACACGTTACGATCGATTCAAAATCTTCGTGCTCGCGGAAACGCGTAAATGGTGATGGTCATGTGCGAGGGAAACGCGAGAAGAAGCGAAGAGCTGAAGGGACGGCCGTGCTACCTTCAAATGAAAACATCTCGCCCCCGTTTCATCGCGCTGCGCCGGGAGGAACGTGTCCCCGGGACACGGGATACTCGGGAAGGAAATTCCAGCGTCGACTCTCTTCTGTGTTGACGAGCACCGCGAATAGAAAGAGTGGAAGAGAACGAGGGCAAGAGACGTCCACGGGGCATGCAAGTTCGTGCAAAGTTGACTTAAAAAGTCAAAAGTAGAGAAGGGGAAAACGAAGCGAGCCAAGTGAACGAGGAAAAACGAGGAGCGGACGAGCGTACAGCCGCCGTCTCTATTGGAACAAACTCTTGTTATTCGAACAGAAACCGCTTCGAGCATGGTATATTCGATAAAATTCACGGCACTGTGCTTCGCTGTCGAAGCAATTACGCTCGCGCGTACTCTACGCGATCTTTCCCAAAGAAATCTCTTTTACTATTTCTCTATCCTCGTTGTTTCGAGTGTCCCCTCGATCGAACGGGAAACTTCAACGAGCATTTGTACGTAACGCGATTGTTATATTTTCTTCTCGTTTCTCTAGCAACAACGTTTCAACCGGCTGAGAAACTTGAGGCGACGTGGCGCGTCTACGCAGCTCGCAATTAAATCTCCACCGCGAACAATATCGCGCGAAGATAACGCCGTGACGTACGTCGCATGTTTTCGCCAAGTGTCGCGGCGCATTTACAACGCGTCGCGGTTACGAGCGATAAGCCGAGTTACGAGTTTCGAATGGATGGGCCCGTGTCTCTGCAGCCTCCGTTACCCACGATCTGCTAACCGAACCCGCGCTTATCAGCCAACTTGCGAATAATAAAGATACGCCGGTTCGCGCGGCGGTATCGCGTGTGTGCGTACCGCGTTCGTCGTGCTCTTGCCCCTGTTTGTCCTTGTTGAAAGCGATTACATCAAGGCTCTTAATTAATGCTCCTTTTACGAAACATTAACCACGTCTTTCAACGTTACACCGGTTCAAACCCCGTCACTCTCGAACGCTCCAAAGCTATCGAACGGAGGCGAAAGTGTGCCTGTCTAGGGATAAGATATCGCGATTCGAAAGATTCGAGGCGTAAACGCGTTCCCCTTTTCAACTACTCCCTCTGTTAAGGTTCGTGAAAACGGACCGTCTTTGGATATAGAATCCTTGTACTCGGCCTGCTCTCTGAGATCTCTTCGATATTGCAGAAACAAATTCCTCGATTTTGGTAGAAGGAGAGGAAAACGTATCCTGTTAGAGTATAGAAACGTTGGTGAAACTGATCAGGTGTCTTTCGTAATAAAGACAGACGCAGTCGGTGTTGAAAGAGGCTTGCAACGAGCGTGTTCGACTCTTGCATAATGCAGCGGCCTCGGTAATGCACATTTTAATTACGTTAGGTATGGAAGGTTGGGCCGTCAGCCGCTAGTATATAGAATGCGAACACTTCTGGTTTAACGGCTACGTATCCGCCCATTATCGGTCCAGCTACACGGAAAATCAAATTCGGATCCGCATTAGCCGGCTGACGAAGGTTGCGCGCGAAGAGAGACCTGACCTCGTATCCAACCCGGTCAATGTTCCATTGCACCCGGTTAGTTCCACTTTGTAATCGCGTAATCGAGTCAAGCACTGGGAAAAAGTCGCAACGTGGCGGTTCCAGCGGCGGGAAAGTCACACCGCCGGAAATTCTTAAAGGGGACAGAGCGGCCAAGCTTTCGTACACAGCCTCGAAATCATTTTGTCCAGAAATCTTCCGCCGCAATCCCGCTGTATTTTGTGCAAATTCCAGAATTCCCCAGCAAACACCAGGATTGGCGAAGTAATTAACCGCAGTTGAACGAAAAGTTTCGTCAAGTTCGGTAGAATGTAAAATCGATTCGCGCGTAAATGCCGCCGTTCCCAGGTAAACAGCGTCGGTTTACCCAATGCTAAGGCTGGCTTATAGCCGGCCGGATGAATAATTAAGCGATGGACCTCGTAATTCTTAACGCTAACCCTCGCAACCCTTTCTGTTCGTAGCTTTCGTGTGGCTCGCGGTAGCCGGAGTTTCGCCGCGGCGCACGATCAAATATTAAAATCTCGGCGGCGAAAGACCATGGCTTTTTACGACTTGGCCCGTGTCTAGACGCGAAAGGTTGTTTTCAGGAAGTCGACGTGGCCGATTCTCGCGTCTCCCTCTTTCCGTGGCGAACACACTTTAATTTCTATCCACCGATTTCACGATTGACATAAATTCCCGCTCCTCAGATAGATTTTCGCCCTTCCACGGAATCTCCCAGTGGGCGAGTTGTTCCGTGTTTAAATCGTTAAATTTCAACAGATAGAATCTCTTCAAAGCTGTGATCACGCTTGCCGTCGACCTCTCTCTCTCTCTCTCTCTCTCTCTCTGCCAGAAGCACGCAGACGAAACTATTTGGAAAGTTAGAAGAAACATGTGAAGCCAGATTATGGTCAGCTTAGCAAACTGTTTGATACGACGCTCTATCGCGCCTTAAAATAATTCCGATCCTCTTGCTGCATGTCCTTTTCTCCTTTTTCAATCCATCTTCGACGCGCGTTCTCTCTCGCCAAGCTGACTGCGAATGGTCGCGTTATGATAACGAAGCCACGCATCGAATCGTGAACGGAAGAGAGTACACGAGCCACGTGCACGCAACCATAACGGAGATTAGCCAAAGCGCGGAACGCGTTAACGCGGTGCACCTAAATCGAGGGTTTATCAAAATAATCATGCGTAGTGGTGAAATAATAACTGAACTGTGTTTCTTGCCACTGATCTGCAGAAATCTGAAATTCTCTTTAACATGCAAACTTACAGAAAATCTTTTACCGTGCCATGCATAGAAACTGGTCTATACAACTGAATCGACTATAACAAGCTTAATGTACATAAGTACACGAATAGTGCGTGACACGGGCACGTGACCATTAAGCAAGACGTTATCGTAATACCGCATTAGCGCATAATACCCAGTGCGGATATTATAATAAGCGGCCCTCAAGAATTCGCTCATTACACGTCCATAAATCTTCTGCCTTGTTTCGTTCGTTCAACAACCATTTCCTCGTATCCGTGTTACGTGCTGCGTTTTACCGGTTTAAACGCGTGGTAATACTCCAACTGTAGCGACATTTTCGTTAATCGCATTCGAGATACGAATTCGACTCGACATCCTGTCAATGACTCATCATTGGAAGTTGATCCTGGCTCTAAGCGGAGATGGTGAATTTAATGAACTGTAAGCCGTGCAAGGACTGTATATTTGAAGTTGCAGGAGTAGCCGGTTCCGCGTGTATCGAGCAAGTCCTACGGCAGAACCAGGCCGTTCATAGAGAGAAGTTAGCCCTCGTAATTCAGAGTTCACGAGGCATTAGCATTTAGTGGCAAACTGTGTACACTAAACACGGATATGGTTTCATCACCGACGCTGTCCGTGTTAGTATCAGTATTCCACGATTCATGAGATGAGCTATCGGAAGGTCGTTTATGGGCTGCCACAAGGAAGGCCGACCTTTGGTACGGCCGGTCTGCCTTGAGTAGCTGGATACAGCTGTTGTAGCGTCCTATCGGCGCATCAAATGCCGCGTTAGTTCTCTGAATTACTGTAACGGTAACTGGCTAACGCTCTCCCCGCTTTCTATCACCTATACGGTGTTCAATAACGAACACGTTCTCCTGACAGGCAGACATCCACGAGTGTTCTGTAGCTCTGGGCTTTGAAGCTTGACACGATTTCACCTTTACACGTTGCATGGTCTAAGAAACGAGAAACGCAAATTTAATATTCCAGCCAGGGCGTGAACTGTCCGATAAAGCGGCCGGAGCTGACAAGCCATTTCTTCGTTAACGTCCTTCGCGAAATTCTTGAAACAAGCGCGGACACCAAGTTCATCCCTTAAAACCAAATTAATCCGGATGGACAAGGATATTCGCTCGGGTCGCACAGCCTCGCAGATCCTCGCAATGGCAAACACACGGAGCCGCTATATCATCGGACGCGCGACACGTCAACACTTAGTCCCAAACTCTCGGTCTACGAAATGCGAGAACGTTTCCGGCGGATGACGTGTCTCGTTGCCGTGGAATATTGGACACGGAAGTGCAGCCAGCCGGTATTTCGCGAATTGCAAAGCCAACCTAGTCGGAAGTCAAGCTACAACTTACCCTTTCGCCACAATGCATTCTCTCGGAGCAGCTCGTAGCGTCGTTGCATTTTCGTCGGATTTTAGAATTCCCGTTTTCCTCGTTGCCATCCGCCGCTAATATCTCGAACATTGAAACGAATTTTCATCGAGTGGAAGCTGAGCGTTTCAAAATGCGCTACGTTTTCTTGGTCTATTCGGTGGAAACGAAGAATTACGTCGTCGTCGCGAAGAAGCCGAAGTTGCAACCCGTTCTAACTTACCGAAAGACGAGAGAACGTAGTCGAGATGCGTGCAACAGCGCCGTCGCTTGCTCCCGCCGATCTCTTTCCCTGTCCTACACGCTGCACCGTGATCCGGCGAGCGACAAAGCTCGCGTATCGCGTGATTCGAGGAACGAAGAGCGGTTCTCGGTCGTGAAACGTATGCCGCTACATGCGACGCTGAAGAATTCGCCGTCGAGAAGATTCCCAATTCTCTGGCGAATGCTTCCGGTTCGCGCAGAGAGGCAACCATGAAAATATTGCATGGCAACAAATAAGAACGTGCTTCTGACATTCGTAGAGTGTCCCGTGCTCGGTATCGAGCCTCCGTACATTTCCCTTGCAACGTCAAAGGCGACGAGTTTGACCTAGAAACAGAAGCTCCAGCTACTTGCCACTTAAAAAAAATTTGCCGAAATTGCTTCATCGACGACTCTCTCGACGGAACAATTGGCGAGTTTCCGCGCAAGTAACCTTTTGCCGGGTAATTGGATAAAAGTATCGTTCGACGTTCATCGGTTAGGAAACCGTACGCAAGATTTTACGAACGAACGATGCCCGATTGCGTGAGGAAACGGTTCGTTCTCAAACAGGAATACTCAATTAATCTAGCTACTCGAAACGAGACCGAAGGCCGACAAACTCTTTTCTCGAGCACAGAAACATTTTACGTGATACTAATTAGTTACGGGAAGTGGAAACCATTAAAGAGTATCGGTCGTGCCACTTGAAGAATTTCTTCGCTTAACGAAGCTTAATTAGTCACCTCATTATCCTGCCGCGCGTTCCACAGGCCTTAACTTCTTATAACGTTCTATTTTAAATTTATTTGCCGAACGGGAGAAGGCGCGACCAACCGTTCGGTTTCGGCCTGGGTGTTTTGGATCCGCCGCGACGTAACTTTCTACCGGGGACAAATTACCCGCCGAGCCTGTCGATCGTCGAGCAACCGAACATATTGCTTTCTAAATTTATCCGGTTGCGAGTGGATCTCTGTTAACGAGATCGCGTCGTAAGCCAAACATTCTTTTAACCGCCACTACATGCTGGGTAAACATTGTGTGGCATGGATCAAAGCGAGTCGGTCTATTATTTGCCGGATCGGTAAACTAACGCGACGTGGCGAAGGGTGCCATGTAGCCATCGATCATACTCGTAATCTCGTAGATGTAAGCGATCAGATGGTACGAACGTTTTAATTAAACTCAGCAAGTTGTCCGTCGAAGACAAATATAGGTGGCCCTGCGTTAATCGAGAACGTATCTCCATCATTCTCCCCCAAAACCATACGATAGTTTATCGGTTAAGCGTTTTTTCTCTGGCGTTTTAATCTTACGGAAAGCATCGGGATCGGCCTGGCAAGTCGAAATAGTCGATAAGGGGCGAAACGTTATCATCGATCGAATCTGTTAATCAAGATAATTGTCCGATAACCTACGCGAGGTTTTAGGCAATCTTTCGGCGCTGCACTTAGGAATAATTGCATTGTTGTATGTCGCGCCTCGTGGATAGGAGCCATGTTGGTTTTAGTGTCGATGCTGATGACGCTGGCCAAAGGGAGAAGGGGAGCCAGCAACCGGGCAGGGTTTCGAACGGCTGGCTGATCTGATTATGTTAATGCATAGCGGACTCTCGATTGATAATTGCATCGGGGATCGCGGATGCGGAGAGCTCGAATGCCATTCAGCCTACACTTCTCGTTCCCGGGAGTGATTATCTATGCTAAACGCTTGGCTCGTTAATCGTCATACGCTCGAAAGGACGGTCATGTGCGTGTGCTGCGTGGCTCTTTTTTTCGCTCGCAAACGTTCGATTCATCGGGGTGCCTGTCACAGCGGACAATCAGAGAGATCCCGCCTTTCGTTCCAATTTGTCGGCAGCCGGCGGCCCAGCTTTCGGACAAATAATCTGTCAGCACTTTGCGCACATGTCATAACCGATAGAGATCAGAACTCTAACGCGTGAGAAGTTACTGTCCTATTACTTACACCTTGTCGTTTGATCGTGCCTCAACGTCTCGCGCAACACCTGTCGTTCCAATTTGTCTAACGACGATCCGAGGGTGCAGTTTGATCCATGTTGATCCAACGCGCGTTTAACGAAGTTTTACGCGGTGGAATTTTTGCGGACAGAGGAAAGCGCAAATTCGGTGAACCCGAGCGAAGCAAAGTTGAACTTTTGTTCCCGTTTCAATGACAGTCGGCCATCCGCGACGTAATTGTGGTCAGGATTTCGGTGACGAATCGCGCGTTACGAACAAAAATGGCCGTGAACCGGACCGTGCTGTTAACGGGGAAAGAATTAAAAATAACGGTGACCTGGTTGGCTCGTGCGCTACCGGGACACACGCGAACGCCGCGTCTGTGCACGCGTGCCAATAAACGGCAGCTTTATTGTTCTGGAAATTAGGGGAATCACGAGTAATGCGGTCTTTTAATCGCACGCTGCATTGCGGAAAGTGCGCACCGGACTTTATCGTCGTTTTTACTACTCGCGCGACACCGGCCGCGAACTATAATTTAAATTTCAATCGGACTTCAGCGTCCGCAGAGCGGCGCGAATTACGAGACGCTTCGTAAAACAGGCAGTGGGACGGCGAAATATACCGATGTCGCCGTTAGTGGCGCCATAAACGCGGAAACTGCGCACTATCCCGTCCGAAAATTATAGTAATTGTCGCTAATTTGACTGTTTAATTAGTCAGCAACGCGACAGAAGTATGCGCCGGAATTTGTCAGGGTCTACACGCGTCCGGCCGTGATACGCTCGCGATCGTTCCTGGATGACGTGTACGCGCATCACCTCATCGTCCCCGCGATTATTTAAAATTCCAACGAAACTGCGATTGCTGCGCCGGTCATGCTTTAATCCGCGAAGCTTCCGCGTCGGGTCCATCCGCTGCGCGAGTTTGGAATTCCCGCGCAACCGATGATATTTCCGGTGCAACGGCTTAACTGCCGGAAGCCCGTCCGAACGAAACGTTTCTTCGAGCGCGTTTTCGACCAGAATCCAGGCCTTTTATCTTGCATTCACGGAAAAAAGAAAACTGTACATCGGTGAATGACGTCAGAGCGGACGTTGAAACGGACAGAGAAAATAGTATCGGAGCGACGCACCATATTACGTACCGCAGAGGCCATTTTTTCGCAGGGTGCAACTTGGTTACCTCGGTTGCATTAATTTACCCTTTGTACACAATTCTCTTTTCCTTTCTTCTTTTTAGCACGCTCGATCGGTCAATTTCGAATGCAAAAAACGCTGGTGAATCGAAGCAATCACTGGCCGACAATGTTTGCGCAGTTAGGCTGACTATGCGCATTGTTTTTGCGCTCTTTGTCTCGCTTGCTTTTCCCGTTCTTCTTTTTTATCTTTCCACGTACAGGCGAACGCGCGTTCGCGTGCACAAACCCCCCGCACACGGTCACTCTTTTTCTCTTTGTATCGTTCTAGTTTGGCCGGCCACCGTTTATTCTACTGTTACGGGCTGTTTAGCCGAATCAATCTCGCGGCAGCACGTGGCTCCACCGACGCCTCTCACCCCCCATCCCGACCCCCTGCTTCGGTCTCTGGCCGGGGGAGGAAATAATTAAAAGTTAGTGTTTACCAAACGAAAGCAATCGGTTGCCCATCAACGGTAACAACTGGATTCAATTATAAAACTAAACGCGCCACCGCTGCCGCTAGCATCGCCGCATGCTCCACCCCCGTCTGCTGACCGAATCGAAGGAAACTGAACGACGCGACGAATCGACGGATATTTCCATTACTGCAGGAGGTAAGTCGAGGGAAACCTGTTAGACTTTCGCGAGAAGACGCAATGGATTTCTGATCCATCGCCCAACCCTCTCCCTGCTCGTCCCATCGAACCTCTTTAATTGGAAATCCACGTGACAATGGCACGCCTTCGTCTTCGTCCACCTCCGTCTCTCGTCTTCATCCCCTTTGACTCTTCTTCCTTCGTTTTCTCATCCTTCTCGCGTATTCTTTCTGTGCGACTTCTTACTCTGATACTACTACCACCACCACCACCACCGCTTCCTTCATCTCCTCCTCCTCTTCATCCGTCACTTCTTTCTCTTCTTCCGCTCGGTCGAGAACGAGAACTCGACTTTTCTCTCGAGAGAGCAAAGTCCAAATCCGAGAATCTTCAACGACTGCGATCTCCGACGGCCATTTAGTCCGTCTCGACTCAATCTCTGGCCGTCGAAGATTACTGGAAAATTTCTCGTTTCGTTCTATCCGCGCGGCGTTAGGTAAACCCCTCCATGACGGCGTTGCTTTTCTTCCAAGGGTGAAAGTGTTAAGACGAGAACGAGGAAGAAAAGGAAGTCACATCGGGGAGACTTAATCTCCGTTCGATCGGGTAGATCTCTAATCTGCTTTCGAACAGTGATTCACGACTTGGAAAGGGCGTCGGCTAACTTAAACAAATTAATTGGAATGCCGCAATCGGCTTTTTCTTCTCTATAATCTCTCTTCTTGTCTTTTCTCTATCGAGCACTCGATGGCTTTTTGTCGTCGACCCGGGAACAAATATCATAGAAATCATCGGTTTTTCTCTGCTTGGTGGAATAACGCGTCCAAGTGGTTGGTGTGCTGAGGTCATCAGCGTAGATCGTTAATCTTGCTATGGAAAAGATTGCGACGATGCTGGTGGAGAGAAACGAGATTGGACTGCTCGTCAATAGACTGCGTGTCAACGATCCAACCGCGTTCTCCCAAAAATCTTGCGGGTCTGAATTAGGGTCGAGAGCGAAGGATCAAAGGACACGTCCAATTATTGGCTGTCGCAAACCTCGAGAGAGTAATGGCGTGAAAAGTGCGTAAATCTATCCCTTGTTCGAAATCTTTTCCTTCCTGATTGTTCGTCGGTATACAAACACGAAATCCAGACAGGAAAAGCGAAACTTTTGTCGTTTCCTTTTTTTTTTTTTTTGGCTGTAACGTACGTCCGAGAGAAAAACCGTTGATTAACCAAGAGAAAATTGAAATTGCGATGTTTCGATTTGTTTTCTCTCCACCTGTCGTGCCCGCATCACGCGAGTTTCGGGTTTTTACGATTCTCGTCTCTCGGTAAAGTTTGTTCAACTTTTTCACCGATGTAAACGGCACAGAGCGTTGGAAAATGCAAGAAAATAAAAGCGAAGAGAAATAAAGGAGAGCGAAAAGGAAGAAAATTTTTCCGAGAAAAAGACCGCAACGAAACTAGAACGTGGATACGTAATATTCCGGGATCGCGAAATAGAATGAAACGGAATAAAAATAAACGGCGACGGGGATTACAACGGAACGATACGCGGAGCCGATATTATGCGGTATTTAAAACTCGATTATTGAAACGCTCGCAGGCCGAAACAGCAAATCCATTTACCCGATTCCATCGGACACAATGTTTTTCGTACACACGGTCAAACAAATCGTTAGTTATAATTCGAACGGTTACGCCGCCGCGTGGTTTACATACCGATCGCAAACAGAATTCCGATTTGTAATGTTGGAACCGGATCGAACGATCGTCGGGTGCATCAAACGAACGTTTAGACTGTTGGAAAATCGCGTCGTGATGCGTTCTAACGAATGAAAACAGGTAACGCGGTTATTGTAACCAGGCTTCGGGCGAAAATATCAAACGGGCGTCGCTAACGGAACGGCGCAAATTTTCCATCTTTAAAGGGAATCTGTCCAATGCTTTGCGTACATACATACGCACGCTCGCTCGCACGCGTCCTGGTTTGTCAGATTCGAAGATAATTATAACAATGGTGGAATTCCCATTTCTACACCAATTCGTGGCTGTGAATGACAAATTACTTATTACCATCGCTTCCGTGTTTCCCCGTGATCATCGGCAACGACTAAATTGCGACCCAAATTCTCCGGCCGACTAATTGAAACGGCTTCCTTTGAAATTTACCGTCGAATTTCCTTTGCAGAATTTGCCCCGACTCACCTCCTGCTCCCGATAATATGACACGGACAAGGTAAACGTGAGCACAGCTCGATGCACGATCGGTAGCACATGCCACGCGACAAAGAACCGATAGTCGATCACAGCGTGTCGATAATGGACCGTGTATTTGTGTGCTCGGTAGAGCGAGAAAAGCGTGGGCGGCGAGGAGAATCGGGCCGGTTAAACCAAACAGCAGAGAAAGAAAAGGAAAAAGAAGGGAAGACGAATGAAGTACATTTCTAGTGGAATGTACTGTTTACGTACATCGTAACACGCTTTCGTGTTACCGACTTTGTACTTCGCCTCCCTCTTGCTACGCTCGAAATTCGGAATTTCACACTTCCGAGTATATTATTGTCTTTATTTATCGATATACGGCTGGGGTCTATTAATGTGCGTAACCTAACGCCTGCGAGGTTAGACAGCATATGCTTCTTACGATTGCAGTTATATTCAATTGAACAAAAAATCCAGAAAATACTTGGAGAAAGCGAAACTCTTGGAAATTGGGTATTTACCTTCCTAGAGATATTTGTCTTCCTAAAGCAAATGGCTTGGGATTTATCGATAATTTTCTGCCGGGTACGGGAGAAAGAATGGCACCGCGAGAACCAGTTTCGGGTCGAAACGTGGCCACGTGACGTCGTTATAAAAGTACGGGCCTTCAGGATGGAACAAAGATTTTCCTGGCACGTGTACTTCATGAAGAAGATCCTATCGCGTATTATACAAGAAATTGAGGCCTCGTGGTAAAGAACGGCCGTTGAGAGCTGCAGGTTCACGTGGCCCCGGCGACGAAATAACGAAAACGATCGATCAAGCACAGCTTCTCCGGTACGCTGGCTCTTTCGCAACTTCATGCGAAATATCGCAAAGTTGCAAAGACTGGCTATTACATTTGGCTTGATAAAAGTTTAAGAAAAAGGGAGTATCCTTTATATTTTCCCGATGGTATCGATGGCCGGCCCGATACCTCTGGGAGCAGTCGATACACAAAACGCTGCAAGTATTTTCACAGCTTCGCGATGTCGGACGTAGTATAGCTTTATTAAAGTAAGAATAAAAAGAGATCGTATCGCGTTCCCTGTTTCGTTTTCTTTCTCCTTTGGCCGCTTCTTTCATAAAGTCACGAAAGAAACTTTTCCAATCTCAACGTTACAAATACCAGGTTAAGCTACAATTGCTCTTCCTCTTTACGCAGACGGAATTGCCCGGGAAAAGGAAGTGCAACTAGATTTTTTAGTCCCTTGTACATTATCTCTTGTACGTACATTCCTTCTTGCATTCTCTTCTTGATACCTCTTTCAAAATTTTTCTTCTTTTTAAATGGAACGAACCGAATTCTAGGTTAGATTATTTAGAAAACGAAAATCCATTGTCTGGAAATCGGGATCGTTTTCACGTGCCACCTAAACAAAGCGAGATTTCATTCGAAAAGGATCAGAAGCGGGGGAAAAAGAACGATAAAGAGCAGCCTGGTGATCGATGGCCGTCGATTCAAGAATGCGTAGCATCCATAGCCGTTTCTTTTGAGGTGGCTCATTTCCTTCGCGAATTCTCTGTCGTTTTCTGCTCCGGCGAGTGGGCCGGGCTTGGGAATGTCGCTTAATTTTAGCGCCGCTAGAGAGAACGAATGGCGGTCTGTGATCTCTGCGGGACATATATTTTCAAGTCGACGGAACGCGTCGAGTGTGCGCCACTGAACCGCAACGCCACGCGTCTCCGATGTTATCGGTCTGGCCGCCGACTGGATATCATCGGAAAACTATAAAATTTACCTAGCACCGCTCAATTTTCCGTAGAATCCGCGAAACCACCGCGTAATTTATGCCATATGATTTATAACGTCTAGTTTACGAGTCAGTCCCGCCATTCTCGCGCTACCTCAAATCCTTTCAAACGACGGCTCGGAATGGAATCACGTGCGTTTGGCACGCCAAGAACGCTTAGACAAATATTCCACATAAAGCGGTATATGACACACGTTTTAGAACGTAAATGCTCGTTACCGCGATACGATGAATTGCCGGAGAATTGCGCCAAAAACAAACTTACCTCCGACGAGATCCTTTTCAACGAGATGTTCAAAGAATAAGTTTATTCGGTTAACGAAGTGTTTACGCAGCGTTCCACGTTGAATCGAGTTGTTAAGAAGGTCTTTGATTCGACGGCAACGTAGTCGGAAACGCAATTGTTATCCGGTTAGGTGGTAAACGGCGGAACAAGTTGAAGTAGCACGGCGTAAAGGGCGTCTCTGGTTGAGCGGGCTGAGAGAGACGCGACGAGAGTGTCGTTCGAGGCGGGCCGAAAAATTTGAATGCTCGTCGCAACAGCTGCACCGACGAGCGTCTGAAGGTGAGACAGAATGCCGAAAATGTTGGCCGCGTTAACGAGCACCCAGGGAGACGTCGACGACAAAACAATTCCGCGGGGAATGCGCCAGCCCTAACTTTATTTATCGGCCGGCCGAACGTAGCCGACGAGGATCTTGCGAGGCGTGTCCCGCGGACCGCGTATCAATCTCTCCGCCGCTGTCTTTGATCTGCTAAAATAGCCTGAGCCGTTGGCAGAGGTTTAACGCGCGGCGAGCACGGGGTCGACGGGGATTCAGCCGATTAAACCCGGCCACCACGAGAAACAGAAAAAAATACCTGAGACTCGCAAGCACCGTACGTTGAGAATACGAGCGAAGTGAGACGAAGAGGACTCCATTACAAAATTTAGAAGATCGTCTGCTCGAATGTTTATTAAGAGACAGAGTGTCGCAAGTCTGCTGTATAATCGACGACTATTGCTACCGAGGTAAGAATAATAAAAAAGAAGAATAAATAAGAAAAATCTGCGGTATAAATTATCGAGAAATAATTTTCCTCGTTTACCGATACACGGAGGATGGTTTATTTCGCGTGGTCGATCGAACAGCCTCTGATACCCTCGTAAGCCGCGAGCCAAAAGAATGAATCAGTCTATGACGAGGACAAAACCAAGAGGGGCGAAGAGGGCGCGGCCAAGGAAGAATAAGAAGAAAGGATCGAGCGTGTTCTCGGTAACCGGCTTAGGTCGATGCAATTTTCGCAAGGATCCATTAAGGAGCTGGCTGCAATTAGTGGGTGCCTTAACAAGGCCATTGTCGCCCAAACCCTTCGCTGTCTTCCGCCAGGATTCCCTCTCGGCCCTTCTATTCGGGGACCACGCGATTTTACTTGCGGATTTAATTTGCCTTTTTCGTAGACACCCCCACCCGAACGAAACGTCCGTCAAAGGGGTGGCTGTGGACGAGCTTTCAGCCGGGATCCAATGGGTAGGGTGGGTAGGGTTATCGGTCGAGCTATATCGAGTTTCATTAAGCGCATTGTGCGCCTGCTGGGGGTGGCTCGTCACACAGGGGTTGGAGGTGAATGTCGAAAAGGAACGGCGGGGGAAAAGGGCGTGGAAGGGTTGTCACGCCAACCAAATGACCTCTGCTGGGGGGGCCGAGGGGTGGAAAGACCCGATGCTCGTGGCAAGCGGTAATTTTCTCTGTTTACCCCATTGTTAACGTACCGTGGCCAGCCGTGTGCGACGGTGGCGCGATGTTGAATTAAAGGTATACCTGTGCAACGGTTGGGCCTGCATTTGCATGCGTTTACTCTAGCACCCTGCGTAAAGTGATCGTGCTAAGTCGATCGTGCAAATTCGAATTTATTAAATCGTCGTCTTTATATCGCAACGAATCTGTGTATATTCGAAAATGTTGTACCTATCTTCGTCGAATTTAAAATACAAGCAAATGGTGGTAACGAAGTAGAAATACGGAGTTGACGGTGAAGAGCGAATAGAAACGAGCAGAATATCGTAACGTGGCGATTCAGTTGACGAATCAGAGGCACGATCGTCGGAGCTGACGAACAAAGGGAACAAGCAGCGCGTGGCGATAGAGGTTTTTCAGAGATTTCAGAACGTTTGTATAAAGCAAAGCAGATGAATCGCGGAGCGCATCGTGGGAAGAAATCTCGGTAATGGGCAAGGAGAGTGAAGTACCTGCTGCGTTACTCTCAATGATGATGGATCTACTTATATCGTGCACCGCGTCCCAGAGTGGATCTCTGCTCCGTGTTAATGGGTGGTGCGCCGTGAATGCAACGTTCCTTCAGTCGTCGTGCGCTTAGCGAACGCGTATCGCTCTAATTGTGAACGATAGTGTACCGTCGTTTGCATCGCTCTGCTTGTCTACTTTGATAAATACCCCGGCAGATTCGCTGTATTAAATCGCGGAGCCACGATAACGATAATCGATATCAGCTTAGCACCGCTATTGCTAGATAAATAACGTAAGCGTTCCTCTTAATTAATTCTTAGCCATCTCGAACGCGGGACAAACATGCGATCGACCATTCCATTAACGAATAACCAGTGCACCTGGCGCGAATCACGCTAATAGGGAACGACGCCGCTAACAGAAAAACCCTCTGACGCGATTAAAATAAACTCCACCTAATTGTGACAGGTGTTCGTTAAACTGACGTCAAGTTCCGAGAGATTAAACATCATCGCGGCTGAATTAACAAGCGGCCTGACGCGATAAAAATGAATAACAACGGCCGCGAAACTGTACGAACGAGCGACATTCGCTGGTATACGCCGCGCTGGTTGATTGTATCAATTAGAACTCGCCCTGAGCTTCTTTATACAATTAATCTTAACGCAAAGTTACTACCGCAAAACGAGCAGCACGTAATTGTCCGAATGACGAGTGAACAGCTCGAGAGACAATTATACGGGCTCACTGGTGCCGCACCTGAAAATGTTGCTTTTTCCACGAATTAAACGCGACCGAGTCGAGATAAAGAACGACGCACGGCATGTATGCCATAAAGAGAGCGAGGAAATGCGGAACAGATTTTACGACTGTGCTCTATTATCCAGCTAGATAGAAGGTGAACGACACACCCACGCCGAGCACATTCCTCGGCGAGCTCAATTAAAATCGCGCTTGCTTTTCTCCCACAATGTAAAATCCAATTTTATTTCGCGATACAACAATTTCCACCGTAAATCCTTCTCCTTTCTGCTAAATGGACTTCTTGCGCGACAACCCTACGATTCGTTCGAATATATTTGCAAATGACCGGATAGCTGGGAAAAAGAGCCGACGACACGCACGTTTAGCTATCATGGAAGAACGCACCGCCATGCTGAGTCAGGATGTCTCTCGTGGCGATGGGAGCTGACCGCGGCTGGCGGCGTTAATGGATTTGACAAGATTGAATTATAGGCCGCTTCGTCGCCGGCAATACGCTCGAAAAGGGACCAGGCATCGGTTCGCACATATCGGCGGCCCATTCGAAAGTAATGGACCGATCCTGGAGGGGAAGATTCGGCGGACACGCGACCGCTGTCGATAATTGCTCGGTGTCGAAAATTCCACGTCGATATTTCGATGAAACGCGGAAAAGCGCTGGAACCCGAGGGGGGACTGTAATGTAACCAAGCACTTTATTGCCAGAGATTTCCTCCGTTCGAAAGGGATCGACTTTACGCGATCGCGATTCCCATCTCACTGGAATTTTTCAAGTTTCTCGGGTTGTCGAACCGAAATTTACGGAGTTGAAGCATCGCTTGAGAATACGTTTAGATATAAATCAAGTGATTCTCGACGCGCTATATTAGCTTGCTGCTTAATGGAGAAGAAATTATTTCTTAGGAGCATCTGGATCAAGATGAAACGCACCCAAGGAAATTAGAAGCTTTCTCGGTAATTAGGAAGGCCGCGTGCAATTTCTCAGAGAGACAGCAGGTAAAGGCACTTGCTTAAGAGAATGAGGGCCGAAGCACGACATTCAGTAGCAGTATTTCAGTTACTTTCATTAGAGTCTCGCCTCCGCGAAAGGCGTTGGGAGATCGGCCAGAAGGGAGGCACTCTGACCTCAATTGGCCTCAAACAATTTGCCTGTTGAATTAGTCTTGCCAGAGTTCTACTTGGTAAGGCCTCGATACCATATACGTGCATTTCGGCTGCATCCAGACCTCGCCGACGTAATTTTCCTATTGCATTAAATTCTCGAGTAACTCGTGTCGCCGTCGTCGCTGAATCGCCACACAGGTTGAACGAACGAAAATTATCGGCGCGTTGCATCTTAAACGAGGAAGTTAGCGTATCACGGCAGCCGACTTCCTCGCAATTCCCCGACAGAAAAGGAAAAACATCGTAGCAAATAAGATGATACTAGAAGCGTAATTGAATCGTCGTTGAAGACGCATCACGACAATGCCACCGGTGGAGATTGGCACCGTTAGCGCTGTATCGCTCCGCGGCATGCGGGTAGAAGCTTATTATTGTTTGATTAACAACCCCAGGAGTTTGTGATATTTCATAAGCAAGCAAAGGGTTGCGCAACGAGATTGGATGGCAAATGTACACACGTACATATACAGCCGCCAGCCTAAGCGCAACGCTAGACGTTTGCGAATTTCCATCCCTATTTCTCTCTTAACGTACGAGTACGCAAACGTAACGCATACCATCCCACCAAAGGTACACAGACTTCCGTCCTATTTTTGCCTGTATCATTGGCAATTTCCCGCGATTTACCACGTCCCTCTTTTCCCAACATTAATTTCGATCAAATTCGAACGAAACGAGGTTACGTTTCGACTATGGATTATAAACTTCGTTGCTGGAGTATAAATTTTCCTGTTGACTTCCTGCTCGCTACTTTTTTTCCTGAATACGCTTCGTGTAACGTATTAATCGATTTTTGTACGCCAACTAGTCGCAGTATAAACAAACGGTCAATGTTGTAACTAATTGTAAGTAGAAAATGTAAACGAATAAACATGAAAATGTCAATAAACAACTTCGAAAGGTAAACAAACAAAGCTTAGAATGGCAATTCTCGACTGTTGTCAAACCAATTCTACAATGTAAACAAACGGACAAACTCAAAATATGAGCAATCGAATTAAGATATGTGTAAATGAATCTTTCGAATTCGTAGTTGCAGTACACGAAATACGTAACGTCGGTCAGTATGTTACATGTCTGTGCATACAGCAGTGTAAAAGACTAAATGTAAAATCGTATGATAACGGCGGTTGCACGATGTGTATTAAATAAAATCTTTGAATCCCGTGCGAAAATTGAAACTAGAAACCGTGGAGTGGAAACCATAGCGTTGCCACTGCTTTAGGCGTTTTCCTTTTCAACGACTGTAAAGTTAAGCGAGATGTTACCGAGGTCTGGCGCTGGATTTCGCTGGTTGTTACTAGCTTCGCTCGAAAAGACCTCGTTTCCTAGCTACTTCGCTCTCGAACGTTTCTATATTCCTAGGAAAGTTGCGCCATACTTGAGCTCGCAAAAATCCTGCCAGTACACAGCTACCACGGCTGTTTCTTCGTGTTCCATCCGGCTTCAATACCATTTTCGAGAGTCCTCCACGATTTCTTTCCCTTCCTGGTCCGTTTCCATATCTAGGGCACTCCGTCGTGAATCGCGACAGTGCATCGACCTCGCAACATCAAACCCGTCACGAGGCTCGATCTCCCGTGTTTCTCTTCGGTCGAGCACGCAGACTCTTGAATCTTGGACATTAACGCTTGGCAATTTTGTCTCGCCACTTGACTACTTTTACGCGACGCTTAAAGAGTTTACACGCCGGTGTAACCTTAAAAGCCCTCAGTGTAAATCTTCACGTTCGCATTCCCGCGATACTGAATAATCCGTAAACGTCAGACCGTGACATTCTTACGGTTGCTTTCAATTTTGAACGCTCGTGTTCCAATACCCGTGGAGTTAACGTTGAGATAGGTACGAATAGATAATTGATAAAAGCTCCTCTAATCGCGTTGACGTTGCACGGTTTGTCGCAATAATTCACTTGCCAGAGGGGTTTGTAAATCACGGAGTACATTCGCGGAATGATACGGTTGAAGAAACCGAGTTCACAGATTTAGGGGAAGCACAGGTATTGTTAACCAACCGGTGGATACATTAATTCTACCTTCTTTCCCTTCAAACGAAACCATTGGTCCCTTTAGGGGAGTATGTTGACACGAATTAAATACCAGTGAGTGACCCGCGACACGGCCGTTTTCTCCACTTTGTGCCACGATCTGGACGCTTGGGAGCAGCGAATCGTTATTTTGCCAGTTTAACGAAATAATTATAAAAGCCTTTGAGGATGCTCACCGGCTACGAACACATAAAACCGTTGATAGACCTATACTCGAAAGTGATAAAATGCGATTCACTTGCATTTCTACAGCTTCGTTCTCATCCAGAAACCTTTAGATCGCACCAACGATAACAAGTTGTATACTTTCTGATTTTGTGACTGCAATAGAAATCAGGAATGAACGTCTCGTCATAAATGTATCGCGTATACGAGAAACAAAAATAGTTTTGACACATCGTTAACCGTTGACTGAGCACGCACGCCATGTAAAAGCTCATACGTATTGCGACTTATAAGAAGCAGATTGGCAACGAGCCAGAAACTATCCGGTCGATGGTTGCTTTCAAATTTATGTTTCTGTAATATCCGACATACTTTGGCTCTTACCCTGCGTTCGAATGGTCTTTTTGTTCGTTCGCAGACCACCCCAGGTAAATTGACGTTTCGCGAAAGAAAGTTGCACGACAAAGAACGACCGTGTTTCGTGGAACACGGATCGCGTTTACATTGTCGATGAAACAGCTATCGAGAATTTCCACTTAATCCTTTTACGCCACGTCGACGTCCGCCATCAATAAAATTACGAAGATTTTTCATAATATTCGACAGTGAAAAGTATAAACACCTGGCAAGTTTCTCCCTATCGACAAACGGAAATCTGAGAAATGGAGTTACACCGTTTCTCGATCTCGAGTCGTTAAATATCATTGGAAAAGTAGGTCGTGTCGCGAGAATAAGAAGAATCGTTTGCTTCTTAGAAAATAGAATTTCTGTGGAAAAGCCATATCGGTTCTCGAGAGGCAAAAGGTATATCGAATTCGCAGCGATAACGAGTCGTCGATAAAATAAATTTGACGTTACAATTTATCGATACGTTCTCGTCCTTTCGTCATTCCTTCCTCCTCTCTCGTTTCTTAACACAGGCTGAATACAGTCGACGCGAAATCCTTCACGGTGCCGCGAACTTCGGCAAAGAAGTACGCGGCTACATGCACACGATCGACTTCCTCATAATATTATAGAATCTCGAGGGCAGGTAACGAACCAAGTACTTGTCCCATAAGTAAATCAGTGTAACAAGCCGGTCTATCCACCGTTCGAGCGGAAGCTCGCAACGCTTCGAGCCGGAACGAAGAAACCTCGAACTTCTTTCATCACGCCTCAGCGAGTTCCTGCAATTCGATTTAAGGGTCGATCCCGTTTGAACCACGGCTCCGACGACAAACGAAATCTGGGCCGATGACGAATTTAGAATTTCAAGTGCCACACTGACTCTACAATCTGAATACTTATGACACCGCAGAGATTTTATAAGGTATTACGACCACGGTAAATAATGCTCTCTCGCTGTCGAATCAAGCTCTTGAAATGAAAAGCTGTACCATTTACGATCGACATCTGTGTCACCTCAAAAGGAAGCTAGAAATTCTAAACTAGAAACGATTCAAGATTAATCGCGAGATTAATCACATAGCCTCATGTAGCCTTTTGAAAAGTTTGCCAGGGCTGCAGGACGAGCTCGATAACCTTCGGAGTGATAAGAATAGAGCCACAGAGAAAATCGAAGGAAAGACGAAGGCGAGGTTGAAATAAAATGTGAGGCCATAACTATCCGGCTCCGTATATCTTTCGGCAACGTTATCTATCCCGGTGGTTAAGCCAGACGCAGACATAACGCCCTTCCTTGGTCGTTGGTCGGCTTAATCCGCAAATCCCAGGGACATGTCCCGATCCATTGGCCCGGATATCCTAGAACGGCGGTAAGTAAAGATCCGAACCCTTTCCCTCTTCCCTGTTGATATAACCTTGACTCGTCGCCTGGCGCCAGACTGCGAAAATAAGGTGATCGAGATCGGTGCGCCTTCGCTTGTAACCAAAGGACCATTTAAATCTATCGAGTTGAGTAATTTACGAAGACATCGCTTTGATCCAATTTCAAGGGGTGCATCCCGCGTGGATCTTTACCCTTTTAGCGCCACCGTTTAAGCGTTTGCGTCAAATTTATCAAAGGTTATTCGCCTGGTAGGAGCAGCACGAATGCTCTGTACGCTCGGGATCTATTTCGCGATCTAATTTAAGTCACCCCGTTGACTTCGCGTTACTTACGACCGTTAATAATTGCCGTTACAACGTCCAGAATAGATCATCACCGTTTTGTGAGGTAAAAGAATGCGACGCGACAACGCAACGAAATTTTCTGCCAAATCAGCGCTACATTTGATAGCGCTTGGTAGCGAAAAATATTTCAAGTTATATTTATTGAGATATGTGTAATTTTGTGTGCTACACTAGATCAGCCGCGTAATAATGACACGCATATGTGAGTATGAGTGTGTTGGAGTATGTGCGTGCACAGCGTCTCGTAAAACAGATGAATACAACTGTTCCGTTGGTAGTGTGGTATAGAAGATGGCGAGGCAAAGAGAATGTCGAGACGCGTGCAAACGTGTATCGACGAAGATCTTGTAAATCACATATTAAATAAGTCTGAAACTATTTTGATATCAATTGTAAGTGTAATCTAAGTATTCCTATACATTTATTTCGGCGATTAAGATCCACAATTCTCAACAATATTTGATACGAATTATCTGTTTCGTTCGGCGCTGCTTTGCGAGTCACTTGTACCTCTGAAGAGTACACCTATGTACGTAAACGTCGGGAAACTCGATTTGAAATGTAATTTCAATGACGGGGAACGCTTCCTCTTAAACGTCAGGAATACCTTATCAAGCAGGAGAACTGCTCCGACGAAACGACGGTTCTACAGTATATTCGACCTAATAACTTTCGATTGCGAATGCAAAAGACCTATAAGCACTCGTGGCATGTACTTACCGTAACCGAGCAAGTTTACCGCATGTGCGAAGTTTCTCGATCGATATTATCAGGAAACTTGTCGATGAAATTAATTGATGCTAATACCGTAAAGAGAGCCACGTCATGGTTATTAGCTGGAGAAGTCGCCCTAATGGCATACTTTGAAGCACTTGAACCGCCAGTCGCCGCGAGTAAGATATATTTTAGTCTCATTCCTCATTCCCTGTGCGTCGCATTCCGGCGAGCTAAGTACCCGGACAAAATCTAGCGAACGTTAGATCTAAGCCTGTCGTTAAGAAATCCCGATTTTCAACCCTCTACGATCGTTCTACCTACGTACCTACCAACCAGCTAACGGTTTTTCGTAAATGATCGGAGGAAGGAAAGAAAAGAAAATATTCACGAAAGAAACGAAATTCGAATCAGGTGATTAAGTGGCAGTTTAGACCGCTTTTACCGAACGATGTCATTTCTTTGCAACACCCGAGCTAATCTGCATAATAATATCGGCGGCGATTAAAAACGTCTACGTGTATCCGCAGGGGCTGTAAATTAATATTCCAGTGAACTTGAGCAAGTGGCTGGAAATACTCTCTCGGACGCAGCAAGAAACTCGCTAAGTCCCGAGGGTTTCATTAAGATATTTCGACCGAGCAAACGAGCCTTGCTTATTAGAGTTTTCGGCATTAATTAGTATACGACAGAGACGAACTTTGAGCGCCATTTGTTTCGCGTAACAGCCCCTCGTTACTTTTCGCTTCGAGTCGTGCAAACGCGTGTCATTATCCGCCATTACCAACGACTTTCTTCCCGACGTTAAAAAGCATACTTAACGAGCGTGACTTAACACCGTCGCCTTTCCTATACGATGCCCCTGTACACAGACGGAAATATTATCAGAGCAACGTTGAGTTTTGTTAAAACGAAAGCCTTCGGAAATCCTTGGAGTTTCTTCGAGCCAGAGCCGAGTTTAGTCAGTCGGCGAATCGATGGCTTTAATTAAGGAAACGTCTTACAACGGAATGGCTAGGTGTGGCTAGGTTAATACCCTAATGTATACGCCACCTACATATGCCTGTATTCATATTCGTACATGCACGCGACACGAGATTACACTCACAAAGGACGCCGCAGAACCGACGCATTTCGAGCTGTTCGCAATGCTCCTTACAGCAATCGACTTAGCAGGAATAGTGCTTTCCATCGTGGCATACTCCGCCGATTCGCGCTATCTACAACGGTAACCTCCTACAATCTCAATCGCGATGTAATCCTCCGAGCGTGAACGCGAAGCGGTAAGAAAAGGGAAATTCGGCAACGGAAAGGAAAAAAGAGAATAAACGGAGTTTTGTGAAATGAATTGCTTATCGACCAACACCTCGCGGTGGCCTATAAAAGTCAGCCAGGTCCTATCTACCCACCGTACAATCTCCCGTTGCCTGCAGGCTCTTACATCGGTTTTCGATCGTAAAACTATTCCGCGCTAGATTTCCTGATTTTATTTACGCTCCGTAAATTGAATCGTCCTTTTTTTTTTAGCAGGGACAAAGGATCGTGTAAATTCGTTTACATACGTACAGGTGAATCGCTGTGTATTTAGATCGATGGAAACACGACCATTCGCTGGCTGTCTAGCGACAGCAAGGTACGATTTTATCGAGTCTATCTACGTAGGAACATCGCCTTCAGTGACGTTATTCGACACTCAAATTCAGGTTTCCACGGAATCGAGTCCGAGAGCGATTTAATCGACATCGACGGCAGGCAGCCGATCAGGACGAAGCCAAGCAGCGAAATTGGCCTGCATCGGGGGCGATCAACAACAGTGCGTGAACGACGTTGTACACGCATTTGACACGCACACCAAGGGGTCCCGTGACGTGTCGTACCGCCTTGTTTCCCACGAGTCTGTCGGAGGAACGGGGGCAGCGTTTGAGGAAGGACGGAGAGATCCTGAGAGAAACACATCGAAAGAGAGAGAGAGAGAGAGAGAGAGAGTAATCCGCTTAGCTCGTCCGCACGCATGCTATGCAACGTCTCTCTTACATTAGAGAGAAGCACCACGAGAGTGCATGTAACATGACCGGAGATATCGAGGATGGAAATAGAGAAGTCCAGTGCGGCGGAAAATCGTGGAACATCGTGATTTGCACGCGTGTCATACGCCTCTCAGAGACGATGATTCATCCAGAATACAGAGCAAGCTAATTTCTAGAGATTACGACGCTTGGAACGATCTCGTCTGTGGATAATTACGATAATTGCTCTTAAAGGTGCGGTTTCTCTCTTTGCTGATTTTCAATCGGTGCGATGTAGCTACATATACGTACGTACATGCACAGTGTGTATCAAAGGAGGAGAAATGGTTACATTGGCTTCGTTCCAGTTGTCGCAATTTTGTATCGTACGCTGTCGGACTAGTTGCGAATTTTTTTTTTTTTTTTTTTTACCGTGTATTTAAGTCAAGGGAATGATGGCCAAAGGGTTTTCGAGGGGCCGCGTTATTAGTGGACTCAATATCCTGAATCCAGTCCGATACCTTCGGGGTATTCCACGCAGTTTGACGCCGGATATGAACGACCGATGTCACGTCACTGACAACGATAGATACGTTACAGGCCGTATTTCGACTATTTTGATATCTGTCAGTCGGCACGCCGGAGATCTGACACCTGTCGAAATTAATCGAGCATAGCGAACACGATCGATGAGAAATTTCTTCGAGTAGAAACGATTTCCAAAACGTGGTACACCGTGTGTTTTAACATTCAGCCTTGGCATACCAATTTTCCGATCGAATTTATGTATCCGTATCTCGGGAGGAAAGAAATATGATAGCATAACACCGGGTGAAGGTACACAAAGAAGCAAAATATCGAGCGAGCTACATCATACGCTATCAGTGATAGGTTAAGACTCACGTTCGGACCACATTGTTCAGGTGTTTGCTTCTGATAAGCTGGGTTATATGTTTGCAAATATGTATAAGCAAGAAGAACAATTTGTAATGAATCAAAGACAATTTCATCGTTTCTGTATTCAAATAACTCTACAACGTTGTTTCTAAATACATATCTCTCGGATTTGTCGCCATTGTCGTGGCGCTAGGTGCATTAAATCGTATTGTTCTTTTGTGCTATGTATATTTGACGTACAATACACAATCGCATCGTATAATACCGTATATAATTATTCCGTACTCATCTCAATAAAACAGACGTCTGGAAATCACGATGCATTACAGTATTACACGATACCACGAGCAATTACAAAGTGATCATCAAACACTGTATTATATTGTACGTAACTGTGCATCTACATGGCAGTACGCATGCGACGCACCTGCGATCCGTAGGAGAGAGTTGGTAGCAACGCGAGAACGCAGGAACTCGTGTTTTCCGTTCCGTCCATGTTGTATCCAACTGCTCACAAAGGTTACGATGAATCGTAAATACATTTATGCCGCTGCGTGCTCACACAACCGTTCAACCACGTTCGTTTATATACACGCACACTATCTAATGTTGCACAGTTCGGCTCCACGGGACACGGTATTCTAAACATACGGATCGCGTAAACATACTTCGACGTCTCAATTAAACTTAAGCTTCGCTACACGAGCGCGCGTCAATCGTGCACGATTTCGCTCGAAACCGTGGTGGAAGTAAGAGTCGCGAAAGTCGACTCGAAGCCCTTCGAGTTGTAATTCACGCCATCTCTCGACCTCAAAAATAACGATTCGTCGTTTAGTTCGATAATAGTTTCGCGCTTTCTACCAGCGTAGTCGCGTAATTAATTTAACAGATGGGAAATAAGTATGTGCGGTATATAAATAAGAGTGACCGCGACAAACGAGACGGATGGAGAGCATTCCATGGACGGCGTAGTGGTGTGGGGAATGAATAAACATCAACATTTCGGTGAGTTTTGTGATTTTATTGTTCGCAGCTTTTGTGCCACCATGATGCATATGGCGTCATGTTCGTTTCCGAACGTAGCTACTTTTATCTCACGATTCAATTCTATATCTGACCTATAAACCTATAATTAGACTTCGTGTGCACAATTGCACGTTAAAATAAACATGACTTTTTATCGTACATAATTGTACGTTTCTCATTTAGTTGTTTACCTTCCCTGGAAAATGGCTCTCTGGAAACAGTTCGATATTTATCCGTTTTCATTAAGTTGTATTAATTAATTTCCATCTGCAAGAGGAACGGGAGTAAAGGGAAGTGGCTGAAGAGAGAGAGATGGAGTTGATATCAAAGTTCAGGATTGCTATATTCTACTTCCCTTGTACCCAATGCGAAATCTATTTCGCTATAATTATGCAATACTACGATAGCGTATATATGTCGTTTAATTTCTCGTAAGAAACAGTCTTGGGTTTGACTCTCGAGCAAAGAATTAACATGAAAAATACAAATTACGTGTATATGTATATGTACATATACGTAACACCGACTGTGTATCCGATAAAAGTAATGGCGGTATTCCATTGAGC
Source organism: Bombus pyrosoma (assembly GCF_014825855.1). Classification (NCBI taxonomy): domain Eukaryota; kingdom Metazoa; phylum Arthropoda; class Insecta; order Hymenoptera; family Apidae; genus Bombus; species Bombus pyrosoma. The sequence goes on from NC_057774.1 coordinate 5,767,875, forward strand.
GTAATTCCGACGGTAAATACTAGGTGGGAAGTCAACGATTGCGTGATAGTCGTGATATCTGCCACTAGACTTTCATCCTCTGTTCGATGTACACGAAAACGAGCGCGGGTAATGGATCCATTCGTGGCATGTAATTCGAGTGTTTCGCATTATCCACTGCAAACTCGTGTTCGTGTACATCAGCACGAACTGCATTCGGTGCAATGGGCCGCAACGTGCAACACAGCCTGCGCCAATGCATTGATCTTGAATCGGTAAACTGACTGGAACTGGTCATGAATTCCCATGATTCCGCGTCGATACGTTTTATCGTACGTAGAAATTGTTTTCGCTAGCTAACGACCGTCCGTCATGAAATTTCTGTGCTCGTAAGAAAAGCCATAGGGTGAATACCGAAGGGGGCTGATTTGCATGAAAATGTTCCGTTCATGATAGCTCTATGACCCGTATGTAGAACGTATAAATGCGAAATTACGACCAACTATATTTTATGACCCAAAAAAAAAAAAAAAAAATTCCATAAAACTCGCTCACGTTTCTGTTATTGGATTATTTGATTTTTTAATTTGCAACGAACCACTGTATGAAATTTGTTCACGATATTTCAAAAAAATATCGATGGTCGATCTTAAAAACGTATAAAATTTCCATACGTTCTGATTGCATTCACATCGTGCAAATGAAGTTTATAATCGTAGTATAATTCGAAGTATATTTTTTTAAAACGGTAATTTCCCAACGTTCGATTCGATGTTTAGAAATTACATAGATATCTAAGGGATGGTAGCAATTACTCTGCGCAACTGTAATATGCCTTGTATGTATGTAATTGCTCCGGGAAGCTAGAAAGTGAATATGTCCGTGGACGTGTAACATTTAGAGATTACCTGGGTGGCCTTAATAATTGGCTAAAGGCATCTTATAACGCTATATGTTACGTATAATCGCTAAAACATTATTACTGGAAAGTGCTTAAAATATCAATTTTCCTTAACCTTCTCGTATCGAAGATTGATTAAATGTAAAAATTACACTTGCGTATAATGTATGCAAAGGTTAATGAAACATAATGAAACTCAAATTTAATTCCGTTTGAGATCTAACATGAAAAACCTAACGATAAAGTGTTTTTGATTAGAAAAGGCGGAAGAACTTGGTGAAATCGAAGGGCATTAAAGTCAGACTAAAGCGAAGCGTGGAAAATTAATCCCTTGCGCAATTGCGCCGTAAAATGGGTGGAGATTGCGTTTGTCTGTCGTAAGGGGAAGGTGCAAATCCGCGTGGGAGATGCTCGCAGGTTCGGAATCGCGCAACCGTGCTTTCGCTCACGCACGCGAACATAACGCACCCCTGGTCTCGCGCCGTCGTGGAATTTGCATATTTATGACTGTTTATAATGTATAATTGACGGGAATCCGCATACCATCGGGCTGAAGCTACTGGGCTGAAGGCTACACTGCCTTCTGCGAGCCGCCAAATCAGATTACCGGCTTTGCATTTTGGCTCGACCTCGGTCACCATCACCACCGACCGCGACCTTTCCCCGTCTCTCACTTCCTCTTTCTCTTGCTCTCCCTTTCATCCAAAACTCGGTCTCGCGACTAACGCATTTTTCCCCTGAATATTCTTCGGTCCCTGTTTGCCAATTGGCGCGAGGGCCAAACCACCGCTGATTTCTTTTTTTCTTTTTGCAACTTGGTCGCCGGTTGAGGGTGCAATTAAAACCGGCGCGGCGCGGCGCGTGCACGGAAGTGGTTAAGGTCTTGACAGAGCCAGGTCGCTTTTTCACCTGTCAAGTGCCTCATGGACAGACGTGAATTTTACAGCCGCGCAATTATGCAAGAAGAGGAACCGCGCGATGCCCAGCTGCCACTCGCGACTCGTCAACGCGCGCGAGCACAGCCTTCACGCTCTTAAACGTGATTATCGGGACGATGAATTATTCAGGAAGCTGTCGTATAATTGTTTGTTCTACCTCGTCGAGGCAAAAGACTCGTCGAAATCTTGGACGTTGCATCGTGTTAATTTATTTTCGACCTCGTGTTTCGTGAATGAAGATGTGGCTCTTTGTTGTTGCGCTGGTCAATCTTGATAATGTCCGTCCAATCCGGAGGTGGACGCACCTTCGTACTGTCCTCCAATCAGCTTATCCGGATAAAGCGTCGCGACAAGCGGCTCCGACAAATTCACGCGTGACGTTAGATCACCGTCCGACATCTCTTCTAACACAATTGCTCTTACCATTTCACGGTTTCCTGCGTTGCGGTTTAACTCTGGATTCTCTTTGACGTTTCTCGAGCGTTGCATTCTCCGTATTAGATCCTCGCGTGCCAGCAAAAAGCTTAATCCATCTGCAAAGGAATCTTTGTTTTTGCAACTTCGTTTTCAGCTCCATTCGCAGCGCTCGAGAATCCGGATAAAGCTGGTATCGTTCTTCGCGTGGAGCTCGCGAACCAAGCTTTAAAATACACGCGATTTCGCCATTGCTGACGCGAATTTCGCGAGTAGGAATCAAAGTTCCTCGTCTTATTTCACACTTACCAAGCGAACTACAGTACAAAAGTACTACGTCTCCTTTCGCTCGAGGCGCACAACGTTCTTGATAAAAGGTCGCAGCCAGCTAATTTTCTCGTTAACGAGAACGACTGTTTCGTACGCGTGACGAACGAGCTTACGCGCCGTTCTCTTTGCAATTTCTGCACTACGACCGCTGTAAAGTAGCTTACATCGTGTCCGCGCTCGAAAACTTTAGCTACGTAACCTCTGACATCACCTACTTTGCTAAAGCCTTTTCTGGCCAACCAATTTCTGCTACCTCATCCTCTACCGCGTTTCGCGGTCTCTTCCATTGCGCCACAGTTTGCCGGCAACCTGAAAAATTTGTGCACTCGTATCTGTAGCGCTTGTTCTGGCTTTTACAGCTAAAAGTGTTTACTTTTAGGCGAATATGTTTCCAGCGATACTTTCAAGTTTTCGCAACTACCTATCAAACACGGTGCCTAGATTTTGAATAATTTATCGTTGCAAATTTGGTGTTTGAAATTTTGTCTACCGAGGCTGAGATTTTCTTCGCGTGAAAATCCATCGCTCTGTGGGAATAAAATAAACGCTACGAGACTGAGATTGGTAGAACTACAACGGGTGCAAAATTGATAATTCAAATGCGTCAAGATGAAGAACGCGTTGTTGCCGAGTATTTCGTGCGATTCTCTCTATTCAAAGGTAGTAAAACGGATAATAAAATACAGAATGGCCAGAGGTAGTCGATGGTATAACAAATTTTCATGGCTAATGCCAGCACGTGCCCAAGAGTGTGTTAAAAGTGAGAGGTGTAAATTTCTACATCGAGAAACACGCATAAATGTAGAAGCATACAAAGAGGGGCGAATGAAATGGACGTGTACGTTATGCCGAGAACAAAACTTTTGACGGTCGAAATCGTTTAACAAACATTTCGCGATAATGGAATTTCATAGCCGATTCATCGTCAGTGCGTTGCAGCGGTGAATTTTTTTGTACTTTTGTTTCAATGAAAATTAATGGATAACGCGTACGATTCGACGATCCTGAAAATGAGCATAAATTTCACGACATTATACACGTAGCAACCGCCGCACGTTCCGCGGATGCAATTCACCGCATAGAATCGCGGCGTAAGCTTGTGCAATCGGAAAAAGCGTGCGTTAAAGAGGAAACGCGTGCGGAATGGCAACGAAAAAGGGGAAACATGCGAATTGAATAGCTGGCCGAAGCCATGCGTGATATAACGTGGCGACGAGGTCCGAACGGGACACGACAAATGGCTCGCCATTTGCGAAATAACGCATCGATAAACCTGCTGGCAAAACGAACGTCAGAATCGTTTCCTCTAGCCGTTTCAGCCTCGCCTCGGCTTCGAATTCGCCGTCGATTCATTTGAATAGGAGGGTGTGGTCACATCTTTCGAACAAGAAAATGCTCGGCATTTCGTATTCATCCATAAAGACCATGACTTCCCAATGAGAAGCGCTCTTTCCGGAAACGCTCTTGAACTTTCATCGATCGTCGACCCCTCGCCATTATGTGAACGATTTCCTCGAGTTTTGCTTTCTGCCAATAACTCCAATGGACCACCGAAAATTTCCCCAACCTTTTCCGGTGACATAGTCCGAGCCCACGTCGAGAAAATCCTTGCTTCTTCGCCCTTCTTCGCCCTTCTTTGTCCTTCTTCGCCATCTCCTCCCTCGCGGAAACGTTGAAATGTCAGAAAAATTTTCCAGCATAGCCCTCTTTGTTCCGAGAGGTCTTTGTCCAGCCAATGGAAATATTGGCCGCCAACCAAATTGCGTGGCTCTTCGTGTCGCATTCGGCAGAACGAAGGGAAGGAGTGGTACAGGGAATCGGAAGAGTGCTGCACGCTAGCGAATTTGAAAGAGAACGATGGAGGAAGAGAGGGTGGCAACGGGTGAGAGAGTCAGGCTGCGATACGGTGAGAAGGAAGAGAAGGGTGAAGGTTGCACGAGGTAGACATGGGCGTGCCAGGCACTGTTTGGTCTCCAGAGAGAATAGAGAGGGTGCAAGAGCGTCTGGTTGCCGGAGAGTGACTGGATAGATCGGCGTCAAAGAGGGAGGCTGATGTATATGCATGCTACTCCTGGGTCAACGGGATGGCCCGAATTACCATAAACACGCTAGATAGTAGGCTAACTGCCGCTGTACCTCTTCATCCTTGCCCATTCTCCACCCTCTCTGGCCGTCTACCTCTTTCGATTCATCAAACTCCGTCGCGAATTTCTGCACTCTCATTGTTTGCTATCGAGACAAGTTTCGCGTTTTCATAGCCTAGCACGCTGTTTATCCCTTTTACGACACGTTGCCCTCCATTGCGTACACCTTTTTCATTATCTCGCTAACTTCTAACAACATTTCCATTTCAATTTTGGAAAAGTTTCCGTTACATTTACCGAGACAGCAGTCACAGCATTTTAATGCTCGTGTTCGTCTCATCATCGACTCGTACCTATAGAAAAGTTAAATATTTATAAACGTACAACTCGCGAAATTGTCAGGTTATTACAGTCTCCAAATTACAGACTTCGATTAGATATTCTATCTGCCGAGCTTCACGATGATCCGACTTTCACACTGGCAGCCTCTATTTATCGACCTTTGCCGTAGCAGATTACAGGGATCTGTCTCCTTGGTGTTTCTCTCAGTATGCCGGGCAAGGGCAGCCTTTAGCGTGCCGTCAGCTTTATTCGTTCCACGGCCGCGTTTGATCGATTCTTCCGTTCGAAGTCTCAAACACCTAGTCCAAGTTGTTCTTTGAACCCTCTACTGACCTGTAATGGAAGAGAAGATCCGGTTCTTGGACCGTGGACTTTTTCATGTTTCGTGGCTGATATCCAACTTAATATTCGCGTCGTTTGCGTCGTCGCGTATTAAAGGCAGGATCAAGTGGCAAACGTCAGAAATGGAAAAGCTGTTTTACACGTAGAAGAAGGAAACTCTGACGGACGGGAAAATTCTATGAACGCAAATTCGAAAAAGTAGAGGATAAAACAACGTCCCAATGGACGCGTTGTTCGCGAAACGGTGCAACGAACTGAATCTGCATTGCATCTGGCCGCAAAGTTTATTAGTAGAACCGTCCGAAGTTGTCTGTTACTTTCACCTTGCAGTTGCACGTCGTTGCACGCACAAATCACCCGACGCCACACTCGATCGGTTACTTTCCCACAGGAATCACTCCCGACCGAACGCTCACGAAACTGATAACACGATTTGAGACTACTCGGAACCGCAGAGAATTCGTTCGTTCTCCACTTGGCAACTCTGGTTCTCTACGATACCAAGTTGCACGACGCGGTCACTTTTTTTTATCCCTTTACCCTTTACGATTTATTCGATCGAGTTCACGTAAATCTCGTGGACGAAAATGCCGAACGATATTATTAGCAATAATTCCGCGATATTATGGCGCTTCTTCGACAAAGCAATTAGCCCGAGGATCGATAAACGCTGTATCCGACGCGATGCCAGTGACTCGTATGTCATTCGAGCTTTTGTAGGCGGAAAAGATAGTCGCTTTGTAATTCGTATGGCCGTTGAACGCGTTTAATGCAGAGGAAGCAAAGCGAAACCATTAAAAGGGTAGTTGAAATGGCAGAGCAAACTTGCCAAACGTTCATTATCTATTCGCGAGTTGTTTCGATCCTACGTTGCCCAGAATTCGTTTCGCGGCGTCGTATTAAAAACGCATTCAAGATCCTTGGTGAATTTTTTCGTTTCGCCAATAACTAGTGACTAATTAAAGAGAGCGCAAGCAAGCAATCGTCTTTGAGTAGATCTTTTCCGCGTATCTCGAGAAAACGAAGACGGAAATTTCGCAAGGAAAAGTCCAAGGTCTCGACGGCGCTCTCGAATGTTAGTTCGACTCTTAGCGGAAAAGCGCGAGCAGCGAAGCGTGTAGAAAGCGTTTCAACGATGCCTGGCGTTCACCAGATTCTCGGCTGGGTCAGGAAGGGAACTCTAAGGAATGCAATTTTCCTCGGATGTACTTTGTGCTTTCCGTCGTTTCCACGATGAACTTTCTCGTCAAGGCCGATTACCAAGATACCGAGGCCACGATCGATATTGCGTTCGCGAAACGGCCACATTCCTGCACGGTCAATTTCGATGATCTATCGACCGGTCCTTGTCCTTAACAAATTTCATCCAGCTCCCTTATTTATTACCCGAATTCGCGAGCGAGAAGAACAGTTGATAGAAGAACGATTGACAACGTGAACAAACGTTCACGGTACACTTGTGCTTCAGTAGCCATGAATAGTCTTCTAAGCGATCTCTCGCGAATGTTCGGAATTGAAAACGGCGAGAATTTCATTCCACAGTCTCGTTTTATAAAATTTCACGTTCACGGACGTCTTCGATGGATTCCCAGAAGGACACTCGAATCGCGACATCTTGAATCGAATATTAAAGCAACGCGCGAATTTGGTATTATTTTTATCGAGAGATCAGGGTGTGTTTGCCGTCTCTTGTTTTCGCGCGAGAATTAGCGCGAAAGAAGATGCACTGCCGAGATGAAGTTATTATTGGTAGAATTATTTTAGATTAAAATAAGGGGATAAAAGCTCGGCTGGTGTAGGTAGGCCGGGGAAACGAGAGGAGTAAGCTTGAAAGACAGGAAACTCGGGAAAGCAGACAACGAGGAGGCGGACAAAGAGTCTGAGACAGAGCCTACCCGGATAAAACCGCGGCCCCCCTGCGCGTATTCTGCAGACGAGTACGACGAAGAACGAAAGACGGGAAAACGAAACGGCGTGCGACGGAAATCTGATATCCGCGGGGGTGGCAAGACTTTTTAAAGTTATTTAAATTAAATAGACTGTTGGGAAGGTGGAAAAGGCACGAGGGAGGGAGGAGAGAGGAAAAAAAGAAGAAACGAGAGCAAGGAAACGTGGAGGATGAGATAAGGGTTGATTGTAAAGAGGGTAAAGGTCGAGGCGAAGAGAGAAGAAACCCCGTCGGTATTGATAGCGACAACACCCCCGGATAAAATATAACGCGCGTCTCAGCGGAGGGAATTAAAAGGTGTTTCTGCCCCCTTTTAACGGCCTCGCCATCGTCCTCCGACTCGAATACGCAAAAAGCCAGACCCCTTCGAGGTCGATGCCGGAAGAGGGTGCTTCTTCCCATTGAACGCCGCTGTCTGCTATCTCGGTTCTCTGTTCAGTCTTCCAGGATGGAAGAGAACAACAGATAATAACTCCCTTTATACTTCTTAGCTGGTACATCCTCCGAAAACGCGAACACCCATCAACGTTCACGAAATTACGGTCTCTTTGGTTCTATTTCGATACTTGGCGAGTCGTGGCATTGTTCGGTCCGTAGATACCATACTTCAACCGTATTAGAAGTCAGGATTGATTTTCGCGAGACCCTTGTATCTCGCCCCGTACGATCCGTCGTACGTCCCTCGTGCGACTAATCGATTTCACCGCGTCCATTACACGCCGCTGGTGTACAGACTTCGTTTCGTACGCCTGGGATTCTCGAGCCGCCGACAGAGTTCGTAAACTGGTGTATGCTTAGCGATCCGAGTAACCTGATGGATCGATCATCCATTTCCACCCACTCCAGCCCTCTGTCGGCGTAAATAGGATGGTATTAAGTTCCCAATAAAAGTGGGAGCGATTCGAGAACGGCGTAATTTAACGTAGATCTCGAGCTGCTCTCTAGAGGCTAGGCCTCGCCCCAATCCGTAGAGTTCCTGTTACACCAAAGTTTCGGCGGCAATAATGGACGCTGCCAGCCCGAAACTTGGAGTATTGTTTTATCGCTTTTAATACTCACCCTTCAGATAACGCAGAGCAGGTACCTATCGCCTCGTCCGACTTCCATTTCCACAGCCCTTTCCGCTCTTCGACCTTGCCAACCTCGTTCTAACCCCCACCCTGTCTTTTTCTATGGCGCTGCTCCGCGATAAGTGATTTCGTATGCACGAAAGCGGCCCGAGGTTCCCTTAATTTTAACGCTCGTAAAACCCGACCCGTGAGTCACGATTGCTCCGACAAGCAGGCAATTTTTCGGACCGACTTCTTACACGTTACCCACTCGGCTTACTTGATGAGCAGTCGTTCGTGTACTAATTTTTCGCCAGACAATTTATTCCGTCTCTGCGGAGGTGTCGCGACTGTGTTCTAACAAAACTGATCGTTAAGACAATCAATGCGGGACGGAAGAGCGAAACAGTGACGCTTCCTCTGAGCTCCTTCGAATTCGAGCGAAGAAGTAATTAAAGTTGGCTTTCCTAATTAACGTTGCAGTATCCACCGTCGTTTCTCCGTAGCATCGTTCCTAATTGCGCATTGCAGCACACGGCTCGATATGAGCAACGGCCTGACGAGGAAGGCAAGTGAGACGAAACGAGGACAATAAATCAGGTGTAGCGATCAGCAGCGTGACGAAAACCAGTCGCTGTTATCGCAGATGCTAATCAAATAAGATCCACTGAAAGTGTCAAAGTACCATTGAAAATTGACCCCATTCCAGAGTAGCTGCACTGTGTGTTGGTAATCGCCGATAGAAAAGCCCATCGAGTAGCGCTTCTCGATGGAATCTCGCGTTTGATCGCGGACATAAAACAGTGGGTGGTGAATCCTCTCGTATTAATTGAAAAGCCGCGGTAGGGCGCAACAATGAAGGGACCGAACGCGGTCGGCGTTTCCGCATTACGCGGATAATATTTTGTCCGGAAGCGGCCGGGTGAACGTCACCGACGCTGCTGGCCGTTAATTTTCCCGAGTGTAGACCGAAAGGGCAAGTGCGAAACGTGTGTGTGGCCGAGAGGGCAAAGAGAATAGAAGAGAAGGAAGGACGAACGAACGAAAGGGGTGCAGGGGACCGGGGAAAGAGACGAGTCGGTAATTTATGGTAGAAGTTTTGATATACTGCGCATTTAGGGTAGAACTTTAAAATATTAAAATAGCTACGGCGATACGATAGAGGCTTGAACCGCGACGGGAGATTTATCATGCGCGGGAGATATCGTCGTGTATAAAGGTTGCGACACAACAGCAACACCCATCCCTCCGACTCTCGAACGCTGTCTCTGTTTCTCTAACAGTAGCCGACACCGCGACACTTTGCCGTACACTCACACCTACTACGTCTCCTCTATGCCCATGAATACATCGCTGGGTTTAGCTTGGTTCGAATGCGATTTCGCCCCCATCGTGCCTCGTCGCGGAGATTCATACACCCGTGTTACCCGATTCATCGACCCTCCTGCTAGCGCGTGATATTTTAGAGCCGAGGGGAACCCCGAAGCACGCCCGTTCCTTGACCGATACCACGATCGAGACGACCGATCTCCAACGAGAGACCTTCCGTTCATAAATTCACCAACCCGTGCCAAGATATACGCTTTATGAATATGCGTCGCCATAGTTCCTCGATAAGGAAAGGTCCCGAAAACGACGTTATCACGGTGCACGTCGTTGCGTCCTCAATGGTATTCTTTGCGTGACGTTTCTCGTGTCGGAGGGCAAACACAATGACCCACTATCGAACCGTATCGGAATTGCTCGCTCCAGTGAAAAAGATTCCCGGCCGATTAGTTGTCCGAATGATATAGAAAAGTTGCTATATAGTTAGCAACATGTCGCGATGAAAGAGTTCCTTCGAAGAAGAAAAGCCGTACACGACCCGATTACGGGCATTACGTAATCGATGATCATCGACGGGAGGTCATGAATCACGTGGCAAACGACGTGACCTACTGGCACGGTCTTGGTTATACGCGCAACCCTTGGTAGTGGATGGTACAAAAAAAAGCAGCACCCTCGAGGAACGTAACCCTACTTGGTGTAGGGTACGTGCGGGCTGAAAGTGCAACCCAGAACGACGACACCGCGCAGCATGTGGGGCCGCATATGGCGCGTGGCTTGCCATTGTTAAAGGCGCGGCTTACCTAACTGACTTTACGGTTGACCGTAGTTCCAGGGAGAATCCAAGCTGTCCTCCTGGGGCCCATGTGTGCAAGGTGTCCTGGAACGATTCATCGATAACTATCATTGGTCGCAACTCTCGTTACGTTTTTACCGCGTTCGTTCTACGCTGTCGGCAACGAGTTCGAAGAATGGATAAACACGTTTGATACTGAAATGCTTTCAATCGTTTCGCTGGAAGGGGCGCTTTAAAAAGTCGGATAATTTTTCGTCGTTACGTAACGTTACTAGTATCTGGGTTATCGGAGTAACTCTCCCCTCGAGAGGCACGTACGAAACGAACGCGTCGAACGGTCTTGTGATTTCGTTAATTAAATCGATTCATTTACCCGTGAATTCGTTATTATGCAACAATCTTCCCAGCAGCCTCGCCGGGCCAATTCGTAGAGAACGATCGTTACCCCGATTGTGTGGGGTGTTGGAACGTTGGAAGTCGGAGTTAAGAGAGAGCAGCTTCGCGAACAGTATTTACCGGCAAAGAAAATCGTGCTGCCGTTAGTTGCAGGGACGCGCGTCGGGAATTCCTCTTCGACTTAATTGCGTACCGTGCATCTCATCAGCGAGAAAGACGATGGATCCGACTCGGGGCGCTTGGGAAACTGTACCAGGAAATAAATTGCAGTTTTATCCAGCGATAGTTTTCATTTCTCGCGAATCACCGATCGCTCGGGCGAACAATGCGCAATTCGACGCGAAGCTTTTTAAAGTTATCTCCCCGATGGCGCGGAAGGCGACGCTGCCTGCCAGTTGGAAAGTATGAATACTAAGGGGTGTCTGTAATTCACGGGGAAGGACCAGCATAGCAATCAGCGATTCTCTCGAAAAGGAGGAGGAAACTAGGACGCGGGACATTTAAATTATGCATTCCTCCTGAAGAGGAGGAACTCGATAGCGGTGGGAGCGAGATGAGGTGAGGAATAGAAGGAGGCGGTGGTAGTTGGAGAATCGAGCACGCGGCAGCTAGAAATCGCGCTTGCATAACGGATAAGCCTGCGAATCGATATACGCGTCGCATTCCCTTTGCCTGAAACTCAACAGGCTCCGTGGAATCGCAGAAGCTCGAAGCGGGAACGCAGTCGAGTGCATCTTGTTGGTCGATTATCGGCTACGTAACCAGAGCGTATTTAACTCGTTACCGAATCCTCAAACCGCTGCGTGCTCCTCCGACGTACAAACAAGAGCGAGCGTTCGCCAGGAATGACGAGAAGAGGGGCTCGAATAATCTCGAACGCTCCACTTCGTTCTTCGGTTATTCTGCGCGGCTGTTTCCGTTAATTAAGAGCAGTACGTAGCTTGGCCGCTCGCGCTCCGTTGCCTCGCAGCGCAATCGCGTCTCTCCTGTTTCCGCCGTTGGATAAATAGGTGTCCACTTTCAGGCATTAGGAATTCCTCGATGTCCCTTGTAATTTAATCGCTGATACGATACGATGCAGGATGGTTACTCGATAAATACACGAATCACGTTTACGAACCGACGTAAAAGGCGGCGTTTGAGTAGAGGTAAAAACTTTAACACGATGGCGAAACGTCTATTTATCTACAACTGAAAATTCAACTTTCGTGTCGTGTATGCTCGAACTGTTCCCGTCTCTTGGCCTGACCGGCTCTGTTTTGATGGTTAATGCACTTAACTTCCGGATAATCAAACGAACATTGTTTGCCGAGTTACGAAACGCCGTACCATGCGAAATAGAGTTAGAAGCCGCACACTGTGTGCAACCGCGCATATCCTTTGGGACACCGAGAACTGGTCCATCCGACAAGCTGTACGTCAAGTACGTCACAGTCCGGACAACCGAGAGGCGGTGGGACTTGCGGGAACCTGAGGATATTTGAAAAGCGGTCCTAGGCGTCCCTCTTCTACGCCAAAGTTCCGACTTTCCTCCACCTCCTCGCGTCTTTTCTCTTCCGTTCGCTGTTTGTACTTTCGGCCGCTCGCTGGCTTTTCACCGACTGGCTTAACTCGCGTAAACCGAACGACGATAACTCGTTTAGAAAGGTCACTGTCACAGCGCACGCGTTACTCGCTGCTTTACGCGGCTTAATCGCTAGAGTTACGCTTGAAACCGCGTTGAGTGGTCGCTCGTAACTTACCGGAAGTTTGATGATACAATTTAGCGGTCGGATAAGTGGATTGTGGAGCGTTCCCTGTCGCTTCCTGGCGATTGGTTTCCTTTTGTATTGCAGAGATGCGTGACGTACGCGTGAAAATAAACGATATTTCATTTGGATTGAAAACTCGATGATCGTTCGAGCAAGAAAGAGAAACAATGAATGGGAGAGGGTGGGACAGGAAATATTTGCCAATATTATATAATGGGAAGATAGGAGGAGGAAGGAAAAAGGAAGTTAACGGGAGGAGGAAATGGAAAACGAGCTCGTTTATCGGTGTGAAAGGGAGCGCGGAATGGCGAGGACAGATTGAAACACGCGGTGGCTTTATGGAAAGCAATGGGAAGGATGTGTGTATCAAGCTGGTTATCGATAATCGAAATTATCCTGAATTATTATTAGTTTGTGAGTTGGAAGCGATGGTTCGATCTGTCCCTTCCACCGGATTCCATTAGATTATACGATACTGTTCCATCTAGTCGGTCAGGAACGGTCGTCTATTAGCTAAAATCCATTTTAGCCCAACGAAAAGCGAGCACGCATTGGCGCGCGCAGTGACGCGACCCAACTTACGAGCGAGTGGATTAACGGAGAAGTAGGTTGTCGGCGAAGTTTAGATTACGTCGAAGTTGGGCTCGAGCTACGTTAATTTGCGCCAAGCGACGATTACAATAACGTCGCTGATCTCTCGGGATTTCGGCCGGCAAGTTTCCGCGAAATATCGCGGGAGTACGAAGTGTTGCGGTCCGCGGCTGTTCGTAACTTGCGCGCTGTATGTCACTGACGCCTTTGCCAACTCAACGATTTCAGCTAGCTACCAGTTATCAGAAGTTGCCGCTCCGCCTCGATAACAATCTCGCTCTGTCGTCATTTACGAACCGAGTTCTCGATCGATGGAAATATTCCGCTCCCCGAAACATCCGTTCGTGCGGAATCGGTAACGCGAAACAAAGGAGGAATATAAAGCGGCGGAGCGTGGGTTGAAATTTTTGAAAAGCGTGTCTCGAAACGGTAATAACGGAGCACGGGCCTGTTTTATATTCCTTCCCATTGTTCCCGAGCGAAAGATGCGTTCCGCACGCCATATCACGGCAAATTCGTTCGGGCTCGTTCCGGCGGTGAACGGTATGGCCAATCCGACCGCGACCCTCGCCGGACGACAGTTTAATACGCATCAAATGGTCGAGATGCGCTGCATGGGGTAGTAGAATGAAAAAAAATAGGCGAAAGCATTCCCCTTGGTATATAAATCGCGATGGCGTGCAGGATGACGCGTACGTGCCGACTTTGCACGGAACGCGAGCCTCGATTGGCGTTTTGATTTGATCCCGAACGTGAATTGGGTTGAACTGGCTCGGGCTGGCGTATAACACGGGGACACGCGAACTCGTGGCGTCTCCGAGACGTTCGATGTCTTGGAAGGCGCCGCTGGCTCCGATCTAATGGAGACGTTTCCCAGTACGAGACTTGATTTACAATTCGATCGGACTTAGCAATAAGTTTCGTCAGCCGGTATTACCTGTCAGGTGTGTCAGCGGACCGATTGCCTCGACCGCTATTTTGTCGCACGATCGATCGTCCTAGCACCCCTAAACGAGCCGGTATACCTTCCCAGGTGGAGAACGGATGCCGTTGGCATCCAACAGGAACTCGATGCTTTTGCCACCGGCTAAACTTGTATCGATAATTCAGCGCCGGGAACTGTGTGGCTCGACTTTCACGTTAGCTTCCACTCAAGTTTCGCGAGGCTTGGAACAAGTACTTGTCGCGGCGGTTTGAACGGTATGGCCGACGGAAATTTACTTCGTTAGGAATTCGATTGGAACGTTCTTCGACGTTGAACGCGACGACGACGCTTCGATAAGTTGCATCGTCGGTCGATAAATTTTTGACCATCTCGAGCCGGGTGACATACGTAGCCTATGCGATATATCGAGACAAGTTGAAGTATTAACGAGACATTCTGCTACCTTGGATAAGGTCTAGACCATATTCTGGCCATGCTTTCAAGCTCTTATCCTCTCAAAATTCTGTTAAGTCGCCCATTAAAATGTTAGGAAGTACAAAGTTTGACAGCTAACCGACCTATTTTCACGATACTTTTGTTAATTCATTTAATGATCATACGATACAGCATGTGCAATGATTAAAGCACATTTATGATAGGATGAAATTGAACTAAAAAATTCCCAACGGAGCTGAGAATCGTTCCCGATGCAATTGACACTGCAATTACATAATTGTTAATACAATTGCACGAGTGAAACAGTATTTATAAGCTCTCGTTACTGCGATTTGCGTTGAAAATTCTACGTGTTGGGTATTGATATCCTCTCTCAAACTCTCCAAGCCACGATACGATAAAAAAAACAAAATGTCCTCGTAGTTATCGTTTCCATTTTCGTGGCAATTTTCGATTTCCCCTTCGATCTGCAACGATTTCCGTCGATTAAAATGCACGCCAACACGTCCAGGACCACCGAACGGAAATACGATCAACCTGATGGATTAGGTCGCTACCCAATCCAGCTAAACTCATTCCGTTCGAAATTCAAGCGCTGAAAGGAAAATTAAAATCTCTCTGCTAATTTGATTATCGTTCGACGAAATAAACGTACGCGTCCATACCTCTACGCTCTTGGCCAGTGATTTTGCTGCGAAAAACGTACCGTCGAAGTTACAAAATAATTGCTTTATACGAGCTACGGATATACACGATGTAGTACAGCTCTGCGGCTATCAAGATGAAAGAGGAACGAGGAGGACGAGAAACTCCTTTCGCAAAATTAATTCAGGATTAACATTGACCTCCCGAGTTTCGATCGGTGGTTGCGGCCGTGGTGGTGCCAGTGGTCACCGGGATATCAACTATGAAGCAGACCGCGATACAGAAGCAGCTTGGTTACCGTGCAGCGTGACCCCTGTCGTTGTACCGTGTCACGTGCACCTACCACACGTGGTTGGTGGCTTGTCAGTTCTGCGTTTGACAGCGTACACGTGCTAGCTTTTCTCGTGGATGTCTGTTAGCGTGAAGTACGATCACAGCGAGCGCGAGAACTTTCAACGTACTCCTGACTCCTTCGAATAATCCAGAATATCCCCGATTTACAAACGAATTGTTATGGAATTAAAGCGACAAAACTTCGATGTACTGACGTTTAATTGGTGCCTGTTACACGGAACGCTGACAATTCGCGTAGCCGTGGAGATGTTCCAAAATAATGTCGGATTTTCCCAAGGGACGGTGAGGTCTAAATGGTCGGTTTCGAGAGTAACGGAACAACGAAGGCAAAGTCAGGATGTCCCGATGGTTACAAATTTTTCAAGAGAGCCACGCAACGAAAGAGAATGGGAATTTCGGTGTGGTGTCGCGGCCCTAGTGATAAATCCTGGTGAAAGATGACCCTCGGTGCTCCTGGGACGAGGATTTCCTGGCGCGCGAAACCGAGTCCTCGTGCTGTCTAGCCTGAGGGGTGATGGCGTGGGGGTGGTGTCGTGGGCCAGCAGGGGAGGCTTTTGACTCTCTGCCAAGAGTCAGACTCTCGCCCTCTGCTCTTCTGGCATCCTGGCATCGCACGCATCGGGATTAGCGACGTACAGGGCCAGACTACGTTAGGATTTATGAGTGAAACTCCGCTTGACCGCGGCAAATGGTGGGAGGTAAAGAGAATGAAAAGGAAGGATGAAGGAGAGACCAGCGCGGATAGGGATCGTGGCTTCGCCGAGAGATGGAACCGGAGAACTCGTAAAATTTGGCATCTGGCACGGCTGCCTCTGCTTCTGCTTGCCTCTGTTCATTCCTACCAATGTACCTACTTCTTTCGCTCCGGTAGGCTCGGAATAGATTCCCCTCGGAATGGGTTAGCTCTCGCATCCTCCGCTTTTACGATTGGGAATCGGAGTTCCGGTGTTCCACGCTGTCTGAAGTCAAGTGGTCCTGGACGAACGTCTTTATAGACTTTCTTCTTTACCTCTTCCTTTTCTCTCCCTTTTATTTCGTTTGTATTTGGTGCTCTAGGAGACCCTTCTCGAGCATCCATACACCAACCGATTCGAATTAACATGCACACCCGAATGTTTTTCTGCTCGAACCCTGCTCTGCCCGTTTCAGCTCTTCCGTTTTCTATACTCGTAAGGTTTTCGAAATAACCGGACTGCATAACGCTCCTCGACGATGTTTCGCGACGAGCAGCCTCTACCGGAAAGATATCGGAGCTCTCGCGGAAAATTCTCGCGGAACTGGTTTCTCTTGAATTTCATCCTTTGCTTCTGCCTCTTTTTCGCTTTCGAATGTTCTTCACGGTGTCGGCTTAAATCGAGCCGCGGCCACTTCCATTCTGTCTCGCGCGAACTCGATCCTTTGACTCTTCTTCTACTTCGATTTCTCTCTTTTCCCGCTGAAAGCGACTTAAAGACTGCGCTGGAATCCAGAGAGGCGTTCTCGAGAGTCTTTGCTTGTAAATCGTAGCGGCGCATAATAGACAAGCGGCTACAAGTCGAAGCACGGCTCGTTTCACAGCGCTCCGATCGTGTTCGAGTATTTGAACCGCTTGTTTTACCTCGAAAGGCATATTACGATCTTCCGATACTCCGGTAATACGTGGCTAGTAACTTGTCGTACGAAGCAACAGAGGTCGGAGGTCCAAACGCTCGATCGCTCGATCGAGGCAGATTATTCCGCAACGTGACTGATTACTCGCCGATCGATCGATTTATCCAGCCACCGCGATTCGTTCGACTGAATTTTATCTTCCGCGTTTACGATATTCCTGGCCTCCAAGAGCCCTTCGATGTTCGTTAATGCCAGGCAAATTCCGGCAGTCGTATCTGGTTGCAACGTTGAAAAACGAGACGTTCGCGTTGCCACTGTGTTACGGTAGGGATAATTCGTTTAAAACGCCTTAACGAAGTGACTGCGACTATTAAGGCCGGTTTTAATCATCGACATTTGTATCGTCTATCTGTAAATAAGATCTTATCGTTGAAAAGATGATGACATTAATTGAAGATAAATTTTAGAAGCGTGGAATTATTCGCGACATCCGAATCACAACCGTCGATCTTCGTCCCGGAGCTAAATTTAATTTCGCTGTCTCGAGGATCGTCGATCAGGGGATAATTTAACGCGTTTGAAGACTCGTGGGCGGGGAGGTCGTTCGGTAAGATCGATGGCTCAGCGATGGACTGTCGGAGAGAGGATTCTAGAAAGCGTACAGGCCACGCTTATAACTTTGAAGTGTAAGATACACGCACGAAAGCGTATTTACCCTCGTCACCGTGTACAAACATTCGCATATAATTGTACGCCGCGCCACTCTGTCTGTCGCACGTATAAAGCGCGCGTTTACCTAGGTTTACGTTCGCGCGGATGTTCACTTACGCGCTAAGTGGCGAGACACGAGCATTCATGCCAATTAAATCCATTATGTGCGAATTCAGTGAACCATAAGTTACTCCATTTTCCTTCCATTTGCGGAGAAACTCTGTTGCCGCTTCCTAGAAACGAACAAGCATAGTCCCAACGCTGTAGCAAAGTAAAGAAGCCATTCACTTCGATCGTATCTTGGCCAACGATTCAAAATAGAATTACGAAGTTCGTTCGTTCTGGTATTAAGGAAGCAATGAAACCATCGATTCGAGATGTTTCGAGATCATGCCGAAGCGTTACGCTTCACATTGGCCCCAATTGGTCGTTCATTTACGACGGTGAACGACCAAAGGGCGTCTACTGCCGAGGAACGTAAACCACTTTATCGCGATCCTATGTATTTTCGCGAGCACTGCGAGATATCGCGTTTTAATCGAGTCTCCTAAATCTCGGAGGAGGATCATAAAACAGTTACGTCGCCATTAACCTCCGCGAATTTAAGGAAATTATCTTCGTTTAACGTGCATCTAACTGCGCTCATCACGATGGAAGCGATGTGAATATCCTCCTCTCCCTTATTTATCCGGCCAAGCCAATATATAAGCTGTTTCCCGAAGCTTCGCCCCGTTCCACGAGCCTTTGACACCGGGATCCAGATTAAATGGTTGTAGGGGCGGTTGATCGCGAGCCAAATACTTTCATCCGGCCGGCGTCGTGCAAACGTTGACGTTAATTACATCGAACAGCATGGTATCTTGGCGAAGATCGAAGCATTAAGCGCAAGTTTATCCATCGTCGCGTGATGCGAAAAAAGAGAGCACGGGGAACGTTCGTCTCTCGTGTTGGCGAGAGACCGGAGGGAAAGCGGAAGATGCGGAAACATCGGCACGGGACGTACGTAGCTCCGTAACCCGAGCACGGCTTCCTGGGAAATGGTCCGTGAGCCTTCCTCATGTATATCCCAGCGTGCACATACTCGCAAGCTCACCGACCACGTACAAGTCTCCACGGAGCGTCTTATAGCTCGTGTATCTTGCGTCGAGACTTGCCACATCGTCGACCGTGCAAACGTACTGCACACACTGGCGTAGACACTCACCGAACACCACCCTGAAGTAGTACGCGATTACACTCGCTGGTCTACTCTCTGCACTGTCTGTAAGCATACGGCTGTAGGCGCGCATAGGAATACACGAAGAAGTATCAAGGGACACGGCGTATTTATTCGATATGCAGTTATCGATGACTCCTGCCACCGGGGGATGCGGCTATCCAGGTTTCGCTGGAATCGGTATCCTTGGAATATCTTATAGGCAGCGAATAAAGGGATTGGAAGCTGGAAGTTTAATATTCTGACGAGTGATCGTGGCTCGGTATAGTGAGAGAACGAAGAACGGTTCCTTAACAATTCCAAGAGCCGGAAGCTCGGAAAGGGCAGACGAAAGGGTGAATTCCGTAATTTTGGAAGTCGGAGAGCCAAGAAGGTGGCGAACTGCTTGAGAAAGTTACAGTGGAAGAATCAAGTTGCTGGAGTGGCCGGCACAAAGGTATGCGCCGGCTCCTCAGCGGTCTGACGATGAGGTCCTCTCGATTCGAGGAGCAATTCTCGTGAAAGGGAAGAAGCTTAAGTAACGTCTAACTATAGTAAACGTTTCCGATGTGTTCTGTAGTTATAGCTGGGTCTCGGTCATCCCAACAACGATTATTAATTACACCAGACGGTGTCCAGCGACCAGCTGACCCGGATTACGTACATAGTCGCGAAATTACTTTCGGACGTAATATATTATATGCGGAGATATTCGGAGCCTCAACTAGAGGCAAATGGCGGTGTAAATATAGCAGGACGTAACGTTTATAAATCGTCGCAGTTTGGTCGTACCAACGCATTATCCGTTCCTCGTAAATTCATCAAGTCGAAACTTCTTCAAGGCTTCGTCAAGGCGTTGAATATCGATAGTCGAATTAATTAATGAAAATCGTACCACACGCGAATATTTCGATATTCCAGTAAGATTTCGTGCGGGCCGAGGTAGCCGGTTGTGCCGAGGAATCCCGACTGGTGCATGCGGTCACAATGTGCGACACAATACGCGTTATATTCTCCTGCTGGGACCGGGGTTTATTTGCACGCTGGCCTTGTTAGTTTTTCTGATCTGTTTTCTCGCGTACGGTCAGTCATTTCCGTCAGCGAGGGTCAAACTGAAGACGGAGCCAGTGTTCTGCACGTGTACACGTACGCAGAACGTGTTTCTCGGTGTACGTGAATCATCGTACCATTCTCTGGCTCTTCCATTCTCGCCCTCCCTCCCTCTCTCTCTCTCTCTCTCTCTCTCTCTCTCTCTCATTGCCGATGTATGCAAATCCTGTCTGCGAACTTGCTAAGTGCATGCGCAAGTGTATTAGGAAGACGATAAATTGTAGATCGAGTCAAGGAAGTGTTACGGAACTACGGGAAGTTCCGCGAAATTGAGTCAACCCTGGTATTCCGAATTTTACCGATAACCATCGTGGCGTCGATATCTTTGAGTACTTATCTATGTTGCGCCCTTCCTTGATAGCCGTTTGAACGGAAGAACGCGCCGTTTCAATGAAACGCGAACGACCGCGACACAGTTCGGAAGACCTGCGAAATCAATCGCTTCGTTAAAAAGCTAACGACAAACGCGAGCTCGATACCATTCCGCGAGACAAGGACCATCGGCCGTGGAACGCATTGTGTCAGAAGAACGGCTCGTAAATAGGACGAACGAGGTTGACAAAAATCTCGAGATAAAGTCACGAGAAACGACCATCCACTTCCATCGATTCCTCTACCATCGGCCAAGTACGAACGCTTTAACTTCTTCCTTTCGCGCCATTGTGCACGACGCTCTTTAAAAGTATTTTAGCGTCGTTCACCATCTACTATTGTCGTCTCGTACATACGTGCCACAGAGCCGGTGTGTACATGCCAGATATAACGGTCTGTCGCGTGTAAGTGCTATGTGCATGGAAGTCGCGCAACCGATTGAAACTTGCCGACTTTTCTCATCGGGTGGACGTTCAAACAGAAGCGAGCTTATCGTGGATATCGCAGAGAAAGTTTCGAACAGAGCCAGCTTTTCATCGTACACCCTATCGAGCATCGTGTTATCGCGATATCGACAGCCAGCGCTTTAAATTCCCGAAACGATGAACACCGGTTGCGATGGATCGACGTTTGCTCTGTAACACATCCGTTTTCCTTCTCGATGACCCGATCCGTTTTCGAACTCAACGAACGTTTCACCAGGGGATCCTCGCGCCAACGTTTTTTCACGTTTCGCGTACAGATTCGCGTGACAAGAAGGAGAAAGAAACGAGATAAAGCTAGAAGAGAGTCGGTAATTTACGTAAAGATGAACGTTTCAGTTAAAGCATATCACAAAGAGTGAGTGTGACGGAGAGAGAGAGCGAGAGAGAGAGAGAGAGAGAGACTGAGGGTCGAGGAAAGTAATTTGCGGAGGTTAGTAGGAAATCCGATTTACATTTAATGCGAGACGAAAATCCCGCGGACTCGAAACCAACGGACAATTAATGCGTTCCGCAGGTACGCGGAGGGAAAAGGATCGTTAAAGCGTGAAGCTTTCGCCCTCGAGAGAGCAAGAGGTACGCAACAGTAAATTTGCATCCATTTCGAAATACATGTCGGTCTGTCGGTTCGAAAGGGACGAATGGGGGAGAGGAAAGGGTGTCGGTGGATAGCGCGCGAAACCTCCCGCCTTTTAAGGGGAGACTACTCGGGGAATTGAGTAGAAAAGAGGGAGCGCTTAATCGGCTTTAATTGCAAACATCGCGGCGTTTCAGATTCCCGCGAGCATTTCACGGTTTTGAATCGTTGCGCCACGCTCTAGCTAACCCTCGTGTCTCCTTCCTCTTTTTTTCATGCTGCTGTTTTATTCGTTCGACAGCCGCGATCCGAGCGATGTCTACCTGCCGCGCCATTCTTTTTCCTCCCGATTTTTCTTTCTTTTCGTTTTCCAACAGACGAGCAGGCAGACGAATTGTCGCGCGATGTTTAAACTCATCCGCGATTCGTATTAATTCGTACGTCAAGGGACGCACGGGGATGAAATTTAATCAGAAGAGCATCGACCGACACGGCTATCGAAGAAAAAAGCTGCTTGAATTACGCGGAATTCAAAAATTCATCGTGGCACGCGTGTCCGAGCGCTCGTGCATCGACGACAGCTTCACGAAATATCTTACAAATAATTATTTTAACGTAGCGCTGCTTGTTACAACTGTAAATTTCACGTAACGATAAAATGGAGAAAACGCACGAAAATCTCGTGCACCGTGGAACGGGAACCGAGAAAGTTTCATTAACGTTGAAACGTAGTTTACGAGTGCCTAAGCGTTTTCACGACCGAAATGTGCTCGTGATAAAACACTTTTATTCGATTCGAACCTTTTAGCCTAAATTTCCAACGTTCGACGATCGAATTGGGGAATAGAGTTTGTAAGAAAAATACATTCGTACGTAGCAACTCGTAAACCAGTGAAAAGAGCTGGAAATTTCTTCGAATCGAGACTCGACATAGAGAGGAAGATAGGAAAGAAATTCTGTATTTTGCATGACAGAGAACCGAGACGCGAGGTCAAATTCGTCAGCGAAAACGCGAGTAGGAGAATTTTCTTGGACGAATAACGCAACGAACGTTTGTCTCGATTTAGTCTACTTATACGAGATACTGTAAAACGTGAATCGAACCACGTGTGGTGCCAAGAAAGCGGTAGGATGATGCGAGCGAAGAAGAAAAGGGAAGAAGAATAAGGGTGGAAGAACAGAACAGCATTCCACCTCTGCCCCTCCTGGGGGAAATCACATGCTTCCAGGTTTTATGAGTACTCCCACTTTGTTGGCGACCCACGGGAAAGTCTCTCCCCTATCTTACCCGAGACCCCACTTCCCCCCAACAACTCGTACACCGCCTTGCTTCTTCCCCGCGTTTTTCTTCCATCTCGTTTTCCCCGTGCCGTCTCTGTCTTCTCTCTATACGTTCTGGTGTTTGCGTTCTTTCTTCCTTCGCACTCGCTCGTCTCTCGCGGGAGTACGAATGCTTGATCCTTTGTCTTGCCGGATTATGTCGGCGATACGCTTCGATGTTTAAGACGATCTTTCTTCTGGCCCTCGCGAAGCAAGGGGGTTCTCGTAACCGCGACAACGTAAAGCCCGATCTTTAGGACTACTCCCCTAGGTGAGCGACTCTCGGTGTCATCAAAGCGGCGTGGTTTTATGCGAGAACCTCGAAACGATTCACTCTGTATCAGAGGCTTACGAGTAGAACGCTCGGCGGCTTTTACGTTCTCCTGCAGGCAAGAAGTTGGAGCGATGCTGAAATTAAAAATTCTTCCGACCCCGGACGGTATTAATAATTTCCAAGACGTAAGAACGCCGCGTTACCAGCAAGGATCCCGCTGTAGATTCTTCATCCGACTTTTAAAGAATATTGTCTGCGCAACTGAAGCTAAATACACGTTCGCCAGCGGCTTTATAAAGCAATAACACGACAGGTTAACTGGAGACGGTGATTAACGTTGCGATTAATCAGCTCGTTCGAACGCACGCGCCGATTACCAGGCCTTTTATCGAGCGACGCACGAAACACAGGCGTCACGAACCTGCACCCGTACGAGTCTCGTTGCGCGCATTTCGGGAACGTTCGATCGCGCGAACGATAAAAACTCACGCTGACGAATCGCCAACATTTCGTTTAATTTAATTTCAACGGAACTGAGTTGGCCGAACGCGAAATAAAACATTTCTCGCGCCGTTCTTATCGATTTTCCCGCTGATATTACGCGAGCAACATAGAGCATGTTCGGATACCGTGAAGACAGCTGGCGCAGCCCGGAGAAGGGCGGCGATAGAAAAGGGTGGAAAATGGAGACGGAGGCCACCTCGGTGGCATACCTACGTGTACCTACTCCATCTCCAGCGGGGCGTACAGACCGACGGCTAGAATATCGATTGACTACCGTATCCCGATAGATAGCGCGTTCCGGCTCTCCGACCGATTCCACTTCCTCACCCTCTTTCACCCTGCCTGCACGCTCTTTCAGGATTCTTGGGTTGCTCATGCATGTTGGTCGTTCACACCCTTGCGTCTCTGCCGCCCAAAGCCTTCGCCGTTCCGATGCTATTATCACCCTTCTCCAACCTTCTTTCTCCCGCTTGCATCTTCTTACGTACACCCGACTACGTTGCTACTGGAAGTTTGAAGCTTCACGCTCCGATGTATTGTATCCCGAAGAGGTGCTTTACGCGTCCTCTTCTTTTTTTCTAACCCCTCGTTCTCGTCTTTTTCGGCTGACTGGAAGCAAGCGCCAGCCCTTAGTCCGTTTACGCCATTCCTCTCGCAGGATCTCTGAAATCAAGCGGAACATTTTAACGCCGTTAGCTTTTCGAGCTTTCGCGCATTTTTCACCATTCCGTCTCGCATGATCGGCTCGTGCAAGTTCACGATGCCTGTCGAATTTTCCAGGTAATGGACAAAATACGTGGAAAGTAGAAAGGCAAATGTTGGCTTTTCCATAGACGTCGAGGATGGCTGGTAGAGACCATTCGACGAACACGGTTCAACTTAAGAACTTAAGTAATCGATCTCTGGGCCGGTAAGTGCAGCTACGTTGCTACGCTTTGAGGATGGGCCTGAAAGGAACGTTAATACGTGGGAACGTGTACATCGACCCTTTAATTTTCGAGGAAATTCGATCGCGCTCACTGGTCTCGCGAAATAATTCATTGTTTAACGATGTTTGCCCTCGCTTCCATCAGCGTGTTTTAATGAAAATTATACACGGCAAATATTTGAGAGGTGCGTTCATATTACAGTCCCTCTGACACATTAACGAGATATTTTTTAAGGGATGTTTTTCACCGAGCAACCGCACCCCACAACTTGTCAGCTTGCGCGCGTAAAATACGCCGCCCACCCTTTTGTACCGTACCCCGTGGAAAATCGTTTGTATATACACAGCATCCACGAGCGAAGTAGTTTACTAAAATGTCATCTGGCTTATCGAGTCACGCTTGTTCCGTGCGTCGCGATGTAACCCGCGCGAGAATCTCAATTCCGTCTACGTCGTAATCGTAATTTCGCGTTTTTTAACCTCCGCGAAACGCGACGTGACTCGCTAACCGTGGAACAAAACCGACGAGAATTCGTCTCTCGATAGAAAGTTTTCAAAGCGCTACGCGAATAGAAGCTGGCTGTGTTCCTTCGAGTAAAACCAAGCGGCCGCTTTTCATGCTACTTTCTAACCGTACGTTCGATCGACGAGTGTTTTATCTCGCGTCGTCGACAAGAATTTCAACCGCATTTTCCAACTTTCCTCCGCGAAATAACGGGTTACAAATGAACACGGACGGGTTATTGCGCGCGCTGGCTTCTCTTCGCATAGCGAACGTTTACGAGTTCGTCACCTTTTTCCGCGGACACATTTCCACGCAATGATATCAGGGCCACGACACGGTCGAGAATAAAGAGTTATAGCATATAAGTCTCGCCCGTATTTTTCGTTCGAAGAAGCAGGATATGCTTGGCTTGCACCGGTTGCGCCAGGATTATCGTTCGGACGTTTTCCGTCGGCGTAGTAGCGGCGGCCGATATCGGAAATACGATACGTGTCTTGGTTCTCAGAGAATTCCAGATCGAAAGTTGTTTCGCGCGAATGAAAGTCGCAGCTTCGATGCGAGAACGACAGACTTGGAATATCCAAAGATAGAGAGGAAAGGAATGCATATCGTTCTCGTCTGGCCGGAATTATCTTTAACGCTAGGAATATTCGGATGGAACCCGGTGAATTTACATGTTCTCTTTCGTACGATTCCTCTAAGGTTCGATCGCTTTCGAGTCTGATTTTTATACCCCTTTACCACTTGGCTGTCTCTTCGAACTTGAAACTCGAATCGGCGAGCTATTGGAAAAACTCGTTCGTTCGAAAATTACGATCTCCATCGCGTACATTCGCTCTCGCGGTGGCATTTTTCTCAGCTCGAATTCCAGCTTCGCCCGGCCGTGGTATTACGAATAAGCATCGAGAAGGAATGGTCGATGATCGGCATAAAACCACCAGCTTCGCTGAATTCCCTTGCTATGCGGGGGATTCGAACGACGGCCTTAAATTCGGCGAAGTGGTTCGAAGTCGATTGCGAAGGGTAAGTTTGGATCTCTGTTAAGAGGTGCAGAAACAGAGGTGTCATTTCGACGGAACGTCTTCGATAAACGTTCGAGGAATTAAGAGCGGTCGGACCAAGGATGAAAGTCTGACGGAGGTGCGAGGTGGCAAGGGGTGGGTGAGTCGTAGGGAGGATGGGACTGGTGAGCGTGCCTCGAATCGCTTATGATATTGTTCCTCCAACCCCGTAGTTCCGTTCGTTTCACCTTCTTCTCCATCGCAAAGTCTGCCCCGAGCTTCTGTTCTCTTTCTATCGTCGACTGGATAGGATTATCTCATAAACCGTGGCGCCTTTTTTCCTCTTATCGAATAATCAATGTCGCCTGCAGGCAGGGAACACGTTCGCCTGACTGGCATTTTCAAGCGGTACCGACGTGTACCGCTTCGATCATCATCCGATCTGCGAACTATATTATTCTCGTTCGAAGTTCTTGGTCGCTCGCCACAAATCATTTATCGTTTCATCCATCACGACGTCCAATCGCTAGTCTAGATCGACTTATCGAAGGACAGTGTCCCGAAACACCCGCGACTCATCCATCCCCGAATAGGCTTACATCATTCAACGCGCCTCCCTTAATCAGTACAAATGTACTGAGTGCGGCAATTTTTAATCGGCATGCATTATGTTCTGGCCGGTGGAGGCAAGTCTGAAAAACGAGACTTTACGCAGGGTTGACGCGTACAAACTTTGGCACTGTCAACTTCTCACCCTCGCGTCTTCTCTTCTCGCTTTGCCGTGGGCTTTCAAAATCACTGCGTGCATAAGTCATGCTGCTCAAAAACTTCCGCGTCACCCTTGCCGGCAAAGTACGCAGGAGGGTGAGGGCCACGATGGGTCGCGATAGAACAGAGCTCGTGATATATAGAGCGCGTGGAATTATTTATACAGACTGTTCCGCATCGAATCAAAGTCTATTCAGGATCCCCACTTTTCTGCAAATGATACGCATTTTTTCCCAGTTGCGATGTATCTTATACGAAAGTTCAACGGTGTAGGATATTTCCAGCCCCGAAGTTCAACGACTCTCTTCCCCTATGCTCTATCCCCTGAGCTCGCGCGAGGGCTGCGAATATAAATTAGGCGAGGAGAGAAAGCCGTATGTTTTAGACTACACGGAAACGTTAGCCGGCTTCGTGCGCCACGAAGGACGTATCCGGAACTGTAGCCTGTCAAACGGGTACGAATATTGAATTCACGTGGTAAGGTGGAAACGCGTTCTCGAGAAAAATTGCGTCGGACGGCGTGGAAGTTAATTTACGGTCTGATCCTCGTGCGAGTTCGAGCTTCGAATTGTAGTCGCGCGGCGCCAAACTAATCGACCGACACGTCCTTCTCCGCGTATCTATCGAACGAGCGAGGCCGGTTCTCTCTTTCTCCAACCCCTTTTGTCCGCCATCTAACTCCCTACCACCTTCCGTTGCGGTGTCAGTCGTGCGAGATGGTGCATAATCGATGAGTAACAAACAACTTCGCACTCTCGCGCGATATCGTCGCGCGGGGATTCTACTCGCCGTGTTACACTGTCTTCTTCATTCTCTCCCACGCACTTTTATCTCGTGTACGTTTCGACGTCAAGATTTCGATAAAAGGCGTAATTTCCATTAACTAGCGTAGCTTCTCCGACAGAGATCGCTGACATCGGATTTAATAAATCGAGTTCGGAGATGGTCGTCACCGAGCTGGTTCCCCTACAACAATCTCCTTCGCGAAAAAGAGGAGGAGCTGCGCGCCGAAGTTGCTGCACTAGACGCTCGTAAAATATAGTTGTTTGAAAGGGCAAAGGAAAAGCGAGGCTTCCTTTCATTTATGCGAACCCCTCGTGATAGCAATTAGTAATGGTAATGGCCAGGCACGTGATACCGGCGCATAATTAATCCTATTCGTTAACATAATTTTGCATGATAACCGTCTGGCCGCGAGTGCATCAGTCGGGCCGGATATCTCGAGCTAACTCGCTAGAAGTTATCTCGGACGAAGCGGTAAAAAATTATCATGTAAAACAACCCGCCAGCCTCGCCGGCTGCGAAACCTTTGAGGCTCGTAGCTCTTTAGATTCCCTGTTTCTTTTTCCTGTTTTCCCTGCATCCACGCCGTTTTGTTTTGCCACTGGTCAATTTTCTCTGGTCGTGGCCCGTGTGTGTTTCGTGGCTCGTTTGCTGGCCGTTCGACGAGAGACGTGTTGCATCGCGATTGCATTCGACAAAGAGCCATCGGTTGTCTTTCTCCACTGCGTCTCTGATAACGCCTTTGTGTCGTTCCAGCTCTGTTTCGGAGTTCTTCGGCCCGATAAACAATGTCTGCAAATGGGAAGCAAAAGGGACGAAAAATGTGTGATAGATCGTTACACGCGTGACGCACTCCGCGCCACAAACGTAGCAAAGACTCTGTTGAATATATGCATTATAACTCCGTATGGTAACTTCGTGGAAAGGAAAATCACCATCTATCGTGTTTTGAGGTTGTTACGTTTTAACACGCCGAGGCGTTATAAACGCGAGGAGTGGCGTTTTTGCGTTTGCTTCGAAGAAATCTCTCGTCCGTGTAACGAATGACTAAATTAAACCGAAGAGGGATGAAACAGGTATAACAAAGTATCGCGGTATCCTAAAGGTAAATTATTACTTTGCTATGCCGTGCGCACTAAATTATGCGAAATCGATTATCCACGATGCGGAGGATCCACGCGCGTAATCGTCCATAAACAAAACATCAGCTTTGCGTCCAGACGATTACGCGAATTTACATTAATTCGATGCCGTAATTTGACGCGGGAACAGGTTTCCACCGTGTGCATCCCATCATTTTCTACCATCGTCTTTCATAGCGTTCGGGAAGGTGGCGTTCCCAAGAAATCCACTAGAAGGAAACGTTGAAACAGTAGAACAGCGTGACGACGAGACGTTACGGATGAGAGCTACCTACGAAATGGCGTGGACCTCGTAACGACGAAATGGACGAAATGAAAAATCGTGACGCTATGCGGATACATCGAGCTGCGTTTATGTATTGAATCGCATCGGTGAAAGCACTGCGAGCAACCTGTCTGCAAGGAGGACGTCTGCGCGTCGCGACGTCGTGAAAGGACCTCTCGGGACGCATCAGTCCACGCGCGACGCAATGCCTGCCGATTGGTCGAAGGTCATGTAAATAAAAGTGTACGCTTAACTCGACCTTCGACAAGGCAAGGGGTGGCTTTACCAAAGGGGGAAATAACAGTGAAAGACGGGGGAGCAAGAGGGGCTGTAAGTTCGTTGCGAAAATGAAATTACCGCACCGTGAAAGCAGTGCTTTGCATGAAATCGGAGGAAGAGAGAGGATCTCAGACGAAAGAGAAGAGAAGAAAGGGAAGACGATGCGACAACATCGTCGGTTTTCTTCGTCCCTTTTCTCTCCCCTTCGCCTGTCCCTGGCCATTCTAGTCCCGTTGGCGTCGAATAAGTGAATTTTCGCATACTTTAGACTTTTTCAAGAGACACAGGATGCGGCACAGGTCGACGTTGTCTCCTCTCGTTACCATCGAACACCAGACGTCTGCCTTTCCTCTTTGTTCCCTCAGGATCGCGCCGATATAAATGTTTTCTGCTCGGCTGTTTGCCCTTCGAGCCGATGTTTGTCCTGCCAATCGCAGCCGCGTCCCTCTCCCCGTCACCGTTTTCCAGCTGGCAAATAAAGGTATTGCGAAACGTCGTTCGAGTCGCGCCCATATCGAAAGTCGAATTCGCAAACATGTTCGAGATAATGTCACGTGTAGATTGCCGAAGGATCTCGTGGGTCGACTGCGAGGATAATGCGACGAGAGTGAGAACTCCGATCGAGCAAGGACCCTCGGAAAGACACGGTCGGAAGGATGGTGTAATCGAGGGCGACTTTGCATTTTATATTTTCCAATTTGCAGCGAGTTGTCTGGGTCGTTCGAGAAGACGGCCTTTCCTGTCCTCCCCGCCTTATCCCAAGATCGCGATAACGGTCGCACCGGGAATGGTAGTTAGAGCCGCGAATAGAAAGCGAGAGTGAACGAGAGACACGCTCGAGCGAACGAGGAAAGAGGAAGAGAGTTTGTTAGTAAGTTTTATAGACAATCAGTCGACTCGTTAACTGGTAACTACGAGACCCCTTTCCGGCTGCGTTCCACCGTGTTATTTCCATTCGCCTCCTGCTGCCACTCTCCGCCTCCCTCCACCCCCGTCTTGCAGACGTTAGACAGGCCATTCTCGGCCTATTTGACGCTCCCCTTGTCCCGTGAGGGCAACCCTCTCCGATGCTCCGCGCACGAAACTTCCATCCAACTTCGCAACATTGTCGGCTATGCTAATGTCCCGGAATTACCATACCGCGACAACTATGCGAAACAAACAAGCGAAAAATTCTATTCCGAGTCGACGAGATATAAAACGGGGTGTCTAGTTGTTGCAGCGAAGTCGTGTACCGTATTCCCGATCGATCTTTTTCACTTCCACAGACCGAAAGATTTACAGAGGCTGCAGATAGCAACGCAAGCTTCTTCGTTCTAATTCTCCTTCTGATTTTCTTAACGAAACGACCAGTTTCACGGTGATAGATTTACCATCGAACCGGCGGACGATCCGACGATAGCAATTAATCGTGATTAGACGATAATACGCCGTCGTGACGCCGCAGATTCTTTTACCGTTGTCATCGTTCATTGTTCCGCCAAGGAACGGTCCATAATGATTTTTTTTTCTCTGTTTACCCCGCTTCTCGTCTGTTTTCGCCAAGATGAATCACACGAGGTCTCGTTCGTCGGATGGAAAAAAGGCACAAGCGAAGAGATGTTAGGAACAATATTCGGCGCAAATGGATACAAACGAGGTGATTGGCCCCAGCCAATCCATCACCGCGTGCCTCCTCGTTCCGCTCAACTTTTTCCCCTTCGCACCCTCTGCTTGCTAGAAGCTCGTTCTTGCTTTATCCCTCCTCCGCTCCCCGTCTCCCGCCCCTTTTCTTCTTCCCGTTCTTTCTTTCTCTCGGGGGAAGAAGGGTCGCGTGGCTCGAAATAAAACACATCCATCACCATCCGTATGCAGTGTCTGTCGATAAACAAGCCCTGAATAACGTTATGAAGCCGGCCTTTCTCTTTTTCCACGTTTCTATAATGTTCGATGGGCGAGCCACGGCTCGTATTTACGCGCCGCCGAAACAATGGGTCTCGGCCGCGGAATAGAAACGCGCTTATCGTTTTTTGATGCATTCGTCGTTAATGCACTTGCCGCGTAATTTCGCGCTCGCCTTGTGGTTTTGTTCGATGAAATTCACCCCTCGCCACGATCGGAATTGATTCGCGTTTCTCCGTCGCTCCACCCCCGTCTCTTTTTTACCTTTCGCCCTCTAGATGGTTGGATAAAAAGTGGCTGCACGGTAAACATCATCGTTTCCGTGGGATCGGGCGCCGTTGTTGCCGCAAAGGGACAGGTGGCATTTTCGACGAAACCATGAATTATGGGGCAACGAAACGCGAACCGTAACAACTTTACCTGGCAGTTAATGGTCGGTTTTACACGTGGTGCGTGACACTCGTGTCCGCGTTTACGCGCAGTTCGCGCGAATGATTTCTCTGCGTGGCCGTAGCCCCACTCTCCGGTGCGACCAAGCGCCACGTTTCACTTGCTACGGACCGGCCTCGTGAAACGGCGGAACGAAATAAAATTAACGAGGATGGATTTACGATGGCAGCTTCCCGTGGCCGTTTTTCAAACCGGGAAACGGTATCGGAGAGAACGGAATTGCGAGAAGTCCAAGTCGTAAGTCGTAACAGTTATAAAAGGCTGATTTCTTTCGTTGGTTTCACGATACTCCGTGATTAACGTGAGTGTTAACGGTGGAAGGTTTTTAAACAATGGACGAATCAAGATCGTCGTTAACAGGGAGAATATAACAGAATTCTAATTATTATCCGCGTCTCGCGTAGGCCACTCAGCCTTACCGCGGCGGAGCAAAAGTTTCCTTTAAACGGTGCGGGGTGAGTGGTGAATTTTTTATCCGCGGTCCGTTCCCGCTAAAGCAACAGTTACGATTAACTCCGCCGCAAAAGTTCATACGCGGGCCGCTTCACCTTTTGGGAGACACATTTCATGATAACGGCGCCGAGAAAAAATTCAAATTTAATTTGCCCCGACCGTTGTGCGAGAATTACGCGAGCCCCGGGTAAAAATTAATTCCACGGGAATTTCAGCTGCAAAGGGCGAAGAAAAAAGTACCCCTCTTGTTTCTAGTCTTTTTTTTATTTTTTCTAGTTTTTTTTTTTTTTTTTTTTTTGTACGCTATTCCAACCCGGAGGCGGGAATCCAGCCAGTTCGATTCTCCGACCGGCGAAGTCGGGATATTTCGCGTATCGCGGCCGTTATTCGCGGTTGATTTTCGATTAAAATTCCTCCGACACGTAGCGGGCTTCTGGTTGCGAATAATCTGGGTCGGTCCACGTGGGATCGTCCTTCTACCCTCCGTCCGCGGCATTGTTTGTTGTTACATTCTCGGCAACGCGAAATCGCGATAGGCGCGCGATACTCGCCGGTTGCCGCGATTTACGAGTGGCAAAACACGCGAACCGCATTGAAGTATTTCGATGCAAAGTATCAGATAGCGTGACAAATCGGCAAACCTGGATTTAAAAAACTCGCAACACCGTGAATCGATCGTGCAACGGCGATTGTAACTCTTGAAAACTGGCCGCGATAAGGATCCCGGCTACGCGTAAATCGCAACGAAACAAACACCAAATAAAGGTGAAGAAATCGTATAGACTGCACCGCGTTGGTTAAAGTACTCTCCATTTCTCTAACGAACAAGGACGGAAATTCATTTGTACGATCGGGAAATCTGCACCAAAAGGGATAAGAGCGTAGGACACGTTATTCAAGGACGGTGGATGTAAATTACGAATTCTCGGAACGGTCGTTTTACTCGATGAGAAGACCGAGCTCGATTCGGGGTTTGGTCGTACACTCTTTGCGTTCGCCAACTGTCGCAGATTCGGCAACGAGTTTACGTCCAGATGGACACGTGCCGACCGCCCTCGCATTGTAGTCGAAGAGAACGAGGACGACCACGTCGCAGTGGTCCGCGAATTTACCGTGATCCATATCCCTCGTGATACATTCTCCGCGTAGATGTGTAGCCCGCCTCCTGGTCGACGAACGGAAACGTTAACCACCGACGGTGTCTTTCTCTTCTCGAAATTCCCTCGGTTTCCTCGTTTATCCCCCTTTTACGTTCGCTGACAAGCCCCATCTTCTCCGTCTCGTTGCCCGTTGTCTCGCGGCAGTTGCCAGAGCAAGAGACGGCCTCTGGTATTTCAACGAGTACCCCTGGCAAGCATCGCATCTCATTTACATGCATTAAGGAATAGATCACTACCGCGAAGCGAAGCAGCGAAAGGAGGACAGAGACGACGCAAGAGCCACGACGATAGGCACGGCGAGTCGCGGGGGAAGTTTTGTTGCCTTGTAACCGTACGTTGCGCGCGTGTATACCAAGCCCCGGGGAATGCTCGAATGAAATTTATATCGAGAGAAATACGAATAATTTGTCGCGAGTTCCCTTTGAGTTTACTCGAATTCGCTCGTTTGTGTATGCACGCTTTCTTTCGAACGAGTTTCGAAAAACCGTACACCGTGTCGCTTTGCCTTCGCGTCGAAGAAACCAGGAAGCAACTGGGAAGTTTCGTAATAATCGACAGCCAGGGTTCGTGCGACGAACCAGCGGAGAAGCCGTCGCGCCTCGTCTTCAGTCGACTCTCGAGCACCGGGATAAATAAGATCGAATAATTTCTGGATTCGTGCTAGGCGGAGCGCGACAGAGACACGCTCGATAGAATCGGGGAGAGAAGCGTGCCCGGCGTAACGAAGTTAACGTACACACAGAGAATGACGAGGCAGGCAAATCGAGAGACAGACTCTTATTCCGAGAGGAGTCGAGCGGCAAGGAAGAAACTTGTTCCGGGCTACAGTCGGCTCTATTGTCGCGAATTGTGCCGTAAGACGACCGATTCTCGGCAAAGTGACTTCCATCGTTCCGTACAGCGAAGATCGGTAACGAGCTCTCTTGATTCCTTCGACAAAAGGAGCTCCTCCTTAGCCCGAAGACAAAACTTTCCTCTTTCCGTTCGCCTATTCCGCTCTCTGTGCCTGTATGCCCTTCCGTGCTCCGCGCCGACCGACTCGCGAAAGAAAGGTGCGAGTCTGCCTCTGCGTTTACGTAATTGCGAAAACAGCCTCGAACTAAGAAGTTTCCGTGCCGTTATAATTGGCCGATCGACCGAACCTCGAGATGCGAGAACCAGAGACAAAAAGGGGAAGGGTTGGATCGACGCAGGGAACAACGTGAAACGAACGAGGATGGGGAAGTTAAGGAACAGGGAATGAGAGTAGAAGGGGATGGTAGATGGTTGAAATTGCAGTTAAAACAGTGCGTGCAGACGCTGGCGTTCGATGCTCTGGCGCGGCGCAAGATACGACTACTCGTGCCGGGCACATCGTAAAGACATAGCCGTCGAGAGTGTACGTTTCGATTAAACTTCTCAGACGGCAGGAATTATCGCTGTCGCGCGATCGTCCTCGAATATAATTCGTACGTGATGGTTATACGTGTTCCTTTATGCGGCTAAGTTGGAGAACAAGCCACGGGCTAACGCACGATCTACCGGCACACTTTCAGCTATTACGACCCTAGTAATGGACACTGTCGATGAGGTAACGACCGTTCCATCGAGCTGCAGACAGCCGCGATTCTTCTCCGTGCGAGACATCAGACCGTAGTTGTACGCTATCGATCTTCTCCGTCTCTCTTACCTGACGTCGTTAATTTCTTCTAGTCCGATGTTCGCTGAACTACCGTCAGCCACGGAAAACTCGATTATAATCGTGTCTAGGATGGTGAAACGCGCCACACCTAGGATTCCCTGATATCTCCTATTTTCGAATTACCATTTTTATGGCACGATAACGTAGATCCTGCGGCGGAAGACTCCCTCGTGCATATGCATGAAGTTGAAAAGCGGAATCGTACTTAAGGGCACCGCGTTGTTCGATTTACGAGAATTATCGTTCGATCGTGATCTGTTTGCGCGCGCTACTTAAACGTCCCAGTAAACGAGTACAGATACTAGCGTGAGACCATCGAAGAGAAATCTTCTGCGGATTTTCAGCAGATATCGTTCGACGTCCATCTTACGAGAATTAGAATCCGTTCCGTTTATCGACTGGAACCAACTCGAAGTTCATTTCACCGAATCGTGTTTCGGGTCGTTCTTCTCTTCTACTGCATTCCGGGTAATCGTCACTGACTACGATGGATTCACAGCGGCGATACTTTCCCCTGTCTTTCCGTTTTTACGGCGTCGCGCTGTCTATCCTCGTGGAAAACGGAATAACGCCGGGAACAGAAGTCGATTCGATCGAAGACGTTACGGGAAAGCTAACAACGGTATATCGGCAGCGATTATGGTTCGCGTGGGACCGGTTCCATACGCGTTCCAGGACACTGGCGAGGACTGACCAACTCGCTCTTCATTCTAGAAACTTTTCAGAAGCTTGTTGGTTGCAAGAGAACCTAGAGAAGTCTAGATCGGATTTTAACGCTTACGTCTAATCTTTATCTCCAAGAAGCCAACCAAAGCGACACGCGACTCTTGGTTTCCTCGATTAGTCGGATCTTTAATGGCGATACACGGTCTGAATGGCGCTTGAAGATCATACTCGAGCTCGTGCACAGGCGCGTAAAACTCGACGGTTTACGCCGTTAATCGCGGTTTTACGCGAACTCGAATAGCCCTTGAAGAATAACACCGGTGGAACTGCTCTTCACGGTCGTGCGCGCTACTCTCTCTCTCTCTCTCTCTCTCTCTGTCTGTCTTTCTCTCTCTATCTGACATTCGTTGGCAGGGAGATCGTTTGTTAACGGCGCGTACGCTCCATAACCGGATAACCGGATTCGTACTGTTACGGTGTCGGCTTACGTCAGGAGGAAGATACTTACTTCGCGTCGGTAATAACGGCTGGCATAATAGATACTAGTTGCCGTTCACCTATCTGTATCCTGAATAGATCTCGTATAATGCCGGTCGGGTTGCTGCCGATACTACTCGGTTACCGTAAACCATAATAACTCGTAATGGTAAGGCGTGGGAGTGGCGTATATAGCGGTATCGAAGGGGGAATGCGCGAAACGAGAGAAGTTCGTAAAGCGGATGATGCGATGATAAAGGTGAAAAGAAAAGATCCCGATTCGAGGGGTTAGGTCCTAGGGTGAAAGAACCTCGAAAACGGTCTGAAAAAGGTATCCGAGGTACTTTCTTAGGACGTGGAGTCGGGCTTTTGCAGTTTTTTTTACGAAATTTGCATGCGATCTAGACACCTCCGTAACTGCGGAGGCAAGATATTCTGAATAAGGGATCGACTTGTTCGCGCGAAAAAAGGTCGAGATCTCGGTTCTAGGTGGACGCGTACGATCTCCACGTGGGATGCGATCCAGAACGATGAAATATTCAGGAAATTCTTTTCGCTTCTCGGTCGATCCGTGCATCGACGACCGATCGGGGAGATGTTAGGAGGATTTCGCCTAGTTCTCAGCACCAAGCAACTTGGAGTTACTTTCTAAAGTCGCGCAGCTGAATTAAAAAGGTGTATTGAAATTACAGACCCTCTGTGCTCATGCTCTTTTGTATGCAAACTGAAATGGCTATCGGGAAAAATAGCGCGTGGGGAACGTGCGAACGCAGGAAACCGGATTCGTTTGTTTTTGGAAAAAAAAGGCACGCGGCAGTTCATCGTGACGGAGTCACGGAAGCGCAAAGAGCAACATTTTTCGCTGTCCGCGGAACGGAGAGACGTGACGGTGCAACCTGAACGTGGCTAGACAAAAAAACACATGCGCACGCAGACACACGGGATTCCCGTCGAAATTTTCGTACCCCTAATTTATGGGTCTAACCCGGTTCCCTTTTGTCGTCGCCACCCCCTCGTGTACTCCGGCACGAGACTGCTCCCGTGGTGGCAGTTCCGTCGCCCTGGGGATTAAAATAACGCCGCGCGTGCCGAATCTGCCCGAGAATAACGCGGAAATAAAGAACGGCTGAATTAAAAATTAACGATCGGCTGTACGTCACGCATCGAAGGAATCCTGCGAATTAAATTTCCTTCCATTCTATCGACAAAGAGAGGACAGGGGTTGCCCTGTGCAACGCCTCGTACCGCGTCCAACCCCTAAAATAAATCGGTCTTCCCCGGTCCTTTCCTACTCCTTCCCCTTCCCTTTGCTCGAACGCGGACAATCTTTACCTGCCGAACGATCGAAACATCTGCAACGGAGGCACGAAAGAGGGCGGCCTTCCGCCGCGCCAATCGAACGATACACCTACGAGGCCAATTAAGACAGCCAATTTACGGAACTCCCTTAAAAGGGTAGTCGGTGGGATCGTTCGGCAGAACGTACGATTATCGCGGTGGAAAAACGCGCGGCCGGGCTTTTTATCCTGCGTGGCGCGGTTCGTTAGTCGTTTCCCGCCTTTAAGGGCTGTGAATAAAGCGAACGATAGGCCAGCAGCGTTACCTAAAATTTTCTTTCCATCCAGCCAGACGTGGGAGGAGGCGAACTCTTTAGGAAACCGGTGGGTTCTCGAGGGAGCTGGTTAAATTCAGCCACTCGCGGAAGGAGACTTTCATTGAGGTGAGCCAGCCAGTGGCCGTTACCGCGTCGGATTGCACGTAGATATGTATATGCAAACGGGCGAAGCTCGAACTGGCTGAAGCGGAATGCGCATATGAAATTTACAGCCACTATAACGCAGGAAATGCGCCCCCGGCCACCACCCTCGCTTCAGTCAGCCAGACCCAAGCCTACAACCGTTCCGACGTTTCTCCTTCGCCTCTCTGCGCCCCGACTTCTCTCCTTACATTCCATTCTCCGGTTCCGTATCTTTCCTTCTCTTGTCTCCGGCATCGTGCCCGGCGACGACGTCACATCCGTGGGATATTTCCCCACTGCCACGCACACGATCGTCATGAAAACGTCGAAAATTGGAGCGGAAGGAACCTGTCTAACTGGACCTTTAGATAACTTTACATTTTGCTGTAGCGTATAATCTCGTGTTCCGAGCGTACGTTTGCCAAATTACAATTGCGCGATAATCGTTTGCCATTCATCGATCGTACCGTCGGCGATTGCACTGTCCATTTGCGCAACTTCCGTGTTTTCGCAGTGCGTCGTCTGTATTTATTCTTCACAGTTCTGTAACTGAATTTTTCAAGCCGTCGGCTTTAAAATGCTGATTCCTCAGCGACATCGGAGGCGCGAGTTCAAGCGGTACAAATGATCCTTCGGCGACCAGTTGCCGTGGCCGACGCTCGTTTGAAATGCGAAATAGCAGTAGGAGATTTCCACAGTGCTAACGCGTCTATTCATTTTTCATTACGATCGCCTAACGTCACTGCTACGCCCTCGCACCTCATGTATATCTATCGTTTACGTAATTTGTTTATTTGCATTTCCATTTGTCCTATTTACGTTTGTGGCTAGTCCCAGCGTATATACAACGCAACGAATCAAAGGAAATTCTTTGTTCCTGTAATTATCGCAACATTGCCTCGCGACCAACCGATTTTACGATTTTACGACGTGTTCACCAGGCGTACGGCTGAGTCGAAAAAGCGGCACATGGACGAACAGACAAGCGCGGAGGATTTGAAGACTGGAAGGAGGGTGGTTGTAGGACGAAGGTCTCGGCACCTCGTAACCCGCGAGAAAGTCAATTGACTCCCGCGGGATTGAGGGATTTACGGTAAAGACAAGCAGAGTCGTAAAAGAGGCGAGGCAAGGAAAGGTGGTTGTCGCGTAGGCGGGCGGCGGCGTCGTAAAAGAAAGAAAACTTAATATCCTTCATGGTTGCCGTAGGCTCGACTATCGCGCTAAATCTCGAATCCGGTGCGCGACGAAATTCGTTTCTTTGTCGAGATGATGAACAAAGCGGGAAACAAGGGAGGACGAAAAATCAATTTCCCGGCGGTGCCGGTTGGAGCGTAATCTCGAGCCAAACGCGACGGCCTCGGCATATTGGTTTACGTAAAACGACGAGTCCTTCGCTGAACGGCGAGGAGGAAACGATACGCGTAAAATCCTAAACCTCTTAGCGGATGCAAGATGGTGGTCGCAGAGATCGAAAGGGGAGCGCGAGAGCTTTCGACAGAAATTTGATTTTCGGTATTTGCATTTGCGCGCCGCGTTCATGCCGCGTTGGTCACGGTTTCGCCTTGCTGTGGGATTTGTTTCTCGAGCTACGAGCGCTATTACGCGACGAGTGAACCGTGTTTTCTCGCAAATAGTTTAAAGTAAACGCGCGCTGTAACGCACCAACTCGAGAACGTTCGCCGCGTGCTTTGCCAGCCGGTCCCCTCTGCCTTTATTCCTCGTCTAAACACCGACTAAGCGTTTTCTCGTTTAATTTCGCGAAACTTCCCGACGGACGTGTAACGCTAGTGAGAGTAATTTTAATTCAAAGAATTAAGAATAATTTTTTAATACGACGAATACTCTGAATTTCTCTTGAAAACGTTTTGGCAACGGTTAACCGGATATTCTCCTTTATACCTGACGTGTTTCGAGCAGGAACAAAGGCGTGGACGAGCGCAGATTACTTCAATTCGGTCGGGAACGAATGCTGGCTGGACGGGAAGAGAGAATTCTCGGAAGAACGAAGATCTGGCGCACGACGGATCTCGTTCACGAGCTCCTCTTTCTTTTCCATTCCATGCTATTGGCTGGGTGTCGGTATTTTAACCGGCCGGCTCTAATCGTCGCGTCCGTCTGTCAGCACCTCGTAGAGAAAAGGTCAGCACGAGCTCACGAGCGCCACGATGATACGACGAAATCCGTCGCCTCGTGTCGTGCTCGGCTGAGTAACGAACTCCTCGTGACCGTGGCTGTCGTGGCGGAAGAAGCGGTCAGCTGTCTGTCAAAAATCGGCTTCCGCGAGCGTAAAAGCTACGAGAAGTGGCGGATCGTCGCGTCCTTGAATTAATGATGAACACGAGCTATTCGAGTTCCAGTCAGGTTGGCTAAAAGCTTTCTATTTTTTTCCCCTCGTCAAAGCTTCGCCCAACGCGGGGCGAATAAACGAACCCGGGAAAAATTTTGCGTCAGAGCGAACAACGACTCGGATGGAAGATACAGCAACGAACAGGAGCTCGCACGAGTAATTTCATCAGGGTCGCACGCAATGATCGTTCAGGGGTGCGTAAACGAGAACCAGGTCCTCGTGATAAATCGCGACCCATTACAGACGCATCGCGGGAAATATTCGACCAGTCGTAAATAAATAGCGCGCGACTTACGGGATCGGCGGGGCGTGTGCATATTACCAAGCAGAAATCGTATACCGAGGTCGATCGGCTCGTAAGATCTTGGCGAAATAGAATACCCTGCGCTTAAACCGCGTTTTATGGAACATGGAAGTTTTATACGCATCCCTTTATCGCAGGGCGAATAATTTCGTTGCTATATGTAGATCGGAATTACATCTGGATTCGTATTCCGTACACGGTCGGAGTTACATCGTCCGCCAAAGGAAAATAAACTTGAGCGTGAAATTTTTATTCCGTCGGCCTGGATCCGCTTCGTTTCGGCCAGCATCCGAGCCGATAGCCGCCTCCACTCGCGCTTCGGTTCTTGCGGTTCGTTCACCGAAATCGTATTATCCGGCGTGTCGGCCGCCCGATACATCTGGCTCACTTCGATTCACCGAATTGAAATATTCACAAACCGAAATGGATTCCACCGGTCGTTCTTTAATATCCTTTGATTCTAGATGGGGAACTGGCGCGAATTCGCGCGCCAGAGAGAGCCTGTATTTTTAGCACGGATTTAGTGGATGCGGCTACATTAGCGATCCGGCTGAGCCAGCCGAGCTTCGAGACCCGCTTTCGGTTTCATCGGTCCATTGACAGCTGGTTGACGAGGCGTTTCAGAGGGTGCTTCACCATCTAAATATAATGTCGCCGCGAACGTTCTGACAGCCCAGTGACACGCTCGCTGTAGATAGAGTCGAAAGTTAAGGGAGACGGAGGCTAACGTCTGCGGAGCCGATGGTCGGGCTAATGCGTTGTCAGATGTTGCATGCGCCTACGCTCCTGCCATTCCTCTCGCCGCGTCCATTTTTCTGCCGGTGGCGCGCGATTAATGCCACCGATTATGGAGGAAGAATAGCCCCTCGTGGCTTGGAAATTGATTCCCGACAGATGCTTCTGACTCTCGAATTAATTTCCACAGCCTTGTGTCAACGAAGAAACGACGGGGCTACGAACCCATTATCCGCGGCTCGTACGAGATTTATGCGCGGTAGATGATCGCGGCGATTGACAAGACGGGCGTCGTGACGTCGAACGAAGCAACGGGACGCGTCATCCTCGAATAATTTGTCAGAGTCGTGGCGATACTATAATTTCATCGCGTCTCGTCATTCGAGGACTTGAGTTGGCAATAATCGTTGGCTATTTGTCAACGAACGTCTCCTCCTCGTCGTTCTAACCTTCTTCTCTACTATTCGGCAGTGGAATTTTCACGGAAAAAGGCTTCGCGTCGCTGTAACGAGAAGAATCGGGGAAACTATCCGGGAACGTTAGCGTTTTACGGAACAAATAGCCTCGTTGGATAGAGTTTTTATCCTCGAGGGGCAAGTAGGTAGCGAGAAAACACGCGCGGAACGAACAAACGAACGAACGGAACATCTTGGATAAATTTTGCGGTCGGATAAATTTGAGCGTTTCGAAAGCATGTTACGCACGAGTTTGCCGGTAATCAGTTGAAGATGTAATTAAGGCTCGACTTCTGGAACCGTTCGAAGAAAGAGAAGGAAGGCAAAGCGCCGTTTCCGTTGGTGCTCTTGGTAATCGCATCAATCGTAATTGGCCGAGAGTTTAGCGCTTAAAGGTGGTCTGCCGCGTTCATAGACGTCTGGCTACGCGGCACGGAAAAGCCGATTTGTCGGTCAACCCTGGCGAGATCGATTCCGCAGCAAAGGAAGAAAAGTAATGCCGTAGGAAGGCGACTTTGCTAAAAGGGCCATGATCTTTCTCTCTTTCTCTCTTTATTCGCTGGTTCCAACTAGAAGTGTCTTATACGTGATTGGCTGCGTTATTTCCGAGCCATCTCGCTCCGAGCTCCTGTCCGGTCATGCGCTGCTGGATGTGTACAAGGAAAA
The DNA here is from genome assembly GCF_014825855.1 of Bombus pyrosoma. Classification (NCBI taxonomy): domain Eukaryota; kingdom Metazoa; phylum Arthropoda; class Insecta; order Hymenoptera; family Apidae; genus Bombus; species Bombus pyrosoma. The sequence continues at coordinate 5,810,261 of NC_057774.1, forward strand.
TTGGAAGAGCTTTCGAAAAGAAGCCAAACGGTTGTAGAATTCGCTCCGCTCGGAGCCAAGTCGCTCGCCCGCTCGTTGTACTCGCATCTTCTTCTTTCGCGATTTTTCAATTTCCTCGTATTTCTCGAATCGTACTTCTTCGATGTGTTTACCCTTCACCGACTCTTGCTCTCTCTCTCTCTCTCTCTCTCTCTCTCTCTCTCTCGCATTCTATACATGCCACTGTTTGCCGAAGTTGCGACGTCGAGGCAGAAACGGAGACGAAATGGGAAAGTTTGCGTGTTTATTCGCCTCACTTGTCCCGCCTAACGATTACAACTAGTAAATCGTTCGCAGTTACTATTTTACCGAGCATTCGCGCGATCTAGATAAGTGCATTAAAGTGACTGGCTGCAAGTAAATTACCGATTTCCGATAGACGCGTTTATCCCAAGTTTTAGTCCTCTTCAAACCACCACCCCTTCACCCTTTTACCGTGATCCTTGCAAACATCTATAGTCACATCTTATTGCATCCGTCCAACTATTTCCCCAGTTAGCTCCGACTCTGAAACACATTCCTTGGCTGCAGGTTTCCTAGCATCGGGATAACTCCGGTTTATCCAGGGAAATTGAAGTCGTTATATTCATCTCGTAATTCCATTTCGCTAACTGTTTGCCAGTACCGTGGTGAACGTTTATACGACTGCCTTGGAATTCCAATCATCGAAAGCGTGCTGCTTCATGTTCCGCTGTAATATACCGCGCATCCGGTTTTAGCGCACGAAAATTTTCGAGTTTCGCGTCCGTTGCAACGAGTGCTTGCGGACCTTGGTATTCGTGTGAACCGCGAACGAATTTCGGCCAACTCGGCGAAATCTTCTAAGAAGAAATAATCCAGGGATTCCTTTGACCTAGATTCCGTAGCTCCTCTCGGTGGATGGTCACGTATATCACGTCGATATGGTCAATTGGCACGCCTCGTCGAATTCCATTGTCTTCGGTGGCAGGCGAAGTTTCCTCGCGACTGTTACAACTCCCTTCCTACCCGTAGCTTTCAGCAGTGGTCGTAGTTTAGCCGGGTTTCTGGCGGAAACGTTTCGAGAATTCCCGGGGATTTTTCGTGGAACGTGAATCGCGGCTTTAAGTACAAAACGTCGATAATACCCCCGGTATGGCCACGCCGTCGTTCTACTTTTCTTTGCGTCCAACAAGAACGAAGAAAGAAAGAAAGAGGGAAAAAGGAGGAATAAAATTACTCGAACTCAAAGTCGAGGTTCTGCAAAGTAGACGGCGAAACTTCTTCTCCATCCACGCTGACATTTTCCGACGAACGAAAGTTTACTGTCTACTAGTCCCGCTTCTTGCGACGCCTCTAAACGATTTTAAACAGACAGAAAAACGTACAGATACCCACCTTTCGACATTTTACGCTACTTGTCTTCCGTCCGAGTAAACAGGACGTTTTAACCGAACGTTAATCCACCATCAGCCGTAACAGTACACTTTCCGCTTCTACGAATTGAATTCTCGCGCGGAGAGAATTAACGAAACGGAACTTGATAGGACATTCTTATCGTCGGATAAAATCTGAGCTATGCTTAGCAATTTCCGCGACGCGACCGTGAATTCGTCGGTCGCCAGACGTTCGATAACGATCTCGAGCACGCGTGAAACGTTTTTACTCGAGGCAGGTCGGATTTTAACACGGCACCACTGTCCGCTTACGAACTGGCTCGCGGAGGCTCGCGTTAGCCTTCGCGTTAGAAGAAACGTTTTTGCTGCCACTCGTTCCCTCGGGAAACCGACGGAGAAAGTTTCCTACCGTGCAACTGAGCGAGTGCTTGATTTAGAATGCAAGAAACACCTGTTAAGACGTCCCGTTAAAAATTAAACGCTGCAACCTAGTCGCATTTCTCGAGTCGAAACGTCAGTAGTTGAAAGAGAAAGATCGGCCTTGCTATAGATAGGTCAATAACTTGCTGAATCTTTTTCCATCGTGAGAATCGAACGAAGGAGATTGTTTGGCGAAGATTGAATTCCTTTGGTCCGGCTGATCAGCTTACTTGGAGAAACAGCAGAAGGAAAACGCGTTCCCGCGGTAGGATGAGCTTTCGACCATTGTTTCCTGCTCGGCCACCGGATGAACAGAGCAAATACGCGAGCTAATTTACAGCGATGTTTGCTCGAAAATTCGCGCTGCACCGCGAGCGGTTTGACGCGCGGTTGCTTCGCGGTCGTCGCTCTGAGGAATTTCTGCTCGTTTGCTTAAAAATTCCATTACTCCAGGTCGCTGTAGCCAGAATTCTCGAGGCCGCTTTGTTTGTTTTTATTAATTAAAATCAAACCGACCCCGTCTTCGTTCTCTAGACCCGATCAAATCGGTTCACGAGCTTCGTAAACGTTTACGTGATTTTAGGCAGCGGCCACGCCGAGCAAAATTGAATTTTCCGTTGCCAAGATAAATCGAAATTTCGAAATAATACACGACCGGGATGGTCCTGGGAACCGCACCAGACCACCGAAAATACAGACGATTCTATTAATTCGTTACGCGAAATCGTCCAATCCCGACAGCACGGCGCAAGTAGAAGACGACGAGGGAAAAGCGGAAAAACTCGGCGTGCCGATGCGGACGAGTCTTTTATTACTGCATGCATTTAAATACAAAGCATCTGCCGGTCGACAGCGGTGAGCTTACCACTTGCGTAGAATTCATCGGATGTAGCTGAAAGAAGCTCAGCGCGAGCCGTGTTGCGTGGATGCTCTTTGTGCAATTCGCGTGCCTCAACCCCGGCTGCGCCTCCAACCCACACGCCCCCCTTCTCTTCGTTCCCCCTTCGCTTCCTCTTCGTTCCTTTCTACGCGACGTCCCGACGTTATTTTTCTATCTTCTGTGTTTTATTTTTTTTTTTTTTTTTGCGGCTAAGTATTACGAGTAGGAAGAGTCGGAGGTGGAGCAGCACCGGAGGAACGGCCCAGGATCTCTCGTTACATAGGTAGAAACTCAAAGAAGCTGCAGTACAGGCGCGAGCCATCGAGCGTACGAGCGGGCGGAACGAGCACGGAATATTCCACGAGCGAAGGAACGCCTCGACGGGGATGATCCGCGTTAATAAAGATAAGAGTAACGCCGTGCCGGTTCGCTCGCACGGGGAGAACAGCGAAATTAAATGTTCGCCGGCCGCGTCTCGGATTCGTAACGAGCTGCTATTTTTTAATAGCGGGACGAAACACGGGCTACGACGCATTGCCGCGGAAACGAGCGTGGAAACTGTTGAACATCGCGGATTGAATTTCATCAAGAGGCCTTTCAGCCCCTTAGCTCCGAAGGTTTTCGTTGAATGGGGCTCGTTCCGGATTACTGTTATTATTTTTCGTTTATACGTAATTCGTATACGAACATACAAGCGACACGTTGAAGAACTTTTATATGGAGAAAAAAATATAGCGGAGAACGAGAGCTTCTCCTTAATATCTTTCTATTTTTACATTTCGTTGACTATTTTCTCGTTTCAACAGCGACATCGAATTTCGTTTCGCTATCCGTATCGAGCTTCCACTATCCTAGCGGAACGTTCGAGGAGACCAATCGCACTAATCCATTTCACCACTCGAGTGCTTACTCGAGCGAGCTTTCAAGTGTGCGCGCGAGCTAAGCCGAAGGTTATGGTATCTGTATCCCCGGTAATTCGATTGATAAGGCGCAACGGGTCGATTGTGCGAGTAACGAAGCTCGAAAATGCTCCACGCTTTGTCCCGTGTCTCCGTTTCGATCCTTTGAGGATCAGATCCTCGTTAGATCTCGTTCCTTTCACCACGTTGATAGCGCAAGATGGCGTAGTCGAGTTCGTACAACGCGCAAAAAAGCGAACTAATTACGAGCAGGGGAAAGGAAGATTAATCGACCGATTCGCGTAAGCGCGAACGTTTTAATCGCCGTCGGTGGAGATATCCGAGAACAAAATCATTTACCGCGATGCTGATCGAACCGCGTGAACGGGGAAAAAATAACGCTGACGGAGACACGAAATAAAAAGTAATTATCGACTGTGTCACTCTCGAGGCTCCGAGCCCTTCTCTCCTCTCTCTCTGCGCGGCCGATCGGTTAAAACGAGAATCTCGGTTGAATGAGATGAAAAGCTTGAGAAAAAGCCCCGGTATACGGCTGTTGCTACCCCCCCTCCTCCGCTTTGTCAGATATTTCGTCCGCTTCGAACCATCTGATTCCAGTATTTACTTTCGATTTAATTTTTACTTTCGATACCACGCAATCTTCCTATAACGTGCGTAGTATAAACTGTAGCTTGTTTCGCGTAGCAAGATCAACTTGTATCGTTTACCTGTAATTGTACCTGTAGAAAGAAACAGGTGACTCACATGGCGTCACACGGTAGCTACTTCCGCTAGAGGATGGAGAATTCCAGCATAGTCAGCGTTTAGATACGATCTGTAACGGATGTAATAGAATCACGTAGACGATTCGCCGTCGAACTTGAATACTCGTGGACGCGCATCCACGTCCCGAAGGTCGCTACAAAATAGAGTAACGCGACCCTCGCAAAACAGCTCGTAACGTAGTTAGCGCGGCAGAGTCAACCCATTTGCCGCCGCTAATAACCCTGCTCGACTGAAACGCGAGCTACCAGTCACAGGTACAGGTTAGCTCGTTCTACCTGCTGGTCTCGCGTGTTCTCACGTGCTTATCGCCCGTGCACCGCGCTGGCTATCTGATCCGCCTACTGGACCCTACCTCCGTTCTCCGATGTAGACGTCAGGCCCATCCGCTGCTATCTGACGGCTCGATGGAAGCTGGATCCATCGAATGGAGTCTACGAAGGTGTTTGACGAAGCTGTCGTAATTGGAGGGTCTCAGGTGTTACCGAGGTGTCCAGTTAATGAAACTTTCTTAGCACGTTGAACGAGAATTTTGTAAGATGCGAAGCAGAACGTGAGAGGATCCGAGAATTCAAGGTTAGAGAATTTTCACCCAACGGGACGTGGAAAAATATTTATGGGCGTGTTGCGTGAATTGCCTGTACAGCGTAGCTGCAATGGAAATGAAGGAAAGAGCTTGATAGAGTAGTGTTTGAACGCTTGTTAGCGAGCTACCGCGAGTCTACGAATCCACCTACTGCATTCCCCGTTTACCACGCATAAAGAGACACACGTGAGATGGTCGCGCTAATTACCAGCGCATAGATCACGACAAACCTCGCCGTGTTTCACTTGGCCGAGTAATAAGTTAATTAGGAACAACGCCGCAAGTCTCCAACTTTATATCGTTGCATCTAGCGCTTCTCGATAAGCTGGTCGTACCATTAGCTTGTATTCTGTACGGGGCAATAGTCGTGACTTTCGAAATACTCGAAACTTGCGCGACTTTGGGAGCGGTGCACGAAGACAGCGGACGAAGAACATTTTTCTTAAGCTATCGCGGCCACTAGCATCGATAATACTCCTCCGAATCGATAAGGCACTTCTAGCCTGCAGCTTATATGCGGCCGTTTTTCGACCATAACCGATAAGGCGAATCTTCCTCGACGAGGGGTAGATTACCTGAGGCAGAAGCAGGGAGAACTCGGTGGTCGTGCGAGTCGATAACGAAACGTCGCTCTCGACGTACGCGCGTTTTCCTAGGCGAAAGCGTAACCACGTTACGCCGTACGATACGCACGCTAATGGAGAAGCTAGAGCCGCGAATTCAACCGGAATGTCTCCGGTCATCCAACAGCCTTGCCGAGCGATAGCTTCGAGATACACTTAAGGCTTAATTGAATTCCGACCACCGGCAACTTCGGACTCCACCCTTGGACCGGTGCTTGCCTAAATCACATTGCCATTTACGGGCAGGATGGAGCGAGGAAAGAGGTAGCGAACTCCCACGATCGATGAATGAAATCGTCGTTCGCCGGAACCGTCGTATAACGAAGATCGACGATCCTCACTTTTCCTCCCCCTGGCTGGCGAACTTGCGCGACCAGACCGCGGCGAATAGAGGAGTTCCCTGTTCTCCGTCAGGCGTGGTTGGCCTCGTGATCGGTGCAATTTACAATGGTAGTCGAAAACGTACTAGAATTACCATCTTCCCTGGAGGAACGTGGGATTAGTTAAGATATTCGGTGGAACTGTCTGAAAGAGGGTGGTTGGTATTGTTCGTGGAAAATCGTGAAGCCTGAAACGGAATAGGCCAGCGAGTGGCTTATACAGTGAAAGACGTCTTGCTTTCGTCGTTTGCGACGTTCGTACAGAAACAATTTCCTCAAATTTCTTTTCGATGTCGCTTCGATCGATGGAAGAGTGTCATGCGGATATCGTTCCTCTTCATTCGATCTTCCCAATTCATCTACATGTACAGAGCCTCGAAGCTAACTTACGGAAGAATCTCAAAGTATTGAAAGGAGCTTTCGTCCGAACAGACAGTCGAGAAACCCTTTGAAACCCTGCAAGACTTTTTAATATCTCAAGGGGTGGCGATTTGTTGAAAGCGGCGCGAAAGGAGTCGCGGCCACCCACTCGCAGCTGTATCGAGATAAAGAGAAGTGGTCGCGGTTACTTCCGCTTTACCCGCGCGACTGTAAACCAGCGAGTAAACGTGTTGCTTTCATTGGCGCGATAAAAGGTTATACAACAAGCGGACCAGCGCGAAAAGGGGTGTCGGCATTGACTCCGGAGGAAAAGCACCGAGAGAGTTTCGCTCATTAGCGACGGCCGAGGAAAGAGAAGGTGAAAAGAGGTGAAAGGAGCGCGGCTGGCTTTTCTCGGCGTTGAATGCCGCGCGAAGGTGGCGCGAGTTAGAACGGCCGCGTCACCCTTCCAATCGATCTCGTGATTACTTATTAATTACAGAGCGAGAGCAACTAATCGTTCCGAAGATTCAAAGGGAAGCCCGGCACCGAAATTGGAAGTGGACGAGCGTTATTAGAAGATTCATTCTCGCGAGACCAGCCGGTGTGAGTCAGCAGGATATTTCAGGGACGAGGATAGTTTGCCAACGACATTCCGGTCTCACGCTCGGTTACCCTTCGACGATCTTGTCCGGCGCACAAGCGGACACTCTGTCGAAAACGAACGGCTCGGCGAACTTAATTAATTAACGCTTCCGCGATGCATCGTTTTAACGAGGCGCGTGTCGAAGATAAATTCACCAAGTTTCGTTGAAAGTGGCACGGTGGTTCACGGGCGCTGAAAGAACCCGGGGCTATTATCCTTGGTTTCACGCTGGTTCGCCTATTAATTTCGATTAGCCGGCTCGGTAGCTTCCATTCTCCGACAGGGGAACGTATCGTGGATCGATTTTTTTCTTCGTCCGTGCGTTCTTCGATTTTTATCGCGTTACGAATCGAGGCGTGGTTATGGTGTTCTCTCAACTGCAACTTTCCATCGTTGACCGATCATCGTTGGTCTATACTACGATAAACACGACGCATCCATGAAATGTAGGTATCTTCGGCAGCGAAACCACGCCACGGCCACGTTCTTCTTCCTCTTTTTCTACTTCTCTTAACGATGTTCAGCGAAAGAATAATACGAATCCCAGAAGGTTCCGCTTCACGATCCGCCTCCTCCTTTTCTCGTTATCCCCGCGGCTTTTCCCTTTTCCTTCACCGCCCCCCGTTTCTCGTTCGCGCGGCACAGACTCGATTGTGTTTTTCCTACAGCTGCCTCAGCCCGCCGAGAAACTGCCGGGTACTCTAATCGCGTTCCTCTGCAACGCCCTGTTTCACGTTCCATGCTCGATTATGCGAACGTCGCGTTTACGATTGCGGAAGATCCAAGTCCTGAGAAATTTTGTTCTCTTCCGCGCGGTGGTTTCCAAATGAGTCATCGTGTGTATGCGTGTGTATGTACATTCCGGTTTCTTAGTTCGCATAGGAAAAGAGGATCGAAGCTGTTTTTCAACGCGCGTCAAACGCGCGCGCTTCTAAATCTCACAAAGCGGCAACCGAAGGAACCGTCGCGAGACCAACGCGAGGTGTCTCTTCCGAACGATAGCAACGTCTTGCTATAAAATCCGAAGCATCCTGCAAATATATCGCAGCGTCTTTGACGGTTCGAGCAGAAGAGGAGCGTTTGGAAGCAGCGGCTTTTGAGCCGCCAGAATAAGAGGAACTCGCAGATTCTGACGTCGAGCGTGTTCACAGACTCGTCAAACGTTTTCTCGTCGCAGAATTTCCGCGTGACCTGTTTGCCTGTCTGCCCAGGAGGTCGCTCGCTTTGAATACAGCTTTCGGTGTACGCGACAGAAGAAATGGAAACAAAATGGAGACGAAATTTCATTTCGAGTAACGATAAACTCATTTCTTGCTTAGTTTTACGTCGTTGGCTAGTTTATCCCGCGGAGACGTCGTTGCGCCTTTCGTACCCTCGTCGAACCGTGACGTGATCGAGAGAGGAACAGCGAGATGCGTTGTAAAAGCAAAGCGAAGTGTTGGTTTACGTTCAGACAGTAAACACGGCTCGTCTTGGTCGAGACGAAGTTACACGTTACACGTTGCCGGGCGGAGGTGCCTAACAGAAACGAGCGAGTGCCATTCTTTGCGAGGCCATTTCGTTGCATGACACTCGCCCGCCGTGAAACAGCCTATCAAACGTTTTACGACACGGCCCTCTGCCGTCAGGCATTGGTGCAATTACGCGTGCACGGTTTTGTCACCAAGCCAAAAGTCGATCGGGACAAAAATTGAATGGCACGGAATCCCAGGCTCGCGTCGCTTTACGACGCCAGGTGAAATCGACGGGTAATTGATTCGCGAAAGCCGAAGGCCAGTATCGCGAAGCTTTTCATTCTACTCTTACACGCCTCGGCTGCGAGATTTTGGTTCCATTGAGAAGAGATTCCTTTCGTGAAATCTCTTCTTTCAGAGCGAGCCTCGCCGCTTGTATGAAATCTCGGGAAAAGGGGCGGGGGAATAATTGATTCGGGAATAGTTGATAAAAATAGCTCGACGCGAGAGCTTTTCACCGGTGGCAGAGCTCGATCCATTCAAATCGGCGCGGTAGCAGCGGCTGTAAAGATCCGATAGGGAACAGACAGCGGAGTCGAGGGAGATCCGATGTCCACGGAAGGCGGCGAGATGCAAGTCCGATAAGTGAGAGACGCTTAGGCGAAGCGAAACGAGGATTATCCAAAGTCCTCCGTTGAGTCCCGTGGGATGCTCGCCTCCACCTTCCCACCTTCGCTTAGGGCCGTCTAGACGAAACGTGGTAGCGCGGTGGAAAGGGTGAAAAGGAACGAGCTGACCAGTCGAGAAACCGGTGATCCACCGTCGACACCTACTCGCTCGTACCAACGAACGAACCAAGTGGACGAAAAGTGGCTCGGAGATTCTGAAACGTGAACGTTCGTTGGGCTCTCGCGTTCGGGGGAGCGACCACCGAAAGCCGGATCCGGAGAGAGAAACGTACCGAAGGGAAAATAGAGAAAGAGAGAACGAGTTTCCCTGATAGATTACGCCGATACACCGACGCTCGTCGATTCGTTCTCCGAATAGAGATTCTCGGTTCTTTTTATTTGTCCAGCCTGCGCTCGTTCAACGCCTCGCTAATCCCGCAGTTCGTTTCGGCCGGAGACCGGCCGAGGGACAGCTGGATCGGACTACGCATTTCCGCGGATTAATCCGTCTAGACGTTTCTTCCGATCGTGCCATTGTCTCTTGCAAATTTCATACCCGATTCGTCGATTATTTATTGAAACGGACAAGTGGAGGTGCACTCTTTCCATCAACCTCGAATCCTCCATACCCTAACACAGAACTGCGTGTATCATGCACCACCTATAGTGTTGCCACCAAACCACCGAAGTTTCCATTGTTTGGCAAATTCTCAGGAATGTTGTGAAATCGAGTAAATCCGGTATTAACAAACAAATAGAATATATAAACAAATAAACAAGAGATGAAAAATACAAACAGACGAAATATAAAATAAATATCTAAAGCAAACAGTGGATGCAGTGTCGCCGTACGTTACCCATTTCTTCCAACCACGAAGTTGAAGATACTTTGAATTTGGCGCGTGACGTATTAATTAAATCATCATCGATTCATCTATCGATCTCCCCCGCGATGAAATCAGATGCGGTACGTTATCGACAGGCGAAGCAAAGACGACGTCTCGAGAAGAAGCGATCGATGCCCTCGTTGTTACCCTGTCCGCTCTTTTCCGTGTTCTCGCTGTGTGCCACGATGTTCGCAGCTTTTTTCCACTCGCGGCGTATCCATACGCCGAACGGAGAAGAAACCACGCGAGAAACTAGCAGAGCTGATCCTGCTGAGGCAGCATCTGCACTCTCGCCGCGTGAGCACCGCTCCTGTTAGCGCGCTGCAACGATCGGCCTGAATTCACCACGTTGCAGATCGTCGAGTACAACCTCGAGATATCGTCGCGCCGCATCGAGTGTATCTCGTGGCCGCGACAACGACCCATCGCTGTAAAAACCCACGTCCGTCCCGTGTCGTTCGTATTGTTTTTCCAAGCAACTCGCGATAATAACAATAATGAAACGGCAGCAGATTGTAGTAATTAAGAAGCGGGTTTCTACTTTACGAAGCTGCGCTTCAGAAAATTACGGGTCTTTAAATCGGAATATACGCCGGTTCGCAAGAAGTATTTCAACACTTGCCGATTGAAAAGTTTTATGTCCGTGTTGTATATGATTATGGAGAACCGTGATTCGCGGTGATGCCAACTGGACCAAGTAAATGGTCGATGACGAACGATCGTTGACGTTTTAACGACCGCGTGGTGCGAGCGAGCGGGCCACTTTTTGCCGGAACAAAGCCGGTACTTTTCGCGGTAATTGGAATGAATGGAAAGGTCGATGAAGCGACGGGAGATCGCCGCGGTGATTCGAACGAGACGAAAAAGGAAGCGGGTCGTGACTCGATTTATAGATTCGAAGGGAGAGGTCGAGCGAAAAAAGCGGCTAAGATTCGCTTTAATTTCACCAGCTTCGAGAAACCGAATAATCGTCGCAACCAGCGAGACGGAGCTACGATCTCGATCGACCAATTAATTTCACGATGTATACCGACACGGCTGCGAGGTAGCCTCGACGACTCGGACTTCTTTCACCCGCGAAACACCTGTCCTCGAAAGCTGCAACGTGAGCCCCTATGATGAACGTAACGCGTTCGTTCTCGATTCGCTTTCGCTAAATTGTACGGCGAGATTCGACGCACATCGAACGCAGTCTTTGAATTTTGCAAAAAGCCTATCGCAAATCGATTATATCGCTCTCGTTTTGATGGAACGAATCAGAAAGTAATTCCATTAAGGTTCTTCACAGCCACGCGTTCATTTCGCAGGAGTTTCAGGCGCGATAAAAACGATATCACGACGGTTGAAAGCCAATCGGCGGTGATCGGGAGTCGTTCATTGACAGGCTTCTCGCTACTTTTCCCCTTCCAGACAAGCACAAGTGTTTCTTCTAAAGCTTAGCTTTGACAAGTTTTCGCCGAAGCTCGGAAATTTCTTCGTTTCTGAAACGCTGGCGTGAGTACAGCTTTTACTTTGTCCTGTTTATTTCAACCGAGAACAAACCCGAAGATACAAGACCTTTCAAGAGAAAGCTAAACGTACATTTTCCTCTATTTTATCCTTGAAAGCTTCTTGCACCGCCAATTTAGAAGTCCCGATATCGTTTCTTGGAAAAAGCTCGCGGGAATTTTACGCGAAGCATCGAAGAAACGGGGTCTACAATGTCATCCCGTGAAGCCGCCTAATATTTTGTCACGATCTCGTTTAATGGAAGTTTGGAAAAGGAATTAACCCGATTTCAAAGCCGCATATTCCGAGCCGAGGCAGTCTAAACGTCCACTAAACAAAACTCGTTTCCGAGTGGATGACGCGGCAACAACCAAAATCTACTTTCCATCGGCCTGTGCCCCTAACCGTCCCAGCTTTTTTCATCGAGTTAAGCCAATCTTCCGACTTTCAATTTTTCCTACACCGACAGCGAGAGAAGATATAGCGGAACACGGTACCGCGTTCCTGTCGATCAACCCGCAGCAACAGCTCGGAGTAGTTAGCCATATTGGCGCTAAGTCGAATCACATTAAGAATTTTCTAACGTTACAGTTTCTCGCTACGAGGTATAATGTCAGACGCGAGATGCATTTCGTACAATGTCTGCCGTTATTAAAACTTATATTAGAAGGTATCGGGCCATTAGCTAGCAGCGTATAGACCTCGAGCTTTTTGGCATTTGCCGAAAGCTCAGCGGAAGCCTCGAAAGCATCCAACCCATCGCTTTATCCAACCCACGATCCTCGCGACCGAAACAAGCGTCGAAGGAGCAGTGTAAATCGGCTGCAGTTGGTTGACAGGAGACGAGAGGGGTCCGTGAAAATATTCGTGGTCCTATTAATCTACAGAGAGTCGGTCGGTGGAGCGCGTCGCCGCGGTTTCGTACGCTGCCGCTCGAAAATAGGTTTCCAGCGAACCGATCCGATCGTTTAGGCAAACGGCGCGCGCGACCCGGGCCTCGTTAGTTCCGGAGAATTCGTCTTTCTTCCGCGCAATTACGAGCTCGCCTTGGAACGCGGGCTATTACAAAGCCGGCTCGTTTAATTCCCGCGGATAAATCACCAACAGCCCCGAACCAGCTCGTTTCTTTCGGCCGTTCGGCATTTCGAGTCCCACCGCGCAAGGAACGCGCTGCTGAAAGCCATTGTCTCTCGTTCGTGCGTTGGAGAACAGAGGACAGAGCGGTCGATGGTGGCACGCTCGCCAGCCATTGCTGAGAAAGTATATGGAGCGTAAGAGAAACGTAACTATTGGAGGTTTTATTGTAAATCGTACTACTTGGCACAACGTTCGATAAACTCTGGTGGCACGATCGGAACGACAGGTTCTCTGACCTCGTTCCAAAGTGTTTCGAATAAGCGACTGATCGCGTCAGACGTTCTCAGTTCGTTATTGGGCAAATCGGAAGGCAACTCGCAAGAGAATTCAATATTCTCTCAGTTGCTGCTAAAACTGCACGTCGTTTCGAAAATTCTTGGCATAAATTGTATCGATGAAAAAGAGGAACCAATCTTCGATCTCACCTATGCGATTTTCTGCCCTCGTCTAATTTCTGAGCACTTTTCTCAGTTTCCACCGATTGGATAACATCTGGAAATAGCGTGCAGTCGACACGATCCGCAAACATCTCTTTCCCTGTACGTTATCGAGCCGCGACAGCAAGTCGTTCCACGCTGTTTCGTTTTGTTTTACGTCGCGTACCAACACGGTTCGATGGTCGTCGACACGTTCGATCCTCGAAAACCGACGCGATTCGCCTCGTGACTTATCTCCTTTTAAGTTTGCTGCCGTGCCTTTGATTAATTAATTCCATTATCACGATCAAATCGTACGAAAGCGAGACGATTTTGAGAAATAATCGGAGGAAAAGAAAACAGGAAACGTTTTTCGGGCTACGAATCGTCCCAATGGAAGCAAAGGTGGAACACGGTCGATCGGTCACGGTATCGATGGATCGCCGGACGCACGAACTTTGGAGGAAGGCCGAGGAAATTTATTACCACGCAGATAGCGTCGCGCGGCCTGAGAAACGGATTTCCAATAATTTTCCGCAATCTCGTGGACGCTGGCAGGCAACGTCCGCGCCCGTGTCACGCGACCGACTCGATAGCTCGATTCCGTGAACGTGCACGCATTCGTCGAATCCGGGACGCTCGTCGATCGTAAAACCCTGATCGACGGTACGAACGGAGAAACTCGGCTCTTATGTCATTTCCAATAACTTGTCGGAAACGCGCGCGATACTGGATCTGGATATTTACACGTTGGAAGTTGTACACGACTGGACATTTGTACCGTGAAGAAAGAAACTTTCCGAGCCGGAATGCGTCTGTCCGGATATAACAAGGATCTGGCGAAGCGATATCGGCCAACTTGTTTCGAACTTTTGACGTGACCGTTCGGACCCTGTCCGTTCGTCGGTCGGACGAGCTTTTCGACGAATCATGGAAAATTGGGTTGGCCCGAGTTTCCATCCATCGAACGCATGTTGTGTTCTCCGCTTCGGGACTGGATTAACGTCAGAACCGAGCAACCCGTGCACTCGCTGCACTTCCGACGGCTGCCTGCAGCCGAATACGTATCGATGGAAACGTCGATCATCTTCTGTCTCGTTCCAAGTTACGCCCTCGGTATTTCGCGATGATGTATCCGAATTATTCCAAGGGATGGTGTTCAGATGCTTGGCAACTCGGGAAATTCAGCGAATTCTACTCGCGTTGTTTTCGTCGCGCTTTCGTTCATCCGTGGAAACGGAAATTACGCGGCATTAGTGCGGTATATCCCGATAAGCAAGAACCAAAGGAATGGAAAGCGAACGAAGCGATTACCAGTGGCGGTCGGCAGACACCTCGGTCGATTTTCCAGCGATATCGGTTATTGCGATAATAGTCGTCGCTAATCCATCGATTATCGTTAGCGTGGCAATAACATTACCGGTTTGACAATAATTTGATATATCACCATTGGCGTATCCCCCAGGGGTGGCCAGAGCTTCCGATTCTACGCGCGCCATCCCCCTTAACCGCTAACAGACGCTCGACTCGATTGCTCGATATCGATCGGCACCGCGTCAATATTACGCGCAAACAGGCTGCTCCGACTGTTGCCGAATTTATCTGCACGATTAATAAAGCGCTTAATCACGCGGCACCGATGCGATATTATTGCCGGAAAATTGTTTCGCGATGGTCGTACGGCAGCGGACAATCCAAAGAAGTCATCGCTAGGAACCGGTGCGAGAGAGGGTCGATGTCACGGCTCGATGAATCCTCGACGTTAGGACAACGTCCCATTATGTAATTACGTCGTTGCTCCGTGACATCAATGCGCTCATCGCGTAACAACGATTATTCGAAACCGACGACGTCGCGCGGCAGGAAAAATTGCCGGTCGATCGATCACGCGCATCGTTCTATATTTTTGGAAACTTGTTCTTGAACCCGATTTCCATAATTTCCCTTATTAACTCGCGCTTTCGTCGCCGAAACGTCCACGTGTTCGACGATCACGCACACGCGGTAACGTAAACTGCGTTGATAAATCTGGCGGCGAAGCCTCGGCGCTGCGATACGACGTAAAAAGCAAACCGAAGGAACATCGGCTTTGAATCTCGGTTTATCAAATTCCGGCGAATGGGAGTAGATCACGGCAGACAGATGCCGGTTTTCCGTCGGCTCGATCGGTAATAAACTCCGGCTCTCTTTGCTCGCGGAGAGTTACTGCGCAACAAGGATATCCGTAATTTATCGGCGACTTTTGCGTACACCGGTGAGATTTGCGATCTTCATAAATCCGGCGTGGAAACAACGGGGCGGAAGATGAACGCACAGATATGGAGTACGGGCGTGCACGGCCTAGCCGGTGCAGCATCGATAAAAATACCCGGATATCCGAAAGGCGAGTCGAAGATCGATGGCGCGGCGGCTAACGCGGCACGACCGTGTCATCTGTTTCGGTGATTGGTTGCGCGGCGAAGAAATTTCATCGGAAAGCGAGAAACGAGAACGACCGCTGGGTTCGACGCGATACGATATATCGAGCGGAGACAATGGGACTCTGCTCGCGTCGGGAGATCGCGCGGCGGGCATCCACGAGAGGACGGACGCAGGAAGAGCGTGATAGAGCGTCGTGGCGAGAGAATAATGCAACGATGGCGTGATAGAACAGCGACGACGACAACTGGGAAGCGGAGGGTTGTCCGGGACGGGCGGAGAATGGAAAAATTTCTTGGCCCCGCATTATCATAGAGATAGCGGGAAAATTCAGCTGGGAAATAATAAAAAAGAATTAGAATGGGTGCCAAGCGCATTTCCATAATTCGATGACGAGACCTCGGAGAAGCGCTCGCCGCGTGGTGCTCGGCTAGCCGACCGAGTCTCGGCGAAGCTAGCTAACGATGAATAATGTTTCCGAATGCGAGAACCGTGACGTTCCCGGGAAACATCGAATCGCTTGGAATCGTTGTTACGACGTACTTCGTGTCGTGGCGCCGTACAGCTTCGGACGATGCTTTATCGTCCAGTGGAATAAACCCTTCAACGTGGAAGAATCGCGGAATAAAAGATACGCTCGCTCGGAACACCGACAGGAAGATTGCAGCCAGCGATCGATGCATCTAACTTTCCACTTTGATAACCTATTAACTTCGACTGTGAATAGACGCGCCTTTGCAATCGCGAGAGGGAACATTTCTATGGAATACGGAAGAGGCACTCGTACGAGGTTGTAAAACAGAATAGACCGAACTGAGAGAGCGCAAACAGGTGAAAATTCCTGGGAAATAGGAAACGGGCGTGGAGGGATACTCGGCTGATAGGGGATCCTAGGAAATTAGATATCGAGGACAAAATGATCCTAGCTTCGGTGTCGAAGGTCGATTACGCCTAGGGTTACCCTCCGCGGATGGAAACCGCAAGCGAACAGATAGCTGCTGGGGGTCGGAATACGCTGACGATCGATCCTCCAACGACTCCTCGTGTCTCCGTAGAATCGCGTAGAATAGACGAACCACGCGTGTATATACTATATACACGAACCACCTACGAACCACCGTTGTCCGTTGCTCTCGAACAAAACCGATCTGACCGGCCAAATAAAATTCTCGCAACTCTACAACGATATTTTTTTCCCTTTTCTTTCTCGATGCGCCATTACCATCACCCTTCGTTCTACGCGCTCCGTAATGCACCTTTCGTGTCAAGCGAGGACCAGCGTCAAAGCGTCAAAGCGGCAAAGCAGGAGCGATCGAGTTCACGGTTCCATCGGCGAAAATCACGCTTTCCATCTTCTTCTCGCGTCGCGGCCCATTGTACACGGCAGAAAGGGCTCGCCATCGGCGTACGAGCCTACCTGCTTCCCTTGGGATCGAAGAGGATCGAGATATTTATTCGCGATCAATAGGCGATCCCTCGGCAGAAGGGTTCCCTGGTCAAGGTTCCAGGGTATATCGGTTAGTCGACACACGGCCGGATTCGACGGTCCGCGCGTCGAATATAATCGCCGGCCGGAATCTACAGGATCTCTGACTTCGGGAGTAAATAGTGAAAGCTCGAAAAGGCGAGGAAGGGTGGCGAGAGGAAGGGTGACGCGGACCGGTGAGAGCCCGTTAACCAAGAGACGACCTAGGAATACTATACGTGAGTCGAATCGCCGGATGAAGGGGATGAAAGGAGTTTCTCAGATAAAATCGGCACGTTCCACGGCAGGAACGAAGAAGGGCTCGAGGATCTCGTTACCCCTCGGCCGGCGACTCGCTCTCGAGATTCGGAAACGCTTCTTCGCCGAGACAGAGATGCTACAGACAGATACGCTGCGAGGGGACGAGGAACCGGCCGGAGCGATGGAACCAGTGGCCAGAGTCCCCGTTACCGGCTCCGCTCCCCCGGGAACATCTCCGATTCACGGCTGCGACCGCGCCGCGTCCGGTCACGTAACCAATTATTCAATAAATGGAATCCCGGCTCGCGGCCACCGAACCACCACCAACCACACCGAATTATTTCGGATACGTTTTGGATTATACACGACTAATTGCTGGTGCACCGTCGAGGCGTTGAATTTTCAATCGCGAATTTGAATCTCTCAGATTATGCATTACGTATAGTGGACAACGGAAGGGAGACAGTGGAAATTGAATAGACCGATTAATCGGAGCTGGAAAACGTGTGAAAAGAGAATAGGGGAGAAATAAGAACACCCCGATCTGTTCTCTGTCCAGGAAGTAACGATGGCCCGCCTATCGGGCCGTGTAACCAGTCGTTTAATAGCTACCGCACGCGGAAGCGTATTATACAGCGTTGTTGTGTATTATGCGAGAAGGTCCAGCGCAGAATACGCCAGCCTTTAAGCATTCAGAATTCCTGCACGAGGAGCGTGTATGCGCGTGTACGCCGCGCGCCTGACCGAACCGGCGAGCACGCGGAGGGTGGGCGATCGAAGAAGCAGCAAGAGGAACGGCGGGGAAAAAGAAAGGGAGAAAGATCTGCACGCTCGCGAGGAAGTACGTATATGTAGAGCCCGAGCTCGTTAAGCACCACCGACTTCCATAACATTCTTCCATGGATATTCCATAAAGGAGCGCGGCGTATCGGCTCCCTGCCGATGTTCCATGCCTGTACACCGCAAGACCAGCGTCTTGCACCCCCCATAGAAATCCATTCTGTCGCGGAAACCGCGTAAAAATCGTAACGAGCCACTTCCGTGGAATCTGTTGAGGACTTATTAACGACCGCGCGATAGTCGACGCGTTTATCTTCCGCTGTTGCGTAACCCGCTTGGAATCGTCGACTCTGTCGCGATTAGTACACGCACGCGTTTTACATTCGCACGAACGCGAATGGTAGATTTTTTGGCGGCCTACCCCGCACACCTGCCGCTAAATATGGCGGCGTGTACGCTGCGTGGAATGCGGCGGAATTCCACTCACCGGAGGCTGGAGAGTACGCTGCGGCCTCGAAGGCCACAAAAATGTCGCACGTCAAACGTTTTAAAGTTCGATTTGTCGGCCGAATCGCGGCTTTCACATCGTCGTTTCTGCTGTTATTTACAAGCGAACGTTCCATCGTTACCCGTACGCTTTGGCGCTTTTGTGCAACGCCACGTGCGTTTTTCATTCTTTCTTTGCGCTCGTTAGTCCGCACAAAGACAACTTTGCCGTCCGAATAACTTGGCTAACGTCATTCCCGTTATGGAGGTACGCGGAGCTTCCAAATGGCCAGATTTTTTTACCAAGGCAATTTTTCTACCTTTGTCCCGATGGGCATTGTCAATTCGCTCATCCGGCTACATCATCTTGGATCGATTAGTTAACTATCGGAAAAATTTCACGAGGCGTCTGCAACGAACGGTGCACCTTATTCTACGATCAATGGGAATAAAATGGACGTGGAAAGGGACGCATTAGCCTATCGGGTTTACCCATCCGCTTACCTGTCTCACGATTCCTGTTTCCTTCCTACCATTTCTTTCTCATTCGCCATGAATCTTCTAGTTTACGACCACGGAATATTCTAATGTAACGGTTAGCCTTCGCGTTAGAAAGTTTATTTGCATAGAAATTTCAAATGAAACGCCGACCACGAAGGCGCCGTTCCAACTCTCCTCAGACTACCGGCCATTTCCTTGAACAGAGCACAGACTTGTAGGCTGATTATTAGGTTTGTCACGACGCACGTCGTACGGAGCAGCGGTCGCTACCGATCGGATCAAAGACGCCAGGCGTCGCGCCCACAGGACAGACAGCCGGCTTCCACTCGTTTGATCTTCACCGGCTGCGAACGGAAGCGTGGCATCGTGTCGACAGGCGTGTCCCTGGCATACGCGTTGGTAAACTGACCGTCTCGTTGACTTCTCCCACGCCAAGTAACACGATCAGCACAGCGTGGCACGCGTCCACCGTGTTATTTCGACGAATCAAGAGGCCATGCGGATATTTTTCGGCTATGGTGTCGCCTGACCTCAAGAGCGCAACGAATCGCGTAACACGCTCTTCAAGCTCTCGTTGGAGGGTATCAACCGAAAAGTGTGTGACGAATGTTCCTACCATGATCGTACAATACCATTTTCGTCGAGTACGAGCGACAGTCAAAGAAAGCTACAACTATTTAACAAGAAATAAAGAAGCAATTGAAACGGTGGCAACCGTCGACGTATAATATCCGCGTAAAAGCTTGTGTACGACGTCAAATTATCGATAAACGATTTCCAGGATGTCGACGAATAGCGGGCAGAAAAAAAAAGTCAGGAAATATTTGCCAAGCCTCTCCCAATGGGCGAAACGTGGACGCGACGGCGTGCATGGCGTTTGAGCACGTTCGAGCGATTGGCGCGAACGATTCGGTCGGTGCCAGATTCGATTAGTCGGTGACAATGAGCGCTGATGATCCCGCGTCTCGACGCGAATTGTCCTGGCACAATGGAAACGACCTTAGTGGCATGGGTTCGCTCGCGTGGCAAGGGTCTGGCGAGGGTTGAAATCGGGGGATGGCAACGCCACGGCCAGCCAGACCCCCATAAAAATCCGCAGCATATGTCCCTAGGCTCGAGGACTTCCTAGCCGGCCCCATGAAACCATTGTGAATCCACCTGATCTCCGGGATTGCACCGACCATACGTTGCCTCCTAACTGCTCCCTCTCCCCCTTTGTCTCTCTTCCTCTCTCTCTCCCCGGGCATTGTCACTACAAATACGGCCGGATACGTGCACATGTGCTCGCATTATGCGCGCATAGGCGTGTGTGTACCGTGCGCATCGTGCGACGTATGTACACGCGCCACGTCCGCGGGGGCAACTGCGATTTTCCAATTACCGGTCGCCGTATGACAATCGGGAAATCAATTGGCCGGAATGGAGGAATTTTTGTTTTCATCGGCCGCGATTAAACCGACAAAATAACAGGACCGTCCTGTGAAGAGCGGTCCGTCGAGTGGCCGATTAAAAGCGGAAACGGGCTCGAATCGGCCATGATATTTTTTGCACACGTTGCGTGAAATTACCACGGCGAATGGCGTTTCCACTACGATACGGGAAAATACGAAAAAATATCGTCCGACGATCCGACTGGTATCATCGAGGCACCTCTCCAAAGGGCAGCTCCCATTATTATTCGCGCGTTTTACCACGCGATGCGACAAAAACAGATCTTGACTTTTTGCCAACGTATGACACGAAATTTGTCGCTAATAATGCGTACGCGATACCTTTTTAAAATTATTCATTGAACTTTCCACTGTTTTCTTAATAAGCCAATTTAGTGGCCACGCGATCTAAAATAATCCAAACCCCAAACATCTTTTTAACCTGCTTGTAAATTATAACGGCGGAAAAGTGTCTCGTATATCGGAGACCGGTAAAAAATCAGAGTTAGTTAGAGAATGGTAAGGCTAGACTTTTCTTCCTAAGCGAACGCAGTTACGTTTTTGCGATCGGTCTGGACGCATAGCGAGTATGGAGAGCAGCGTGCGTGTGCACGGAAAGGGGAAACAGATGTCCTTTCGCACATTAACATGCATGACCGTGCCGGACCGATACCCCACTCGATCAATTGGCATAATTAATTGCTGGCGGCCACGGAGCCCGGGGTCGGCATGAGAACAACGAGCAGCGATCGTTCGAGCGGCAATGGGATAAGCCGGCGAGGGGATGGGATAATCTGAAATCGAGAAAAAGGTACAGCTTCCACTTATTTCGAATCCACTGGTGTAACCAAATAATACTGCGCTCTAAAAAGATTGTCGTTACAATTAACGGCGCATCGACGGAGAAGCGTTCAGAAGATTTTCCGCTGTGTTTAAACGACCGCCTCACCCCTCAGCGAAGGGTAGCAGGTTGACTCTAAAAAAAGCTCCACAGCAATTTGTAACCGCGTCAGTCCGGTGGAACGTCCTGACAGCTATGTCGCAGCGCCGTAAAGACAAGTATCGTTTCGACAGCTGGATACTGGCATGTTCGTCGAGGGTGAGTCTCGTCTCTCCGCGAGAACATTACTCGCATATGGCGACCGCTTCGCGTCACCTGCCGTTCTATTCCGCGGAAATCACGTGCGGGTCGATCATTTGAATAATTGATCGGCCATTCAGAACGGCCGGAACGCGCGTTCATTGATTTCGCTTAATGTTCCTGTTCAGATTGCGGCGGTCGCTTCCTCGGTGCCTTCTAGAGAATAGCCGCGTCTATGTACGGGGGTGTGCCCCGTGAAACGAGAAATATATTGCCAACGCCGATCCAACGGAATGGAGGGGAGAGAAGGAAAGAAACGGGGTCCTCGTGAAACGAGCTCGTTATTAATACATTATCGCGGCACGGTTGCCCGCTCGTCCGCGTCCGTTCGCTCGTTTTTTATCCCGCTTGGGCGCGTACATATTTCACGGAGCGTGGAGTTAGCTAGACGAAGGTCCGTCCATGGCCAAGACGAAAAATAAAGGAAGCAAAGCGGCGAGTTACGCTCTTATAAAATTTTTAACGAGCCCGCCGCCACCGGCGGAAAGTTGGATTATAGGTAACTAAGCGAAGACAATGATGAATGGGCGAGGAATCGATGAGCGGAATATTAATAGTAATGCGAGTCCGCATTGCGGTCGCGCGAGGAAACTTTCCGCCGACAAAAGAATCTCCACGAACGCCGCTCTATCTTTCCGCACGCTATTATCGTCCCGCGTTTTTAATCGAACTCATCCTCGAATCGCCACTTCTCTTAATCGATTTGTCAGAGTTTGCCAACTTCGCGATGGCGGTTCTTAAATTCTGACGAAGGCGTTGAAGAGCGGTGCCGTCTGCTTGAAGAACAAGCGAATAGCGTTCGTTCGGCTACGTATTTTAACACGTTGGATCGTGCGTGGCGAAGTTAAAGTCAACACGACGATACACTGGAACGAACACTCTATGTTTAAGAAATGACGAGATTTATATTCGTGCGTGCTTGTTCCAACGAAGAGAAACGAGGAATTTTCCAAAATTACGAAAAAATACGATTCTGCTAGCAGTGCATTCGGCGTATTATTTGGGACGATAATAAACCACGACCGGTGGTGCACTCGAAAATTGCCACGAGTGCGACGAATTCGGGCATAAATTATGCTCATCTAGTGCAAATAACGGCGGCTAATAAAGAGGAATGGATCGAAAAGTGGGCTAATTGGCCCAGATCCGCGGCAAAGAATCATGACCCAATTTCCTTGGCCAGTCGGGCAAAAAGATACGTGTCCTTCGCGGTCGAATCGCAATCCCGCGGGCAACGACGCTCTATTCCAAGAGATATAATTTCCGAGAAATTACTTGGGACACGTAGAGTGACGCGCGAGTGTGTCAAAAGATCGCGTGGAAAAGCAGGACGAGCTTGAAATGTCTGCGGATGCAGAAATAGCCGGCCATCCAGCGAACGTCTCCGATGGCCAATGCATTATGACGTCTTTCGTTCGCTCGTAGAATATTCAATCGAGCCGGAACGTCATAGACGCCGTATTCGTCACGGCTTATGACGCACCGGATCAATGCAGGGCATAAATGGTCGAGTCGTGGAAGAAACGTGGTTCGAGCGATGTTTTTCGCGTAAACTTACACGTGATTTACGTCGAACACGGTAAAGTCGAGGCTGGGTTCGAACGAACCTTTACCTTTCCACGAAACGAACAGCATCGAACGAATATCAAAGTTCAAGCGGATAGAAATACGAATCTCGAGAAGTTCGACATTTACGCTTGCGATGAGCCAACTGGAAATACAGATGAAAGATCACGGGAGAAGATCACGCGGCCCTGACGAAGCGAGCAACTTAAACGTCCTTAAACGAGGATCAAAGGGAGCTTC
This sequence comes from Bombus pyrosoma, assembly GCF_014825855.1. Classification (NCBI taxonomy): domain Eukaryota; kingdom Metazoa; phylum Arthropoda; class Insecta; order Hymenoptera; family Apidae; genus Bombus; species Bombus pyrosoma. Next base: position 5,833,570 of record NC_057774.1, read on the forward strand.
CCTTGATGACAAAGTAGAGGCCAGATATGGTTAACGAGATTTCGAAGGTTTATTTGCGCGGGTTGCCTCGTTCCAAAGTTTTCGGCCATTTCGATGTAACGTAGTGGCATATTTCGAATCGACGAACACGAATCGAGGGAACGTGCAAGAGAAAAGGGGGAAGAACTTATCAAGAAAGAACTAAGAAGTCGCATGATCGCTGAGGGCGTAACGACTCTTAGTTTAGACGAGGGAAAAAGGGCGCGAAGAGGAGGAAAACCGAGAAACTTCGTGTCGCTGGAAGGGACGAACCGTCGGTTCCTCGACGTAACAGCGGACTGTGTTCTCGTTAACTGCACGCGATTCCTTTTCCTCGAATCGCCTATCTCTCCGAAATCGACGTTCACCACCGTTTCGCCTCTTTGGTTTCAGTTGGAGCTACCGCCGCTGGAATAATTGCCAGCTATTACCGCGAATCGCCGATAAACCCGGCTCGGAACCATAGAATCGAAGTTATTGCGGTTATCAGCGTTTTGCGAGGATTAAGGGCGACGACAATGAGAGAATGTCGATGTTACTGGGTTAGCGAGGCGTCGCATTTATTTGCACGTGGCGTTTATTTGCACGCCGCGCTCCGGGCAAACAGAGCAGGAACGCGACGAGAGACGAGACGATACCTTCTGCGCGACACGTTACACTCCGTATTTAGATATCGTTAGAACAAGTTGTCAGAACCAGTTCCTAAGATCCACGTAGGTGGGCCAGGAACGAGCGTACTGGCTCGAACCAGTGGTCCTAGAACGACGAACGCTTGGCAACACTGACTCAGCAGGTAGATTCGACAAAGTACCTTTTGTCTACGCTCGTGCGTTCGTCGTGTTCCTCGGAATCCTCTTCGCAGCGACTCTATCGCTTCGAGTATCCTCGTCGAACGAGATGCTTTCGAGAGATTCGTGCGAATTTTGCCGTGTTCCACTAATCGACCAAAGGAAAGAATGTACGAACGCCTAAACGCTTGGCCGAATGTTTCTCGTTAGTAGACGTGGAAGTAACATTCTTAGGTCGAAACATCTTTCTTATTGACAAGCGTCAAGAATTCTCGATTTCACGTGGAACAATGGCACTCCGTGTTCCTGTTGCCACGATGACAGGTCGGAAGACACGAAAGTAAAGGCGTTTGTCTATACGTTTCATCCGGACAATCGCGTGTGTCTTTTTTCCGCGCGATATCAAGAATCCGAGACATTGTCTGGCTCGTCGCACCACGTCGTAGGACGAGGATTAGCCGGTCTTTCTTACGGTTTTATACTTGCCACAGAAACCAACGTTCGTATCCAAGCTTCGGAGCTGCGACGCGATTTTATTGGCTCGGCGGCGGCGTGTTCCACACGGAAAAACAATCGAGTGCCACGCGCGGAAAACTTGGCTCGTCTTAACTGCCAAGAGCCAGCGCGCTTCCTCGCTGCTTTTACCCAGTCTCCGACTCCTGGCAGACACCTCTTTTGTTCCTCATTCCCGGAGATTCTTTTTCCGACAGTGCCCGACGCTTCGACAATAGAAATCGCGCGAGGTCGCGACCGCTAGGCCCTTTCTTCGATGTAGACGGTCCACGTCGCACTCTTTCAAAATCTGCTCCCGTTTCGTCGCGTTCCAGAATCTTTCCCTTTCCTTCTCTGTGTTTCTTTGTTTCCGCCGATGCAATCCGGTCAGTCAAACCGAGAGAAACCGTCGTCCTGTGTCGCGGTAATTTTGTCAAGCAGAAAATGGACATCGAAGGTTCTTTGACTTTACTCGTCTTTGGATTTCGTTCGCCGGATAAATGATAATAACTTAAGAGAGAAGCGGAACAAAGATTTAAGGGAACTTTGTGGACATAATAGAAGGAGGTTCTAATCTATTATTTCTGACTCCTTCTGACTGATCGGAAGCTGATCGAACAGCAAGGGAGGATTGATAGTGTGGCAAGTTATTAGGTCAGAACGAAAGTTCTAGCTGATTGGTTTTTGATGTTAACGGAAACGAGCTTGCGTGAATGAGAAGCAATTAATCATCGACATCGGCTTCCTGTTTTCCTGTAATATCGCTTTTTCACCGACTTTTTGGCTCCGCTTTGCCGAGAAAAAGTTCACCAACATCGCAAAGTACCTCCGCGCAAAGAAACATCAACTTTCGCTCTCCGAGATGCTGAGAATTAGTTGCCATTACTTTTCCATTTATCGCCGCGTCCTTTTCTCGTCGTATGTCGTATCGATTACTTTCAAACATAAAAATGTCTCCACGCATTGGCTTGCGATTTTCTTTACGCGTGACTCGATCAATGACGCGTGCAAAATCGAACGATAGCGGCCGGATGAAAGCGCCTGTGTTTTGAGAATATTCGCCACTCGTGACCACAGAAGTTTCGCAATATTGTAACGAAAAAGGGGTTAATCTCGCACGGAATGCGATTCACCTTCGTCACTCGCGAACAACCCAACGTATATTTAAAGTCTTTGAAAAATGCATCGTGTCTCCCGGGATACCTTTGTGTGGCTATATGTATGTCGGCAATTCTCGTGTTGCGATATTTACGCAAAATCCGATTACGACTGAAGTTCGCTTGTATATTCTTAGATGTTGCAGGTAGTCGTATTCTCGCCTGCTTTCTATGCGCCAGCTATTAAGAATATTCTTGGCAAACGATCGATCTTCGTAGAAAGTTCTGGACGAAAGGTCGGATGGAATATTAAAGTTTCATTACTGTTGTCGATCCGTTTCCGTTCTTAATCGCTGTTGATTACGGATGCATGAATCGCGATACGTGGAAAGGTTATCTATCACCCGCCGTATTCTCATCGGATCGATCCGATTCTCTTCTAAAATACCAGCCAGCTCGAAATAAAGTCGTATTCATACCGGAAACGTCAGACGAGTCGAACGAGTTGTCCGCCAATCTTGCAAGATGACACGTTTCGTTACGGTCGCGAGCAATGCCATTTCGGGAATCCAAGCGAGCACGCGATCGATCGACGACCGACAGCGCTATATCCAGGCGAGAGCCCCCGGGACCACCTACGCGCGATGCGGAAGATCGATGTATTCGCGTCTCGTCGCTTATTTATTTCTGACCTGGTCACTGCTTAAAGAAACATTAACGATATTTCGATACGGAAAGCCAGGCTGTGGTCGATTCTTCCAGTATACGAGGAATGCTCTGTCAGCCATCGGCTGGCAATTCCATTTTCCGCTACCTCGAAATCGATAAAACGTACGATGGAGCGTAGGGGAGCGCGACGAAACGACAGCAAATACCGGGAACAGGTCGGAATTGGTCGTTGAGAGACGAGAGGTCGCGCGTATTTTTGAGAGCGTCGCGTCAGGGCTATCGCTGACGGATATTCGAAATAACGGCGTCGCGGCCAGCCTCCACGGAGTACATTTGGCCGCGACACGGCCGCATCGTGTCGTGTGACGCGCTTTACTCGACGCGTTCTGCGGTCAGGCCGGAGCCTAGCGCGGCCATTGTTCCTGCCCTCGTACGTCGTCAAAGCTTGTCAGCTTAATTATAGGCGGGCCACCGCGGACGAGCCGTTGTTCCAACGCGCGACACGCATGACTCTCTCGTCATTGCGCGAACGATCTGCGATTGACGTGGCGCTCTCGCGATGAACATCGCGTCCGTCAAAATGCTTATTATTATTACGATTACTAGAAGGGCGACGCACGAATTAATCGGCACTCGGCCGCTGTGCTGGATCCGCATACGAGCGATCGACTCGCAGCGACGATAGCGTCGATTTCCGTCAGACCAGCGAGATCCGCGAGAATGACGCAACCAATCTTCCATGCGCGGCCGTTTATGGTTTCGAACGCTCGTTACAAAACGATGGAACAGGGCGTGACACACTTTGCCGGTTTCCAGACTTGCGAAAGTTTCTTTCGAAGTCGCGCCAATCCCGACGAGTCAATAGGCTCGAAGAAAAGCGCCTTTCGTCGGCGTGTGTACGGCCAGGCATCGGTGAATCTTATCAAGATCGGCCCCGCGACACTCAAAGGTACCGACTCAGAGGAACCACTCGGCGAAATGGTCGTTGGTCAAACAGAAGTCGACCCAGAAGAAGTCTGAAAAAGGGCCGAGTGGACTGGTTTAACCGGGTCACAGACCGACATTCGCTTCAACCGCAGCGCCATCCGACAACTTTCGAATCCAAAGTTTCCAATTCAACTCTGCCGTTAATTAACAGATCCTCTTCCGATTCCAAGACAAACGTCGCGTGTGCTTACCGTGAAAGTGGAGGAAACTGTAGGATGGACTAATGGCGCGAGAGTTGGAGCGGAACAAAGCCAGGAACGAGTGGGAACTGCGAGCGATGTACGGTGTGCCCCGCACCTGGCCCTTCCAGACGTTCTATTCAATCGCGAGAGCTCGCGGAAATACGCGGTGTGCGCGTGACTCGCCCGTGTTCGCGTGGCGGTGTACACGAGGCGCTGATACTTTGTCGTAGGGGACGGAGCAAAGAGGAGGCGCACAAACCGTTGTCTCCAGTTTTAAACGCCTCGCGGAGTATATTTAGCCGGCACTGTCACTGGCAAACGACGGTGTGCGCCTGATCCCGCTTTGGGAGACAACTCGCGACGTTGTTGGCTTGTCTCCGAGAACGCGTACGCTCCAGCGGGCTTCTCGCTTTCGTCGACTCCGAATCTTCGTTGTAGTTAATTCGATCGTGCTTGTTTAGACTCGTCCGATGTTTCGTCGTTTCATCGTTTCACCCGTTTACGATCCGCCGACGCGACAGCAAGGGATCACGGGAGTCGGGAAACAGACGGATGGACAACGTCGTGTTCCTCGGGACTATTACTTAATAGATCGTTCAGCTGGCAGTCGGAAAGCAGATACGTTTACAAATCGCCCCGTCGCACGGAACAGCGGTAATACATTATTCCCGATTCCCGGCCGACTGTCGTCGATCTCGCGGCACCCACGCAAATAGCTACGCCGCTGGACCAGTCGTTACAACGTTCATTACTAAATTGTACGACACGGTTAGGCGAGCAGCGCTCACGCTCGCGTCCACGCGCCCGCCCATCGTCGAACCTTGCCAGTCACCGAAATAGCACGAGTCAAGCTTCTGCGAGATACACGCGTAGAATGGAAAAACCTATCGCGGAAAAAGAACGTTCAGTGTCGCGTTTAATAGATTTGAAACTCTGTTTGATCTCGATCTTTGATGTTGTACGAGACAAGAATAATTTCGTGGATAATTAATTGGATCGTAAGACGAGCACTGTTATTAACAGAAGAACCATTATTACAATTACGAAAGCAACCGGAGCGATCGTGGAATATTTCGAATTCTAAAGAATTCCATTTCAAAATTATCGTCGCAGTGACAAAAGAACTCGTGTAAAATGTGCTGGCACGGAACAAGCTATTTAAGTCGATCGTCTCGAATATCTAAATTCGTGTAGATGTAGCTACCCGTGACACGACCGCGACAGCTGGACACTCGTATAACCAGCCGGCTCCTAGTTTCCACGTATCGTCATCGATCTTCGCCGAGATCGCGTCGCGGTGTTCCTCGGTTTGCCTGCGTGTCGGTGTGAGCGAGACGCGATCCTACAGATCGGTGGTGTGTACATTTGGATCGGTGACTGCGTCGCCGTAGCGTCGGTGATTTACGCGCGAAGCGGAGGAAATGAGCACACTCTGATCCACGGCGATTCCGTGTAGCTTTCTGCTTCACGTTCACGCGATAACGTTGTTCTCTCTGATAACGTAGAAGCAACAAGAATCCAGCGTATCGGATTCCAACTGGAAATCCTTCTTTCCATCGACGCATCGATCCAGTTGGGCTGAAATCTTCGATGCTCGGGCAACGAGGCGTCGCCGCTGGATCAAAGCTTCTCTTGCTTTTCACTTGCCACTGTACCACGTATCGAGAATGAGATCGATAAGAAATTACGTTAAGAGGTAGAGAGCTCACTGCGAAATTCGGCGACCGCTTCTCGCTGGTATTCACTTTTGAACGAGTTTGCAACAGCTCCCGAGATTACCCATATATCGTCGTTCCGCGTTGATCTCCGCGTTCATAAATCTACTTTAAGCCCGACGGAGGGACGTGCCCCGCGGTAATTTCGTTCCGGGTACGTCGTCGCGAACTGAGACGTCACGCCGCCGCGCCGACCTGGCAGCCTTTCCACGATGAGCTCGACTAACAGAGACGTCCCGATACGCTCGTCGGAACCATGAAAATTGCCCCGTTTACGAGTATGGTTCTCGGTGATCTCCTTTATTTTCTACCTGATGCTCACCGTAAAATCACCGGTCTATGGAGCAACGTATCAACTGTATCGTGCGAAAGAATGAAATGAAAGTTATGGCGGAGAACAAGATGAGAATGGAATATTTCTCAGCCAGGGATTAGACGTTTATCTCCTAGCATCTGATCCCGATTCGTTCGAAGAGTAGCGAGTTGTCGCGTTTCTGCATGACTCGTCGGATCTTGTCGCCGGACCATCTTCACGCCGTACATAGCGCGCCGAGAAAGAATCGCAAAACGAGATCATAGAACGTCGAGAACGCCGCGACCCATTCGACGGAACGACGAGACGTTAAACGAACGTAACATTGACTTATGCGCGTGGTCTTGCTGGAAGACGTGCGTCGCGATTCGTGTGCTCTTCGCCTAGCCTTGACGCGAATAAACGCGCGACTGGTATAGTTGTCGCTTCGTCCGACGAAGAAGCAACAGCAGGAAGAGCTGGCGATATTGTCGCGCGATTTGATCGACGAAAGGATCGATGGAAGGATGCATGGTGTATCCGTCGGCGCGATACAAAGCGCGCAATTGTAAACGTCTCGCGTAAGGTGTAATTTATTTGAAGATTAAGTCGCGAACGTTGAAAGCGCGTAACATCCGCGCTTCCCGCGCGAGCTCCATTATTCTCCGCACATCTTTCAATGGAAGTACGGAAGCTTGTCGCAAGGACCGAGCGCGACTATCACTGGTCCCGCTGACACGGCTACAAGCCATAGATCCGCGAAGGTGGACTACGGCGTGAAACGGAAGGAACTTTGATTTATGAACGGTAGCCGGTCACAGTGTGTACAAGTCCCGTCTAATCGCTACAATACCCGCTGGCTGTTGCCTCTGTGCGCCATTGGAAGATGACAAACGCCGACCGACAAACACGTCGAACGGAACACAGCCGTATGGAACGACGTCGTCCCCAGGACGGAATCATTAATCCTTCTAATTGCCACTCGGGGGCCACGCCGTGTTTTTCTTCGCGGTTCCGGTCTATCTTTTCCCTCCGCTATCGGTTTCTTTCGCTCGGGTCTCTTTCGACCCGCTCTAACCGCGGATTCGACGAGGACGAATGGTGTCGAGGAGGATGGGGGACGAAAACAAACCGTGGCTTCTTTTGACCGATTCGGGTGGAAGGGAGAATTAGGGAGAGCCAGGGATATATACTATATACCCGCAGCTTGGTAACACATTCGGTCGACAGATGTAGGATTGTTTATTTGATTAGCACGGCCATTAATCAGAAAGCCCGGAGCCACCCTGAAGCGGAGGTGCGTCCTATTAACGAGCTATAGGAGCGTCTGCCTTTCTCTTATTGCAACCAGAATACCAGGGGAGAGCGAGTGGAATCTACCCTGGCCCCGCCAGACAGATATGAAAATGCTTTTTACGTGAATCGTGCTTGGTTTCGAGCTTCCTCTCGATTACGCTCGCGTGATGTCTACGTCGTCGTTATAGGGGGGCAAGACACCCCTTATGGTATATTTATCGCGTTTCTCTGATAAATTAATACGCGGATGAAGATTGGATTGGATAGGAGAGCAGATAGCTGCTAACAATAACTGACGCTCTATAAGTGGAGCAAGTCTCGATTAAAAATCGATATCGTCGATAAAGTTAAATCAGCCGTCGCTCGTGTTTTTATTCGACTCGCATCCGTAAACGTTGGAAATGGAGACGCACGAGATTTCCAAACGAACGACGTTTCCAGATGTCAGGAAGCAATCGCGTTCCATTAAGTTTGAAGCGCGCGGGCAAACATTCGATCGGCTTTAATCCAGTTCGACGCATAAATTTAGCCGTTTCGGGGACGGCGGAAGCGAGTCGTTTTCTTCCGAAACTACGGCGCTCGTTTGCGAACAGAGACGGCGCGCACGGCTCGTTAAACGACAGCCCCTATATTTACACGACCTGATTCTCGACCAGCCACCACAAGATTCGACCGCAACGAATCCGAATCCGCCGGTTCGTCGGCGCGACGGGACGCTGCGGTTCGCGCGGAATTTTTTTCCGTCGGTGGTCGCGCCATCCAGACGAGAAATCGAAAATTCTACTGCACGGTTTCGTGCCACCGTGAAAATTACCAGCGTTCCTCGTTCCGCGGCTCGGCGCGGCCGCCAAAACTCGATTCGACATGTCCGAAACTGCGTCAGTGTTCGCTCGAGCCTGAAATTCAACGTTGTCTCTCGTTGCTTTAGCCATTGCTACCTCCCCTATGAAGTATGAATACATACTTGATAAAGATACGTCTTTTAACGTTTGAAAAGCTCGGTGTTTCTCTTACGGTCGCTTCGATGGAAGAAAGCGGTTGAAAAGAACGGCAGGAAACGCGACTAAGAAGCTCGCGGCCGACAATTCGAACGAGTTTAAACGGAATCCTCGAGACACGGAGCACGAGGGGTGGAAAAAGGTGGAAAACGCGGCAAGGGCCGGCGAAGTCTGCTAGCAGACATAAAGAACGGCGTAGCACGGTGGTTAATGAGTCGTCCAGTCGCTCTTCTTAGCTTTCTGTTCGCGTGGACACCGAACGAAAGCCCCGGGCTGCCCTTTGCGTCCCTTAAGACCAGAAATCTACCCCCTTGCCGGTATGAGAACCAACGGAATCGTGGACGAGGAAAGCAAGGAAAAAGACAGAGAGGCCGGTTCTGTGTCTGAGGCTTATATATCTGCCGGAACTAATTGTCCCATAATTCACTCTGTCCGGCAGTAACGTTGCTCTCTGCTTATCCGCCGCTGCTTCTTTCCTTTCTTCTCTATCTCCTTCTTCTTCTTCTTCTTCTTCTTCAGCTCCTCCTTCTTCTTCTTTTTTCGTCGCTACTGCTGTTGCCTCCTCTTTCTTCCTTGTTCTTTCTTTCGATTTCAGCATCCCCCGTGTACGCAGCAGACATTTGGCTTCTGCCTCGTTGTCTTCCCTCGCGCATCGCGGCTACACAGACACGGCCGTCTCTGTTTCCTGCTCGGTGTCTAGACCGATTATTCTTCTCGCGGATCTACGCTCGAGTCACCCGATTTTGTACTCGTCGAATTCGATACTCGATGACTTTTAATCCGTGTGAATATCCATCCATACACACGTGCTCTCAAGGCGTTAATTTGCAAGCGAATACCAGTGCCAGAAACCGTAATGCTTGAGGTGGAACAAGACGTTTCGAAAACTTTGTTTCGAAATTGATTTCGTTCCTTGTACCCTGCAAAGTCTTCAGCCACCAGTCCACAGGCGCGTCAGATTTCCCGTAAATTCGCCATTCGCTTCGGAAACGCTATCACGAGCCGTTACTTCCGTGAAGCTGGCCAGACGACCGACGCTAATGCACTTTTGCGGCTAACTGTGGCGCACAAGGCTCTTCCTTACCCAGGATGCCACTTCCTCTTCCTCCGAGCCACCCTCGGACAATCTAAGGAGAAGCGTGTCTGCTGTTCTCGCGGCGCGCCAACAGACTCGACTTTTCTCTCCGACGACCCGTACGATCGATCGGCTTACTCTACCGATTGACCAGTTTGTTTGCTTTCGTTAATTCGTCGAGCCACGTACGACCAGTAAAGCCTCGCCGAAAATGCAGAGCACGTTGACCGCGCGTGGCTTCTCATGACGAAAGCGCCACTTGACCGGTTCACGGATTAAATCGTTTCGCCGTCAACATCGGCTACTCGATTTCCGCGACGTTGCAACATCTTCAACTCGCGTGTATGATAAAAGTAACTTCAGAATCGCTGTAAAAGGTAGCAACGATGAAAAAATACGGCCTTAAGTCGTTAAAAATGCCAAAGTGGTCTCTACCTCTTGGAAACTTAATTTTCTGAAACACTTCGCCGCTAGGCAAACACGTCATTCCAAACAATACGGTGGAATAACTGACGAAGCGCGTTCACGAACGCTGTTGCTGGAAAGTGTGGCCAGTTCTACGTTCCGAGAGGTGCTCTTCCCTCACGGAAGGGGATTAAACTGGTGTCTCTGTTCCACCTGGGTCTCGTGCAGCCTGTCCTTGAAGACGAAGTCCGTGACTCAGTCGAGTTTCCGCGAAGTTCAACCGACGACCTTCCCCGATGGACGAGTTGTCCAGAAGTAGACGCGGCGGACAGATACTCATCGTTCATCCACGGCGTATGAATAACGTAGAAGTTTGCTCAGTGTGGAGGGAAGGCGGACGGGGATCGAGGAAAGGACGGAACTGAACGCGGGCCACGTAACTTTCATACATAAGTAAGCGAGACAGGACTATGAGGCCAGCGATCTCCGGCGGAGTTTTAGTTTGCGCTGCAGTATTTTCTACGGGAAAGTGGCAGACGCCCCTGTTCTTCGCCAGCGGTCTTAGCTCGACGCCGTCATCCGTGAAAATATCAAACACCGAGAGACGGAAATGCTCTGACACGGCCGTTCTTCCTTCTTGATCTTAATAACATTTTTCTACCGATCATAACCGCCATCTTTAGTGGAACGCTTCACCGTGATTGCACAGGCGATTCTTCTTCGCTTTGTCAGAAATATCCCAGAAACGAACGCCGCAGCTCTCTTCTATCCTGTCTAGAGCAGGCTGCATGATGCTGTTCCTCCGTGACTGTTGCACGCAACAGAAATGTAAACATCGGCCTAATATCGTACGAGCGCAGCCGTGTTCGCGTCGACGTATGCACATCGTGGCCTACCTGTCCACAGATAAGGCGCGTATATTCACCGTGAAGCGCGTACGTCTTCCTTCCGCGGAAAGAAGATCCTAGCGGCTCTAGCCAGCCAGCTTCTAAGGAGGACAATGGGATTAGCGTTCGTTCGCACTGTACCTCTCGTGTCCGTCCTTCGAGAAAGTCAAGAACGTCCGCTTCCAAGAGCTCGTACCTCAAGGTCTCTCGGTGTGTTTCTTTGAGAAACGTCTCCTACCTCATCTTCTTCCAGGATCTTCTTCCGAATGAATTTTTCATAACAAAGAATCACGTGCATCTTAATAACTTCTGTCGCTTTGTGTTAAGATCTTTTATTACGAAAGTTAAAGGAGTTGAAAGACAAACTATCCTCGTCGATTAATCATCCCTGCCCCCGCCCGCAGACGATTTACGTATCGTTACGGTTTCGGGTCCATTTATTTCACAAACTTTCCAGAGGAAATCTTACGCCGGGCCATAGAGCGCGATTAATCCGAGCACTCGTGTCACAAGTTCGTAGTCCACGTACATAGCAGACACGCATACGCACGTTCCGACAATACGCGTTGGTCCGTCGGGTTATTACAACGACGTAACACCGATATCTCCGCGGAATTTCAAACAACCCTAGGGCTCGATGCACGCTAGGTGCGAGCACCATGCTCGCGTACGTACGTCGACCGAGGCAAGAGGTTTCCTTTGAAAACAGAAGGAACAATCTCTAGTACCTAGTAATTCGTTATCACGCAATCTCGGATCTGTGGAAGCTGCGAATTCGTTGTCGTGGTTTCTCCAGTGGATGATACGTTGTAGCTGGAGATAGTAGAAAGAAGATTCTGTGTTTACGAACGGGGAATCTGCTCGGCGCGGCAAATAACAACGAGGAAGTTAGAGAAAAAGAGGAGGTGGAATGAAACTCGTTGACCCTTTATCGCGATAAGAGTCGGAAAAAGATGATTAGACGGGAAATTGGAAGTTGGTGGACGACGGAACGCGCGAAGTTTCTTCGGTTCGAAAGATGGAAAAGTCGCTGGTGTTATTTATAGCGAAATTTAGTCGCGGAATCTAGCTGCAGCTGCATACTACGGCAACGCAAGAATAATATCTTGATTTATTCCGACGACGCGATGGGTCTACGGCGCGAGCAAACCGAAGAAAAACGGAGGACCAGATGCCGGTTCGGAAAATCCTCGACTTTCCGCTACTTTTGTCGCAATAAACTTTTTCTCCAATCGACCGGCAACGGTGGGAGGATCGAGCGAACCGTAATTTTAGCCACAAATTTGTCTCGAGGTTGTCTGAAAATATGAATGCACGCGGTGGAAGCGTTTCAAGCGAAAATTGAAACATGTTTGTTCGATTAGGAGCATCCTCGATAAAATAGAAGAAAACGAAGTGACAAAAGATTCAGCGTGCACCACGAACTTTTATTCGAACCAGAAGCATCGACGTAAAACTCTCCTTATTCCTGACAGGGTACTTACTCAAAGCCCTCGAAGAATAGGAAGAAAGTCTGGAAATGGGATAGCCAAGGTGATAGGCGTTATTTCTCGATGTCGCAGATTAGACTGACAAAGTCGTCGAAATGCGAATAACTTCGTCTCTCTCACTGTCTCTTTGCTCGATAAGAAGCTTCCTTCGGTCTATCGAACGACCGCGCGATTTTATGCACGCGTTCTCGAGCCACTTGAAATTCCAAAGGAAACGAGTGAAAATTGCAAAAGAATAACTCGATTAATTGCTCGTCTCCTGTTATGTCCGAACAAACTTCTTCGCGATTGTTATTGCCACGGAACGTCTATCTCCGAGGTCGGAGAGGAAAGAAAACCTCGGAGACAAAGCTCGATGGAAAGAACAGGCTCTTGCACGTGCATCTTTAAATTTCCCTTCGCGTTCCGTCGACTACGAATGAACCTCCCATTTGCAAATACCGACTCTGCCGCCGATACAACGTCTTTCTGTTACGTCTCCTCCAGGTCGTTTGTTTTTTTTTTTTTTTTTCTTGCTCCTAGACAATGCAATGTCTCTCCTTTGACGAGTAGGAGGCGCGTCCTCGAGCCTGTACCAGGCAACGGTTTCCTCGATTTCGAATCGATGAACGGTAAACGGAATTTTCTGGTTTGGAAGAAAAGATTTGTGGCTCGTGTGGCGAAAACGCGTCGCAACGCCATCAAACTGCGAAACCGCTGTATCCGATTATTATCGTTCCAAGAGATACGAATGGAGACTAGTTGTGACACGGTAGCTATCGTGTTAGCCGTATCGGTGCGCCTCGAAGAAGGCTAAGTTGCCCGACTGGCCGGGGTCGGGGTCACTGACTGAAAGATAGACGTGGCCCGGAGCCACGCGACAACCATATACCCCGGTTCGTGTTTACCGTGTGTCCAAGTCTCGCACGCTCCTGTCGAGCGTGGCTAGCAAACCGCCCGCAGACTATGCTGAATTAACTAACGTTGCCTCTGATATTCCTGTCTGCGGAACTCTCGAGTACATACTCGTTGCCGACGTCGTGATCGAACGATGATTTGCTCATGGTCGAGTCCCTTACACATGCATTTTCCCGTGAATATTGTTACGGTAACGTTCCACGTTGCCTCAAGTGTTTGCAGATCTTCGCGAAACATTAATAAGCTTCGTGTTAATCCGTGACGATCGTTACGATAAATAACGCAACGGTGTTCTTTTATGTTTCAGGTAAGCGAAAGCGGAGATCTGACGAGTTCCGCTGCCAAGTACGTGTCGAGTAAGTAACTGTCGAAGACGCGACAAGCGAAAAGGCGCGAGAGCGTATTAAATTCGCGTGGGAGGACCAAACGGGTATCATGCAACAGACACCGGTTATTAATGGACCGCGTAACTGGTAGAACGCGATCGGTCGTACGGCGATCTATCGTACGATAGAAGGGAGAAACGAAGCGTGTAATTATTCCGACCAGCGATTCGTAGCGAGATCGCTAGCTCTCTAATGCTTTAATAAAGACAAGGCGTGACGTTCCCCTTGTCTCTGCCACGAGGAAACATCTTATTTTAGGAAACGATGCCATGTGGTAAACCGGTCGGCCCCCGGGATATCCCACTTATTCTCCTTCTGCATGAAGACATTAACACGCGAAACCGGTGATTACCAGACTAGACAGCCGGTGCTGAAACAGAAAGAACCAATCGGGGGATCGTGCAAACGCGACACCGATACTCGTCGCATTGCCGTTGATAATACCATTCGTCGTTGCATTGCGTGGCCCACGATCGACTAGGGTGTGCCTATGATCGGAACTCACGCAACACGGGTATTTATTAAAGCTACCCTTAGCCTCCACCCCCTTCTGCTCGCGTCGTTTCCTCGAAAAGCGAACAATTTCGATACCATGCTGTGGAAACCGTGACTCGGTTGAATCGTGTCTCCGAGCAAACTCTATGTGTTCGTCTCTTTTCATCTTCTTCGTGTTGCGCTGTATGTAGTTGAGTTAGCGGACGGTTCGCGTGCGTACGAGCACGGTATCGAGAGTAATTAAGCGATTATCTCATCCGGTGTAGACGCATCGCGCCGTAGCATCGCGTTCCAATTGCGGACAAAGACCAATAAAGGCTACGTTTTTGTTCCGGCCGTTCCTCCCGGTGCCGACCTACGCGATGCTTACTAGCCACGTTCGTCCGACTCTCTTTCTCTTTTTCTCTCTTACGCCTTCGCGTTTCACTCCGCCCTTATCTCCTCTCTCTCTTTCTGCGGTTCGGTTTATCCTTTCTATTTTCTACCCTGCACGACTGCTTTCAAACTAGACCTCTCTGCGGATTCTAATTCCTTTTTTACGCGGCTCCCTCCATGCGGACGAAGATAACGCCATGACCACGCTGCTGGCTGTAACGAATTACAACGCCGGAAAGAAATATTATTTCTGCCGCGGAAACGTCCATGCCGGAATTCCAATTACCGGCCAGCGTTATTATTGTATTTTACTAGGCTCGCGCGCGTTCCCCGGACCAAACTCGGACCTGAACCACGAAAATTCTCCAATTTTTCCTTCGACGACCGAAACGCCGCCGCTTCGTGCGTAAACATTCCCGATAGAATTAATATTCTGCGAAAAGTTTGTTTTCGAGAGCAGTCTGCGAAAGTAGACCTGCTTCGCGTACCCTTTCCTGGCAATTTTGCCCGCGAGATTCTCACACCCTCGTTGAAAAGTACATTAATTTCGGAATATGTTTTTTTTTTTTTTCGTCGTCTGAAAAAACAAAAATTCGCGGAGAACATTATCGTTGCACGAGCGTGCGTATTATTTCGATATTTACGCACGTAAAAAATGTTACACAGCTTGTCCGTAAACAGGGAGCAACGCAGCAACGCTGCGTTCCTATGTTTATCGCATTCTACACACTGCAACTCTTGGCGAGGATAAAGGGCGAGAGAGGATAACCCTCTTCGGGCGATTCTCGAAAATATGACACAGGACGCATAAATTTTCGCTAACCACCGTGCTCGAAACACAATTTCTCGTGGTTTATCGTTGCGGAAGAGCGACGCAAGAATACATCCAGTCCTATAGCTATCTAGCTCTTGCTATGTATACAAAGTCGGACGAGATAGGATCGGAATTTTTTCCGAAAAACAATGTGAAACGCGTTTTCACCGTAATTGTGGGTTAACCGGTCGCGTGCAAGTCCGTGCTCGAGATCGCTCGCAGCCATATCGTGTCGTTTAAGCGAGAGATACGTCTTCTAGCGATACCTCGGACAACGTAGGGTCTCGAGAAGCCCATTAAAATTTTTCTGACCGGACGCCGATGACGAGGCGTCCGTAGGACAAAGAAAAATCGGTATCGAAGACGAGGTGAAGCGTGGAACAACAGACGCTCTACTCTCGCCTCCTTTATCTCCGACATCTCGCTTCCGAGAGACTTTCTCCGCCTATTCGCGGCCTGGTGCTACCGATCCGTTGCTTTCGATCCGAGATACACTCCGACAAATTACAGCTTGCCCCGAGCTGCAGGCCAGGAACAGTCAACGTCGAACCTGATAATGTCATTATCGCGTTACGGCAATTCCCCGATTTTTACCTCGTCACGAAAACGATCGGTCATGGTCCCGGCTAGACGATGAACCTGGAAACTAGAATTTTCTCATTTCTCCGCGGTACCTCCTTTTGGACACGCCTACTTCTGGGATAACGTGTTACTTCTAACTGTTACCTTCTTTCAACATCGACCACTTTTCCTTTTGAGAAATTGGCTCTAAACACAAGGTTGCGTCGATTATCCCGTGGCAGACACGCTTGAAATCGCATAAACGCGCTCCACGGGATGTACAATATGATATAGAATTTTATTCGCAACACTTGCAAATTAACAGTTCTTTATTCCGACAAATTGTGTTGATTTGGACGCGCCTAGAGAACACAACAGCCAGCCAGAATTTTAGTGACAGCAAGTTTTTATTATTATTTATTTAAATTTTTACAATTTGTCCAGTAGGACATTTGGTAAAATATTATAGCTGTAAATTTAGCGACAGCAAGTGAAAATATTTTTCGTCTAGGCGCGTCACCTGCCCGAACTAACCGAGAAAGCGGAAAGCATCGGATCTGTCGGAAAGAATAGACGCGGGACCGAACGTAGGAAACACGAAACGCGCGGAACTTGCAGGAAGCGGGAAATCTCATCGATTAAATCTGTTCGTTATTAATCGAGCGTGCTGTGACTGGCTCGCTCGCTGGTCAATGTTCGGTCCGTTCGGAGCGTCCTTCCTGAAAGGAATCGGCGTATCCGTGTGAACTTCCTTCCGATCGTGTGCAGCAGCTCGTCAACGATAGAACGAGATCCGAGTAACGAAAGGTCGAACGCGTCCGCTGGTCGACGGCAGACAAGGAAAGAGCTGGCGAGGACAGCAGGTCGAAGAGAAAAGTCAGGCAACCGGGAAGAAACGACGACAGGGACGGTAGGACGAAGAGAGAAAGAGAAGCGAGATCTAGTACGCCCGCCATATGTCACGGGGTCCTTACGTAGGTATCCTGCACGGTATCTTATCTTCCGCTTATGGCCGCGAGAGTAATCCGAGCGGAAGACAAACGCGTACGAAATAAAATCCAGACCGGTTCGGACCAACGGAACGAGACTTCCTTACCTTCTGTTACCTCTTGGCCTGACGAGAAAAGGGAAACGTTGCCGTCCGTTTCGAAACTACCGCTTCCTAGTCGGAATTACGAGTCCCCGGCGCTCTGTCGACCCGATGACACTCGGATACTCGAAAGTCGTCCAGGAATTCCTCGGAAAGAAATCGCGGAACACGATCTTTCTGGAGTGAAAATACGTGCGGTCCTCTATCGATAAAGTTCACGTGTTATATGTTCGACCTGAACGCTGTCTCGTAACGTGTCTCCAAGTTTACTTACTCTTCACATTCACATTCTATTCTTTGATTTTCACTTCTTAGTTTACCGAATCGTTTACCATCTATTGCGAAGTTTAGAATTTCTACTAATTAAACCGTCGTGCATCACATACTAGATACTAGATACATATCGCACGACACCATCTAACCCGAATATCAAGCATTCTGTAAGTCGTGCAACGTGTGAACGTCTGAGTACCTTTCTCCCGAACTCTAGCTCCCAGCAACATCGTTCTCCAGGATAGTCCTCGACGATACAAATTATCGTGCTCCGTACAATTCTCACACGAACCAGGAATTACGAAGTAAAACGAGATCGAGCCAGGATAAACGAGACTTCTTGGAAGCGTCGCGTCGACCCAGGACCGGTTGAACCAATTCGTACAATCTCGGCCGCCAAATCTGAACCCGTGATAACCATACGCATCGTGTGGAATACGAAAACACGAAGAAACCTCTTCCCTAACTTCCGTTATGGGTTACGACACTTTTCAAAGAGCGAGACGCGTCTTTCCCTGGCCGGCTAACGAGAACAGGATGTTATCGGTGCATCTCATTAGCAGGAGCAGGCAGAGAAGAGTTGGTCTGGTTGTTGTTCGAAATTTGTGCAGCCGACACCTGTTCCTGTCAAGGAAGCCGTAGCTACGAACTTTCCACGCGTCGCTCGTTTCGCCTCCGCTCTCTCGGTTTCAAACCGCAGCCTGTCGAGGACAGTCGAGTAATTAGCGGGCCGAACAACTCGAGGAACACCAGGTCTTTAACGCGTGGCCGATCGATTACTACTCCGTGACCGTCACTTTCTCGGAGACCCGGTGAAAAACTGCCAGGTCTCCCGATGACGCTGCGGCAAACTACCCAAAACGTAGACAGAGTTACACGGAGCGAACAAACGTCCACTGAAATACGCTACCAATTCCATTGTAAGTCGTTGGATCTTCTTCTCGCTTTCCTCTCAACGATATTGGTTAAGGTTCGTATTTCGTCGCGGAACGATGCCGCAAAAGAAAACTGTCCGCTCCTTTGTACTCTTTCTCAAAGAAATCCTCATTGGGCGAATTATGCGTGAAACAGTGAGGCGTTGATATTGTATGAGAATGGCGATTGGTGAGTGGCTGGCTACGGAGGAGAGCGAAGGACAGTATCACGGTGGAGTGTCCTCGATGGAAGATTCTTTGGGAATCAACGAGTCGCACGTGCACGCGCGGCCAGTTCTCCTCGGTCGCCAATGACCAGGAAGAAAATTACAAATATCTGACCAGCAGGAACTCGGGAACGTGCTTCTCGCCCGAGCCGTGGCATTATCGTTGTCGGTGTGTATACTCGGTCGGTCGCCGTGGTTCGCACGTTTTGCCCAGAGACAACGGAGAAGCACACAGAGTGTTCGTATATTCGTACTCGCACGTGCGCCTTAGACGACGACGACGATGATTCCTTTTATTATATTTTTCCTCTCCCTGCGCTGTCCCAATCTTCCTCGCGCGTTTCATCTATCGTGGATCGACATGATATTAGATATGATTTAATTAAACGAACCATCGCACCGCCGAGAAAATTGGTAAGTTGCAGCGATGGTGTTTCTTCCAACGTTGCGACCTCGTTACCTGTCCGATTATACGAACAGCGAAATTGCCATCGGTCGAATGTTCTTCCCTCGTTTAGTGAGAGTTGCTTCGACTGTTCGCGCCAGGCATTTGTCTCGTCCGTTTTGAGACTGAATGCGCAACGAAATCGTTGGATTCCGTGGCGTCCCTCGATGAAAGAAACAGATGCGAAATTTATAATTACTCGGCAAACACGATAGGACGCGACATTATTTTAAACGCGAATAAAGCCATTGTGTCGCTCGGGTGTTTCAACTGGTTCGGGTAATGAGTAGGATGAGTTGGAGCTTCAGACCTGGAAATGACGGACCTATTGTTGGCGGATTGTTGGAGAAAACGTGCGCCAGATAACGGAGAAAAACTGGAAAGTTTCGTGCATCGGTGTGGTTCGTATGGAAAATCGAAAAACGGCGCGCAATCCGATCAAATCGAGTCTGTGCGACGTTGTCCGAACGGTCGATCGATTCGGTCGAAAACGAAATTCGGTGTATCCGAACTCGTGATTTCGGTGGACGTTCTAAAAGAGAGGCGAGCCGCCACGGTCCTCGTTCATTCGCCAACCATCCAGGTTATTCCAGGGATAATAACGGTCATAAAAAATAATAGGGTTCGAGGTGAATCCTCCAACAGTCCGGATGATATTTAGAGGATCTAATGATACCGAATTTATGGGCCAGGTGTGCCGCAATCCGACGCGATTTCAGCGCGAAACACCGTGCAGAGGTACGGTCAAAAAAATAAAGCTAACGTTTGATCGCGTTTGTTTCATCTTCCATTATATAAATCACAAGCGAGTCGCGTCGTCGTAATTCAGTCCCTTTCCCTCCGTGAAGTCTTACAGACGTGACAAAAACGGAATTGTTCGCGATGGATAAGCGGTCTGTCGGTCTTACAGCGCGTGTCCTCACGTACGCGACCGGCCAATTCTTTTCGTCAGGAACGTCGAGGAGGTTGATCCAAAACCCTCGAAGAAGAGAGTTCAGAATATTAATGGCGTGGCCCGTGAAGGGTGTAGCGCACGTACCGGACGAGTTATCGCCGAAAGAAAGCGGTCGTACGTGGAAAGGTAGACTTGCTAGAAACACGAATCTTCCGAGACAGGTAGACCGGATCTCGCTCGGTTCCTTATTCTTTCGCAGGGACACGGCGTCGGCTCGTCCGTCTCGGTGTCCAAACTTACCCTTCGCGGCGTATTTGTTTCTACTCTGCATCCGTCGATGAATGAATATCTCGAAAATCCCACGGTACTTGGGAGGAGTCGAGAAAGTTGTATTTATTGCGGAATAGACTGGCCTCCGGTAATCCTTTCATAAATAACGAACTATTTACGTAAGGTTTCCGGGAAGGTGAATGGACCGGCGAGTTTCAGATTATGGCCAGCCACGGTCTTCCACGACAATGGCTGCTCGTGTTTTCCGTTTCCTGGCCCGTTCGGCGTCCGCCTTTCCTCCGGACCCTCGTCCTGGCACGAGCTTCTCCTTCGCGCGTTCGCTTATAAGGTATACGCGGTGGCCGTGGATGTGCGCGAACGCGACCAAAGAGGGAACCTTTTACGGGCTTTACCGTGGCATAAAGCGTTCGAATAGACCGGCTTGACTCGAGAGTTTCTTCCGTTTGCTCGCGTTTGCACGGTCTCGCCAAGCTCCGTGTGCATGCGATTTTATCCACGCGCACTCGTTTGTCGAGATTCAGACGAGGCTGGAATTCGACGATTCGATTCGCAGAGCGAATTCGTTGCCGGAATATATGAAAACTGGGAAACCGATGGAAGATGGACTATTTTACCGGCTGACTCAGAACGAGTGTGATCGAAATCAAACCAGCACGAAAAAATATAGGGAAATACGTAGTTTTACGAGCGAAACAATAACATGCTGTTTTCCTTTCGTGTTTTTTCGTATTCCAAAGTACAATATATGGCGAGTTACGTTGCGTAACTACGATATCCAATTTTTTCCAACAACTTCCCATTACCCGTGAATATCATATTCGCGCGATTCGTTTTATCACGCAGGAGACCACGGTATCGGGCGCATAATAACGTTCGATCGGGAGAGTATTACGTTCGCATGAGATCGGGCTACATTCTGCCCGACGCAAACTCAATATTTACCGTCCGGTTCAGCCTGGTGACTTTGGTCGGCGCAGCGTCAAGCAGCACTCGAGGACTCTTTAATTAAGTTGGATCGCCGGGATGGACAATCAACATCGAGGTTCCCGCGGTTCTCCCGTTGCTATTATGAAATTTGCCGCGAAGCCCGGGAAACTAGGTTGGCGGAACCGACAGCAACAACAGCAAGAGAGAAAGAGAGAAAGAGAGGAAGAGAGAGGAAGAGAGAGGCAAATCCCATGCTGGCCGGAGAGGAATCGCGTAACAGCGTGTACGCGCGTGCGTTTCGACTTCGGCCTTGGGAACCAGTCCACGGTTTTGTCACGCCAGCTACTTCGTTTGTTCGCCGTTTCTCTTTGGTCAGGTGCGCGTCTGTCCTCTCCTTTTGTTCTTCCGCTTGCTCACTTTTCTTCCTTTTCTTCGCTACACATCCTCGCTGGTCGCCAACCATCTTCCACGCTGCCACTCAAACGATAACTTCTTCTGCAGTTGGAGAAATCCGCTTGTTGTCAATACTGGCACGAATTCTGGAAATGACTGACAGCAGGCGAACGAGAGAACGAACGGAAGCGTAATTCGGCCAACGGTTCGAATATCACGCCGACGATAATTATGCGCGGCAAGAGCTGGCTGCAGGCTCATAAGCGGCATGTATCGACGAAATTGACCGGGATTATTCGCATATCCCGGCATTTCCAGGCCGCGTCCAGATACGAGGATATTCGATCGAACGTGTCCGCTGTTCGAGCTTTCGTCGATGATAATTGTCTGGCGTTTCGCTCAGCTCTGCATTGCTCGTTACAACGATTCATTATCGAAGGAACATGGCCGCACGGTCATTCGACGAGAACCAGAGAAACGGTTCGCTCTCGAGGAAGAATTAAACGAAATAGAGTCGCTGCTTCTCCGGATAGAAGGATAGACGAGCGATAGATTAAACGATCGTTTAGCAAGCTGACGCGAGGTTCGGATGAAGGAAGCCGCCAGGGTGGCGGAGAGATACCCGAAAAGCCGGGATCCGATACGAGCCACGAAAGGTGACGGCCCGGCTGGAAGGTGCCAGGACCTCAAGCTGAGAGCATAATGAGCGACCGGCGAGTAATGAAGACCGCTCAATCTCCTCTCGGAGCCGCGTGCTGTCTCTTCAAAGAACATAGTCCCGTTCCCTTAACTCCGATCTCGACCGCTAATCCGTTTAATCTCCGGATAATTAATGACCGTAACGCTTTAATAATTCTTGGCCTCCTACGGCAAACGTGGTAAGCTACACCGTTTACGTCGAGTCCCGCGAATCCAATCCAGCAAGTAACGTGCTACGAGCTTCTTCGAATACGAATTAACGTTCGAACAAAGCTTGTCATAGCGGTCGACATTAATTTGCATTTTCTCGCAACTACATACAGAATAGTCAGCTTTCGATGTTTCCTCTACATCTGTTCTATGGCTGAAGAAGCTCGAGTTTTGGATGCAGGTGTTTTCAACGTTTCCTCCGGACACGACGCAAAGGGGACATCGAAGCAGGCCCCTGTCATCGTCCCAGGAAGCCGTTTACCGCTCACAGTTTACACAGGATTTTCGAACGAGACGGCTTTATCCATGTACAAGACGCGTTTACACCGACGCCGTTGTATGGGGACGTGTTTGTAGACGAGGACCCTGCCTAAATGCACTCCGAAATGTTTGCGCAGACTCTGTTGTGGTCTTTTACGATGAATTTCTGTATATGCAAATACGACAGCCCGCGTGGTAGCCGAATAAACGAGAGGCCCTGCGAGCCTCCTGGAACGAGAGCGTTATTTCCATCCGACCTGGACGACGCCAAGTCGTTTATTACGAGCCGAATCCGGCACTCTTGTTCGCGTTACGAAACGCTGATTCTTGATCGCTTTCGACGGATAACGAGGATTCGCCGTAGCATTTTGAAGCTAACGCAACTGTTCCTTGGCTATCAAAATGCAGATCGAGAAAACGACGAACAGACGTGTACATGTAAATGAACGATATCCCGATACGTGGCAAGGATACGCTTTCTCCTAGAATCGTTTAAAAGGTGAAATAATCAGACAGCGAAGGAAAAAATGTGCCAGTGAACGCAAAAGACAAGGAGCCTACTGGTAAAACAAAGTACACGTACGTGTAGACTGAAGGAGGTGCGCGTCTTTCGCGAGTCGACGTATTTCAACAATACAAATCTGAGGGAGTTAGAGCGAAGCGAATATAGGCATCGGAGTGGATCGAACGAGCCGGCATACCTGACCACCAATTATCTCCGCGTCTCACCCAACTGTTCGCCTCGCTGCCTCTTGTTTTTCGAACGTTTTAGCGGACCTCCACGGTCAAACACCGGCCTGCGAAGATAATTCAGATATCATCCCTTCGATATATCTGGCAATCCCGGTGAACGAGGATCGACCCGTCGACGGTCGAACGAGGGGATGCCTTAGGGGCTCGCGTGCCAACTGACGTCTCCCAAAGCGGACCAGATTATAAACTGGGGATCGCGGACCAACCCCGAGTGCGAGTAGGACCACTGCATCAGTAGCCTTGCTGGAAAAACAAAGAGGGAGGAGCATGGTGCGAGACCGAGCCTGAGATAAACAGGTTTTCCGTACGAAACTGGGAATTCCGAGACGAATTCGGGGCGACTGGAGAAAGAAGGCGAGCAAGATAAACGCGCGAGAGAGGCAGAAGGCCTCTTTTTCTTGCCAGGAGCCTCCGGTCCCAAACCCCGGAGCTACGGCCGAGGGATTAAAGCGTTAAGAGAGCACACCGATGCCAGTGACGGCGAGGCGCGAAGCCTCGCACGCTCGAATCGATCTTCAGGGATTTCTCCTGCGTGGCAGAGCTCCGGTGTCCTCGATCATGGGGACGAGACGGGCTCTCGAACTCGGATTCACCGAGTGGATGGGCTTCTTCACGGCCGATTAAGTAGCGACGCTCGTGTATCGAACGAGTCGGCGGAAAGCTTCGTGGAAATTTCAACGTTGATCGCAGCTTTCGAGTCGACAGATTCTTCACGCGCGTTTCCCATCCTGATGATTCTTGACGAAAAAATTTGCCAACTGTGATAGAATGAACAAGGAGGGAGGACACGGAAGGAAAAATTCCGCACTGCGTAAACGCTCGATCGTGGGAGCTCGTTTAAGCGAGGATTTAGTTGCTTGTTAGCTTTCTAAATAACGTGTGGCAAAGGTTTGAGCGAGAAGCGGCGCGCGGTAGGCGTGCAAGAACGATGGTCCAATTAAGGATGTGCTGCCGGTTACTTTCGGTTAATCCGAGTGAAGAGCGATCTCCGGACCGAAACTCTTAACTTCTAGAAAACTTTCCGGTTTCATCGCCCGGCGAAACTCTACCGCTTCTCCTCCCAGCCGCGAAAGCCACGAATTACCCACGGTCGTTCGGTGTGTACCCGCGGCAGAATCTCCTCGCGACGCCTGGCATCTTTAATTAAACGTAGCTTTAATCGTTACACCTTCGAGTTTCGTTACACCGTTGAGTCCAACAAAGTGCGCGACTATAAACGTTCTTTCGTTGCAAAGACTAGTCTGTGGCTACAGCGGATGCATAATTGGCGTTCTAACGAATAAGACGCGTCTGAATAGCACGCATTCATAGAAATCTATTACGTGATCAATTCTAGAAAAACTGAAACTAAATTTTATTCGTTGTCGTTGTCAGCGTCCTTTTTTTATTCAGTACGACGTCATCGCTTGAGATATACTTTCAAGACCTACCACCGATTCGTTGATCATTCATGTTTAGGACCTTGGTGGACGTATATAAACGTTCACTGGAAATCTCGTCATTGTTGGCTACATAGTCTGTACGTTCAATAAAAATACAATCGTGGAAGAATATATTTTCTTATCGCGTAAATTTAGAGCCGTGTGTGCGTATATGTCGCTGCTTTGACGTATCAAATTCGACAATACGTTGCATACGTTGGCTACAACCGTAGCCGAAACCGGGCCTCCAATAAATGCTGACGTTTCAGCTTCCAGCCTTCAGACTACCCTAAACTATAATACGTAGGCAGTAACAAGGGCCGCAAGTATTGTTGCACGGTCGACCATCGATTAGGCCTCCGGATACGACGTGCAACTGTGACGAAATCGTCTGGACTCGGTCAACCAGCTTGCCAGAAGACTCGCACATCCGAAAACGGATATGGAGCCAGCTAGTGACTGGCAAGCGTTACGAACTCACGGGAGTGCGGATGCGCGATTTCGTCTCGAAATCCAAAAGCATTGTTCTCCGTGTTCCGGCACCCCGTTGAGGCACTCATCGCGTCCAAAGCTCTCCAAGACGTCCTCCGGACTCTGACTGATGGATTTATGAATTTACGGTCACCCCGATCCACAGGGGGTTAATTGGTGGCAGCGTGAAGCGACCAGGTCGGAATCCAGAGAAGAAGAGGAAAGTGGAGACGCGGTGGTACAAGCGAGTCTCCTTTCGTTTCGCGAACAACCGGTCCTCGCGATAATTGCCGTCATGTCCTAAGCATCGTCAAGGTCGGTCCTGAAACCGGCTCGCCTTTCATGCCACCATCTCGCGTCGTTTTCCTGGCGGACCTTTCAGCTGGGTCATCGTAACCCTTTAACGACTCGTGATTATGATTCATTAACCGTTTCGTTCTCTCCGAATGGCTTCGCTCGGAGAATTAGATCTGACCGGGGCGGAGTTATAATTGCTCGTCCAACGTTTCGCCATCTGGACATGCCGAGTGTGACAGAAACGTTGTCGTTCGGATCTCTTTCTGCGAGAGATCGCGCGCGATCCAGTGAGAAACTAACACGAAAAACGGATTTATCGGAGGATTGAAATGCTCCTCGGAGGTTGTTGGCCATTACGAATTCGGAATTAATCGAACGAGTTGAGAACCGTTGAGAGATCTTCCTTCGAAAGATTGGATAACGAGATGCGTAAGTTTCTCCTCGTTGAAGCGGCGTTCACACCGAACGAACATGGAAGAACCGGTCCTCGCCGAAGTTCGTAGCGTTGGAAACGCGTGGAGAAAAAGCGACGGGGCCGTTTCTAGGTTGCAACGCCTAGCATTTCCATGTCGAGATAAGCTAATGAGACGTACGACGGTTAGAGGTAAACACGCTTCAAGTTTCCATTCCACGTAACGCGACTGCCGTTTCGGCTATTGGACCGCCGATAGCGACGCTCGTCGAAAACCGACTTATCGTCCATTCTGGTCTGGTTTTTTGCTCCTTCGTCTACCTAGCCCCGGGTAAATTTTTTAATTCGTCCGTTTTAGTCACGTGAAACGCTGGAACACTTAGTATACTTAGTATAAATAAAGGCAACAGAGTTTCAAGATACCGAGCTCTATGCCCTAAAAAAGATTAGATGGAAGAATTCGAGAGTGTACAACGGCAGTAGCGTTTCGCAAAATTCAGCGTACGAGCTGGAAATTTTCGGTTACATCACGTTCACGTCACAGCGTAACTCGAAATCCTGGAAATAAATCCGCCTGTTCATCACGAATCCAGCCCTTTTCAAGCCCGTTTCTACTTTTTTCAAGAGGCAGAACAATGGAAAAGCGAAGGAGCGGGTCTAAACGCGAGGCGGTGCATCGCATTTTTCTTGGTATATTTCCCGAGCGCGTGGCAACCGGACGTTTTGAAATTCATCACGAGAGCTACTTCATATAACGCGGCGGAATGAATTATGTCGCGGCGTATCTCGCCGCGGTATCTTCGTTTTTCTCCGGTCGTAATCCTGGCCGGGCGCACGTGCCGCTGAATTCGAGGTTTAAATTCGCGGCGACGTTTCGAGTATGCGACCGCGGAACGTACGAGCTGCCGGCGCGTATCTCGCCGTGAAATAATTTCGCCGACGTCGCACCAAACCTGCGCACGATCGCTTCGCGCGTTCCACGGATATATTAACGGCCACTTTGCGTCGCGCTGATTAACCACCAGTATTCCCAACTTTCCTTTCGACCGTTCGCGAATTAATCATCCGCCACTATCAACTGAATTCTAAGTATCCCGACGCGCTGAAATAGTTTTCGGTCATCGTATTTCGATTTTAGTCGTCGAGAAAGCGAATTGGAAAACGCGAACGACGGATTGTTCGGTTCCTGGAGATTGCTTTACGACGACCTGGTGAAAACGGAGATAGATCGGCGCTCTTCCATCGTCCAAGGCAGTAAACACGGTAATAAGCAAAGGTCGAGAAATTTACGTCGCGGCCGATTGCGTTTCCCTTGGACGTTCGAATGGAAACCGTTATCAGGCCAAACGAGTGGATAGCGAACACTGCGAACTCGATGGACAGTCTTCGCGTTTATCGTTGTTCGACTACGTACGCGCGGCGCTCCGCGGACTGACGACCCCTGCCAGCCGAAGGTATACGCAATTTATTCCCGGGCGATAAATCATCGTCCACCTACGTTCGTAATTTCTTTTTGGATCATAAATCAGTTGCGCCTCGGAACCCATACGGAGACGTTCGCGTAACCACCACTGTGCGTGTAGTCACGATGCGTGTAGGTACGATGCGCGTAGACGCGGCGAGCGAAGAACACGTGGAAGGAACAGCGGATACCGGTGCATCGGTTACACAACCTGTCCGCTTTTTGCCAGCACCGCGAATACTTGGGACGAAGAAAAATCGCAACTGTTTCGCGCGATGACCGTTTATTAACCCGTCAACCAGAGAAAATTCATGGAATCTGGCACGCTCTTCTAACGGATCTCATATCGCAGATGTCGGGAAGAGTGAATAGTTTATCTGGCATTTTTAAACAACAAAATCTACGACGATTCGAGTTACAAATGATATTACCGATCGAAGAAGATAAGGAAACAATCCCGAGGGGAGATACGATCTTTAGGTAGAATACGATTCTCATCGACGTTGACAAAGGGGTTAAAGAAGCCGCTCTATAAATGAGCGGGACGAATTACCAGAGGTATACCGCTCGTAACTCCATTAATATCAATTTTATTGTGGCGATCAGGGTAGCGCGTGCGCGGATCGTCATGAGTCAGGCTGTTTATAGCGACGATATTTTAATGACCCCTTCTCGTCTCGTTCACGAACACGACAAACAGTTGGGTCAGCGTTCCGGTTGACACGGTGCCGCCTTTGAAGATCGAACAGCATCGGGGAAAATCGTTTCGGCGTCGACACGGGTTCGGGACAGCACGGCTCTTTGTACCGGTGCTGTTTAATCTTATCGACGTTCCCGTTATCGTCTTTACACGATCTGGTACGATGTTCGTATCCAATGCTGTGGTAATCGCGTTCAAACGCAAACGTGGAATCGGTCGTGACTCTCCACGACGCGTCCCATGTTTACTTAAAAGCAGGTAACGATCATCGCTGGTAATCGAGAACGTTGATCACCTCGCTCGAGCAAACGCACGCGGTTGAACGAGGAGTTCGTCGACCGATAACGCGTCGATAAGTTTCACGACGAGTTTCGGAAGAAACCGTGGAAAGTCGGTGAAAAGCGCTGTCGAGTCGAACTCAGCGAGTATACATACTTCGTGGTTCGAGAGTTTCGTTGTTTCGGCTTTCCAGCACCGGCGAAAGAATGTCGTTCGAAGGTATTAGCGCTTTATCGCCGGTTTTTCCGACGAATTTCCGAGAGCAACGAACTTCACGATGCTCGACGCGGTTATCGCGTGTTTTTGTCGAAAGGTTCCTCTCTCCAGAGATACGACAAGTTCCTCGGTCTATTTGCCCGGCTAGATATACCGGCTATCTCGCGTGTTTTTGAGGAAGGTTAAACAAACTTCTGACGCCCGAAAACCGACGAAGATTACCCGTGTTTGTCGAACGATGCATCATCCCTTGCAAACAGACTGCGCAATCTTCCTTCACTATGGAATCCACTGGCGCGGCCAGTCCGAGGACCGTATTTGTTCGCGTTAAAACTCTTAACCAAAGCATCGATTTCGGTCCGTCTGTCGAGGTACGTTGATAACGCTCGAAAGTTTCCGCTGTCCTGGTCGTTTTCGCTAATTTTCGGAAGAGAAGGAATATTCCGCAAACCATCTCGTACACAAATACGAATCGTCCCGTTACGTTGCCGTGTCGAGAGAAGCATTGTCGTGCCTCGCGAAGCAAGACGAATCCTTGCCTACGACGCAACGTTCCTACCGACGATAAATCGCGGAACAGAGCACGGCAACGACCACTTACGGTACCACGGTTTCCGTCAAGCCGTGTCCACTTTCTCACGGAATGCATTAACGCCTTTGCAGCGACACGCGAAGACCCGTCGACGAGCATCCACTCGGCGTCACGGTGCACAAGCTCCAGAAGGATGTTTAGCAAACACTCGGAAAATTCGCTGCATCACCTTTCGGCTCGGCGTTTGGCAAACAAGCCTCGGTTGGAGCGCTTCCAGAAAAGTTGTCGCCGCTCGGCGTAGGCGCCGGCGTCCGCCCATCGAGCATCGTCGACGAATAATCTGCGCGAGTCTGTCCCGGCTCCGTGGAATCCGATCGCTATCCGCCTCTACCCGCTCTCCAAAGACCTTATTCGTTTCTTTCGCTTCTTTTTTTCGACCGATGACTCTTTCCATCAACGTCTGCGGTCGACGCGCGGCGGTTTAGGTACAGAGAGAATGCGCGCAACCCTCTGGCAAAACGCGGACCATTTACCAGCGAGCAGGTCGATGACGAGTACAATATCGCGAGTAATACGATAACCACAATGGACTATTTCGGCATCAACCTGTTTCGCAAAGCCCGTTTGAAGTTACCGACGCCAGGCGCCGGAGCCACTCTGCTCCCCTTTCGCAATCCACCGGCCCGAACGAAAGGATTTCTAAATACTCGTTGGCGGTATTTGCGGATGTCCGCCGATAGTCCCCGCTAGGCCTCGAAATACCGCTGCCTGGAAGCATGCAACCACCGTGAGAGTAACGAAGGGCGTATGAGGACAGGGGGTGCGATGAGGATAGGGAAAGAGGGAAAGAGAGAGGTCGGATGGAAAGGAGGAGCGAACAAACGACGGGACCTTCTCTCACGGGGCGCCTGCAATCCGATCCTCAAAGCCCATCGGGTAAATACGCCTACGCTGGTCAGGCGTAGGGGAGGGGGTTTGGAGAAGGAGCGTTTAATTAATTCCGTCCAATATGCCGGTACACCGCTGGAACATAGTCGGCAATTCCGGCTGCGTTTTCACGATACGTCCGCCTTGTTGCGTTTATATGCGCGTAGGAGCGCGTGGCTGAGTGTTTGGTCAAAGCAAGCCGCCGCCCCGGCTCTCTAACCGCGCTCGTACGCTACGAGATGATTAGGCATTCGTTTGATGGTTTCCGGAAAACTTGGGATCGCTGAATTAGGCGAGAACCTTGTACTTTATTCCGTTGAATCGACGTAAATCGCGATTGACAACAACAGGGGGAACGAGTGGTTGCGCCAACGACGCGAGTTTGATATTCCGAAGACGAGAGCTCGCAGTCCGGTCGTAGGAAGATCGCAGGTGTTCGCGGTAGGAAAAACGCTTAGCTGGCCGTGCTCCTGACCCATATCTTACGCGCGAGTTCCGTTTCTCTTTCACACGCCGCGCCATGCTCGCTATCTCGTTGTCAGTGTTACGATAAGCTACAGATGTTTCGTCAAAGAAACTTCTGATCCTCCCAAATCCTTCGCGAAAGCCTACGCGAACCCGAACTAGTAAGAGAGCTTACAGTGTCGCGCGGTGAATCGACACGCGATAGACGTTAAATACAAACTCGTGAAAAGGACAGACAGCAAAATCATCCGTATTGTCTCGAGCTAAACGCCCGCCAGTGCAAACAGCAACAACGCGCGTCACTTTACTCGACGACTTTGTTTCGTTACAGCCCCCGCGGAATTACCCCGACACGGAGAGTCCTGTCATTGAACCCGGTGAGCGGCTCGTCGGCGCATTGTGTCAGCCACGTCGACACGAAACAACCCCCGTGAAGGTAGCACGGGACGGCGGAGGGCACCACGGTACAGGCTCGTAGCGAAGGGCGTAAAACCACGGAGAGAAGCTGGACTCGTTGCGTGCACCCTCCTGCCTGCGTGGTGCAGCTTCTTTTTTTCCAGGCCGAGTCACCGTTGTGTTCACGCTGTAAAAGGACGACACCGATTTCCATCCTTGTCCGGTGTTGCATCGCCACTCCACCCCTTGGCGATCTCGCTTTCACCCTCGTGAAAGGAGTCTGCCACGCAGAATACGAAGAAAGAAGAGTCGCGGCCCGAAAGAGTGGGGGGGGTTGGTAGCGCAACGCGACGAGAGTAGGGAGACCAGGCATCGGATGGGGGTAGCTGGCAACGTGGTAGAGGAAGCTTTCGGTGGGAACGGTGGGGGCAGAAACGAAACGAAGCCTCCGAGCGGTCGGGCGAAACGGCGAGCAACAGTGTGCCGCGCGCCGCTGACAAGCGAGCGTAGTCGTTGAGAGTTTAGTGCGAGAGATAGCGCGAGAGATAGCGCGTGTCTTGACGAGTTGGAAGGTGTTGCAGGGTGGTGAGACTGGCGTGCAGGAACGTTTCGTGTTCGGTCACGCGGGTGCGTTCGAGCTTCCATGAACACATGTTCCGCAGCAACGTCGGAAGCGCAAGGGGACAGCTGACACCGGAGGATACGAGCTCGATCGTGCCCGTGGAAGTCTTCGGCTTGTGCGAAACGGTGTGAGGTTTCCCATGGTGGGTTCCGTGCGTACGCATACTCGACGTGTCTACGAGTGAGAGAAGGGAATGATCGACAGTGCGAGGAATAATAGTGTAACGTTGTCGACGACGGTGGTTCCGGCTGATCATCGTGCTCGTTGACAGCGTATGGCTCGCGATCGCTCGACCCCGTTGCTTCGTCTACCGTGCAGATTCGTAACGACGCTTCGGCACAAAGAGCCGCCGTCCGGCAACTTCTCCGCAAACGGAACGAGCGCACGATCGACGAGCAGGGACGGTCGTCGACGGGTGATTTCGAGGAAAGTGATCGTTGCCGTTGAGACACGCTTACGGTGCTTCAGTGATACGTGAGAGCAAGCGACAGAGTGATCGAAATTGGCGCACCGGATATATCATTTTGCGAGTAAAGAGAGATCGTTGTGTTTACTGTGATACGAGTGGTGCGCGGGGAAGCAAGCTACGAGAAGAAAGGGTGTCCGTATTTTCGAAGGAAATGCGCTGCTAGCAAATCGGCAAGGTGTCGCCCGAATTTTTGAGGTAGGCATCCTTCTCATTATTGCTCTTTGCAAGCTCGAAATAATAGGTGGTAAAAGCGACGGCAGAATATGAGAACGGACGGGGCTACGATTATTCGTGAAAACGTGCGTGAGTGGTACGGTAATTGCGTTGGCAAATGGACCGTATCGTCGAGCTTGAAAGCCCGTTACGCTGAAAACGTAGGTTTCCGAGGTGCGTGCAAATTACGATCGGTGTATATCGCGTCGGCACGTGGACCTCGACCGATACAGAGACCGCAAAGTTGCCACCGTTCCGTGAGATTTTTCTGCCGCAAGAGGATTACCCTGGATACCATTCTAAAAACCGGCTGTTCCGCCGGATATCATCCCGATCGTAAAAGCCTTACGATCGTGTTGGAGCACGGAGAGTGGCACTAGTCGTTCGGCAAATCGATTTTGGATTCGCAAGCGACCGTCGGATTCCCTCGATGTGAAAATTTTCGAATTTATCCGTCGCCGGGATCGTTGCGCGTTACGCAACGAGTACTTTATTTCAATTTAAAACGCTTCCATGCGAGCGTCTTTCTTTTAACGCTTGCGTCACAGCGACGCGGAGTTTCGTTGGCGTTCGCGAATCCGACGAGTTCGTAGCGCGAGCGTGGCATCTCGCTTGGATTCGCAGGACCGACATTTCTCCGCGGTTAACGTAAAACGATATCTCTGCGAGCTGCGGATCCAATTCAACGTGAGACGCGCGCGGACGATGGCGCACGAAAGGAAAAACCAGCGAAACGGTGAAAAGAGAGGCGGAAAGGTGGAGGATATAGAGAAAAATTCCGCGAGCGCGTGTCTCGTGGGTGGCAGAGAAAGGCAGAACTTAATGCAGCGAGCAAACAAATAAAGCATCTCCGACGGGGATTGAATAGAGTCGACGTGCCACGGAGATCGATATTCGCGACTCGCAGCGAAACGTCGAGCGAGATTAACACACGCTACCGCGGAAATACGCGTCGACGGTCCCGCGCACTCTTTCGCGCTTTTTCGCTGTCCTCTTCTCTTTTTTTTTTTTCTTTTTTCGTTTTTGTTCCTTCTCCGACGAATTAAATCGCCACCGTCGTCGGTTCGGTTCGGTTCGGTTCGGTTCTGCTTGTTCGGCCTTTTCAATGGCGAGGGCTCGTGTTCGTTCACCTGTTGGTTAATTTCCATCGAATCACGGGTA
Organism: Bombus pyrosoma; assembly: GCF_014825855.1. NCBI lineage: Eukaryota > Metazoa > Arthropoda > Insecta > Hymenoptera > Apidae > Bombus > Bombus pyrosoma. The sequence continues at coordinate 5,866,910 of NC_057774.1, forward strand.
TGTTTACTCTCGATTACCCAGCGTAATGGAGAATTTTCATCGCGATAATTAAGCGAATCGAGGGGCCAGGCAGCGCCGGAAATGCGCTCGTTCCATTTGCGAAATTACCGGAACCGTGACTGTCGGAACGAAGCACCAGCGTCGTGATACTTTTCGGACTGGCAACCGTTAAAACGTGCTCGCCGGTACGCTCGAAGAGGAACGTTTCCGCCGCGATACGATTTAAACGAGTTACGACGAACGACGCGAGTTGCTCTCTATGCGCGCGAGGTCATGCCACCGAACGAACGGAGATGAAATTAGAAATAATCTCGAGACTCCCACGAACTCGGTCAGGATCGGCTGGTGTAGCGAACGCGCCTGTCGCTGACAGTTATTAGGAACTTATGGGGCGAGAGTTCACGGTGAAAATTCGAGCCAGACCAGCACCGGGGGAGTTCGTTTTCTGTTCGAGACGCGGCACGGTTTATTTTGACTGCGCACCAAACCGCGTCTCGACCCTCTGCGAACGTCACTTTTTCTTCCCATCACTTTGCGCCCGTTTCTTCTTCGAATTTCGATCGTTCCTCTTTGCGCGTATGTCTTTTTCGAAAACGATCACGCGCCGATAATTAAAGGCAGAAAGAAAACTGTACGCGTATGTATTGTGAAAATCGTTCTAACGTTGCAAAGCTTAAATATTGATGGACATCAATGGGTCTCTAATTGCAGACAGGGTAGCTCGATTGGAATCAGATTTCCAAAGGCGATCGCAGTTGGAAAAGTTGCTGGTTTATATATACATACAGTAGAACAGACGATACCGCGCTAGCTAAAATCGAGCTGGAAATATAAACTCGTTTGTGTTCGTTGCGAAGCATCGTGTAGCGCGTTAACACTAGAACTACCGATAGTTAACAGGAAACTATTTCTACCAAAAACCAGTGAAAATGGTCTGGTCTTTAAAAAATACGTAATAATAGAATATTTGTATATTTATTGATTCATTACTTTCATTACAGAAGCAGTTCCATGTTACGTAGTACATTTTTGATATTATTAATCCATCTAGGACAATGGTCCCTAAACGAGGGTTGACACATTTATAAAATCGCAGAACCAGTCATTTCGACTGGTGTGGTATTTCTAGTGTCAGCGATCTAACGATCGATCTGGAATTTTTCTGATAACTGATATCATTATATTGAATGATACGAGGTAAAAATTTTAGAAACGTAATGAGAAATTGTACGAAACGAGGAAACCGTACAATTGGGGTTCGATCAACAGATCGCAAGACCCTTCTACACTTTGACAAGTACCAGTCGTGTTAACTGGTATTGGTATAAGTAGCCCTGATACAAAATTATTTTCAGTTTGATTACATAAAAAACAAAATAAAATTCGTTTTATTATTCTTTTAGTTATCGTCGCGAAAGTCATTAGATCATTGCGGGGAAAAATATAACACGAAGTAAGAATTTTAAAATAAAGTTCTAAAGTCAGTGAATTTGACTGTTGTGATAGTTCTAGCGTTAATCCGAGAGACCGATGTCCGCTCCAACATCTAAATCTCTCCGCCTTCGTTTTCCTGGCAAAATCGTGGGAAAGTTTCCGTTGCTTGGCGGAGAGAAGGCGCGTCATAATCGAGCGTCAAATTCGTTGAATAAATCCACGGTTGCGCGTAAATATTCCACGATGAACTCTGCTCGAAAAGACGAGCTGGTCGCGCTCTTGGCAGTGGATAGTCCACGGGATGGGCGGCAGATGGAAGCACATCACGGCCGGTGCACCATCGAACCACGCGGGTCGACTTTTCGCCCAGAGCCACACGTTCTCCTCGATGACGCAAACGACAAATACCGAAATACCACGACGATAGTCGTTATCGCTTAGTAACGTTTGAATTGTTCTTTTTCCCGATAATTGCCATTGAAACTCGTCGGTCTGATGCGTCACGCAGGAATGTTAATGTTTCCTCGTTTCTAGAGCAAATACCTAGCTAGATAACGGTCGGAAACTAAACGACTCAATTGACAATGCGGGGGAACGAACAGCGCTGGCCGAGTCTGCTGGAATTCCTCGTTTCCGATGATTCGGTAGAACAGCGTTGGTAAAAAATACGAGACGTTAACGAGCCACCAGTTAAAGGCTGATAAACCGACGTTCCAATTGCTAAACACTGCAACGAAGGTTCTCCGATCGTAAACTCGGTTTCAAGCGAAATCTTGCAGGGGTTACCGAACCGGCATGCAACGCACAGACGCCGGCGACACCTGCTCCCGCACCCTCGTGTCACCGAATACCTGATTAGCGGGGGAGGACTCTCTGGAAGTCGGTACCCTTGCCGGAGGGTCTTGGTTTAATAAAGCACCGCGCCGGTGAGAAACGCGAAACACGTGCGTGCAAAAGTTCTCCCCATGGAGCGTGTAACGACGTTCCACGGCCGAAAGAGGAAGGAAGGAAGGATGGAAGAAAGTTACGAGGGTGGTTACGAGGACGCACGAATGGAGGAGGGTGGCCGGGAGTAGTTTTAGATGTCCCGTTGCCTTCCCCTCTATCGCGATGCTTTAGTCGCAAGGGGCGAGGCGAACGATCCGCGCAGCTCGCTCGAATTTTCCAGCGGTGAAATTATACCGATAGATCCGCGTCAAATGGAAATACGATGGCGTTGGTTCGCGGGGCGCAATATCGGTAATGGGGCCAACGGTTTAACGACGGAGTTTGGCGAAAGTGGCCCGGGGTACGCCTTACTCCCTGGTCGCTCGCTAAACTTGGATATTGGAAAATTGAGTTAACTTATGCCAGAATAGAACTATTTTCTCCCGTTACCGTCTACGGCCATGATTTTCAGCCGTTCGTCCCCTAAATTCATTTCGCCGGATTCGTTTGATCGCGAGCGCTAAACGATATGTCCACGACGACGCAGAATGAAGCTTGCAATGGAGAAGGAAACGAAACGAAACGAGAGAGGTGGGAACCGACGACCCTCGTCGTATTTCGTTGCTTCGTATAACCGCTGACCGAAGAGGGTGCGAACTTTGTTTCTATGGCCCGCGAACAGGGGAGTTTCGCGACAGTTTCGAGGGCTGCGAGTTTCTGGCAGGCTGAACACCGGCGTTCCACGCTGGCGACACTCGTGACGAGAGTATCGATGCCGGTTGAGAGACGGGATGATCCTGCGAGATTGCCGACTGTCATTTTAACTCCCATCGCGCACCCTCTTCTGTCTTCGCGTGTCTACAAACACTCTCTGTCGCTGTATCATCGGCAAATCGATGGCGACTCGTCAAACTACAAATATTTAAAGAGCACTCGGCGCGCGGAATCGTCGATGACTACGCGTAATGCGTTTCATAAATTTATCCCCAAACTCGAGCGATCGATATCGATGATCTCGATGCGATCTCGCGGGAGAGAACGAACGATCGCTCTGCAGTGGGGATTCCTACCGATTTCTTGTTCCACGCTTTTTACGCCGTGTCGGTCGAAGACGATACGAAGAAAGAAATCGCTGGTATTAAATCGCGAAGACTTATAGGACACCGTGACAAACGTCGTTTACACGCGTCTTATTTACGACACGCGTCGTCTACTTGCGAATTCGCGCGAACGTGGATCGTTACGAGGGAAAATTATAGCGCGTAGGCGGCCCGCGTATTTCCCGATGCCCACAGATTTACGGATCGTTAAGTCTTACGAATTTACACGTTTCTTTCCCCCTGACCGCTATTTGCGGCCATGCCCAGATTTTATTGTACGTTGGGCGCCTACGCTCGCGCTTACGTTCGTGCTCGTTCACAGGCGCCGCTATCGATCTATCCCGTGGAGGATCGATGATATTTCTTATCTTCGAATACTGACAGACGGTATAATAAATAACAGGTATAGTTCTTTCTTCCTAGCTACGTACATGATTCAGAATATAATAGAATCCGTCCATTTTGAGATAAGCGGGGATCTTGGGTTTTTATTGTTTTTACTGCCACGAACTCGAAGAGGAAAATTTCCAAGACGGGAGAGAAGAGTCGACGCGGCGGAACGATCCTCGGGTACAAAGGAATCCAATGAAAAATTGCCTGGATGAGTTCGAAATATCCCATCGTCTGCAATTCGATGGGGTTGAAAGCGGAAGGTGAGGTATCCAAGAGAACGTACGATTTTCCTGGATATCCTTCGCCTCGATTCGACATCGGGTAACGTGTCTGGAAGAGGAGAGACGTTTGGTGGAACAAAGGGAGAAACTGTGCGTGAGACGGTACGCATCGCGGCAACGCGTAACTCCGACGGATCTTGGGAAATGTTACGAACGAGAGAGATCACCCGCCAGGGAATAGCGGTGGGCGCAGAGGTTATTTCTGGATTGCGAAAAACTTTTAATAGCTTTCTGATAGCTTATTGGCCTTATAAATACTTGGATACCTCGCGTCCTATCCGACTGTCGGCTCTTCTTCTCCTCGATCCGACGCTACTTTTTTCTCATCTCGTCCTCCATTGTGTGTCCACCTTTGCCCCGAGGAGACCTAAATCCCGAGGAAACTTGGATCCCCTGCAGAAGAAATTGTCGCCATTATTTATTTATTAGACGGGGCAGATCGCGCGCGATGCACCGCAGGTATTACACGCGTCTAGGAAGTGGAGCGGTGAAATATTACACGCCAGACACGCTCCTCGCAGTCAGGGTCGCTTTAAGCCTTTTCACGCGGCAGGTAATTTCGCGTCCGCACCTATTCAACCTCCTACCCCGTCGTAATCTGGTAAAAAGATTACGATCTTCTAACGGAGAATTAATGCCGGGGGAGAAAACGACGGAAGCGTTCCATCAAGAAGAACGAGGCATAAAGGTTGATTAGTTATTCGATTAGAGGAATTATCGGTGTTTCTGCCTTTCAACCGGTAGTTCCTCGGTACAAAACTTGCCTCGGCCTGGCAGCTTTCCCAACGACAGTTTCTCCCTTTCCTCTCTTCCTCTTAAAAGAGACACAATCCCGCGGAACAGTGACACTGAATTAAAACAAAAAAGAAAAGAAAAATAATACAAGGAAGCAAAAGAAAGGAAAAATAGTGCAGGTCAGGCGAGACAGAAACGAACCGGAGGATCATCGAGAGCAGCCGGTGTCGCGCGACCATTCAAGGGCGGAATTATTAAATTCGTCGGTGTCCCCTAATTAAAAGCGAACCACGGCCGATTCGGAATCGTACGAAAGTTAGGCGGACAGCAGCAAGTGGAAAGAGCAAGAGACAAAGGGAGAAAAAGAGAAGAAGCAGAGAAAGGGTTGGTCGTTGCACGCGCGCTGCCATCGCAGAAATAATCGAGTGCTGCAGGCGCAGCCGCGCCCTTCGCTCGACCCTTCGTTTCGTAAGCGCGCCGCCACCCTTCCTGCCGTCCGCGTCCACCTATAAATAACGTCCCTTACGCACGTTGCAGCAATTTTCTCGCGGAGATACCGCCGGAAACGATCCCGGCTGCATGCATAATCATAATGAGCGGGGCCCGGGCGAAAATTCGGCTGGAATAATTGCGCGTCCGGGCCGGTGCGCAAGGAACGCGACTGCCTCGTTATCAGATGATACGAAAAATGCTCTCGTGCGAGAGTCTGCCCTCTCGCAACTCGCTAATAGGCATTGTCAGGAGCCGTTCGTGCGGTTAAACATGGCCTCGGTACGCTGGAATCGCGCGCTGCCTCGATTCTAGCTTCGAAATCGCGGCAGAGTCGCGGTTAGACACGAGCAAAAACCGTCAGTGGAAAGTTGGACGTTCCGCGCCGGTAGTCGCGCGTTAACGCGCACTGGTAAATGGACAGAAAATGTGGAATTCGCGCGACAGGCGTTCCAGGCGTGGATCGATACGATTTTCGTTTATAGCGCGATAAATATTTATTACACGCCAGGTGTAGTTCGCTATGGGAACGTTTTGCGAGGACATAAAACGAACCTTACAGCGTGTGATCGAGCCTTTTGTAGCGCCTCGTGGCGTAGTCAGCCTCTAGTCGCTAAATAACAATTTTCGCGCGGATTAACTTCTTCGCTTGTTACCACATGTACTGTATATCTTGGTGTCGCACTCGTTCTTGTCAGTCTTGAAAAGTACCTGCTCGTTGCACTCGTCCCAGTTGCTCCATCTTAATTTCCATTCATTATACCAGCCCGATCTCGTTCGATCAAAATAAAGCCACTTAAGGTGCAAATTCATCAGCCATTATAGGCGATCGCATTATCATACGCGCGACCAGGCTCCTTGGCGACACAGAATGTCGCGCGAGATAATAAGCCGGTACACGGACGCGCCAACGCGAAAGGGTTTCATCGTTGGCAACTTGCTCTCGGCAATTATCGCCAATTTCGACCGTACCAGTCGCGCGCCAAGGAACACCTATTCCGATCTTTATTCGCGTGTATACAGCGAGCTTGCAGCATCTCGCGAACGTTCAGCCTGCGCGAGTCGCGTCGTTCGGTGTGGTCCGACCAGTTGAAGCCGGTAATCGGCGATCCTCGTATAAACGAGCCGCGAGAAAGAAGGGAAGAAAGAAGGAGACGCGCGTCGGTACAACGCCGCTGGGCCACGGGGAAGGGAAGATTAACATAGAGATGAGGTCGTCTTGAGTCTTTTCCGCGTGAGTTATGTTCCCGTGACCGTGCACCATGGCTACATGCGCAAGCCCGCTCTTTCTTTCTCCCTTTCTCGTGCGTGCATGACGTAGCAGAATTACGTTGCATTAAACATTGCGTCATAGAACACCGGAGCTCCTTTTATCGTCGTCGACTAAGAAGAAGCGCTCCGGGGGATGATATGTTTCGCTCGTTTCTCGCCAGCAACGCCAGACGTACCGATAACTCGGTTACCGTCCTCCGGGATTAATTGCCACTCCGGATTAGCTGCGCCGGCGAACGAAGAAAAGAATCGTCGAAACGGAACCATACTACGCGCTGAATTGGAGCGAGTCGCGAGCTCCTCGAACGATTTCACGGGACTGGGATTCGCGGAGCAAGTCGGTGGAAATTTCCCATCGGTCGAGCAGAGTTTCGAAAGAATCGCCAAGGATGGTAAATCCGGACCGCGTGCCTCGAAGCTCGGCGAAATGGATCTTCAGCGTGGGTCGAGCACGCCACGCGTCGTTCGCGAGGATAACAATTGATGGCAGACTCTGGACGCGAGAGAAAGCGAACAAATTGGGAACGCTGTGGGTGGAGGCTATCGTTCAAAAGCGTTCAGCTTTGGCCTTTATGGTCTCTCCGATGATATTCCGAATCCGTGGCTCTTTGTGCCGTCAAGAAGATACTTTTAAACCCGTAAGTGTTCTCATGGCAGAGAGAAAGGCGTATATAGATGGCTGAACGAGACGATAAAATCGACACCATCGTTGGCATTAGCGGCGTGCCGGCTGTTTGCAAACAGCAATAATCATCTTTGGTGACGTGTATCGGGTGCAGCTAGGGACTGCGTGTATCAGGAACAGGGAATGCGTGCGTTGGTAGAGTTTGTATCACTTAACCGCTGGCGGTGGATACGGGGCTCGGTAAGCGAAGCTAATGCTGAAATAATGCGACACTGGTCGGTGTTCGCGGCGCGTATGCCAACCGAAAACGCAAATGACAGTCCCCTGTCGACAGACTGCACGCCTACGCGAGCCGATTTCCGATCGTGCGCTGCGACGCTTTCCACAGCGTCAGGCCAACGCACCGTACGCGTTTCACGTTCTTTATTCTCAATTTCAGCGGCAGCCGTGCTAACTCGTGCGACGATTTAGTTACTTTATTGTTTGCAATTAAACGTTTGCTTGTTTTTCCTTTTAACCATCGACAGGAAATTATTCGTTCGTCACTCGAGACAGAAGAAACGTTAGGCGTTCTATCGCTTTCTCTTTCCTACCTTTTCCATTCTCGTTCGTTAACGAGCGTATTTTCGCAATTACCACGGAGACCAAACCCACTTGCAAACCGTTGTTTCGCTGGAGAACATCGAACGAGATTAACGCCGTTTCTGCGGTTCTCGGAGCAGAAAGTATTGGATTCCTGACCGCTGTAATTGTCTGTTGGAGCAGACATAAGCGAAGGAAGAAACGCGTCACTGAAACCGTACTTTACGCTCCGAGGTCCGTTCTCGTACTTTTTTCCCATTGCCTGCAGCTTATAGCAGTCGCGATGAACTTTGAAGCTCGTCGAATCGACGTTGCTCGTAAATGTTTCAAAGTTCTCTGCTCTCTCCGCTGGTAACGATGGATGCAGCGATGAAACGAAATACCGTGCCGGAGCCGGAGAGCGCAACGATAATAATTAACGCCCAAAGTTTCTGGCGTCGAATCGCGCGTCAAAATCTCGAGACGTTCCAAATTAATCTCGTCTACTTTCGCCGTCCCTGGAGAAACCTCGTCTCTCTCTCTCTCTCTCTCTCTCTCTCTGCTTCTTTCTTTCTTCCTTTTTTCACCAAAACTTGTTCGCGAAGCGCTAAATTATGGATCAATGAACGCGCAGGTATTTGTCTTCTCCATAGTCTCTTTTTTAAACGATTATACGAAAATTTTGGTAGTTAACAGTCTCGAAAATAAATTAACGCAATTTCAGCAACGTTGCGAGGTTGTATTTGATTGACAGTAATTGGTTATTTAAGCGATTGCTAGAACTCATTATCATTGGAACGAGCCGATGCCGTTTCATTCCCCAAACATTTTTATCTTCTCTATAAATTTCCAATCGAATCTCCGTTTCGTCGTTGAATTTTAACGATCGATTTTCTGAATCTTTCAAGATGCTTCGCGTTTAATCGATCATGGCGATTCGTTTCGTAAATGAAAGCTGTTCGTTGCCCAGCGAAGTACGTTAAACGAAGCCACGGTCGACTATAAATACGAGCCACGGCGACATTCGTTGCGGGAGAATGGTGAACGTGGTGAATTTCGGTGCAAGGACGGCAACGTTATGAAATTTCGCGCGACGCGGTTCACGAAATCTCGCCCCTTTCCACCGAATGTCCGCTATTTCGTATCGCGAGCGCCGTTCTTTTTCCACGCTACCGTTTCAGTCCCGTCACACCGCGAATATATTTTCCTGCGTGTCGCTCACCAACGCGTAAGGTTCGTCGGATTTTCATAATGAAATTACCATGCGTGTCAGTGGCGCGAAGACACGGTTTTACGTGCTCGTTTTGGGCCATGGCCAAGAGCGTGCAGCCAAAAGTCACTCAATTCTCGTCATTTCATCACGCAGACGTTAAAAAATGTCTGTTTGCAAAAGAGGGAGATCGTCGAGATCGTTTGGTTACGTTGTATAATTCCAAACGACGCGGTTTTGCCCACATTCTAATTTATACGCCAACATAATCTAGTTACAGAAACTTTCTCCACTACCTTTCAACGATCGTTCCGCTTCGAATTTTTTCACCGCGTAATCCTCTTATCGCTTCGACGCAGCGGTTTATAGTGACACTTAATTAACGTGATAATTACTTCTGGCCTGTTCCTGCTACTATGTACATGTATCGGTATTATTTATTCACTGGCCATCGCCATACTTCCAAATCGCGTTTCTCTCCGTCAAAATTAGCCACCGCTGGCTAGAATAGCCGCTGGTATATTCGTATTTATTAGCGTAGCGGGTGTCGGTACAGCGAGCGTGAGCCGGACTGTGCGCTTTTTTTCAGCAACGGCTACTCTCGAGCGCACAATTTCATTAGGACCGACGTCCACTTTCCTGTTTTTCGCGCATCATTTCTAATTCCAGGGCCCGGCCGAATTTTCAGCCGCGGCCCTGCTCCAGTCCAGCCTTGGACGCGTCGTTGTTCCAGACTATTTTGAGAAAGAGGTTGTCCCTCGTGGCTCCTAGACGCGACCGGCGAGATTTATCGCGCGAAATCGCGCCGTCCACTTCCAATTAACCCTCGAATAAATTTTTGCTTCAGCCTGACCTTTTTCCTCGTCAACGATGCTTCCCCTTCTGCCTCGAAATACAATGGATGACATATTGTTCTTTGCCGCGGTTCCATCGTTCGGACACCGAGTTCTCGATAATTCTATTTCACGGCTCGTAACTTGTCCCTAAATTTATCAAACTCGGTGGCAGATTTTTTCTTTTTTTTTTTCCTAGAATACAAAGACGAGGAAGAAGGTAGGGTGAGGGTGTTTGGCCGCTTTTACGCTGGTGGATATCAGACGGTGTTTTTCTATCTGCGAAAAGCCGCAATCCCATCGGGCCTCGTCGGCCGACGAATATTTAACGCGCGGAAGACGCGGTTTCCTGTTCGCCTGGAAAATACCGATAGGCTCCACGAGACGGTATTGTGCCGGTCTCCGCCATTCAATTTCCCCGTCTACCACCGCTCCCCTATCTTGCTTTTGTATATTTTGATCCGCAGGCCCTTCGTTGCGCGAAAAGCTGGTCGTGCAGTCGCTGGTAAACTACATCTCTCGCGACGTTCGGTTTCTTAGCAAATTGCGCAAGGTATTCTTCGTTCGAAACTACGGTGACGCAAATTTCGCCGACCACGATTTTAACCTCGCGCGGATACAACGGAGGAATTCGAAATTATTCGAAATTGTACGGCGTAATCGTATTTTCACGTCGAGATTCCATCGGTTGAGTTTCGGCGTTCGTGAAAACACGAGAACAGAATGCGATCCGTAGCACGGCGAGAAGCAGAGCTGGAAAAGCAGCGTGGCGACGCCGTAAGGGATTGTATCGGGCAGAATTAAATAAAAATCACGCGAACTGGAGATTTGGTGAACGCGGAACCGAGCCAGAAACGAGATGAGCGCTTCACGGCGCTCGCTTGGCTGCTCGTCCGCATTCTGCTCTGCATATGAATGAGAGGAGAACGGAGGTTGAGAGCGAGCAAGTGGATGTTGGAGAAACGGAGACGCACCGTGGGGTTCCAACGTCGCCAGCGTCGAGCTGGAATATCGGCCGAGCCAAGAAACGGAACGGAAGGAACGCTGCGTTTATTAAACTGAGCGCGGACGTGTTCCTCTTTTGCTTCCTCGACTTCATCCACCGACACGGCGCTCGCCCCCACTTCCCTCTATTCGATCCACCTCTCTCTACCCATTCTTTTGCCTCTAGCCTAGCTACGCCACGTGCAAAATACTGGCCCGACACGCTCTTCATCATCGATGCCTTTTTCTTTTCGCCGTTTTCGTCTCTCTCCCTCTTCTGGTTACACTTTCGAACGAGCCCTAACTTCCGTGCAAAGTCGTTTCCAGGCGAATGTCAACGACATCGTGCAGCCCCGGTCTGTTTCCACGCTGCTGTCTCCAACTTTGCTTTCGTACAAATCATCTAACCTCCCGAGGGTTTGTTTGGAAAGGGTTGCTGGATGTTTCTCTTTCAGTTTTCCTAAGCTGGCGACGAATCGAGTTAAACGTTCGAACGATCGTTAATCGAAATTTGCAGTATGACGGACGAAGGTTAATAGGTCCCCTGTTTTGCCGTGCCCTAATGGAGCATTTTTTTGCGTCTCCTTTTCGTGAGTCATTCCACTTGTCGACTCGAACGAGCTACCAACGGGCAAGTGTTCCTCGAACACGCAAAAGGCTTGAGAAGCATAGAGTTACGCCGCAGCCGGTGTCCACTTGAACAAGAACAGTCTCATTATACGAGAAACGGAGAACCTCGCTACATTGGACTTGGCGCGTGTTAAAAAATACGAAACTCATCGCACAAAGTACTGCCGCGTCGTGCCACCCACCCACGGAGTTTCCGGCAGGCTTTCACCGTCAGCGTATCGCTACGTCGATTAAAGAAAGTCAGAGTGCATGAGGGGAGGAATCAATCAGCGAAATCACGCGTTGGATGACGAATAGAGGCGGCGTCGTATCGGCGGATCGTCTATTCCGTCTCGATGATATACGCCGTGTATCCTCGGCTAGAACGTCGCGGCGTCGGTGCTTACGGGGAGGCCGAAACAATTAATCAAGAGAATACAATCGTGTGTGCCCGGACGAGGGAGGAGGAATGGGAGGTAGCGAGCAGACGAACCGCTGGCGTGACTGATTCATTATGAGACTGTAATTAAGTCCCTGTATTAGCATACCGACTAGATGGAGACCGTTTCACAACCAGTCGGCAGCGGCTGGAACGACTTGACCCAAAGGTGCTTCCTATGCTAACGAGATACCTCCCCCATGGGTCGGTGTATAGACGCGTGTGTGCGTTTGTGCATCGGTGCGTAGAAAAAATAACACGTTTACCCCGTTGGCGCACGAGTTGCACCGGTCAAGAGTTTCCTCTCTCTCTATTCTCTGGTCAGCGGCCATTAGAACCGGCTACCAGACGCGTATCTCTTAATTAGCCGGCGAAATCCACTCTCCGGCCGCCGTTGGGAGCCTGGCCCGTTATCAATTTAACCCTCGGCCGCGAACTTTCTCGGTCAACCGGCATTTCTCCTTTTTTTCTCTCTCTCTCTCTCTCTCTCTCTCTCTCTCAAGCCTGGAGTCTCCACCAGCCTCGTGCTCCGGTTCTCCTTGCTTCGCCTAGACCACCGTCGTAGCCACCGCCTGTTTTCCCTCGACGATACCCGTTGCTAACGAGTTTATCCGACCGACGGCCCAGCGTTGTCCCTTCCGTTCCGCAGCTTCTCTTCGACGCTTTCTTTTTTCCTTATCGTCCGTTCTTCGCTCTCCGTCTTCGTCTCTCGTTAGAAGAACGTCCGGTTCACGTACGTACGATCGCTGTTCCACCGAGTAACGAGATTTCCGCGAAGCGCACGTAGATTGTTTTCCGTGCGGGCGTTTTGCACGGCATTCCAAGGGTAGACAGGAGGAACGCCGAGGGTAACTCGGTTTCCAGGGTTCCGGGGAAAACGTTCGACCCGCGAACAACTCGGGCTCGGAGGAGAGAGAAAAAGTGAAAAAAGAGATCGATGCCGCGCTAGTTGGAAGCTACTCCTACACGCGAGAGGAAAAGAGGAAGAATAAATTACGAGAGGCGGCGCAGCCTTGGGGAGGAGATAAAGCTTCTCCCACGTGCCGATTAATAGTTCTGTCAATAAGATTAATCGAGCGTTGATTTTCCATGTGGTTTTCAGCACGCTGAGGTGGAGGATGGAGGAGCTGGAAACGCTGGAGAGCACGGAGTGCCCTGAGTGCCCCGGGCCACCCCCCGAGTTCCGGTTGCCGCCACCCCCTCGGCCACCCTTCCTCACCGACGGCACCTTTTGCTCGGAGGAGCCCCTCACCGAGATCGAAGATTGCGTCGCCATTCCGGTAAGTTCGATTCCTTCGATTATCCCTCCCGTTACTCCTACAACGTTTCGTGAATTCTCGCGAATTCTCCAATTGGCCAAAGCCGTTGTTCGATCATTGGCGAGCGATCGTGCGAAAACGTCGATGTAGGATTCTTATCCAGCTTCTTACGGAACTTCGTAGTTGAACCTGTAAAGGGACTGCCGCGTCGTCGCACATCACCACGTTCGTTAATTCTTGATGCAACTCGCTCCGTGCATTCATAACTCTGCTGTTTGATCTTGAAGTCTTAGGTTGGTTTGCTTCGGTCATCCATCTTTGAGAAAGTTGGCGTACCTTCGTCACCTTTCAAGTACTCCCCGGCGTAATCCACGCATCTGAAAGTATCTACTCGAATATTCCATTTTAACTTCCATTTTGTATCCTAACGGTGAACCGTCAAACACGAGCAAGGCAAAGTAATCTTCTCCACGAAAAGCCATAACCCAAGTCGATGGAACTAACCGGCGGGCACCGGAATCGGGAGTTTGATGAGTCCGGTGGAATAGAAATTCCTGAATAGGGCGGTCGAAATGGCGGAACAGGTGGCAGAAAAGAACCGGTGGAAGAAAGAGCATGGAGCCACGGTTTCTCGATTCATATCGAAAGGACGGGATTTTAAGGCGGGATAAATTCCGGAACTCCTTATCCGACGCCAGCAAATTGAATCGGGAACGTGCGGGGACAAAAACGAGATCTCCTGCTCTCCTCCTTTCTTCTTCGTTCGTCGTCGTGTAACTTCCTCCTCGTGAGAAATCATCTCTTGACAAAATATCCCTCTGGAATTCGGCTCTTGGCGATAGAAGTTCTTAAAAGAGAAAAACGACCGTTCCGACTGTACGATGTTTAAACGTTGAAATAAGAAAGGCAACTATTAACAGCGATCCGGGAACACGTATAGCAGTTCTAACTTTCCGTTCGGTTGGAAACGATTCGCAAGATGAGGAAAGAATTCCAATTAAAGTAGTTCGGCCAATATTCTCCACCCGTGCACCGTACAGGTAACTTTCGAATAAGTTGCGACGCGTAGTTTGCCGCAACCAGCCTTTACAATTCTCCGTGGATCCCGTAGACACCAAAAGGCTTCATTTTTCCTCTTTCACAGCAATAAATCTTGGCCAGCGGCTCGATTAATCCCCGTCGCTCGTTTTATTATCGCGCGACCATTCCTGAGGATTCTTCCGTCTTGAAGAAAATCGGAGAATCGGTACGTGATAGCACACGAGTGATACCGACCGCGGTTCGTTCCTACCAATTAAACGAATTCTCCCGGCTCTGGCTCTATACTTTTTAACGAGGTAACTCGTTATTAAAATATGCCCAAGTTTTACGACCTCCCGTAATCCCCGCACAAGCTCTCTAAAATTTCATTTATGCGAGAGACTCTAACGGAGCTTAGTGTACGCGTCGCTCTCGCTCGTTAAGCTTTATCGTCGAGCAAATCGGCCAGGCCGGCGACACGGAACGTTGGGAAAAGAGAACGCAAAGGAGAATCAAGGGTAGAGAAAGCAGAGTAGGATCATCGGGACGGATGTTAAAAGTGAGACCAGTCGGTTAGAGTAATCGGTTCGGGTTGCTGTTCCTCCGGTCTGTTGCTCCGGATCGAGAGGTAGCTCTCGCTTTGCTCTCTCGATGCACCAACAAAAGAGGGACGGACGATAGAACGACGCACTGTTTCTGTTATTGTCTTTAGCGGCCCGTTAAAAAACTGTATTTACCCGTGACAGGCGCCATCGGTCTGCCACCGCGCCTCCTCTTTTTCATCGTCTTCCCCATCCTCTTCCTCTCTAGACTTTTTTCCTCGCCGCGTGGCGAAGACCGGTGCGCTGGCCGGATAAAAACGGCGCGGGCCTATTAATAGAGAACACGTGTCTCGGCAGCGTCGTGAACTCGGGGACCCATTATCGCCCGACGATTTTACATCATTACGCGTAATTGGAGGATCTGCCGGCCGCGCCGCGCCTCGAGATTTATCTTCCGTTTCGTTTCGATTAAACGGCCTGCGGAATCTCGCGGGAATTTCCAGAGGGAAAAACCGGCGAGGCAGAGGACGGGGCACGGGGACGATGAGAAAGGATGCTGGTGCTGTGACGAACCGGGGAAAGGCGGGGAGAGGTACGATCGTTTTAATCGCGAATCGGTTCGCCCGTAAAATTCGCGTTATTTACAGCGGCGAACAGCGGCCATTTATAATTTCTAATTTCGCGCCGGCCGCGTTCTATTAAATCGCTTTAATATCGGGCCAGTGTCTTGCAGCGAGCGAGAGTTTAATCTAAAATAATTATTTAGCGGCACGAGGTAGGCGACCATCGGGTAAGCTACGCCAGCTTACGGTTGCCCTCCGCCGAACGAGACATCCGCTGCTGTGCTAGGGGCAGGGGGTTGCCAACGTTTCACAGTGCACATGCAAATCCCGCGAGTTTCGAAGGAAAGCCCCGCTCTGGTTTTTGCCACCTCTCGTCTGGCTTTACGGGGTGTTAAACGCATCGGGCGTCCTTAATTGAATTCTCGCGCTCCTCTCTATCCCCCTGCACACCCTCTCGCGCCAGCAGTAACTACCAAAATTGCAGTAAACATTTTGTCTGTCCTCCGACGCTCCTTGACCGAGCTCCTCCAGCTTTCATGACGCGACCTGGAAATTAGAACGACGAGAACCCTTTGTCTCTCGTTTCGCCACCGTCTTTGTCTTCCCCTGCGCGTTCCAACCCCTCTCAAGACGTTCGATCTGCGGGCGTGCACTGGGAGGCGTTGCCTTTTCAGTCCTCGGTTTTTAGCTACCAACGATCCGTCGATTTGTTCCGAGAATCATATTACCATTCTCCCTCTCGACGATTCTTGTCTGCCCCGGTTGATACCCGCGAACGAAATTACATCTTCCTACGCTTAATATCAAAGGATGCGTCTTGTAAGGGAAACTTCGAAGAAGCTTCGTTCGAGAAAAGGAGAGAAAGAAGTCGTCGTGCAGGGAATCGTCGTAAAGAGCGTAAGAGAATTGAAAAGACGGAGATACAGACGGAGAACGAGAACCGGATCACGATAATTAAAAAGCAGTTGGCGAATACAACTCCTGTAAGTCGTTTCGAGTTTATTACGCGATATTTAATAAGCCGCTTCGCTTCATGCTTTTAGCCGAGCGTTTCTTCGCCATCTTTCACCGATGGCTCCGACAGTCTTTTCTACTCTAACGAATATTTTCAGAATTAGTATCGTCTTCCTCTCGCGTGTTCGAGGACGACAATGGTTCTCTATACACGAGGAACCACCAGCTATCCAGCGTCCGCCTCTTTATCAACCACCGTCAAAAATTACGTTAACTCTCCGGTATAATGCGGCGGTATAGCGCGACCAATTGTACGACTGTGCGTTTGAATTATGAGTCGCGCCAGATCGCATCCGCCACCGTCTGTCTACGAAAAGCAATGCGTTTAAGGAGGCGCGGCTTCGAAACGCGCAAACGGAGAAAGTTGAGCTGGCCGTTGAACCAAGAAAAGGAAACGAGAAGAAACTGCTAGCCGCAGGTCGCGGCGAGATCGGGGTCGCTTCCCTTTCGGGTAACCTTCGATCGAGGAACGGCCGCATCGAGGGCGGAGGGTGAAAGGGGTGGAGCAGGGAGGGTGGAAAAGGGAAAAAGTCTTGGGTGATGGCGTTTTTGCATCGAGCGAGTCTCTTTATTACGCCTGGGAATCCGCTTTGTTTCTGGCGGTGTGCTGGGGGCGATAGGTGGGGACGAAGGGATGACAAAGAACAGCGTGGCAGTGGCGAGGCGGAAAAGCGAGAAAAGGGACGCGAAGAAAGATGAGAAGGAGGGGAAAGAATGCCCTCGTTCCCCTAGGCAGAAGTTTGCGCGGCGGCGAAGCACGCCGAGAGGACTAAAAAGTGAACCAGCCTGGAAAATGGGAAGAAAAGGGGTAGTTATTGCCGATTTCGCGGCGGCGGCGGCGGCGGCAGCGGAGGTGGGCTATCCTCCGGCTGGCGCTGTATCGTTGCTGCAGCTACGGTTAATTACAGCACGAGTGGAATTGGTTTCGTTTATCGGGCAGAGCTCGATGGAACGTATCGTCATTTCGAGCGTCCGGATAGCAAATCGATGCCAGACGTCGACGTTCTCCTCCTGGGTATCGACGGAGGACCCTCGTCCGGATTATCTCGAACCGATTGTGTCTCTTCCTCTTCTCTTTCGTCGATAGTCCGGATTTCCTGTCAGTCTGTCCGAGGACTCGTGGCCAGGGGTCCGGCCGATTTGGCTACTGCAATAACCGACGCTCGCTAACCAGAGCCTCTATACACCACGCTAATTTCCGCGATTATTTATCGAATTTGTTCGTTCCACCTGGACGACTGTTTCACCTTCTTATTTGCCGAATGATATCGAAATCCTGGAGCCGTCAAAGGGCAGATGTTACGCTGCGCGGTTATCAAATTGGAGCACGTGAAACGCTCATGAACATGGCCATTGAAAAATCACAATATCGTTGGAGATAGAATGGAGTCAGTAAAGCAGGAAGCGAAATCCTTTGATCGCAGCAAAGGTCTTCGGTCGTCGTCCCTTCTGGTCCGAAGATTCCATCGCACAGAGGATAAAACCTCGAGGCAGACAGTTACGCGCTTTGTTCCAGCGTATATACAAAGCACTGATTTATCCTGTTCGTTCCGCGGCGCACGTAATATTTTCCCGCTTCGTGTGTGCCCCTGCATATCGTTGTACCTAGGAATTCTTTAGCATACTCCTCTCCGCTTTTCAATCCATCCGCCATCCTCTGCGCTTCTTCTGCGAATAACGAACGTATCTCATCAAGATGTCACAACTAAATCCACCGCAAAGAGAAACACGTGATCCCGCAAGCTTTTCCACGTCTGATGGTCAAACGAAGCTAAAACACGAACAACGAGCAAGGGAATAGACCGTTGTGCCACGTAGGACAAACGTAAAAGTCACTTTTCTCCTGCTACCGGGCATTTATTTTTATCGTCGAGTATCCCCCGATCGTCGCGTAGCAAAGCAAAAGGTTTGATAAGCGAAGAAACGCGATAGTTGGAGAAATATCTCGGCGCAATAAATCCGGCTCTGCTGTAAGCCAGTTGGTTATTAAATGGCTATTAAACGGAAAGCGAGCAGATACCCGTGGCGCGAACTACGTGTTCGTTATCTCGGATTAGAGTCGATATTAAATGGCAAGTATCGCGTCCGTTTGGGCTGCGATCGAGCGTGACGTAATCAGCGAGCGTGTAAGCGCGTAAAGTACCGGTTGAAACGTCCGGTATGCGCGCGCACGTACGCGTATCCCGCGAGCGCGTTAAGTTTGCCCGGAAAATCGCGGTAAATCATCGACGTCGCTGCATACTGCGCGTAAATCACCGATTAATCCGCCACGGCCCACCGCGTTATCGGTCTCCTTGCTCGTTCGACGGTTTTCGCGTTCGAAATTTCGATCGATTTGCAAACGATAAGACGTACGAACGGAGGAGCGTTGGAGCAGAGTAGGTGAACGGTAGTTGCGGGTGAAGAAGCGTCGGAAGCCCGGGGCGGCTGTTTGCACGGTAGAACCGTAGAAACATCGAGGTAGAACCGACGAGAGGTTGCTGTAATGTGAGCGTCACGCGTCAAGTTAATCTTCTGTCGAGAGACGAGGAAGATGTACCGGGAGAGCTGGCTCGACAACGTGTTTAGATAGCGTTGTTGTTGTTTGTCTAGCTCGTTGGAAGGGAATACCTGTTTTTCGACGATAGGAGCTGGTCTTTCCGGGATTTCTCTAGGTACGAATCACGCAAGGATCGTGGCACGCTTAACGAACCGATAAACCTTCCCAGCACGAGACGAAAGCAATCGCGACAATTTTTTAAACAATCGGACAAACAATTTTTGTACAGTCACAGCTTTCTCGTTAACATCCTTGAATTATAGGAATCCGCAAGTACGAAGGATTTTCAGATAACTTAATGTCGGTAGAGCTATCTAAATACGATTTCAGCGCGTGAACTCGAGGTAAGTCGACGTTTAATGCGGTGTATATGGTAAAGCTGTGTGTCGAGCCTCTTATTCTTTCGTTAGGCGTAGGCGACGAAGAAGGGGATCGACGAGAGCCCTTAGCCGAGATTCTTCCCGACGGCTGATATCGCCTCGCGTCGTTAGCCCCATTATTATATCCGCGAATAACCGCGTTCCGCCCGATTCCATCGCTGTTCACGAGTTTTACTTCGACATAAAGGCCACCAATAACCGTCCCGACCGCCTAATAACATCGCCCCTTGTCCTTGAAAGGGCGCGATAAATCGACCGCGACAGCGACCACCCCCTTTTCCCACCAAGATAGAATCGTCTTGAACGATCGGTGAGTTTGGCAGAATAAACGCCGCATGATAGAACTTGCTTGTCTCGGTTCCAGAATAAAAGATATTCTACTTAAGAAGACGCGGTTCAAGTGGTCGTTTCTTACGGAACTGTTTAGTCTGCGGCAATGACTCTCGTAAAGGGACTCTGGAAAGTGTTACGCGATAATCTCGATGGAACTTGAAGAAGAGCTTACGAGATATTTAACTCTCGGAATATGAGAAATATAAACAAAAACGAACTCGAATACGAAGAAAATTTCTCGTTAAAAGAAATGAAAATTTCCTTCCCGTTAGAGAGAACTGCGTCTAAGACGTTTCGTAAAGATTTCTTTCGTTGCGTGTACCGTGTATAGCTTTAAGCTCGGCGGTTCTACCAGACAAGGCATAGAAACGCGGCGGTTCACAATAAAGATCGTGTTTCACACGAATGCTCGAACCATCTATAACTTTCTTGATTTCATTAAGATAAGAGGCAAATGGCGAGGGCTCAGCTTCGTTCATTGGAAGTACAATTTAACGCTAAAGAGTAGTAATGGAAGTAAAATACCGTGGTAAAACTTCCACGAGATTGTCGGATAATCTATAGATAGGAGAAGTTATCGCCATAAGCGACGTAGCATAGACTATGAGGCAAAATCCTTCTAAACTCGTGTCGAGTATCTACGGGATTTATAAATTACACGCTTTAAGGTCTCGTGCGTAGCGTGCTGCTGTACGATCGAAAGGGTAACGTTTCTCCGCATTCGTTGCTCGAGGAAAAAAAGAGGACATGGTTTTCCCATGTCAAATAAGGACCAAACAGTCGATTATAATTAGATCAAAGAAACAAGACGGAATCGTAGAAGACGCCAGACACGAGAAAAGTGTGCAGGCCTGCGTCGACTGCCTGTCGTCGCCTGGCGGCGTGTTTACACAGCACGCTTCCGTGGAAACGAGCACGTGAAAACTTTCTCGACCTTGTGAACGAACACGGGTCACGACCAACCCTTGGGAAAAATAATCACTTTTCGTTCCGTGCTTCCGCTTCGTTCGCTCGGCCGATAAAATGCAGAACGAAAAATTTCTCCTACACGTTTTACACGAACAATTTCCCCGCGACTGAACGCACGTCCTCCGGACGACGTGGAAATTTCCTCGAGAACTCGTTTCGCGTATCCATAATTCAGCGGAAAATAAGCAACGGGGTGTGCAGCGAGAGAATTTGCGGTCAGCGAGAGAATTCCGACGTTAACGGGGGTTCGTCGTCGTCGGATCGCTGGCAGTCCAAATGTTGACGAGGTTTACGGTTTCTGCAGTTTCGCGGGACGAGCCGTGTTTACGCGTATCCGGAATAATCAAGGGCTGGTCGGGGATCGTAACGAGGGTGTAGCGAAACCGCAGCCGCTAAGCCGTGCGCTCCACCGACCGACATGGACTCGGTTCGCGCGAACCAAACGACCCTTTGCACCCAGGATCCTCGTCCCTGGCGTCGTTAGTCGTCGCTTCGTACCAGGTCATGCGGAAAAATTTTGCGGGCTTCCACCCTTCGGAACTCTGCGGTCCATTAAAATCGCTCGCGTGCTAAGGAACCTCGTGTTTCGAACCGATTCCTTCTGCCCCCGTGCAAGAGCTTGTTAGGATTTGCTGATACGCATCCCGTGTTTACCAGTGTTTGCAGGGTCTGGTGGTGAAATTCACGCCGTCATTTATTGACGAAAGTGCGAAAGGTAGCCATTACGTGAAATTGGAAGAAAGGCCAATAAGATCACGCGCGTGGGTTTTTCCGGGAAGTATCTTGTTCAAGCCTGAAGGAAAGAGGATGAGAGAAGAATAAAATCCTTAATTGGAACGATAATTGTGAAACAAAAACGTTGACGGACTTCGCTATACGATAACGTAAATAAGAATGAGTTGTACGAGTATAGAGGTTTGAGAAAAGCAATGGAAGAAATTCGTTGTCTAGACACGTGTCTCTTAATCGCAGCTCCCGGGGAAAAGCGGGAGAGAACGGACAAAACGAGAGCACCGCGGAAGCGTGGCGCGCGTCAAAACGTGCCAAACGGAGTGAAACGCATTCCGAAGGGAAGAAGAAGAAGCTAGAAAAGAGGCGACGTTTCTGGGAATCTCCTGAATCTCGTGGAGAATGACGATGGTAATCGCGTCGCGCGAACGTCGTCTGCTTCTTTTTCCCGAATGCTCGAGAAATAAAAGCATTCGCAGCGCGCCAGAGTCAACTTCTTTCCGGAAGGATCGTCGTCGGTGAAAAACGATTACCTCGTTTTCTCGTGAAAGTAACCGCATTGGAATACTTTGATTACGCTTAACGCCACGCCGACTGTACTCGGTTGGTTCCGCGGTACTTACAGCGCATCGTTAACGATCCTGGCCCTAGGTTACGTCTAATGGCATCATTAACTCTTAATGAACACTTGCGCGAACTTTAATGACTAACGAGCTACCTCTCTGTCCCTAGAAATTTCTAGAAAACTTGGATTCCTTGGGCGTGACGATCGACCGAGCCAAACGCGAAATATCCCCCAGGAATGTTAAATCTAGGCTAAAAGAAACATTCTTGTCGTTGGAATAGGAACGGTAGGCTCCGTTAAATTCTTCTCAACCTTCGTTTAAGCGACGACGAAATTCGGAACGTCTCCAGCATGTGAAATCAGCGTCGATGATGTCACGTAGAATTCGGGGTTGAACGATAAAAGAAAAGAATACTGAGTCGTAACCCAACTGCTAACCTTCTTTATTACAAATTCACCACTTACAAACAATAGACTGACACTGAACCGGAGAAAGGGCTGCGCAAGAACTGCCCGAGCTGTATGAAGTCTCCGCTTATGTACATTTTGGTTTGAGGATGTTGAAGGGTTTGGTGTATGTTATGATGTGGCGAAGTATCCGAAGGTCGAGGGTCGATGTCTTATCTATGATGTAGACTAAGGTGGGTCACAGCTTCTGTATAGGCTATGACGATAGGATGGTGATGTGTCCAAGGGAGTCCGAACCTCGGAGTCTATGTTTTATCTCTGATTACTGTTCCTGAGCGGATGGCCTTCTTGAGCGTGTGACAATGACAGGGTCGAAGAAGGGCCCTTCATTAGCCAATAGCAGAGAGCGCAGCGTGGAACAATATCGTTTTGACTCGCACACAAGCGAGGTTCGTGTTTAATTTTCCAACCGGAAGCACGAACGCGTCCCACCGAATATGCCAGTCTCTTCTCTATCCCTGCTAATATCTAATTCCCAGAGGTTGCGGTAAACGAGACGATCGGAGAAAACAAGTGGCGAGGGCGACGACGAAAAGAGGATAAGGAGGAGCTTTGTCCCTCGAAATCCTCGAAAGTTCCGTTCACGCTCGAACGACGCCCAACTTCCTTCGTCACAGTCGGCAGAGACTAACGAGGGGCTGCTCGGTAACCGTACCAACGTTTCTCCAACGTCGAACGATTAATACGATCGAGCTTCGTTTCGAATCTTCCTATGAAAATATGAAATAAATTAGATAGAACATTCGCACGAGTCTGCTGAAATCTAAATCGACTCCGAACGGAATAACAACAATGATAGATGTTTTAATAAATTTTCTCAAGATTTTTGGAATTTTACACGTTGTAAGCGTTAACTAATTAACTGATAGTTAACGAGAGGACGATTCTATCGGATGTTAAAAAGGGGTGGAATATTAGTCAGCGATCAATTTTCTCACCGCGATGTTTCCATTCCTCGGGGCTTCGTTAAAGTCGTAGCCCGAGACTTTTTGTTTGAAATACAATTTCGCCACGTTGCAGACCGCCTCGGTTTCGTGCTTTAATCTCGCGGCTGCCGGCCGAGCATCAAACGAAAGGGCGGCTTAAACTTTAATACCGTTGATATTCACCGCGCTCGCTCCGTTTTCATTCGCGGTTCGGCCTTCGTGTCACCATGGCACAGATTCTCCGGCGGTTCAGTGCGAAAAAGGCCGCGGTTGCCCGGGAATTAATGTCGCGTCGAACTCCGTAAACGAGGCTACTTCGAAACTCCATGGAGAGTTCCGCCGCGGCGAGCACGAGACCGCGTCATCCATTCTCGGCTGAACGCGTTTCCTCCGGGGAAAGCGAGAGTTCCTTGAAAAGGGATCGTTTCCCAGGGCAAGGGTATCAAAGAGCTACGATTAGCGAGAAGCTGGGTTATTCCGGGCTTTTCCGGAGGGAAGCTTCATGACTCGAGGCAACAACGGGACCACAGGTGATATCGTTGATTCTGTTTCGCGGCTATATAAATTTAAATCGACCCTTCCAAACTACATTTTTCTTTCCTTTTCTTTCAATTTCTTGGTCCCGTGTCTTTGAATGGATAACCTCCTTTTCTTGCTTTAACGATGATAAAGTGGAAGCCCTTCTAGGCTGATGTTCGAATATGATGGATAGGAGAAAGAATCTTTTTCTCCTATCTTTGAACTGGTCGGGAATGATCTTGCTAAACGCGGCCAAACCAACGAGAAAAGAAAGAATCGAAATGTGCGGTGCAGGGGTGATGAAACGCGGGGAATAGCGGAGCCGTAGCTTCACCCCGTTCCGGTTCAGACATCGACATCGTCTGCCAGGGCTAGATTAAAGGGTGAATGTATACATTCGATGAGAATCGTGTCCCTGGTCGGCCTAACGATCCCTTTGGCGGCTGCTCGAATGTCACACACGGCGAACCTCGACGTGAACGACGCGGAGTCCACCCCTCGAATCGTCGCCGTTCGTGAAAAAGGAGGATCCGGCAGCGACAGCTACCGTTTCCTTCCTCGGATTACTTCATTATCGGGTGCCGCCCACCTACCCGTTCCAGCCGAGCAAAAAACTTTCTAATCCCGTCGACGACAAGAATTTCTCATCCGATATTCGATTCTTCTTCGAGCTGGACACGGCGACCGCCCCTTTCCAACGGAAAATCGCATCGTTCGTTCTGGATCTCGCGAGATTCCAACGTTCTAGTTTCCCTTGTCCCGTAAACTTTGAATAAATGGTAATTCGCCGTTCGCTCTGAAAGCTGAAAATCGCGAATTCGCGGTCGCGTGCACGCGTCGATTCAATATGCATCAGCAAACGCGCGGGATTCTTGTTAAGATCAATAATAGCCACTGGTTAACCGGTTGTGTAAGCCGCAGAGCTTCTGACTGATATTGACACAGGTAATACACCGTTTACTGGGTTAGTGGATCGATTGCGGTGTAAAGAGCGCGTCTGGTTAAGCGTTTCGGCACTTGAAAGTAAACGAATCCGGCGATATCGCGGGTCTACCGTCTACGAGAAACGGTTCACCCTGGGAAGGCACAGGGTGGGAGAAAATTACGCGTTGCGAGCAACGAACGTGAAAGCCTGTAACATTGTCCACAGGGATCAAAGCTAAAACCACGCGAACCCCTTTGTGAAAGGATGGCGCGCAAACAGTTTGGGTGGCTCTGGTTCTTCTGTTGCTGGACGAGCACCTTCTCGAAACGAACCATCGGATCGATTTCCGAGGATGACGAGACGAGTCTCGTCTTCTCGTCCTCGTCCTCGTCCTCGTCCTCGTTCTCGTCCTCTTCCTCTTTCTCTCGTTCCGCGGTAGATAAATTTCCATGGTGAACGGAGCTAGCAGAGATTGACGTTGAAACGATGAATCAGCGGGGACGAAATTTAAATAATGGCCACCCCGGCGGCCGACTGACGAGACAAGGAGGGGGTGAGAGAAAATGATGGCCGCGTATGCTGCCGGTTCACGGTGAGCAGCGCGAATCTTCCCGATAAAACTGACACATTTTAAATCATTATGAATTACGACTCGATTGTAAGATGGCAAAGGGAAATTTCTGAATGTATTTTACGGCTTAGAACGAGAGATCAGCTCGCGAAACGAATAATCGATACCCGAGATTAAATGAAAATTCCCTGGAAGCCACGCGTAATTTTCACGGGAGATTGGTTTTTCGAATAGTTTGATATGTCGGAGGGGTAACGAAGTCGAGGTGTCGCCATTGTGGGATTCATTTTTCGATCACGATCGAGGGTGTCACGGCGAAGAAAGGAAATTCTCGGCTTCGCCGTTTAATCCCGCGGTTCGAGGGAATATTATGTGCGACGCTCGAAATGAAACAGAATCCCCGATAAAAGGGAAATTGGAACTTTTCCTGGAGATCGATGGGCGTCGATCTTTCGCAAAGAAGCCGAACAAGCTTGTAAAAACGCGCTCGCCCCTCCTCCTTTTTCCCTTCTCGTCCCTTTCTGTTAACCTAGAAACCGGCGAATGGATTACACGAAAGAGTTGCCGCGAGATCGATGAGAAAAGAAGCGACCGAGAAAGGTGAAGCGCTCTATTTTTCACCAGGAAGATATTCGAATCTCGCGAACGAATATTCCATCCCACTCGAGAACGCGAGTTTGGCTAAACGCTTTCGCCGAGCTTTCATCGACTACAGACTATGGCTTTCGAGTCGCCGCTTCACCGACTTTCTTCTTTTTCCTACTTCGTGAGTCTACAACAAACGAGAAATTAACAGAAAGAGGAGAGATTGTAGGAGCGTGCATCTTCGCGAAGATTTCCATTTCCTGGCAAATAACATCGTTCAATTTACTGACTGTTCGGCTTTCTTCCCCTCCCTCTCTCTTTCTCTCTTTCTCTTTCTCCGTTCTTTCTCTCCCTCGATAACCTCATTCCGGCAGTCTACGAGAAGAAACGGACGCAAAGAGGAAGAGAGACTTTGCATGGAGAAGGTTCATTTGTCTTCGATTCCCGGTACGCACCTGTGAATAGAGACTTACCGCTCGTTATAGAGCTTACCGATACAGAAAGCCAGCCACGCACAGCAACAACCGCGTTTCCGGTAACTTCGTTGCTCGCGAGCAATCGTCTTTGACGAATTTCGCTAGAATTTCGACAAACGAAAGACCAGCTTCGTTTCGCCAGTTTATCATTCTCTGTCTGTTACGATTATTTTTATAGCGACGCGAGGGCAATGACGGGAAAACGAATGGACCATCCGATGAAAATGGAAGGAAAAGACGCGGTAAGAAACGGATGGTAACGATAGCATGGAAGATTTAATCGAGCCGGTCGAGATAACAACCACGGGCCGCGTTAAGACAGAGGTATAATTAATTCGCTTAGAGGCGGACTTATTTTCCCTTAGCGAGTAAATATTCCTCGAAATAAAGTGGGAAATATTAATGCAACGTTAGCCGATTCTCGGCTCTGGCTGACGTACGAGATAACGAGCTTTTTCCAAATGAAAATTTCATCCCACTCGAAGCCCGTGTCTTCCGTACGCAGCCGCTGACGCAGAATTCAATCTTTCGCTGCATTTTTCCAGCTACCCTGGAATCTCGGTCGAATAATATTTTTCCACAACAGCGAGCCGAATTCGTGACTTCGCTCTCATTCTCTGCGTCGCTATAAGCTACGAAAGCACGCGAAACTTGCTTTGCGAGAATAACGCGTTTGAACGATATAAGAAGGTTATCGCTCTTCTGTTCTCCTCGCGTCGAACCTAATAAAAATCGCTATCGATATCCGACGATGAGCTCGGCGAACTCGAGCGTCGGAACGTCGACTTTCTTTACCCCCTTTCTATCCTTCGAAACTCACGAACGTACACGCGATAGGATAGAAATGCTGGCAACCTCGATTCCAGAGGTTGAAACCTCCGAGGAAATGGAGAAAGGAGAAACATTGTTTACCGGTGGAACACAGAGCTAACTAAGTTGCCATCTTAAGGGAGCGACTTAATTGAAAGGAAAACCAGGTTGCCCGAGACGCCATCGTCGAGCAGCAAATTTTCATTCTCGTCGAGACAGCCGGCGGAAAAATCGGTCAAAGCCCGGAGGCGTGCGCGATAATTCCGACTGCTTCGGACGGCGGCGAGTCAGCCAGAGGCAACGGAGACAGGATTGTAAAAGGAGGCAGAAAGGGTGAGTGGGTTGCCGCGAAGCGTTCACCGAACCGGCACCGCAATTCGTTCCGTTTCGAATATCAAAAACAATTCGCCCCACGGGTGCCACGTGGCTCGTAGAAGGGTTAGTGGATCTTCCTAACTGTGACGAGATAGGGTGAGTAGATTTTAGCCGAAATATCTAACAGGGTAGAAGGCGAGGGTAGGCCGTCCTGGAGCGTCGCGCGTCCTGAATGAAACGGTAGGCGATATTAAAGCACGTCCGGAATGTTGCTCTCCGTGTCGTTAAACACTCCTACACGCAGCATCCCCCTGTCTTGTCTTCTCCATTCCGCGCTTTCATCCCCTATGATATTGCGCCATTTCGGGGGACCAGATATTATACGCTTGGAATTGCCGTTCCGCGAGCTCTTCCAAATAATGTGCCATCTAATGGCTGAAACGATCCGGGCGATAATGTCGAAGACTGGAACCATTCGAGTGTTGTTTCGTTGCTAATCGTGCATCTACTCGATTCGACGAAGGGTCGAAGAATCGACGAAAGTTCTCTCGTTTCGAACAAATTTCCCACCAATAAAGGAGATTCTCTGCTTAACGTAGAAATAGGCTGGTGAAGTATGGTTTTCAAAAGGGAACGGAGAGGCAAGATGTCGTAGACGTCGTCACGATCAACTGGAAAGTCGTCGTAAAGTCTGCGTGAAGTCGTCGTCTTCGAATTTCATTAACGGCGAAATGATTTACGAGACTCATCGACGCGTCGATATTAAACCCGCGTTCGGAATGTTGAGATACGCGTCGGTTAAACGCTGCTCCGGCACATAATCTTTGTCATCTGCCTCCCTCTGCGAACGTGTCGCCCCGGGTGTTTTCCAACCCCGACGGAGGCGAGGGTAAAGAAAAAATGGCAGCCCCTTGGTCGTCGATTGTTTCCAAAAGGAATTAAGAAGCTCAGACTCGATTCGACTTCGATATCCCTTCGAAACGTCGTTCATCCTCGCGTATCCACGATTTATTCATACGTTTCCCGAGTCGACTTCGGATATTTTAAAGATAAAACTGGCAGTCTTCGCGGGCCGCGTACCGAGAATCGACTCGAAACTCTGGTCCAGTGACAAGCACCGCGAAGAACGGGGGCATATTTATGGAAATATTCAGCAGCGACTGGATTCCATTTGTCATCGAGCATATCGACAGCGAACGTTCGTCGAACAGCTCGAAATAAATACGTTTTTATCAACGACCGTCAACGGGACGATCGACGTGCAAATAGTTGCTGGCGTTTGCGGCAAATCGAGCGAGAGGACGCAAATTAATCGAGGCGCGGCGCCTCGGCGAAAACAACGAGTCTCGTGGTCGTTTAACGTTCGTTCCCGGTTGAATCCGATCGAAGCGGCGGGCTCGCGCCAGTTGTATGACATTTCATTACGCGCATCAAATATTTATGAACTTCTTCCGTCGCTGGCGGAGAAAACAACGGTAGTAAAACGCGCGTTGTTTTATTGAGACGCGAAGAGAGTATCGTGGAAAGCGGTGTAACAGAGATGAAAGACGGAAAGAGAGAGAAAACGATGAGGCAGACGAAGAGAAGAAAGCGCACACGGATTTTACGCGTCTGTTGGTTCGGCTTTTTCTCGTCGCGACGAATCCGCAGAGATAAAAGGGGACGACAGGGGATGGAAGGAGGCTGGCAAATAAACAAGAGCGCTCCAAGTACCGACCTTTCGTTCCGGCCCGAGATAAAAAGGGTTTCTTCCGATCATTCGACCGCCTGGAAGCTACTCCACTCTCGCTTCTCGACCTTCGTCTCCCCTCGTCAACGATCCCTTGCTTCTTCTGCTTGTCGGCTAATCCGTCGACGAAAAACGACCGGTGTTTCCCGTGGATGCGTAAGCCGTGGAGACGCTCCTTTCCATCGGATTCAATTTCGATATTATCTATAATAAATAACGCTTTGGCAACGGCGATGTCGCATCGCGAAGATAGTAGGGTACGATGCGAGGAAATCATGGAAAACGATCGATTCATCCTCCTTGCAAATATTTTTTCTCGCAGCGTCGAGACAGTTGAAAATGTTTCGCAAGCAATTTTCTCTGCAAATTACTCGTCGGCGGAGGGACGAGACACGCGAGGCAACGACACACAGTCGGAACAATAGAGACGCGAGCGTGCCGCGTTCCCCGTGGATAAAAGGAGCGATCGATGTCGGACGGTGATTGGAAAACAATAAAGAAGAAACGGAATGGAAAAATAACGGGGAAATATTTGCTCGATAAATAGTCGGTCGGCAGCGGGCCGAAACAACGGAGAGCAGCCGTGTACGGGACGCTCGACGACCACCGGAACGAGAATCAACCTCGTGCTTGCGTGCAATCTTCGTCTCGAAGAGGGTAGAGCGTCGAGCTGATTGGAAAAGACCCGAGGCGTATACGAGCGAGACTGTTCTAGGATTGCCGCCGTCCTGCCAAGAATCTCTCGTCTCGTTTTCTGCTTTGCCCGGCTTTACAGAAGACACCGGTTGTTCTTTCTGAATTACGGACTACGTCGCGCAGTAGTATAGACCCGTCGGTGGGCAGACGAGAGCGGTAGCAATCAGTAGAATATGCCGCGAATATCCCAGACTTGGTTAGGCGAGACCATCGTCACGAAGAAAGAGCGCACAGAGGGGAAAAAACGGAACATCAGCGATTCAGCGGGGTGCGTTGGTCAGAATCGTTGCTCTAACGAGACGATTTTCAATGGGACAATTTCGGCCAGCGACACGGCAACAAATGCACGGTAAACGTGGCGATCGTGACCCTCCGGGACAACAGGAATCGGACGAGCCAGCTCGAGAGTCGCTCGACGCGATCGTTCCGGCTCGTAACGAATCGTTACGACGAATCGCGGGGACACGTAAACTCTTGGTAACGCGATGGCGTAACGCATGCAAATTCCTGAACAAATGCGTAATTAGCGTGTCCCAGTCGAATGGAGACGTGTTCCGGTGACGAGTGGCGACCAAGCCAGACCCCATTCGGGCTGTATACGGCCAGCAGATAGTTGTTAAATCAACGAGAGACGATTTTCGATTGACCGATCCAACCGGTGCCGCCGCGTCTGCTCTCGTCTCTCGCTATTGTTACGAACGTGCCGTTCATGCTAATGTTTCCCCTGCAAATCGAATGTTTTACAGACTCATGCATGTTCATACGCGCCAGGGGAACATCCACGCCCTTGTTATGCGCATATTTATTTCGTGGCGCTGAGATTTAGGGACCGAAGGGATGGCGGATGGCGTAATTCCGTGATAGTTACGTCGATGCGACACCTTTATAACGCGCTGGTCGATTTTTGCCAATCGTGGTACGATACCTCGATTCCCGTTGGAAATCGACGCGGGATCTGAAAAGCGATGTCGCGACGATGAACGAGACCAGCGTTCGAGTCCTTCCTCTTCCAGCGATGGTGGGAAAAGCTCGGTGAAACTACGATGTACGTTCATCGTAGCGTCGAACGGCGAATTATACGGGGCGCCGCGAATCCATTAATAACCGGAATCAAGTGAAATTCAAACTGGCCGCGTCCCGTTGCTGAATCACTCGCATGATAAATGAGGAGAAGCTTTTTGGAAAGTAGCGGTCGCTTTAAGCGGCGGGCATATACGTCACGTGAGGTGACATTAAAATATACGTTACACCGGCCACGAACGGTTATTTATATCCGGAATGAACTGCGCTTTTCGAATCTCTGGCCCCCTTTTTCCACCCTCGAACAGTGGACGATACGTGCACAGTCCGACGAACATAATATCCGCGCTCTCAACCAAAGAGATCGCATTACGCGATATCGATTCCACAAGGCCGAGAGAACCGAGAAACGCTTCCTCTCCTTCTACCTCCCTCTCTCCCTCTCTCTCTCTGTCTCCTTCTTTCCTTTCCTCTATGGCCCTTGCGAACCCTCAAACTCGCCCCTTTTGCCCTGTTGTTCGGCCTGGCTTCATTAACCACGGCACGCTAATTAATCGAGAGACTCTGGCGCGGAATCAAGATGGCACGAAACCGTTTGTGTCTGTTCTCTGTGTGCTGGCGCGGGGAGAGGCCGAAACTTCGATGGAAACGAAACCACCGAGGCGCCCTTGCGTCGCCGAATGATCTGATATTCCCCTTGACTCTACCTGCGACGCGCTCGAGACCGAACGATACCTCCTCGCTTTGATTTCCAGCGTTGATCGTCTCGCGTACATACGCTCGTCCCTCTGATAGCTTCCGAGCAGATCCGACCGGAGGGCAATCTGCAACAGGCACGTCTAATGGATATGTATGCGGACCTTTTAATTTCTATCGTGGGACCTCTATACTCATTCGCCAAACATTGCAGTTCGTCTGAGAAACGATCGCGCAACCGGTTTCCGTTGCTAAATTTCGCGTTCGATCCGTGGGAAACGACGAATCCGTGCGTAAAACAACGAGGCCCACGGTCGACAACGCGATGCAACGTCCGTGTGTCGCTATGCAAATTAAGCGTACCGAGTAATAACGTGCTCTCGCCGTTGTACGACCGCATTTACTGCTCGACAACGAAGGACATCATAAACTGGTAGTCATAAAGCAGGATGAACGTGTGCCGCTCAGGGCATATACCGACTTCCAAGAATCTCCAAGTAATTTTCGCCGTGGAAATGGAAGCGTTCGCTTAATTGCTTCGCTATCTGGTTGCGACATTTTCAATGTCCATCTGGCACGTTGTGCTACCTGTTAATTTCAAGCTACGTCCCGTATCAGAGTCAACGCTGAACCGCGATATCTGCGAATTACATGTGCGTGCACGCGTTGAATTCTTCGGCGTCTACGTACAACGAAACATGTTTTGCTCGTTCTAATCGTAAATTCTTCAAAGCCGCAGCGTAAATATTATCATTGAAAGTTACGAGTGCCACGAAGAACTCGTAAAATACGCTTTATCCTTTGAACGAAACACATACAAAGCGCTCTTACAGTCACCATGAACGATACTCGGCCAAGTAAACGCAGCAAGTTTGTAACTCTCTGTCACGTTCTCGTCATCGCGGCGCATTCCTGAACTGGCAGGATAGGTTCGCAGATAAGGCGCTGCTGTCTGTTCACGAGGCACCGAAACGTCTCGCGCATTTACGAGGAATTTCAAGGGACTCGGAAGAGGATAGAGGAAACGGACGACGTTGAGATCCATGCTAGTCGAAATCTACGATAACAACTCGAGAACACAGAGCTAAAGTAGTCCATAAACGAAGATGGAACTATATCATCGTCGGTGTATCGCGGTGTGTGTATGATGGAATTCTCTAATCGATCGATCGATGCTGTTACGTTTATTTCTTGTACAGTTAGCGCGAACGAATCAGCGACTAATCAGTTCCTCCTTTCATAAACATTTCGAAACTTTAGGAAATCTGGATCTAACGCGTGTTCTAGATCGACTGGAGAACATGAGAAATCTTAACGTTATGTTTCCCAATCGTGATGCTGTGTTCTGCTTGGCTATAGTTCGTGCAGCCTATCACACAGCGTTGCAAACCGCGGCCAGAGATTTCTTGGAGATAATCCGATAGCAAACTTTCGGGCCTAAACTCAAGAACCGTCTGAGAGCCTTGATTTCCTGAAGTATAATTCGACGAAGCGACCCTTCCCCCGAGTAGTTGTTTAAGCAGATTATGTCGGAGATTAGCGAGTTTACCATTCGACCGCCGAGTAGACGCAAATTTCCAAAAGTCTCATCTAGGGGAACAGTCCTGTTCCTGTTACACATCTGCGCCGCTCTTTCTTCCAAACGATAGTAAATAGCTAAACCGAAATTAATCGACATTATCGGGTATCGATGAGAGCTCTGGTGACTCACTTTCGCAAGAAGACTGGTCCGAGATGAGATCATCGGGGACCAGTCACCCTTAGCCCTGTTTCCGAGTTCGACAGCCGAGACGCGTTCCCAGCCCCCCGCGATACGATTCCATTGGAAACGTAAGGTCGTTATTGCATTTCGTAGGGCCACGCGCGCTACTATGCTCTAGGATTCCATTAATTGGATCTGGAGTCGGGTTACGGGTTCCTGTACCGGGCGATGCTGAATCAGAGCAATCGTAAGTAGCGTGTACAACGCGGAGGAAACGTATGGTTTCCCTGCGGGGAGGGTATCGTAACAGCCTGACAGCGGCTTACGTTCCATCCCGAGCCTAACGACGTTATGTGCAGCCTTTGTCCGCCATTTGATTACTCTTTTCCTCTTAGTTCTCAGAAGCTCGTAATTACTCGCCGCATTTTTTCGTACTAATTGGACGTCCAGCTTCCGACTTGATATAACCCTTGTTCTACTGTTTCTTCCCTATGGCTTGCACGTAGTTGCACAGAATGGAAGATCGTGGACGATCGGTTGTGGAACGCTTCCTATCACCGTACTTTCGTCACACAAAAGATGCGCGGGTTTATCGAATATTGCGGAGACGCACGTGTGCCGATCGCATGGACCTGGAAAACTTGGCGGCTGCGCGCTGCTATCCGTTAACAGAGATTCTATTTTGTATCTTTTGCACGATCCACAAGTTTCCCGTTTTCTGGATGGAAAGAGGAAAAGAGAGGCAGGTCCTTCGTTCTGTCTGACGGTTCGCAGTCTCACGGTTTTATCGAACAGGAAGGACGTCGCCTGCCTGCGGATTCTGCGTCAGTTTCCGATAAAAGTGAGTCGATCGTGAGGAGGGAAGAAACGCCTGGCCACCTTGGCTTTTCTCCTCTTATCGTCCCTGGACGTACGAACCCTTGGTACCGTCTCGACGTCGTAACGTAAAACACGAGCATTCGACGGACAATGTCTGGAAAGGGAGGCGCGTCCCGAAATCTCGGGAGGAAATCACGTTCTCAGTCAGACGATACATCATCTCCGTTGGCTTTATTTCCTCTGCGTGAGGAAAAACGCGACGCAGAGTGGTGGAGACCGGGTGTAGGGAATTCTCTAGCCGGCTGCTAAGCTCTCGGCTGAATCCATTAGCTGACGCCATTAATATCTCCGTAATGATGAGCGATGAGCCACCGCGAGAAGGAAGAGAATCGCGTAGTCGAGTCGCTTCTAAGTGCGTGGAAGGGATGGGGTGATTCTCGACAAAGAGCAACTTACATGCTCGCGCGCACGGCCAAACCGCGATCCTATCGAGACTCTCACACATACACTCATCAACGAAACCTTTGATAAATGCTGCTTCTCTTGGACCGCTGCCAAACAACACGTAGCACAATATTCCATCGCGCGTATACTCCCACTCTCGGCGAGGCAGTCTACTTATCGATGTACATCGAATCGCCACTGTTCCCGGGCTCCTATGTATATGGAAAACAAAATGGAACGACTCGTTTGCTCCGCACTGCTTTCGAGTCTCTTGAATTTCTTGGAACGATTTTAAGAAGGGAAATAGATTTTTCCAATTGCAAAGATTCGCAAGAGGACATCGTTTCGCCCGCGATCGTCTGACGATCGAGCGCATCGCTGGCGCGTCGCCAACCCCCGAAACATGCGCGATTCGAGTATAATACTGGGCGAGCGCGGAGCCATAGCGGGGGTAGCTTATCGATACGCATTAAATCCACGGTCCCAAAGCGACTAGTCGTTCTTTCCATTTATCCAGCATCCCTTTCCAGCCACGCGTCTCGCACCTCCAGGTCAATGAGTCTCGTACTCACAATACGCATCGATCGATTCGCGCGGATCTCGCGACAATGGCTACGAACCGTCGAAGAAAGCCGATAGAATGGCACAGGAAATCTGACCCCCGCCCCATCGCCATGGAAATTCCAACAAAAATCACTTTCCCTTTTCACCGGAGCTGCGCGTAAAACGCCGCCAGCCGACGCCCTGCTCTCTGCCTCCTCTTCGCGCAAACCAGGCACGTGTCACGTGTGTTTTCCAAGGGCCGCCCTCGTCTAGGCGCATCTCTCGCGGAGAATGTTAGACGACGTTACATGCGAATCTCGTGTTTTCCTAGCTGGATTCCCGCGCGCTAGATTTTCTCGTTGATTTCACTGCCGTTATTCGTGTGTCTAACGTTTGGCAGAGAAAAACAATGGTGCAACGTTTGAAGAATAAATCCGGTTTCCCGGCCGCTAATACGCCTTTTCCGCTATTACCGCATCCGCATAGTACGAGAAACGGTGTTTCGTCATACGGCGTTCGACCGTGTCGTGATTACACGCCGGTTTCGTAACTGGCCGAGTTGCTATCTTTGTCGAGGAAACGCTGACGACGTCCTGTTGATCGATCAGTATAGTTATTTGCAGTTCTATTGCAGAAACGGCTTTTTAATAATTTGAACGCTCATTAAAAAATCCATCGAGGCCAATGATCTGAACAACCATTTAAAAGCATCCAATAACTCTTCGAAATATCGTATCCACCCGAAAGTGAATGCAACTTCCAAAAAAGCTGTGTTCGCGTACAATCTTGTTGAAAGCGAGGGCATAAATCAATACCACTAAAGTTACTAGCAACGAAGTTCCTATAACTTTTAGCGATATCAATGATTCGTTGAAAGGGATCGGTCGATGTTGTACAGCTTTCAGAGCCGATACACGCTTTTAAGATGCTTCTAATGGCACGAACATTTCATCGCTATTATTCGCATTCACTCTACACTTTTCCCTAACACATCCTAAAATACAGTGAACGAAGATCGTAAATATTCATTACGAATTAAATTAATACCAGAACAATCATAAATCGCACGACTTACCTAACGAACGATCTGTTTTGTTTGCAGATGATCGATGCATCCTACCACACGAATCCATCGCTACAAAGCACTGCCCTAATCATCACCTGCGCGGTGGTGCTCCTCCTGATGGCAGCGATCGTGTCCGTCGTTTTCTGGAAGTGAGTACAAATACTAAAATTCGACGAGTTTACAAGTAATTCCGATGACGGTATGGAACGACGTACGACAGGATAGAAAATAACATAACGCTATGTCCGACGGCGTAAAACTCTTCAGGGTCGCGTCATGGAGGAGCTTGTGACTCCATAGTAATAAAGACTAGGTTTCATTCCGGCTGGACATCGTAACGTGTTCGAGGTTCGAGGTCGCTCGGGTTGTAACCATATTTCAAGGGTTCGAGTGGCCATTCAGAGGGTGAAGGAGGGACAAGAAAACGTCTGGTAGATAGCAGGAAGAAAAAAGGAAGAACGCGTCATTGACATTCTAGTGGCCATTAAATTAGCCAAAAATAGGTCATTTCGCTTCACTGCCTTCGCGTGTAAATGACATCGTTGCTTCGTTTACGAGCAATCTGCCAACCCTACTCCAGGCTCCCTGTCATTTGTCTCGTTTGTCACAGAAAGTTTGCCAACAGCTAATCAGATAGGCTTCGCGAATGCATAGTAAAAAGAATGTAAAATGTATGCAGGAAACGGAGCTAATTGCCATTCCAGTGAGCGTTGAATTATCGAACCATAGCTCGTTACCATCGTTAGAATTGCTTAATCGTGTTGTAACCGCAGCGGTTACGAAAAAATATACTTTTCGCAAATACTTTCGCAAATGTACCTGCCTTTATTTTACAACGGAACGTTAATTTTTTATCTGCTTCTGCGTTTAATCTTCGTACGAAAATGCTACTAAATCAGACTTAATATACTTGGATCTAATTAATAATACGACAGTCCAGTACTTTTAATAGCAACTGTAAGAACAGATTAGGTCGTGCGACGTGTGTCGACAACGACGGAATGCGATTTTTTAATATACGCCAGGTGTGATAAAATACACCTTACCATATTCGTTGACAGGAATCATCTTAGAATTGCAACAATGTCGAGAAAGTCAGATCACAAAGAAGCCTTTCCTCGACGAGACGGACAAAGGGCCAAAGAAGGTAAAGCGTACTTCAGGCAGTCCTAAATTAGCCAGAAATAGGGCATTGAAGGAATGGCGTGCGTCGAGACGGTGTTACGCGCCGGTAACGAGAGAACAACGTTACACTGATAATTTCCGACACGGTGCGGCGGCTGTACAGAATTCCCTCGCTTTTGTGCCCGCGTAAGCAAGTTGGCCGCAGATCCGCGCGACTATCGAGCCTCGTACAGGGAAGAAATATGCATTCACCGCAGAAACGCGGCTGCGAGATTTACAGGGCCCCACTTTACCTCCATTCGGACATTGTCTCTCGTTGCTTTATGCGGCAAGTCGTCCGCTCGACGTAGTAAAATATGAAATACGACTGGGAAAAAATGCTCGCAGAGATTGGGGTATTCTCTCGCAGCGGCGCGTAAGAAAGCAATTTTCAGGAATAAAGCGCGAAATTTTGTTTAGATCTAGCGTTTCTTATTTTAACCTTCCCGAACGATCTTGCTTTTATTACAAATACACGCGACTCTTATATCTCAAAATCATACGTAAAAATATAATAAGTCACATTTTCCCTATCTCAGACGATAGAAGAGCACTTTGAAAGTTTCAAGACGTTCCAATTCCATACCGAAGCCTTCGAATTAAATACGCTTGGTGTTTATTTGTGCCGCGTGTTTTCGAGACATTCACACGATTGAAAATAAAATCAGTCGAGGTATCGATCGATGAAAAAGCCGGAACGAAATGAGTTGCTTGGCAAAGAGGTACGACGACTAATTTCGCGTGCACCAGAAGAGTCGCCGGTAAAAAGACGCGGCGGGCGATGATGCCACGATCGATGAACTCTGGCCGAGAGATCGGCAACGGGCCAAGACGATTTTGGATCGGACAGAGGCCCGCATTCAGGATTCACCGGTGGCGTGTTGTATTTTTATCGACACAAACCTCTCGAAGGTCCACCGGTCGTGACAATGCCGGCCCTGTGTGCTTCGCTATTCGCGCGGTTATCGTAACGCACATTCGTTATCGCTAGCTCTCGGTGATATCTCTGTTGATAGTACTGGTATTTGTACTCCGTATTTTCCCCTTTTTCTCTTTTCTCCAGAAATTAACAGATTCTTCACGCGTCAAATTTTCCTGCATTCTCCGGAGTGTATTATTTGTTACGAGCAAGATGAACCGTTGCGTTTTAGACCGGGCTCGCGCGAGTGTTGAAACAACGTGCGTTGTATAAATGTGTATATCGTGGTATATCGAAGTGACGCACGTTCCTAGCGTGTAGGCTGCACCGTAGGACAGTATATTTCTACGACGAACGTCACGCGACGGACGTATCGCCGTTTCAACGCTCGTGTGGCCCCGGCCTTACTCGGCGATGTAGGTACAGCGGTGCAGCTTTTTATTCCACAAGGTTTTCGCGCTCGATCAACTGGACGTCCACGTGGATAATTTGTTTCCACGACATTCGAAAGCAACGTCCGTTTGCACAACCGAGTCTCTGTTGTATCCCGTTTTTTCAATTTATCGTAATAGCCGGCCATTATCGTAGCCCACAAGCGTGGTATCTCGAGTGTTACCGCTCCGCGACTCGCCGACTCTCGGCGTCGAGTTGCCGGACTTTGTGGGTGGTATCTTCCTCTACATTGTGCTTGGAGCAGCTTCTTCCCCTCGACTTGACGGCAAACGGCGTGTTCTGTCGCCTCGCAGCATTTCAGCTCACCCAACGCGCCGAACGACACGTGCATTTCCTCGTGTAATAAACCTTGCTATTCTACCTGGTGTCTCCAGAGTTAACGTATATTCTTCATCTCGTTTCTACCGAATATGTAAACGATAAAAATTCATTGGAGTTTCTTAATTGTTCCAAACAATTGATCCGCTAGTAAATGTACGTAACGCAAGAATAGATTTATAAAAAATGTATAAAAGGCACTCGAGCGATCGTACCGAATAACTTTAACCTTAACATCGATAAACTACAAACTGTCTTTTTTCGCCTCTATTCGATGCGCGACGTTATAAAAAGCATCCCTGTCCTGCACCGTACTTGAACTTTCACCATGTATGGACGTACTGCAGTAAAAGTAATCACGAGCCTGTGCCCATAAACCTGTAAACACGAGATTGCTTTGCCTTTTCTTCCCTGCAGCGTGAAAGTAAAACTCGCCTACTTTTCCACGCAGTAGGTCACCGTTTCCTTGATCGAAATCGCGCGTGTCTTTTTAATCACGATCTTGGATAGCCGGTGCACGAGTGTAGGAGCGTAAGAAGCGCAGGGACGGGAGAATGGAACGCTCTCGGCTTGTTCGTGTTCCAGGCAAACGCGGAGAACCAACACGACCACGCGTAGTTTGTATGCTAATCAGAGCCGTGTTCACTCCCATCTCCGCGTTCTCCCTTCTTCGTCCCATGAACGTTCGTTCCGTCCTCGCTGTCGTCGTCGTCGTTGCTCTTTCTCTACGCCGCTATGCTATTTCCTGCCTGACCCGATGCGTCGTCGCAGTCGTTCGGCCAATTCGCGATAATTCGACGCCGTTGTTTTAAACGGCCACGCGAACCGGACGATTCGTCGAGAACCGACTTTCTCCCGCTTTTAACCATCGAACCTATTCCATTCGCTGGCCGCGACAAATTGTAACTGATGTAACCGAGCCACGATATCAGTCGGTCAGCGTCGGCTGAGTTATTGCGGAGGCAATTATTCGATCGTGTTGTAGCTTGCAGTGGATCGAAGACAGTAGTAGTCGGTATTATTTATAGCGACAATTGGACAGAGGCTGATAGCAAAGGACGAAACGTGTCCCAAGTCGAATATCCTTTTCCTGGTAATAATGGAACATATTTCTGTCGTTAATTCTCAGGTGGATATTAAACGTGTTGGTTGGTTTAATAAAGAGACGAGTGATAAAATTGTAATAATCAGTGTATATTAAAATCACTGTAAGTAATCGTAATCGTCGCTCGTTCAATGCTCTTCTTCAACTCTACGTTTGCTATTCGACTTGCTATAATGACTCGTTATAGTGACTGTCCTAGAGAGCACGTTCGTCTCTTTCTATCGAAAGTTATTATAAAAAGTTCAAATGTAACTCCGGTTGACGATTACAAATAACAGCGATAATATTTTGTCCGTTCGTTTACCTTTGAACCTAGCAAACCAAAACAACGTTGGTATTCCAATGCACAAAAATAGGAGTCTCTCCCGATTCGAATCTTCTATCGACTCGTGTGCAGCTGCAATCCAAAAATGGCTTCTATCTAGACACGACGAGTTCGTTTCCATTTCCTCTGGCAATAAATATCTCGATGGATCGCAACTGGTGTAAATTTCGCAATAATAAAAATGTTGTACGCGCGACATAAATGTACCAATGATAGAAGAAACGAGCGCGTTACGTAACCGACGCAAGGCCGCGCGATAATTTTTATTCCGACGTCGTTGACCGATCCCACCCCTAGTCCCGACCGCTGTATCGGTCTCGCCTCACGCGGAAGCGCATTCCGGGGACGACCGCTCGAGGATATCGATACCCGCGGCCACGGAATAGTCCCTCTTTCCCTCGTTTATTTTCCTTATCCCAGCCTTGGAAGAGAAACGGCGTGGCAAGCTTTAAAATCTGAAAGAAATGCCTCCGTCGCGTCGAACTGAGCGAACGAGGGAAGGGGGATTAGGGGGTGGAGAAGAGATCCCGTAGTCTTTATTTAACCGGCAGTCTCCCGATGCTACGAGGTTCCTGGCAATACCTCTTCGCCTAATCTAACCTATATTTTTCAGTGTTTCGCCCGAGCAGCCGACTATCGGCCGCCTTTGCGCACCTTTTCTGCGGTAACTATCCCTTATGGAACGAAACTACGTCTAGACAGAACTCTGCTCGTAACGCCTCCATTTCGCGTAAACGCGCCGTTGCGTTCAATGCTCGCTGCGAAATCCTGGCGAAACCTCGCGCCAACCGGGCGGCCGTCTGAGGAAAAAAACACACCCCTATATAGCCATTAAGGGGTGATCCGACACTTAAAATCGGATCGAACTGCCTGATACGAGTCCCATGGAACTTTTTTCTAGCTGCCTTTCGATGTTACTTTCCTCCAACGACTTCTTTGTAAATCGATGATAATCGATTCCAATGGGATTCGAGTTATGATCTTCGACGAGGCTTTGAATCAGACGACGGTAATCCTATCACCGTACCTTTCCAGTCAATGGCTAATGTCCGCTTTCTTCGCCAAATCGGATCGTTAGAAGAAAATAGGATTTCAGAGGGTCGTTCGCGAGGCAGGAAAAAGCTTTTTCGGTGAAACGAAGCCCGCTTCCTCACGGCGTGCATACTCGTTAATTCGAATCTTCGATTGGCCGGGCAGAAATTGCACCCGTGGTAATAACGATAAACATCAGTGGGTTGTTCCGAGGTTGAATTGTCGCGCGAGCCAGTGGCGACGAACGCGATGCTGGAAGCCGGCGGAATGGAGAAAAAGGGGTAGAAAAAGACAGTCCAGGGAGCGGTCGGTTCAACGATATTTCTCAGTTGCGCGGTGGGAGGGTAGCATTACTTACGTTCCACTTGCCACGGCACAGATTCGAGAGACGATGTAAACGAGAAACAGGGAATCGCGAGAACGAGGAAACGGACGGGGGCCACTCGCTACTCTTTCCTCTATTTCCTCTTCCTTTTTCCTCCATCTTCCTACACCTTTTTGGCCCTCGCTTTGTCTCCGTAAGCCACATTCGGGTCACCGGCGCAACGCGCGCCGGTACGCTTTAACGATCTGCATTGCATGAGCACTTCGCTTTCTCCTGCCCTCCCTGTACAGTTCGTTTCTCCGACGAGGCGAGAAACTCTTCTCTTCCTTCTCTCGGATATTCTTGCGACCCACTGCACCCAACCCCCGCCGGCGTCGTCACAGTTTCGGCTTGTACACGATGCCTGACAAACAAGCCCCGGTTATTTCGCATGGCAAACAAGCGGTTACCGAATCCCTTTCCATTCCCGTTTTCGGTGGCGCGCGCGTTTATTTCGGGGAAATCCGATTACTCGCTCCATCGGGACGTACCGCGCTCGTTCTCGCCGGAATTCTCTCGCGAACCATATCGAAAAAGCGAGACGGACCTTTCCCGAAACGATACTGTAGCAAATTTATTAAAATCCCCTAACAAAATCTATGTCTCTTTCGCTTAAAAGATTGTTTTGCGCTGGCTGGTCTCTAGCTATTTGGGTCGCGAAGCATCCCCCTTTTCTTGTGCCTGTTTTTCGCCCAAATCCAAACGTTGCGTCGTTGCGACCGTACGAATGTCCCATGTCAGGAAAAAAATACGCTTGCCCCCAGGGACGCTGTAGGGGTTGATGCCAAGTCGCAGAGGGGATGCAGCACGCATACACTATACAACAGTCAGCAATTATGTAGAGTGGCCGGTGTCTGAACCGACTCGGTCTAGTTGGCCGCTGCATTCGCCGTGCACTTACTCGTCTTTGCTGTCGTCGATGGCCGACGATGGCGTCGTTGCTTGTTAACGTTGTGCCTCGGGTGTCTTGGAAACGTGCAGTCCTTTCCGCTTTTCTCTCTCTCTCTCGTTTCATCCTTCTCGATCGCAGAGGCAGAAGGACTCGAAGCTGGCTTCTGTTGCGAGCCAGAGACATTGGTAAGAAGTGCACGTGCAAGAAAATCGCGGGATGCACTTACGGATATTACCGGGGAACGCAGCCGGTGTAAGAAACGGGGCGAACGTCGCAAGACTCGTTGTTAAAGGGACCCGGTTGGCAAGAATTAAATCTTCTGGGAAACGTACGCGTTCGCGGTGTAAATCGTCGTGACGCGTTTTGCTGATTCTGCGTCACGTCTCGAAAATCTTTCTCCTCGAAGGTACCCGGGGGCATTCAGAGTAAATTAAAATGGAACATCGAGCTAATTGAAAGCGAGGAAATCGAGAAGGACGTACTTAAAGGGATGGACGATTTACTCATAACAGGACCGCTTAACAAAGATCCTGCTAAATGAGAGGCGTCGCTATTCCTCTCTCTTCGTTCCATGGAACACCGGCTGGTAATTAAGCGAAGACAAAAATCCTCGTCACCCACCACCGATTCAACCGTTTTTTCTTCTGTTTACCCGGGAATTATTTGCCGTTCCATCACTTTGGGTCGCGCTTTAAAGCTTGTTCTCTCTGCCGCCGCTCGTGTTTTCTCTACGCTTCCTCCGGTTTTTCACTTGCGTTTGTTTTGGTACGCGTGCCCGATATCGCTCGTAATCAAGGGCCCATTGTGAACGTTCTGCGGGGCCATTAGACGGACGTACACGAAGGTACGAAACGCGGCCAAGTCCGGTGCATATACGCGTAGCTGCACGGAACGCGTACATCACTCGATAATTTCGGCCGAGCCTTCCTCGACTTGGACGATGCCTCGTTCAGGGAACAGTGAATCATGCTCGTTGTTTCTGTATATGCAGAGCGGCGGATACCCGTGAGGGGGAAACGGTAGTCCATGGGTAATTTAACCCGTGCCAGCCCTGAATGGGTTATAATTGGTGATGACAGGCCGTCAGGAGAGGCAGCATTCAACGCGGCGAAAGTGTCGCCCTCGAGGATGAGCGCGTCGTGCCAGACGTCGGAGACACCCGCCGGATTTCTCTCTGTACGTGTGGGTGACGTCGATTCAACC
The DNA here is from genome assembly GCF_014825855.1 of Bombus pyrosoma. Taxonomy (NCBI): domain Eukaryota; kingdom Metazoa; phylum Arthropoda; class Insecta; order Hymenoptera; family Apidae; genus Bombus; species Bombus pyrosoma. The sequence continues at coordinate 5,910,800 of NC_057774.1, forward strand.
GGGTACCGTGGAAGGTTACGATCCCTGAATGGCTTGTCAGTTTCTAGACGCGAGCTGTTCGCGGTGTAATCGCCTCTGATGAGATCTCTTCTCTCTCTCTCTCTCTCTCTTTCTCTCTCTCTTCCATCGTTTCTTCCCCTCTTCTTGCCTGCGATCCATCTTCATATTGCCCGAATCGAAAGTCTATTACGCTCCACTTTGTCGACGAGAAACAGAGGCTTTGAACGATGCACGGATAATTCGATTAGATTGGATGGTGGAGAGCCAATTCACGGAAGGTAGTGTTGAGAGGTAACCGTGACCCGAGTTATGAACGGATTCTGTTCCTGAAACGATGCACCTTATAGCAGCTGTTCGAGCTGTGGTGCATCGAGCACTTCCTCCGTTCCCTTTGTAACTGTAGACCTGGCCTACGGTCGGATTCCTCCATTGGTTAAGCGAGTAGACATAATTCCATTCTAGCAGTGATATGCTCGTGAACGCAGCATTCGAGAGAACAGTCAGGGTTTCTCATATCTGTGATCGAATACGTTTCAAGGATTGTAAATTATAACAGTTAAAAATTCATAATCTTGCACTCCTCTAAGAAGTACCTACGCGTAATGTTTAAACGCCAAGAATGATACAATCGATGGAATACGATTTTAACGCATTAATCGACGTAAACAACGAGGACAATGGGTCCGCGAATAGCGAACGAGAGTGAGAATCCCTGGAGCAGCGGAGGAAACACGCCGGACTACCATCGTTCTAATCCCATTCCATTGCAGCTTCGCAGCCTGGAATATTACCCTAACTAGCTATAATTACGTCATCGTCATTGTCTCCTCACATACATCGGCATTGAATGCTAGACAGCCGTTTCTCCACAAGCTCCGACCCCTTCGCGCAGGAGGCCGTCTCTCTGCTTTTCGATCCCTTGTTCCTCTCTCTCTCTCTCTCTCTTTCTCTCTCTGCCGGCCTGGTCTGGCTCATTTGCAAGGGCCAGCGAGGCTGTACGTGCATAAATGCCGCGCGGATTTCCACGGTGCGAGCCCCGTTTTCGACGGTTGCTGCCCGTTGCAGCCGAAATTGTAACCTCCGTCCTCTCTTTCGCTTGTTTATTCCGCGCACCTGTGACTCTTGCGGCGGAGCCGTTTCCACACACTCCATTCACCGGCTGAATGTGTGTAGCTGGCTCGTTACGTTTTCATTCGCGCACTCGACGCTTTCGCGCGGACGGTCGTTCACCCGGTGACTTTTTTTTTGTCCCCGGCTTTCACAGCTCGTAATTGGGGAAAGAAAATCGTCAACCGCCGCGCGGAACAGCCGACGAAAAAAGCGTCGAGTGTCGCGGAAAGGAGCTCTTCCTGCGAGAAAGCAATGGGAATGACGTGGCGGAACACGGAATCGTACATATGTAACCTACATACTTTAGATTATTATTTTACGTCGGCTCGTAACCGCGACTGCTGCTTTAAAAAAACCTCTGTTCTCACGTGTGAAATGTCACATGAATGAAAGGTACGAGATGTCAGATGTCAATGAACTACGATAGGTACGAACGATCATCGGATGTACTTAAGTTTCTACAGCCTTTGCATAAATTCCAAGCTAAACAGCTCTTGAGTCTTTCGATATTCGTTTAATCGTTTCCACGGTTAACGTCACTTTCTGCAACTGTGCTATTACTTATGAACGAAATTGTACGTATACCAGTAGCGGCAAGTGGAGCAACGTGGAATTCGGACTGATGCAGCGCGCGTTTCGATCAGATTCGAGGCCGTACCACAGGGACATCCATATGCATAGACGGGGCCAGGGATATCCGTGAAGGCGCCGATCGTCGACGGGCCAGGAAGCGCGGTTGGGATGCAGCTGCGCGTCGATGGTATTCGTCCGCTTGCATATCTGGCACGGAGTGCATGCTCGGATGGCGTGTAGCCTTGTGTTAATACAGAGACGGGATCTGAGCGCGCGTTAATATAAGCCGGTCGCACCGGCGTCGATTAGTTGGTGCATGCAGCGACGCACGGCCGCTCTAATGCGACGTTACGCCAGTTATGTTATGTCGAGTATGCGAACCGCACTCAGGGGAACGCTGCACCCGAGATGGAGCCCCATAGAGCGTTCTGATCTGCCTGCACCGCAGACTCTATGTGCTGCGGACAAGCACCGTGCGTCCAATACCAAACTGTATCGGGTGGTCCGACCGCCACGAAGGCTGCGCAATTGCATTTCGCGAATTATTGGCGTATCGCCGGCAATTTCGATCCTGCACTCTACTCCCCGTTCAGAATTCGAGGCCATTGGAGGAAACGTCGAGACAGAGGCGAGCCGGACCACCGTCTTCCGGCAGACCCGAATTCCTTTGGTTATCGAAGCAAACCTCGAGAAGGTCTCGGTTCCCTGCCAATTAGACAAGAATGGTTCGTATCGTCGGCTCGTATTGTCCTTGGCACGCCGACTATATCGTCTTCTTGATACCCTCTCGTAAAGGAATCCGTGGACGACGTACATGAAAGGAACGCCGGGATCGGAAACGTCTGAACGTTTATTCGTATTGTCCTGTATTTTGCCGATTGTTTCGATTGAAAATCAATTTGTAACCATATGTAAAAGCAACGAATGAACCCGTCGGTGCTTCATCAAGAGTATAGAGAACGCGTTCATGGATGTTTCCCGTTACACAAGTAGCTAGTAACGAGTTTATTCGATTTAGATTCGTAATATATAGGACGTTGATTAACGGTAGTTGCCGGCAGAAAATTGGCATTTGTCGCGCGCACGCGTTTACAGCGACCACAACTGCGCGACAAATGGAAATTTGACGGGAGTAGTTCTTTGGCAAGTTACTGATTGAATTAATACCGAGCGCCGGCTTCGAATGGAATTCGATTACATCGGCAGTTGCACCTCATCGTTGGTGATTGCGGCGTGGAAAACACTGGGTTCGATCGTGATCGCGCACGCCGTCGAAACCGTTTCTACGTCTTTCGTACGCTACCGAGCGAAAATTTTTCACGCGAGCAGCGCACGATAATGGGAAGGGAAAAAACAGGGCGAAGAAGGAAGCGACGAGTAAAGCGGAAAAAAGGGAAGAAATAGGAAAAACGGTAGAGAATTGGTGGAGTTTCATAAACAGAATTATGCTAACTACTCGCGGCAGCGAGGCGAGATAAGACGGAAAATCGAATTCAGACTGAGTTGAACCTTCTCGAGAAGACACTCGCAAGTTCTCGTTAATGCAGCGTTCCTCGTCTTCCAGCTATCGCGATGCTGCTGCCGCTTACTCGATTTCTCTCGTCTCTTGGAAAAATGAAAGGGACCGACGAGTCGAAGTAACACGATCGTTACGGCAACGCTGCAAACTAGTTTTCCTATCTAATATAGTTCCTTGTGCTGATAACTCTCGGCTGAAATTGTTTTCACTTTTTGGGTTAATAACTTGTTTCAACAGCGTCGGAAACGACAGGGTTTTCCAAGGTACTTGCGAGTACAAAGCAATTCCGGTTGGTCTTGAGAGGGTGACGATTCGCGCAGGAAAGCATAAAGATAGAAATCCTCCGGACGAATTAAAGACCGCGCGGACGGCAATACTGACGAGCCTCTTAATCTCTTCGTCGCTTAATTATTCCCTCACGTAGCAATAATGAGAAGCCGTGGCAGCGTACCTGACCTCGTTCAAAGGAGATCGTCATTTAGGCCGGTCGTCGGGTACCAAGCCAGAGAGAACAAACGAGATGGAAGATCATTTAGAGGTGATTTACCTCTGTTGCGGCGCGTCCAACTTACCCTCTGGTTACGGTCTATTTAGTAATCTCAAGAAATACAAGCGAGTGGAACGACGTTAAGAGAGAACAACCGACTCGCCTCGACGTTTGTTACTTAAATTAATTTCACGAATTTACATCAGTGGCGGGTAGAAGGAGACTGCGAAGTGGCGTCCGATTCGCGGAACTCTCATTTCGTCGTTGAGAGTACCTGCACGAAGATCGAATCGTGCATATTCTATGAACGTGAAAGTGGATTCGAAGCATGACAGCGCATTATTAAAAATTCTAATTAAACTATAAGCTGGATAAAGCAGCGCGACTCTGCCGCTTACATCGACAATGCGAGCGCTGTCTCGAGTTACGTCGACAGATCCAGCTTTAGCGTAGAATTGATAGATTCAAGGCGTACGAAAATTAAATTTCTACGTGGCGGAAAATAATCCTTACGTAGGAAATTGGTTGGTGAATTCTGCACCCTTTCGATTTCGCTTCTCCCTTCTATGTTCGTGATCCGTCGCGATGATATCTTCACGAGGTATCGGCATCCTGCGAGCCGAGAAAGAGAGAAGAAAGCCACGCAACGTAACGGGTCCGGTCGAGCATCCTGGCGCGAAATAAAATAAAACGGATATTAAAACTGGCGAGAGCTAATTTCCTCGCCTTCCCAACCATAATACCCGTTCTCCACCTATCGGAATACCCTCTTCCTCTTCTTTCTTTCGGCTTCTTTCTCCCGATTTTTTCCCTCTTATCGCGCCGCTAAGCCATCCATCGAACGAACGCCTTCTGAATATTCAGCGGAGACCGGAATGGCAGGAGGAGAGAAATATTCTCTGGTCGAAGGGACAGAACCGATGCGACCGAGAGAGAAGAGGAGGGACGAGGTGGTGCGGGACGAGCAAATCGAATTCGAGGCTCGAGCATGACGAGTGACAGGCCGCTGAACGTACGCTGCAGATGCGATTAAAGTCTGCCAACACGTCAACGTGATGCTCCTGAAATGCGAATTCCCTTCCAACCAACCGCTCGGCCCTTGACCCATATTCACGCAGACACGAAGATTGAATCGCTCTCGTGAAAATCCATCGAAGTCACCCGCTGATAAAAATCGACGTAGCCTCGTTGATATACGATATCTGGATTTTTATTAATTTTCATCCACGCGTCAAATATCGCCGCGACAACAATGCCGCAGCTGACAACGGTGCCGTCAGAATTCCCAGAAGAAACGGGCGATCGCGCGTGGGATAACATTAAAGCGAGCATCGAACGAGAAAAGATTTATCCGAGTAACGTTCTGTAATGTGATTTACTTCTCTTCGATCGTGCTGCCCTTGAAATTGCCGCGATTCCACTGAAATCTCTCTGTTTGTTACCGGACTGTCTTTCTTGTAAAACGTGTCTCATCGATCGACCGTACAAAATCAAGAGAAAAGATAAGCGAGAGAGGAAGAGTATGGGTGAGAGGAAGGGAAAGCCGAAAAGGAAACGGTCTGTTCATCCGACCGCAATCTCCGTTCCAAGGTAGGAGATCCGCGTTATCCTTCGAAATCGGAGGATGATGCTCCTTCGGGACGTAAACGGTAATCGGACACCGGGAAACGTATATGCTAGACGCCAGGACATCCGATACTACATCCATATAATATTGCCGATGCTTTTAGCCACGACAAACAGTGACCTCGTGCACCGTGCTCGTCGATCATCCCTTTCACGCGCCCCAACCCGCCCTGTAGATGAGAGAACATCATGGATATTTCGATTCTCTCGTTAGAACGGCGTTAATCTTGTCTCGAATATCTAAACAAAGATCAGCCTGTGGATTCTTTTAGCCTTAAAAGGTATCGTAGACCTGTCGGAGAGTCGATCGTTTCGAATTCGAAAGAACAACGGGAGAACAGTTGCAACAGCCCACTTGGTCAATCTTATCTGTCCGAAGATGCTTGAAGCGAAGTTAATGCCTTCCGTCAAAGGGGCCTCCACTTTATCCACGTGCCTATCTTCTGGTAATGCACAATGTGCCTGGTTATGCCAAGTGGGGGCCACTCGAGGGACATTCTACAACTGCAGAGACGTTTGACGTGACTGCACACCTTCCACGCGAATCCAAGTACCTTTGAGATCATTACGGCGCCATCCTCCGTCCTGATTCGACCCGCACTCGAGCTACAGCCTCATAGTCAGACGGCTGGTTAATCAAGCTCCATTTCACTTACTAACCCTCTTGCTACGCCGCTCCCTTAGTACCTCTTCCTGTTGGGCGGCAAACTCTCGCTCGCCTTCCCGTTTGCTAACTTCTCTGCATCTTCAATGACCCTCGCACCTGCCACCGCCTACCTATTGGACACATCGGCTTAGTCGCAAACCACCACGTTTATTGTTTGAAGATCGGACGATCCTTTAAAGATCGAATCGACGGTGAAATCAAGAAAGTACTAGGTTCGTTCTAAGAATTGTTCTATCGAGCTAGTTCTCTAACGTTCACGCTCTTTCTTTGGAGTCAGATTTAGAGCTGTGAATAAGCGTGACGCGTATCGAACTTGCTTAAAGTCGCTATAGAAGCGAAGGAAACACGCAGGCGTTAAGCGACTCGATGGAAGGACAATCCGCACGTTTTTCAACGGCTTTCCACCGGACGGTGGTGCGGAAGGCGCGAGTCGGTTGTATTTGTTCGGCGGCGGGCAGCAGCTCATTAGGTAAATCCCAAAAAAGCAGGGTAAACTCGGGCGGAGGAGCAGCACGACGAGAAGTACCTTAGCACACAAATTTATTCGTAAACTTTCGCAATTTAAATATCCGCGGTGTTTCAATCAAGCGGCGCCGCACGTTGCGGCACGTGCGCGTACACACCTACGCGCCTCTGTATACAGCCCTCGAGATTACTTTCTTGCCCCTTTAGACTTTCATCGACTCCTCACCTCCTGCTCGCCTCTCCTGGTCGGTGCTCGAGCACCAGCGGCAAGAGATTTTCGTGTCGGCGCGTTACGCCGTTAAATATTAAATGGCATCGCGAACCCATCGTCCCCTCGAGAACTTTTGCAACAGCTTCGGAACCAGCATCCCTTTCATATTTTCTATTCCTCCGCAGAATTCGAGCATTTCTCGCCCCTGTGCAGGCGAGCAGCTCGAGAAACGAAAGAACGCGATTCTCTTCGATGCCACCTTTGTCCCCGTGTTATCTACGATCGTCGGAGAAAACGGCGGCCCGGGTCGTTGCACGACGTATACCGTAGCCATAAAGGGTCGTCCATGCATGGACGATCCCATGGAGGGCAGTCGGAGACGCCGAGGACCCGGATCAGTTCGTGGACGATAACCAACGCGTGGGAGGTCACTTGACCGGACGGAAATAATGCCTCCACCATGGTAACCCTTCCTGATAAGCGTGTGTACCGTTCTACGACCGTCGCGATAGCGGCAAAACAATATCCCTGCTTGTACAACTTGGACATGGGGGTCGGATTTGGTTTTGCACGACGGTGTACGCGTACGTCGAGCCTCCAGAGATAAATCGTCGGGATTTATGTCTCTCCTGAAGGGACCATAAACTTTGAAGTCTGATATATCGTTTGCGTACGGAAGGATCTGGCACGTGTAATTAAGTTTTTGCACAGTGATACGTGTATCGCACGGACATTGATTTTTAAGTAATTCTCGGAACGAAAGGTCGTCTGGTTTGATTGAATTTCCTATGGACGCAGTGTCATTCGTACAAAACGTTCTGCGGTAGTCTAACTCGGAAAGGGTAGGCGGTACCCCGTATATCCACGAATAGCGGAGGAGCAACGATATTACCGACTGGGGAGAGGAATCCTGCAGGTTATGGAAGGTAAAAGGATATCGGTGGAGAGAGGCGGGGTATGGTAAGTCGTTTATCGAGTCGACAGGCTGGGGCTGGATGTATCTATGCGCATTGATATGCAAAATTTGTAGTTTCGAGAAGCTTACGAGAAACTGCAGCGGCGAGTAAACTTCAAAATCCTATGCGCTTGTCGGCGAGGGTCGCTACACCGAGCTCCCGAGCTCGGGTTTAACCGGTTCGTGCTTCCGGTTACCAGCTACCGTGTACGCATACCTTCGAACGTATAGCAATGATCGAGTGCCCTTCCACGTAAAAACGTGGTTCTAAATATTCTGTTATTTTTGCGAGCGTCGAAAGTACCGTAAATTGACTGGTCTCTAATAAAATTCTTCCTTCGCATTGCTCCTATCAGCCTCAATTTCCAAATCTGGTTGGTTCGATCAGGGATAGAGCGAGTCTTTACACGGCGAGCATCTCTTTGTCCATTCGTGGATCGGAGACGTCAGCGAGAGAATTATCGAACGAGTCTGCAATAATCACGCGTTCCTGGATACACGCGACGCGCAATATGGCGATAGAGCGAGCCGTGAAAGCATACAGAACGAAACGAAAGGCGCTATCCAGCTGCACGCGTCGGAACCAGATAGAAACATAGAAAAGGCAGTTAATTAGCTCGAGTTAAAAGCTCCGCTTAAACGACCTATTCACTGTTCGGTCGACAGAGAATTCGTTGGAGCTTGAAGCGCAGCTTTCCGAAGAAACAGACCGAGGATCGAGGCGAGAAAGAAGCTGATCGCCATTGAGACGCGTTTCAACGTCGCACGATCTCCTTACGCAACACGGAATCCCTTTATTTCAACCCTCTTTGTTTCACGCTTGTGCGCCGTCTACGTTTTCCTCCGGCTTCGATGCTTTCTTCTTCCTGCTAGCGCCTAGGAAACTAATCGCGAAGAAGCTTCTCCGGTAGAACCAAATGAAATCCATTTGAAGATGGCCGATGGAGCGTCGTTGAGAGGAAGCAGCAAAGAAATGGTAAAAGAAAATGGAACAGATTTCAGGCTTAATGGAAACTCGTTACACTATTTATGGAGAAATATAAAGAGCTGAGTGGAGCTAAAAGACAAAAGCCAGGGGCTGGATTTTGACCGCTCTATAGCCCACCGGAATTGATTAGAAACGCCGGAAATTTCATCTGTTTCTGTGGAAGCTGTTTCACGACGGGGAACTCCAGCTTGAAATTCAGCAGGACGAATCGCTGCGCGGCTCTTCGACATCCCCAAAGGGCAAATTCGAACTTTGTCTGTTTTATATGGGCTACTAATTAACGGGCTCCCTAGAATTTTCCAGAGCGAAAATTCGATAACTCTGATATCACGAACAATAGTGTCGAGGTACGTGGATTTTCGCAAATCATCATAGATAAAAGGAAAAAAGGGAGAAACGCAAACACGAGTTTGCGCGTGTCCAACACGATCACCGAGGGATGGGGGGAAAGCTCTTGGACGAATGCGTGCGCGTATACTCGAAGGGTCGACACTCCACAAAGCGCTTTATGGTCCGTTATACGACCGCAAGCTCGCGATACCGTGTTTAGCACGGGTACGGGATCACGAACACGACTAGCCTATTCCAGGTGCATTCAACGGGCCCAGTGTCTCTCATGCAATATGCGCTTTACGACTCGCCTTCTCTGTGATTCGTCGAACGACAGAGTCTTTGGAATGCCGTAATATTCCAAGAGGAGCACGCGATATCCTTGACAATTGTTCGAGTAATCCTACCGGCATAGAGATTTCCAGGACTTACTTCGAGTCCTACACACGCGAAACAAAATAGTCGTTGCGTATTGAACGTTATTTAACCACACGCCTGAAAGTAGAAAGCGAGGCGAGGGAAGTGGATGAATCCGTTTAGAAAGAGGACGTACGATTGAGAACCAAACTGCACGGGGTGCACCGGGTGCCATCGTTTCCACGTGCATCTAGTACGCAGCTTTCATCGGGAAACGAAGCAAGTGCCACAAGCGTGCAGCTATGCAACGAGAAGAGAGAGCTCACGGAGCGTGTTGGCGGTCTGCGTGCGTTAAGAGCATCGCTAAGTGCGGTCGCGCTATGGCTGACAGTCGACGGCATTAGGCAAATTGAAATCTTGCCGGCAGAGGAAGCAGAGGAATACCTAGTTTACGCTCGTCTTTCTGTCCAGACCCGGCTCGGCGTGAATCTGCCGCGATGGTTTCAGCTCCCGGACCGTGGACCGTGAAACACGAAGCACATCAAACCACGAACGTCCGCGAGGAACGTCTGCTCTGTTGCGGCTCGACCTCTGCATGCCACGAGTTCTCTCCGGAACCGGAAGGGAGGTCTCTCTCGCTCGCTCTCTGGGTTTCTCATTTAAACCGCCTTTGCCTCCTGTTTTACGACGTAACTGGCTCTTTGCCCGGGCTGGAATAATCTTTTAGGGCTCGACCACCTCTCGAACTAATTTTGTTTGCTCCCCCCCCTCCCCCCCGCCCCCACGTCTTTGCGACCTTCATTATACTACCCGGCTAGGTAACTATCCTGTCCCTTGAATTAAGACCAAAATCGTGGTCGTTTTTCGGGAAATGATACCTCCTCTACAGCTTTTACGAACAATAGAGAAAGCAAGGAACGACTTTCCCTCGTCTCTGATATTTGTTCGTTCGATCAACCTTCGGCCGCAAGGGAAAAAGATCGAGAAGTTCGATAATTAAATAGCTTTAAATACCTTTACCACCTATTTTCGCGTAATACATAGAGATATACTACGTTCTCGGTTCGGTCGAGCCATTCACCTCGACGACCTACTATTGAAAGTGCGCCACAAGTTGTTAACCTTAGTTGGTGGTTTAATTACACGGGCAAATATTATCGAACTGATAGAGTTAATTAGATAATTAAAACTTGAAGGGTAAACTACTTTGCCATGCGGCGTACCCACGCCAGCGTATACGTACCAGGGTCCATCCGTGAGACGACCCTCTGCTCGTATACGGGTGCACCTCGAAAGATGGAAGGCGAGATTGACGGCGCACCGCAAATCGAGCTTCTTTCACGTCCCACCATCCACCGAAGAACTTTCCGCAGAGACGTAGATGAAACCAAGATTTACCTGGTCACAGGCTGTGACAGAGGTATCCTTAACGAGGAATTCCTGGATCTTGTTCTTTTTTTACGAACGCTGGTAAATTTGTTTGCCTCTTTCTGGTTTATTTCACCAGCAGAGGAGATTTCGCTCTAATTCCAAGGACGTTTTATCATCCTCGGCGACATGTCGGTGGAAAGTTTACCTACGCCGCGAATATAGCCCAGATAAAATGAAATATCAGACAAACCCTCGAACTATATATTTTACAATGACGCGAATCGCTTCACGACCGAAAACAGTCGCAACAAACATCCGACTAATCTGGTACGCCGATGGTTAAACGTAACCCAAGGGAAGGAAGCAAACGCAAAAGCGAATCGATGAGAGCCAACCGAGTAGAATATCAACATAGCTTTTCAAAGTATGTCGACTGCCGCCGGTGTCCTCGATGTCGCTCGATTTTCAATCTGGTAGAAGCGAAGTGAAATCGTGATATTTCACTTGCTTCCGATTTTCGTCTATTCGATAACTCTATTCGCGTTTGATGAATCTTTTTCTCTTGCATGGACAGGATGAAACATTCGAGTTAACCTGAACATTTATGACACGGTGATCTACGAGTGATCGTGACCGTCAATGACACTGCCCAGTTACCTTCAAATTATCTCGACCATTCGACTCGACTTATACTATTAACGATTCGACTTGCAAGCAACGTCTGTTTACTCTCGCAGCTGCTATCGACTGTATTTCGCGTGTTATTAGATGTCCCCGTCATCGAATTGCATCTAGTCCTCGCAATAAATTGGTATACGAATCACATAGCATTAACGGTGGTTATTGGGTTTCTGTTGCAGACACAAGCGGAAAGTGCAGAACCTGTTACCTTGCAAGAGCGCAGCAGGAGCTGCAGCGGCCGCAGCCGCAGCCGCGGCCGGTGGTCGGAGTCGAGTGCTGGCTGACGGACAGTCACACGGTGGAACCGGCAGTGCGGGTGGCGCGGTGCTGTACGAGGACCTGCCGGAAGCGGTGACGCACTCGCAGCTGCATCACAGACAGAATCACCTGCCCAGTCATCACCCTAGCCAGGCGCCCACGATCGAGGTACGAAATCCCGATCAGCGACACAGCCTAAGGGAACGACAGCCGCAGCAGTTGCAGCGTGCGCGCGCCCCGGCGCCTCATCATCTCGACTATCTCGACTACCGGGACCCGAGGGCGATACTTCGCGTCCAGGACAAGCCCTCGAGGGCGGTCTTAGGCGGATATCGAACGCCACGAGCTCTGCTCGCCAAGTCCCAGGGTGTTCCACTTTCGATAGCCACGCACACGCCTTCCTCGCGATGCATCACCGCGACCAGTCCTCTCTTGCAAAACGGCAGTAACGTTCTTCGAAACAGTCACATGCTACTGGCCAGTCAGAACGCCCTGATCACCAGCCAACAGCCTCTGCCCCCTACTCCGACACCCGGTGTTCCTTGTATCTCAACTTGTTCCGACATCGAAGCGAACCTGACCAGCGAGAATTATCTGGCCAACAGTTGCGTATCATCTGGTCGACCGATAGATTCTCGTCTTCCCATCACACCGACCCACCGACCCAGACTCCAAACACCCTCGGATCGTTCTCAGACATCCGTCAATTCCTCCGGTCAGACGCAACCTGTTCAAAGACTCGTATCTCGGGATGACGCTTCGAACGGCAGAAGACCGTCCGTCGATTCCGAGGGATATTCGTACATCGATTTCAAAGACACGGAACTGGAGTCCACGAGGTACGATTCGAGAAGTCACTCGGAAACGATAAGCGCAGTCAAGGTGCCCAAGTTGCTCCGTTCGTCCTCGCCCAGGTCGAACTCGGTAGATTCGGACGGTTACTCGTACATCGTGGACTCTGGGTCTAGAAAAGCGCCGGGCACAGCCAGAAGGATCGTGGCCGAGGGCACGGAGGAGGAAGTGTGCCCGCTTTGCACTATGCAACAGATACACAACCTCCTGAGCAAGCCCGAGGACATCTATTTGAATGTACAGACCACGTGACACATGTCTTTCGCGAGCGACATCTTCTTATAGAGACTGCTCTGTCTCGGATGTCTGTCCCCGACTAGTTCCAAGCATTCTCGAACGTCCCGATCACGGGAACGAGAGACGATTTACATATCCCGTGATATCGTTGGCCACGATCGTTGGCCCCCGCGTTTTCCGTATAAACTCGTCGTAGGTACGTTCCATCTTAAGGTAGTCTAGTGTCTTTCCGGGTTCAGCGAACAGATACAAGTGACACGAGGCGTGTTCCTCCTAGACGAGCCACCGCCTCGACGTTCTTTCTTTCGTTTCCATTCGCGTTTTCGCGCCAGAGTACAGTCGTCCTTTTTCTTCCGTTATTTTGCATTCCACGAGCAAGAGAGCCGCCGGCCGTTCCGTTTCACGTAGATTTTTCCTATTTGTTTCGTTCACATTGGTCGGTCAAGCTCTCGTTCCTCTTGCTCGCTATCATCGGTGACGAGGCGAAGACACTAGCGCCGACTAGTCAGTATTTATTTTGTTACGCGACCGTGCTTGCACAATCTTGTTTAAAAATATGCTGTAGTGCGAATAAAAAAAGGGGGGGAGAGGTAGTATAAATTGCAAAGGGCCGAGAGGGAAGGATAGAAAGGAGAGCTTAAGGGATAAGAACTGAAGGCCTTACTATCCATCTTTGGTTGTGTGAGCACGGCGTCTAGATGCACTCCATGGTTGTAAATAGATTAGATCGTGCAACTGGCAAATTGTAAATAATATACACAGAGTGAGGCAGAGACTTACGCGACAGCGAGAAAGAGAAAGAGAAATCGTATATTAATATAAAATATTAAACAGATGGTGGAGAGTCCGTGAGTAACTGTGCACCCGTGTGAACGCAGTTATCGGACACGCTTGTGTTTCTCGTTTGTATAGACGTTCGGCAGACGATTATCGCGATTAATTATTATCGTCGCGCAGATTATTATTATTTATTGTCGTTACGTATTATTCAATTGCCGTAGCCGGTGTACGGTAAGCTGTGTCTTGTAAATAATTTCCGGAACGGGTTCGAGAAAGTAGAATTAAAGGGAGAGATAGAAAAACAGCGAGAAAATACGACAAACAGAGAAAGTTCTGTATATATTGAAGTACTGAGAAAAGGAGGAGAGTTTGAGAAAATAAAATTACTTTACTGAAAAATTTGACGAGGAGTGGTTATTGACCCGGTCCACAATCCCATCCCATCCCCCGCATCCCTCGTAACGCGCGCTGGATCTTGATCGATGGCGCGAATCGCTCGATAATTTACGGGAAAAGAGAAGAAAATCGATGCGGTACGCGAAAAATCTATGCTGGATTCTCGTGGCAGACTCGAAACGACGCGAATGTAATCCACGCGACAATAGAGACCGCCGGCTATGTCTAATGAAAAAGATATTTTCGCGCGCGGACCTATCGTCTCCCGACACAATACACGTGGACACGGAATAACCACTTCTGTGTTCAAACTTTTTCTAAAGAGAATGAAAAATGTACGTCCGGTTTCCCTTTTTTAGAGGAGGCCCGGTAGGAGGTGAAAGGCTTTCCCGCGTAGATAAAGACGCGCGTGAAGGAGGAGGATGGAGAAAGAAAAAGAACAAGACGGACAATGAAAAAGAGTGAGACGTCACGGACAGAAAATGGCAGACGGAAAGCAGAGAGGAAAAAAGGGGCCAAAGGAAAGCCGAAGAGAAATCAAGGGAAAGATTGACGAGTTACCATTGTGCCGCGTCACCGTTGCCTCTCCGACCGATTGCGCAATCTCGAACCTCTCTAATTTCGCAAATGGAGTCCGCGCCATGATCTCTCCCTTGAACGTAATTTAATTGTTCGAATACATCTTCCGTTTCCCCTTGTGGCGCCCGAATTTGGACAGTTCACCTTCGAAAGCTGTGCTTGTTTCTGCGCTACCTCCAACCGGTATCGAAACTTCAAGATTTCCTTTCCTTTCGAATTTCCAAGTTTCGATTCAAACGTAGACCGAGTGTCGAATAACAAAATAATTTGTGCGATCGACAATCGAACGACTTAATATCCACCTGTTCGCTAGTCGCGATCGATGTCGTGCCACGTCGTTAACCAACGAGGCCAGGGTTGTTGCAAGCTATCGAACGCAATGTTTCGATGTTCGCAAACTCGGATCTTTCGTTTCGAACGATTCTTCTATAAAAGAATCTCCCACGCTCTCGAAGCTAACTTAAATCATCCTCGAAAGCTTCGATCGTTCGCCCACCTCGAAACTGAACGATCTTTTTTCGTTAGACCGCGTCAGATAAGCCAATAAATATCCAATCTTGAGGCTGTTGGCCCTCGATTCTCTGTCCCACCTGTTGTTGGCTCAATTACGCCGCTCTAATCCATATCCTGGCACGTCGTTAGGCCACGAAACCGCGCTAGCATCGTAGCAATGACGATATAACGATGGCCAACGGGCAAAGGAGGGATTGAACTTAGGAAGCTAATGCAATTGTCACCGTAACTAACAATTAGCAGGTTACGGTAACGTTCCGTGACCACGACATCGCTATCATGTGTACATCCTGCCGTTACCTGATCAGAACGACGGTCGATCTTCATTTCGAGGAACACGCTTGCGCGAATGTTCGATCGAGATACACCAAGTTCAATCGTATCGAAGCATCGTATATTCGTATCGTTCGAATACTCGACGTACTTGTTCGCGAAATCAGATCGTTCGGCCATCGAAATAGTGCTAGATCGATCAAAATTAACGGACGTGTGGTCTCAAAATTTATGAGATTCGTTACGTTTATCGGGACAACGTGACGGAACGTCAGGAAATGGAAGTGGTCCGGTTCGTAGAATCGGCAGGCTGACCGATAGCGTCGTATTCTTCGAGTATATCCGGTAATTGGAAGAGATGCAGTAAATTAGTCGATTAGGGGAACGCGTTATCAGGATACAATGTGACGGCTAGGTGGATCAGACGCGCGATGAGCAGACACACGGAGAACGTGGGGCAGGTTAGGCGCGTTAGGGACAACCCATTAACCTCCGTGCTCCACGCTATTACGGTACGGACATATTGCTTCCTGCTGTTGGATACGATGGCTTAAGCCTCTATCTCAATCTCACTCAACGTTCGTCCTTCTCTTCCTCGTGGTTTTCTTTTGCGCCTCCGTAGCTTGATCTAGGCTTTCCGCTTTCACTCTTTATCTATAATGTTTCATCTCTTCGTAACCCTTTCGTTTCATCTCTTTTCCCTCCTCTTCTCCCCTCTGCCTCTTTTCCTCATTCCCTTTCGTTGTATATAGTAAAGGCATATAAGAGATTCCTTATATTACACGAATCATGCGGAAAGCAAATTTATGGCTATTATTCCACGAAAGTGTTTACCGTTCGCGCCGATACCATAGCCGATCGGCGAAACATCCAAATCGTTTCCACTTTGGAAATAATAACAGGCTATCCTTACAGGGGAAATTGAAAGCTGCCGGCTGAAATCGATTATCTTTTCGCTTTCGTTGAATCCACGCGAGTTTCCTCTTCTTCTTTTATTTCTTTCTTTTTTTTTTCGTATGTTCCTTCCCACAGAAGATTCTCGCAGCTTTAGGTAAATTCGAAACGGCGAGAGTTCCGCGAAATTTACGTGATTCAAGGAGGAATCGCTCGATTCGCGATGCGCCGCTATTAGAAAGAACCCTCGAGGTACATGGTGCGCCGGGGCCATGACTCGCTAAGGGCGACAATTACCTTCGTCCGGAGCCGCCGTTCTAAACGAGACGCCGGTAATCGAGTGATCCTCTTTCGGCGACGATAATATCGCCCCCCTGGAATCTGTATTCAGAGCAAAGAGCTTCGGGCGTTTGCTCTGCCCGTCTATCATCCGGCTGCATCTCGATCGCACCCAGGTTAAATGTAATCGCGATCTCGCAAGAGATCACGAGCCGATTCTTCGCACCTTCTGCTATGACTTTGCAAACTGTGTTAATGAAGATCAACTGCGAGGACGAATTTCGAATATGAAACAAAGAAGGTAGAAGTATTTTAAAGCAACTTGAACTACTTTCCACGTAGTTTGTTATCTCGTTCAACGGAGGAACCTTTCGTGCCTTTGTGGAAAAAGGTGAATAATCGAGTTATCGAGCAGTCAGAAAGGCAATCGAAAGAAAGTTGGAAGACGAAGGGCAAGACGCGTGATTAGACGAGATGCGAGTAGACAGACAGAAGGACCAAGGGAGAAACGCCCTCGAGTGCGCGGTATACGGCAGAAAAGGAAGCAAAAGTAATAGAGTGATCCTCTTTTGTGGCTGATATCGCCGCCCGCGGGACTTCAATTCGTTCGAGGGAAGCTCGCCGGTTTCGTTTGCCTTGGCTCCCTCGTGATTCCCTAGATTACCGGAGTAACTCGATTTCGGCGATTCGAGGTCACGGGGACGACGAATTCGTTCCGGATACCCGATCGCAGAACGTTCAACGCCTTCCATTTTCTTCGCGAAATTGCCAAGCAATTTTCGGGCTAACAGGCAACCAGGCGCTGCGTGAACGTTGTCAACCACTAATTTGCAATCTTCCACGCGTTCCGTGCACGAAACGTGGCACCGTAGATTGCAAAGAGACCAGCTCGACGACGACTACGTACATATAGTGGCGGAAAATCAGCTCCATCACATTTTATTAGGAAGTACTTGGAAAGTGCTTGAACCTCTTCACGCTATTGTCTTCTTCCGTCATCGTTGCGTTGTTACAAAGCAGCGCGATTTAACCCTTCCAACCACTCGACGTTCGTTCATGTCGGAACATCGTTCTTCTATCTCGTAAAAACTTGTAAAGAGAAGCTGGAAACTTTGCGAGCGAGAAATTTCACTTGGCAAAGTTACGTTTTCCCAATTTGTCGACCGAATACGTTATTCGATGCCTGTTAACGCGTACAGTTATCCCCTCATTAGGTAGAATTCATCGGTGCACGAATATCGGATCCCTGGAAGCTACCTATCGGGAGATCTCTGTTTCAGGATTTCAGTATCTACGTTTAATAGAAAGTAAAGATTAAATCATGCTATGCCATATCGATCAGCTCGTCACAGTCGCTCCGCCATTCTTACTCCTTGAATTCTTCGTCGAGTTGAGCGGATGATTCGAGGAATTAATTACTGATTCCAAGTTTCTTGAATTCATCGCAACTTTTCTACGTCGTTGCAAGGCAGGGCGATCAGATTATGTTTGCCCGACAAAGTAGTTGGAGAAATAAAATTAGCGTCCAATAAAACTGACGTCAGGATCGTTCTTTATTATTTGCCCAAGCCAGGATCTTCGTCGATTTAAGGATTAACTTACGACTCCTTCGCTTCCGCGTGGTTCGCACCGAGTCAGCGTTTCCTTGATCAGGACTCGCCCGAAGGTACAGCTTGCGTGGATGATCTCGAGGGTCTTTAAGGGCAAGAACGAGTTAATCGTCGAGCGGAAACGCAATGAAACCGTGTTACTGCTATTCTCCCTGGGACTCTTGTTTCTCCTTCAGATTATTACGCTCGTTTTAGTTCGCCATTCGAAGCAACCTTCAACATGTACCCAGCACATTGGCTAAATATCTTCGAGATCTACAGAAGTATATACGTCGATAGCAAGTGACAAGTATTCGTTAAAAAAATTTGCAAAACTTTGTAAAAAAACTTCACTGGTCTACTTCGACCATCGATGGTGCACGAATCGCTCGTTTCTCGATGCAACGGAATTTTCGTGACATGCATGTGATTTTCGTCGCGCGAAGAATCGTCCTCTCAACGCGCGCGCGTAATAGCTTTAAAAGCAAGCGAAAAACCTGGCAACGCGATAGGTTCTAATTATTTTTATTCGCTATTTTTCACGACAGATGTTGGACGTGAAGGACACCAACAGAGGCGTATTCGTGTGTAGCAGTCCTGGGCCTGATCCGTACACGTCGCAGGACCTCTACAATCCTGTTTACGAGGAGCTCAGTAACGGTAAGTAACACAACGAATGTAATTCCTCGGTTTCAATAGTTTGCGATATTCCAATTTCCGCATCTCCTATTGGTAAACGTCTTAACGTTCCGCGTATAAACGTCAATTACACGATCTCCTTCTAGATGAGACTCAACTGTGAAGACTTTGAGGAATTGCGCGCGATCTTCGGGCTCGATCCTGCTGAGGCAGAACGTAGGTAGAATTCGAGTGCACCGTGTCGCCATTAATCCACGATAGAGAGTTAAATCTGGGTGTTCTTTGCTGTTGGCTAACACTGAATTGCAAGCTTCTTCCAGCTCTTCTTCTTCTTTGCCTCTCGATTAATCGCGTTGTTTACCTTTCCTAACTCTCCAAGCTAAACCACGATTCCAAATATTGACGAGGGAAAACAAAGTTCACCCTCTATTCCTCTAACTTTCCGAGAGCTTTCCTCGTTGCTGCTCGTTGCCGAGAGAATTTTCTCTCTTCGCGTGACACGGTTGACGAAAGAACGCTCGATTTATTCGTCGCTATCATTTTTCTCTGCTCGCTTATCTCCCAATTAATTCGACGAACTGTCGGCGATGAAGTTAGCCGGGTCGGCGTCTAATCTCCGTCAGAACGGAATCGGAAGCTGTTCATCTTCTTCTCCGTGTATCTTGCTCCTTTCACGTGGCGAGTATCTTGATAGCCTGGTCCTCTGGGTGTCGCGCAAGGGATCCACACTACTCCACATCTATTCCTCCGTTCACCGCCCGACCTTCGGTGCAAGGAGATAAGCGTGACACGACCTCTGACTTATATTTCCCATTAGTCGGATAGCTAATTAGCATGGTGATGAGACTTTCGACGTTTGACGAGGACGGAGTAATCGAATACACTACATGCTGCGCGGCTCGATGCGCCTCGCTTCTAACTTATTGTACACTCACACACGAGCATACGCGATATTATGCGAGATCGTATTCCTGCGCTGCCTCGGAATAATTTGTCTTGGTTAACGTCACGCGGGGTGGTCTCTTATCTACGCGGATCCTTTTTCATTAAAAAGTTAGGTCGAATCTCATCGGAGACCTTGGCTGTTTTTGCACGGCACTCGAATCGCGCGAGCCGATGAAGGAACAGAATGCAACTGGCAGCTGTTGTTCGAAGGGAACGTATATTTTACGCTTTCGAAATGATTTCGCCCGACAACGAATACCACTTCGCTTCGCGGAATTCAAGTTTCATCCCCTGGGAAAATCCTAGTTTACTCGCTATCGCTTAAACCGATGATAAATACGCCAAGATATAAAATAACGGAGATTAAAAGTGCAACCGCAGTAATCCGTGAAGCATCCTCCAGTTTTTCCATCGTTTTCTCATCGTTTTGCTCTTTTTCCTCTGTGTAAATAAGGACGTTGTGTGCAGAACGAAGCGGAAGCGATACACCTCCTGTGTCTCGAGGGATCGTCAAACAGAAAACTGTAACGTTGATTAGAGCGAACCGATAAACTTTCGTTTAACGTTAAGCGTCTTCCCGTTCGTGCTCCGCTCGCGTTTTGCTTTTACGAACCGGCACCGAAATATCTCGCGATTCTTCGCGTTCCTTCGGCTCTCGCTTTGTACGTTTCACTCTTCTTATCGATAATCGTCAACCGTCAAGTTTATCGAACGTATTGCGCGCCTTCCTATATTGTTTCACATTTTTGCGCGAAATGCGCTGGACCGAACAAAAAAGGAACTAAAAGTGGAGAGAGAATCGAAACGTGAAATTGGATGGACCGTATATAATTGAAGAGATGAAAATACAAACTCGAATAGCGACGTAGCATTCTACCAGCTCGTTAGTTAAAACAGCTGTTTTGATTTTTAACCACCAAGCTACCCCTGGTTCCTTCATTTTTTAATGACCCCGATATAAACGACGGTTATTCTCGTTAGCGTCGAACTGATACCAAGTACACGCAACAATAGGATCGGTTAACAATCGCAGAGGTAACGCGGTTCAATTATCGAATGCAAAAGTAGAAACCGCGATCGACCGAATAACGGAAGAAAGAAAAACTTTGCGTCAAGCACGGCCATAAGAGAAGAAACAGAAATAGGCAACGTTTCGCGATTGTAAACACGGCAAGGTGTCGATCGCGTCGCATGCATCGTGTCTGCTAGATTGTGTTCCGACGACTAATGACGACAGCACGCTTTGCTTTCCGTGGAGACTTTCGCTTAACAATCGCCCCGTTACCTGCCATTCTCCCGGCAAACGTCTCTCCTCGCATTTAAATAAAACGACGGCCACGACAATGGCGGATCTTTCTAACTAATTAATTCTGACGCCGATTGCCCAGCTGAGTACTGAAAGCACGGCCGTCGATTCCACTTGATTTCCACGCCGGATGATCGTAACTTTGACACGCGAAAGAGATTGTCTGTTAATTAATTAACGAGGCGTCTAATTAATTATCGTGTTCATGCCACCGATACTTATGAATTATTCATTCGTTCCAGGGGACCATCCGGAAACGGACGAGGAGAGCGAGCTGAACGCACGGAATCGTCTTCATCATCATCACCGCCATCATCATCGGCCCTCGTCGTCGAAACCGGCGAGCGAGGACGAGTTCGCCGAGGACGAGCTTTCCGTGGGTGAACCGTCCGAGGCGAGGATGCTCACTTCCACGGGTCCGACCTGGGGCACCTGTCCGGCTGGTGGCAGGCCACCGCGAGAAAGACGAGGAAGGAGCCCCAGAAGTCTGGACAGGCATAGGAGAGACAAGAATCACGATGTTGGAGAGTTCCACGAGGGGATGCTGCTGGACGCGTTACTGCAGCTCTACCCTAGTGTCGCGGGTGAGCTTTTGCGAACTCAAATTGTGTATTGCTTGAGTGCAGCCTTCAGAGACGCAGCTAACGTTTGCAAATAATTTCAGGTGTAGCTGGCAACCGATCGAATAGCAATCAACGACAACAGTCCGTCCCATCGGTGGCCCACAGGTTACCATATTTCGTGCCGCCGATGCCAGCGACGCAGGCCCTCAGGGTTGAGGAGAACCCGTACGAGAGTGTGCCGGTGCTCGGCCCTCTCCATCACTATTCGAGCCAAAGCAGAAGCAACAAGGAGAGGTCTCGCAAGTTAAACGACAAGTACAAGTACTCGGCGCAATACGGGGCCGAGTATTACGGACTACAAAACCAGGACACCGCTGCCGTATACACGCAAGTAGGTGGCGAATACTCGGACACCTACTCGCAACCCACAGACCGTCTGTATAACGACGATAAGTACACGCAGCCGGTGTACTATGCGGCACGCGACAGCAACCAGATAACTTCCGGTAGGCTGTACCAAGGTCAACCGGACAGTAGTTTCGGCAGCGACAGTGGTTACAGTCATCATACTTCCGGTACCACCGGAACTACCGGCACGCGCAGCAGTAATTCAAGGACGAATCATAGGAAGGACAAGCATCGAAATTCTCATCATTCCCATCATTCCGCGGACTACATCGTGTCTTAATGTACGTGAAACGAAAGGCAAAGAGGAAGAAGTCTGCGAAGAAGAAGAAGAAGAAGAAGAAGTAGAGACAAAAAAAAAAGGGAAACTTAGATGGTAGTTCGATCGTCCGATCGAAACAAGCTTGTAACACTTCTCTAAAAGGTAGTGACCTTGTGTTTTCTTTCGCGTATTTATTTTGTAAATTGTTTTCTTCTTTTTGTTGTTTTTACTACGAACGAGAGTATTTTATTTTTCATACACGAGACGGCGTGTCATCTTTTTTTTTCTTTTCTCGTTGTTGCGCGTGATATAGAAAGTATTTTAATATTCTAAGAAACGTATCGTTGAGTATCCTAAGGAGTACTTTAATATTTTTGGTCTATTGTTGATCTGTCCCTTGATTTTTGGAAGTACATGGAAGAACTTTCGAACAACACGGAGGAGATATCAGCAGAGCAATAGCAGGAGACTATATAAACGCGACGATCATATTATAGGAAACAGGACACTAACGGAAACAGTGATCTCTTAGTGATTTAGTAAGACTATTTAACAAATTATTTGTAATCTAATGAGACTCAGGCTGGTACCAAAGCTACTAAGTAACTTCGACTTTTTAGCCTTCTAGTTTGTAATTTATACGAAAGTAGAGATGATTTTTAACATTGACGAATTTCGTGCGAGACGTGCGACTACCATCTTCTTTTTCAACGGCAGACGATTCTGCAAATTAGAATCGAAAGAAAGAAACGAGGCGAGTGATCCGATTTACTGCCGAACCGCAATATCGATATATAATACCGCGAACACTGCCCCCGATTAAAGGGATCAGCCACAACTGGTTTCATACGACTAATTTGATACGACGCGTTAGTAGTATAATTCGTCCCACGCGGGCACCTCCACACACATAACATCGCATCAGATTGTAAAATAGCATCTAACCAACACTTTCAAACGCGCACTTAGAGAGAAACAAAAGACTCGTAACGAGTGTCGTAGCCATACACGCACACTACAGTAGATTCACCAGAGTAACGTTAAACATTTAAGCGTACACTTAATCGAGTTGCAATTTTTCCTTCGTCAATTACCAAGTTACGATTACAAGTCGTACATCGGACAGTGTGAAACGCAGGAACACGTGGGCTTTTTGAACTCGGACGATCAAAGGGAGCACCTACTTTCGCAATGCCTGTACGAGGTCGCGACGCGTACTCAATCAGAAGGACCATTGGGAAGAAAAAGAAAGAGAAATAGAAAGAAAGAACGAGAGGTGGGTTTCGCGGAAGCCTTGATGCTTCTGCAAAGGGAATATATAGTGTTCCTTCTGCAAGCCCTTTCTAGCTCGTCCTACATTCTCAAAGCCGAATCCCGCGACGAAAGATAATCTGCAAGCCCAGAGACAACGGTTCGTCGTGTGTCGCGATGTATCCTTCTACGACGGATCAAACTGTGGTAGCCGGTCGTCTTTTGCATATAGATGTAAAAGGATTCTTTTCACGAAACCGAAATCGTATTTGAGGAAGCGCGCTCGCGGAAGGAACGAAAGAATACGCGTCGAGCTACGTTAATAATATTCTCCTTAGACTTGATCTCCTTTTGCTCTTTGCCCGTCACAAGAAACCATTATTTTTCCCTTCGTAATTTCTTATTAACGTTCGTTCGCGCGTCTTCTAGATTATACACGCGTATATCAGAATCGAGGCTCTTAACTGCCGGTAGTCGCACGATTTTCCGCTCGCGATGCACCTCGATCACGCTGACAGAGAGACAGACCAAGGTGAGACGGATAACCAAGGAACAGTGTTCTTATTAAGCTGTACAGGCACACGCTGGTACATATGCATATATACAGAGAAGCAAGCATAGGTATACATACTATAGGTGTAAGACAAACGAATAAACTATTCGCGAATGACCCCGTGTAAATACTATATGCGAGAAGCAGAGGGAGATGGAGAGAGAAAATAAAAGAGAGAAGCGTCCGGATCAGTTCGGTGTAGCATAGCTGTATCATATCGTTATCAAACTTTCTCACGTGTGCGTGCGTGTGTGACGTGTATGTGTGGCCGAACGGCGAGCAAAATATAGAAGAAGAAGAACGAAGATCGCAGAGAGAATCGATTTAATATATAAAAGTATATAATTTTTAAATTATTTATAACGAGCAGTGCGTCGTATATTGCCGAGGACAAGTTGCACGAGTACGAGGTGACGGTGACAAGAGTGAGCCGGCAAAATGCGAGAGCAAAGAGAGAAAGAACGAGATGAAACAATGGCGGAATCAAGCGATTCTTTTAGATTCTCGTCAATCTCCCTTCTGCTTCTTGATACTGTACACTCTTTAGATGCATGTAGGGCGAATACCTCACGACAAAAAAAAAAAAAGAAAGAAAGAAAAAGAAAAGAAAAGATCACTCTGTTGTAAATATAATTTTATATGTACAAGCCGAGAAATGAGGTGTGTGCTTAGCGAGCACGCTATTGGACACGTTCGCCCGGGGAGGAAGCTACCCTCTCGACTATCTCTGCGCTCTCGAAATCTATCTTCCCTTGTCTGTTCCGTAAGATCGTATAACCACTAACCACCTAACATACTTTGCCACAACTATACTTCACGTGATTCCCGTTTCTCCGTGCATTAATCTCCATTTGAATCTGGCGCAACAACAACAGGAAATTTAAAATTCTAATGACCTGATATTCGGTGGTATTCGGCCGTCCCTCTTTTCCACGCGATGTCAAAACCGCGAAAAACGCTGAACGATATCGATCCGCGAGAGCAGCAGCGATACGCGAGAGGGAACGAGTTCACGGGCGAAAATAAAGGTGAACTGTAGGTGGTGTTACACGTACTTATCGCGAGGGACGAAAGCGCGCGACCAGTCACGTACGATCAAAGATGCGTACAATCAAAGAGTGCAAAAGAGAGAGAGAGAGTCAGGGGAAAAGAGAAAGAAAGAAGGAAAGAAAGAAGGAAAGAAACGCGAAACGGCGAGTCACGTTTGATCGGTTCACGACGTGGAAACTCGCGTGAAAGCAAAAAGATGGGCGCGCACCACACAACTAGAAGAGGGACAAACGCTTTTTGTACGATTTTACGTCCATGTTAGTCAAACGTTTTTCAAGACCGTTTTTTATATATACAGTATATAAGTATATATACACGCGCGTGTACAGTAGGTACGACGAAACCTAATTTATTATCATTGTTCTTATTTAACGAGACAGGGATATGCCGTTTTATCCCGCCCTGCAATTCTATATTCGCTACCAAGTACTTTGTCGCAGTCGAAAGTGTTGTTATATTGACATTAACAAAGAGCGTGTAGAACGTATCGATTATTATTATTATTATTATTATTATTATTATTATTATTATTATTATTATTATTGGCATTATTATCGCTGTTGCGTATCGCGACCATAAGAAAAAGTGAGGACTGGGATAGTTTGACTTCGCTCTTTCGTTTCTTCGTCTCTTCTGAAAATTTCGTTGGCCGGCCAGCTAGTACGCGAGAACTAA
This sequence comes from Bombus pyrosoma, assembly GCF_014825855.1. Taxonomy (NCBI): domain Eukaryota; kingdom Metazoa; phylum Arthropoda; class Insecta; order Hymenoptera; family Apidae; genus Bombus; species Bombus pyrosoma. Next base: position 5,936,439 of record NC_057774.1, read on the forward strand.
GAAAAGCGGAAGTACTTATAGATATCTAAGGAAGAAGGGAGCGGAACGAACGAAAGAGCGGAAGATCTCTTTCCCTTTTTTAACGCGTATACGAGTCGCGAGATTATTAATTTATTGTTACGTTCGAACGGGAGAACGGAGGTGTCACGTTCCTCCCCTTCAATCTCGCTAATTTTAGCTGCGATTTAGCGATATAGGCAGAACGGAAGAAGAAGAAGACAGAGAAAAAAAAATCATAGGCACTAGAGTACCTCGAAAGATAACAAGTAGCACTCTTGAAAGTTAGCTTGCACGGACGTTCTCCTTTTCCATCGTGCCGCCTTGCAATTTAACGACGAGGAGGAAGCTCGGAGGGGTGAATCGGCGGGTGAATAGAAAAGGGCGAGAGATCGATCGTCCGAAGGGAGAGCAGATGAGACACGAAAGTCGGTGAATCGTGACGTGATCGTGTAAAAGAGCACGCGAAATCGGCCCGATCGATGGGGAGAACACCAGCTCGCAGAACAGGGTAACTAGCTCTAACATCTATCTCTTACATCACTTAAGAAAGAAAAAAAAAAAACTCTATCACACTCGTTCACCTTATGGTATCACAGGTTCACTCTAATCACGAATGTCGGCCAAGGCTAACTCGAAACACTATCACACCTTCGTACTAATAAACGATTTACTATTCAATTTCACTCCATGTCTATGTGATTTCACCCTATCCTTTGTTAGACGTCGTTCGAACGAAATATCGTATCGAATAACTTCATTGAATATCGTTGAACATAGGTGTAAGAAACGCCTGATGCTGATATTCAAATATTAATCGATCGGTGGAAACAAACGCTCGTAAGTAATGTATAGTAACGCCGAATGACAGAGATAACTCGATCGTAAGTTCAATTTTGCGCGCATATTTTCCATTAAGCATGCATCGGTTAGCATGAATGTAAATTTCATTGAGAAATCATTTGTCACGGTATAAACTTTTCATCATTCTCGACGCATTTACCATACAAAATTCCACGTTCGGCCGAGAACCACGCGACCGAAAATCCAATCAAAATTACATTGTTATCGGCTTCGAGATCGAGTTTCGAAATCGTCGAATGCTAGAGCGAAAATTACGCGTACGCGTGAAAGCTGCGGAGTGATTTTTCATCGGAAAAAAGATTCACCGCGATCTAATTCGATGTACGTTTCTGCGTATCATCCTCCCTCTCCCTCTCTTTCTCCCCTCTTCCTCTTCAAAAACAATCGAAGAAGAGATACGATTGCGACGAAAATGAAGCTAATTAGTTGCAGATGCACCCCAATTCCCAACGTTCGTCGGTGTACGCGCGATCGCGACAAACGGGACACAATAATTATAGCCGTATCGAAACGATTCTCGTTGCTTGCAGAAACTTTTTAGAAAACCTCGGTGTTCCAGGGTAATAATATTGTTTTTTATGTAAAAAGAGAAAATGACTTCTCGAGCAGGAGAAGAATCTTGGCGGAGATTTCCCTAAAGAAAGAAGCGCTTAAGGGGCTCTAAAGGGAATGAATTCGCCGTGAATTTTCATTGAGATTTCTTGCCATCAACTTCGAAGCAATGAAACATTATTAATTAAGGTAAGAGCGAAAGAAATTAATTATCGTTCCTTAAGACAACGGATGACGGGAAATCTCGCGGAGCTTCGGAAAATGAAACGTCCAGAGCTGAAGGTGCGAGAAACGGCCAGCTGGATGCAAACAAGAACCGCATGACTGAGCAATCGCGATGATCGATATTAATGAAAATCAGACGCGATGACGGAGTAGCGTGAACGTACTCGTACATAAAAGCTTGTTTTCTTCTTTCAACGCTTGGATTAATCATAACTTCGCGATATTTCTCAGCTTAAATTAAATTTTGCCAACGACACCAGAGCGTTTTGTTCTATCCTAAGCAGCTCTTTAATTAAATGGTTGGTAGTTCGTTGAGAAACGTTTCTATATAAATTAAACACGGTAAACTCTTCGAGCCTGATATCGAATACAAACAGTGTGGCAATTTCGTTTCCCCGATGTTCCGTTTTATTCCCTTCGTCCACAAGTAGAATTTTCTTCTCTTGATAAAATTTACTCCTTGGTCAATTCTTGGTACTTTGTACGAGTAAATACAAAAGGTCTAAAAACAATTCCACGAACCGTTTCAACAAAGCGGAAATAATTTCTTTAAGAAAACGAACGCGAGGATTCGTGGGAGATGTTGTTAACAGTCGTTGACGGAGGAAGAATCGAAAATAAGCTGGAATGGAAGGTTGAAAAGATACGATGTAAGATAGACACGAAGAAGGGCAGAAAAGAAAAATATTACCATCGGGATGGGGAGCGGAGATGAAATTAAGTGGTCGCGATTCTCCGAGAGGAAGAAGAGAGGGCAAAAAGAAAAACACAGAGAGGGAAATCTCCGGTTGAAGCGTATCTTTGCAGGCTTTCAGGGACGAAAGCTTCTCCAGGCGCGGATTGGGATGTCGCGCTAGAACAAATTTTCGTATGCAAGGGTTCTACGTCTTTAAAAATGCTCGGTCACCGTGGCCTAGTTTTGTCTTTCGTATTTTCGTTTTTCCTGCTTGGAAGATTAGAGACGTCGGTCCAGCGTTGGACAAACGAGGGTTGACCCGCAATTAACACGCGGCCTTCCTTCTCTACGTGTGTATATATCCAGTGAATGCGCGCATCTCCGCGTGTTGACCGTGGGAGTAAAGAGCGGACCGAGATGGACTCGCTGGAGCAGGTACGAAAAAAGAAAAGCCAGCGGTGACGCTAATTGCGCAATGGCCGAGTAGTAGCGACCCTTTAGAGCCGCTTTCTCGCGTACTAAGGAGCTAGCTGAAAAGGAAACTGACGAATGCAGATGCTTACAGACCACCTTGCGGTTCACTGTACTCGTTCTGGCCGTTTCAAGTGCCTCGCATAATGTAACCACCGGTGTAACGAAGCTTTCGTACACTTCCTCGCGATAATCACTGCTCGGCCGCACCACGGAGACGAAAACGCAGACTACGTTATCCTTGTTCCTTGTGTAACCGAATTTCCCGGAGATCCTGAAAGGCGACTGAAATCTTTAATCAACTAAAGAGACGTTTAGTTTGATACGAGAAACTTGGCGTTCGTTCTCGTTCGACGATTTTATCGACGCTTCGATTCTGAAAGGCGAGTCTCGCCGATCCATCGCTTTAAACGAATCAACGAGCAAATGTATAGCACGCGACACAACCACTGGCGTTTATATAACCAGATTCAGGGAGAAGAAGCATCAACAAGCAGGGGGAACTTGGATGAAACGCGGTGCAAGCGTGGTTTAATCCCCGGATTTCGGAACGTTTTAAATTCCAATTATAGATCGAGAGGGAAGCTCACGCGAACCACGTCGCTCGTATGTGTAAATATGCGCTTCGATTGTCCGGTTGGTCAATAAAATGCTGTATTCTGAATATATGTCTGGCAACGGGGGCCGATGTCACCCGGGTGGGAGGCACCGCTAATAATTAAATGCCGGCCGGATTGGTCCGAACGTTGTTTTAATCCTGTCATTACCCACAATGACGATAGTACCTATGCCGCGGTCATTCATTGAGGCGAGTCAATTACGGGAAAGCATTATCGAGTTTCGAAGGGTGTAAAACGGAAATAATGATATTTTGATCGCGACCGGCCTCCACGTGCTTTCCGATCGCACTCGCCGATGTAAACCCCTTTGTCAAAGTGACGAAGCAACAAAGAATGTGTGCACGGTCAAACGCACCGCTGATTTATGCACACCGACAAATATTCGTCAACGTAATTCGGCAACCGATCGAATCGATTGATTGATTTAATGAGAATTTCCTGCGAAATAAAGAAGTCTAGTTCGCGTCCTCTCGTTGATAAAACCGTTCAGCGGCGAGCATTATTTCGCTAAATTCCGTATGCGAGATAAATTCCCATCACGTTCACCGAAATAAATGTCCTTTCAGATCGTTGACAGTTAACGTAAAAACTGAGAACACGATAATTCTATCGATCACGAGTGAAACTATTTGAATGTAGAATTTCGTGGATAAAATATTGTGATATCCGTCGACGCGGCTTTCATCGCACTTCGCTGTTTCCCTCACAAACGAGACTCTTCTAGCGCACAGACCCTTGTTTTTATTGATATCGCGCGCAGATGATAATTAATAATAGTGCGATGCCTACCGGTGGTACGATCCGTATAAGGTACATTGGCCGTGATTTATGGGAGCGTAATGAAGCCTGTTCCCCACAGGAGACTCGAGAACCAAGAGGATATATGCGGTTGAAGACCTACCAGCAGGGATGCGAAGGAACGAACGAAGGAGGAACGCTGGAAGATACGTGCTTCCTCCTTAGGTGCAATAACGCGTGTCGGATTAAGGAGAGAGAACTCCATCTTTTAAAGATGCCTGACATTGTAAATCACGCATCGTGCATGTGTAACTACCCGCTTATTTTCCGGATGAAGGGAGACTAATGTGTCCAAAACGGCGCCTTTCTAAATTGTCCCTTACATGTACAACATTATGCTTAAAGACGCGTCGTTCAAATTAATTACGATTAAATACGAGAGTCGCATTCGTGAAATAAACTAGATGAAATTGAATTAAATGTTGGCGAGTGTCGCACAACCCTTTTTAGAGCAATAAAAGATACAACGACGAGATAGTACATAATAATTTAACGATAAAAATTCGTATTCGTCTTCTGGTCTGTATGGGATTGGTATCGAATTGTGCACGTAACACGAGGTGAGGCAGCGATGTTTTAAAGAAACGTTTCTCTCAAGAGAGAACAGTCGGAAGAAATTGGTTTGACGAAAATTTATGCAGGGTCGAATGGCCGGACACGACATCCACGAAGAAAGGTACGCCGTGCGGCTTGTTTTATATTCCGTGGTTGGATAGCACGCAGCTCCGCTCCTTCTTTTCTAGATGGCCCTTTTTAAAAATTTACAACGACGTTGTACAATCGACGTCCTTTCCCTTCGAATGATACCAGAAATAATACGATGTACATCTCGAAATACTATAAAACTTTCAATCGATGGGGATACGTCGGTTCGCTTCAGATATAAATCAAAAATGGGCGTTAAAAAATTAACAGGGCACGATGATCTCTAGCCTGACTTCCGGCAAATACGAGCACGAGTTTGCAAGCCGAACTTTCGGTATTCGTTCGCGAACCGAACAGTTAGGTAACGCGTTTCTTCGAGCATTAGCCAGCAAGAAAATTTACATCTTCAAAAACGAAAGGATCGCGCGATGGGCGTTCTCAACGATGCGGTACAAAGGTGATAAAAAAGTCATCTCAGGCGGCGTGTTCGCCAAACGAGTTGGTGAGAGATACTTTTTATAGAGTTGTTCCGCAATTTCCTCCGGACAAACTTGCCCGTAATGGACTGCATGCGTCATACTTATTCCGCATGAAATAACAATTAAACGCATTAATTAACAATAAACGAGGATTTCAGCACGTCGTGCATCGATAAACGCGGGCCGCTGGTACCAAGTTCCTCGAGACATAAAATCCAACCCGCCTATATAGAGTTCGGGCTACATGTCCCCCACGTCGCCACCAGAATCCGCCTGCAAAGAAACGAGTATTGTCGAATCCCTCGTAATAACATGGACCACTTTTAATGAGCGCAACTTCGCTGCACCGCGCAGGCCGATGATATTTATCGCGCTGGGAAATTCGTGTGTTTCTCTGATTGCGTGCACTTGTTTATTGTTACATTTTCACTGGCGGCTTTTCGTGTTTCGCTTCTTCTACCTAGATCCGTGCAATTTGAAAAAGAACGCTGTTGCCCGTTGCACCGGCAGCCTCGAAGATCTCGAACTAATTTTGTGGTGGCCAACTATTTTTAGACGACTATCAGGCTGAAGGTTGAAAAGACATTAAGTAAAATGGAAAATTACTCGCGTTCTTCGCGTCCGCGATTAAGCGTATTCTTTTCGTCCGAGCAGAAAGCCTTCGAGCTCGTTCTCGAATAATTATACCAGCCGCACCGCTAACCGGCCAAATTCTTCTTCGAGCGGGCGAGAAGGGTCGAAACCAAATTACCAAATTACCCGGTGAATTGCGCGCCAAGAAACACGAAATTGCCGGTCGAAAGAGGCGAATCGACACTCGCAACGAGAGAAATAACAGGCCGATGTGCCCGCTGGAAATAAAAGGGCCAACGCAACGGTCGTTTCAACTTCTCGATATCAATCTCGTTGACGAAGAGTGTAAGGGATAGCGGGGTGAAATAGGGATATCAACCACCAGATCAACGGCGTCGGCCAGTCTGTCGTTACGACAAAAACAAAAGGAAAAGATGTCGACGAAGTAACGCGCGTAGGAAACGGAAAGAGAAAGACTCGCGAGTGTTGAATTGGACACGGTCGCGAAACCATTCTGTACCTCCCGAACTACGCGACGCCCTCGTTATCGACGTCCCTATACGCAGAACTCATTTGCTTAATTGCCATGATTACCAGCAACGCCGACGTCGGAGAAGCCCGCTATGAGTTTCAGTAGAAGAAGGTGGCCACTACTTGGCCACTTTTCCAACCTATACGATACGTAATTCACGGAAACGAATATAGGTATAGTCGTAGTGCACAGACGTATGTAAGTGGTGCGACTACCCCGCAGACGTAACATTCGGGAATGCAAGGTACGATAGGACGGAGCCGACTACCTGGAGCCGCACGCACTAGTCCTGACTGGAGGGAGGACGCCCAGTGGAGGGTGAAATATAATCGGTCCGATGGAAAAAAAGAAGAAGAAGAAGGATCACGACATAGCGTTCAAGCCGTGGGATTCTTTGCTTTTTTACCTTGGCTTTGCTTTGAATGACGTGTCGGCTTTTTAAAATTACGAAAAAAAGAAAGTAAATCCTACGAAGCATTAAAGCGTAAATTATTTTGTACGATCGACCGCGATTAGAAGACACTGATCAGTTTACTGTGCTTATTGTTGCATTTGCTGAAAAGTTTTCACAGAAGATGTTATATAATTATTTCTTTAACCACCGCTACCTTTTCTTAAACTTTGCTCACTGATATTAAAAGTTATGTAGCTATTCCAGGTCTATAGACTACATTATGCACAGCCTGACTGAACCATAATATTCTCTGAGCGCTGTTTTACATCGATTTTCCGTCTCGAAATACATTTTCTTTATAAAGTAATTATAATTTAATATCCGCTGAATCGTATCAAACGAAATACCGTAAGTAAAATAGCTCTACGTTATCCGAGTGCGTAACAACATTAAATTCGAGCGTTGATACGTTTGTATAATTGCACGGGGCGAGCTTTGTACTAGAAAGTTGGGAGACAAAGGTTTTTCAATTGAGTACAGGCACCGCAAATCTCGTTTCGAAATAACCAAATAACGAACGAAACGATAATTAACAAAATACCATGGCGTAAGCTCATTGTTATCACGAAACGATTGTCAGTAAAACGTGATTCGACTAGTAACGCCGCAGAATGAAATAAAGAAATAATCGTTGCGGTTGATTATGTCGTCGCACGCGAGACGAAACTGCGGATTAATATACGTACGTAAAAATATACGCCTCGGTATAAAACTCGTCGTACTCAATAAAAATCTACTGATAATCGTCGATTGAAAACAAAATAATTTGCATAAAAAGTACAGGCAAACACAGCAGGTAGCAGTCAACTTTCTGGCTACCATTTGAAATCCGAAGGTAAACGATAAAATCGTGTCGTCACGTCGACAGCATAAAATAACACGATAAAAAGGCTGCAGCTATGTAAAAATAAATGTACACAGTAGGAAATAGAGCGACGAAAATAACCGAGGAAAATACAGGCGCTGGCTGAATTTATAGATCCGATGCAATTTTTTTTTTTTTTTTCAGGAAGCTTGATTCTATATTTAGTACATCTGGGGTAATTGAAAAAATCAACATGAAATATTAAACAAATAATCACAGATGGATGATCGAAGAAATAATTAAGATCGACTGTGTATGCTTCGATATATCGACCTTTATTACGTATTCATTATATTTTCACGGGAGGAATGATATCGCTAAAAAGTTGGCATTATCGTTATGAGTATCTTTCTGCATTAATCACGCACTCGTGGATATGCGATGGCCAAAGTGGACAGTCGTGAAACTGTTCCAATTGCTCTCTCGTTTATTATTCCATTAGGTACTACAATAGTCTTCCCGTTATAGCGTCAAGTTATGGGAGCTGCAAATTATTTACGGAGCAAATATACCCTTAACGTTCGCATATGCAGATTTACTGGATCTACTTCAGCTCATTACCGCATACGAAACACGGAACTCTCCTGCTTTGAATAAATAAGTGTGTTTGGCCACGATGCTGACCACGAAACGATCGTTAATAGTTTCTCGATATTTATAGCTCGAGCATGCACTTAAGCGAACTGTATTTCGATTTATGTATAAAAAATTTAATCCCGCTGTAGGTACAAATTGTGAAATACTTCCGGATTATCAGAGTCCAAAAACAGGCATTTGAATATGTCGTTGTAAAAATTTGGATAATATTCGCATGCTCGTTTACAGTCAGGTGCAAAGTTAATCTCCAATAACATAGGCTGCATCGTCTCTTCTTTCCATTCGAGGATCAAATCGATCGCGTATACAGCCCTACTTTGTGGGCTTTCCGCAATTCCTTTTGGTGGTTTTACCGCGACTGCAGCCTCGAAAACCTCTCTAAACATGTGCAAGATTTTTGGCTCGACACATCTCTTCCATGAAAAGTCGGGGTATTGCTTCTCCCATTCTAAGATAAAGTCCGCGCACTTTAAGTGACAAAGTGGTATGTCTCCTGAATAATTCATAACTGTAAAATGTTGTTCATACACGTCGAAATTATTTAAAGCGAATTCCTTATTCGCAAATCTTAAGAAGAAATTTTTGTAGACGAACACTTGCAGAGGTTGTACACATTTGAGCATTACTACGTATCGTATGTCGAACTTAACTTTTCCGATTTCCGGTCTGTCGTACAAAACGGGATTTGTAATATATTTTTGCACTATTTTCGGACCTGTGCTAGGCAATCGTAATATATGGAACAAATTTTTCGTAACGTGTGTATCTAATCCTCTAGCTAGATTCCAAGGTTTACAAATCCAATGATTATCTAAATTCATTGACTTCCTCCGTTCAAAGTATGCAACAAATTGCACTAATTCTACACTAAGGTTGTAAGTAGTTGGTAGCCAAACTGGATAAGTTTCGAGTGTATTGGGATTGAAGCATCTTTCACCTGCTTTCCTTCTACATATAATCGACAATAAATCTTTAACAGTTAGAACATCTTCAAATGGAAATTGGTTTACAAAAACGTACGGTGATTGTATACTTAATCTTTTATAGTCTTTGAAATGTGAGGTGTACCATAAAATATCTGCCTGATCTTCATCGGCCACAATTTCAAATGCAGGGTCATTTAGATATTCATTTACATATGTATATTGTGAAAAAACTTTTAATTTCGTACTTTTATCTCTTTCAAGAGATCTATAATCCAATTTTTCTGGTAGACTTTCACAAATATGACCTGCCAAAAAGTATTGTTCATCTGGTTCAATTTGCAAGAAGCTTTCTTCGATAAATGATATTTCTATCCAAGGTAACAGTAACGCTTTCTGTTTCCTTTGGTCTTTTGTTTGTCCTTCTATAAAATTTCTTGTAACTTCTTCTTCGTAATCAACATCCTTTATAGGAAACAAAAGTGTATAAGTAATACCATCTGGTAAATACAAGAAAGGCACTGTTCTAAAGTTGGGGTTATCACTATGATTTATTGCTGATCCTACTTCATCCATAATATACCAAACTGGCATTCTATCCTCTATGGAACCACTATTTATAGAAAAAGATTGATTGTACCTCCACATTTCATTTAATACAAATTCTATCTTTTCATTTTCTTCTGCATCTGTGTCAAAACCCATTAAGGAACACATACGATCTAATAGGTCTGGAATATTTGATAAATTTTGCCTTGCATTGTTAGCATCATATGTCCATGCATGATCTATTAAATAAATATTGTTTGGATCCTTAACAGCAATGCCTTCCTTACAACAAACAAAGAGCTTCCAAATAGGATCCTTTTGGCCCTTCTCATCATTATCGTAATCAATTCTCATTAATTGAAATATCAGACCTGAATCAAATATCTGGTACTGAAGTTTTTTAAATAAAACGTGCCAATATATTCTTGGTACCCCGGAAGATTCTAACTGAGGTTGGTGTGTTTGAAGAAAAGTATTAAATAATCCTACTCCGTCCATTGTATACAACTTAAATATAATCTGAAACATGGAAAATGCAGCCACATGATTCTGACACTTTATATCTGGACAAATTAACCTAGTTCTATAAAAATTATTACAGAAGCATATAATGTCAATGAAAATTTACCTAAATCCTCCAATCGATAACTATACATATATTAATTTTCGAAGCGAATATTTATATAAATTCTGAATCTTACAAAATCACGAAAATACTGTAAAAAATAACCTCTTCTTTCACATTGAAACAACATTTACATATGTATAAATATTATGATTGCAATGGTGCCTCTAATCATATTTTAGTATAAAATATTTGCATTTATTTTTTAATTGAATCGTTTACTTTTCATAACAACTTCGAATATATAGAAACATTCAATAATTACACGAAAAGAGCGCACAAAGATCGGACCGTCGCAATCCCCACTGTTGGTTTTACACCCATAGTTTACCGCGAAGCATTGCGGCTCGCCGCGATCGAATAGTGTAACATAATTCGTTGTTAAATATCGCAAAGATAATACAATTAGATACTAATTTAAAAGAGAAACATTTTTATTTTTGACCTTTTTAAAATTAATCTTTCGCTAACGTACTTGTGACATATTTCTGATTAAAATGAGACCAAACACGATATAATTTGAATTACATTTATTTATTAATTTGTAAAAATGTAACAAATGTGTTCACAAAAGTTTCATTGATCATAAATCAAAAATAAAAAATTTTGATTTCTGAGTTAAAGGTCTAGCGTGTTAAGATCTACCAAAGCTTGTGACTAAGTGGAATAGAATTGTTTCTACACCTGCATACTTGCAAAACTTGGCACCCAATTTTTGTGCAATTGTTTAATGTTTCTGCTAAAAATTATGAATGTAAGATTGCAATTGGTTATTGGATTCATAGGGAAATTTCATTTGAAGTAAGATATAGAGAATTTTGTTTTTCGTTAATACGTTGACATTCAAAAACGAGGTATATAAAATAGTAATGGCTGATTTCGTTCTTCCTGTTGGCGCTTAAAGTGTGTTGAATCTGAGCCGGCGTATTGAGAAGTGAGTTTTTCTTTGGCGGTTGGATTTGTATACATATAACCGTAGTGAGTATTTAGTATTATTTCTTATTAAGTATATTAATAATAATTAATTTTATTAATGGCTATGATTTAATTATTAACTTTCTATATTAACCTATCTTTGATTGAACTACTATATAACGTACTCCTAAATGAATCAATGATCCTAAAAAATTTAAATTGTTTGAATTGTTGAAAATAAGGACAATATGTGCGTGAAAGATTAATTATTTCTTCTATCTATAACAGGATAGCTCTTGTTTTGAACGACGACATAAGGTTTTTTGAAAAAAATGGTTAAATCACAACCAAAGGAAGATAAAAGTTTAACTTCCAAACACTTACTGAATGTACCAAAGGATGGATTTATACAAAAAAATAAAAATAAAAAATTTAAACAAATACCAACTGGGAAAGTTCCATTAATTAATGAATCAAAGAAGTCAAATAGTAACAATATGAAAAATAATATACCTCAGAAATCTCCAGAAAAGAATAAAGGACTGAGAAAGAAAGATATTGAAAAGCTACAAGAATCTTTAAAGAAACAAAGAAAAAATAAAAATTTTGGGGGGGTCAAAGAGGATGAGTCTATCAATGAAGGAATTGTATTACAGGATAGCATAATTGAAAATAGTGATGAGAGTGAATCATTTGATGATAATAAAAGTGAAGAGGAAAATATCTTACCAGATATTCTTGGCGCCAGTCTAGCAAATGACAGTGATGAGGATGATGAAGATTATGAGGAAGACAAAAAAGTACAAGTAAATAAAGGTGTAAAAATGTTTGATGGAATAAAATCAAATGACAGCATTGTTTCCAGTGAAGACAAGGATGATTCTATGACTGAGGATAGTGAGGATGATGATGATGATGATGATGATTATGACGACGATGATGATGATGAAGAAGAGGATGATACAGATGATACAGAAGATACAGAATCTGAGTATGGAAGAAAGACTGATGAATCTTCTTTGGGTTCTCTAAAAGTACTTCTGGGAGATAGTCTTTCTGAGGATGAAGATGATGAAGACTTTGCTGACTTTGATGAGAATAACGAAACTGATGATACAAGTGATGAAGAAGATGAAGAATTAAAGAATGAAGGATCAGATCTTCTAAAAACACTAATAGGTGACACTATTATTGAGGATGATAATGATGATGATGATTTTGTTGAACCAACTGAGAATGATGAAGATGATGATATAAGTGATGAAGAAGATGAAGAACAAGAAGAAGGAGAAGTAGAAGGAAATGGATCATTAAACTCTCATGAAGATAAGGATTCCTCTTTAAAAGACTTTGAAGAAAATGAACGAACAATTTTTGTTGGTAATCTCCCAAAAGATGTAACAAAGAAACAGTTACAGAAGTTATTTAAGCAGTTTGGGAAGATTGATGCTATTCGTTTAAGGGGTAAAATATCAAAATCCCTCAATATACCTAAACGAGTTGCAGCTATCACAAATGATTTACACCCAAAAGTGAAATCAGTTTATGCATATATTAGATTTGACTCTGAAGAATCTACTAAGAAAGCTTTGTCCATAAATGGAAGAAAATTTGAAGGAAATTATATAAGAGTAGACATGTCTTCGAAATCAAATGACAAATATGAAACAAAAAAAAGTGTATTCATAGGAAATTTACATTTTAGTAAGTATAATACTGGATAAAAGAAATAAAGATTAATTACGTGATTAACTAATATTATAAAAATGCTATAATTTTCAGATGTTGACGATGACTCAGTTAGGAATCATTTTAAGCGATGCGGTGAAATAGAATCTGTGAGAATAATCAGAGACAATCAGACTGGAGTGGGCAAAGGATTTGGATATGTTAACTTTAAAAGTGAAGATGCTGTTGCATTAGCATTAGAACTAGATGGCACCACAATTTTAAATAGAGAAGTTAGAGTAAAGCCAAGTATTGAGAAAGATAAAAGAACAAAAGGAAAGTGTGGAAAGAGATATTCTTCAGATAATAACCATAAATTTTCACATAAAAAGTTGAAAAATACTGTAGGCTCATCAGTAACAGTATGTAACATTATTCATTAAGAAATACTTGATGTATCTGTTAAGTTTTACTATTTAATAAAATATTAATTTACATTTTTCAGATTCGTAATAAAGAAAACGCTGTAAAAAGAATAACGAAAAAACAAAATTTTGAAAGAAAAGAAACTAGCCCACAACAACAAGGAAATAACTTTCAAGGGCAAAAATCTGATGTAAACAAAAAGAAAAGTAAAAACAAGTTTGACAAAAAGAAGAAACTTTTGGCTGAAAAACTTATGGCTAAACCTAAAAAGTCATCAAATTAAATAGCTGCATAAAAAGTATACTGCTAGCTTAAACATTTTCGTAACAATTCAATCTCAATTCATATATCTTATATACTAGCAACAATGATAAATTGCAACCTGTCATATCATTGTAAAGTAAGAAAAAACATGTAATCAAAAAGGTTTGGCATTTTTAAGACTGTTATCAGTATGTATTTCTCAAATGTAAAAGAGTAGAAACAAGTATTTAATGTTTAATAAAATATTTTTATGAATCTCTTTCTTTTATTAAATTTTTTACTTTAGAATGTAGTTGTGATGGCAAATTTTGTATATTACATAACGCGCATTTTACACAAAACCGTTTACCGAAATATATACTACATTCTAAACATACAGGTTTTTTGCAAAAATTACAATCAGCTCCTAATACTAAAACTTCTCCTTTGTTCGGTAAACTAAAAGGATCTTTCATAATATAACATTCTTCTAGATAACTTAATTGCCGCGCGAATGGTGCTTTGATACCCTTGAAATTAAATCGTTCCTCTAATGAACAACAAGAGCACCTAAATATTTCATTTACGATTTCTTTAGGATCTTGAACTGCTGATGTTAAACCTTGATTGTGTCCGATAATATTTGCTTCGTCCGTAGATGTACTAGCGACAGATTCCATCCTATAAAGTAACATTAATGGAAAATAATCTATAATTTTTCCTGACAATATATTTATTTTATAACCATAGAGTACAACTTAGTATATATATAAACATTAAATCGTATTTAACTTAAAAATATTCATTCTTTTTTATTAACAGAAACTTTCTGCAATTCCTGTGGCCACCAAATAGGTTTTGATATTCTTAATTTAGTATCTGATATAGTAAGAGATTGAGCATTCAAAGATTCAATAATTCGCATTAAACCTAATCCATACTGGTTTTCAATCCCTCTAAATTTACCTACTATATTGCCGGACTCATTAATAATTTTATCATCATACGAAAAAGATTTATTAGGAACTTCACTAAATAATAGAGGCATTAAACGTTTTCTTACAACACCAGTATGATGAGTACGAGCTGTAAGTTCCTGACCAATGTAACAACCTTTATGAAAACTAACACCATGCAAATAATCACAATTTACTTCTAGTGGCAAAGGTTTTCCTGGTGGTAAATCTTCTATACCTTCAGGAACACCAAGTTTATACCGAAATGCTTTGTAATTGAAGTCACTAGTAGAATGTAATGCATCTAAGTTCAAATGTCTTATTATCTTTTGTCTTTCAATTGTTGATTCTGCTAAAATTCTGATGCCTAGATCAGGAAGTCTAGGATCTTCATATATCATAATATTATCAACTACCTTGCTTCCTTTATTATTAAGAGTACCACATGGAAATATTAAACCTTCAAGTTTTTGTTTATTACTATCAGTATATTTCTTATTCATATATTGAGTAGGATCAAAGAATGCCCAAACATTTATATTATCTCCTAAATGATCTATATCAATTTTTTTTCTAACGCGATACATTTTTAGATGTCTCTGTAATGAATCTGCAGCTTGTGAGTCACATTCAATATAATATATATTATTTTCTTGGCTTCTATAGATAATAACATCGTACATTACTCTACCCTTGACATTTAGAAATAATGCATATAAATTTGCTGCCCCTTCTTCAAAATGCTTCATATCATTTGTAATTAATCCTTGTAAGAAACTTGAAGCTTCATTTCCTTTAACCCGCAATATACTCTTATTTTTTAGCTGTTCTAAGATTCCAGGTGAAGATTCTGAAGAATCCCATCTAATAAATTGCTTTTGCACCTTTCCAAGTTTATTCAGTTTGCACAATGGCAAAATAAATTTTTTGAGGTGTATGATCATTGTACCAAATATCACCAGAACAACAACCAAGCTTTGTACAAATTTGACCTTCACGAAAGAGAAAAATTCACACAACTAATATAACATTGTTTATCACATTCTAACCTTGAATTATATTTTTTATTTTTACTGAAGTAAGTATGGATAATCTTACGTTTTCATTTATTTATGTGATATTTCACACAACCTCTCTGCAAATATGCCGTTATAAAACTTTTGTCCAAATTTATTTTGGATATTTCGATTGCTTTGCAACTTCGATCCGTAATGAGTAAGAATTTGATATGGCAAAGCAAATGAGTAGGTAAAAGAAGAACTCTACAGTGTACCGCAGACTACACAGACTGGTTGCCTACTAGCGCTATCAGAAGCAATTGAATGAAATATCGAGTGATATTTCTGCAGATAACATAACATCAAAATTTTTAATTATTATTTACTGATTTTGACTACCTGTCTAATTTTGTTTTGAGAGTTTAGAAAACGAAGATCTTTTTGTAGCTAGTGACTATAACGATTGACTAAATATAATTTCTATATTTACTATAGCAAATCGCAAAGACAGTTAGAAACACTCCGATATTTCCGAAGTCGGTATTTCAGAGCACACACGATACGAGATCCTATAAGATGCCAAGTCTATTTTATGCCTTGATACATATCCAATCAAAATAGACTTTACACATTTTAAAAACCAATATTGTATATATGTTACAAGATTTAGGCAAAAATAAATAAGGAGCTGAATATACTAAAGCAATTTAAAATACCACTTTATGATATATGTTAAAAAAGTTCGTTTTATAATGCTTCTTATATCTGTTCTCGAAGTAACCGTATATGTATGTTGTATGTACAACAGCTCGTAATGAATCACATGCATAACTTGTTTCAACCATAAAAGATAAATTAATTACCTTATTCGAAGGGAGAACTGGAGCAGGTACTTTTAGGTATACAGTATTTGGAAAATGTAAAATCTGGATAAAGAAGATCCATAGGATTCTCCGGATTACGGTGTATCGATGTGGTGGAAGAAGGCAACGTATCGGCGAAGAAGGAAGGGAGAGTCAACGCGAGCACCATCCACGAGAAGACCGAGAAGGACGACGAGAACTCAAAGGCAATGAAATAGGAAAGGAAAAACGACGAAACAGTAAGGCCACGGTGTGTCTGTAGACGCGAAGGGAAAGGAAACCGAGTTGTGTGACGGGTTACCGCGCGACGTTGTCGGGGGGGAGAGATCTGCGCGCGCATTCCAAGCGCGCTACTTGTAAATAGTTCTATTCTCGGCAAGAGAGTGTAGCCGAGCCGAGAGTGTACGGTCGACACCAGTCGAGAAGCCAGCTGGGAAGTGAGGCTAACGTTGGAACGCCTCTATACAGAATTCGGAACGAATTTGTGCGAGTCCGATCAAAGCAACCAGTGTATCGCAAGTGCGTACACTAGGCCGAATCGAGTTTGCTTAAGAAGTCGCGAAATCCACTGGTATTGCTAGATTAAATATAATTCGCTATTCACCGAACGACGAATAATTTTAAGGTGTATTCGCGGTGATGTCAAGTGCCGCGAAATCATGATTTTCGCACCTTAGAACGAACTTTTCTTCTCGAAATCGAGTGTCTGGGGCTGAAGGTGCGTCGCGTTAAAGAACGTGTTGGTTTATAATTCGATATTTTTGACGTACGGTCGCCCGAGATCGGGAAAAATGTATTCCGATGGCCACGAGGTGGACGGCAGCTGGGTGCTGCGTGTTTATGTGACCGATCTTCAAGTGGAGAGGAGCTTACGAGTAAAAGGAGAATTGCACATCGGCGGTGTCATGCTCCGACTGGTTGAAGATCTCGGTGAGTCTTATCGCTTATTTTTTAATATCCCATAGAAACATCTCAGAGATCATTTTCTAATCGACTAAAGAGGGAAGCGCGCGGAAATTGAAAATTCAAATGATTGCTGACGATTAATTTGTGGCTTCTAATAGGTCAAATTGTCACGTGATAGCCTTAAGATTATCGTACGCAGGATCGTAGAGACGCTAGATCTCTGAAGGCGGTAACTTTTTATTAACGAAACATCGCTCCGTACTCCATTTCTGAAAATATCGAATCAACATGGTGTTAGGACGATCAATAGACCTTTAAGCGGCGGAATAGCAACAAGTTGCGGGATTATTAGCGTGTCGTTACGAGGACCGCGACTGCTCGAGATGTGGTCTCCCACCATCGAAGAGACGACTGAAGTGTGCACGGGAGTGGAAAAACTGGACGGCCGAACTAGTTTCGCCATGACGGCGGACGTATGGACGCGACCAGCGACTCCTTTATATGCTAAAGGAGCTCCCACAGCTCCGTAGAGAGACGGAAGACACGTGAGACCGGCAACCAATTTCTATGTCTGGCCGCACGTAAAACGAACACCGTACGGTCACTTTCGTCGTAGATAAGCATAACCTCGTCGGTGTCTTATTCCCTGATGAATCGTCGCAGGAAGAACAACTGATTCCACGAATACCTTGCTCTTCCTTTTATTCTTCAAAATTGTGTTTCATGGTCTACACGTTAATTTGTCAGAATCTTTAGGCAAAAATTCCTCATTTTGGATGATGCTACATGAGAACTACTGTCGCTCAATACTCCAGATAATTAACCAGGTTGAGAGTAGGATAGTTTCGGTCTCGACGAATTAACCAATTTCGATCAATTGAGCGTACCGTAACCCACGTATATACGCATGGCCGAATAGACGAGAGAATATATCGTAAGGCACATTGCAGTCTAGTTCCAGCTGCCCTAAAAAGATATCGTGCAATTTCTGTGCAAATTATCCGTGAAATTTAACAAGTGTTCGCCTTTATATGACCAATTTCATCGATAAACGCTCGATTATTGCTATCAGCTTATATCCGGACAACACATAACTTCGAATGAAATTGGCAATTGGCTGGAAGAATTTGTTCAGTAATGAAATTATCAGGCTATTGCTCGATGCTTCTCTTAATAGTTAAAATAACATCTACTCGTTAATTTATTTACTCAGCATCGTTTATACAACACAGTAATTTATACTTAAAGCCGATATCGGTTTCTCTTGTTCATTCGTTTAATGTTTATTGCAAACAAGAACAACCGCTGAGCGTATAAAATTTTGATACGCGTTAGTCCGTCTTCTATTAGCCATCAATGTATTTTCAACAGTGTCTTATGAAGACGACATTTCCGTCTCTCTTATCCCTTCGATCACGTGACAAAGAACGAGCCAAGCTTATTTTAACTTGCTGTTTCTTTCATCCGATTTTTCGAGCCGGCCTCTACTTCCACGTAGACGATCGTTTCTTCGGTCCCAAAAGGGATCTTCAACATTCTGCGCTCGTCCGGCCCTTTATCCCTTCATTAAATCTCGGCCTGCTATCCCTAACTAAGCTTTACGTCTTTTTTTATACCGACATTAAGTCAATCATCTTTCGTGATTTTAAGTTCAGATGTCCTTCAATTTACACTGAAGAGCGAGTTTTTAATTAGATTTTGTAGATATTAAGAATTGTTCTATGCATGCGCGCTTTTACGTGGTTTTTTAACTGTACCAAACAATCGAACGCTTTTTCTATAAAATCCGGCCACTTTGAAACGTGGCAAAAGACTACTTCCGGCAGGAGAAGATTTAAACTACGGTTTACTCGCTGCTTGTACGACAACGCGATAACTCGTATCTGAAAGATATGCCTCTCTGTGTGTAATGACGATAATTTCACATGAGTGCCGATATATCTACGCTTCGGTCAACCTAACTTTCCGCTCTGACAGGTATAGCATAGTTCATATCGATCGAAACAAAACATTTCGAGTTGTTCTTTCAATAGATGCATCCTTTTTCTTGGAACAGAGCGTCGATCCTTCGTCGATCGCACGTTTTCAGGTGCCGAAACCAAGATTCAACGGACAAGAGAAAAAGAAACAGGTAAAAAAAATCCGACAGCAAAAGCTTTTGTTAGGTGGGCCTTCCTTGCCCTTCCAGCTTGACAGGTTACCGTAGTTGTACAGGTGTTGGTCCAGCGCTTCCAGCAGCATCTTGCCAGTACCATGGCAAAACCTTATGTAAATATACCGGGTGTCCCGGGAGGAGACCAGATTCGAACTCATTGTACGGAATCACGTAGTGGAATACTTCGGCGCGGCAAAAGGTCGACATTCTTCGAGAGACCGAAGAGAAATGCACTGCGACGCTTGCATATACGCGACAACACGCTCGTTCGCCACTTAAACGGATGCGAGCGCTTATAAATGGCGCGTTTAAGCTCAATACAAATACATTGATGTATAAGTTACGAGATACTTCCCGTGGATATCTTACGATCACATCGGTCGACTGTTTAGAACCGGCATTAGAAAAAAATTCGGCTAAAATTTATATTCCCTCCCCGGAACGATCGCCATATATTT
Source organism: Bombus pyrosoma (assembly GCF_014825855.1). Classification (NCBI taxonomy): domain Eukaryota; kingdom Metazoa; phylum Arthropoda; class Insecta; order Hymenoptera; family Apidae; genus Bombus; species Bombus pyrosoma. The sequence goes on from NC_057774.1 coordinate 5,956,472, forward strand.
CCCTGGCGTTTCGGACAGCGAAGTAAGACACATGCTATACGTATTTTTTCCTCCCTCGAGAGATTTAGTGTACTCTGCATGTAGAATACCGCCATTGGAAAGCCACGACATTATGTTACATGGTAGTCAACTGTCACACGGCTGTGCGGTGACTTCTGCATTCCATTGAAACGAAAACGAGAGGATTAGCTTAGAAGTTGGATCGATATAACTTGAAAGAAAAGCGTCGCGCTGTTTATCCGAATAATTAACGTTCGTCGGATGGACACGTGCGTATACGCTAGCAAGGGAAAAGGGCGAAAAAACTGGAGGACTGGAAAGTACCGTACATCAGTAAGTCGATGACAAGACTACATTCTTCTTGCGTCGCTTCTTCGAAATCGAAAGAGACCCTACGGCGTTGCCACTGCAACCGTCATCTTGGGAGGCTACGATCCGATGAGTCGCTCGCTTAATTAACGAAACCGATAAGCGTCGACTTCATTATGAAGATTAAAGTCGTCTTGGAGCGGCCGATCCCACGGTCCGCTCAGATTACCATCGTTCTCACAGCTTTTACCTGTGACCATTTTTTCTCATGCAGTTGGAAGTTGCAAAGGGACGCGGCGGGAAGCCGGAAAAAATTTTTGGCGTACAATTCCTTAGCATTTTCGTTGGAGAATCGGTAAGGTTTAAGGTTGCAGAAAAGCAATCGCCGGCATGGCCGTGTAGAAGAAAGGTGACAGGCCCGCAGGTGCCAATGTTTATAGTTGGTTACGACACGTACCATTCTGTAGGAGTCCAGCCGGCAAGGTAGGAAGAAGAAAAACGCGAAGAGGTCGAAGAGGAGAGAGCGAGAGAGGGAGGCTGCTAACGCGTGGGCACACAAACGCCACTCTCTCAACGTAGATTTTTAGCGTTTACTCTGATCAACGACGAAGCCACGGAGGCAAAATCCGAACTGCGAGACTTATCCGAGAGCCACTTAACTCGAATTATCTGCTCGGCTTACGTGTACAGGTTCGGATTACCCGCTTCGTAATTTTATATTCCGGCTACCTCGTACGGTATAGTAGCACGGCCTTCTTACGAAATTGTGCCTGTCCGAGGAAAACCGACGAAGCATCATTCTGACGTGCGGAATCTCTATCTCGCGTTGGTGGTTTCTCCTTCAACTTTTTCATCGCGTGCGTGTATATTCGAACGTTGCATAATAGATTTTAACTGGCATTTGTCGATTTCTGAATTCTCATCAAGTCAATCCGAGTTTCTTGGAAACTGAAGAGACCCGGATGAGGTAATTTCTCTGCTAAACGGAGTCATCAAATCGTTAATTTTCTGTTTCGTTGGGTCGCAAGAATACTACGTTCCTGACCATTACACGATTTCGATAATAATGTTGTGGGACGTTAATATTACCACGTTGTAATGGTTAAATAAAGAAGATAAGTACAGACAGCCGTTTAATCTTATGTAATTGCGTTTCCTAATTGATTTACTTGGACTTTGCAATTTATCAATTTATTTCTTGATTTAATACAAAACAGGCGAAAGCAGCGGCAGTAGACGATGTGATATATATGTAACGAAAGGACAGGTTTCGGTAGGATCGTTCCTTGGCCGAATTCTCCTCGGTATGGTATCCTCGCCCTCGATATCGGTCATTTCTCTCTGCTCGTTCTCGTAGTTACCAGGTGCGAAAGAATCGGAGGCATTTATTGTAGTGCACCCGGACCGTTTCGCCATTTCGAGGCAAGGTCGCTCTTACGGTACTCGCACGAGGCGCGCAAGCTTCTTTTATCTTGGAAAGCCTTCGTACGATCGATGCCACCTTCGTTGGCCGATCGTGCCGTTAACACATCGTGCACAATTATTACCGTGCATCGTATGACCGATCATCCTACATTACCGTTTTATACGCGTACCTCCATATTATTCCAGTATACCGTACAATCTCTGACGATACGACTGTCGAAATCGTCTTTCATAAGACATTAATCGAGCCTTGAATGCTTACCATTTATTTTGTTCGTGAGAGATAGAAGTTTCCTCTATAACAACCTGATTACAATAGTAATCCATTCACAAATGCGCGCAAATGCGCTTCAAGTCTCAATCATGCTATAATAGGATGGTAAAATAACGAAGAACTAACGCTAAAGGCGAACTTCCAATGACGTAACGAATAATGGTGGATTACAATACTATACCATACCAGGGAAGAGAAGTTAACGTCTGACATTGCTTTCCTCGATTCCCATAGCTGTTCTATTCGCGCCAAGTAAGATAGTTTCTATGGATCTGCACGTACCTATGCAGAATAGTTTCTAACTGGTCTCTATCGCTATGTGTCATATCTATGTTACATTCTTTCACGAATGTACTCTGTGAAAATAAACTTTATCGTTTGCTATTTCCGACCCAATGACTTACCATATATCCTCAAAGTGTCCAAGTTATCTGTTTGGATATGGGAAGGAAGGAAATGCGAAAGATTCATCGCTTCTTGGATTCGTGATAATCTTATTTGTTGGTGATATAGGATCGGAGCGATACCACCAGGGCAAAACTCAGTCCTTCCTTGGAAGAGACTTAAGAAGATTAGCTACTTGCGGCTCTCTACACGGAATTAAAGGTCGCCGTATGGAAATTCTACTCTGACCGCGTTATCAATGAAACTTCAATACGCATATAGAGATTGTGGAAGACGATACGCTCAAGCGTGTGTATTTCTAACAATTTCTAGCTTTCCGACGATAACTTTTTCTTCTAGCCTTGATCTCCCTGCGAATGAGATTAACTAGCGAAAACACGATAAATGCTTTTGAATATTATCGATCATCCTTCGACCGTTACGTAGGTATGCCAATATGTTACACGTTGCTACTCGATTACTGGGCCTGTAATAAGTCGTTGCTGTGGGAATAATCACCGGTCGTGGCGTATCGAGGCGTATAGTCGAACAATTTCTGCTACTGCTCTTCTAAACGCTCATTGTAGAGGAACGAAATAATAGAAAGCAATGAAAATAAACTCGTTTGCAAGGAGACCATTTATCATGGAACACTTGCAGCAATTTCTGTCCGAGAAGCGCGGGCTATCTTTTTTAGACGCCTCTTTCCTTGCATCTGGTGACTCACGCCCGACTATGATACATACCTTATTCCAGTTTTAAGTAACACGACACTTACGGTGCAGTCCCCGGGAACAGGCCGCGATATCCGCACATTTCTCTCTGGTATGAATAATTCCCTAGGGCGTGAGCGAGTCAGTTTTTAGCGTTTTACAGTCGGACGAACGTGCTCGACGGGTTTTGTAATTGGCGGCAGGCTGAATCATCCGCGAAAGAGGAGTCCTTTTAAATAAATTGAGACCGAAGGATACACCGTGAACTCGTCGTCAACTAATTATTCGAGGAACTGAGACGACTCTTAGACAGACGTTACTCCAGAAAGATAATTGCGTCCAATGTAAAACAATTCCCCACAAAGAAACCAAACTTCTGCTCTGTTTGGTTTCCGAGCATCTTTGACTTGTAAATGAGCCACTTCGTAGCACAAGCCCCAACTCTTTCAGTTTTAAGCGAATGTTCCAGACGAAGTTCAATGTTAAGGATATAAGTTATGTAATGGCTTTTCGTCTGCGACTCGTTCTTTTCTGCAACGTCGCTGAATAATGTACTGAATGTATGTCTGCGAGACATTGTTATAAGGTAGTAAATCCTAATGGAAATTTCGCAAGTTCAATAGTACGAGCCATGGTTATGGTACGTCTAGCCGAGAAGGGTTTTCGATAGAATTTGTTCAGCAGCCAGTTGGCGATGCTCCAACAGAAACGACCGTAACGCAAAAAACTTGAGCCAGCACTGAGTCATCGGGCAGCTGTTGATTATCGAATATTTATCATTTTTCAGAATGTTGGAAAAGGTTTCATTATCTATGCGCTCATTGTAATATGTTACGAACATTCGGGGTTTTTATTAAAAATTGTTTCATGCGCGTGCTATAAGTGCGTGTTGCAACATTTGCTGTTATGGCAGATGGTCGAGCAAAGGATTGTTCGTAAACAACGGCAGAGGATAATTGTTGCATACGATACTTGTCTTAATCACAAGTAGTTAAGAGTGGAATTACAGTGCGAATATTGCGACTGTAATGTGAAAGTGGGAAAGACAGCTTGTGCAATAATCGCATAGCAAAGTTTATGTCTATAACACAATGTCTATGACATAACATTCGCCTCAGCATTGCGTCATCGGTACATCATAAATTTCTTACTGCATTCTTTTAAATTCTCGGCGAATCAATAGTTAAACTTTAACGAATGGAAGACTTTAAACTGACTGAACTGTTCGGTCAAACTTTATCGCGCGCAAAGGGTAGAAGTATGCGGAGAAGAAATAATGTCGGTAGCTGCCCCCGAAACGCGTTTTTTGGGATAAGATAACTGTTCCGTACTGTTTTCGAGACTCCAAGTGAATGGATTCTAAGCCATTGATATCATTTATTTTCGTGTCGCATAGTCTGAGTATTTTAGTTCACGTGACACAGAGTTCCACAAACTGATAAATCTATTTTAAGCTTTGTTCATATTGAAAATATCTCTATTTATTTTCATCGATTACTTTATGCGTTTCACGAAAGGTATTTTTCCTTGTCTGGAAAAAAGAACCGGAAATATATCACAGGAAGTCATTAAGGTATCTAGAGAATCGACTCGTTATTTATGCAGATGAAATAAGCGTTACATTTGACGCTGAGCAACTAGAGAATGATCATCTCTAAACAGAGGGAATAATTTAAAGCGATGATCAAGAGCTGACAAAAGAAATTAGAGGAGGAAGTTGTCGTTACTGATGAAAATCGACCGAAACCTTGGCTGAGTGACTTCATTATTGTGATTTGGCAGCACGAAGGACAGAACTTATAAGGCAATAAATCGGTTCAACGAATTCACGACGACCAAGAAAGAACTGATGCGTAAGCAGAGGAAGATGAAATTCCATATATGCCTTTACGGAAAGCGTGAAACAATCTTTTCCAATTTTGTCACATAATTTCGAAAATACTCACGACCTTTGTGTTACGTTTTATTCCGTTAACGTGATTGCTCGGACACGCCTCGAAGATCTACCTGTAACATAGTCAAGGTCATTTCTTTCCGGCAAGAAATGCCAAAGGAAATTTCCTTGTAGTCAGATGCAGCCTTGACTTGAATAATGATGATGAGATCAAATAGACCACACCTTTATTAATAGGACTTTAGCGAAGTCTAATATTTTAGAGAATGGTCCCTCCGATGTCTCAATGTGTAAGACCGTGATGTCATTTAAAAGCAAGCAGAAATATTCGTAATGGTTATTTCTGCAATGTTGCCAGCAATTTAGCTATGAGAAACGTCTATGAGGAATATCGTTAAAATAACTTTTCCTTTGAATTCTTTTCTATGCTTACGCATAGTTGGAGCAGAAACACGCGAGTATTTCATTCAGTTTATCTGTCCAGTGGGGTGCCAGCAGCAGGCTTTCGTGCGACCTTCTTCTCGGGACTGGTGCTCTCTTCTGATGGCGCCTCGAGCATGGTATCTCGAAAATAAAGCAAAGAAAAGCGTGGATCGTGAAGTCACTACGTCCGGTCGCGCAGAGAGAAAAAAAAAAGGCGAAACGAATACTTTATTGCACAGCAATACTAGCTTCTATCGGCTATTAAGTTATATCAGAAAGGTCGACCAATCTTTTCGCAGAAACGATTTCCCGCTGTACAGATTAACAAGAAGTGCTTCGATGAACGTAATCGGAGTGCAGCAGCCGTAAATACGCTCCACTGGTTTCAAACGACAATTCATTCGTGCCTAAGCTTCGGCGATTAATATTAAAATTGCGATTAATTCTCTTTAATGATTCAGCTGAGCGCGAAGAGTTGCGAAATCTTGCGTACAAAGAAGACAGCGTTAATCGCCACTGTGAATCTTCCGAGTACGAGTTATGTTTGTACTTTGCTGATGTATTAACAAAGCAAATTGTCGTGTTTTATTTTCGTGCCGTGCCGTGAAAAGTTATCGCGTGAAAAGTGAGCTACCCCGATGTCGAAGGGTCTTGATACGAGGAATCTCGGAACACCCGTTGTTTGGGTCCATTATCTCTATTTTTTTTACCCGTTCGGTGCTTAGACTCGCGCTCTTCCCAGCCGTAACGCCGAAAGAGTTCCAAGAAACACTTTTACGTCCTCATAAAAATTTTGATGTTCCTTCGAAACACCATCTTCACTGTTGCTCGCTACACTGTATTGTAAGCTTACTAGATTAGAAACTCGAGAAGAATATAATATTACGCGAATGTCTTTCTTTGTGTTTGGAAATCGATCTATTTAATATTCAATCGGATCTTCATTCTCGATATTCTTCTTAAAGCCATCTTTCCCATCCACTCAACTTTCTCGACGCTTCTTTCAGAAGTTACGTGCGTAATCATTCGTAATCCCGCGGTTCTCACTGAATCTTCGTTGTTTCATGGTCGTTGTCAGGATCCAAAAACTGGTATGGACTCTGTATTGTTCCTCTGTGGACATCTTCGAGGCGTTTCCACGAGGGGCCCCAACGGAGAGACGTGAAATGTCAGGCGTGGGCAGTAGCTGCCTTTTCGACGCGTGATTTCAGCTCCCTCGACGAAAGTGCGCACACATCTTTCCTACGGAACTATATAAGGCGAGCTTTCTCCGACTCGTTTTCGAAGTTGCGACTCCGTCGGTGACTTCACGTCGAATTTACGATACAATACGTGTGCCAGAAGCGATCTCAGGCATCGCGTTCATCGTTATCGAGCACACGATTACGAGAGTGAACGGAAATCTCGAGTGGCTGTTGATTGGCGCAAGGACGCAGAGCGTACAATTTGCAAAGGAACACGCACACGAACAGACTGTGTCGAGGCACGAACATGAGACGTGGAAAGTTGATTGGGAGCGCGAGGCCAATGAAATAACCGCCGACATCCCTATACCCTCGTGAATATTTCAGTAGTCGTCGTGTAGTCGTTTTCAGGATGCGACCGCCAGCAAATTGGGGCGGCTTAACGAACGAGGATGCAGGTGTTCTACAATTGGTCGCACTCGTCTCGTAGCCTTCCGAGAATCGAATACAACTAGGTTTTCTTACTTTTGGAAGCCCGCCATGCCTGGCGCCATGCTTCGTCTCGTCAGATTAAAATAACGTGAAATAAATTGTGTAAATCATCAAAAGAGGATACTTAATCAATGGAAAGATTGTTCGAAGAGAGTGCCAGCCTGTTCCGTTTGAAATTTATTCGTGCAAACGAACTGTTTCCGCGGCAGCAATAAACGGTGAGGTCTCGTTCGAGTCGCTTCGTTTTCCGATACGCATCCAGTGAAATATGTGAAATATATATCGATCCTGATGGAGTATAAGCCGGCTCTCGATCGTCCATTGGCGGCACAATTATAACGGATGTGCTCTCCATCGTGCATATTACGACCGACATTCGACACCCAGTCAAACATATCGACCGAATGGAGTCGCATATCGTGACACGCGTATTTGCGCACTCCGGAATCGTTCTGTTTTCCCCTATACGCCCTTTTCAGAGCCGAGAAACTTTTGTTTTCCAAGAGTTCGATCTGAAAGTTTCGAATAACTTCAAATATTTGTGTACGCGTACAGTTTGCGTTCCTTGAATGACGACTCTTGCTAACAGAATTCTTGTTATTATATTTCTTAATACGTATCACGCAATTAACCGAGGTAACAGGCTGTTCGTCTAAGACTAATTTGAATGCGTTCATTGTGTGGTTTTTCAAAGTTTACGCCGCGCGAAGGCAGCTCGTGATCGGACCCATGGGGATCTATGGATAGTAAAAAACGCGTGTAAGGTTAGAAAGTCACGTGTACTCCGGTTGATCGGTTTTATTCGACCTAGCAAATCCGCATGAACGGATCATTGTTTGTGTTTCCTCGGCAACGACGCGTTCTATGCTAAATATACGCGGCCGTTATCGTTGCTCGAGCGGTGATCGCGAATCGAATATCCAGATCGATGCCGAGCATTGCGACACTTCGTGGTCTGCTTCGATCCCTGTTGCTCGCTCGTGCGAGACGATATTTCAATTTCTTTCGTCGACTTCTCTGGCGGCGGGCAAAATATACGAACTTAATTTCGCTGGTTTTCGACACCGGTGGTCTGCCAGCCTCGAGAACCGGTCGATGTTTAACGCGACGAAGACCTACCGACCAGTCGATTATCCTGCCATGCGACCGAATCGGTCGAAATATTACATGCACTCGGCCGAATCCCATTAATGGCAGGAAGGACGATGATTCATGCGCACGCGGTTCCATCTTTCACCCTATTAGCTGCGTGTTTTTGACGCTTGTCATGGGTTTTGCCGCAGAATCGCATTGCCTAAATTGCATTGGCGATTAAGCCGGTACTCCGTGTACTCGAGCCCATAGCATCCCCCCATTTGCCTCGCCAGTCATAATCGGTACAGTGAAAGATAGAGTAAGCACGATTTTCAAACAACTGTGTTCTCTCGACGAGCGCGCTTATCATCTGTGGACAAAATTACGCGTATACAAATATTTCATGGGTTCTATACTTTCGTCAGACGATTATCTTTGCTTGGCGTTATCGTCTCCAAGAACTTCGGACCGCTCCCGAACTTGCGACCGGAGGCGCAAACCGAGCGCATGACTCAAACGTCCGTAATTTTGCACAGCATCCGCGCTTGTGCGTGGACGCACGCCTACCTACCTGCGGACACGGGAAGCCTGACCCCTTGGAGCGTCTTAAGGCTCAATAGGAAATAAAAGCGGTCGGTGACAGAGGAAGGCAAGGCATACGGGAAAGAGGAAGAGACAATGGTACATTGTGCGTCGACCAGCAGGAACACGCCGACCTGGTGTACGCATCGCATCCGTTTCTGATCCGGCGCACACGCGAGCTCGCGTAGAAGCAGACTCGACGCTACTCACAGTTTAAACATAGCACGTGACGTCAGTGATGCTTGCGATCCCGTCACATTTGGTTTCGTAACTCTTCGCTCGTCTGTTGGTCCACGCGTCGAAACATCCGCGAATCACACTCGACGAATCCGAACAGGATGTGTAGCAAACTTTTCTAACGACGGAAAGAATTATACAGCTTTGACGTTCTGGCTACGTAGAAAATTAAACCGATCAGCTTTATTTTTCGTAAACTTTTCAATTTTATGGACTTGCGTCTTCTGCATAATAATTTATTAACTAACAATATTAGTGGATCGACAGAGGACGAGATCGTACCGACGAATTCCTCAGAACCTTATTTCGTTAGAGAAATTAAACATTGTAACTATACTTTAACCTTTGACTTTCTTTCATGATACGAAAGGGATGATTTCACCTATTCCTGGTAACTCGTCTTCTTTTTTCGATGTGTGAGTCATTGACAGTGGCATCGGTCAAAGGTCGCTCCTATCTTCATGTTGTTTCTTTCGCCTGTTGTTGTGTTCCAAAAAAGTTTATCGATCTTGAGACGATCTTCACGCGAGATATAGAAGTAATCGACCTTTAGGATGAATGGCGTCATTGATTACGCGAGCGAGAACTTCTCTTGCTAAGCTCTTGGAAGTTACGCAACGGATGTACTTTGTCACGGAGCGATGCGTTTAGGCGGTGCATCCAGCTTGCGAAAATATCTGATGCTGAACAGCGTCGCGACAGCCTGGTCTTTTGTCACGTAGAACGCGTCAGTGACTCTCAAAGAATCTTTTCCCAAGTATTCTAGGATTTCTAGGTTAAAGTACAATGTCCATGGAGTTTGTCTTTAATCAACTTGCGTCGTAAGAACGTGTGACAGAATGATGAAACGAATACTGCGTTGCGCCAACAGCTGTTCGTCTAGTTAAGGAATTGCGAATGCAATTACACTGTCGTCGTAATTCGTAATGTTATTTCGATCTCTACGACGAACGGATAGAACAGAAGGAGATGTATCGAAAATTTGTAGAAGCCGTAAGTTTATTCGCCGATAATATCTGACGCGGCGAGTGCGGTAAAAGGTGTAATGAAATTCTGTCCGGAGGAGAGTCGGCAGCCGAGAAGGCACTTTGTATCGCGGGACATAAAGCAATCTCGTAGCTCGTACGATTTGAATACGACAGCCAGCCGCGAGATTCTTCGCCACGGCCTTGCTGCAGCTTTAGGTGCCTTACACGGACGAGGAGATATTCGCGCGGATGTTCGCTGTACGTCTTCGAAATCCACGTCGCAGAAGAGAGAAACAGACGCATCGGTAACGCGTGAATGCTTTGGAATATTTATTTTTCTCGAAAATACGCAACCGGACCTTGAAACACGTGGCAACTGGTATGGTTCGCCGAGGTTTCGACCGTGGCACAGATATTGCTTAAAAAGTTGCGCGTTCTTTTTTTAATCGAAATCAAAGTATCAGAGCCCCGTCACCCAGAGAATTTTACGATTCCGGTTTTGCCAACAATTCCGCGCACTTGCAATTTCCACGTTAAAGAGGGTACTTTTACCTGGTCCGTTTTCCGGTGTTTTTCATTCAAAAAATGCTTGCGCGCGAAGATGCCAACGTCGCGGGGAACAAAGTTTCTCCCTGCGTTGGCAATTTCGTTGAGTGCATACTCGTGTACTCATATGCGGCGATCGAGTCCGGTGCGAGATGCATGCTGCATTCCTAGCGTCTTGGCAATGCGCCCAAGTGCATACCTGGATTACAGCCGTTGATTTTACCTTTTTTTTCTTTCGCCCTATTCTTCCCCCTTTCTCGCAATCTCGCCGTTTATCTCGGCGCTGATACGATGCACGCGAAGTCGTTGCACCCTCCTTATGATTCGACTTTGAGTTCCATTCCTCGGCGAGGACTCGTTTCGCTTCGTCGATATTATTCGGTGCTCATTAATGTAAATCGTCCGACAACGATGAGTCGATACTTTCAGCTGTCGCAACGTCGCTTAATTATTCGAATTCGTTATGTTTGTTTGAAATCAAAACAAGTTCGGTTCGAAGCGTTGTAATTAAGACGCCATGGCGTGTCCAACGTTCCATTGCATCTTCGTTTGTTTATTCGCGTGGGCTATTTAAATACGTCTGCGTATCTGTCCACTCCATTCAGCTTTGCGTCACAGAGTTGAATAGCCATGGCAATTTTCGTATATCGCTAGGTCGATTCGATTTTAAACGTTCCAGTTACTAGCGGCAGATAATATACCACTTCTTAACGCTTTTGGACGATCTGAAAAGGTGTTATCAACTTGTATCAATATTATGCTTTACTTATATCGCGGCTTGTTCTTATCGCGCGGAATTCTTCCTATCATCAAAGTTGAAACCTTCGCTTAACACGCGCGTGATATTCGCCTTGCTAATTAGCGAAGTTGAACGAAAGTTTCGACGATCGTTTCAAGATCCATGTTCGCCCGTCTATTTTAATTCACATAACTGAAAATTACGATTATAAAATGTCGTTTGGGCTATTTGCAAAATAGCGATATATATGACAAGTACAAAGAACATGGAGCAAAGTTTGATCAGCCTCTAGACATCCATATTTATACGCAGGGACTACGTATAGAAGACCACATACGCGGGACCTGTCTGCCTATATAGCTGGAAACGCGTAGGCGAAACTTGCCTGTTGGTTTCCATTCACTCGAACGCCTTCGTGTCCATTCATGGTGTTTAGTATATAGTATGTCGACTCTTGTCACGCATACCACTTCATAACTTGATAGATTAGAGACCAAATTGGCTTCCAGTGTCTCTATCTTGTCGTTAGGAGACCGACAAAGAATCGATAGTCGGTGATAATGGACACGGGGAAAGATACGATCGTTACGATTCGATAGATGTAATCGGTCGTATTCAATTAAAGGAAACAGAAAATTAAGCAGGAAAATGATTAATTTATTTATAGCGTATCCTAGGCTACTTGTATCGTTCTAGCGTCCGGTGGCTGAACGTGTACAAAGCCCATTATATGAAATTATCGAAAGAACGTTACACGTCGGTGTATTTATAGAAGACGATAATTAAGTACTCTTTTACGAAAAAAGTCTGAATGGCGTATGAAAGGCTAACGGCTGACAGTGATACATAGCGAAGACAAGGAGGGTAATAATAGTCGATAAGTCACTGGAGTTACAGTCGATTGGCGCGATGTGTGCGCGTTGCATCATTGCAAGATCCCTGTCCATGTCCGTAAATTGCGATTTTCTCAGCCCACATGTGAAGGATTCGAGCGACACTGCGATCTACGTGCTCCGTTTCGTTCGCATCGGCCGCTTATTAGTTTCGTTTATTCCCATCTACATACACGTACGCGTGACCAATGTCCGCGTGTAAACGCTGCGCCGGTTCGCTGGCCGTTTTATTATTTACGGTGATTGATAACGCCGATATCGTTTATGTGCGCAGCTTATCTACCCACGCGAGACAACGATCCTCATGTGCCCTTGCAATGTTTCGTCGACGTCTTCATTGAAGTCCGACTCAGATATATTCATTCAAGTCATCCATCGCAAACATTTGCCGAGACACATTTTTTTCCTCGATAATCGAAAGAATTGGGTCCAAGGAGAAGATTCTCGAGATATCGCGGATAGAAAGATTCGAAGTACCGCCTCTAGGTAGGCCAACGTCCCTGGAATAACAACTACTTGAGATCCGACCTCCTTCTAGCGCGGTTCATTTACAGGTTTCTCGCGTAGGTCGTTCGAAGCGGCCGGCATCGGAAACGATAAACGTCCCGAAAGATTTACAGGAGCATGAACGTGCACGTGCGTAAATGCTCGTCTAAGTCTGTCGATGCTGGGTAATTACTCACGATCGATACCGGTACAACAAGCACGGCATGGAACGTTGCTGCTTCGGCGACCGTGCAGAAATCAGTTTGCCGTTCATCGCGATCGTGCCTCCGGAGCGACGTTCGGTCACGAGCTTTCGGAGTATCGAGATTCACGCTGCGTCAACCAGCCAGTTATCTGCGTAGTGACTCGCTTCGCAAATTATTCACGGCACGCGTATTTCCGATGCAACGCGTCAACGTGTTAAAGCAAGCACAATAATATATGCATGTATGATTCATAGAGATATAGATACGCGTTAGGATGAAGAGCGTGGCGACGTTGCGAGAACTGGAAATCGTCTCTTTCGCTTCGAGTTGCTTTCTCTCGCTGTGCAACAGTAGGAAATTAATGGAGCGCCGGAGCAAAGAGTGTTAAACATTCTCTGGAGACGGTGACACACGGCGTGCACTTAACATAGTCGCTACACGCGTTTGAGCGAAGCGTCGAGTTAGCAAGAAGCGCGTGGCTCGCGTATGAAAGGGTTCCATTCATCGCGATAGAGCGAAAGAATGCTAACGAGATTGTATAATTGCTGGGAGTGTGATATATCGATGCACCGCTACACGACGAAACCGGTGAGCTGTCTCACTCGTGAATACGACGCAAGAAAAATACGGAATCGCGAGTTACCACTGCTTCCGGAAGTCAGCAATCAACGCTCGCTATCTTAGCACCTCTTTTTTCCATCATACTTTGTTCCTGCAGGGAAAATATGTATTTCCTGCGAGAGTGTCGGGTAGGTATTGTTTGAAACAGATGTTTCATCTCGTGTGAATTTATAGTTCCTTGAATATCGAGTAGTTTGCTCCGTCCATTTCAAGCCGAGTAAGTAGATGCCTCGGTGACTTTACAGCATACATAATAAAATTCTTCTATCTTCGCGATAGTGAGTCAACATGGCCGCGGAACGTCGAACCTTTGACCAGACTCGCTGCCATTCGATCTATCGACTAACTTAGGTAGTTTTCACAACTTCCTCGCTATCTCCTTTCTCCCATTGTCTGCTACTGTCGAAAACAAGCAAGCTAACAGTAACAAGGAAAAAGGAAACAACCTCTTGGGGAAAACACGAGACGGCAGGTTCGCGCAGGCGACATAGCGCGGCTGCTGCTGCGATTCGCTTTCAACGCACCGGAAACGGTGTTACAGGGAAAGGGGAGACCTGACGTCAGCGGAAGTCGATGATATTCGCGAATGTGCAGAGTTAAGGATGTGCAGTTACGATAAGGCGACCGGAATCCTTGTAAAGCATGTACACGATGATACCAGCGCGAGGCACGACGCCAAGTTTCCTCTTTCGCGTTTTTCTATGCGCCAGCAGGAACGTTAATATGACTTTCACCCGTTTAACGGAAGCTGCAATCTTGAATATGCGAGAGATTTAATAGACACGTATGCCTAGCTCGCCAGGCACGCAGCTCATTTTTTCTCGCGACGATTATTCGTGGAATGCCCGATACGTGGCCTATCGTAAAGCTCCTGGCATTCTTTCGGCTTGACACGGAGCGTATCGAGCTTGTCGACTCGGTCGTAAAACTTTACATAAAGCCTGGCGAGACGATAACTTTTCGCCAGAGGTAGGGGAATACAACGTTTCGAGCTTTGGTTATCGCGACAGTCGGACTTCCATAAAACGTTATTCCTCCAAGGTCATTCCATGCGAAAATAAAGCAGTCCGACGTGGCGTGGCTTTTCCAGCCGATCGATCGGCTCGTTCGACTCCTCCCACGTTATTCCGATATTCGTGTGGAACCTCGCGTACAGAGACAGAACGTTCCTACGTCCACCAGCCACCCCTCCGAGGGACGACGACGAGTCGGTGAAAAAATTATAGACGTCTGCCGGTTTGCCGAGACTGTGGAAAAAGCTTCCAACGGTGTCCAGGCCAGGCTCGTGTTCGATCCGCGTGGCTCGAATCGAGCAGTTTCTTTCTTTTGTCGGCCGATCGGTCGAGTGTGGAGACGGTGGCGAAGATAAATTGCTTTCGAGCAGCTCAATCACCGGGAACGTGGCAAGAACCGACTTCTCTCCGCCAATATACACCAGAAATAGTTAATGCGTCGACAAGCTATATTTCTCCGCGTGTTTTCTCCCCTCGTTCCGCGAGAAACTGGGCCTCCGCCGCAGCCGCGAAATTAACCATCGTCGGGCATATGATTTATGAGACACCCTATAAGGGACTAAATTTACATTTATAAAAGAAACCTGGATAATTTCGAGTTTCTCAAACATACGACACGAGCATCCGTATCGAAATACTCGCGTAAGTTCGATCGATCGGTATCTCATACATTTATCGTTATTCAGGAATTGTCTCACTCGGCGCGATAATATAAGGCAAACGTGTTCGCTATTGATGAACGATCGTCTCACTTAACGGATGTCGTTCAGCGATATTTGCGACAATGATCATGCATTACGCATCCAGAATTCGTTCACGATGGAATGTAGGTGCGCAATAATCTGTTGTGCCAGTCAGCGCATAGTATTTTAGTCGCGTTTATATTTTACGAGGTCGATTCGACGAAACTGTATATACTCGCATGCATGTGTTTCCTAAAGACGCAAGTTGGGGGAACACGGTTTTACTGGCCATTGCGAAATGCAAATCCGTGGCGCCAGTTTACACGGTCGTCACTTAGCCGCGTTACGTCATCCGCCGCGACGTCCACTGAATTTTTCCTCTTCCTTTTATACCGATTTCCACTGTGTTCGCATTCCTTCTCGTTGTCCATACATGTCCCGATAATCCGCTTAATTACATTAATGGCTCACGCGTGCAAATTTTCACGTTGTTTTTTTGTATCACTCGATAAATGGCGGAATTAAATTCGGATGGAAGGCGTACTCCGATTCGTTTCACTCTAAACCAAGTAAGTCTCGATTCGCAGAAGCAGACTATTCCCGTGGCGTTTAACGTGCGTAGGACTGCGATACCTTGAACCGGAAACGTCGCAGGCATGTTGATTGCATGGAATATATCAATCCGATGGTCGCTGCGCGTCCATTCACGAGCGCACAAGCGCCACTCGCGTCCGGACATCATGATGCATCAGAGAGGCCGACGATACTCGCATCGAAAACGGATATCGCGGACAACTTAATTAGCCAGTCGACGTATGATTATCTGTATCCACCTAGCCAGTATTTTGCCTGCTTCTTTTTGATTTGCAAAAACTGAACGACCGGAGCGGTCTCATTATGGTCATTAAAATTCTTTGGACGAGTCCACTCAAGAATCATAAAATTTACCGGTTGCCTGATTAATATACCTGCATATAGGACACATATTACCATGTACAAAGTTCATATTATCGAAATGAGTTCGGCGCGTGTTTCTCGATAAAATTTCTGATCGGATGAGAAGACAGAAGTGAAAGTCGAGGTTGGATCGTACGAAAGAAATCTTCTTTAAGAGTAAACCACTATTGTTACGTCGCTGTTGTATTTCAAAAGTTCGCAAGGTCTCCCTCGGTGTGTGCAGCGTCGTTTCAAGAGGCATTCAGCGTCAAATTATCAGAGCGAGTCGGCGCTTTTCGATGCAACGGAGCGCAGCCAGTAGGGAACGACAGAGAGCAGATTCGTCTACAATGGCCCAGGGCGACGAAACAATCACCGCGTCCCCCAGTTCTTCGAGAAAGCGAGGAAGTCGCGCACAATGAAACAAAAAGAGGAATAACCTCTCTCGCGGCCGTACAACGTCGACGTCCCGGAAGTGCGAGCCGGTCGTGCCTCATTACCGCGTGCGTTTCCCGTGGAAAGACTAATTGCAACGCTCATCCCTCCTCCCTTCTCCATCACCCTCTTTCTCTCTCTCCTCTACGCTGCCTTCTGTGCCATCCCACAATCTCTCCTCGCTCTTTCCTCCTTCTATTCCTTAGTCGCCGTTTTCCGCTCATTTTCCCTTTCACCGAACGCGAACGGGAAGCGACGGAAACAAATCGTGCGTTCGTAACGAGGCCCCGTAGACGAAGGTCGACCAAGGATGAAATCGATTTGACTCGCGCGATCCTCCCCCGGAATTCTCGGTTCCGTCTGATTCTCGACCAACGAAAATGAAAGCCCGGCTCGCAGCACTGATTGGGGGAGAATACAAATGGCATGGTAACGAGAGAGTAGGCACGTTCCGGGTTATAAGATCCATGCGACGGCGGTTCCTTGGCCGATTGGTCAAGCATGCGAAAGAGACGCCGCCACGCTGGGTGCGAATACCTAGCCGATTCCAATAATAGTTTTCTCCAGCCTGCCCCCACTCTTCCACTCTTTCTGCAACCCCCTTTTGAACCTCTATAAATATCATCGCGTGACCCAGTTTTCTTTAGGGGGAAAGAACCAGAAATGTTGCCATAAACCAAAATGATCGTATGACGCCATTTTCAAACTGGCTAATACTGGAAGTATTATACATAGAAGCGAATACCGGGTTTCGCAAAGGTCGTTCTACCGAGATTCAATACACAGTTTTTAAACTCTGAAAGCTTAATAAAGCTATATGGTTGCTAGGAACGACGTATTCGGATAGGGTTGACGATTACTCGGATGGCTGACGAGACGCAAGGCGAGTCTGGTGACAGCGTGAAGTTTCCATTTCACCGATGACCTCTTCGGAACGCAATTTCCATAACTCGTCGGGACGAGTTTAGAGTGTAGACAGTACGATACGGTAGAATCGCACTTTTGTTTTTCCCAAACGAATTTTTAGGCGATTACGAACGCATCCGGAGATACCACACGAATTAAAATCCCACGACGTGGTGTCAGGCAAAGTTATTTCGATTCTGCCGGAAGTTCCACGTCCTCGATCCTTTCTCCGATCGACCATCGATCGTGACCGACACCTCAGGCATCACAATTTGCCGTGATGGCCCATTGTGTGTCCGGGAACTTGGTTGACGCTTTACACGCCAACGGGACTATCTTATTTCAACCGAATGATGGATAGAATCTGACATTCACCCCGTTATTCACTGGAATAATCGCATCGGCAGAAACGCATCGATCTAGCAAAGTTTGCAGCTATGATCGAGCCGCTAGTTTCAGGGGGTGGAAAGTTGGAAACGTTTATCCGTGGCGAATATTTCGTTCGCGATGGGCAACGATCTGTCTGGTCGACGAGCCAACGCGGGGTCGTTGTTCTGTCATTTATTGTGCTCCCTCTCGCTTCCTACTCCTCATTCTCCCTGTTCCACTCTGTCCTCTTCCTTCCTCTTTCTCTTTTTCTGTCCTCTCGCGTACTCTTCTCTCGTCACGCTCAACCGCTCCCTTCGGCTTCATCTATGTAATTGCGTGTGCAGCGTCACTCGCGAGATCGTTGTCGCCGGCGTTTTCGCTAGCGTTTCTTTTATTTCGTCTCCGAGTTGCGAACTACGTGTTTGCCAATGGAGAAACGGTCGCTACTCGAAGACGGGTACATCGAACTCGAAAACCGTCGAGTTCATATCGACGATTCGATAGAAACGAGGGCTTTGAGCAGCGTTTCACGGTGGTAAGGTAGTTCGTTTAACGAGCGATGCTTCTATCCGCGGCAACTCTTTTTCACCTTTCACCTCTGGTGAAATGCAGCGTGGGCAGTCGCGCATCTTCCGATTCCACGCTGCTCGGTACGAGAAAGTGAATTTTTCTTACTGGATAGCCACGTTCATGGGAACGTAGGTGGGGAATCGCGGAACGAGCATCGAACCTCCTCTATTATGTGCAAATAACGTAAATCGGCTTAACGCTGGTGAGAAAGCGGAAAGTGTTTCTGGAAATTAAGACGGAAAGATTCAATGATAAAATGTATAATTCGGAGATTGAAGAAGTTCATTGACGTTTCTGATCGAGCAGCCGATTTTTATCAACTCCAATGAACATGATCGTAAATCAACGGTCTGATTAAACACGATTGAAAAAGAGAACGATTTAATTTCGTCGATTGAATTCAAACGTCCGTGGCCCGTGTAGATTCTCCGGGCTAAAAAGTGGTTCAATTCGTTAGACACACCCGCATGTATCTGCTCGTGTTCGTGCAAAAGGTCAACGAAATCGATACATCCCAGCAGCGTTATCTGAAGTCACTTTTTCCTACCCTGTACACTGTTTCCACCTTTTTTCTCAGCCACGGATAGTGACCTTCTACGCTCGACGTTTATTGCTCGTTTTATGTATCGCTTCGTTATTTTTCAAGACAAAGGCCAACTACAAGTGCACTATCACACTTATTATCGCAAATTCTTCGAACTGCATGCACATCTATCTCTCCTACGAATAAATCAAAATCTTAAGATTGTTCGTTCCAAGATGTGTTACTTTATGTTGCTTATCCTTTGGAATCCGTGGGATCCGTCGGATCGCAAGTCCAATCGCTCGTCCTGCGGGACCAACGCGGCGTTATCGTATCGATCTCCGGATAGATACGAGATATCGAACGAAGGGAGTGCACTGTCCTGACCCGATTTTATCGTTACAGGCGGACAAAGACAGGGGGCCACCCACACTTATGAAATTCCAGCACAATCTTGCCTAGTATCGACGTTTAGCTCGCGGCTACCGTGGAAAATCGTTTGCTGAAGGTTTTTTGCAGCTCGCCTTGCAGCTCGCTCTAAAAGACTTATCACCTGGTAGAAAAACACCTTTTAAATATGTCAGTGGTCCTGCATTGACCGTAACGAATAAACGAACATGATATCGAAGAAACTTTTTAATAATAGGAAACGTCGAACATTGACGTTAACAAGATGTTATCTACGCGTTCACCTTCCAAGCGATTCTAAAGAATCATTCTTTCGCCTGTCACGTTCGCGTAGAGTCAACAGAGATGCCTGTTTCGTAACGAATCGTAACAGGTCTAGCGCTTCTGGTTATGAAACCACCGTGTATCATCCTCCCACTGTACTTTGTAGAACACGGAAGATTTATTAAACATAGAAAAACGAAGTAAAGTTTTATCAGAGGCAAATAAACGGGGAAAGAAGTGTGACATGCGCGACGAGACGAGACGGAACGGGTCGAAAGCACGACGTTGCGCTTGTAACGGAAACAGTTACGGCCTTGACTCGTTAATTAAATTCAGCATACATATTCATTCATTCGCTCGGAGGAAGTCCATACAGGTAGCGTCATCGTTGTGTTACCAGTTGCTAGTTTCGTTGGACGATCGGGTGGGAGGAGAGAAACGCGTTTGACGCGTGTCGTGCGTCACCAGGCGCTAACATGTTTTCGTATAAGCGACTTATAGTTTTCTGGTCGATGCCGAACGTCCATATAGGACGATTTCGTGCCGTTCTTCTAAAAACGGTGGACAATCCTAGACGCCACCCTTTTATGGCCGGGACAGGCGGTCACGCGTCGCTTGTTTCCCTTCTTATCGGGTCGGTCGCGGCCACGTTTTCCCAGAATAAAATATAAAACGATCGATCAACCACGACGGGAACATTTTTAACCAAACACCTGTTGCACGCGTCGCGACGACGGACTTATCCATGTGGAAGTTTCTTAACGACTGAAACTTCCCCGCTCTGTTGCTGAATTCTGTCGTTTAACTTATCAAGAGATTAGAGGATGACGAAGAATCTGCAACGAGGAGAAAACGAAGTGGAACGGATCTTCGTTTATCTGGTAGAAATCTAGGTCTTTTAGCAACACGAATGTTTAAACGCTAAATTCGCTGGTTTCGTTCCGCTAGAACGAAGAGCAGATTCGATGATTCTCTTTCAACGAGGTCACAGATAGACGGCTGATGGCAAAAGTGGATCGAAAAGGGGGACACAAGCGGTCGTTTAATAGACGATACGCATCTACGCGTGTACGTGCGCTGCGTGCGTAATTACGAGACCGCGTACACGCCCCCAGAAACGTCAGATAATGTTTAATCGCGCGAGTTATTTAAAGCTCCGAGCCACACTTGAAATTCGAGGCCTATTTAGGAGCGACGCCGTGCTCATCTTCCATGGGAGAGATGACTGCCTCTTGAGACACTACGCTGCCATTCTCGACACGCCACGGGCTGCATTATGCTGATCGCAACCTTGGTCATAGCGTACCAGTTGCGTGGTTTGAACCTGGTCTAATACTCTTAATGTTTAGCATCGTGGTGGCAACCAGTTATTCTTAGAAGTGATATTTGCGATCAAATATCGAAGTGAATGGCAGTGCCCGTATTATATCAACGTTTCCTCTTATGTACTTTCCTAATTTATCGCATGGTTGCGCAATAATTACGAGGAATAATCACGTGACTCAATTTTACTGTTTGCTACCGTCCTAATAAGAAAGGTCATCTAACCATACAAACGAATTAACCTCCATTGTTCCCGCGTAAAAAGTACGACATTTATTGCAACTTGTATGTTACCGCTCGGAAGGAGGACTCGTAACCCGCGGTAAGGCAACGGCGCGCATACACGCGGATAACTCTAAGATGGTCTAACAAGCGTTTCAAACATTCATTTTATTATATCACGATCTTTTTCTCACGAATCATCTAACTGTATCACTCCGAGTCGCGTGAAATGGTCGACCGATCGTTCGACGACCCCGGCTTGCTCATTGAATGTATAATTTCTAATTATCCGATGATCACGGAAAGAGACGCTTCCTTTGATGGTACTCGTCACGGGAAAAGGATTTGCACGCGCTTGCTTCGATACTCCCACCGTCGATTCTACGGCGTCGAGCGTTGGTGTTGCGTTACGGACGCCGATTCTGGATCGACGTGACGAACCATACAAACGGATTAAACTCAGTTAAAGGCGTCGGGTCTGAGTCAGTGCTTATTTTAGAACAATTAAGGGCCGGCGATAGCTCAGCCACGCCGCGAACCAACTCGTACATTAACCATGACGAAAGGTTTCAGCGTGACAACTGCACTTGGCGGCGTTTGTGGTCCCCACGCGGTTGCATAATTCCCGCGGCAACCGAGTCATTAAGTATTTCCAAGAGAATTCGAGCGACTCTCTGGTTCGGGAAAGTCGATTAACGGCGAGCACGAGACACAATCTGAACAACGAGTACTGGATTTAAATAGAACGCAACAGGTACAAGCCGGTCGATTTGCATATCTCTCACCTTCGTGCCGCATTGCGGACACCGTGCAGAGAAATAAATTCACGCCTGGACTGACCTGTATCTAATCTTTTGCCTTTACATGGTTTTTGATCACGATCGATTCCCTCCATTCTCTTTTAGCCTCTTTATACGATCATTCCGGTTTTGATCTTTCTTTCTTGTCCTCGAACATTAAATTTTACCAGACATCCAGTATGAAGCATGACTTGTGGCTTGAGATTAATTGTATCAACCGCCAGAGAGTTTCATTTGCCGGCAGATAAAATCGTAGACGAGGGCGGTTCTCGTTAACCAAATCCACAGGGAGGCGTCGGTGGCCTCCCCCAAGCGATAGCATTCGGAAGGATCGTTTCATAGTCCCATCGCTTTGATTTCACATTCATCGTTTCGAGATTCGTCGGCAAAAGAAGCGGCGCCACGCTTAATCGACCGAGGAATCAAAGGGGCGTCGGTACCAGGCTGGGAGTTGCTTCTGGCTCGGCTTGGTCTTGCAGTTTTCTGCGAGCTTGTCTTTGTGGTTCGCTCGAGGGTAACTCGACGATGCTCCAGCTCACCAAACAGAACTGCAGGGAGAAGCAGTCGCTAAAAACCGCAAAGGGGTTGCTCGACGAATCTATTCGCGCGCGTTGCAGGCACGGATTCGTTGCAATTATATGAAAATTCCTCATGAATGGGCACGATTCTCCCCCTGTAGATACGTTTTAAACGAATACTTGGTTTTACCTTTATAAATCAGATTGTACAATTTGTAAAACCACATCACGTATATAAAGTTAAATAAATCTGTAGCGCGAGTCTTTTCAAATGTCCCACGTGATAGACTGAATCCGCCCCTGAACTCGTACTCCAACGCTCGTCCTTGTTGACAGAGCCGGCACTACGCGTCCTTCTGGTCCTCTCTTTCTTCCCTCTCAATGGCCCACATTTCTTTGCACAATTGCAGAGGCACAGAGGGTGGCTGTGTTGCCTGGGTCCCCTTGGTTTTTCGCGCAGGAACTCGGCGGAAAAAAGGGGTGGAGGGTCCTTTCAGCGATGTACCGGGTCGCACAGCATTGTCACCGTCACCGCTCGGTTCTCGTGCTCCCATTATTATATCATAATATTATATCGTGACTTCCGTCGAGGATCGTTTGTTCCGCGAAAAGGGGTGTTATGTGTAGCCACGTGCACCGCGGGTTTTGTCCCCTTATTAAGCGTTCACCCCGGTGCTGCGCGCGCGCTATGAGCAGCGCTCTGCTCGCGTGTTCTCCTCCCTCGTCTACGTTTACATAGACCGCACGTGCTCCCAGTGCTTTTCAATATTTACATGTATATTAGAGCGGCGAGATAATCCTGTCGCTTAAGGAGCTCTAGTATTTTAAAAGAAAACAATTTTGGTCGTGATAAAGCTACGATCCACGCGCCGCTGAAAGGATTACGCTGGGGAAGCAGAGAGCGAAGATGAGTTCACCCATCGTCGAGGAATTATCGAGGACGCTTAACGAGGTGTACGTTACGGACACGTTGCACGTTACGGGTTACAACGAACTGTTTGGTCAGCTGTTGACACTGTTCTTTGTGTTCGGGATCAGTGTTGCGAACAGACGCGGCTTGATATGCAACGAGCGACGATAACAAGCACTCTATACGAGTCATGTACACAGGTATACGCGACGTAGGTACCTATACAATTCGATGTAATTATCGTTTCGTCACAGGTATTCGCTGTATCGAGTACGTCGAGGGAATCGTAAACTCGGCCCAGTTTTTTCGTTACACTTTTCATTGTCTAACGACCTCCTTTTAATCGTTTGCGAAAAAGCTGACAATGAAAAACTGCCCTTTAAAACTTAAACTCGACGCAATGTTAATCGTTAAACAGGAGGAAAACACGAACAACTTATTACCAATCTATGTTATGCTAATTCCATAAAGTGCACGACCCATTATTGATTCGATACTAAACGGCGAACAAATATAAAGCAATTAGGGGGGACTAAACGAGACCCGACACGAATTACCATGCTCCTACGCTGGTCGTCCTCGGTGTTTTATTAAATCGAGGGGGACACGGTCACGTATTTTTGAGCAAAAGCATTCCCCGGGGCGCCGCACCGCTCGTCCGTTTCGGCTACAGACGGCCACGGTGATAAATTTTCAGCTAAGAAGCGGCCTTAATGACAGTGACTCCGTTCGAGTGGCAATTTCGCCGTTCTCCGGCTCTTGGTCCGATGCCGAGGGAAACGTGCAATTGATTCGATCGAAGTACATTCCTCGAAGCAGGCACAAGTGCCGCGTGCAATATCAATGCGATCCCCGCCTAATTATTTAAATTACTCACAGCCTTATAGAATTCTTAATCAATCCATTTCAGACGTGTGCTCTTCCGTGATTGAGCCTCCTTTCGCCTGACGCGGTCCTCTTTGTATTTAAAATTCGGTTTAAGCGAACGTTTATCCACTCGACACGAGCATTCGTCGAAATTTTGTTGTATTTTCTGTTGTATTCTCTCGCCACTTTTCTCGCCATTGCCAAACGAGCTTGATTCGCAAACGAATAGGAATTTCGTAGATCGTTGGCAAGCCACATTTCAACGGAATCTCCTCGAAACACGCGCGTTTCTCCGGAATTATTCCGCTATGTTGGTTCTCGATTTACACTCGGCTGTATTTACTCGACGCTCCAAACGCGGCTCTACTGAAATAGATTCACTCACGACCGTCACGAGGAATGGTAGAAAAGCAGCCGGATTCTGTTCCCTCGTCGACGACTTCCTTCGCCCGATTACATTTCCACTGTTACCGTAAGCTGTCGATGATTATTTTTTAAATAACAGTTTAACTCGCCGTTTCTTTCCAGACTCGTACAATTTCAGTTCTACTTAGTTCATAAATTCTTCACGGTTCGATAAAAACAGTGTAGGCAGGAAGCAATTAAATACTATGAATTTAGAATTTTTTAATCTGTAATCTATGCCGGAAATAATGCAACAGAATTTTTAAACCACTTCCACGATTACCTAGTTGCCAACATCCGTCGCTGCGAGATATTTTCGATTCAAACGATTCATCCGAGAAATGGATTCGAACGTATCCTCGTACGATGCGCGTTTCCGGCCACTGGTACGAGCAATAAAGCGACCTGCAAGAGGTCGTTTTTCTCGTTAGTGTGTCACGGTGCCACTCCTAGCGGTACACCGCACACACACACACACACATCGGTTCTTCGTTGTTATGCAAAGAACATTTTCTTGTCGTCGAATCAGCGCGGTTTCTTCTCAACCAGAGATCCACGCTACATCGCTCTTCTTCCTGCATCGCGCTTTTACCGGTCTATCGTCATTCACGTGGCTCGAGATCACAGAATGTGCAGATATTACAGTTCCACAAGTGATTCGCTTTTTGAGAGAGATCGAGCTCCATTTTCCAACCTGATATTTCGCCAAGTGCATCGGCCGGTCGTTGCACCGTCCGTTGCACTTTTCACGGTTGAACTTCCAGGTGGAGCGTCTCGTCGTCGCTAAATGTCATTCGTAACGCATCCTTGCAAATGCTAGCGTAATATACGGTAACGTTGAATTCCGGGTCGTTGCCTCGGCGACAAATAATCGACAATATGCTCGCTCCGTTACCTACATGCAGTTCCAGCCATTTTAAGAATTACAGATTAATACATCTGAAAAAGAAGCTTTTTAAATCTTAAAATATCCGAATCTAAAAACATTATCAAGTTTTTAATATCTAAAGTGGTAGATATCCTAAACTGTTGGACGATAATGTAAAGTAGCGATCATTTGGTCTATCATTTTAGGCGTAAGTTTCTCATGTCCAAGTTGAACGTTTGGATAATGATAAAAATCAATGTTTGCCAGACTATTTCGTAGTCAAAAGTCCTCCTCTATGCTGTATCTAACAAATGATCGATTTGAACGAGAATTTTCAATATTCGTATTGTACGTTACACGGCCAGTGTATGATCATCTAATTGAATATTTTATATCGTGACAGACGTCAGTTAATATCTTGTAGTTACAGCTCGGCCACGATGGTGCTTGCACTTCGCGGTAGCCGTAATGAAAGACAATGCATACTAAACGCGTCGTAGGTAGCTGTACCGGCGTGTTGTAACATCGCTGCGAGTCACAAACAACTGGACGAGCGGAATGTGGCTCGCAGAGTTCGCAATTTCAAAGTCATTCCCTTCGGCGTTCTCCTCGGTCTTTTCTCTTTTAACGCGAGAAACTCGTTTTTTCGGAATGGTATTGCTTCTCGAGCTTCTTTGTTTCGTCACTTTCCGCGAGCGTTGAAAATCGCGTGGGTGGTGTCGAAGGTCCCAGAGATCTCGATAGGAGAGCAGCGTGGTCTCGCAGCGAGTCCTAAAATTCGCGAAATATTTATAGACCGCAGCTGCACAATCGCGTAGCTTTGTAGTCTCGTGAAAGCGAGCTTCCTCTCTTCGACCCCTTTATATTCGTATCTTCGTAGCTGATGCAACGTAACGGTGCGTAAAAACCGCGTGACACTTCGGGTCAACGCTGGAAAAGATCATCCCATTAACGGTACACCCGCGACGTCCTTTGAATTCGTCGCGTGCCTCGCGACAACTCTCTCGCATAGAAAAGAGATATGTAGTTAGCTCGTGTACTCGACGAGAAACCAGGCAACCTCTATGCACCATGCGAATTACGAAGATGACAAGAAACGAGTACTCGTTCACTTCTTTTCGGGCAACTGCAAACAGGAACTGTAAATTACCATGTAAATTTATAGCTCGGTTCGATTACGCTACGAAGAACGCCGACTCTTAAAAGCTTTTGCACGAGACGCAGACTCGTGACGAAAGAGAGCTCTAGGAGCTTGACATCGGTACATTGTTCTCGCTTTTAGCCTGCAGCAGCTGTAGTAAGAGACTGTTTCTTTCAGATGCAAAGACACCTTGTTGGACAACATAGTACACGCTTTTAGTGTCCACAAATCTTACAGAACGTCGTTTAAAAAATACAATCGAATACTGTTCAAGTCACACAATCAACTCAAAATTCACGAGCCTCTAGGGTCCGATTCACACCCTGGAGAAACGATACGCATGTCACGTAGCCGGTTCCACTTTCTCCAGCATGTGGTTGGTAATAGTCACTTTAAACGATGTTCAGACGGACAGCGGTACAGATTTTGGGGGTCCGGATCGTTAAATCAGGCAAACATGGAACGGAACAGCTGTGAAAATTTGTTTTTCAGGCAGGCAAGCGTACATGTGTGTCTGTCGCGCGTATTTCCCGAAGAGCAGCAAAAACGGACCGGTTTTCTTCGGTTTCAAGAGGCGGCGAGGGATGAACCCTTGAGCCAGCCGACACCCTTGTCGACGTCTTCCCGTATACAAGGGGTTGTGTCTCGGCTTCGGTACTCTCTCTCTCTCTCTCTCTCTCTCTTTTCTCTCCTCTTGGACACAAAGAATGGACACAAAAGGGACGGGGGTGCGAAGTCCGGGACGAATATCTTCGACTGCGCCTATCCGTGGATGCGAGTACACGTTTGCAAAGTTGTGTGCTGGATTCTCAAAGCTTCGTTGTAACCGCTCCTCGCGAGAGAAACACGAAGAAGGTTCCTTGTGCGAAAGCCACGACGAGTTCACGAGCGCGCACAACCGGCAATCGAAGGGAAAGAAGAGAAGAGGCCGGCCTACTCGACGTGCAAGAGGAAGAAGGGCGTGTGCTCGAATTGAGCCGTAGGTTTTTGCTCGCGTAGAAACAAATGTATGTACGAGGAAGCCTTTTGAAGCGAGAAAGACGCTCCAGCCTCCAGGGATCCTTTTATGTCGCACCCCATCGGCCGATTTTATCTCCGCAACAGTTGCTCCGGACACCCGAGGGAGCGTAATTAGTGGATCGCGACGGATACCTTGACTCTCGGCAATTATGGGGGCCTTCGACGTTACGGGGAATAATAGCATTTCAATTCACAATGGGTTGTAATAGCGGGACAGCGTCGGCAATACGGGATAGGGTAGAATCGAGCAATCTGTTTCGCTAAACTAGGCCATTCCGATTCAATAGAGCTATCCAAATCACCAATAATGTCTCGCGTGATTATCGTTTAGAGAAAATAGGGAAAGTCACGCGAGGATCGTAGAATATTCCAAGAATTACGACATGCAAATCCGATAACCGGTCTCCGTAATAATTCCACGGGACAATCACGTAAACAGGACGCGCGATGGGGCCCAACCACGTGGTCGTTAAGTCCGCTGTGCGTAAATCATCGAACGTGCACGAGGCCCGGATAGGAAGCGTCGTGAAACTCTGACGCACATGTCCCGGATACGGGGTCTGGGTATGACGTGGAAAGAAAAATACAGAAAGCTGGCGCGCGCGCTCGCTCGCTCGCTCGCTCGTTCGTTCGCCATGCCAAAGTATCGTGGCTCTAACGAGGATGAGGGTTTAAGGCTGCGGTCGGAGACTTGGGAAGTCGTACATTCGCGACCGCAAGAGAAATTAAATCTACCAAGTTATTGCGCGGAATGTTCCAAGTCGTCGTCTCGTACGAATGGCGAACGAACGACCGAGAACATCGAGTATTCTCGGACGAAAAAATAGAAGGAACGCGCGAACGGTGTTTCTATGTACAGTACTGTACAGCAACAATTTATAAGAATGAAAATTCTAGCAGGTTGCTGTAAATTTGTTTCAATTTCTCTTGTTGATTAGATCGGATCTTAAATAGATCCATATTCATGTACGGAGAACTTTTCCGCTGTTCCGTTGATCAATGTTCTGATAGATCAATTGAGAGGGGCCCATTATCGTTGCTCCGAATCTCCATCCGGAGAATAATCCCCCCGATATATTCCACCCCAACAAAACATTAGGGGTGTTTTCTGTTTCCGGAATCGCGAAACGGTCAAAGGGGCCGATGATAAAGGCAATAAACACGCGTGTCTACGACCGCCATCTCGTTGGATCTTCATTGATAAATTGAGGTTGGTTCGTCTCCCTTAAAGAAGCATTAAACAATCGACCCCCTCTGACCATCGGTTAAGCGAACATGTCCATCTTCGTAACGTCGTGAAATTAGCCATGACACGTCCAGATAAGAACGAACTAATTCTTCCAATGGTTTTTTCAATTTCCTATTTTGTTTTTTGTACGCAGATATCGCCATGGACTGGTCGGATCACGCGTTATGGTGGCCCGAGAGGAATCACTGGCTCACCAGAACGAGAAGCACTCTGGATCAGTATGGTGTTGCCGCGGACGCGCTTCTCCACTTCACACCGATGCACAAAACTCTGAGAGTACAGTTGCCGGACACGCGTTGCCTCGACTGCAAGGTCGACTTCTCCGTAAAGACGTTCAACGCCGTGATTAATCTGTGCAAGGAACTTGGTGAGTCTTTCCTCTAGGAATTCCTCAGAAATAGCCGACACCGTGGTCCTATAAGAAGATACGATTTAAAAATTCAAGATTCCATGCTTTCAAGATTTGAAACGACGACTTAGGTGTTTCTGAGTTGGTGGTTAATTGCCAGCGAGACGTGTAAATCGGTTTGAAATTCGAAACTTCGATGGTGTTAAACGGTCGCTAAGGTCGACCGTTTTAAAATGGAATTTCAGCACAGGCGGCCAGTTCGTACGACACCCAGCCGTGATGGTGCTAATTGATCCTGATAATGAAATAAAATTGTTAAATTCCCAGTCACGCGAAGGTCACGCCAGCCTTCGTGTCCGAGGCTGAGCAGGGTTGTTCTAACGAGCAGTTTTTTTAATCAAGGAAGTGGTTCGCCGCGATAATGAAGGCATTGTATCGCGCCGCCTTGCCTTACAGTTGGAAGAAGAATTCTGCCGAGAAAATATTCTTCTGTAGGGCGGCGCGGTAATTAATCGAGACGGTTTCGCAGTGTAACAAGCTCTCGCACCACGGGAAAACGACGCTCGATAAAAATTGCCAACTCGTGAAATTATTTATCCGCGTCACCGTGACGGGTATTACGTCTCGTTTCTTGTTTTTTGTCCACATAGTAGCGGACAGATGACCTCGCCGATAGCCTCGTGTCATACTCATAAATAGATATGGTAACGCGTGAGCTCTTACGTACTGACGTTATTTTCTCGTAATAGAATGAATTACATATGGTAAAAAGCGTATGCAAACCGTGTATCATCGCAAAATAAGAAATATATGGAAATTAAAACACCACCGGTTGTAGTTACACTTTCGAAAGATTTCGGCAACGCAATGTTTTTAAAATAAATGTTTCCTGTTGCAACATTTAGGTATCAGACATCCAGAAGAATTATCGTTTTGCAAACCGCTTGAGTCGAATCACTTGAAATATAATTTGAAAGATCTTCCGGCGAAGAAAAAGATCGAGAATCAGAAAAACGGCCATTGGAACGTCCCCGCGGACACGAACACGTTCATTCCAGTGAGTCAGAGTCCCAGAGGATCGACGGGCAGTCTGGACCAGAGCAGCCCTTTCATGTGCGCGCCGGTCACACCCAACAACAGAAATCACAGCACGCCGATCAGCTCGCCCGTCTCGGTAAGTACGAATCTCTATACCGATCCGCCAGTTGTGTGTATCGTGGATCTGGTCGATCGATAGGATCGGGAATATCAGAGAGAGCCGGACCGGACCTGTTATGGTAATAAATAATCCCCGATCGACCTGATTGCCACGGCTATGATTTATCGATATTGGCCTATCATTACCGCTTACGAAGTCGTTCATCTCAGAAAACTAATTTGCTTCTCGCGAGCGGCCCGTTTTTCCGGCCGGCGGTAGTCATTAGATGTATTTATTGCTCGGCTGCGAGCACGATCTCGCCTGTGCCAACGTACACTCACGTTTCGCTCTTTTGCCTGCGTTTCTTCCAGCAAACCGGTACCTGGAAGAGGAACAACAACTCGTCAGGTTTTGGTAGCACCGGATCGTTCAACGCGAACAATAGCACTATGAGTCTTGAGGTATTGAACGGTGGTCTGTCCGAGTCTCTAGCCCAGAGTCCGACCACGATCTCACCGGAGGTACGAGCAAAATTGATCAGGCCGAAGAACCTCGTGGAACGCGCCAGGATGAACGTAGCCTGGCTCGATTCGTCTTTGTCGATCATGGAACAGGGAATACGCGAATTCGACACCCTGAGGCTGAAATTCAAGTTCTATTCCTTCTACGATCTGAACCCGAAGACGGACGCTGTCAGGATCAACATGATTTACGAGCAGGCCAAATGGCAGCTGCTCGCCGAGGAAATCGACTGCACCGAAGAGGAAATGCTCATGTTCGCTGCGCTGCAGGTATTTTTCTTACCGGTTTGGGTCTAACGACGAAAACTGAGTCTTTTACTCTTTTCCGTTTGCGAGAATTTGCGTTCTAGCACCGTGACGACCAACCGCTGCGGAATTGTTTACGCGGCTAACGTTTTCACGATCCAAACATCCGGCGCTCGCCGACCGGATCGATCTATATATATCTAAGTCCAGAGACGGTCTTGGCGAGCGGCAGACTGAAATAGTTGACGATGACACGAGACATCGCAGCGGAGGATTCGTTTCTAAAATTGTGGAAAGATCGGCATATCGGGACATCTGAAAATAGAAACGCAGAAAGTAAGAAAAGTTTGCTCGACGATCGTACGGGACGTTTGCCCAATTAAAGACACTCGTCCGCCTTTACGATAAATCGCCTCCGCTCGGTTCTATCTTCCCATGCAAATCTCGTTTTCTTAAACTCGATTAACAAATCGAGAAAACGTTGCCATCATCGATCCGATACACGCCTACCGGTTTCTCCGATCATGCCGTCGTTATCGGTTATCGGATTAAGAAAGAGGAAACTCGTATCTAAGGTAGAAACGAGGTGGACATTGGCCACATTTGTATTCTGTGACGCAGGTGCAAGTGAATCTTCAGGCGAGCGTACCGCAGCCGAGTTACGACAGCAATGGCGCCTCCTCTCCGGTCGAGGACGACATTGACGCAGCCTTAACGGACCTTCAAGTCACTTTAGAGGGCAGTAATATTAGTAATGGCCCCAGCGACATCACTCAAGTGCCCGAGTTGTGCGACTACCTTCGCTTTTTGAAACCGAAGCGCTTCACCTTGAAGGCATTTAAGCGCTACTGGGTCACGTGCAGGGACCTTCAGCTGAGGCTATACAAGAGTCGGGAGGAGACGAATAGCACCGAGTCGCCTGCCCACGTGATCAATTTGCGTGGATGCGAGGTCACGCCCGATGTCCATCTCTCGCAAGGTCGTTACGGGATCAGGTTGGAGGTGCCCAGTGTCGAGGGCATGACCGAGATGTGGATCAGATGCGACAATGTGAGTACCACCCAGCCTCCGCCCTCGTCCACGCCGACGTTCGCATTTGAAATTTAATTAACCTGCAATTAGCAATCGTTAGATCAAGTGACTTTAGCGGCTTTACCGTCTCTGCGTGGGAATTACCGAGTTCTCTGTTGCTCGTTGCAGGAACAACAATATGCGAAATGGATGGCGGCGTGCAGATTAGCGGCGAAGGGGCGTTCTCTCGCAGATGCCTCTTACGAAAGCGAGGTAAACAGTATCACGGCTTTCTTGCAATTGCAAAGGCCCGCCCCTGCACCTGCGATCAATCCCAGCGCTCTTGATATTGTGCCCGAAGATTACGTCGCGCCAAGATTCGCAAAGAAGTTCAAAGGAAAGGTAAGTTACCTGTTTCTGTAATTGTTCTCTTCGGGAATTGATTTCTTTTTTCTATATTCGTAGCTGGTTCAGAGGATTTTGGAGGCACACGCTAACGTGAAAGATCTGCCTCTGATCGAGGCCAAATTGAACTACATTAAAGCGTGGCAATCTCTTCCCGAGTATGGGATCTCTCTGTTTGTAGTTAGATTCGCTGGAAAGAGTAAAGACGAACTGTTGGGGATCGCTAATAATAGGCTGATGCGAATGGAGCTGCACAGTGGTGATCACTTGAAAACTTGGAGATACAATACGATGAAGGTGAGCGGATCTATCTGTATATAACTGCTAAGGACCTGGTATCTGTAAAGGACTTTGTATTATCGGCATCTTATTTACACAGGCATGGAACGTAAACTGGGAAGTAAAACATATGATGGTTCAATTCGAGGAAGAGAATATTATCTTTGAGTGCCAGTCTGCAGACTGTAAAGTCGTTCACGAATTCATTGGAGGATATATATTCTTGTCGATGCGATCGAAAGAGGCGAATCAAACGTTGAACGAAGAGATGTTCCACAAACTAACCGGTGGATGGGTTTAGAAACCAGAGGAGAAGAAATATTTCATTCGATAAACCTGCGACACTAATCGAAGTGTTAAATTGTTTGTTATTCGTGAAAATGGAAACTCTGATCTGAGAAACAACGCCATATGTTGGCTGACATTTGTAAAAAATACTTACATCTATATCTAGACGTTTTATTATAGTACTTGTAAATAGAGAAATTGTATCGTCTGTATACAACTGCTGCTCTCGTGATGAGTGCATCTTTTATTTCACATAGGAAATGACTCGTTCTTGACGAATTAATCATTCGCTCGAAGTACGAAATAAAAAGGATGATTCATTGCAACCACGAGATAAAAAATCGTTTGTAAAGCAACACGCGCATAATAGCGAGTTATTTTATATTTTACAAATGAAACACGCACAAAATCGACCAGAGTAAACCACGCCTTCTGTACACGCGATGCTGTTGATCCAGGCCACGAACGAATTAATATTTTTACAAGGATAAGCATGCTATATTTGAGTTGCCCTCTAGACTCAACCTCACTAGATAATATTCTTTATGATTTTTTCGATCGCCCAGATCAATCTCTCTCAGGCAAAATATACGTGTAGTTTTAACATGAGGGGGTGCTATGCCGGGCGAGATTGACACAGATGCGAGGACATATTAAATCGTGTAAATTATTTGTTGTTTTAGTGTAAACTATATAAACTTGTACCGTTACTTATTACCTACTTATATTATGTCACGTTACCGAACGTGTAATCAAAAATTATAGTTTTGTATATTAATAGATGCTAGTTGTACAATAAACTTAATTATTATCATCCTCTTAGATTTATTCCCGATTTATATAGATCGCTATTCATGATATTATGCACTATTAAAACTGTGATATTCTTTATTAAAAGTATGCGTTATTAAAAACCATGTATATATCAACAATAATCAGCAATGTAAAAAAAAATGTATTATAAACATTCGTGTGTTCGTCGACGTTCGACGCACGAACGACGCTGGTTCATCCTTGTCGGTCCTATGTTTCTTCATTCAATGGCAGACAACTGTGTATCTTTTCCCGCATTGTCCGTAGCCTTTACGATGGTACCATGATTTTGATTCTCAGTATTTTTGAATGACGGTAATCCTCTTAGTACTACGGGTACGTTGCCACCCCCTGCAGCCCCTGCTCCAACTAAATTTCCTCCGCCACCGCAAGTCTGGTACAATGTAAATTATAAAAATAGTGGACGCATAATGTGTTGGAAATTTTATATTTGTTCCTTAATTTAAGATGAATCACCTGCGCGTGAATAGGCGGTGCTGAATGTACTAATCGGCCGGTAAGAGATCGAGGTTTCTCTTTTTTCGTGTATACCCATTCATGACCTAGAACCCTTTCTAGCGTTAGCCTCAAAGTAATGTCCGGTTCCAGAATGTGTTTCACGATGCTCTTTGCCAGTGCAGATACCGTTTCCCGCACTCGGGATCGAAACATCCAGTTCCTCGACATCTGATCCTTCAATAGTTTCTTTAGGTTCGAATCGTCGAAGGGCATGGAGGCGTTTAGCATGATAAATAGGATTATCCCAAGGGACCAGACGTCAGCCAGTTTTGGGTTGTAGGGGGTACCGGAAACAACTTCCGGTGCAGCGTATGCCGCAGAGCCACAATAAGTCTCGCTGAGAACGCGTCTACCTTCGTGATCAACGCAGAATCTCGCAAAACCAAAATCTGCAAGCTTGACATTGAACTTCCTGGATAACAGAATGTTCTCACATTTAAGGTCACGGTGGGCGATATTCTTCCCGTGGAGGTAGTGCAGACCGGAAGCCATTTGTCTGAACCAAAGCTTCGATTGTTGTTCCGGTACAACACCATTTCTTTTTACAAAATCCAGGAGGTCACCATTGTCCGCATAGCGCATGAATATGAAGACTCTTGGACCACGCTGCAATATACTATGCACCTGTAATTTTTTTTACCGAACGTTAAATAACGTATTGTTCCGTTAGTATTCTGGTCTTACTTGAATTATATGAGGATTTTCAATCTTTGTAAGGATTTCGAGTTCACGAGGAAAGAACTTGTTGAGGAAATCGAGCGGTGCTTTTTCTTTGTCGAATATCTTACAAGCTAATCGTAATTTCTTCGAGCTCGTTCCGTCCACATATTCCGCCAGGTGTACGGTCGCATACGAGCCCTAACATTTACAAAATTCCAGTTTGCCTCCGGGAATAATTATACGGTAATATAAAAAGAATTCGAGTTACAAAAAATAAAAAGTATAAAGAATATATACTCGTCCTACGAAAGAGATGAGAACGCGGGAACGTTTGAAGGAACGTACAAAGTTTAAAAAGAAACAGACGACACAATATTGCAGAGCAAAAAGCAGGTAGAGGGGAACTGGAAGAGGTTAACGAACAGGTGGGGAATAGAGGGTTAGGGATAAATAACCTGTCCGATTTTTTTGCCAATAAGATAGCCCCGCTGCTCAAGAGCGTTCACCTCCGAATTTCGGGGGCTGAGTTGCGTGGCCATGCCAGTGGATCTTCATTGGACTTCGGATCCTGATAACAGATAACTGGTTCTTCTTCTTCGTTACACACCTTTCGTCTCCTTTCGTTTCTTCGTACAGATAACTTACTTCCTTTTTATTCTGTATCGTGACAAGTTTCTCCAACTTCCCCCTTCGGGGCGCCTACCCGTATCTTCTTTGAACGTGATTCAATCAATTTTGTCGCCAGAGATGTTACAGTTCACACTCCGCAAGGAGCCGGAGCACGCCTCGCTGATTATCACGTCGATGAACCCGAGTCGGGGAACCGTTCTGTCATTTCAAATGGCTGTGTACACTAGAATTTTGAGCGTCGACACCAGCTTGTACCTGGTACGGAACGGGGCAGAGGAAAAGATCCGTGTCTCATTCGAACACAGCCATAATATTCAAAAACAACAAACGATCGATTCTCGAGAGCGATTTCGCCATGCCTACATTCGCTTTAAAAATATGTTCACGTCGCTTCTTATACACGTGGTATATTTTATAAAGATATTTTTTGCTTCTAACTTCGTTATATACATGCTCGATGTGAAATAAATCAATATTTGGATTTATTAATAATTTTTATTAAACGTTATCATACATTGCGTAAAAACGAATTACGCAGCCGGATCATCACCTTTAGTGGTACGCGTGTAAATTAGTTGCGCATGATGTTGTACAACTTGCTTAATAAGTCCTTTTTGTTGCAATTCAATCAATGCTCTCCTAGCAAGTGATCCACGAATTTTTAACCTTTCACTAACAATGGAGGGTGTGATCAATTTGTATTGTGGCACTTCCTTGAGTAGTTTTTCATATGTGCCTTTGTCAAACAACACCTGATTGTTTAACTTATCACGTACTTTTCCTTTGGACCACTTCTATAATAGACAAAATTAAGAAAAGATTTAGGTATCTATCTATATTCACTCTTTTAAACTTATTTTTTTATAAAATAGTATCAGTCTCATTAAATCAGCTTTTTACTTCCACCGTTCGTCAAGATTATAAGTTTGCATCATTTAACATATTTTACAAATTAATCCATGACTTAAAACAACTATCATACAAACCTTCTTCTTGGCTTTGCCACCAGATCCACCTTCCTTTTTCTTTTGTGTTTTTTGTGGCTGCTTCGAAGACCCTTTAGTATCCTTTTTCGGAGGCTAAAATACGAAACAAAATTAGATCAAATGTTCAGCGAGATATAAGTATTAAGAAACGATGTTGGTCGTTAATCAGGCTCATTAAATCAGCATTATACTATCACAAAAGCAATCAAGAATGAGTTTTCTCATCATAATGATTTATTAAAGCAACTATTAACTCTAAATATAGAATAAATAATGTACTTTACAACACTGTTCTTTCTTTCAATAATATTTCAAAGTGTCAACAAAACATAGGGTCAAGAGAAGAGGTTAGAACTACTATGTTTATGAAATCAAAACAAGTTCCCATTCTGTATAATGAACATAAATTAATTTCGATCCTTTGAAACTAATTAAACAATATACGAAGTAAACAAAATCGTCTTAGAATGAAATATTTTATTTGCACTGTATACAACCATGTGGATGAAAGCGCTCAGAAAGGTTATGCGTGTATTCATACATTATTCGTACAAAACTTTCCAATTAATTTTCAAAATGATAACACTGCACTATACAGAAATGGGGTCTTTAAAACATAGATGAAATTATTTTATGTAAGTACTATTAAAGTAGAAATAAGATTTTTCTCATAAGTACTCACCATGATGGCTGCCGACTCGGAAAGGAAAGGGAAGTGAATATATTGCCATCTTGAATGCGTATCTCATTTAGTGCCCCCTATTTTACTACGTTAGTCAATGTTACTTCAAAAATATTAGAAAATCTAAAAAGTGACTGAGTTATGGCTAGATAAATTAATCATTTTATTGAAATTAATTTTTTCATTGTAAAATTGTTAAGATAAATTCATGAGATATATCATACGTATTATAAGTGACATCGAATTTATGTCAAATCTATTCTGTATTTATTCAATGATTCTAACCACTACCATAGAGAATCAATAACTTCGCGTGTGGTATGAAAATGGTAAGAGTGTCAGATAATTCCCAAAACATGAAAAAGAAGTGAATATCAGGTCTACTCTGTCCTTAGTTAATGCTGTCGCTGTCAGTCACTGTCGTCGTCACTGACCACGACCACTGAGGAGTGGCTGTAACGTGTGAAGTATGGCGCCACGCCGTGTGTTTTTAAGTCCCGGTTTTTCATATCTTTGACCCGTTGACAAAATGTATTCGCGCTAAGAATACTTTTTGGTGTCATTTAATTAACAACGAACGTCCATTTGTATTTAGTTTTATATAAGAAGGTATTTTTTTCTTCTCTTAACGTTACCTTATGTGGGGTTAAGATACCTTTCATTGTTCGAAACTTAGTGTCAATCGTGTTTTTATTCTGTATATGTTACGTTACGTACATGTTACGTGCATCTTTATTATGTTACTGTATATGTGAATGTTAAATAAATACAATAGAACTCCATTTGTTAAGTGAAATTTTAGTTAATGACTGATTAACTGAATTTTTGTTGGTTGAATTTATTTATTTGACTTTGCACACCAATTACATGAACGGAGAAGAGTAAATAGTGGGTTTCATTGTTGAGCTGCTATTATATGAACTATAATCGTATAAACTGTTTATCCCCTGACAAGTTTTATACAGGTGAATGGAGTTTTATTGTACTCGGATGGAACAGCTGAATTGTCGACAACGTGGCAGTTCATCGTAAACAATATGTTTCATTTAGGAAGTCAGTTTCTGACATTATTAATATATGTGACGAATAGATAAGTGAGAGTATCGTTAATCAGCTGTATGTTGGTCCATGTATTGCCGACATATTTTTAATTTTATCGTGTGAATATTTTTGTTGAAGTGCAAAATTTGGTTGTATTTCGGTTTATAGAACATGAAATTATTGACTTTCTTTGTATATTATGATAGTTTTCGACGCCTAGAATTAAAAGATACTAGTTTTAATTTCAGGAATCTAGCGGTCCCAAAGTTACGTATACGTAAAGTTGAGCGTTTTAACATATTTTAAGTACGAGTTACTTTGACGCCATATTTACTTCTATCCATGATCCGTCCAATCATTGGAGTCGCTGGCTGTATACAAATGCACGTGGGTGACAGCCATTTTGCGGTGGGATTTTGAATCGTGAGTCTTGAATTAGGTTTGAATAATACAATAATAATATTCGGCGAAGTTCAGTTTATCGTTCATCTATGCAGGCCAATCAAATGATGGATAAAATGGTGACATACTAACCTGTAAAATATGCTAAAAATGCTCAGTTTCATATATATATAAATGTTGCACCACTGGATTTCTAAAGTTAAGACCTGCATTTTTGATTTCTATGTGTGGAAAACTATCAGATGTTAAAAAGAAAGTCAATAATTTTATGTTCCCTAAAACCAAAGTTAAGCTTAAGATTTTTTGTTTAAATGTTTCTGTTAAGATATAAATACAATTAATTAGGAAAAGGTTCATTTGAAAAAACATTTTTTCGAAAAGTATAATACAAAAGTTCATTTTATTAAAAAATGATTTTTTCTATTTTTAGGATAAGCTTCATTACTGCAAACAAGCTTGTACCAGAGAAAATGCTTCCACTTTCGCACAAAGATTCAAAGAATCTTGGCAGCAGGATAAAGGAGAAGCTGTTGGGATGGAAACGTTTAATATTCTCTGATAAAAATACCAGGAATTTATTTTTATTTCTTTTATTGAATTTATCCTTTGCCTGTGTTGAATTAATGTATGGAATATGGACAAACAGTTTGGGTTTAATATCAGACAGTTTCCACATGTTCTTTGATTGCACTGGTTTATTATTTGGCTTGGCTGCATCGGTTATTACAAAGTGGAGAGCAAACGAACGATACTCCTATGGCTATGTTAGAGCAGAAGTTCTGGGAGGATTTGTTAATGCTCTGCTTCTGTTCTTTATTGCTCTCTTCATTATGTCAGAAGCTGTGGAAAGAGCCATTGAGCCTCCAGAGATAAAACACGAAAGACTTCTGGTTGTGTCCATTATGGGATTAATAGTTAATTTAGTAGGAATGTATGTATTCCATCATGGTCATGGACACAGCCATGGAATGGGACATGGTCCCACTCATTCTCATGGAAGTCATGCACATTCTCACTCGAATCATAGCCACAGTCACGATCATCACGATGTTGAAATCGATCCATCGTTCAGTGGTACAAATTCTCAAATCATGAAAGGAGTTTTTTTGCATATCTTAGCAGACACTCTTGGATCTGTGGGTGTAATTATATCAGCAGTGCTGATGCGCTTGTTTGGCTGGTTTATAGCTGACCCAATTTGTTCCATGCTGATCTCAGTATTGATAGTTTTAAGTGTGCTTTCCCTGATGAAAGATTCATGGGAAATACTGATGCAAAGGCAACCAGCTGCATTGGACCACATTTTACCACAGTGTTATAACAAGGTGACTCAATTAGCTGGGGTATATAGTGTGCAAGATCCACATTTCTGGACACTGTGCTCAGATGTGTACGTCGGGTGCTTGAAATTGGAAGTTGCCAGAACAGTAGAGCCTAAATACGTTGTAGCACACACACAAATGATTTTCCAAGCAGCTGGAGTAAGGCATCTAACTGTTCAGTTAGATTATGCACCTATGTGATCTATGAAAAGCATGCATGTCATAAAGTGTTCTTACAAGTGCTCCAAGACTGTATCTATTTGTGGAGTTTGTCAAAAGCAAGCAAGAAATATTGCACTCATGCAAAATATTCTTGCCATTTTAAAATTATGCAGATATCTTGTTTTAAGCAACAGTGAATATCATCTTGGGTTACAGATTATTTAAAAAGTTTGTCGAAGTTAAAAGAAAAGAAAAAGAAAGAATAATAAAATTTCGCCACTCAGGATATCGATATTACTCTTAAGGAGACGCCAATTTTGTAAAATCAGCGCATTTGATTACTTGCATCCATCACGAACGAAAATCATTGACTTCATTTCTTTATAATTCTGTTGTAAATATAGATATTCGTTCATCCATAAATGCTAACAATGTACTTTTCCATCAAGTTGCCACTTATCTCTGTTTACAAGAATTTTAACTCTGTACTATCTATCGACCAAAAATCGCACGTCATGTTTTGTATTATCTACCGAAGTTTTTATATTAGGATGCATTTAAATGCATTTTGGAAGATCAAAGCTGCATTAAATTACATTTTTTTATCTTTACAGGGCTAATTTAAGCCATACCTGTAAAAATGTTTCTACGTCGTCTTTGCATTGATTTGTATAGAATTACTATTCACGGTAAAGTTTAAACATCATGGTCAATTGTGCGCAAATATAAGAACAGAAAAAAAGATCATATTCGCACATAATTACGGTGGCCATAACCATATACAGACAGCTACAGACAGCTAGTCACTACTATACAGGAAGTGTGAAATATATCTTATATAAATATAACTTTACAAAGTGTAATATAAATCGATATTCTTATGTCTAAACGAAGTTGTGCTTTCCTTATAATTTATCATATTTTTCGACATATTATCCGCGTTAAGTAGATTCATCCCATTCGTATTAAATATTTACGAATAGTTAACGTGCATAGTCAGTATATTTATATTGATGAAACATCATTTCTATAAATATCCCATAGACAAATTGCGAATAATATCAAAATACCTATAGCAATAGGAAGTTTCTTAAACGTTGAAAATGAAATTTTCTTCGTACATTTCATTTAATCGCCTACAATTGAAACGAAATGAAGCATCTTCATTTAGAAAGTTTCATATACCATATTTCGCATTCACGAAAAGCGTTAGCCATTTATTTTCATTAATGTTGTAATACGTCTTTGGAAAAGTGATTATTAAATTAGAATTAACGAGAGATTTGTAAGCATAAATTTTAAACATGACCAGGACATTCCATTATAGTCAAGGTATATTATTTGTATACTTGAGATTGTGATGATGTAAGCCAAAATATAGATACTGATAAAATGGAATGGAACCTCATAGAAATTAATAAGAATACTTAGTAAGAACGTAGAGGGGAATTTTTCTATCGAGTTTCTGTATTATACTGAAACGAACGCATTATTTGCAGCACTATTCGATGAAACTACCACGACGAGCTATGTAATTTCTGAAATGAAAGCCAACGTTGTTACGTTTTATTAACACAATTGTATAAACGAAAAATTTAGAAGAGAATATCTTCGACATGGGCAAAGTGTAAATAATAAAGAAAAATACTTTGATCTGTCTCGTTTACGATCCTTTTACTAGCAGAATCTTTTTGTATAAAATAGAGAACATCTTAATTTAACATAATTGAGGCCGTTAGAAATACCCATGAACAAGAGATATGGTGATTTCTATATAGGGAATAACGTTTCTAAGAAATTTTCAAACACATATTACATTTATTTGAAGGATATGTATACACATATAAATACATAAATATTTATAATAAAATCGCTGAAGCTGATTCCACACGATAAAACGATCTTGAATGCATTGGACAACGTGCGCGCGTATGGTGTCAGCTTCAGTGTCCCGCCGTTTGAATTAGTTTATTCCTTAAAACGGTCTCGCAAAATTTAACAGATCGTACCTTCGATAAGGATGCTTTCGTGTCTCGTGCGGTGTTTTATGTACATAGCAAACTATCAAAAATGAAAAACTGTATGGAACTCTCGTCCCTGCGAGGCTATACCTGGCTATCTAAAATGGACGATAAAAGGGAATCAAAAACTTCGGTTTCCTCGCTAACGGTACGAAAAATCGAGCGAACACCGTGGAACTGCTTTTCATGTAAAGCTGAACTGAATCCGATCGAACTTACTCGTTGATCTGTTTCACGTTAAACTCGTTTTTTTTTTCTTGCTTTTTATTATTATTGTTATTATTATTTTGTCGAAGGTATATGGCAGTATCGTGTTCTTTCCATAGTTTCTGCTCGGTATTGGCAAAGAGATGGCAGAAAATCACACGTTGCGTTCTAGTTCGGCGATCGGTGGATAAAAATCGTCGTATCGCGCTTATCCTAAAAAATAACGAACTCGTGATATAATAACGATAATCGCGAATTAAACTCTACGTTATGATTTGGCAGTTGTGTGTTTTTACTCGCAGAGATATATATTTTCTTGTTGTATTCTTTCTCGTTCTTCGTTTCCTTATTTTTATACAATAATAATAGCCATCGTTTTCTATTTAGCGTGTAATCGCATAATTCGAAATCCGAGGACGCCTCTTTCTCACTGGATACGTATTTTCTTTCTACCCGCTACTATAGAATATAATTTATAAAATTTCTTCAAGTCTCCAACAACGCGCCATCCGGTAAAGCCATTTCACTCTTGGATCGTCGATTGCAATTCAATCGATCGTAACATTTAATAATCGTGATCAGAATATACTAATAATCGTAGGAATAATAATAGTAATCGTAATAATGGCAATAATAATAATAATATATTACTCTGAATCATATTTTACAGTCCATCTAACAACAACGAACGTATCTAGTTGCAACAGCCTCTTTTTTATATCTTTTTTTTATTATTTGTTTTTAAATATTCTCTCGATAGTACGTATGCGTGTGTGTATACGTGTTGGTCTCGCGATAAATTTTTATCTCGTTTCCTTCTTCCACCCTTTTCCATTTCCTTACTCTCTCTCTCTCTCTCTCCCTCCCTCCCTCAAAAGAATACACTCTATCTCTTTTAAAACAAAGATCCTATCTCTACGATCTCGACATTTTTCTGCGTTTAACGGAGTATCTAGAATAACATTCGAGCGAACAATGCTATGATCTATGATCTATGCCGTTAGGAAAGTGATGATGCGCAGAAAAGGAAATCACAGTAAGACGAAAATCCACAAAGTGTCGGCTTCATTTCATTCTTCCCTCGTTCTCCATTTATTTCCTCCGTTGTATGAGTAGTCTTTTTATTCTACATGCCTCTTATGGCTAACATCGTCGATCTCGTATCTTCCTAAAACTACGCGCTTATATTCTCATCCTAGACATCCCCTTAGCCTCTCAATTTCTTCGATATCCGTTTCACCGGATCGCTCATGGATACTCAAGAATCACGCGCAATCAATATCTCTCCTTTCTACTTCGTACGTTTCCATTTTCTATACTTCGTTCATCTACAATCAAATTCCAATCGTTATTTTTCTATGGCCACGTTCTTCCGTGGCCAGACAATTAAGAAGCTTCCGTATCGTTGATAACCAAGGGTGTTCCGACAATTCTTCACTTTTTCTTGCTCTTGCTGCTCTTCTGCACCTTCGTGATCTTCAATCTACAGTTGGATCCACCGGTGTACACGACTTCCGCCCTTCCTCCTTCTTCTATCGCGGCAACCAAGGCCTTCACGGACTTTACGTGCACGTCTTTGGCGCTGATCTCCAACGAAGTTCCTGGGAACCGATCTCTTACGCATTTCCCGATACTGGAAGCCT
Organism: Bombus pyrosoma; assembly: GCF_014825855.1. Classification (NCBI taxonomy): domain Eukaryota; kingdom Metazoa; phylum Arthropoda; class Insecta; order Hymenoptera; family Apidae; genus Bombus; species Bombus pyrosoma. The sequence continues at coordinate 6,000,677 of NC_057774.1, forward strand.
GGGTCTCAGTCAAATCCACTCCGTCCAGGCAGAGCCAAGTCAAGTATTGAAGATGAGTCAGGATCGTCTGCACGAACACGTGCTCCATCTGCACCTTCTTCGCGCTGTCGGTCACGATCAATCCGTTCGCCTTTAGGAAGCTCAGGTTGCACAGTTTCAGGTATTTCGCGATCTGTCTCATCGTCTTCTCGCTGTCCTCCAAGGTAACTCGCCAGAAATTGATCCTCAAGGACTGTAGGTTCCTAAAGTGAGAGGAGAGGCAGGCGAAGAATTGCTGCAAGATCTTGTCGTCGATGAAGAGCAGAGATCCGCTGCTGCCTCCTATAGTGGATTTGTCCAACGAGAGGTCCAGCTCGCTGAGAGCGGTGAAGCCTGCGAGGAATGGCAATAGAAGGGGCCCTCGTAGCGCCAGACGATCGTTCACTGTCACCTGGAATCAGAAATAATGCTGTGCACCGTTTTGTTCACGACAATTCTCGTTCCTCTCTTTTTCGGTCTCTTTACAAGAGAAGACCGGGGCTGTCGAATAACGAAGACGAATGGGAATTTCGAGGGTCGTTGAACGAATTCTGATCAGTCGATTCTCATCGTAGGGTGAAAAAAGGAAGGAAAAATTTGGAGGAGCCGCCTCGAGGAAACGTCGTCTTCCGTGTGTCTACTTTTTCAAGATTTACGTAACGAATCGAAGAACGCAATATCGATCGTCGTAGTTGGCTTTACGACGTAACAGAATAGCCGAGACCAGTTCCCGGAGCAGCACGAATAATGTAGCGCGGTCAGGATGACCGCTGGCCAAACCACAAACGAATCATCGTCGGCCTCGAATTACGAATCGGCTGGTTCCACTGGACACGAGCGTCTCGAATGTGACGTTTCGCGTCGAATCCTCTGGCAACTCGATACGTCGGCTAGAATTCTCAGTTGAACGTAACGCGTCGTTACCCTCTTGTTCTGGTACACGCGATACGAGTATTAACACCGGAGTACCTCGAAGCACTTTGAGAATAACCGAGAGGAACAGCAGTTGCTTTCAGGTCATCCTTACAATGAGATATCGTAGTCTGCATTTCGATACGGTCCAATTAACCTCTCTATTTATGGCACAAAGCGAGAGAGGCCACTCGAAAGAGAAGATTCCTCGAGAAGAGAGAACCATCTCTCATTTCGAACGTCTAACCATCGGGGAATCAGTTTCGTCGACTCGTTAAAGACGGCCGATGATCTAATTCGTAGTTGCGAACTACGCGCAGAAGTCAGAAGTCCGAGCTGGATCCTTTTCATTACCCTGCGGGATGGTGGCCTGGAAAAGAGGATTACTTACTTGAAAACCGGCCAGCCTGAGGAATACAATCGCGGGGCAAGCAGGAGGCGGCGCGGCTCTCAGGAGTTCGGCCCCGGCGTCGTCCCGACGCCCTAATCTCGCCAAAGGACCCTCGTGGACGGCCAGATGTAGTCGGGCGTTGCAAAGACTTAGCTCGCGGACGCTCGTATATCTTAGCAGCTCAGAAAAAACTGCTAGGCTGTCGGATTCCTGCAACATCGATCGTATCTCTCATTTTCTTCATATCCTTCGGTTTGACAGTCCAAACGAAAAATTGAACTTCTATTTAAATGTTCTATTCAGATTGCTCAATCCGAAGAATCGAAGCTAAAGTCAGAGTCGAGACTAGGCTTCGCTATGATTACAATTTATCTTTGCCGAATCGTATCTATAATTCCAAACGACGTACGTGACACGACATCGTAAGACAAAGGGGTAATATCAATGGAATGTGGGAAATTTGCTCGCGATTCGCCCGAAGACTCTTTGATCCACCGATAGACAGCGGTTTCCATTATTAACGTAGGATGCTGAACGACGTTAGACGAGAAAGTGGTTTGTCTAAGAGCGTCGCGACGCCGAAATCGCTTGCGGTATTACGTAACCTCGGCAATAAGACGGGAACAAAGCGACGTGTGCAGACACGATGGCTTGCGAGATTACAGGATCGCGCGGGTTCGTCGCGCGGCGCAAGATGAAGCTCCGACGATAATACGAAAGTTAACAAGCTACGACTAATCTTCAAATCGGGTTTGCGATCGCGTCGCGTTGCTATTCGTCGTGTTACCAGTCGTTTGCTTCGGATAGCACGTACAATATGATCAACGAAAGATTGCAACGCGAAACACGAGACACCCTAGGGGCACGAGTGAAACGCGGAAGTGTAAAATCTCCAGTGTAACGATCTTCGTCGCTGTCGAGGACGTACGCGTGGGAAGTACATCCGGCTTTTCAAGATTCATATCGGAACGCGCCGTCTGGAAATAGCGTGACCCAATTAGACGACACAGTTTCGAACAGAGACGTCGTTAAGCTGCGCGAAACGACGTGCTGCATCAGATTGATTTGGAAATCGAACCTCTTCGGTTCGAACGGCCACGTTCTACTTTGCCACGGTTGTTCTCAATGTCGCGATAGAAAACTACGCGTGGAACGGAGCGTGTACCCTATATTCTGGCGCGCTGGCGATGATCCCTCGGGGAATCTCGCGTGGCTTGTGAAAAGCCAGCACGAAAGCAGCGAACAGCGTGGGAGCTTTGAGGGGAAATTACGTTTCGAATGGAGAGGAATCGTAGAACGATTGAAAGAACCAATATTTTATGGGAGATTTCGGGTCGAGAGTGGAGTTTGTTCGTTGTTTGGACGCGGTTCAATGGGGCTGAACGAATCGATACAGAAGAATATTTCATGAGAGTTAGTATGCCGCCTGAAATACTACGTACTCGTAGACGAGCTACGGTTTAAAAATGTTTACTCGATAATCGGCGCAACAAGTGTCGCTCGGTATTTTAATCGACCGCTTTTATTTCATCGGCCTTGCACCGAAATTAATCCGAAATTACCATCTACGGTGGTAAAAAAAATTGTGTCTTTATCCTTTACCACGAAACGTATTAACGGGAACGTTGGGTGCTTCCCGTTTCACGTCTCTTCGTTTTCTTGCGAAACGTTTTTGTAGTCTTGTGGTCGCTTTATTTGGTCGAATTACTCGATCGTTTTATTTCGTTCAAGGTTTCTCCGGGTTTAAGGCTGTTAAAATACACAAGAAACGTGAATTCGTACGTCTTTTGGAATTCTTCCGTCTCGCGCTCGATTCCAGAGGCATTCAGCTCTTTTTCCGCGCGAAATAATTTCACCGACAGATCGCGTGATTTACGAAGGTAGTTTTCGTGAGGAACGTTCGCTCGGCTTGAATAATGCTGGGAAAATTGGCCGAAATTACGACCAGCGCAGACCAACTGCCGGGAGAACGCGATTACACCTTGCTTCTCGGCCAATATAACGAACCTCCGCTACTTGTCGACACGCCGGAGAATTTTCTTCGTTAAGTACTTGCTAACGAAACAGGAATCCCTCAAGAACCAGTGGAAGCGATTAAACCGACTAAATTCTACGAATTTCCAACGTTTAAGCTTCTAAAAGACTCTTGTTCGGAATATATGGAAAACAAACGTCCAGAGATCAAAGTACAAAAGGCTTCCGGTCCACGAATTTAAAAACCGTCGAAATACCTTGAAACACAAAGTCACGAAGTAATCTCCTTCGCGTAGCGGAGCGAATCACTTCTCGTTTGCTTCGTACTTGGCATTATTAATATTCGACGGCTGTTTTGCGCGCTTTCGACGAGAAGTTGCGACTACCGAACACGGCCCGCGATCTCGTTCCGTCGGTGCAACTTTTGTCACGGACGTCATCGTGAAAATCACAACGAAAACGTTGGAGCCCGGGGGACGCGTTCATCGTGGAGAACGATGGTCGACGAGGTCGTGTTCGAAAATTGTTTTTCGTCCGCGGCATCGTTGATACCGTGCCATACATAAAACGCCGACGGTCCGGTCGAGTACGATGAAAAATACCAGAGTGGCCGCATAAATTCAATGAATCGGCTGCCGTGGCACGATTCTTTTTAAATGGAAATCATCCCGGATCGTGACAGGCCGAACAATAATGTCGCGGCGCACAGAGATGACAGAAGAGAATAGAGAGGAACGCTAGAGGGAGAAAGAGAGAGGACTTGAACGAGCTGCATTGTTTATAATCACCCTCGTGCGTTAAATTAAATCTGGCCGGGTTCGTTCCGCTTCATTGTTTCCGCGCGTGATATCATCCATCCACCGGTAGGATTTTACGGTTGTACAATTTATCCTGGATATTCTGCGAATTACGCGCTTCCCGAGATTCCCGCCCACATTTCATCCACGATCACCCCCTGTGCACGTTGCTGCGCACAGTTTACCCTCGTTACCAATGCGATTAAACGGCAGCGTTGCGCTATCGGTCCGCCGATAAACTCATTCGAAAACTGAGGACAGGGACGAGAAATCTAGGACGTTGGTTTTTATCGGCTGCAATTTCAAGACAAACTCGAGCTTGCCGTAGTTGCACGCTTTTATCTCTTCTGACGAGCGACGTTTGTCGAATATGAATATCGATTTGTACTCGATGTCGTAAAGTAAACCAAAGTCGCAGAAAGATAAGCCGCGAGGGTTGTTACGATTGATCTCCCGCCATGTTTTTCTCAGACGAGCTGTTCCCGTTACCGGGCAAATTCTCACGTTGTTTTGAATAAACGTTTCACAGGATCGCTTTGCATAATGGAACGAAGAGGAGCGAGATACGTCAGACGCGGCGGCATTTCCATGGAGATTTTCAACGAGCCCCATAGACGCTGGTCAGGATCGTGGAAAAGAATGTTGGAACGGAGGGAGTCGCGCTAGAATGGGATGCCGCGTAATTTATCGCGGGCAATATTACCGGCGACGTTGAGCGGTCTGGAAAACCTCGGGGCCCCTGCACACTCGTATTTTATGGCGTCTGAGAATCCCATATTTCGACTATACTCTTTATCTGGGTGAATTTAAACGAATTGTTTCTGGATCGAGTTGTTGCACGAGTTGAATGCAGCGAAATATCAGAAATTTCACGATGCCGTGATTCGATCAAAATTTAAGAACGATAGAGCACGAATGACATGGAAATTAGAAAATCAACAAGAATGTACTTGTCATCTTCCTCTTCTGTGATCTCCATTTGTAGAGAAATTTAACGTTGCTTTACTTATGTATCTCTCTTTACTTTAGCAACTCCAACTTGGAAACTTTGGAAAGTCGTAGAATGCGTGAAATATTCCGCAGTTGATTAACATTGGATTAGCGTGACCGACGCTGCGTATAAGGAAAAGGTTATAAATCATCCAAGCTCGGACCGCGTCACAGGTGGATAATAAATAAGAAGATGTTTGAGCGAGCGTTTCCGAGTAATGGCCAGGTCGTTCCACTCGGCCGGCAATGATCGATTTGTCCACTTAATGCGCCATTTCTCCTGTATTCTATTTCCCGGGGAAATTGGTTACGGAACGATGTAGCTGCGTCGGATGATGCAGCGATGCCAGTTTGCTGGCGAGTTTTGCCGGCAGATTTAAGTAAATTGAATCACACGGACGAGCGAACGGCAGCATTTTTAATAATGGAGAATCCATTTGGTCGCGTCGCGAATATATGTCTTGTTTGTCCGTCGAGTATTTTGCCTCGATATCGTTCGCTTTATTTCGCCAAAGGCGAAATCTCGTTCGTGTCTTCTTGCTTTTAAATAAATCACATTTTTCGTGATCGCGTCGAGACGCTTCGAGCGTTTCCAACGTCCGTACACCCCCGTGTGTGTTTGGACACGTACAGAAATTGATTTCAATACATTTTGTCTTCGAGGTATCAAAGACCTTGAGCCGATCGCTCCGATTCGTTTGTTCCACGCAATCATTAGTGGCCTTTCCGACGTGCAATTTGAATAAATTTGTCGCGAGGACGTTGTATTCGGAATAAAGAAGTAGCGGCTACGAACGTAAATCTCGCAGGGAACAACACGTCGCACGTTTCCTGCGGATAAACTCGTCTTATCGACGAGATGAATTTATCCTCGTTTTCTTCGTATCAATCCGGTTGCAGCCCAGGTTTGGATCCGCAAATTTATCGTGAAATACGAATAGAAGCGAATGTCAAATCCTAGACACCGCAAGATGTCTCGAGAAAGGACAAAGAAGCAATGAGAAGTCGAACGAGTAATCCCGAATTTTACGGTAATTCCGCGGTTGGTCTCTTTCAAATTCTTCTTCTCTTATGCTTCTTTTACGAGCTTCGTGTCATGTATGTGTGATACATATGTAGGTTCATCGTATTCCATACAGTATAGTGGTATAGATGGTTTTTACGATTGGTCATATCGCCATTCGAAATTTTCTACTTTTTCTCCCTCCATTTGCTCGTTCGACTTTTCACGATAAGAAGAGGACAGGAATCTCGGCTTTTTTACTTTCCTTCTCCTTCTTCTTTTGGTTTTACTATTGCGGCTTCTGGTACGCCTGCGACAAATAGAATGGCGGATGGCATTTTATAGGAGAAGACGGAAGGCAACGAAGAAAAGGAACAAAGGGAGCTCACGGTGGTTGAGTCTCGAATCGGTAGTAGAAACAGGCTTTAATGCTCAGTCAGTAGAAAAGGAGCGTCCCCTACCAGACGTCGCGTCGATCGGATAATTCCTACAAAGGGAACTTTACAGCGTATAATTCTTTCAGTCGTCTGACCAGATGGCCAAAGGCAGCTCGTGAATTTCATTATTGACGCAACCTGCGTAATGATAGGTTTCCAATTAAAGCGGAAAAGTTACTACGAGACTGAGTGAAACGACTCGGTGTTTCGTCAGTCCGCTGACAGCTGAGCTTTTCGTACAGTCAACATTATCGTCTATCGCGCGGCAAACATTCCGGTATCTTTGAGTCTGCGGTAAAAATGGAACGAATGTTCGTCGAATTCTTGTTCTATTTTAAACGTGGTGAATGTGGGTGTCGCGTTCCAGCGAGCTTCTACTTAAACGTTGCTTTCAGCGAGAACAACGAGTTCGTGTTTGAGGTGAACGTGATAAAATAGGTCATTCTGTATTATTCATGAAGACGTTTGAGACGGTCGAGGTACTTGGAAACATTAACTGCTTGCTAATTAGGGGAACGCGCTGCGCCCACAACTATCGACGATGAGCTCGTAAGCCATTTCCATCTTCACGTACGCTCGCATTAGTTAACGAAGTTCCAACCGAGGCTAAAGCAAACAGAATCCATTGTAAGTCGACGACGTGACGTTCTACGACGCGAGGCAACGACAAAAAGATCAACGATATTTCGCGTCGATGCGACGGCTTAGCTCTCTCTCCTTTCTGAAGAGGATCGAACTTCTCTTTCCACGTTGACTCCTCCCATAGCAATTAGTATGCGGACTAAACAATACCCAAGTCACTTATCCTTTATCTTCTCTACTTTCCTCGGTCGGCCGGTATCGCTGATAATTAATTACCCACTTTAGGATAATCCTCCGGCGCACCTGCTAGGATTATCTCGCGGTCGTGTTCTCTTTCGCCTCTGCCGCTTTTCGGTTGTCTTGTCCCTTTCGCGAGCCACTACTCCTACTCGTAGCAGAGACAATGGCTCGTCGCCAACAATGGCTTAGGCGGAGATAGAACCCCGGGAGAAGGTTAAGAGGTTCAATGGAAGGAACCGAGAGAGAAGTATTTATGTTATATACTCGGCAGATATATGTACACACATAGAAGGGATACCAAGTCGACTAGGTGCGACTAGATGAAGCGTTTTATGAAGCGAAAAGCGGAAAGGACGAAGACAAGGAGCAAGTTTCGCTCTTAATTGACGACCGCTTCTAATTAAACTTACCACTGCAACGCGCACGCTTCGTCTCAAGTAGAACGATCGACGTCCATCTCCGTGGAAGCATGGTGAAAGTAATTGCCATCGAAGACACCTGTTGTCGTGCCGAATTCGATGCATCACGTTTCTTATTGTTGAAACTTGCCAACGTTATTTCATCGGTTCAGGCTGATCGTTGCCGAATAATTCAGAGGGAACGAAGAAACGGCAATGGACGATGAAATTGCAGTAATCGACGTACAATTGCTGCGCGTGGCCAGTGGTTCTGGACGTTAATCAAAGCGCGGTGTGAAAATAATGCGCATCAGGGACACCTGTCGGTCGGTTCCCCGACCGCTAGCCGGTCGTTTCGAAATCTCGACGTCATAAATCTGATTAGGTGACGCGTTTAGGGAGTGCCCTGCGTGTAATCGTCTGTGGAACGTCCAATCTCGTTGGCGTTTCCGCTGGTTTGCGAGGGAAATCGTTCTGTTCGCCGGCGGTGGGGGAAAATCGACGAAAATTCGCGCATGAAAACGGTTGAATTTCCTGTTTGCGGAGCGCGTCGTTTCTCGTGCTCGTTTCCGCCCGACGGTTTCAAATCGTGTCGTTGCCTCGCGTCGAATATGGCTAGGACGTAGCACGAGCTGGCAAACTCGATGGAATTTCCAGCAGATCTGTCTTGCGGTGTCGTTAAAAATTCCAAAGAAGAGGAGCACGGGGATATGCGCAAATCCCTGTGACCTCGGTTCCATGGCTGGAAACCACAGACTTCTCGAGTGATTCTTTTTACGAGCCACCAAGTTACTGTTAGTAGACCCCGGATACCTCATCAGTTCCTTTTATGGATCCCGCTTTGTTCGTAATTCCGTCGAAACCTCGAAAACGTAACCGCAAAACTCCGTGGCCGTTCGTTTAGTATCGATCGCCTGATCCTTACTTTTTTCGTTTAATTTATTCTTTCAAGACGAAAGCACGCATGGAGAATGTGTAGAAGGATAAAGAACCATGAGTCGTAGAAAAACGAACGGACGTGTGAAATCCCATTCGATAATATTCGTAGCCATACTATTTGCAATTCTTAGGGAAGGACAATGTCTAATATTCTAATTTGGAATCGAAGTAAGTAATGGAATTCGTATTCTCGAAATCTCAATGACGCGATATAAGCTCACGGAACGCTGAAAATTTCACGGTTTCGAATTGCGCGTACACCTCGTTCTTAGCAGATCTTACGTTCACGTTGGTCGACCACGGGCAGATCGGTAAACCGGCAAAATTACATCGTTTCGATTTACTCGGAAGTCGGCTGGTATTTACGCGGAACGTTAGTTTCGATATAACGCGAAATCGAATTTTTCGCTTGTTGTGCTATCCGCCAGTTTAATACGGTAAGCAGTTTTCTGTGTTACTGCGTTATCAAAGCGGTAATCGGCGGGAATAAAAGAATGCTTTGCGGCATGCTCACGGCTGGTATTTCAGATTTAAGAAGGTTTGAGCGGCGCCGCGCATCGGCAGGGCTTACACGAACTTTTCAGACATTGTTATTGAGACGGCTAGTTGGAATTCTGCTCTCTCGTCGGACGCGGTGGTCGGGACCGTTATGCAACTTTGTGCTGCATAGCTACGGCCAGCTGCGGAGCAGCACCAGGATATTACCAGCTAGCACTTTCGGAATTGCAAGCCACCGACCAGGAAACGGGAAGCCTGCCGCTCGAACGATTCTTACTCGACGCCCCCACCCTTTATTTTTCCCCTCTTCAACTTTTATGGCTTTCCCCCGTGTCGGTTGCTCAACGAATACAAATCAGCGCCTTCTGTTCCTCGCGAATTATCGCCCTCTTGCCAATTTACCTTCCGCATGTGGATTTTCCGACTGTTACATCACTCGTTGGCTAGAAAGTATTTTAATATAAAATACACAGGTGCAAGCCGTACGAGCCTTTCCAAGATACGATGCATACAATTAATTTCCATAAATAACGATACTAATGTGCTTGTTAAATGTTCAAGACGACGATAGAAACACGCGTCGAAGCCCAAAATCGAATACAACGATATGTAGTTTAGATGTAGAATTGGTTGATGACATATTCGGTTATTAAAATATTATTCTATAAAATAAAAGAGTAACGTGACTTAACATGGTTTCTACCTGTGGTGTTGACGTGTAAAAATTATCAAACAACTTCTGCACGAACTTACCTCTATTCTGAAAGTCCAACCCTCGAGACTGAGCAGCTTAAGGGTGGTGTTCCTGGCGAGCGCGTGACACAGCAATCTGGAAGGATGATCGTCGAGGGCTAGCCGTGGACTGGCCAGATCCAAGAGCTGAAGACAAGGCGCTTCCGTCAATGCAAGAACCAATGGCATCACGTCCGCTGGTCTGGACGCACCAGCAGCCCTTAAAGCATCCAAATTGCGCGCTCTTCTGATGGTCTCCCCCAAGCAGCCCGCATCTAATCCGCCGAGCAAACACTTAGACACGTTCAAGGACCTCAGCTTGCAATTCGGTTCTCTGGGGAATTCGATAAATCATCGCCGATTAGGTGAATACTCGCGTAATTCTCGACTGGTCGACGTTGCCGTCGCTATTCGCTTTGCAATTCTATTTCAATAAATTAGTAGAGGGAAATTGATATTTGGAAAATGAAATTCTAACGAGCAAAATTTTAATGACAAGCGAAGGAATAGAGAAGAAAGCTGTAAGGAGAGTTGACGAAATGAATAAGAGGTTAAAAAGAGGCGGAGGAAATTGGTTACATAAAAAGGAAAGTGGATTCTCAGTGTCCTTATGACGCAATTGGATTGGATTCAAGTTCTAACGAGGATTCACTCGGGGGTTAATAGTATCGGTAATTGGAAGGATCGTGAACTCTCTACGATAGGAGAAATGGCGAATTAGCATAGGAAAAGTGGACCAATAATACGAGAGAGGGCTAACAGGGGTTTCCATTACGGCTGTGAGTTTGCCCATAACGGAACAAGAAATTAAACTCGAACGTCGATACAAATCTCTAGTTCGCAATCTCGTTTAAATCAGTGACCCACATTCCACGAATAACAACGTACGATCTACATTAACAAATAGCGCAGCGTAATTTGCACGGAATTATAACAGACCCTCTTTCCATGTTGCCTGTTTCGATATAGAGCCACAAACCGGAGAAGGAACTGTGAAACTGAAGAAGAAGGATTTAATCAAAGCAACTGACAAGCTCAGTAATTACGCAAGATCGATGATTACGCCGGTTGGTGGGGGTGGGTCCCCTTTATTAATCGAACACAGATAGACTTTTAATTAAATCTCGCTCGCGCTGGCTGGACGGATGAAGGAAAAAAAGAAAAGATCGGCAAGGAAATTAAGATTGTTAAAAAAATGGAGGTCTGAAGTAAATGCAATTACCGCCATAGGAAGCGAGATAACGCGGACCCGTCTGTGTTTAACGAGATCGATTCCGAGCAGCGTTGATTATTCGCCGGTACGCTTGTAAATTGAACAGTTCCCCGACAAATCAGATCATCCATTAACACGTGCTCGCAATCCTCCACGCAGATGTGTCTGACTAACCGATACGTCTCGTCACGTCGGATTTAATGCAATCGAGCCCACTAAAAGTTTCAGGCTCCGGCAATAACTTAATGAATCAGACTTATCGGCTCACAACAGTTGCACAAGGGTTGTACAAGAATTCCATTGTTTCTAGAGCGGTTCTCTCCGTCCACGTTCACGGTAACTTTCGTCCAGAAGAAACCTTACCACGCGTAGCAAGGGACTGCGTATACCTGCGTTTAATAGGGACAATTGAAGGAGCTCGATCGTTTGGATCGGTCGGGATCGCGTCTGGATTTAATAGTATCCACTCCTCGGAGGATATTTACTCGGGCTATTAGCGTGGTGGCATGGCTTGGTAGCGGCGTGCACAGCTAATGGCGCTCCTTTAATGGTATCCGGCACAAGTAAATTGCAGCGAGTGGGCTGGACGTATCTATCGCAGGAAAAATATAGCTTGCGAGCTGGTACGTGCCGGTCGTGCTTTGAATCGCCATCGAGAATAAACATTTTATTCGGACCGCTCACGGCGGATAAGCTACTCGGCCAATAAAAGTGATACTTTAAATCAAAGCGCGTATCGACCACCGTTTTTCTCTCGATTTCAACCGCTCGGTATCGTTCTCCGCTAGGAAACCTCGCACTCCGCCGCGAGAATAAACGGCCGCCAGGTAAGCAATGGATCACGGGCTACGCGACGTATTTCGGATATCGCGCCTCCTCGTGCGATTGATTTTCCTTTTGAGCGTTCCGTGTAACGCTTAAAACACCTTTGTAACCGCGAACGTAAAAATACTTGGATAAATGAATGGACAATGGAACACCGTGGTTTCTAAACGGTTGAAAGAGCTGTTTCGGGTATCGGCCTTTAGACTCTCCGCGTAATTTTCCTTTTGTACGTTCCATGTTCGAGACACACCTTTCTAATGAAAAGAAGAACGAAGGTAAAAATATTTGGATAAATCGATGGAAAGCGGAATGCGATTTTTAAACGGTTGCGCGGTCCGGAGAAATCCTTTACAAGTTAAAATGGAACACTCAGCGAATTACATTTACTCGAGTTTTCCAGTGATACGTTTTAGCTGAATGAAATCGCGAGTCCCGTGGAAATTCGAGGCAACGTGAAATAGTCACAGAGGAATTTCTCTAAACGAATAAAGAAACAGCAGAGAGTGAATGTGCAAAGAAAGCAGGAATCGATAGGTACACTTAGCTATTGTAAGTCGTAAACAAGTTAATTGCAGCAAGCTAGAACTTGCAGTCTTCCTGTAGTTCCCTTTCAACTGCACTCAAAGAAGATTGTCCGAAGTTACGGCACGGGCCGCGTATACCTGAGCAATCCGGATGCTTAACAACATTAACTGCACCGCGTCCCGCGCCATACTTCTCTACTTTTGCCTTTTCCTCCTTCTACCAGAGTTCCCATCAAACTCAGTTACCGTCGAAAATTTCGATCGAGCCAGATATTTGATTTAGAGCATAAATTTGTACAAGTTTTTAAACGATGTTTTTAATTTATCAACGGATTGTACGTGCTACCGCCGACTACGTTCAACTGCTATGTGTTTTAAAATAGCTCTTTTTATTTATGTATAGTCGGATCGGACACTTTTAATTGCATCGCCAGTCGAGGCGAAACACTGTTTCGCTTTACCATCTGGATTCTTCGAGTAGCCTTTTGACTCGCTCGCGTTCCCGTGCGTTACAACGAATTGGAAACACGGGTTGCGCACGCGAGTGGATTGCTTGGAACGCGTATGAATGGCTGGACGATGTTTTTAATTAAAAATACGGTGCGGCCCGTCAGATGCGAGTAAATTGGACTTAGCCGAGAAAAATATTTGCGAGATTATTTCCCCGCGTCGGTCTGACTCTTTGCCATTGAAAACGTGTTTCCGGTAAACCCTGCGACTCAGCGAGATACGCTGCTGGAAACGATCAAAGCGTGTCTTGCTCAGAAAATAGAAATATGCTCATAATATCAATGCAAATAGAAAATTGCTCGTAATATCATCGATAGTAATCGGCGTGAAATTTCAACGGAAATTCGAGGATGGACAAATTTCTCATTGGAACGAGTTTTAAGAGACTGGATAAAAATGTCAAACGTTGAAAGAGCGCGAAGGCGAGGCTAGATTCCGTGGCTGTTATGTGTTGTGTAAAAAGCCGATGAAACAAAGGGAGGGGACAAAGCAAAGGAACAGGGTGTAAGTTATTTTTCACGTTTCAGGGTTGACGCACGGAGATTCGTTCCTAAACGGAGAAACAATGAGCCTGAGGGCCGCGACGCAGCCGGTCGACTTCCGTTTCGCAGCGTGTTCCAACGCGCCACGTATCGCGCCGAAGCTCGCGCTCGTAAACGGATTCATAAAGGACGCGAGAGTGTGCTTTCTTCCTGGCTGCCTTTTCATCAACGGGCCACGGAACAAATGGTTCAGGCCACGGCCAATAGAGGAAAAGCACGAATGCCTGTCGCCGTTCCTTTTACGACGATTCTCGCACGACGTCTCTAGTTTCTACCTTGTTCCTCGTTTTACACTTTCGTTTTACGGCCGCCTTGAAATCTCAACAACGACACGCGTCAAATCAAAATGGATTCCAGCTGTTTTGTGTAATTGAACGTTCGAACCGTGTAATCGGTGTCTGTTTCCCTTCTCGCTCTCTCATTCGTGTTTTTTATATTTTTTAGATATTATATTTGACAAAACCACCGAAAAAAGAAAAGGAAATTACGAAATGAAATTCATAGGTGAATCCAAGCACGAGATTAAAAAGTATATGGCTGTTCGCTGTGTGTAACACGGCGGTTTCCCGCTGGCGTGCTCGATATTTGAAAAATTTTCGGTATCCGGTTTATATAACGTTGCGCAAGGAAAACTGGCAGCCGCGAGATTATTCGACGCGGTTATACCGAGAATTCGCATGAAATTTCCCCTCGCAGCTGGGTCGTCCGAATTATGATGTGAAACGTGGATGAAAGAATTCCATTGCAGGCTGTGTAATGGAAATACAGAGGCTGAAAAGGGGATTTGTCGAGGTCACATGTGTCTGAACAATGAACGGTCTCCAGGTGACGCGCAGGTGAGACCTGAAATTAACACCCAGCAGGACGAATGCTGCGGGCAGGTGACAGAATTTCATTCGAAAACTCTTTGGTGTCGATAAAACCCCATAGAATCTCCAGCGAGCGTAACACGCTAGACAACCTGTATGCTGATGGATTGTTTGCTCTGGCAAATATTGTTTTTAGTTTCGAGATATGTTGGTGAAAATGTAAAGCGACATTTATTCGAGAAATTTCAAGCGATATTTTCCGAAAGCTAGAGAGACCAGAGGTGGGAGGAACTTTCGCAATTTCAACGACCTTGCAAGAACGATGTTGACGCAATCTAACCCCGTCGCTCTTAAATTTCTCGCCTAACAATCGTCCATCCTGAAGGGGAGAGCACGGCCTTTGCGGAAACTTCCCAGCGGCAGTTCGTATAATTTCCTGAATGGCCACTCTCCTTCGTCTCTTTAATTTCCATAACTCATTTACCGGCTGCTCGAAAACCAAATCTCGAAAACTTTCCTCGAGGAACTCAGAGCAGCGGCTCGTACCACGGCCTACGAAGTTGCGAGACGTCTGGGGCCAACCCTAGCACTACCGGCGGTTTTTCGGTAAGTCGTAAATGAAAATTCTGGAGTTCGCAGTTTATTTCAATTTTCCTCTCGCCAGTATCAAACGTGAAGCAACCCTCTCTCGCAATTAAATAACTTAATCTTTTGCATACAGATTTATTCGACGAATCTCTAAATTTAATTAATCACCCCTCCGACATTTTCACCCTTTCCGAAACTTTAGATTAAACAGTTATTCCAGAAACGTCTATCTTTTCTACAATTTTTTAATTTGCTATAATTAAAAGAACATTTTCTTTTGATCACGAGTACTTCCAAGTTTGCTCGACGACTACCCAAGTTCTTGTTCCTTTAATTAATTGCTGACTAGCCCCTAAAACGTCCACCTATTAAATCACACGAAGATAGTCCTCACCTGATAGCGTTGAAGATCTCGTGGAAGCCAGTTCCTTGATGACTGCTAACGTCGCAGGTGGGTAACGGATGTAGCAGCGGTAAACGATGACAGAGCACGCTGTCGCTGTTCCTTTTGCTGCTCCCGTTGCTGTCCCTGTCCCTGTCGTTCTGCGGCAACGGTCCGTTTCCGGTAGCGGGCGCAGGACCAAGGCCAAGCCCAAGAGGAAGTCTCGGCAGTGTAGCGGGCCTTGTCAAACTGCCATAGGCTGCCAACGCGCCTCGGGGCAGCGACGAGTAGCAACGGTTTAGGGGTAGCGTGCCAAGGGTGCTGGACGCGCATCCGCTGCTTCCAGAACCGGAACCTGAACCTATACAATCACACGGATCTTCTTAACATGGATAGATCACTGAGATAAGATCGAACGACGATGCAAACTTGGTCGACAGCATCTTGAAAGAAAATATGTCAGGTCTAAGATCGGGTTAGTTGTAAGGTTGTCTGGGGCGTTTTCTACGATGTTGCTTCTACATTTCGGAAGGAAACGATTGCAGAACGGTGTGATGAAAGTAAACGAAGGTTCTAGCGTGAATATTTGTTATACATAAATAACAAATTAATTAAATAATATAAGGTAGAAATAATATCCGCACGCATTTCCAAGTTTGCTCGACAAGTACGATCTTCCGAGGAAGTTAATTTCAGGCTTGGAAAGGAAATAATTGTTGTGTTATAAACAACAATTTAACATCATATTGAAGTACTTTCGACGCTAGGGCAATAACGATGCTCGTCATGTGAAAACCATGGCTGGAAATCGCGACATGCTATGATTTGTACAAAGTGGCCGATGTTAAAGCAATTTGCAGATGAACAACGAGAAACGCTTTATCCTGTAAGGAAGCTCGTAAGATTCCACAGGGCAAGGTAAAGCCTTCCGACGTTTGCATTAGACGACAACCCGGGTAGCGGTGTCTTTAAGAGCGTTCAGCCGAGTTTACTGGCAGTAAAGCTTATGCCGCGTAGAATTAATATAAACGAAGTGTATAAGCGAGAAGGGAAACGTGGTCGGCTAGCGCGTTACCAGGCGGTTCGTAAAGTAAGCGACAGGCTCGGATCCGGACAGGAAGTGGTTACGAAGGGAACTCTATTAAGGGCCCTCCTCCTTCTCCGCATCGTGCTCCAACGCTCTGTAAGATAATGGCTTCAATGACGAACAATACGTCGCACGGTTGAACGCACTGCTAGATGAAACCGGGATGCAAGTGTGGCGTGAAGGCGAAAATTTACGGCAAGCTTCCAAAACATGCGTTCCAGGATTTGTATCCTTTAAGAAGATTCGCCCTTTGCTCGTTCAATTTTATATTCGCGTATCTTTCCCGATGTTCGTTCGCGAACGCGTCATTACTGTAAATTGCGTAGCGCGTGCGGTCGGCAATAAAAATATTTCAGTTTACAGGCGGACTGACTCTTGTTTTACGACAGCCTCGTCTCGTCCCCAGTTTACCTGTTTCTCCTTTCGTCGATCGTATTATCATGAATGCTAGAGAAACTTTATCGCGAAGAAGCTACGCAGCAGCTCGTGCTCAGAATAAAAAGTATAAAACATTTACGAGCTGGCTATAGGAGAACAATGTGTATTCCGGAAGAATTTATAAAGTCGATTGTTCGCGACGAGCGGGTCGTGCGTGATAAAATTTTACGCGAGCTCGCATTCTCCGCGTTGCATTTTTGAACACCCCAAAGCGATGATAAATACCGCAGTGATCGTAGGCTCTTTTACTTTCGTGCTTTCTGTAATAGCAAAAATTGGAATTAACATTAGGATGAAATATATGTCACAGGTATGAAAGGTAGGGAATGTTCTCCACTTCGCTCGACTCCACTACGATCCCTGGAACCGTTCAAACCCGCCAGAGGAACAAAGATGGGACGAATTTCAAGGGATAAAACCACGTCCGAGTCACAGATGCGATAATCTCATTATATCCGCGGGCATTTTCGAGAGCTGCTGGCGCGTGATAGCTTTAATTCGTCCCGGATTTGCAAGGAGTTACCAAACTCCTTTTCGGATGTGGTCTCGTAGAGGCGTACGTGGCAGTCACGAATCACTGGAAATTCGACGAGAGATCAGCCACCGATGAACTCTGCTTGGAATATTAATTCCTGTTCGGAACATCCACGTAGCGTGTTACCATGCCGTGACCTTTCGCCCTAAAACTTTTTCAGCGGTCCCTGTCGGTCGAAATTTGGTTCATCCTGGCGTGAGTTACGAAGGAAGGTTGTAGCGATATTTCCGTTGGCTTGAAGAGGCTCCTTTGGACGCGCGACGTGCGTCAGAGGAAAATGGAAAATGCCGCTTCGAGCCAGGAAATGAGACTCGCCGCTCGCCAACTTCTAGCTAGGAATTCCTGACTCTGTCTGCCCTCGTTACTCGGTCGTGTTCCGCGCAGGAACAATTAGCAACGACAGGACCGACGAGTAGCTCAAGGTAATAACCAACCGCGGAACGCCGATGGGATTCATTATTCTTTACGAGCTAGTGAGAGAAAAAGAGAGAGAGAGAGAGAGCGTTGTTTTAAAGCGTGATCATTCATACGGTTCTTCGAGGCAGCTGGTATCGCGGCAGCTTTCAGAGCAGCAAAGTGTGCGAGGTATAGATACTCTCAAAACGTTAGTTTCTTCGTAATGGAAAACTGGTTGGAAGTTGAAAGTGTCAATAGTAGACACGGTTTAACCGGTCGTACAATATTCTACGTAATTTTCGTTCCTCTTGAACCCACGTTCGACCCAGTGAGAATCGAAGCGTCGGTTCTTGCAGAAGAAAGGGGAAAAAAGCGAGACGACAGAAGATTTTTCGAATGGGTTCGCGTTTAGGTGAAAGACATCTTTTTGCCTCTTGACGAATCGTTTTAACGCGACGACAATCGCGTCGGTCGTATCGGGTCTGGTGTTTTTATCGCGAGACTCGACGACGAATTTACTTTGGCTCGCCCGCCATGGTAACCCGCGCAAAAACCATTTCCCGTTCTAAAGCGTCGTAATGGCCGTTTCCATCGACCATGGCACATTGGATAGAAACGTTCTCTCTCGTTCCAAACCGATTTAATTCCGCTTCGAATCTCCGAGGCGCGATCGAATCCGCTCGGATACTCATTTCTCCGAGTTCGTTTAACCCCCTTCTCACCCCGCAGAATTTGTTATTATTTCACGGAACGTGCGAAAGGGACCACGCTTTCTACTATTTCATTCTATACTCCTTTCCCTGTTTTAAATTTCGCTCCACTTTGTACAGGCTGTTTCAGCATACTTATTCTTTCGTCTTAGCTGATCTTTTAAAAACTTCGTCAAAAATACGAGACTCTTGGAAAAGCCCACCTTCTATAGGATCCTCGTGATCGATGCAGGAAGAAAAATAGACGAACCAGGATCCCGGAATGGGAACATTTGAATAATCGAACGCGAGGCAAAGAAACGACCGACCGCTCGGTTAAGTTTCACGTCGACCGCGTTTCCGCCGACTTTGTTCAAAGCCCGCCGTGACTCCTCGGCTCCGCCGTCTCCGGTTACGCTCGAGACGCGTGCACAAGCAGCGGACACGTAAAACGCGGTCGCGTGTCCGCCGTGGATTAATTACGTGCAGTAACCCGTTGGAAAGGCGGTTGGAACTACACGAGGATCAGCCTCTTCGAGAAGCTGAGAAATTTTCGGATACCGAAACTTTGCGTCACAATTGTTAACGTTCAAAATCGTGAAAAATCAGCTTGAGGCGTGTAGATTCTCGCGAGAAGAACTCGTGCACGTACCGTAACGCTATAGTTACACATTAGAATTAAATACAAATCGGTACGGAGATAGAGAGGAGGTTTTATTAGAAATACAAATGAAGGCGTATCGGTGCAACGTTTTGTTTTCATATCGCTCGATGAACGCAAAACGTTAATAACACGAAGTTTCGCCAAGATCAAGAAGTCGAGTATCGCGAGCAAACATCGGGCGCGGGGATGGAAGTGCGCGTGATGCAAACGCCTCGGTGTTGTTCTTCGATGATGTCGAGGAGCCCGTTAATAGTTCCGACCGGTGCGCTTCAAGTTCTTCGAGTTACCAACTGTTTATAGTAGGTGGTAGCCTGGCTGGATCGATCGGGAATTTATTACAGGCAGGGGCTTACGTTTTCGCGGTAAGGGTGCTTTATTAACCTTCGACGTACCGCGTAGCAATCGAGCATTGTAAATTTATCCAGAGTAAACTGGTTTTCGATCTTTGCTTGTAAATTTCCTACGATCGCGATTGACACGAAGTTAAACGATCGTACGATGCAGCTTCAACTTTGAAGGCGATGGTTTGCCTGTCGCAGAGGGGGAGATTAAGCATCGCGATAAGAGATCCGATTTCAAGTGGAGTAGCGTGCTTTTTGCACGCTGTTGGCCCTATTTCACTAAATAACCACTTAAGACAGATAATGGAGGCACACGCGCGTATTAAGGGCTTCCATTTGCTCGACGAAACTGGAGCTTGACCCATATTATCGAAGAACATTACGGGCTCTCGTTGCATCTAAATTCATTCGCGCTCGTGCTACGCTGAACAAGCGCAATGGCAAAGAGAATAATAAACCGCCGGCAGCATCTTTTCCCTTCACCCATCCGGGCGAATTTTATTCTTTTCCTCTTGGATTTCATTAAAGTCGAGAATAGCTCGCCGGCGTCACGAACAAACCAGGATAATTACGTAATTCGTTAAAAAGGACAAATAAAAGGAGGAAAAATAAGACGCAGAGACGAAGCTCGCCGATTCTACGGAGCGTGAGCGTCCGAAACATTCCGCGTTCGGCATCGATCGTACGCGTACGTGCATCTCTCGTTTCCTCGCGGCTTGGCGAGTTCTCAAACCTGGAAATAATCATTATCGGTGCGCGCTACTTACGTTGACCCAAATGTCAATCGACGACAACGAAGAGATTCATTCAATTTCCCCGGCCGATGAGCGTGCTCTGCGATGCAATTTCGTAGCGCGACAGCTCGTACTCCGAACGTGCAATTTACGTTTCATATTCTCCGCCAGCGAACCGGTTATACCGTCAGACGTAAACCGTTTTCCAGACTGCGCGTTTCCCGTCTACCTTTTAAAATTAGTCGAACGGGACTTCCCTAATTACGTTCAGACGAAAAAGTCAGCTCGCTGCGGTTAGTATCGGCGGAACGGAAGATCGGGCCGAGGTCGAGAATCGTGGATCGATGCTGTAGCCAATCGTGTAAAGGAAACGAACAGTCTGCGATGGCTACAGGGACCATGGTAGTTGCAACGATACTGGAATGCTTTGATGCTTTGTCTCGGTGCACGAAGTACGCTGACCTACAAATCAAATTTCGATTACTCTTTGAACAAGTTTCGGGAATCAATCGCATTTCGATTCGTCCATCGATCTAAAAAGTGGCTTTTATACAAATAAGTTTATTCCTCCTCGTAATCATAGTAATCCTCTTAGTACCTAGATACTTTGAATTTGTTTAAATATTTATTTCCATATAAATAACATTAACGATTCGTCCAAATAAAATCATGTATTTATACAAATAAAAATAATAATAAAATATCGTCTTCTGTTTATATCTCTTCCATCGACACATATAACAATGGTTTACATTTTCTATTTGTTTCTCCCAGATGAAAAATTTACCAAACATGTTCTTTGTTTTTGTTTTCTTTTTTCTTTATCGCACACCTACCTCTTCGTGCACTTTACAATAATTCTGTCCACGCTAATGGCTCTTTATTCCCGTATATAAAGCAAAGAAATAGCTAATAATAATATTTCTATCGAAGAAATATTTCTATATATACGTGAAAAGCTGAAGCGAGCTCGTTCATCCGTTCACGTGGTTATATCGTTTTTCTCGTTGCTTGCTATCGGCAGCTGAATCCAGCCGGGCAACCAGAAGCGGATTGATTAGAATCCCGTAACGGGAGCAAATAGGCGTGTTCAGCTGCGGGGCAGGCTTTATTGAGATCCGAGTGCCTGAAGAGAGATTGGAGGCCGCGTCGTGTAGACGTTCGCGCCGACGATACTCTCGTAGCTAGAGGAAAGGAAAACTGCGAGATTGTTGATACCGCGGATACGTAAGTGCAATTTTGAACGGAGGATACGGACAGAAATCTCGACAGGAACGAGGTTAATCGGGTCTAGAATCATAGTGAAAACGATCCAAGAGGTAGATAACTGATAAACCTGGTTGATATCGCGATGTTGAAATTGCAACCTGGAATTGTTCACTGTGATTCGCTGGTGGAAAATAATATTCGAACGTATTGTGACCTCACGCTGAGTTACACAACAGAGATTGGATTTTCATAATTATCTCTGGACTCCGGGAATAGAGTTACAGCGTATCATTTACCGAAGGTTTCTGATAGATACATATATATGATTATCGAAGATCGATCGGCCTTTGTAAAGGGATCCGAATGGGCAGATAGTCGTCGCATGAAAATCGAAATTGCATTACCGCAACTTGCAGCGTAGTATTTATCTCTGTATAACGTGTTTAGTTTTAGTAACCATGGGTTATTCTTTGCATGTTTCTCTATCGTGTAACGAGAATTCGTTGAACGTTCGTCGAAAATAATATTGCGCGAGATACCCTTTCGGGAATCCAGTTGGCGCAAGTAAAATAGGGAACCGTCGAAAAACAACGTCGCTTAGCGAACCGTTTTCAGTTGTTTCTCGTGTCACGCGTGTTTCCCCTTTCGACGGTTTTCTGTATCGTTCTCGAATCATCCGAAAGGAAACTTGAAAGGAAAGAGAAAGGAAAAGGGTAGAATCGATGAGTTCTCTGGAGAAACCGTCGAGCCGAAAGATTTGATTTGTCTACGACTCGGTTCATAGACACGGCGCCGTCGCCTCGAGAAAGATTGCTTTCGGGTCGACCTCGAAGCGGAAACGGAATCTTGAGGGACTGCTTTCAACCAGTCAGAAGTAAACTCGATCTTCCTGTTATTCGTTTAAAGAAAATAGGGAATGATCGAAGTTCCGAGTGTCCTCGAATTGCCGATAAAAAATTCCTCCAACAGTTCGAGCTACACCGGGAAAATATTCCTTACAATACAAACTCGACGAGAGCGGGACGAGCTTGGCAATTTGCAATGCACCGATTCAAGATCTACGGCCAGAAGAAACACAGCTACTTTAAACTGCCGCAATACCTTGAGCAGATCGATCGGCAATTTCGAGAAATCTCGTTTCTCCCTACGGCAAACGAGGACAGGGTGCTTCTGGGATGCTCGTTCTCGCCGAGAAATCGCCCCAGGTGTTTGTAATTGCCGGAGCTGCGAAGGAGCAACAACATGGTAACTGGAAGCCGCGTATACATGCCCAGCGTGTTTGCCGACACCGGTCGCGACGATAACATCAACCGCGAGACGACCGTTTGTCGGAGGCAACCAGACGAGATAGGTGCTGGGGATAGTTGTTCGAGAGACGAGAAATGGGCCCGCGAAAGCAGAGAACACGATTGTTCCAGAGTAAATGTTTGTTTTATACGCTTATTGCGGTATTGTGTACGTTGGGAAATTTTAGATAGAAGCGAATCACTGACAATGATCGAGTTTCTCAAAATAGCCGTTTCCCGTCATTTCATCTCTGTTACGATTCTAATCTCATTCTCGTTTCGTAAATCATCAAGACTTTTAACATTTTAAGAAATACCTTACACGCGAATTTAAGAGATTTGTCAGCGATAAAGAAAGCACCATCTAAGATGATTTAAAGGACGCAGCAGGGTTGAAATGAGAGATGCAAAGAAAACATAATTAATAATATTTGTGAAACGGCGGACGAAGATGAAATCTTGTGATCGTGAACGATTCACAAAGCTCTAAGAAGAAGTGTATTACTGTTTCGTGAAATCCTCTGGCCCTGTTCCTTACAACGAGATCTCGCGACAATGCAGTGAGAAATGTTGGGACGGGTCGCGATTTTAAAGGCGTCTGCGAAGTACTATCGTCAAGGGTATTCATGCATGCGCGCAAAGAGAGAAAGACGGAGCAGCAAAGTGAATGTGACGGAGGGATCGAAGATAAGGGAGCGAGGGTGGCAGCGAGAGAAAGACATTAAGAGGCTGTTAAGAGGGAAGGTTTGGACAGGGTGTAACAAAGGGCCAGAGAGGGTCTGGTCGGAGATGATTAATACGTTATTTGCGAGCGGAAATTCACTTGGAAAGTGTCGTTTGCACGGAGCTCCGTGTATAAACCGGTCTCGAGGACGACCGTTCATCTTCCTCGAGAGAAGACGAAGGGTTGTTATTATTCCTAGGAAAACGGGCCAGCGATTCGACGCTCGTTCAAACTGCCTGCGATTTTTTTCCTTCTCGTTTCTGCAAACAAACGACCGCGATCTAATCGAAGGAGGATTCGGTGAAACGATCACGATCCGATCGTAAAGTCTACTCCATCTCAATTGAAGGTTTACACGAGATTCGACGATTTACCGTAAGCCTGTTCCTAATCGACCCTCGATCGTTCAACTTCCCACTGATAATGTCCTTTCTCTCAGCCTTGTCTTCAAGAATACTCATTATTCTGTCGTTTTAATCGAATTGCAGATTACCAATCTCTAGAGAACCTCTATATCTTACATAATTCTTTGCGATTCCACTCGTGTTGTTTGCAAAAGAATCTGCCGGGATGGGGTAAGCGAGATCGATCGTCCGGATCACAGAGAGTTAAATAAGAGAACAAAACTAATTCCAACGCAAATTGGAATACTCGTTGTATTCGTTATCCGGGACAAATCTCCGTATAAGAAAACTCAGTTCGCTTTACAAATCGAAGGAACATCCCGGTGGACGATCCTTATGATTCCACGTATCCATGCTCGGTAACTTGGGTAAATGGTATGGTATAAAGTTGGAAAGGACTGAAGTTTCGTTCACCGGCTTTATGGAAAATGCCAAGAGAACTTTCGCGGTCCGATTTGCCCACTGCGGGCCGGAAACTGCTCTAATTCCAACTTTCTAATTCCGGCACCATAGCCGGTTAATGGTGTTCGTGGACAGTTCGTCGTCGGTTTACGTACTGCGGGCTTTCTACGATTTTATCTCTCCATCTTTACGAGTTGTAAACAAAGTTCCCGTGATTACTCCACTCCAAAATTATTGCAGTTTAATTGTTTATAAATTATCGATTCTTTTACACAACGGTATAAGCGAGTGAAACGAACTTGTGCAGTGAACCGAAAGTTACAATGCGCATGGTTGACATTCAAAGACCGTCTTTCTTGTACGATCAACGGGACGTACTTCGATTTTCGTATGAAGACGATGTCACAAATACCGTAGACTCTATATCATGGAATCTAAAACGAATAAATCGTTCAGTAATTGATATTATCTAAATTAGAAAATGAAAAATTATTCTACCAATGGTCGACTAATTATCAGTTCTTAATTTGGTCCACGACCATAGGTCCGCAGCTTCCCGTTTGATACCTCTAATTCGATATCACGCTGTATCGGCTTCTGTCTAAGTGCATGCGGATCGCAATAAATCTGGATGCAGCGTGCCAGCGCTATCATGCAGATTGGCTTTAATGGCGGCCGATAGTGAAGCGCGTTTAACGAAATGATGCGTATCAAAATTTAAAATAGCGATTTCCAGCGCCTTTTTCCTCGTGATCGATGAGATATGGACGAATCGGTCGATCAAACACGAGCACGTCGGACGTTACGAACCGTTCAGGCCGCGCGATCATTAATTCGGGTCGCCTTAAGCCCCGAGACTTCGTTGAGCTTACGCTCGTTGATTGAGTGACCAATGAACCGTACTCCGTCAACTTCCTAAGCTTCCAACCCGTTGATCAGCCCAGTCCGGAAATCCATCGCGTCGATGTACGCGCGAGTGTTCGCCGATACGATGACCTATGGATCCTTCTATGATTTCGTCCGATCGTTTGACGCACGAGTGCTTTGCTAGGTACGTGCGCGAGCTCCTCGATAGACGATAAATAATAGCCACGAATAACGATGCACCGTTACGGAACTATTATTAAAAGCTCGGCCATATCCGTGTATCAGAGGAGGACGCAGCTCGGCAACGATTTCTTTTTTATTATTTGAAGTTTCGTCGAGCCGGATACGATCCTTTCAGTTGGCTGAAGCTTGTGTAAACGGAGCGCCGTCGAATGTCGGAAATTAAAAGAGACAGAAATGAAACTCGTGTATTCCAAATAAATAAGCGTTGCTGGTATTTCTAGAATTTTTCAATTCACGATCCAGCCAAGCAGCGTTGGATGAAAACATAAAAAGGAAGAATCAGAACGTAAAGTAAACAAGAAGAAGAAGAAGAAAAAAGAAAGGAAATAAGAAGAAGAAATCAAAGAATGTGAAAGAAAAAAAAAATGAATAACGGCATAGTTTTACCCATACTGATTCCAGAGCTGGATGGATCCTCGTTCTTGGCTCCCCAGCTGCCAGCTAAATTCAACGCCAGCAAAGGCCTCTCCTTAAGCAGCTCGGCGACCGAGGCCAACCCTTCGCAGCCACAGCCTAAATGGGGCAAGTGCAGCGCTTGTACTTGAACGCAGCCACGAAGAGCATCGCAGACCCGGGACACTTGCTCGCCGGACAGATTCATGTCGAGGACCAGCCGTGCCAGGCTGGCTGACGCGTGACTCAGTCCACGGCAAAGGGCGTTCACCACGCACTCCAATCTGGAACACAGTCGATCGATGCCTCTGTTCGTTACAAACGCCTAAATCGTTCGTTTAAAGCCGTCGACCATAGGACGGTACACGGAAATTGGCCCCGAATCATTGGACATTTGGTTTAACCCGATTGCACGGCTCTGTTTGACCCGAGATCATTCTCATTTACTCGCGGACGTGGAAGCGTAGATTCGAATGGAACGAGTAGGTTTAAAGGGATTAAACAACCGCGTTACGGTTACTTGGTTTTGGAACACGATGGTAATCGACGGAGCATGTCGATGGTTCTTGGTTTTCCCGCGGCCACTTTCACCGTCTTATTCGCGAAAAACGTCGAGAACGCGGCACCGTGGCACGAGTTAAGGAAGCGTTGCAGTTTTCCTGCTAACGTTTCGCAAGCATTGCAGTTTCCTTCATCAGTGGCTGCTTGACATACTGCTACCAATACGGGCGACTGCAGTGTTTGCGAAATGTCAGCGAAGAAGCCGAAAATATGACCGTCGAAAGCGAGCGCTCCAGTTCTCTCAATTAAAACTCAACAAACTCCGTCGAATTTCTATGAAAAACGATTTTTTTTTACAACGGTACCTATACCTTTCGTAAGTTGTTAGCTGTTCGTAATTCTCGAGCGCAAACTTATGTAAATTTGCTCGAGTGGTGAAGTCGGCCGATAAAGGCGGCAACGGTGAATAGATTTATGCGCGTGTAATATTCGCCACTTGTGTCTATTCGCCATTATTTCGAGAGATTGGGGCGCGTACGTGTGCAACAGTTATGCAAAGCCTGGCCACGGTTACTTCCCCTCGGAGAATTGCAAACGAGTCTGGATTTCCTTCAGCATTACATGCTAGTCGGTAAGCTCGGTTAGGATTCTTACGGAGAACGATAAGCGATACGATCGGGACGACGTTTCTGTATCAGAAAGAAATTTTTATGCAGCGTTGCGCGCTCCATTCGAGGAACAGTCGAAACGATGGTGGAAAATAAACGAAGCAGATCGCTATAAATAACGTGACAGTTTTCGTTTACATATTCATGAACATTATTTGGCAAACAAAGCGACGCCTTCAATTACACGATATTCCAGGAATTAAAATAAAGTGGTCTGTGTTTTCCAAGTTAATTAAAATATCCAAGCCTGTTATTGTTCCGAGCCGATGTGATTTCATTCAACGATCAAACAAATCCGTGAATCGCTCGACGCGTGTCCTATATTAAAATACATAAAAAAAAAAAGGTAAAAAATAAACCGTGCAAACGATGAACAGGCATACTTCCGATGACCTCGTTTCTATCGTTAACAATTCACGCCCTCGCGAAATATCTCTACGCTTAATTTACTAACTCGAACTACCACCGCTGTATTCGCTGGTACAGAGCGCGTCTGACCAATCGTGTCTGCTATCACTCGCAGCCACTGATCGCTCGAAATATTCCGACAGCTGTCACTCATTCTCGCTACAGATAGCTTAGTTAATCTCGGTCGAGATTTTACGAAACGCGGTCTCTTCGTCAACGTCAGCCAAATCGTGATCGTCGAATTTTCAGCAACCTATCGACGGTTATATTCCTTATACGATTTTCTTGACGAAGATTTCTTCGGAGTTTAGAAAGCGTTCTTCTCTTAACAGCCCATTCAGTCTCGTTGAGACTGAACTCGTCCTGGAGGATTATTTACACACTGCGTTAACGCGGCTCGTAACGTGCTATCCACCAAGGAGGAAGATCGTGTCTGCATGTAACCGGCGCGAGCAGAAAATCTATCGTCTTAATGTAACTTGTCTATTTGATCGATCGAATTCTTCGAATAACTTCAACGTGGTTCTCGATAAACGAAACGATGCAGAAAACGATCAAAGAATTTTTCCCATGAATATTAATTCCTCGAACAGCCAGAACTTTTGGGAAGTTCGAAAACTCGTAGAATTCCATCCGCTATCGAGAAGATCGGCTACCGTTTTTCTAATGTTTGCTCGGTTCAATTGGATCAGACGAACGAGTGGAACAGCGTAGAATTCTCTAGAAACATCGAGAACGAAATTGCAGAGCAATCGAGAGAGCAGAACAAACCGTAAAGTACATTGCGCCCTCTTTCATGTCGCGACTCGTGTTTCTTTTTCCGGACGATTCCACTTCTGCTACAAGTCTCTGGGTATTTCTTCCATCCATCGATCGAAATCGGCGTCCTTTGCGGCGCGTTTGCCTGCTAGCGAGATTCTGACCGAATGTAGAGTACCTTTACTCGATATCATATTGAGCAGAGCGGTTCCGGCGGAAAAGAATAGAGCGAAGGCAAACGAACGGGTGGAAAAAGCGAGAAAAACATTCTCGATGCGCAACAATGAGTCTGTCGGGTCGAAAATGTTCCGCCTCCGGGCAAATAGCGGTTAAACGATGCCCTTCTCGTGCGCTTCGTCGCGTGTTTCAAGGATTTTTCTCCGGTATTGGTCCGGTTTAGACGACAGAGACGGCGCGGAGAGGAAGGCAAGTAATAAAGAACGCGACGGCGCGCAGAACACGTCAAAATTGGAAACAGCAATGAGCTCGGGGTAGAAGGGACGGCAAGAGGGTTGAAGGGTAAACCAAGTACGCAGAAGACTTTGTTTAGGAGTAGTCAGAGAAATTGTACGGGAGAGGGAGAACAGACGCAGGATTGAACAGGGAAAGAGGTTGGGAACGAGATTAAGAGACCTCGCAATTTGATTGTAGTCTGGAAATTGTAGCCAAGTTTTTCGTAAACGGATAGCGTCAAAGCGTTTCGCCGTGGAAATCCCGCTGCGAGAAAAATTATGAATCGTCATCTTGAGACAAACTCTTTCGAAAAGCCTTCGAAAAGTTTCAAAGCGCTGCGACAAAGGCAAAAGGAACAGAAGGAAGCGCCAAGGGGCCAGCTAGTGGAGTAGAGCATCTTCTGCTCACGGAACTCGCAGAAATATAGACTTTGAAAGAGACAGAGACAAGACTGGAACCGCGAACGAGAAGGGGACGAGAGACGAAAAAATGTTGAAGAAAGGAGGTTCCGAGGTAAGGAAAGTAGATAGAGTCGCTAGAGAGCGAAGAAACGCGAGAAAAGGAGAAATATAGAGGACTGGCCCGACGTTCGACTATGAAAACCATCCTCCTTAATTTTTCGCCACGGGTCACGAAGCCGCGCCTCTTCATGATCCTCGAACGATCTCCCCAAAAAAGAAGGAAAAATATCTCGAAGCCTCTCTCCTCTATTCTTGCCGCGGCACATTGTTCCGCCACTTTCTCGACTTTTTCTCCGCCACGACTTTATGCAGCCCCTCTCGACCGCCGCTCATTGTTACCCCGCTCTTCTTGTCACATTTGCGGGAGTGCGTTTGCTCGCGGGCTCGCGATCGTCGTGCTTTGAATATCGAATATCGGCCTTTTCGCCACGGGGCCACGCGTGAAAAACATCTGTGCTTCGTAGAAGAAGATCCTCGAGTTTCGTTGGTTCGAAGTTGTTTGCGGGAGGGCGTGCTAGAGAATTGAAAATTTCCCAAGAGTTACTCTTTAGAATAAAAATCTTGCTCGTCTTGCAGTAGCTGCGACGCTCAGTGCGCATCTGCGTCAAATTTATGTCTCGAGTTTCTCAGGTTTCAACGATTTCACTTTATAGAGAGACGACGAAAAGCGAAAACAATTTTACGCAGCTGGATTCGAATAGGCAGATTCGACGGATATTCGAGAATTATTGTTACGATCGAACGTAATTCTACAGCGCTTCCATCGCTTTTCACCGTGTAGTTTCTGTTCTTTTCCTTGCAAACATGCTAGAAAGCAGAGCATCTGACACGGCCAATGTAAACGTACGCGCGCACACACGAGCAACCAGAGCGGTTATGCAAATGGAGACTCGAAGCATCACCACCCTTCGCGTATATTCGTACTTTGCTCGCTGGGTAAACACGAGCTTTTTCCCACCCTCCGATCTCCAGGCTCCGAGCGAGGGTAAACGTCTTCTTTGCTATCATACGGAGCGAAGTAAACTTTTTAATTTACTTTCTGACCTTTGCGCCGTACGACCACGATCGATGAAAGAAATTTTGCAGAAACGATTCTGACGACCTTTCACGATCAAGCACGTACATCAATCCTCCATCGTCTATAGGATGTTCTTTGAAACTGTTAAGTATCGCACGTGCAAGGATATCGATGAAGATCCATAAAAGCATCCGAGTGTGCTTATAAAATGGCGTTTGTTATTAATAGCTCTAAATATTTCTCAGTCTGTCTTAGAAAACTATTTGCACCCGTCGAGACAGCTTCTCGCTCCGAGTTAAAAACTGATCTATTTGTTCGTCCATGTACACGTACTTTCCTCGGGGAAACTTTTTTAATCCACTTTCCGATATTGCTCGACGTTCGCGCAAACGGGCCAACGGTTTTTTCGCTGTCAGCTTAACGAATACTCCGGTACGGTTACCCTTCGACAACTTTCCGCGTGGTAACCTTCCTACGTTTCGCGCGCGTCTTCTTAAACCGTCTTTGAACTCGCGCAGCTTTAGGAACGCGAAGCGAAAGCCTCGTCTTTTGATTTTTAAACGTCTGAACAATCGTCAAACTCTCGCCGCGAAGACGGACACGTCGAGCACGTCCTGCGATTGCCATACATTTTGCAAGAAAATCGCACAGGGAGAGAATTAAAGAAATTTCTAACGGGAAATTAAACAGAGACTCACCTATCGTGAGCTGCTTCCTCCAGACAAGTTATAACCAACTCAAAGTCGTTCAGCTTCTTCTTGCTCAGGACGCTCTTTAAGTGTCCGGCCAACTTTTGCGCTTCATCCGCGGGGAACTCTTGGCCGAGAAGCGACGTGATTCTCACGAGTTTGACACTCTCATTTCCAGCTAGGGCTTCGAAAAAGTCGTCCAGGTATCTGGGATCGGAGCCTCTCTCCACTTGGAACACCACCTCGAGGGCCTCGAGGGTGCAAGCCGGACTCTCCAGGATTCTCGCCCATCCTTCGAGTTCCAAAGGCGAAGTGTGGACCAGCGGTGCTGGAGGTCTCTCGTTGGGCGCGGGACCAAATCCCGGCCCTGCACCGACCAATCTACACACGGCGGAAATGTTTCCATCCGAGGCACCGGCTGCTTTCAGCAACGAGAAAACTGCTCTGGGTGGTACCTCCAGCGGACACAATTGGTTTAATATTAAATGCGTCTTGGGTCCCAGTAGACCAGCCAAATGGCTGATGATTCCCGATGGCAATCCCTCCAACTCCCTTCGAAGAATATTGGCGTACTGAGCTACTGAGGTTAAGTAGTAAGCTGCCAGGAATTCGGCTACGGCCATGTGAATCGGTGTGTACAGGTCTGGTTTTCGTCGTTGCCCGAAGATCAGTCCTTTGGTCAGGAATCCCAGTCTGGTAACTTCTATACCTCCGCCTCTAGCTCTGAGTTCAGCCTCGGTATAGCAGCACCTGCCCTCCCTGAGCGCAGCTAAAGACACTTTTCCAAAATCCTCCAGTCGTTTTCTGCAATGACCTGGGATCTCCTCGTTGTAAGGTACCGGTGGATCGAGGCTCCTCTTCACGATACACTTGACGGCTGCTTGAACCAGCGCGCTGGTTTCCGTTGGTAAACTTCCAGAGTCCTGAGAAACGAGAGAGCAAGCTTTAAAGCGTCGACATTTTTACGAGCTCTCGGAGCTCTTGCGTTGCGTCGAGCACACAGACAACGCGAGATCGTTTTTATGGCGCCCGGTAACGAATCGGATCGGTTGCCCAACTACTCGTCCACGACTTTTCCGTGAACTTTAAACGTCCCCTTCACCTCTCTATGACTATCCTATCTTTTTTTTTTCTGACTTTATTCTGTTTCGATATATACCTGGTAGAGACAGCAGAGCATAATCCAACCGAGAGGATGCTGACCAAGCTGCTTGACGGCCTGTGGTTGTACGTTCAGCGCTTCGAGGAACTCGCAAGCCTTCTCTGCGATGTCGTTGTGAATGAAATACGCCACGCAGAGCCTCTCGACGTGCGGCCACTCCAGTCCAGCCAGATGGATCCTCCTTTGAACTAGCGGCGACAGTACACTGGAGTTGCTGGGCGAGCAAGTGACCAGGATCCTCGCGTCGGGGAACAAACGTCCCTCGAGAAGGTCTATAGCATCGCCTAGGGACGCTCTGCCCCCTACACACTCGTCGTATCCGTCAAGGATAAATAGCACACGGTCCTCCATTAAATGCAGCGTGCGCCATACTTGCGCGACCGCGTCGCCGATGGCTGCCGTCCTTGGGAATAATTCCCGAGCCAAGTAATTGAGCACAGGACTGCCTCGTAGTTCACGGAGGGGGACGATGAACGCCAGAGCCGGACTATCGCCTTGTATTGCCCACTGGTGAAGAAGGCGGAGGCAAAGGGTCGTTCTTCCGCTTCCGGGACCTCCTTCAATGGCCACACGGCGGGGCGCCTCTGATACCGTGCCATCGCTCAACTAAAACAGTGGATACAATTAATCGATCGAATATCCATATATTTCTGTTTTGACAAAATTCATTTGCTATTTTCCCTAGGTCCGACTAAGATTCAGTTAGGTTTGATGCTGCGCGACCGCTTAACCGAGACGTACATAACGCTCGATCGAGGACAAAATTCGTTTCTTCTGGATGTAATGAACGCAAGAAATTGCTTTTCTATCGGGTTCCTGTTGCAACGGTCGAATAGAATTGTATTTGACTTGCATCTGCTAAATGATAGATGTGGTTGAAGTTAGGAAAATTACAGATAGACGTGGTTCTGATTGAGAGAAACGGTCAATCCATCGAATAGGATTAGTGGTTCACGCGAGAGGTTCCAACTTCTAATTGGTAACCAGTTGGAAGTGGAGAAACCGAGGAGTATCCGAGAAACTGGTCACGAAGCTGCTAACTTTTCTTCTTACCATTGGTCCGCTTGTCTATCCTCGGCGTACGAACTTCCGGTATACAAACTGTTCGTGATTCGCCGTGCCTTTCATTTAGGCCGTCCACTTTAACTTCTATCTCTAACAGAGATAAAAGACAAACTTATCTGCCTGTGAGACTGATCTTCGGCTAAGTCTTCGACGATCGCCAAGCTGCCCTCCCCTTTTTTCCAGACACCTGGATGACGCTAACGAGACTTGGCGACTTTCAACTGCCACGTGGCACGATGTCCGACACGAATCGATAAAATGGAAAAGCAAATTTCCCATATAACGATAGAACTATTCTCTGCACGGCCTAGAAACGGATTTAATCAGCGTCTGACAAAATTGTTTTTCGCGCAGCTCTTTGTGCACGCGGCCATTGTTCCGGGGATGCGCGTGCCATGGCAATAAAGGGAGAAAGTCGTTTGTACCGTAATGCCGTAACAATTGCTAGTCTGCCGATCGATCACGCGATGAGCTACCCTTTGTAGGGCAGGAACTTGCTTACGGGACCGATTATCAGAGGACGGAATCGCGTGTTTCGAGTTCCATCATCGTGCATCGACTATCGATCAGAAATCTGTCCCGATTGTTTACCGATCTGACTCGATCGTTCATCGCTGTTTACGAGCTCGTTAACCCTGCCATTTGTGTTGCATTAAACTGTATCATTGTCACGTAATGTACTTGAAAGTTGTACGGAATAGTTTCGAAAAGTAGACAATATATCAATTTCCCAAAAGACAGAGAGATAGTTGCGAAAAGGTTTCGCATTATGGTTTAGTGCCACGCCCTCGTTATCGGTGAACGTCATCCCAGCTTGTCCTAGATTATAAAGGGCTCTATGATCATGGTACCCTGCTATGTAGCTCCTTCACCGCAGGAGGCTGTCGGCCCGAGCTATTATCCCGTGATTCTAGTCCCTTTACGGTCTGTTGCTTGAATCTTCCCATCCCTTTCGAAGTAGATCATACGATCTGCTGTATATTATTATTTGATGCCTCTCTCGTTTCAACGGATACTGTATCCCCGAGGCTGACTGTATTCTAATGCTCGCTTCAGCTGTTCAGTTTGAACGGGTGGCTAGGTCTACCCTGTGATTTCATCGAGCCTTCCACTTCTACTATTCCAGCAGAACGGTGTTCGACCGTAGCCTCCTTATCTCTACGGTCTTTATAGTCTCTCAGACCTCCCGTAGCCTGTTATTGCGAGTCCTCCATTGCCCAGGGTTTTGGGATTCTTGACTTGCCGTGCTTTATTGACCGGCTATTTCCATCAACGCCAGCGAACCTCGTGATTTCAACTCGTCTAATCTGTTTATTTAGACAGCTTGAGTATAGTTTGCCGCTTCTAATCGAGATAGTGTTGCATTCACTGATACTATAGCTCCGTTAGATCTTGTATTTTGTGCTCTGAATGTGACCACAGTTGGTGAACAAACAAATTCGAACTACAAACAAGAACACTTGCAATGTAGACGGACCATCGAAGAATGTAAATAAACAAATGTCGAATTTTGATTCAGGTGAAACAAAGTACTAGGTTGTTTGCTCTGGTACTTTCGTTGCAAATGTACAATCGTTCGCACGAAGTATAATTTTCTAAGATTATTGGGATATTTCTTCAACTACATCGTATTTTCAAAGCATTTCGAACTTCTTAGAGTTTTCCGTTATTGTTCTATGCCTAGTCAATGAAATTATAAGTTACACTAAAATCACTGTGTTTCGCTCGTTCTTGGCGATCGCGTGTCCGTAAATAAGCGTCGAGATGGTCTAGCAACAGTACTCTTCACTTGAACGAGCAAAAAGGAGACAACAGATGAAAGACGAAGGGAACAATATCTTCGTTTTACTGTTCCGAACGCTTGTCCCAGATGAAGATGCTATTGGTGAGAGTAGGCGTGTTTAGAGACGTCCGTGGCAAGCATCGAGACAAAGAAATTACTTCCAGCTGGCCGGATCGGAGAGCGTTCGTCGCTACGCTTGTCTCGGGCGCCCGGGAAAATGGAAATAATATTCCGACAGAGGAACGTTGAGGCCTGGAACGTCGGTGATCCGGAAAGACGTTCTTCAAGACGGCGCTTCGCGACGTAAACGCGCTCATTATGGCGCCGTGCATTCTTTGCACGCGGGCACGCGATAAATTCTACGCTTTAGTGGAATTTATCGACCCAATAATTCGTCCCTTTCATTGCTTACAGCAATGCTGACTCGATAAATTGAATTGAAGATTCTAAATCGGAAAAAGGAAGAATTCGATTCTCGTTAACTAAACGATTAGTCTTCAGCTTTTAATTTCGTTTCATTTCTTTCTACGTTTTTATACCGTGCTGTATTGAAGTAAAGAAAGAAACTCGCCGAACAGAGTGAGAAGAGCTTTAAAAGCTTGTCTCTTCAACGATCCGCTTGTTCTCCCTGGCACGTTTGTCGACTGTACGGCACGAATTCGTGTTTGGAGGGTATATCGGGCTTGCACAACCTTGACGTGGCCATGTGTCTGCCGTCACAGCCTGTTCTCGCGTCCTCGCGATACCGAGCCTCGAATGGCACGGTTACGAGGCTCATTTTTCCACGTGCACGTTTTCAGGTGACGTGGCGCATTGTTTGCGTTTCCTGGCTCCGTTACACGCTCGCGTTATCGACCTCTTCAACGTCGGATGCTGCGAAACGACACACAGAACTGTTTGCGAAAAGAGTAATTTCATCGTCAGAATGATCTATCGAGGCCGAGGTCGCGACGCTTTTCGTCTCGACTAGCTTACATCTTCTTCGTGAATTTTCTTCCTTTGGTATTCTTGCAGTAGCATTTTCGTTCGATGCCTCTATCGGCACGATATAATACGCGGTATTTACACAATGACAGTGAACGAGAAAGTAGAGGATTTATCACACCAAGGTGAGTGCATTACAGGCCGAAGTGAAATTTGAAAAATCGAGACTTCACGCGTGAGCTACGTCATTGAAGAACACGTGTCTCCGCGTATCTGCGACGTAACAACTTGCTTAGTTACAGATCGGTTCATACCCGAAGATTCTAACAATTCTGTAACGCGAAATTGCGAAAGCTTCGAATCTCTGATTGGCCGAGACGGTTACATTTATTAATTGCGACGCCTGACGAACGAAGCGAGCGTAACACACCTGCTCTCTCCTATCATATCCCGCTAGTTTTCTTCTCAATCCTGCGAAACAGCCGATCAATATCGTCTATTATCCGTACGTCGAACGAAAGTGCCATTCTGAAAACAGATCATAAAAGAGTCGCACGTGTCCCATTTAGACATCACGTTTTTCCAGCCACGCAGGTCGGCTCTGCGAAAGATCGAAACAGATAGAGTGACACTGAGATCTTTCGGTTCCACTCGAGTACGTACATATATCCGCTAGATAAGGAGATTCCGAGGCGGACGGATACATTGTGGCTTCGATAAATCTTTGGTTCGCGGTGCTGCCGGCAGATACTGCCGGTATTAAGGCCGGGAAGATTGAGATGTTAAGCGGATGGCTGAGTCGGTCGCCTCCGCTATTTCCACGTTGGATACGTTCTCGTGCCGTGTGTACAAGTTTCCTCGTAAATTGACAGGCTGGCTCCGGTGATCGATGCTTCGGCTGTCGTTCACGCCTACGACCGTGCCGCTTTGATTGCAGTTTGCCGAAAGCCCAAGGGGTCTTGTCGAAACGCCTGCAGGCGGAGACGTTGTATCGATTGAATTAAATATGGTGGAACAGTTCCGCTACTCTGAGAGTCTCGAGGTTTAACTCAAGTTGATTCAGCACGAGCGACGTTTAAAAGAAATTCGAGTTTTTCGTGCTGGAAATTATTTTGTTTGATTGAACGAACCAAGCGTGGGACGAGATCGAAGTACAGGCGAAATTAAAATGATCCATTGAAATCGAAGCTGGATCACTGAGCGTCCTTCGAGGCACAAAGGTAGGCGGTGGTCGCGCGCTTTGTCAGAAGTTATCAGCATCGTCTGGTTAAAAAGCCTTTCGAGAAATGTTAACGAAGCGAAGCTTGGCCATCTTATCGAGCCACGACAGAACAATACCTCGTTACGCCAGAATCGGACGAATGAGCGCGCGCTTCTTCAGGATTTTGCTCGCCGCATCTTCGAGGCGCGATTAAAACCTTCTTTATTCGAGAACCGAAGGAGCTATGCCTCTGCGACGATACTCTCGACTTGATTCGACTTCATGTTATTATCGGAAACGACGTCGGAAAATGTTCGAGTGGGCCACCGTCGTCGATTGTTCAACTTCTTCCGAGAACGTTTCACCTTATTCTCTGTCCCCCAGTTGGAAAACGCTTCTCGATGCTTCCAACTTGCAAGAAACGAGATTGTCTAATTTCTCTTTTCAGGCGGTTTCTTTAATTGCGTTGAAAATCTCGCTTCAGGAATGTTTCTTCCTCGATCTCACGCGAGCTTGCACTCTCTCTCTCTCTCTCTCTCTCTCTCTTGAAAATCCTTTTTATCATCTCCGTTTGCACTTGTCTGAGGAAAGCACTTTTTGCGCGGTAGGAATGTCCGAGATTCTTCTCTAATTGCCAGTCCTTTGCCCGTTTCACGATCAACGTTTACTCTGCCCTAGATTGCTCCGTCAAACACACAGTCTATTTTCAATCGATGTCTCGATAATATCTCGATGTTTCACTGCAGTACGATTACCTTCTCCATCGGATACTTGACTTCTAAATTCCGTGCAGAAGGGATTTTCGATGGTACGAGACAGGAACGAAGGCTCTTTGTTCGATTGTTCAAGAATTTCCTTGATCAGCAGGTGAAACGTATCGAAACTTCTTACGTGAAACGACGGCTTTGCCCGGAGAGAATTCATCTTTCATGGTAACAAACATCGACAGACATAGCACGGCGGTTCCCAGTCAATTCACGATGGTTCGTCGAAAATCCGGAAGGACGGCTCTCCTTCTGTTTCATCCTCTTCTTAGAGCGATTCAACCCGACCCCATCGCTTCGCTCGATCTTCCTCCGTTTTGTTTTTAGACGCAATCCGTGTCGCTCGCTCGAGACGGACACTAGAATGCAACATCGACTTGGATATCCGTGCCGGGCCGTGAACGAAGAAACTCGAAAAGAAACGGATTTCCTGGATCGGAGTGAAACGTCTGTCCTTTTTTCCTTTAATACCTATTTTGTCTGCCGTGCGATGGCGGAGTAGAAGTTAAAGAAACGTTTTCGATTTCTTTGATTTTTTTTATCTTAAACGCAGACTAAATGACAGAGTAGGAGCAAAAACAACGGTGTGGAAGTTTGCCGCGATTCGTCAAGGAAATTCGACAACGTGAAACTCAGACAGCGAGGGATGCGGATAAGCAACTTGGCTTTCACATATCGCGTAGTTACCGCGGAAAGTTTTACCGTTCGACGGAGAAAATCGTGGTTGCATCGCCGGCTGTCCGTGCAACTTGACTTTCGCAATTACGTAGTCGATATCATGCAAATGTACAGCGGGCGGCGGGACTACACTGTCGAATACGATTGACGTAGAATGTCATCGTCTCTGCATTCGGAAAACTTGCTCGCAACTCTACAAAAATGATATAGCCTGGCCGTGACACCTATACATTCCCTTGTTTCGAATACTTGATTTGAATTTTATTGAAATTTCCAAGCATCCCCAGCGAGAAAAAGATTAAAAGGTTAGAATCGCGCGAGAGCACGAACCGAGGCAGATAATTCAAGTTCTACGCGTTACAACGACAAACTTTCAGGTTTCTTCTTATCAGAAATTTCCTTCCAAGAGATTCCTCCGCTTCCTGTTTCCCCTTCCCGAACGTCCATCGCGGTAGAGTCCGCGAGAAGTTTTACGACCGACGTCAACAACCGGTACGTCGCGTCACCAGAGACGAAGTAGTTTCCGCGGGATGATTTATAGCACTCACCCTAACCGGGGCGAAGATCTGGTCGGGCTTGATGTTTTCGAGCCTGTGCTCCTGCTCGCCTTTGTGCAGCAGCTGCAGGTGCGGTTGAAAGTGCGCCGGACAAAGGGTGCCAAGTGGAAGAGGCGACGCCCATGCCGGCAAATGGGGTGGATCACGAGTGCCTAGCTCCCTGTAGAAGGACTTCAGGAATCTGCAAGTACCAAGTTCGCTGTGTTTAACCGGCCGACCACGTGGAAGAACGCCACTCCACGAATTTGCTTAATTCCGCAAGCATCACGGGCTAATGGAATGTTGGCACAACGCCGATGACCGTTTCGCGTCACCGTTGCATCGAATACAAATCAAACACGGTCGAATGTGATTCTTGAATTACATCGATCCCCGAGGGGACTGGAAGATGTTGATTTTGGTTGAATCGAAAGGGATTTCAAGCGTATCGCCTAACTATGGAGAAAAGCAGTCTTTTGAATAAATGCGAAACTTCATAGTTTCGTTTTTTTACTATAAACGATAAGCAGTAACTGTCTTCCCTCTAAAGTTAGTATATAGTTTATAGAGAGTGTTTATAGAGAGGAGTTGGAAAATTCAGGAAAGATTAACACGCTTCGGCTTAGCCTCGACGGGGTTTTATCATTTTATCGATTTGCCAGCCAAACCAGGGATAAGAAGCCGTCTGGCAGACTCATTTAATTCTACTTTAAACTCCTGGCCGACGGCAAACTGCATTCGAAAGCTGTCGCGCGTTCTTCTTGTTCAACTTTTTACAGCGTCCCACTAAAATTCCAATTAATTCGAGTTACGAGGCAGGACGCGGCGTTACAGTGGATCGCTTATCGGGTGACTGGTTAATTTCCCAGGCGACGAAACCGTAGTCGCGCTAAGTGGCAACTTCGCGTTGAATGATGCATTCGTTGTACTCAGGTAAGATTGATGATCTTACGCGGAGCCCATAGCAGGCTGATCAAGCGTGGAGAAAAGATTGGACAAGGATAGGGACGGGGATAGGGTTTTACTGCTTCCGGACCATTTCCCCCATAGGAAGAGTTTGCAATTTTATGGGCTCGCCCTGCTGGGACGCAGGTGGCCCCGTTCGATGACGATTATCTTCTTATTTATATTATTACCTATCCGTTTTATTGTTCGCGAGGATTGTAAATTTTTGTTTCGATCGGAGTTACGATTTAAAAATTGCGAAACGTCACTTAGATCCGACTGTAGTTCTCCTTATATTTCATTCATTTGCTTACTTATGAATCAACTGGAATAAATAAAGAATAAATATTCCACCTCGTTAGTGTATCCCAAGAATACGGAACATCTCGCAAAATTTCCTTGCAGAATCCAGCAGCCAGTGGTGAAATAAACATTTTTCACGTCTCGTTGGGCAGCAGAAGGTTAAACGATAGTGTGTCTCTGAGGAAAAAGAAGAAGAAGGAAAATAAAAAGCGAACTGACCTTAACAGTCTTCCCAGGGGATCCCTTTCCGGGGACGGCGGACCTCCGATTCCACTTCCGGCACCGAGTCTTCGCGAGGACGCACGTGCGCTCGATATGTATGCAGCCGGTGCAGGGGGCGGGCTACAGGGCGGACAACAAACGGGGCTGCTACCCCCTGGGGTCGAGAGGGTATAACTCCTCTCCAATTCCTGAAACAAAAGAAGAGAAAAGCCGCTTTAGTAGGCCCCTCCGACTGTTCGCCCCTTTTTTTCCTAGCTGACAGTGCCGTTTCAATATGGCGCCGTTTTATCACGCGTTTCTATTGCCTGCTACGCGCCGCAGAAACCACCAGCTCTGCGGACTATCCCGGATAAATAAATGTCATTGGAAATTTATCTCCCCTGGCGTCAATTTTTTCTTCTTTTTTACGAGTCTTTCTTGGCGAGCAAGGTCGAAGGCGTCTGGTTATCGTTGCTAGATTAAAGAGGATGTATAGCGTTCGTTATTGGAAATATCAGGAAGCAGCGAGGGTCAAGGGTGAGCGAAATTTCCCTCTCGAAAGCGGAAGACTAATGGCCGAAGCTTGCGAGCAAGCCCGAGCCAACACGTGGCTCATCGACGCTGACCGAACGCAATCGATTACCCAACTGCTGAATCATCGCTGGTGAAAGCGTCACGATTAACGATTTCAAGCATCGATTATTGTTAACAAACTGACAACCGCACAGGATGTGACGTTTCGTCGAATAAGGTTGGATAAATCGAGCCGAAACGCCGATGCAATCTCTGAACATGAATTACCGAATATATTATATTTTCAGTTATAGGAAATTGTTCAACTGTTCTTTGTGAATCAAAGAAAATGTAAAGTAGCGTCATGTATAAGTGTTTCGATAAAAGTGCTACACAGTTTTATTGAGAAACGAATTCATTAGGTGGAGTGGGAACGAACGATAATCGTCGATGTGTCCTGCGGCATACGTTGCCGCGTTCTTTATACGGAACGGTTTTGTTTCCGAGAGAAGTCGAGAAATCGTGCGGTCACGTCGGCGATCAACGTGAGAGTAAAAAAGAGCTTACGGTTAGCGATAGTGGCCGCCTTTCAATCGTAACGCTTCTCGTCGGCTACGTGACCGAAGATAAGTTGATCAGAACGGAGGAAAATCGAGAACGACGACCGACGTCCGTTTCGCTTTTTCCCGTTGCGGCTTTTATCCGGAGACCAATTTTCTTCTCGCACCGCAAAGATACGCCGTAACGCGCATTCCACCCCGTCGATTTTCCCCTTTCTTTCATCGCACCTTTTTTCGTCTTTCTTTCTTTTCTTGCCCGGACCTACTTCTACCGATATCGATTGGTAAACGCTCCTCGAAGAACGAACCACAAGGACAAAGTACAAGACAGATCCATCATCCAATTTGTTTTTTGTCCCACGTCACCAGACCACCCTCTCTCTCTCTCTCTCTCGCTCGTTCAGAACAACTTTTGATCTCGCCGATTTTTACCATAGAATAAGGTTACAACTCGCATTTATCTCTTTATTTATTTATTTACGTGTCCTACATAATATCAATAACGATTGGATGCGTTCCATACTATTAATTCTATAATTACGTGAATAATTCTAGATCGTTTAATGTTCTAATTGTAATATCAATTGATATAGTAATTTCAAACAGAGACACAGTCTTTATTCCATCGTTCGCAAAAGAAACGCAAAGTTTTAGCTATCGAGACAAATACACGAGTTGCGAATCGCCGGACGCGTTTCGTTGATGTACAACGCGATGTTATCATTTTCTCCGAGGGTCCGCGTACAAAGAGCGAGTAGCAGGATGAACCAAGAGGCAAGGAGTAGAAAGTGAATGATCAAACAGCCGAACAACTTTAGAAGATGCGCGTAGAACCATAGGAGCGCGTATGCATTTGTTTGGCCAAAGGGAAGTCGAACGACGAAACGATAAAAAAAGGACGATTTATCGAATCAGCATGGAACGTGTTCGTCTGATCGAATGGAAGAGGGCCGGGTCGACGAGGTTTAACTGTTTTGTCGCTGGTCTGGTTCGATCGTGGACTACTTTTCCGTCAGCTTGAACGAAGATATGGCACACGGCTGTTTCGCAGGTACCGATAAAAATGCGCATTGAGAGGGTCGCGAATCACCCGCGCAACTTTCGGGTCAAGCCCAAGCACCAGGATGCAATTACGGAGATAACGAACTGCATTCATGGCATTTCTATTAAAAAACTGTAAAGACTTTTAATTAAATGCACGCGAAAACGGAAGCTTGGTCGCAGCGTTGACGTTTATTCCCGCGTACAATTTTAACGAGTATTGCAGTATAGTGAAAACAATTAAAGTCGAATATTCTATTCAGATTAGATTTGCTCGATTATCCTCGAATCGAGGCTGATCAACGTTGATCGACGCCGTTTGGAAAGACTGCGCTAGCACGGGCTCGATAATTAAACCCTTTAATCGCATTATTCTTGGTTATTAATCCCGTTCAGTGTGGTAGCTTTCTATAACGACTTCCGTCGAGCCGCAACGTTGATCGATCAAACTAAATAATGGAGCTTTGTGGGATCTTTCCTCTGCAGTTTCGAACAGATTGGGTAATACGCTGGACGAATTTAATCCGTAAAAATCATTCTGCTATTTCTTTCCATTCTCTCGAGCTTTTTAATACAAGAAAAACACGGGTCTCCTGGAAGGATAAAATTCCAAGCGAGGTATTTTTGTTCCACTACGTAAATGTTTCCACTAGGTTCTTTGATTATCGGTTTGCAAGTCGATTGTCCCTTTTGCCGATTCACCGAGCCACACAGGCAGTTCGAACGATGTTCCGACTGTGTGTCGACTATTGCCTTCTCCTCGACTTTTTGTCGCATCTGCCGCACAACCGCAACTCGTCCCAAGCGGTCCGCTTCCTCCTGACCTCGATATCCCGCAGACTTTTCCTTTCGGACTTATCTCGAAAGCTCAGTTTATGCCAAGTCCGTGAATAATCCTCTGGAACTCGGCAACAACGTGAAAAATTGCGCTCCCCTTATTTACTTTACATCCCACGCTTGATCCGCGGCTCCTTTCTTGCCACGGAAATTCCATTAACTTTCCGACCTTCAGCTATGATCTTTGAAACGCCTCACGTATCGCACGTCATCCAGAATTCCCTCGCAAAAATTCCTCTTTTTCACGTTGGATTTTCTTCGTCTTCGCGAGTAAATATCGGCCGACTTGCGGAACGTCATCGGCAGATAACGCACGGTCTGTTCCAGAACAATGGCTCGAAAACTGTCTCGGCTGGAAGCTCCGCGACGCAGTCAGAACAGGCGAATGGTAAGAGGCGACGGGGTGAAGATCTTCGAGAAAGCCAGCGGCATTAATTCGAGGTAATTTCTGCTGCAGACGACAAAGGGCTTCCGTGCGTTCGTCGAAGACGCGCGTCACGTTGGTTGGGCGCGGACAAAGGGTTTCCCTTCGAGGATTACGGGAATCACGCGTCTTCGTGCTTGTTAACGGTATACCTTATACGGAGTGCTATACGTCGCAGGTAACTGCGGGGCAAATACGTCATTACGACGCTTCGGTTTCGAACGATGCCGCAGGAGAAACGCCGAGTGTTTCTGATGGAGCGCCCTCGATTGTCTTTGCCGAGGGACTTGCAGCAATTTACAATTAAAGTCGCGCCCGGGAAAACCGTTTCACTGCGACGTTCAACCATCTTCCAGTATCGAGAAACTCGACCCTGATGCTTGATGAATCTTCGAGCTTGGTGTTTCATGTACGTTCGCGAAACACGGGGCATTGACTCTACAGAGAAGATCTGGTTTGTGCCGTATCTTTTTGAATCACATGTTTTGTAATATCCTGTATAATACAAATTTGCAAGTACCGATCGTCACGATTACGCGGTGCTACCGATAAGTTCACGTTCAAACGATACTTTCGACGCGAGACTCGACGTTCAACGTTACGGTTTGGAAAGAAATTGCAGCAATTTGGGGAAGGTTTAAAATTGTCTGATATTTTACGAAGCCATCGGTGTAAATTGAATGAAGGCATCGGCTTCGCCGAAGGTTTGCTCGTTCATTCGCCCCGAGGGTGTATTAAGAGCTTTCTTCGCGGGGTTGCGAGCACGATCGCTTCGGGGAACGATTAAATCCTGGTCAGACTACGATGTCCCACCGTGTTTCGTAGATTAATTAATT
Organism: Bombus pyrosoma; assembly: GCF_014825855.1. Classification (NCBI taxonomy): domain Eukaryota; kingdom Metazoa; phylum Arthropoda; class Insecta; order Hymenoptera; family Apidae; genus Bombus; species Bombus pyrosoma. The sequence goes on from NC_057774.1 coordinate 6,045,123, forward strand.
TACGAGGAAGCCGAGTGTTCCAATAAAATTTAGGCAAACTTGAGTACGCTTGTATTAACTTTGACATCTCTAAAGTAAATAGTTACGTTACACAGAGTTCCTGATGTTATTTCGCGTTAGCCAGGGCAAACGTTGGTCAAGAGGTTATATCGCAAAATGGAAATTTTCTAAAGTCACGTTCGCCAAGTCGTGAATTTCGTTTATTTTACAAAATTGTTCCGCTTAAACGTTCGAATACGATTACAGGTGAAAATCGTTGGATAAAATCCTCGAGCCTTTGGAAAATCTATCGATTCATCTGCGACTTTCCTTGTTCGAAGAATGATTTTGCAATCGTCATTAATAACAGGCGTCTGCCGGCTGTTAATTTTTCATTTCCGGCTGCCAGGGGTTCCGGTCAAATAATAGCGTGCTTCGTGCCAGCTATTTCGTTCGTTGTCGACGCTCGGGAAATTGAATTACAACTGTAATTGTAATTTCAGTTGGTAATCCTGTTGAATGATTCGAAATCGCCACGCGATGAAATAAAGATCGCAGCCGGGTAATTAACAGCACTTTGAATGCGATCAATGCGACGAAATACCGACGATTAATCATCCTGAACAATTTAATATTCAATCCGGTAGTACGTAATCCTCGCTAAAAATTGCCTACCACGACAGACGAGCCCTCTTCAGGGGATTACGACGCGTATTAAACTATAAACGTTGCTTCAAATATCCACTTCATAAACCCTTCTTTGCTAATGACAGTATGAAAACGGTTATTACCTACGGTGGTAAAATTGCCCGTTTATTCGACCGAAAATTAAAGCTCTGTGCGTCTATTCGCCGTGCCATTTATCTACTAAACCAAACCGTCGTCCTTGTTTATCTATACCACTCCACTTTGCCGAGAATTACGTTCATCGAATCAACGATATACCGCATCGTTCCGGTATAGTTAAGTAATTAACCATTTTCTGGGAATATATTTTACGCGTGGAACAAAAGATGATTCTCGTTGCAAGGAGGAGAACAATGTGGTTTTGCGAAGCAGACACAATGCTGCGAGGAAAATTATGGCGGTGTACTATAACATGAATCACCTATTAAAGTCGTCGAGGATGGTAACAAAAGGGTAGTGGCGGGCAAGGGGAATCCAAGGGGGTTGAAATCGATGGACGAGCGCGTCAAGGGAACACGACGACCCGATCCCGAGGAATCTCTCTCCTCCTACGTGTTAAAGTTCCATCACCGGCGGAAGTTAATTTAATCCTGATCCAATTAAACCGGATATAACGCTAAGCCTGTTGGTGGGCGCAGTTGGCCGCGTGCAGTTAACGTGCCGATGCTGGCCGTGCCAGTTAACCACTGCGTAAATTGGAAATTGGCCTCGCCGTCCAATAAATATCGGATTAGCCAATAAATCGGACGGAAAACGACGATGCGTTATATCGCCGGGGTACAACGGGGGAGAAAAGGGATGAATTGACGTCGGTGCCGTTTCTGCGCGATGGGGGACCAATTTCATCTCCGAATTTCGCGCGTTGAATCGCGCGGTTTTAGCTTCCCTGATTTTAATAGGTCATCTGCTCTAGCAATATTGTCAGGCGATTGGCTACGGTAGAATTTTGCATAACACGTTTTCCAGCGTCGGACATTTGTGCAACGCGACGAAAAAATTGCGTGAATATCCATAAAACTGTTTCAGGTGGAATTTGTGTACGGTACCATAATAGAATATTCAGGCTTATCAACAGAACGGATAACCGACCCTTTAAAAGGTTTAATACGTGTCTGTTTCGAACATCACCGCCACGGTCGCGATGCTCGAGTATCGTTGCGCTGCTAATGAAATTTCAAGACGCGTGTATACGATAATATAATAGAACGTAAGATATAGAGAAAATTTTTCTACGAGTGTTTGAGTGCTTTTACCGAGTTATTCTATTCTCTGGCGTTGTACGAGATTCCATTGTATTCGGAGACGAGCGTAAAATGTTACGTATATGAAATTACGATTGAGAAAATCGAGTTTCGAGTAACCTACTTTCTAAAGGCAGCTTGCAAGAAGCATAGTATATAAATATTGCGATAAGAAGGTGCGAGAATCTGACGTGCTTCATAAAATTCCTTTTTCAATGGTTTCTGGATACCAGGCCGCGAACTCACAGATTTACAGACCGATAGAAAAAAGTAGCTCGATACGCGGGCTATTTATTATCTACGACGTTAGCATCGATTCTTTCGGCACGAAGGGGCAAGCAGGTCGTGTAACACACTTCCGGGATTTAAAGTATTTTTCAGAACGAATCTCGATTTACGCTGGGTCGTATCAGATTCGATTTATACAGCTGAGCGTCGAGCAGCCCTTGGTTATGGCCACGTTACGCAAAATCCGCGCGGATACGGCTACATCGGGAATATACCAGTCTGAAAGTTCTCTTCGAGCTTTATAAAGTTACTTATGAAGTAAGTTGTGTTTTTACGAGGGCAACACGACGCGACAACATTTGCTGCACGTAACCCTTGTACCAGACGTGCTACGTGCTCATTTTCTGTAACTGCACGTTGCCGAGTGTTTAGCCAAACGCCGTTAGCTTTAATTGCACACTCGAGATCAGTTTCTCAGTGATTGTAAATTACGGAGCTGATTTATTCTTCTTAATGGTTTCTTGCATCCAACTTCTGTAGCAAATGTTACATTACAAACGTTGCAAATAAGTATTCAGCTGTTTACAAAAATATTTGGACATTTATCATAGAAATTATGTACACTGTGCGTGTCGTATAAAACATTTTGATATTTCCTTCGCGCTGTCAATTCAAGTCATTTTCCGTATTGAGTCTGACTTTATCCGACTCTAATGACTTACGACTATATCGATGAAAGTTGAAACAGATCTGCAAGTGCTAAAAATTATTTACAAGGTGAATAATAATAATTGACTTTTGAATTTGAACGCTTTTGCGATCCCTACGAAGTATACACTTGCACTAAATATCATGTAACCTGTATACAAATTGTAATATCTGTTTCAAATTTCACCAATACGTCCGGGTCTCGTTACAGTGTCAAATGTAATTTGAAAATGTTTCGCATAGCACACGTAATATATTCATAAAAGATTCATAAAAGGTTTCTAGAAGTTCTCGAATACTTTCACGAGCTACCGTATGTGTTCCCAAAACGAATGCCATTCTTTCTACTAACGGTTTCTCGTAGTAAAATTCCTTGTTCGACAGTCGATCGATGGGCCTGGGATGTCTTTGTCGTCGGGTCTCGCGAATTGTTTCTCTAGCGCGAGCTTTCGTTCTGACGCATTTCTGCTCGCGTTCCTTCTCCATTCGTCAAACTGCACGTATGCACAGGTGATACGTGTATTCGTGCACGTTGGCAAGCAACTGGCGGATACGTGTATGTGATTTAGAAACACTGGTATTTATGCACTATCGAGACATCGAGCTGGCCAAGCAGCGAGCCATCCGAAAGAAACGGCATTTTTCAACGTCGCGGAAACAAATGAGCCGCGATACAGGCCCACCCACGTTCCCTACACTCGAAGTGGTCGTTCAAGCACGAAAAACACGACCCTTCGCTTCGCGATCAACGCTAACTTCGCACTAACGCGTTATTGACTGCGAAACGAGAATCGATTGCCTCTAATTTGTTTCCATTCGTCGAATAAATTCCACCATAGGAAAGAGATTAAGCTTATATTATTAGAAATTTTATCAGAAATTTCGCCACACACGAATCACAAATTACTCGTACGTGTAGTAAACATTTTAGAAACGAATTTACTCATTTAAATTTAGTGGAAATTTACAAACTATGAATCATTTTATTATCGCATTCGATGTAAAATCGTCGAATCATAAAGAGATCTATCGTAACCTGTAACTTGTTAATTCATTAATATTATTAATTAGTAAATTACCATGTGAGAGAGCCTGGGCAAGTGTTCCAAACCCTACAAACTACATCCAACAAGTACGACGTTGAAACTGCTTAGCGATAGAGTATCTCCGTCACACGGAATGCAAATTGCCTCCAAGTTTCGACAAATATCACGGTTAAGGTGTGAAAGTCTCTGAAAAATTGCTGATATCCTTAATAGTATAACTAGGCAAATGAAGGGAAAAATAGCGACTCTTCCGTAGGTTTTATCGCGAGCGTAACAATCATGTTACACACGAACGTAACTGCAAGCGTCGTTTACCTGCAACCGAATCCCTGTGCATTCCTCGATTCACGGGCCATTCAGTTGGCTCACATAATTTCGTAGCAGCTGAGCACACGGTCGTAAATATCGTTTAAAACGCCGCGGGAATCTATTCCTTTATCGGAAATTGGGACAAAGTCGTTGAAATAATTTTTCAGCGTAAGATACATCGCCGTTCCACTGATAAAATTGTCCCACATCTTTTCGAATTAAATATCCTCCGTGATGGAGATTCATCGTAGTGTCTTGGTACACGTCGTTGTTAATAGAAAATGCAAGAGGAACTGGATATCTTGGAATCAAAGAAACAACGACAGAGATTGCTTCTTCCTTCGTTTCTCGAGGAGCAAGTGCAAAGGAGACGGGGAGATGGCGAGGATGGCAGGAAAAAGGAGTAATTAAAGAAAGATCGCAGTTGAAATTATTACAGGACCATTCGATTAAGCGGCAACTCCTCCGTCCTCGGAGATGGAGTCTTCGAAATTAGCGTTAACGAGTACGACAATAAGACGATTTTAATTATATCGGAGAAAGGGTTGGGAGACGACGGCGTTCTCTTCGATTTCTCGCGATCAAGTAGTAGAGATAATAAAGTATCGTCCTTTCCTTCCTCGGGTTTTCTTTCTCCCATGAATTGTTCCAAGATTTACTGGCGCGATTCTTTCTTCTGGCGCAGCCTCGGTCTTTAATGAAGATCCGCTTTTCGCGCCGCCAGCGAAGGAACAGAGATTACGCGGAAAACGTACGGGATATTAATCGAGAATCGGACGCAAACAAACGATCGCAATTACGCGAAAATCGTGGAGCAAAGGCCGATAAGATCGCGGGCAACCAGTTCGGTCGTTATTCGTCGAAAAAAGTCGAAGGAACCAGAGGTCGATACTTGGTGCCACGGTTCGTACGCTTTCTCGAGGTATAAAGGAATTCCTGGTTTGCTTCCTTTCGATTAAATCACGCCGGAGCTGAGTGTAAATTTTGCCGAGCGTGCTCGTATAACTTTACAACTTTCATCGTGATATACGAAATTAATACGCGCTGAGAGAAAGAGAGAGAAAGAGAGCGAGAGAGATCCCTGTGCCGATTCGCGCTTCGGAATCGCAATGCAATAATCGCGAAAACAGGTCGTGCCGGCAATAAAGAGCGAACACGTACGGTCGACCGATTACCATTGATTGGTCGCAATTTACAAGGCAGTCGTGATTTTGAATAATAAAAATATTAGCAGAGAATCGGTGGAATCGCTCGTTGTCGATGCGATCTTCCCCTCCTTCTGTTTGCATCCCCCTGGAATAATGGCCCGTAAAGCGGTCGTATGACAAACACACCGATCGCTTCGCGATTTGATCGTCGTTATTATCGTAAATTTGCAACCGGCCGGTGCGAAGCGCCCGAAATTCGGAGGCCATTAAATAGTGGGCGTAAATCGGTCGCCTCTCGTCCCTCGTCATCGTGAAGCCTGTCGCGTTTCGCCGATATTTCGGCGCTCGTGAGTTCGACGTTCGGTACAGAGCATTGCCGGCCCTTTCTCCACACCTTGCCGCTCTCTAAATATTCATGAACAATCTTGCGGTAATCCGCCTCGTTGTGACGTGATTCGATGCATCCGAGACACGCGTAGGCGTTCGTCCTCGCGATTCGAAGCCCCGTCCAGCACCGTAATTGTCCGTGGGACGTGATCGAAAGACCAACGGTTACAGTTCCAAGACAACACGCTTTTCCACCTCACACTTTGATGCCGTACACAGGGATTTTTCAGTTTTTTTATTCTCTACATCATTTTTCCCTTCCTTTCGACGAAACGTGAAGAACTTTACACTCGTCGATTGCACTGTAAGAAAAGAAGCTACAACACACGGTACAACGAAGAGATTTTCCATTTGAAACGCGTTACATTTCCGCATTTCATTATAGTCAACTTGCCGGCTCCTTTACCATGCGTATAAAAGCTCATCTTTCTTCGAGCAAGTACCTACCCGCGTTCGATATTTACTTTTTACGAAAGCTCTTTCTCGCGCGCACCCATGTAATAACCCTTTGTAACCAGGTCACGGAATTTTCTCCGCCGCCACATCCTTCGACTACAACGGAGGCAAAGCTGTACATTACACCAGAGGAAAGGAGCTCCGTATTTTCCGCCAGACATCTTCTCGCGTGAATCTTACCCAAGGAGAAGCTAACCTAATGGACGAGCAAGCTAGAGCTCGCGAACCTGCAAGCACATTTTCACATACGTGGAAAACGCACTCTGCGTTCGCTTTATGCACCGGAGTATAACTTGACGCACGTAACCTTGATTTCTCTAAAGTTCTATGGCATCTTCTCCCTCTTTGCTTATTAAGAAGCACTTCGCAAAAGCTCGCGACGCATGAAAATGGATCTAGTTTGCCTGCGTAACCTGTTTGGCTTCAACTCGGTAGATGCACCATATTGTGTACTCTGTTGTACGTTATACAGGCGGGATGTCACAGTAGCAATGAGAAAGCGAATTAAACACGCGCGGAGTTCGAGCTTTGAAGAAGTATCTTCCGTGAGATTCGAAACTTTTGGCCGGAAGACATGCCGGAAAATCGGCAAACTTTCAGAAAGTTGAGCGCGTCGATGTACGAGCGACTATGACAACTTCCCAGAGATGTAAAGATCACGATGTTGCCGGAAAGTTGGTTCTCGATGAGTTTCAATGATTTTTAATTGCAATTGCACGTGGGAAATTTGTTACAACGAACAATTACAAAGAACAACTACGGCGGGAAAAGGGAAATATCGAGTTCGCACTTGTGCGAATCGTAAGCAAAGCTCACTTAGCCATCGACAACACGATTTTATCTTTCTTAATTTTTATACACATCTTGCACCTTTCAGGATATCAACAAAATTCCTTTTCGCTAGAAATTATTTTTACCTGGGTATTCTTTATCTTTTCTCTTTCACTCACAGACATGTATCTTTTCTCTGATAAAAATGTTGCTGTACAATTTATCTAATCGCTGACTAAAAATTATCGAAGTACTTTACAAGAGCTGTTCTTCGTACATTGTTCGTCCAGCTACGAAGAACGGGACGGAAGAGACGAAAAAATTGTATGCTGTTAGAGAAAGTCTGACAGCTGTTGTAATTGTCCAAGCTGGACCAAGCGCACATCAGTTACGAGCAGCACGGTTTATGCGATGCTTCCACGAGCGTAGCGGAGCTCTCTGAATTTCCTCGAAGATTCCTGGAGTTACGACTTCTCCGAGAAGCTTAATCCCCGAAGGAAAGCAAGTTGCGACGGTAAATACTGGGAGTGGTGTGCACCTTTCTCTCCCTATGCTTCGCACCGTTTTCTTTCCGACCGGCCCAGATACATAGAGGGGAAAAAAGTCTGACGAAGCTGGAAGTAACTTTCTGCGTATCCTTATCCTCCCGAGACGAGTCAGTTTTTCATCAAGACCTTTTAATAATTTTGTCTGTTTTAAACGAGATACGCGCAGCTAATGCGTTACTTGCATAATGCAAGCCGTATCGATTTTTCCATTTGCAGCGCAACGCCAAGGATTACGGAGCTTTACATCTTTGAAAATTTCCGTCAATTTACGCAGCCGGCGTTGTATTAATATCTGGAAAACTTGCGAACATTTTCGCAGCGTAATATTTATAAATTTGTATATATTTCTTGACTGAGACGAGATAAACGAAGCCGGATTTCACTCGGAGCTTGGTTGGACGCAAAGGGAAAAATGTCGAGCACGTGAAAAGCGGCATTTGGGTCGTCATCGGTCCATCGAACGTCCCCGTTCACGTATCCATCTCGTTTTCCGCGTCGATTTCCTTCCGTAACGCAAGGCGCGTATGAATCGAGGATATCTCTATGGTAATGATCTCGTTATATTTCCATGCATTCAGCTCGGCAATTCCTCGACATAGAAAATTTTTCGATTAATTAGTCACTGTGCCGTGCACCGTGAAAGCGAAAATTGCACTGGGACGGTGCCATCACCAATGGTCCGCATTTTTGCGAATAATTACTTGGAACGTATCGCTGGAAGGATCGCAACGTATTCAAAATTTCCGTACATCTGCAATTTCACCTTCTATTCGGCTGCCTGGTTATATTCCATATTAATTCGTTCGATTTCCATAAATTCCAACGTTGCTTCGATATAAGCAGAGCTTTAACGCCACCCGATACGCGCTTCGTAACTGCAAGGATCGTAGCAGCTCGACCGATGGCACTCGAACGGTGTTCGTGATTTTGCCAATTACCAAGAGTGACTCTAGCAACGTTTAACTATCGTGTAACTATCTATTAAAGCGGTCGAAGGTTCCGAACGCTTGGAAGATCACGGAGCTTCAGGAAAACGGAGCAGCGTTTCCTCGCAGCGCGTTACTTATCAAAGCTCGAAGGCTTTTTAAAAGCCACGAAAGGACCGGCGTACCGAGTGTTTGACGTCGGTCGTTTACCTCGTTACCACGTTTGCTCGGCTTGAAATGTCAAGAGGCTGCCAACTGATGGCTAGAACTCTACGCCACGTAGTATGCATACGTACGTGAGCAGTCTGGGTGACGACGTTCGTACAGCCGCGAGAGGTTCGCTGTTCTTTGGCTCACCTTCAGCAGTAGTTTTCTCTAGCAACGTTTCCAGAAACGTCGTTGGATCGACTCTTTCGACGACTAGGAACCTTCTCTCGTTTCTCTCCTCCTATCTCCGAACGAATGAGATTACGTCAGTCGAGTCGGTTTTATACCTTTCACGTTTTGAGTTTACAACAGTTTTAAACTTTTGATGAACTGACGCAACACTTGGACGCAGACTCCTATCGTCAGGATCAACGTTTATCATTTCGTTCCTCGTAATTCTTCCGGTAGAAATTCCCTCTTCGTCCGTGGATAAAACCGATTATGTACATAGTAAGTGTTTGCGGAAGAACAGGGACGTCATGCGGAGAGACTCTTCGATTATTAACGATCGCTTTAAGTAGATTCCTTTTTCAGCGGGGTCGCGGCAACTGTGATTGGTCGATGGTGAAAGCTCGAAAGGCTAACAAATCCTCTCGAAAGGGACTGAAAAGACGAGATTACAACGAACGAACCTGCACGAGTACGGTAATCGGCCGCATTGCGTTTATCGAATGGCTCTGTGGCACTGCAAACGCCAGGGAACAAAGGGAAATCAGACGACCCACGACAAACACCCGTGAGAGTTGTGAGCCAAAGATTAAACGAAACGGGAGCTAACTGAACTTCCTTCTTTGGTGGATTGATTGATCGTGAAGTCTTTGGAAAAACACCGGGTCGACAAATTTTAAAACGAATCCGAGACGATGATGTTTGATGAAACCATTAATTGCTTCAAAGCCACAAACTATCGCGCCTCTCCTTATTTACTTATTTATTGATTTATTTATTCATACAGGTAACAGCCTTTGGTTTAAGTATAATCAGCGTGAACCAACATATATCAACGTATAATAGAAATATGAAATTAATCAAACAAGATGCCAAAGAAAAGTGTGACTGGTGTGAGTGGGTTGGTGTGATTACACATACGATTAATATAATTATCAGAGGCATAGTTCGAGGAAATGAACGAGGTGACCGATTCGCGGGATACAAAATGGGTGTGTAACGGTCCCAGAAATTCCACAAATCACAGAGCCGATCACTCGAGTACCACAAACCTTTACAGTGTCTTCTCACCATGACGTTAAATAAAAAAATAGAACGAAATGAAGATGACATGCTCAGAAAGGAAAGAAAGACAAGAATAGATTTGGAAGATGATCGTCACTGATGACAGTAACGAAGAAGCGGCAGAACTTTCTAAACAGGTTCACACACGACGAATACAAACTCGATCTCTAACTAGTAATCTCGTCGCTATACTGTTGCGATCAGAGTGCCTTAACTCAATCTCTTTAAGAACAGTCTATACGGAAGATTTCGGGTACGTCGCTGGGATTTCCAACTTATGGCAAATAATTGGAAGGTAATACGGAGACAAGGAGTTTCTAAACCAAAGACTCGGTCAAATTGAGACTTCCAGTTACGTTGAAATTAAAGTGAAGCACGGGAACGTTACGTAAAAGGAACCAGATATCGGCTCTGCGGTCCGTACATAAATGGCAATATTATTGCGGAGCACTGCGGAAAAATATGAGTCCCGCGGATCGATAGCCAGTGTCCGCGTCTCGTATATCGAAATCGTAGACGCTGGTTCGCGGTCTTTCAGCTCCGCGTATCGATATCCCCGAGCACCGTTTTTTCGCTTCGATCAGCTTCGTGTTTGCGTTTCCGTTGCCCCGTGAGCCGTCAGGGTTTCAACTTTTTTCCAAAATTCCATTTCGCCTGATGCCTTCCAATTGTCCGAAAATCCCAGCGAACTACGGACGCGACATTTTCGTTCGAGTTCTTCCAACGTTCGCTATTTGCTTTCAAATTTCATCGGAGTCGACGAAACCACGACGCTGTGACTGAACAACGGTTAGAAAGTTCGCGCAGCTATCTTACTAATTCTCGCCGATCGTTGATAAAGGCCTGCAATTAATCGACGCTTTGCTGCCCGACCGACAAACTGGCTATTGATTCCGATGCTCCTATCGGTTCGGTGATTTCACACGTTGATTGTCGGTGTCCCTGATTTTCGTATTTCCGACTAAACACGAGTTTCAATCGCGCATTTTTCAAGGCAAAGAAACTTGGTTGTTCGAATCGCTTGTCAATTTTGATATTTGATATTGCTGGATCTAAAGCACGCGACATTTCGTCATTCTTCCGTTGCTACGTTAAAGATCAATGGCGTTTCATAACACACTACGAGCTTCATTATTCCGCGTAAAGTTCAAGATTGAATTTTAAGATCGCTGCCTCGCTGCAATTTCTGAAATCATTCGGTCGAACGATTTTCCTTTTACGACAAAGTTCTCGCGTTCGACGCCGTATTATTCCATCGAATGCGATATTGCCTTCGTAAAATCGAATTACAGCGATCGCGCGAACAACGAGGCGGAGCTCGTGACTCTGCAATCCCCGAGTCTACGTGATCGTACTTATGCAAGGGCGTTGTCAGCTTCCTGATTGCATCTCGTCTCGTCCAACAACGATACAAAGAGCGAATTAAACGCATTCTGTCGTCCCGCCACGTCGAATATCGTTTTTACCTTGTCGATGCGTTACGAGCTCCGACTAAACACACGTTGCATCTCGTGGCTACGAACCGAACGACACCTTATGCATTATTTATCGTGCATCTCCCGTTGCACGCTAAGGTGTTAAGTTTCTTCAACGTCCTCCCGTGCGTCCTCGTGACACGCTAGACGACTGTTATTGAAAATGGAAAACTGCTTGTCCTCGAATTCGAGGACGTTTCAATGCAACCATGTTCTTTATGTTCGAACAGCATAAAATCATATAAAAATATGTATCGATTAACTATCTGGCAAGATACATATACATCTTCATAAGTTGTTCTCTCCACGCGCAAAAGAATGACAGAGATATATACAAAAACTTAAATCTTAATAACGCACATTGACGACAGTCGTATTTAGAGAGTGGGCGGGGTGGTTTACACGGGTACTCAGCGAACGTTCGATTTTCCAACGGATTCTGTTTTAATCGAAAGAGGATGCAATCGCGAGGGATCGATTCACGCAGTGGATAGCGAACGTTTGGCGAATTTTTAATTCACTGTCGCCATCGAGTTGTTCCGGGATCTCATTTCAGATAACGAAACTTTCCGTCTTTGCGCGTACTCGTTTAAAGAACTTCACGACGATACTCCGTCTTCGAATTTTTCACCCCCACCCTGCCGCCGTAGTTTGACTGGAAAACTTTTCGATCGCCTTCCATGCTTTCAATCGTCCATTTTACGCCATTAAAACACCTAATAGAATCCATTCATCTTCGTCTGCCTGATTTTCCTTTTTACTTCTGTTTAGCAACGTGCCGTACGGAAACGCTTCGATGCTCGAACAATTTTCTTTGAAATATTTTCTTTTATTCATATATATATATCGGAGATGAAAGAACGTCGGGGCCTTTCTTTTGGAATTTTTGAGAAAATCCCCGATACTTTGGTCTAGATTTTTTATTATAACTGTACTTAAATAATAAAACTTAGAAGTAGTTGTTTATGATTCAATCCGATTATGTTTGCCCGAGATTTATGACAGATTTTTAGGCTTGGGCTAGAAGTGACACATCTGGTCGCTAAACGTAGCCAAGGTCACGGGATGGACGTTTCTGCCTAAAAGAGGTATGACGTAGTTGTATAGCTCTCCTTAAAAATAGAGTTGACCCAAGGGGTACAGAGAGGTACATAGAAAAATACACGAGTTCAGTTCGATTTGGACTGTTGACAAGTAAGTAGGCGCATTTGCTATCCTGTTGACCGTGTATTCGTTATTGAACCTAAGATTATTGTCATTAGCATCTCGAGTATCTAATCGTCACGGTTAATTGTCAAATTCTGTAATGGTCATATGATCACCTTGTGAATTTGTTGTTATATTCATTTGGTGACTAGGTAATCATTGCTATTATAATATGGTTCTTTAGCGAGAGCTTGTCGTTGTGTGGTGAAATTGTTTATTGCTGGTGAACTTTATTCTGTGATAATCGTATTTGTACCATTGGCTATCATCTGTATTGTATAATGGAAACATGGCTAATCCAAATGAAGGTTCGTTAAATGCCCCTAACCCCAATGCTAACTCGACATATATATTTATTGAGATATGTATAATTTTATGTGCTGGACCAGATTAGATGCGTAGTAAAAATACTTGCGAGTATGCGAGTATCAGTGTGTGTACTGACACACAGATGAATGTAAACTGTTCAGTCGGTTAACAGTCGGATATGGAAGAAAGTGGTGAGACGAGTGCAAGTGTGTATCGATGAATATCTTAGAAATCGCTCTACAAATAAATATATAATTATTCTAATATTAATTCCAAGCGTAAATTTAGTGTTCCTATACCATTATTTCGGCAATTAAGATCCACAATTCTCAACAATATTATTGTTAAATATTTCATTTACGATAGTTTTTGGTGTATTTTGACGAATATAAGGAAAGGATGATCAGGCAAAGTTTAGTTTAGCTTAGTTTAGGTGTCGCCGATGTTGTCGATAATTGGTATTGTAATCTGGAATTAAGTACCGGCACGAGTTGCTGGTTATGTAATTCCCTTAGCTAGTGTCTGTGAAATTCATTACTAGCTCGAATCTTACATCGTTCGTGAATCCCTAGAGGTTTGTAAAGGAACAACCAGTTGGGCTTTGGTCCAAAGTCGAAGACTCCAGTTTAGCGGCAACCAGGACCATCACGTATCTTAAACTTGCAAACTGGTACTCGGTTTCGCCAAATCGCGTACACACGTTACTTGTCTTACTTTCTGCAAACTAAATTTACACCGATACGACGAGCACGGTGTCTCATTTCTTCCACTTTGCTATCGAACGACTTCAAGTTCGAGAATTTTTTAGACAAACGGTGAAAATTATTTTCCCTATTGCAGGGATTAGTAGGCTCGATTCTCCTCGTAGAATATTCTCACGTTCGAGATCGACTTCTCCAATCGTCGATTTCGGGGATGGTAAATCAACTTCGTGGTTCCACGAACGTGGACACTTGATTCCGTGAAAGCATTACACGAGAAACTCGAATGTGTCACGACTAAGAAAAATACTCGCGCGGTAAACCAGTTGAAGTAAGATTTAAACCCTTGGAACAAGTTCGTACAAAGTTCTGCAAAGTTCTGCGTGTTATGCAACGATGTTCGAAATCAAACAATACATTAGAAACTTGAAAGTTTCAGCAAACACGCTAAATTCTCTATACCATATCCTTCCCTCGTCCCTTGCATTAAAAGTTCCCATTCGAAGCCAACATCAACCCCTTTTCCTTCTTCCTTTTATCGAAATCACAACGAGAAACATTCGAGCGAACAAAGTATCAGCACGGGGCTGATCTACGAGTTCGATACACTGTCTGCGTCGACCTAAGGTGGGTTGGTTCGCGTTGGATGACAAAACGCGCACACGCAGCAATATTTTCGGACCCATAACGAATGGAACGGTAGAGCCACCGCGCAATACCTGCCCCGTTCAACTTGATGGAACCCGATTGCCAGGCAAAACACTATTTCGAGCGAAACGACGACGAAACGGATCCCTGGAGCGGGTCACGGAGCGTTGAAGAGAGAGTGGGCCGGAAGAGGGATAGGAAAAACGAATCGAACCATTCGACGTTCCTCTCCCGGCTATACACTGACAAACCATTTCATCGAGTTATGCGGCTCCCAGCTCGCAATCGGAGTAAAACGTTCTGTCATGCGGCACTCGATAAGCTCGTACCTGTGAGCGCTATTTACGCTCGGCCTTTGCCGCTTTACGACACGTTTTTTTCTCTCTGGTTTGTTTAACAGCTCGTTTTCAATAGGGATTCGATGAGCGTAAGCGTTTTTCGTTCGCGTGAAATTGATCCTTTCGAACGGTAGTTTTGCTTTATGTAGAAAAGTTCGATGGTAGAGGGAATATATAACCGTTTAATTTAAGAAGATCTCGTGGGCGTTCAAAAGCGGGAATTACTTTGCAAAGTTTTCGTTCCTCTCGATTATCTGGAAAGTTATCAAGAGAAGCTATAGCGGTTACGACGAGTTTCGCCCGATAGTTCAAGTTTAGTCCGCGAAACGAATTAACGTTCGAGAGGCGTTCAGCGATTCGAAGTTGCGCGAACCACACGTTTAGACGGCACACTTCTGACAGCAATTAAAGCGCGCAACAATTTCCCTCGAATTAATCCGAATCGCAGCCTGCGTGAAAATCATTAATATCGCCGTGCCGGCAATCACCACTAATGAGATCGTGCGTCGCCCATCGTATTCTCACTGGTGGAAAATCTTCGTCTTTTTTTTTTTTGCAGCGTCGCGATGCTACTTCTGTCTATCCTTTTGCCATTGCTGTTCGCTATTTCCATTGTTGGACGTTTTTCACGTATTTGCTCTAACTCCTTTCTTCCGTTCGTTAGGTTCTTTTAATGCCGAATCTCTTTCCAATATCTTTTTGCTCTACATTCTTTGTTACGGAAATTCCTTCCTTCACCGTTCCTTTCCCTATTCTGTGTTTTATATTTTTGCAACTATTTATTTTAAATGTTTCATTACCTGATTTCTCCTATATCAACGATACGTATAATTAATAAACCAATGTACGATAGTTTGCTGTAGTTTGAGACAGAAACCTACGAAGATGGTCCAAATCTTTCGTATGAAAAGAAGCCGTGAGTATTATCGAATTGATCAGTGAAACCTCTTTATTTCGCGGAGGCTACTGTACTATTTCCAACACTGAAACATCTCTTCAAGTACTCGAGCCCGTTTCGACATCCGTACGTATAAATTTTCAGCCTGCTCCCTTCTCCTTCGCAATTCTTACGACTCTTACCTTGTCTTCGAGCGTTTTCAACGACTTTCCATCCTCTTCGTTCTTCCTTCTTTTGTCCCTGTCCCTCACCAGGCCATTCAGGCTCTTGTAAGACAACAGACGACACATGTCGTTGGTCAAGTCGGGCAGTCGGTTCTTGCAGTCGCCACACTGGAACTTCTGCTGCGGCATCTCGCACGGTGGTTCTCCGGCGACGTCGCCGCGGAAGACCGAAAGCTCTCGCGGCTTCTGCCACTCTTCGTCATTTTCCTCGTAACTAGCCGGGGCTCGAATTAACTTCGAGCGCCGGCCACTCACGTTTCCACGCAGATTACACGAATTTTCTTCTCCGCGCGTTCCCAAGCAACGATTATCGACGAAACAAATATCGTTCGTGTTTCTATCAGTCGTTAGTTGAACACGGTTCACACGAACGAAGCAATCGGTCGGCTCCTTCACGGCTTTAGTTTCTAAGAGTAACATTGAAATTATTGGAATTTGCTTGGTTGAAAGGGTACTTGGTACTTGGAAATGATCGAACAAAGTTTGACGCATTCTCCGCGAAGATGAAGAAAGTCCTGTGTGCATAGATCTTTAAAGACTCTACTCTTAAGACGATTTCCAAAGTTGAGCAAAGTTGCGGATCGTATCGTGTATAAGAGTAGTAGGAAAGTTTCGTGACATGGAGAAGGACGTACGATCCTTCAAGGGTGTCTCAATAGCGTCTTTTCGTCCGAGTGTCGCAGTTTAATTTTTTAATCAAAATCACAAAGATTTAGTAAATAAAGATAAGGTGAGAAAAGCGTATGCAGGCTAAAACGAATCGTCTCGCTAAAGCGTGGTATCCTATCTTGATCCGAAATTAATTATCTAAATGCACCTGTTTGAAAAGCGGGAAAGAGTAGAGAAAAAAGTAGAATTATTTCATAAAATCTAACTGTAGCGTTGCTGTTATATACTCTGAACGCGTGTAGCAAATTCCAGGACTCCGATTCTCCTGTAAAAGAGGACAGTAATAGCGAACCTTTCCAAATAGCAGTCAACGAAGAAGAAGAAGAAGAAGAATAAGAAACATGATCGTTGCAAGTCGCAGCATTACAGAACTCTCTTCTAAACGGAAGATTGCCACGACTCGCTCGAAGAACCGTTTCCAAACTCATGTTCGCTGAACTTTCTTCCGTGTTCTAGCCGAATAAAGCTGAAGCTGTCCGCAGGGGGACAGAAGATCTGTGGCGAGGAAGCAGGGAATTCAAAATGGAGAAACAGGTCCGAAGGATCGAGCAGACTTTCGATCTCGAGAAGAATGTCGTAACGAGTCGCGTATTAAGAGCGGCTGGTCATCATAGTTCGCTTCGAGAATACCGGAGCGAGCAACGCGTGAAATTGGGGCGATCGAAAGAAGCTGCTCCTTGGCACAGTTTCACGGGATCAGCGGACAGTTTCCACTTGGTTTTCACCACGGTACACAGACCCGTTTTCTTTCTGGCCTAGCTGCGCTTTCAGTGCCGCGTCCTCTGCCCTGGACATCTCCCTCTTCCGGTGGCCGAATGAAAAATGAAGCGGCCGCGTTTGTGCTGGTATTTTAAGAAATCGGGGACGCGATGCTCCGGGGAGCTTCGTTCGTTAACCGCGTCAAAGCTTCCGTGGAAACCGATGCAACGCAAACGAACCGAAAACGATCGGGCGATTATTTATCCACCGAGACGATTGTATCGCCTCGTTCTTTGTTTGTTTTATCGTGGATTGACAAATGGATAAGATACGGTGAGATACGCGTGGAAACACGACGACGAGAAAAATCGAACGACGATCGGTGAACGACTGGCGAGAGGCATCGAAGCTGGGACCGTCGTCGTTCTCGTCCCGAAACGTTTAAAAATATCCAAGAGGAAGGTGGACGAGGTCACTCGGACGAGACGACGCGCATAGCGTTAAAAAATCGACATTCCATTAGCTGCAACGAAGAATAGCGCGGAACGATCGTATCGTGAAGCTGCGACGTTCAATCGTTACTCGATTAAACGTTATTGTTGTACAGGCCTCTAACGAGCTGCTGATTTATTGATAATGTAATTCCACGATTAGCTGGCCTAATTACGTAAATAATTCATTCGGAACGTAGTAATCTCCTCCGTAGAATTAATTATCGATCTCTGACACGGACGCCTCGCTTACAGCCACTATTTTCTCCGTATCGCAAAATGTTTAATTGGTCGATTGTTTTCGCTATAAACTCGAAGGGTTCTCTATCGCGCAGCGATATTAACGCGATATTATAATGTGATGTTTCATGCGTTGTCGGCGCGATTTCAGTTACCAATGTTTCCACGTGGAACAGGTTTAGTTAGGAATAATTCTATGATTTGAACAACGATTCGAACGTAAATTGGTGGAACGAGGACATGTGACCGAAAATGCGGTACAGAGCTTGTGAAACGTTTCGACTTGGCTTCGCGATCATTTTACCGATTTAACGACGTCTAATTGCGAGTTGTTAAATATTTTACAACCACCAAACGTGCTACCTCTTGAACGTATGATTCTTACGTGCTTAGATCTCTGCACGAAATAAAGACAAGGCAATAAACGACCTATGTTTTACCGCACATGACGCCTAAGCCTCAGGCAACCAGATGTCCCAGTATCTGTTTCCACACTTCTTTCGCCGATTTTCTATTTTCTAGCAGATAATAAAAACACTTCTGTATTTCTCAAATGGTGAAAAACATTAACAAGTTTACCAAAAAAGAAAATAATGACGAATATAAATTATGCGCCCACTATACCGAGCTACCGCAAATTAAAGTGGAAGCGAGCCTAAATGGAGGTCATCGTCTCAGGGTGATAATCGTTGCCGCGGCAGCAATGGCTAATAAAGACGAAGCTTCGTCGTTGTTAGCGCGACGTGCACGTTGCAATACACAGAAACAAATAAAATACAGAAAATGGGAGGAGAACAGAACGATTCAGGCCACTCGCGACCCAATATTTATTACTCGTGAACAGTTGTACCTCGGTTAATTGAATACGTCCACGCTGATTTCTCGCCGGTTACGTTCCCCGTTTTCGCGAACCTGGCTCTCTTTGTTTCTTCTGCTCCCCTCGGAGTAAAGCCTCAAGCACCGTAATTGGATTTGCTGGCAATTAAGTGGCGGCCACCCCTCGAAGGGAGGCCAGTTTATGGTTTCTACAGGGTGGTCGCGAGAAGCGCGCAATTAATGTCGAATTAGCCCTAGGAGCAAGGCTCGATCTTTCTTCATATTGCTCGAGTATCGCGGCTCGAGTCTCTGTTCTTCGGAAGGGTCAGCGAAGGAAGTTATTCGAAAGGATTAATTGGTTTGCTTGTAACGAGGGCGAGTGAAGTGGAACGATAACGAGGGCCTTCTCCTGTGGTGTTTCGGGGAATCAAACATCGAGAATTCGAGATCAATTGACGAACCTGTCCCTTATTTATGATTTACGTTTTTTAATTTATGATTTTTTTTTAAATCAGGTACACAATTTTGGTGTTGACAGAAAATCGACGATAACGAAGGACAATTAATACTTTGAATAATTATTACGGTATAATTATATGATATAATATATATACACAAAATGTTTGCAATTTATGTAATTATTATATATTTACAATTGACTGCAAATGTTTATGCAAAATTAATCGTTTGATCAAGCCGAGCTGAAATTTGTTGCATTTAGTGAATATCATAACGATTACACTACTTTGGGTACTTTGTATACAGTGGCTATAAACAATATTTGCACATCGTTGTATAACGTTTAATGTAGCAATATAGTACGGCAATTAGATGGAACGCATCATGCGGTGGTACTTTCATTTTATTACGCCTGAAAATGTTATCATAAATGCAAGAAAAATTCGCAGCGTAATTATCAGCGACGATGAGAATTTCCTGGGAAATTGGACGAAGTTGCCGGTCTTCCAAAGAAAACACGACTTCATGGTTGGTTCCACGCGTGTCGAGGAAACGTTTCACAACGGCGCGCCGAGAAAAACGAAATTGAGCGCGTCACTGGCGAACAAGAGCGTCGGCAGCTGTCCCCGGAGGAAGAGAGCGTCCCGGCGGCAGCGTGTCAGGTATAATGCAATCTCTCGCCTTATCCACGCTTCTATGAGAATACGACGAGTCTAAGTTTATTAGAGGTGCTGCAGGTTCTCTGCCTCGGCGTAAGATAAAAGGATTCGCGCAAGGATGCTACCAAGTGCGAAAACTCTGATGATAAATCGTAAACCATGTTACGCAGATTCTACTATTGTACAATTATACTTGAACTTTATTCGCATACTTCATACCTTGTCGTCCATTACGTGTGTGTATATTATTGAAATTGTATAATTTTGTGTGCTAGACTAGATTGGCCGCGTAGTAGTGACACATGTATGCCAAATACGAGTGTGGAGAAGTATGTGTGTGCACGGCGTCTGGAAAAACAGATGAATGTAACTATTCCGTTGGCAGTGTGGTATGGAAGATGGCGAGACAAAGAGAGTGCTGAGACGAAGATGCTGGAAATTGTTTATTAAATAAATCTAAAACTATTTTAATATGAATTCCAAGTGTAACCTTAGTGTTCCTTTGATTTTATTTCGCCAATTAAGATCCACAATTCTCAACATATATCAAGACAAGGAAAAAAATACCATTGAGGGAAATATACTATCTGATCTCGGTATTGATGTACAAATTGAAGCAATCGATACTGTTTCACGGAGAAATGGTGACGGATAATACAATTGAACATGCGTTCAGAGACAGCAATCATAGTAAATATAAACGACGAGTTAATAAATTCCGGTAATCGTTGGGAGTGCCACCAGCTTGTGTCAACAAGGGATCGTCTATTGCTGCTCGATGCTGCTCTTGGGACTCGTAAAATGCCGAATGATTTAGTCTCCCTCGAGCCGTGAAACGGTACGCATTCAATCGACGCGACGTTATCACAGGAATTGCGGAAAATAAAGCTTGTATTCCTAAATTACATTCTATTCTCTGAGTCATTGAAATTTCACCTAGATTACAACGAGCATCTAAAACGGCACTCGCGAGATATTCGTTTCTAGAGCGGAATAACGTTAGCTAGGAGTCTGGCTTCAGGACGAGGTAAAACGAAGCGGGAGATTGTCGCGGAAAGAGGGGATTATTAGCATCTCAATAAGAAGGAGAAACTCCGTTTGACTGTAACAAGGCACATGAATGCTCGACTAATATCCGTCGCGGTTCACATAGCCGCACTATAATTCTGTCGCCAGAAATTGCTCGAGCAATGTCGTTACTCTCTTCTTGACCACAGTTCTAAATATACGGTATCCGGATTAAAATCATGGCTTTCCAGTGGTTTGCAGGGTGGAAGTAGAGAGACGGAAGTATGCTTATGATCATTTCATCGCATTATTCATTTACGAATCGTTTATGACAGTTAACTGTGGTTTCGTGTTCCGGACATCTAATGAAATGAATTTTAGATGAACAGATATCGATTTCGACTTTTTTACAGTTTGCAAATTCGTTTGGTTAAAATAGAACGATGGGTCTTTGTGTAGCTTGCTGAATTTGTTAAATTTCTCCTGTTTTCTTTTATCGCATTATTGTAGGTCTATTGAGAAAACCAGACAATCGAAGCACCCATTTGCCTGCTGGAAGCATCCACGTGAATTTCCGAACCGATCTCGTTCCCCGGAACACAATGAACCGATCGATAAACGAGGTGGTTGCCGCTATCGCGATAAATTCGCTTTTCCGTTTACGGTCGGGTCTCCAAGTTAGCTCGTAAATACGAGACACGAAAACTTATGTGCGAAAATTCAACTACCTGCAAAATAGAGTGTTCAACGAGCTCCCTCGACCTATTGCACCCGCACGCGCTCATGGCTAATTGACCAAATTATTGCCGGGAAACAGGCTTCCTCCCGATTCAAATTCCAAAGTCAAATCCAAGTTCGAATATAAATTGTCAGGATGAAAATTCAGATTTTCCAAAGCAAATGTAAATGTTATTCTGCATCGCACGTGTAAAACTTCGATTCGCTGCAATCCTCGGAGACAATTCCGAGAAACAATTCTTGGAATTTTCTAATTCCCAAGAGTATCTTTTGGAAGTAGGGTAATAACGCTTTTACCATAAGAGCATAAAGTTCCTAATTCACATGATTCCGAGTAGCATAATGATATTACCACGATAACAAATTTTATCTCGTCTTATTCCCTTTCCTGTCCGAGTCGCTTCATTTTCTTACGAAATATTTTCTCGCCCGGATAGAAATTATTACGAGCGAAAAGCTTACTCTATCGCGTACGTAAAAATGGCCGGAACTGCAGGAGTCTGAGTGGAGCGCGCGCGCCCGCTGATATCAGCGAACATCCCGCGATTACGGCGAAAATTCCCGCCGGAAGCTCTTCGCGGTGGACTTTTATCCGAGTTTCAAGGTAAGCTCGTGTTTACAGTACGCCGCTGGGAGCCGTACGAATAAATAGAAGAGGGGAAAAAGCCGAGTGAAACTCGGGAAAGCGGGATCCGGTCGTTTTCTGGACCGATTTCGCTTCGATGAGTTGCCGCTCGTCAACGTCAAAGCAAAGATCGTCGGGAGACACGTCGGCGAACAGCTGACGACCGATTTTACAGCACAGCCGCGTGACTCGTTAATTATCAGCAAACAAGCGATTAACGATTCCAAGCGTTCTTTGTCACGCGAACACGAGTACGCGTTCGTGATTTCAACAGGAAAGAAAGCGACCAGGGAAATGAGATTTTACTCGAGATCATAGTTTGTTTGTTTAGAAATTAAAACGGAGAAATGAAGTCGGAGATGAATTTTAATGAGAAAGTTTCTTTCTGTTGTTTCTCTTTTGCGTCGAGCACGCGGAACATTGCGGTGGAGGAGCGTTTTTCTTGAAATGATGTTTCCCTTTGCGCGCTAGGTTTTATGTTTTTAACCTACTGCGATGAACTCGAGCGAATTGATACAGAAAAATCAAATTAAACCGTAACTAGTATGGTAGATATTATTTCATCATGTAAATGAAAATATTCATAAATTTCCTCTTAAGCGAAAGATTGCGAACTCCAACAGATGTAACAACAATTCTGAGATTTGTATTACGTTTCCGAAGGGAATCTCCGATTTACAAACAAGTCAATTTGAGTAGCCATTTCGACGAAGAGATTACAGGCATTTGTATCGTAATAAACTTCCCTGCGGCTTCGTAATTACGTCAGTTCTTGTACTTCTTGCCGTGATCTTTAAGGCGGATTTCGTTGGAAGTCGTTGGAAAACGCTACCAGGAAACGATCGTACCGCGATTTCTTTATTTTTACGAAGCTTATAACCAACCGTCTACCCGCCAATGGTTTCAGCGAGGCTGCGTTCGATTTACCATGGCACGCTGATCAATGACGATTTTTCCGCGAAGAAATGGGTCGCGCGCGCGACTCGAGAAAACTCGACACTCGGCATTCACTGACGTAATCCCCGAAGTATGTTTAACCTCGTCGACTTGATCGTTCGCCGATTACACAATTTAAAATCCTCGATAAAGTTGGCATGACACTCTTCGGATCGAGAATGGCGAGAGAAATTTTTCAACGCCAGAACCGCTAAACCAGTCAAAACGAATCATTTTTGATAAAGTATAGCCGAATGTTGGTTAAAATTTGCAAACTTCGTCGTTGCAAGCAGAGAATTTTAGACGTTTAAAATCACAGTGACGAATTTGTGCACTGGCTGACATCAGCGTTGACTGAAATCGCAAGGTAAGATTTTTGCTTGTCGACTCGGGGGAATCGATACTTCAAGGGAGACAAAACCACATATTTCGTGCAACAGTACGACGCGGAAGCGATTCGGCAGACGATTTTATTTACGACGCTATTCCGCGGTCGTCCACCGAGAGGCGAAAGATTTTACTTACATTTTATGTAGGTCGTGCCGATTTCACCGTAATCGCCTTTAGATCGCTGATTTTATAGGGGCAGATCGCGGCCATCGCAATGAGTTCCCCTGTCCGTTCCCCTCCGACAACAAAATTTATTTCAGCGCAGCTAACGGCGAATAAAACGCTACAAGCCTGTTTCCCAATAAAATTCCCAATCGTCAATATAGTCGATTAACGCCATGTAAATTTTCCCACACGCTTGTTTAATCAAGGACCTCGCAATTTCCAAGTTCTGCGCGAGTAAAGAAGGACCATTTTTATTTTTCCAAACGAAGAGAGTTTGCTTCAAAAGTTTCAAATTTATTATTCAAACTAAAAAAGTACGAATTTGCGCGCCGACGAAACGTCCAATCAGCTGCAAAGCCTGTTTCACGAAAAGTCTCGTAAAGCGAGCTAACATTATCGGCAAGGATCAGCGAGCACGCGTTCAGTTTCCGCGATCCTCTCCATCCCGAACTTAATAATCTCCAGCCGATGGAAACGCGCGGCTTTCGCCGCAGGGTTTACGTTCTAGCGAGAATTTTCGGAAAAATTGAGGGCGTCGCTGCGCTCGTAATGCTACTCGTCGAACGCGGTTGCATTGTGCTCGTTTTATGCGCGGTGTCACGTGCGGATAAATGGACGCATTCTGAAATAAAAGTCGGCGTTCGTGTGGCCGAACGACGAGAAGCAGGCACGGAAACTGGGGAAAAATCGGGGATGCCACTCGTTGCTTGTATCTTTCGTATCTTTATTATTTCGAGCCTTTATTGTTGGAATTTCATGGGACCTGTTAGTTAGAGCGAAAAGGACGAACGTATTCGGACGAGAATTTATCACTCCTCGGGGACGACAGGCTAAAGCGGCCCAGGAAAGTATTTCACTGTCCAAACGGTGCGTCGCTAATGCTGATAAAATGAACGTACGAGCGTCGCGTCTTTCATATTTGATAGAAGATAGCGGTATCACGGTGTTATTAAACCATACCTCGGCAAGAAGCCGGCGCAAAACGTTGCTGAATAATTAACAAGGCTCGCCCGACTAACGAGAACTTGGACAGAAAATTGTGCGCCAGTTGTGCGGGCCACCTTTCCTCCCACCAACGACACCGAAATTCTCCGATGCAAGTCCTCGTTGCACTCGTTACAATTGCACCCTGGTGCATAATGCAAAGAGTCGGCTTGTTGTAAACTGCGTTTGGAACTAGTGACGCGACAAAGCGTTGTTGAATACCTATTTCTTCTTTTACTTTATTCGCTGAAACTTTGTGGAATTTAGTGGAAATTTATGCGCAAGTGGGATAGGTCGGCAGACGAACACTACGAATAGCAAGCAGATTTAGACGCTGGCAGACAGACCAAGAGTTGAACGAATTTAACTAGAACTAGAAGTGGAATAGGTCGACAGGTAAAGACCACGAGATGCAAGTAGATTCTGACGCTGGTAATCGGACAAGCACGGTACTGCACGTGAAATAAGGACGATATTTCCATACTCGTAATAAATGGCACGTTCGCCGGATAATTTAATATTATGTACTTTGATGTCTACGTTGATCGATCGATTCTTATTTAGATACGAATGTAGTAGAAAGTTGCAATGTAAACGGTGGTTGCACGAGACACGAAATACTTTCGATCTAGAAACCTTTCGATTCGAGCAAATACAATGCAAAAAACATGGACGAGTTGTAGACTCACATGGCTGATCAGACGACGCGAGAAGCACGGGAGAAACTCGTGTTAACGATAAATCTAGTTGCTGGTGTAGGAAGTCGTAAATCTCTTAGGCACACGGCGAAAGAAATGAAAATCATAGTTCGATACTTTCTACTCGATAGAGTTCCTCTTCGTTTAGATCCCGCCGGCTTCCTATTCACGCTCAGCTGCTTCGTTCTCCTACTCTCCTCGTCCACACTCCGCCGTAAATTCGATCAGAGTAGCGGCATAATTGCAGGATTGGATGCGCGCGCGCGCGCGCGCGTGTGGTTTTATCGCGCGAACGTTTCACGCGCTAAGAATCCTACTCGAAAATTCGACTAACGACGAGAAGCAAGTCTAAACGAAGCAGTCGACGCTGCAAATTAAATACATGGTCTGTGTAGAGGATACGGCCAAACAGGATTCGGAAGCTTTTACCGGATAGTCCAAACTTTGCTTGGCTAATTTGGAGAAGCGGGCTTGAAAAACCGATGAAAATTGGTTACGCGATGTCGGTGCGACGAGAGGATGGAAAATTTTGTTGTTGATCCACGAGGATAATCCAAAGGAGAGAGATTCTGTTTGTCTGGCGTAAATACAGTGACTCGTGAAAGTAGAAACCTATAATACGTTATGCGAAACATTTCGAGATTTCATTAGCGTTGTAACGAGTCCATTATTTTCTTAAGGTTTCAAACAAATTTGCCTACGTACAGGGAAGCTACGAAACATTTATTATAAATATAGATCTCAGATTGCAAGGATCGCAAAAGAATTTAAACAATCCATTAACCACTATATTAGCAAGTCTGGATGTTTGTTACCGCTACTCGGATTGTATACGAAGGTTGTTTCATTAAATATACAATTACGATAAATATATCCTGCAACGTTAAAATTTCTTTTATGGTAAGTGTTCAAATATTCTCGTGATCCATTGTAAGTAGACTCCAGAGGGTTTCGTGGCTGGAAGAGTGCCTAGAGTTAAGCTTAAGAGGATCTGTCCGCCCCGGGAGTAAAGAGTAGGCGTGTTCGTGTGGGTAGAATAAGGGAATATTTTCAGGAACCATCGGTCGACACGAGTTGCCGTGAAGAGGCTATTTGGTAAACTGACCAACCAAGTGTGCTTGTAATGCAACCGTGCGCAATTAGTGGCGCAATTGTTTGGCATGACTAAGCGTACGAGGAAAAGGAAAGACCACGAGAGCGTTAATTTTTGAATCGTTATCTATAACAGGTTGAGCAAACGTACAATCGTACGACAACGAGAAAAGTTTCCGATAAAAACGGCCGATCGTTGGAGGACACGTTCGCCGATACGCAGAGCGGATTCGACGGAATTTCGCCTTCGGGTTTCACAGAAAGGAAGCCACGGAATGCGTAACACGATCGTCGTCGGAGACTGGTTGCTTTTTCAACCGCATTTCACTTTCAAATACCTGGGATTCCTGAATCGCGCGAAACCAGTGACGTCTTTGACCAGTTCTCGGAAATCAAGTCGAAGTTTCCTATACGTTTGACCACCAAATGCTCTTAAAAATCCTCGGACCGGCTTCGATTCTCGGCCAACGCGATTTTCGCTCTGCCGTACGGGCATTCGAAATTCCCAATATTCTTCGGACCGTTCAACCACATCGAGGTGGTCGTGTAAGAAAGTGTAGGAAAATCGAGACTTCACAAGCACCAGGATATCCCAACGCGACTCAATTAACTATGAATCAGAATATTATTACGAGAAAACCTTCCAAATTGCACTATTACGACGCACAACTAGCTCACGTTCACTCTCCCACGATCTAGTGTTGCACTGCACCACGGTTCAACACAACGAAAAGACGTAGCACGGAAAGTCCTTCGACCTAACAACGGTCTGGCTGGCTCGAACACTGAATGCGCTTCGACGATAACCAGGCGTTAATCACGAGACGCAAACTCCGAACGAAGAACGACACAGATCGGCCTTGAAACTGTCGGAAGAACGCAGTAACCATTGGTCACGTGATAGGACGAAACGATCGCGGGAAAGAAATCGATTTCTCGCGAGGTACGTCAGGCTCTCGCGACGACGATGGACCCGGCTCCACGCTAACCTCGAATGTTGTCCAATGCCTCTCTCTCTCGGTCGGCGACTCGTACGCTGCCCGATACAATCTATTTACGAGTAAAAGCACTCGCGTTGCATGCCAACGCGCGACGGGCACTGGCGTGTGCCGCGGACACGAGCACCGGAGGGACAAGTTTTCGCCACGCACGTGTACCGAATCGAGACGATGACACATCGATGAATCATAGCGAGTCGCGATTTGATGGTTGTTGCTGAACATGTAATATTTGCAGATCGAATTCGTGGCAAGATCATGCTTCGTCTTCCGAGGAATTAATTAGGCGGATGAACATAGACGCTTGTAAGAAATGCTGTTCAATATGCAGGTGATTTTTTGGAGATACACGCGCAGATACTATAGAGAGATTTACGAGCGAATGTTAATATCTCGGGACTTGAATCGACGCATTAAAATCAATAAAAAGACGTCATATGCACGCATATATTTATAATAAAAAAGTATTCATCTTCCGGTGCAAATTCACTCTCTGAAACCATTGACACCAATTTAATGAATTTATTTAGTCAATTTATCGACCAGAATATATTAAATCCATTGAAATATATTAAATTATCGTTTTAATCAATTTATGAACCACCCTGTATAGCATGTTCCTCGAAATGGTCTAAATAAAACACGAAGGTATTCTTACGGTTGCTCCCTGCCAACAGACATTATTCTGGACTCGCGAGAGCGCACCTATGAAAATTCCACTTCGTAACATTAACGATACTCGAAATAAACCGTCTTCGTCCGTGCCATACAAACCCGAGCTCCGTGCACCCGGATACAAGACGAAGTGTACGCGATGAAATTTAAGAGAACGCCCGCCACGATGCACTTAGGATATCTTTCAATATTCTACGAACGTTCTTTCGGCGATGCAACGGGAGAACGTCGTGGAAAGCCATAGAGTAACCATGCACTCGCGCGAGGTACGCGCTCTGCTTGCGGTCGACTTTCCCGTACGCTCTTCAACGTCGAAGTTCACCGGTCTGAGACGTGGGCGAACCGCGCGGCGCCCACCTACGTGTCTCGTTCGCGACTTCCACTAACCTAGGCCAACGTTTGCTCGCGTCCTGAAGCTGGCCCCGCGTCGAAATGCCTTCTTCGAGCCGCACACGCAGCTTGCCCCGTCTCCGGACGATTTGTCCGTGTCGACGTCAGTCTCGTCGACGGGCGAAACGCTTCAACGACGACGTGCAGACCTCGCTGAAATATCGAGAGTACCCGCTGCTTCGATGCAAGTCGGGTTAATGAGCGTTTGGAATTTTGAGGTGAACGTTCGAGAGGATTTCTGAGATTTATGCCACGCGTTGCTTTAGGCTGTTTTGGTTAAGGTACGAATGGCGAGCGAGTGGAAACGCCGCGGCTGATTGACGAGATGCTTCGACGTTTCTCGTTTAGCTTCGATGTTTCTTCTTCAGCTTCGATACTTCCTGCTTAGCTTCGAGGAATTTTGTCAAGAATTATGTATCGTAACGTTGAATCCGTGAAATCTAATAAGGAACAGTCGGGACCAAAGTACATGGAAGTTGCTGAAAGGATGAGAACAAATTGCGATTCGTGGAGTGACGAGGGTCGGTTTTACTGCCGCAAATGTAAAAATATTTTTCTAGAAAATTCACTATGCATTTTATAATTTTCAGATCACTACAAATTGCTGTATACTCTTCTCGTTGCTTGTAATTAGAAAAATTCAATAATTATATCTTCTATCATATCGTAAAATTACATTAAACTGAGAAAGTTAACAAAAACGAATTTATCGTGTTTTCCTCTTATGATCTTCTTAATCTGCTTAATTCTCGCAACGAATGAAAATTTAGACATAGCACGCACGTTTCGACCGGCTTATTCCGGGATGATCCTTGCGAGAGGTGCAAATCGAGTGCGAACAAAGCCGCTTTCATTCAACGTTCGTCGCTCGCGGAAGCGCGTAAATTTATCTTGACGCGTCCCAGCGATGTTTATGCTTCTACGCAGTCGAAGCCCAGTTATTGACAGAAGTAGCGAGCATTTGTTCCCCTTTCGTTTTATTTTTCAACCCCTTCTCTTTTCTTTTTGTAAGAGCGAGGGAAAGAACTCGAGTACGTTTCGGAACGAGCAAACAGCAATAACGAGCCACGATGTATACACTCGGTTGCCTTTTTGCCCCAGCTTTGCAATGGATACCACTCCGAGCGTACGAAGACGTTTCTATTTTCGAGCACCGTCGCGTCAGTCCGTTTCCGCGACTGGCTGTGTTTTACTTGCTCGTGTTTCGCTTCTTTGACTCCATGCCGAATTATCGAGCACACAGGGAATCGTTATCGCCAATTACAGCTTGCGAACTTTTTTCGTGTTACTTTCGAGTTTAATTACGAAAGAATCGCAAAAAGTAACGAGAACGAGTGAATGTTAAACGTTCGAAGAAACTTGAGATGGAGCAAAAAGTCCAATATTTTAGGGGAAATTTCCTCATATTTTCCGATAAAGAGCTTAAATCGACCAGAAGGAAGAAGAATGCTTGTAATAATCTGAGAAATGTGCGATAAATGTAATATTATAATCACCCACGACGATATATATGAAGCTGAAGCTGTTCTTAGTGGAATTTTTAATGTCACAGACTCTGCCTACTTGTTCGTTTCCGCGAACTATTAAACAAGAATACGGCAGACAGTGGGAACAGCGTCTAGTTCTATTAAAAGCGACATTTTACAGCGGGCCACGTGATTCACAATGTTCCCGGAAATAAAGGTGATATGCAAATGCGGGAATAGCATAGTTATTCTCGCGCACGGCCGCGCCCCTTCCTTCCTCCTCCTCCTCTCTTCGTTACGTCGCGATAAATATTTCCGTGAATTCCACTAGAGAGTTCGTCGTGTGCACCGAATAAAGGGAGACGGGGGATTAAAGAAAAATATCGATTGAAGAAGATATGGGAAAAGAGCGAGGCGATGGATTCTAATCGCCAACTGTATGAACACCTCCTCGATTCTGTATCGTAGCAATTCCATATCCCAAAGCAAAAAGTACCTTCTTACAAGCGAAAGCTGTCGCGAAAACTTCCTATGTAAGCCATATAACACTTTCTACGTTTCGATTCGAATTTTCCAGCGATGCTCTTCCGATTTGCGTAACAGGATCCCGTTGAGAACGCGCGGCGATATGGCCGGGTACACGCGAGTCCCGGGGGACGAAAACCTGGCGACTTGCCTTTTTCGCTAGCGAAAACGCGTTATTGCACACGATGTACGCGTCAGTCGAAGAGATTCGCGTCGCGACGAACGAGCGTGTCTCTATTTGGTGCGACGCGTGAGCCGCAGATTCTATCAATTTTTGACCGGAGATGTTTGTGCCTCGGACGTGTTCAGACACAGGAGAAACGACACGAGATTTTTCAAAGATATTTTCTAGAGACGATTTTCCATGGTTGGCGTGTTCGTTCGCAAATTAAAGTCAAACCGAGCACGAAGAAGAATTCGACGGGAAAATTTTAGCATCTTGGAGGTGGAATTTTTATGAAGACGCTACCGCTTTCAAGACGCGGTCAAAACAATCTTCCTTATAAATAATCATTAGCCGAAGTTATGGTTCGTTAGGGGCGACGGTGGAAAGAAACAAAATCCAGCCACCCCTTGCAGTGGCGCATAATGCCTGGGAAGAGAAATAGCTTCACAGTGAGAGAGAAAGAGAGAGAGAGAACGATCTCGAATTTCATTAGCGAGTATCATCGTTTAGGCTGTCTCTAATCGACATCCTTTGACCTCGTATTTATGCAAATGAACCGTAAGGATGCCTTCCAGGCGGAAGAAAATTATCGATGGCTTCGTTTCCGCCGTTGGGAAATTATCTCGCCCACTGGATCATCGGGTTCGACGAACGCAATTTTCCTGCACGATGAATTTCCTATGCAGCCACCCTTTCTTTTCCTCGAAATAACAAAATCTAGTAGAGATCCTATTCGAGAAGTTATTTTTCAAAACACTCCACGAAAGAATTACGTCCGACTTTCTACGAATAAAGAAACCGACAAGAAAGAAAAGTTTAACAAAAGACTTGTCAAATACTAAAAAAGGATTTAATCGAAGAGTTTGCAGTTCCAACGTTTAAATTGTATTTTTATTGAAAGAGAAGGAGAGCAGCGTAAAGGTAACACGTTTCGAAAAGTAATTTGATTTCGATTGATTTTCTGTTACACTGCCGAGTTGCTGCTTTAATTCTCCAAATTTCACAATTTCAGTCAAAGGAATGCCCAGTCAATTATTACGAACAATCGCTTTGTATGTAATCCAGCCAACTTTATGAACGTAAGCACGTTGATCGCGTGATTGCTCGCTTGGTCGCCTAGTGTTCATGGCGTTGACTCGTTTGCGAGATGTTCGTTACGAAATTACGCGCGGTAGTAGTCGCAGCGGGCACCGGAAATCGCGTGGAACATGGCCGCGGTTTCTCACGTATGCGCGCGCGTTTCCAATTAAGCGTAAATCAATCCCGGTGTCGCCGTGTTCGTAATTGATATAACGTTCAGGAGCAACGTTATCGCGCGACCATTCGTACTTATCGGCCGCTGCCAATCACCACTTTCATCCGGGTCGTGTCACCTGTCCAGTTTTCTACAGGACCAGATTACAGGATCTTTCGACCTGGACGAGGAATATCTTCGACAATCGAGATTCCTATTTCTCCTTGTCGAGAGATTTATCACTTGAACAGATATCGATAGTAAATCACAGAATTGCTGGTTTCGCATTTGTGCTATATTTAAATGAAACGGAACTGGTAGCTCGAAAAGAATTTGTCGAATATTTCTATTTCGATCAACAGTCAGAGGAAAATTTCGCGTCGTGTTAAAAATTAAAAAGAAGCTAAAGCAACGTCGTGAGTTTCCACGCGAGACGAAAAAGAAAGACCCGCTCACCGTGGCGGTTAAATAGCGCGGCTTTAATTGTAAATTTAATCAACCGTCTGCGCTTGAAATTGGAATTAAAATTGATAAGCTTCTTTCTCCGAGTGCAATTGCGTTTTTCTCGAAAACCGTACGCTAGGAAAGGTCAGCAACGTGGAACGAGGAAACAATGAAGCGAGAACGGTGAAAATTAGGTTTCGTTAGGAAAAATGCTTCGACTCATTCCGGTTATTTCAATGTAATTTACTGCTAAAACAATTTTATGCTAACGTAGCTCCGGTGTAGATAGATGCTAGACGGTGATGTTTCGTTCGAACATCTTCGTTCTATCTGCAATGACGAAACGATCGATACACGCGACCATCGGTAACCATTATCACTGCAATCGATGTACGTATAGCTTGCTCTGTCGTCTATCGTACGAGATTACTGTTCAAACAACAGGTGGTTCTGAAAACGGCAATTAATCGAAGGAGGCTATAATTTACGCTCGTCGATAGGTTTTTGCTCTTCTTTGGCCTCTTACTTCGTGCCCTCGCGAGAACAAGAAAACGAAGGAAATTATTAATCATCTCTTCTTCGATTTTCGACGTTGTAACGATCGATCTTCCAAAATGAAGCATCAAAATGAAACGAATATCAAAGATGTGCAGCACGATATTTCTCGAGGTACCGTAGAGGAAACGGATACAGTGCGTCGCGTTAATTCCAGCAAAAGTCTCTAGCGAATAAATCTGTCAGCGAGTGAAATGGGCCAGAGGAAACGCGTTTCCTTTGAAATCTCCGAGACAGACACGAGGAGGGCGGCGAAAATTGTCAAACGATTCGGAATGGATCAGAATCGCGAGCAGCTACATACGAATCGATGTTGTATAACGAGATCGAGTTATATACCGGCCAGGCAAAAACAAGGCGAACACGACGTGGTTACTGGCAAACAGCCGTGAATTGAAATTCCAAACCGTCGGATCGTTACTCGCGTATTTCTAGCCATCGCGGCCTCCTCAAAATACATGAGCGTCGACGGTGTATAAAAGTTTAGAGAAACGCAAAGACCCGAGGAAAGGTTGTCTAGTGGATAAAACTATCGATACGTTACACACGTTACAGCCACGTGTCTAATATGGCGATGCTTCCCATTTTCCGCAGAGATAAGGAACCGTCTAGACGAGCCTACGTGAGACGTTCGATATCCTCCTGTCGAACTCCATTCTTTCCTCTATAATAATAATCGACCGCGTAAAACCTCGCGTACGTAAACGTAAATCGCGCGGTGCTTCCATTATTATGCGATAAGTGGATGTACGTGAAATTTGTCTATCTCTTCTCCTTATTTTCTTAGGACAGAACCGTTAAAATTCATCCACTTGTAACGGACATTTAAAATCGCCCACTGTATTAGCATATTCGATTTTCTTTCCATAGCAGAAACGAATAGCAATGGAGATGATGAAAAAGTCATTGATCGAAGACTTCCTTATAAACGAATCTTCGTCGAGAAAAGAATTAGATAACGCATGCTACATATTCTTAGTCAAAAGAAGCAAATGATGAGAAGAGGAAGAAGTTGAAGCAAACCCAATGGAAATGGAAAGAAAATCCGGAAGTCGAAGTCACGTAGGTAATCCGGGTTTGGTCCGATCATCAGGAAGCGAGCTAACCTGAGGTGTATTCTTGCAATCTGTGAACATAGCGGAGTAGGTTTCGGCGCGGACGACCGTAGGATTTCCCGTAGGAACATTATCATTTTAGCCGGCGGAGATTGCGGCTTGATTATCGATTCGAGGTGGCTCTCGTCAAGTAATCAAGCGTCGGTATTCGAGGTTGCTCTTTCCTTTCCGTTTTCGCTTGCTCTACCCGTCACGACTTCCGCCGCAACGCCAATTGCTCTAACGAAACGTAAATTCTCCTTTTGGCCCTCGTTTCTCCGGCATCCTTAGCTCGTTAGCCACGGTTGGAATTTCTGCGAGCCACGTCGTCATCGAGACTTGTTATATATCAATTGGCAATAAAAATTGCCACAACGTGACGAAGCTCCGAATATTATTTCATTTGGATGGATAACGAATGACGAAATTAAGGCAAATATATGTAACTTTAACACGAAGAATACGTGTTTCGATTAATATGTAAATGTATTTTATGTAGATACTTGTCAACTACGTTTTTACCGTCGATGAAGAAGTAGAACACACGGCCATAATTATTTCGTGGTTCAGTATCTGCAACAAGAACAACAGAGGAAGAAACAGCTATGGAGTGGGCGAGTGGAACGCAAGCTAAAGTTAGTGGAGTATTTCCAGCCAGAACACCGACCCAAAGCTCAAAGTATAGAGCCACGGTTCGAATGATAAATGGATTTTAATCAAACGCGTTCCTTCAACTGATCGATTCCTCGAAGGCAGCTTCGATCTGTCGCTTTAGCGCATCGTGTTCGCTGGGCTAATTAAATCTTGAGCTCGTTACACGGTCGTGAACCTCGACTCGTTCGAGAAATAGCGCGAATATGCGCGTACCTTCCTCGATGGACAAGATCCCTTCGATCAAAAAGGTTTCTCGATCTCGCAAGAGTTTTGAGGATGTCCGTTGGCTAACTAGGGAGATCGAGCGTGTTTATTAATTTATTTATTTGTTTATTCGCTTGTTTGTCCGTTCCAATGGATGGCAAATTGTACGGAAACCTTGGCGAGTTGCGAAGAAAGCAACTCCCTACAGGTCGTAGTGCAACTTCGTCGACGAGTAATATACTTTTAACTACGTCGTTTGCTCTGTAAAGGCAGCGTGCAAAAGAACAATGCCCTTTGCCGTGAAATTCTGTGCGCCGAGGATAAGAGGAAACGTACAAAACGTTAACAATGGGGGGAACAATAACGCGAACCACATACAGTAGCTCTTTAAGTTGATCTTTTGTAAATTTGTTTCAACATTCAAATGGCCTTTGCAAATCGCTGACAAAGAAGCTTTTTCGTTTGATAAGAAACTTTCCGGATAATAAACGCCAGCTAGTTAGCTTAAATCCTATCGTTATTGCCTTTTGACGATTCTCCGCTAAACGAATTAAATTTAATATTCTTTGCGATATATTTAATGAAACGTACGTATATATTTTAGACGAAATAAGTGACATCGGTCGGAATAGCTTGAACAACGTTTAAATATAACATAATGAACGAGAAATATATATAAATGAAACTTTATCAACGACAATAATCAGAATTACAAAATACGCGTTGAAGGCATGATGTGCTAAAACCTGAGACTCGTTAAAATTCCTGAGATCCACCGAAATGTCAGAAACTTCGAAAATTAAGGAGAGAAGCTAGACAGGTTGGCGGAAATGATTCTCGAGCTACGACCTTCAAAGGAATAGTGTAAAGAGGAGGTGAGCCACGTGGCTCGTTCTTCAAGGAGTTAATTACGTTTTGCTCGTTCTTCGTTAATCCAGTGGTCGTTCGCGTCCGAAATTTATTCCCACGGACTCAGCGGACGTTTCACGGAAGATGTTCGTTTTAATCCGTGTTTACGTTAATCTCGTGCGAACGAGCCTCCGCGTCCTTGTTTGTACGCGCGTTCATGTGTGTCGAAATAACAGCGAAGAAAATGATACTGCACGGGCTGGAATATCTCTCAGACGTCGCAGCGCTATCACGGGAATCATTCACGCGAAATTTTCAGCCTGATCGAGGAAAGTAGAACGAACGGGCGACGCAGAAATTCAAAGCCGTCCTATCTTAGAAGAAAGATCGATCTGACTTCGCTGTCTACGTTGACGCGACACTTTGCGAAAGATTAATGGTTTCGGAGATGGTTTGAGAGTTTTAGAGATGAAACGGTCTGCTGTTATATTTGAACGATCGGAACACTTTGCCGCGTCACATTGAGTTATGTAAATAGGTGTTCGAAATGTTAAATTTCAGATAGTTATATCGCGAAGAAACGAAGAAATAGAAGGAATACTAAATGAATAGCAATACACGTGATATATTCGTAAAATGTTTCTACAGGTGTACGAATACTTTCCCCAAGTACTTTATATGGCACATATTTCGTACGTCGTATATTTAAGGGGCCGCTAGATGAAACTTGGACGAAAGGATTCCCATATAACGCACGTGTCGAACATTTGCGATCACTTTGTTCCACGTGACACCCCATTTACTCTCCCGCGTTCCACCATCAAAAGAATTATACCCTCGTGACTTTTCCTTCGCCCTCGTATATCATTCCATATCTCGCCACATGCTTCGTAATTACTATGCAGGAACAGGGACTGAGAATTATATGACGAATTTAGTGACCGGATGCGAAAGATCGAAAATTTAGTGCAAATTTCGTCGATCGCTACGGTCCTCTAGTTTCGTTTCCCGCAACGTTAATTAATCGTGACTAATTCCCCTGAACGTGGCGTTCGCTGGTCGACAGATAAACCACATTTGTAAAATCGCGCGCGATTTGTGTTGGCGCGTATCCGGTACGGATTACCGACATCAAGATCGACCCAATTGATTGGCCATTCCTGCACCCATATGCGATCGCAGCACCTAATTGCGCTGAATATCGATACCGCTCGTTTCGCGAGGTCGCGGTCTTCTTACGGCCACATCCTCTGCGCGATCCAACTTAGAGCAGCTATTAACATAATTGCTTTCCACCAGCCGCAGAAGCACGGAACGTATTAGCAATTAGAACCTCGCGAAAATCTTCTGCGTTTCGAACGCGAAACGCGATTACCCGCGTGGCTTTTTCGAAAGAAACGTGTTAATGATCTCGTTAGGGATTGTGTCGATAAATGAAAAAAGTATCTTCCTTTTTAAAGGTAGAGGAAATCTAAGTGGATATTTCGTATTCAAATGGTACTCTTACGGAGGCGATTGGAATGGCCGCGAGAGCAAGCGTAATTAGAAAGCCGAGGCAAGATGCAACGAAGAAAGGACAGAGAAAGTGCAACCATCTTCGGTTAAAATTCATTCGGGACGATAATTCGAGGCAACAGGTTGGCAGCATTGATTTTTCGCCGTGGCCGTCGATGCCCGTGGCTTTCGGGGTCATTCTCGGCTCTGACTCGAGGTGACAGCCGAGCTACGTTTCAAGGCAGATCGAGGACATTCCGATGAACCGCAAATTATCGACTTTCTCATGCTATCCGCTAACTAACACGAAGCCAGCTTCGAGCCTGTCGAACTACTCGCGAACGAAATGTGTTAAAAGTTACACGATGGCACGAAATGTGTTTCTCGAAATTGCAACTGGATCACTGTTATTAGACGCGTGGGCACGGAGACACTTGCCGCCTATTACGGCCGAGCAGATCTCATTGAGATCAGCTTCCAGCTCCATTTCACGGGGCCGGCAATTGATTAGGTGAGTGGATCACGTGAGCTTGGCTTAAATAGGATGAGCCGCGGCCAATGGCGCGTGATAGAACAATTTTCTCGTTGTATTTGTGAATAGCATATCGAGAATGTTGAATTGTAATTTTCGTTAACGATAGATATAAAGTTAATCTGATATTTAGGCAATTTTCCAGAGCCATTTCAGAAATTCTCATTCGTATCTCGGTTAAGAAGAAAAACGGAGTTCTAGATTCTACGTCACAACATCGAGACAACACAGAGAGGAGACGGGACTCACCAGAAACTCTCCGCTGCCGAGGCTCTGCTGCGATCCATCGGGCGTGATGGCTAAATCGGCCACGATCGACGTGGAGAAGCTTCGCCTTGTCTGATGATGACACTTGTGCGGCCCGTTGATTCTCTGGGTCGCGTAGCTGGACACGTTGTTCTCGTTCAATTTCGATGTCCATATCTCTTCCTCCCTTTGCGGCGACTGGCTAATGGTTCGGTGCTTGGTGAACCTTGAGATCCTCTCCGTCTTCACCCAGTCGTGATTAGGTCGCGGCTGTCGAGTAATCGTCTGGAGAGATTTCATAGCGTTAAATCTCGAGAAACCATCCTCCATAGCCGCTGCCCACAGATGATCCGGAAGATCCTTGGACCCGCGTTGAGTTTCCACCGACTGACGATCCGACGAGGAACCCAAGCCCGATGTGGTCGGAGTGTTAGGAAAGAATCTTCGATAGGTGTCCTTCGAGTCCTCGATGTCAGTGGAATAAAAATCACCGTCCCGTGATTCCAGCGATCGATTGTTCTCGTGCAGGTTCAGCGACGACCCGATACCCGTCGACGTGGTCGAAGTGCGGAAGAACTTCGCCTCGTTCGCGGACGTCCATATCTCGTCCGTGATCGACGAATCGATACCAGTTGAAGTTGTGGGAGTTCTAGGGGTTGGAACCGACATTGTTTCGATATTTTGTCTAAGGACACTTGCGATGGAACCAAAAGACGCGTCATTCTACTCTTGGTTGCATCGCGATATGTCGCTGTGTAATACGACCCGCGATTGTAATATAAAATTGTACAATTAATTTCTGTACAACAACGAAACAGTTAGAGACCGAGGTCAGAATCCAGAACCTCTACCTGTAAGAGAGGTTCCTCTCCTTCCACAGCTCCTCGGGATTGGTGGTCGCGTGGCCCATGGCAGTATTCGTGAGAGTGGAATGATGATTGGCATAGGAACACCTCTGAGGGAAACCCATACCCTCGTCGAGACCAGCCGCCCAGAGTGACTCGAGGGGTAGGTCCTGGGTACCAACCGAGGTGCCCACACCCCTGTTGCCGCCCGTGCCCGCCCCGTGTTTCCCTCCGTTCGAGGGAAACACCCTTTCGGCACCCTGAAGGACGCAGCACATACTCGTGCCACTTCCTCCACCACCGCCGATGACGCCACCCTCCTCCGCCTCCGACCCCCTGGAACCAGAGCTTTGCAGGCAACCTATTGTGACCGAGCTTTTAAGCTGCTCGCAGGCCTCGACCCCTTTTTTACGGGGCTGACGACCTTTCCTCCGTTGGCCTCCCTCTGAACTACGCTGGCCTTGCCAGGCCTGATCTCTTCAGGGTCGACCCTTCATCCTTCCCTCTCTCCTTGTTCTCTTTCTTTGTCCTCTTTTCTTCTTCCTCTTCTATATTTTCCCCGACCTTTGGATTCTTTGTTTGCCTAATGGATGAAACGTCCAGTCACCCTCCTACTCGAATATCGCAGTTCTTCTTGACGTTGCTATTTTCAAGTGGACAGCAAGGTAGGCGGCACCGTATCTAATCGAATAAGAATATGATCGCGTCGTTGCAGAGATTTTTCACAAAACCGCGAGGCCCACACATAGGTGCAAACAGTACCGAACGAACATAAACAAGCGTCTACTTGAACCATTCTCTTTAATCATTCGAAACGAAACGACTATCTATGACACCTGGCATTCGCGGCTTTCTCATCTCGAAGTCTTCTCGTTTTCTTAGCGATCGAACACTAACGAAGAGTAACGAGACAGCCAATGACGTCTGACCGCGAACCGTTCCACCACTGAAACGGATCCGAATTTCCCGATCGATCGATGCGGCGGGCGCAAACGGTTCGTGCGAGCAAATTGAAAGCCGCGTAATTCGTTATTTACCGACGTTGTTGTCCGTTGCAATTGATCCGAACCGCGAGATGATTTATCGGTGTTCCCTGAGGCCCTATTCACCCGGTACACAGAGCCGACAACCGCGGCGACCAGTCTCCGCAAAGGATTTACGGCTGATGTGGCCGAGTCTCGGGCCACCAGGTCGAACTCTGGCTACCTGACTTCCACCGAGGGGTGGAGATGTTGATATGGCAAGGTGTTTGCAGTCTATTCGAGGGGAAACGGATCGACTGCTCTGGGGTTTGTTTTCACAATACTGTTTACGACTTTTCGGCCCCCTTTCTAAACCGGAGACGCCTCTGTTTTCCAAAATACAGTGGCTGACGAAAATATATCAGCGTTTGTCATCGAAAACTTTTACGTGTTTATTACGCGCGCGTGTATGTTGTATAAAATATTTCAAAATGTTTCAGAAAAGACATGCGTCTGCGGACGTTGGAAACATATACTACCTGTCTGAATCGAGCTTTCCTTACGAACTTTTTATCAATTTGGAACTTGACAATTTTCGAAAAACACGATACTTGGTCGCATAAATATCGTAAACGTCGTCAGAATGAACAGACACGGTGTATTATCTGTCTTTGGGAGCGTAATCGAACGGAATTGGTGATATATAGAGAGACCACGAAATTCGCTTTTACCGTGTCCGGTGCGGCTGATGAGGATTTACGAGGTAAAAATGACCGACGAACGAATAAGGAGCGGAGCAGGCTAGAAAACGAGAACTAATGGTCGATACTCGAAAAGTCGGATAATATCGCGGCGCCAGCATTAATAACGCGCTTACCAGCGTTACGCTGATAATTTGCCAAGCGTGTACGATCGCTCGTTCGTATTAGTATAAATTGCATCGCACGCGGAGCAGCGAACCGTTATCCCAGGCGAATTTGCATTTTGCTGGGTGTCGAGAACGACGAAGGAAACGTACACAGCAGCGTCGAGATTCGTCGCCGGCGATACCCTCTCGACTCGATCCGATTTTTGCATGCCGAACGCGCGTGTATTCTATACTCGCGCCGTGCTCGATACGCGAACGATTAGCGAATTATCGAGTCGTGCATCGGCGCACCGCGCGTGATTTGCATTCGATCGGGAAAACCGGCAGAACGAAAACCATTTAGGACGAGAAAGCGAGAAACCTTCGTTTAGAACGTTACGAGTCTCGTGAGCTTCGAAGGATGAAGAGATCTCTGTCTTTGGATAAACGAGATTTTAATTTATTTAATTACTTATTTATTCTTGACAGCAGGATCGGTCATGTCGATAATGCGCTGAATAAACGAGAGATCCGATGAAAAATGGACTCTGAATATTTTAGCTTTCTCTTAGTCTCTCGGGTTATAACGTACATCGAACAAACGCTCGACTCGTTCTTCGACGCTTGGATGAAAGGAACAGATTAAAGGGATGTGAATATTAAAATGGAAACGGTCTGGTCCAAAAATTCGGTCGCGAATCTCGGATCTACGCTGACCTATTTTATTAAGTCAGCTTTTCATGTACGATACTGAATACAGTTACGAATATACGAGGTGTACACGTACAGAAGAATATTAGATCGCTCGGTGATATAATCCTTTTTCATATACGAGTTGAGTCCCTTTCATCGATTTTTAGTGGAATTCCCGAAGGATCTGTGCAGTCCTAGCTTGATAACTTCGCGAGTTCTCCGACTCTCCGATACGCTGACTTCACGGTAAATTTTCCTCGGTCTTCTATCAAGGATACTTTTCATTCTCGGGTTTTCAATATCCGAAGAATCTTGAAAATGCGAACTGACTCGAATACACTGCTATTGTCAACTGTTCCCGGAGTGAAACGTATACGAATCTTGATACGCCGGAACCATGATTCGATCGCTATCCGAGGATCCCAGGAATCGTGTAGTATCGGTGATATCGGTGACGAAGAGGTAGGAATTTCCGATTGTACGAAGCACGCGATTTTTTGCTTTATGAAATGATGGAATCTCAGGAAGCTGCTGTTTTACATACGGTGATGTACGAAAGTATTCCAACACTTGTAGACACCCTTCATGTATAAAGTGTGTATAGTATTTCTGTTGCAGGAAACATGTTGAAACGTTACTGGGATTCTAGCGAAGCCGGATTATCACGATTATATTCATAGAGTTTGAAACAGATCTGAAAATTTGTTTGGAAATTAAAAGATACTTAGTACAAGCTCGTATTTCGCTGTGATCGTAAAAGTATTTGAACAGTCAATTTAGGACTTTCGGTTTAGTGCGAGGCAAGGGTAACGCGTGGACGGGGAGCTTTGTAGAAAAAGTGAAGTGTGAGGGGAAAAAGGAAAGGAAAGCGCGAAGTGACACGAAGAGAGGAAAATAAAGTGTGAACATACGAGGAGGAAATAAGGAAAAGTGAAAAGAAGACAAAACAAGGGAGATTTAGAAGTAAGAAAAACCAGTCAATTTATACATTGTATTATAACAATGTGTCGATATTCGGTAGGGCTGTCTTTAACGCTTATTATGTGCTTAAGATGCCTGCTCATGTGGTGTAATAATTTTTTATTAAATACATATTTCCGATAAATATCGTGTAACCTGTGTACATAAGTTTTCGGATTCGTTGGAAATGTTATCAATATGTTAGCGGCAACAACGTGTCTCAATTTCAAAATGTTTTACATTACACTCACACACACGTATATAATTATACGTAAAAGTTCTCTGCGATAAGTATTCAAATACTTTCGCGAGCCACTGTGTACTGTAATACATTCATCGAGGATTATCATTGAAATTTAAAAGATGTTCCAATTTTATTCATTTTCGTGTAAGTGGTCTCTATTCTCGGGGAATAATTTATTAACAGGCAACGTCCTATTGCGAGGGAAAAGAAGGTAAATCCTTGGAAGCGCAGCAAAGAAAAGAAGGAGAAGGCTTGAACGTTGAAGCATAGAATATGGTAAAGCACGACCTCGTTAAATATTTATAAAACCGTCGCGGGTTATAAGTAAAACGACGTATCGGATAACTCGTTTCCGCGAGCTGTGTAGCTGCTGGCTCACGCGTAAAGTCATGATTTCCATTTAATGTCCCATGAATATCGTCCCGTAACCACCGAGAGACCTGGCACGACCGCCATAGTGCCACACTGGAGATCCAGCTCTAACTTTTATCAGCCACGCGGCATGTAGATCACGCACGTATCCGTGTTACACGCAGACGTGTATTGTACGGCGTTTGGTCAACGAGATCGATGGGACTTCCATCGAGGATGTACATGGCCCTTTTAACGACCAGAGAAAACTGGATTTCTGATGTTAGTGGAAAGTATAGGGCGAATGAGAGTACGTATATACCGGGTGTTTCGCGTACGATAATCACTACCGTTCGGAAGAATTTCGATACTTTACTCAATTTGTAGCAACGGTATTCGAAACCTGTATTTAACCAAAGTCTACAAAACAATGATAAATTAATAATTCGAAGCACTGCTACCTTTCTTAGAATCACGAGAACATAGATTTAAACGAATTACCTACTAAAAGACACAGCAATAATATATCGTTCTATTTACCGTATGTGTTAGCGCATGTATTCACTGTTCAAACATCATTGGATATTTTAAGATCGGAAGATTTCTGTGATTAGAATTTCTTAGCTAAAATACATCTGATCAAATATAAGCAAATGTTTCGAATGGTGCTGTATCTTACGAAGGATTAGAAGAACAAATGTCACGAAAACAGTTCGTGACAATGAAAAAATGATAAACGATAGAGACGAATGAGAGTATCCTGCACAACCTCCTTACGTCACAACTGAATGTGTAACGTAATTGTATCGCATGTGCGAATACTTCTGAGCAGCGAGAGAAGTTTCCGGTCGGATAGTCTTTAAAAATTCACGATACTTGGCGATGAATGTTCCCGCGTCACTTAATCACAGCGTCGAGCGTCGTTGGTTGGCCGCGTTTTCAATTTCCACGAGCACCGTCCATTTATTTTTACCCCGTCGCTCCTCTCTCTAATCGTTCGCAAAATATGATCGATGCCACCTTGCCTGTCAAGCGGATGTCTGAAATATATCGGCATTTCCGTAGTAAAAAGTGGTGAATTATTTATAGAGCCAAAGGACCACAAACCGTCTCTCGAAAATCGGCTGTCAATTTCATCGGCAGCAATGGTGTTAATTAAAGAAGAGGGCAGAGCCGGGTCCAAATGACAAGACGTTGCGAAATATGGATTTGTAGATGCATATTTTATGTACAGGGTGAATCGCAAAAAGATACTACCATTCGTAAGCGTACTAACATGTGTAACGTTTAACTGGATTCAGTAAAATTAAAAGTCAATGTAATCAGATAGTGTTGGATTACACGTCGGGTGTAATAATTGCGAAGAAAACAAGCATTGCGGATTTATCTGTAATTTGGTAATTAAGATGCGTCTCGTTAAAAATGAGCAAATGTTTGGACGTGGAA
The DNA here is from genome assembly GCF_014825855.1 of Bombus pyrosoma. Taxonomy (NCBI): domain Eukaryota; kingdom Metazoa; phylum Arthropoda; class Insecta; order Hymenoptera; family Apidae; genus Bombus; species Bombus pyrosoma. The sequence goes on from NC_057774.1 coordinate 6,089,339, forward strand.
TCGTGGAAACCTCACGGGCAAAAAATCGACAGGAAATCACGAGCAACGAGACGAAGGCGCGCGGGTGCTCGTAATAAAGGCAATTTCTATGGAATTCCATAGATATAGCAGAGTGGAGCGAGCGTGACAGAGCCTCGGGTAATTTAAATCCTGAAAGTTCACCATGGGCTTCATGCATAATATTTCAAGAGAGGGGAAGATGTCGCGACGGGAGATACTCGTGGTTCTCTTGGAGTACGGAGACGTCCGGGCAAAAGGAATTGCACGAGGACCAGCTTTCTTGTCCTCTCCATTCCTACTCTTTCTCTATTTTTGTCTCTCTCTCTCTCTCTCTCTTTCTCTCGTGTTCGTTGTTTTAGCCAGCTTCCTGTTTCGTCGGCAACGAGGACATTTATTTTCGCGTTAGATCCGATGGAAACTCGTTGGTTGGCGGCGGCGTCGCGAAAAATACACTTGAATATTCCTCGCAGGTACTTTACCTGTTCTACCTACTGTCTCACTGTCTTTTATTTTCGCCGGCGCGACGTGTGCGTTCTCCACTCTCCAACGCAGCGCTTCTCTATGTAAACATTCGCTTTTAATTTTTATACCTTGTCGAGCTCGAAACCCAGGTGGCGATCGCGAGAGTACGACGAATGGAAATAATGTTTAACGTCTCTGGAAATGACGTGGATTTCCGAGGTTCAGGATTTCGCCCGAGTGTGAACACGTCCGGGAATATTGGGACGAATGCGCGAAGCCGCAGAAATTCACGGCGAGTCTCGCAGGTCCTAGCGGTGCGTTCGACCGTTTGAAAATGGTTTTTTGCCGACCCGTTTCGGTCGGAGCTCCTGCACGCGGCGACAATGCTGGAAAATTAAAGCTGGAAACGAGTCACGCGTCGAATACGTGTCGCTCGTTGACAGCGCGAGTAATATCCAGCTTCGTAGCGCGCCACGTGCCACGTGGGCGACTGAAATACATCGGGGACCTTGGAATTCTTGGCAAACACTTTGAAACACGATACGGAGGAATCTCTTAATAAATTACGGAAGCAGATTTTTCTGTTAGAAATGGAACGGAATAAAGGTAGCCGTAAGATAGAAACGCGACAGGGCCTTTTTCATGCAGTTTAATTCGTCCTAGTTGCAATTTATTTCGGGGTGAAATGTCTAGGTCGGGATACGCGCGTAATGGATGCAATTGAACCGCTTTAAATCGCTTTAATTGCTGGTATCACCAGCGGCTCTCCCGATATAATCACGCAGCCCTGACGTTTTCGAAATATACAGCTGATGAAATTGCGCCGGATACGAGCCACGCGGCCATTAAATTCTGGGGAAGAAAAGGGGGTGGGGAAACACAGTTCGATGTTCATCCCTACATGTGTTTAATTTAATACTAATCTTATTTTATCAAATAATTTCATTTTACACCCACGTTCTCTTTTCTTCTTTTTTTTCTGCTCTTTGACCGAATAATTTAACTATCTCTCGGAATATGTGGTACGACGTGAAACGCACTGTTAGAGTAGGTAAGGTATATTACAGTTTGAAGGAAATTGGTCGTGAAACTAAATTCCCATTTACGTGTCTCGATACTTTTGTTGGGCATCGATAGCATCGTGTCGTTTGCAGAGACAGTCGTAGAGAGAGAGAGAGAGAGCGCGTGACTCACGGAACGATGCCCGTAGGTGGAAGTGCTCCCGTAAGACCTTTATCGGGGCAATAGTCGGCCAACAACTCGCAGTTATCGTCAATTGCGGCGGTGAGCGGCGCTGATAGGGCTGGGAGAATCACGGGAAGCGGCGGAAGAAGGCGTTCAAGCCAGAAGAAAACCCGTAAAGGGGTAATGGCCGAGTCGTCGTGCCGTCGAACGATTTGTCTTCAATTACGGACAGGTGAGCAAACGTCGATAGGCTACTGCCATATTCTTCGTGAAACCGTAATAAACGCGAGGAAAAACAATAACGCTTCGTCATACTGGAAATAGAAACTACTATCGTGCTATGGAATAAGCATTCTCGATATCGTGTATGTTACACTGTATGTAACATGTGAGCAATTCTTCAGAGATTGTTTTAACATCTAAAAACAACGAGAAACATTCATTGGTTCACGAGATGTAACGACATTTGTATTTTATCATCTCGTAACTGATTATCTTCACAGGATATCATAAAAAGCGACTACTTCGCATTTACTCGCCTAACCGACGAGAACGCGAGAAAGTCATAACGAATCCATCTCTTGATTTCGATATCGCTCGAACGACTCAGGTTTAGTTTGCCGAAAATAACTGACAGATCTATAGAATTTTATAAAAAATACCTGTTCCGTTGGTTGGCAGCGAAACAACTGGAAAAATTTCAAATTTGCTTTTACTTCATGAAAGGTTTGCACGCTTTTTTTTATCGCGTAATAATGTATAATTCCGTCGGTTTTGCGTCCGAGGGCAGAATTATTATTTATATCGCTATGAACCTGACCTTAGTTTTACGACGCTGTCTCATCTTTAGCTGTTTTCTAACGCTACAAGTGGGAGGTCGTACTGCATTCGCGAGTAACGTCGTATCTTGTGCGTTAAACCTTACAATGTCGATTCCTTGTCAATTTTTCAAAATATCTCGTGTAATTTACATTTTTTGAATCGCACCATTATCCACGCCAAGCAGCGATTTAACCCGACGATCGGATAAAGGGACAATCGATTATTGAATTTTCATCGCGAAATCAAAGTTTCCTGGTTATTTGTAGATGTGGTGCGAAAGGGTGGGACAGTTCGATCTAATTCCCGTAGAATACACCGTTTGTTCGAATTTCAACCGCGACACCGATCGAAACACGAAATGTATGCGCGAAATCAACGCGACGGATATTTGCTCGTAGCGTAATTTCGCTGCAACAAACTGCAGCCCCTCTAGCCAAGTTACAAGTTACCAACTGCGTTACCGTTTCCGCCCGTACCGGGACCAGATAGCGCCGGCAATTGCCGATACAACTATTACAATATTCAAGTCGTGATAGTTACGGCGTTGCCACAAATTTCAGTTAATAGCTCTTCGTATAAAGGGCGAAAGAGAGATGGAGGCGGGAGAGTGGGTTAGGGAGAAGAGATTCTGCTATGTATCGTGGTTGTCACGCGCCACGTGTTGCTCTTTGAAAACGTCGCTGGTGGTATTCGCGAAACGAACAACGATGCACGCGCATAGTTAGAAACGACGATGAAAGGGAACGTGTGTTTCTTGGAAAAGTCACTCGATACTGTTTTCTTTCGTAACTAACGAACCAAAGTAAACTACTCGGTGAAATTATTCTCTAATAATGCAAGTAGTTAAAGAAAAGACCCGAAGATCTCGAAACAGGAAAGAGATATAAAAGATACGGAATTGCCTGATAAGAGAAGCACGAAAAATATGGTAAAGTTAAACGGACTAGATCATCGATCGTCTATTTTCAATGATCGATGACGACACGCAGAGGATAAACGCGAGTAGAGCTGGAAGATCGGTTTTACGGTCGGAAGGAAAGGCGAGCAACAGACCGAGAGTTATGGTTTTCGCGTTACCTTCGCCGGAATGCTTCGTCGTGCTATCGTTGTTCCTGAAGCGACTCGTAAAGTACAAGGTAGATCGGTGTACCTCGTCGCGATAACCGAGAACCCGGTAACGAGCGTGCTTGTCTTCTGTATCGTCCATTGTCGAGACGATCGTGTACATCCAGTTAATTGTCTTTCTCGAACTTCTTACTCCTTGGCTGTCGAAGTAACAATATTAATTTTCACAATATTAATAAAAACAGCGAGTTGTGGTGTTGTAAGCGAGGCAAGTGTCCGAATGATAATTTCGCTCATTCGCCAAAAAACTTACAGAAGTTGGAAGAATTGATAGTGGTACTCGAACCGGGCCACTCGAACCAGGTGGAAGGAATACGAGGAGCACCTTGTAAAATTCCAAGTAGTCCAAGCACTTTAATTGCATGCAGAAGTTGGCACTCGGTAAGTTTTGAGTAGCCTGGAAGAGCAATTACGTTCGGTTCGCGGGAAAGTGGCTTTTACTTTTAGCTGGATCGATAAAGCGCTCGACGACCTTTGTGCAACGATTAGTCGCAAGCGAGTAATCAATTAGCCATTTAACGTAGCGCAGGCTGGAAAGGTCGATGGCTAGAAAGATGATGGACAGGAGACGCGGCGGCGAGTATCTATAACAAACTCTTTGGAGAAACGTCACCTGGTGCTCGTAATTCGGGCATTATTCGGACACAAGGCTATACAAACAAGGAAAATATCGTACAGCAAGGGGGAACGCAACTGTCCAACGTATTTTTGGTCGCAATTTTCGTTCGTTCGACTCGACTCGACTCGACTCGGTTTTTTCCATTTCCTGAAAAATTGAAGCACGAATTCGGCGACATTGGATCCTATTCAATTTTTCACCAGGGCGAATATCGAAAATACGGCCGATCTCCTCGCAGCGGCATTGTTTTTCATTGTATGGCTGGCGCAGTTGTTTTTCCCCTGGCTGAAAAGCTCGCGGCGAAAACGAGTTTTCTCCGAGCGAGCGCAGCGATCTCGCAATTCTTATTACGGGGGCTCGTATTTCCCCTGTTGACGTTTCCTGTTATTCTTGCCATTTCCATAGATACCTAGCCGTGGCACAACCTTCCCTTTTAACCGTGCGATCTCGCTCCACCTTCGCGTCTTACGTATTCCTGTTTAAATTACACGGCGAGGAACCGTGCCACGTATTATTTTCTTTCAACGACGAGATTACTAAAATTGCGATTCCAAATTGTGTAATTCGAATACCTATCAGCCACGGGTTGGACGTTTTCCTGCAGTTGAATACTCAGAAAATTGAATACAAATATTGCGAAAACAAATTCATCGGAATTTTCTGCGTCGCTAAAGGGCCCTGTATATTACGTAAATATTTGCGCAGTAATTCAGAAATTGAATAAAGCTGGCCGATCTATCTTGTCGATGCTTTTTATTAAATTCTCTATATCGTGGCTTTTATCGGCGGGGAAAGCAGCACGGAAAACAAAAGAGAAAATAATTCAAAGCGCGCATGCAATTTTCTGGGGTGTAATGCGTCAGCGATAAATAATCGGAAATCCCTGTGTGTCATGGCTGCATCCTGGCAGCGGAGGCTACGTTTGCACTCGGTAAACCCGGCTGCACCTTTCGCGATCCAATTTTCCTCGTTTCGCCCCTTTCTACTTTCTTGTTTTCCTGCCTCGAATTTTCAGGCCAAATTCCGACGAGGAAACACGATCGTGTTCAGCCAGGAGATCCAAGGTCCGCGAGGATGTGATATCGAGAAGGAACGGGATTTATCAGACCTTGCCACCCCCCTTTTGTACCCCGGAACGTCGAAACGTGATCACAATGCGCGAACCGATGCTCCATTAGGATTAGAAGAAAATCGTGGATCAATCGAGGACGAAGCAATTGCGTTGAAAACGTTTCCACGCGATTACGTTTATCATCTGCAGTATGTAAAAATATAAGTAACCGATCCGAGAAAATAAGCCAACAAATCCAAAACTTGAATAAACTGTGGCGGCACACGAGCAGCTGATAAAAATGCTAACTACGACTTCCTCCCTTAAGGGGATGTCCTGAATTAGAATGTTCTGAAACAGCGTCTTTTTGTGCATTTTTTTTTAGAAGGGAAAGAAAGAAATGAAGTTATTGAATTTTGAGGACTGGTTTTATATATATTTAACGAATACAAAAAAATTTTTTTTAAAGTAAAGTAAAAATTGTAACAGTTTTCTAAGCCTATTTCATGGGCTGCAGTTTTCAATCGGCGGGAAAGATCCACCTCGTAATTCTTGAGCGAAACAAAAAACCAAAAAAGGATTAAATTATTATACATTTTTCTTCTCCATGAACTAAAAAAAAAAAAGGTAGAAAATAGTGTGAGATTAAAAATTTTGGCAGGTTTAAAGAAAAAAATGTGTTTTATAAAAAGAAAAAATAAACTTTAAAGTGCTACAACAATTATTTGAATAAACTTTTTGACGAACTTTTTTAGTTCATCGAGAAGAAAAATATATAATAATTTAATCCTTTTTTGGTTTTTGTTTCGCTCAAGAATTACGAGGTGGATGTTTTCCGCCGATTGAAAACTGCAGCCCATGAAATAGGCTTATAACTTTTTTTTACTTGAAAAAAAATTTGTTTATATTCGTTAAATCTACATAAAATCATACCTCAAAATTCAATAACTTCATTTCTTTCTTTCCCCTCTAAAAAAAATCACAAAAAGACGCTGTTTTAGAACATTCTAATTCAGGACACCGCCTTAAAGCATATAAGGGCAAAGAGGACCTCTTCTTCTCTTTGGCATTTTCATTTGGCGGTTCTCCACATCAGCAAATAGGAGTTAACAACCATGAAACGCTACCACTTTCTCAAACACTACTGAGGTTCGCCATACTTATGTCAAAATTGGCAATGCAACACAGGCTAAGTTGACTGACCCATGCCCTTCCCCTTTAGGAGAAGGGGCCGCTATAGAACAAATAGAAGACACGAGGAAATAGATTAATGTACAGCGTGAACAGGCATCTTAAACGCGTAATAAGTATTACAGATGGTGAAAATATTGAACGGAAGTTGCATCCCCAACTATGTCCCCAAGACGCGGTAATAATCGCAGGGATATTACATGCTAATTCGCAATTCCGCCGGCTCAATTAGCCACTAACGATCGCTAATTTTCTCTCAGCCAATTAGAATTCCGACGATCCCTGTTCCCTTTCCTCGTCGTGTTCCCTTGTCACGCCGCCGTTTACTGGCACATAATCACTCAACCGCTAGGATATCCATCCGCGGACCGGAGACGTAAGTAGATCAAAGTAGTTTCACGTCGCACGACTTCGGCCCGGGCGCAAGTTAAGACGTTGTTCACGAACCGAGGGAGCAACTCCGACGAAGATTGGTTTCGGTATAATCGCTTCGAAGGCAGTCAGACGTCGATCAGAACAGCTCGAATTACATAAAAGTTTCTTGGACCGACGCGAATTTCCCTATCAGCGTCGTCGTGTACTCCTAGAATACCTATTATGCGGCAGTTTCTTTTTTAAAGTCTTGTACAAGTATCGGTGTATTTAAGTACAACCTCTGAGTACATAGGTTGAATGATCGAAGATTTGTAAAAAAAAAAAAAAGAAAAGGAGAAAAACACACAGAATTAAACATTTCAATCTCCTCTACTTAAAAGTTCTACAATAGAATTCGTAGCAGCCGAATTCGAGTCTTTACCGAGGACAGCTGCCATTCTGTGTGTTCTCCACGAGAAACACCGTAAACTGGAAAATATAAACCTCTTTTATCGTCGTCATTTGCTTTTACAACCCGATTATACTGTTCCGTGTAATTGAGCTACCCAACCGGACAGTTTCTTCGTTACTCGGCCTAAGCATTTTATTCGCTGTCCACGTTGTCGTTGAAACAACCGATGCACTCGCTTTTTCAATCGAACAGATCGCAGTGATTAGTCGGCGTGACGCAACGGTTCAGCGGAACGTCTTTAAATCGCGCGTCTCGGACTTAGCGAATGATCGAGCTTACAAATCGGAAAGTAACGGTTACCAGGGCGTACGCGTTCATTCGGGAAGCTAGCGGCTCGTTAATCACTGGCTGTCACGTTGTTCGGAGACCGTGCTGTCGATTGCAGCTTGGCACGAATCTTGTTTTCGTTCGTGAAACGTGCACGCGCGTACGTAGCCCGCTTTGCTCGCGAACGCGACACTCGTAATTGGATACAGCGAGTCCTAAAAGAAGTCGTAAAAACTTCCCTCTTCTTGTTCCTCGACTCGTGGTTGTGACTGCTGCGAGCGGCGACCTGTCACGATACCAGCCAATCTCGAAACGGCGCGGAGAAATTTTAATCATTCTTTGACGGAGTTGCGAAAGTTTGTCGGAAGAATGGAATACAGCGGGAAGCGGCGCGATAAATCTTTCATCCTGTCGCTGCCGCGAACCCGCGAAACTTTAAATTCTCATTCGTCTGCGCGGATCCCTTCACTTACGACGACGAGCCAGGAACATTCGTGGGGGGAGTACGATGGAAACGCGTGCGTTTGATGTATAGCCCCAAGTTCGTGCCTTTGTTCTCTCCTTCGTTCTTTCCAACGCTAGTTACCGGATTCACGAGCCGTTCGACAGCTTCCTGAATTCCACTACGACCATGAATAATTTATGGTAGTTGGTAGAAAAAGCTAAGTGCGCGAAAATTCCACTTCCACTCGTAAATGTTCGATTATTAGTTTGGATATTTTCGATTAGACTCTGCTAAACGCGGTGGTCGATGAAGGTGTTTATATGTAAACGAAACGTGCCGTGTCGTTAATATCGTTCGTCGATATCAGCTGTAACAAAAGCGGAAGGCCGGGAGGATATAGTTTACTTAACTAGCTGTGAAATCTCTGCCGTGATACTGCGTCGAATGGTATCTCGCTAGTGACGTTATTAAAATGTTCCTCTAGACCTTATCCGACAACGAACGTATTGGGTTGTCCGAAAAGTTTCTTTCGTTTCATAAGATGATAATAGATGAACAGCAATTTCTGTTTTATATTATTTTATTGAATTAGGTATGATCCATTTCGTTCTTATTCTATTATTACGTTCGTGCATAATTCAATAAACTAATATAAAAGAGAAAACATCGTGCGTGTATTATTTCCTGATAAAACGAAAGAAACTTTTCAGACAACCTAATAATTAACTTACGGTTCGAGATTATCTGTTTTAAATCTTCATCGAGGGATTAGGAACCGAGGAATCATTTGGAATATGTTCGACGACGAGGAAACAACGTTATCCGAGGTTTATGTGTCATCTTCTGTACTTGTTTCCTTGCTGGAGGAGAACCTGGCACTATCCGACTCGGGTTCTAATAATTTTTCTCACGAGATATCCTAAAGATATCCTTCGATTTTATTTCTTAAAATAAAAGCATCATGAAACCACGGGCCCAACAAACGAATCGATCGTCGAACAGTTCGACGCCTTTGTGCCGACCAAGCGTCTTCCCGTTTAATGGAGTTGCTCGCGCTATCTATCACACGCCAAACGCAAGCGGTGCTTTATCTGACGCTCGAAAGGAAAAAAGCGAAAGAGAAGAGAAGTAAAAGAAAGAAAAGGAGGACGAGAGGAACGAACAATGGCCGGGAGCGGAGAGGTTCTCCGCGACGACAAGAACATAGATCCATAATGGGCCGAATCGAGTGTTCCGACTAGGTGGGGTCGCACAGATGGATTTCAGGGTAAAAAAGGCAAAAGGGCGAGCCGGCTGGTTTTTCATCGACCCGATACAACGGACAGCCGTACGCGATTTCCTGGACATTCCCGTGAGACTCGTGAAAACATCGAATACGACGCCTCTCTGTTGCGATAGGAATACAATAACGATTTCGTCCAACCGTCGTACGAGATTTCCCGATGAAAACGGGAAATTCGTTCTTCTTTCACCTGACTCGCGTTATAGTCATCGACGGCGGCTACGGTTACGGTGGATTCACATTCCCAACTATCAGAAGCGATTGAACGAGATACAAAGTCTTGTCGCGATTGTTGTTGAAAGGGATTGTCACTTTTCTTCCGATCTAATAAGAAAGAAAAATAAAAAACGACAGTACGAGATTCTTTTTGTTCGGCGGATTTTAAATTGCTCCTCCGTCGAAAAAGCAAGTAGATGTTTAGCTGGATCATCGAAGCCTCTCTGCAGCGTTTCTGGATTCGACAAACATCCAACACCGTTTTCAATCAGCGAGGCGCGTCAGGCATTTTAGCGCCAACGTATCCCACGTGGTAGTTGTTTTAATTTTTGCTTTTCCGATTAATCATCGAATGCAAACACGAGTCAGCACCGCGCGATCAACGGCTCGTGGTTATTACGATTTTCACTGGGCGCGACATTTTCTCGTGCGTGAAAACATTTCGCCTGTATATCGATAGAACCGCGTTATCGTGTTATTCTGCTATTATTCCAGCTGTTTAAAACGATATCGTTTGTTATCCACCGTGCGTGTAGCCGGCTCGGAAATAAAAGCGATGGCACGCGACGAGATCTTTCGTGGAATTCGTTGGGAACGCGGCCGGATATCACCGAACGAACCGCCATGGATTCGACAAGGCATGGAAAATGTATCCGTCCTTGTTCTGTGTGGGAAACAAAAAAAGGTTTGAAATTGCAGGTTTTTCATTTCCACCGGCTGACCAAGATAACACGTGACACAAATTTTTTGTATCCTTTGCCAAAACGGGAACTTCACTAGTGAAAAATGTTCTCTTTACACGCGACCGCAGCTTCGACCGGTGATAAATTAATCCGTGTACTCTGAATAAAAGCACCGGAGAGAAGCTGGTACCAGCGATACGCGAAACGGATCCTGGGCTCGACGCTGAATCCCTGCGAACGACGTTCGTCCTCGAAACTTTCGCCGAGCAACGAAATGAATTCATTTAGAACTCAATTACAGAAAAGTGGATTCGACCAATTTCAACTTTTTCATTTAAATTCCAATCTGTAAACGTTCACGCGTATCTTTCCTTTTTCCTCAAGTTATGGTTAGCTATTTGAACTGGGTCCAATCCACGACATTTTATGTCGATGTTTTAATTTTCCACATACATGTACAGGTTCTTGTAATTTCCATATAGCTTTCCAAGTTCGTTTCTTCAAAACTCGTATCTCGTTAGATCTCAAAATATTTCATACGGACACGGACGATATTCGACGATATTCAATCATCGATATCTGTTCGGAATTTTGAGTGGCCGTCCGTTTATGGCACGTACAGGGCCCATTCCCTTCTTCAGGAAATTCCGAATTGCGTGTCTTCCCCGAGCTGTAAACCTAACGACTCCGAGGTCAGGTAAAAAACGCCTGGAAAGGACCAGCCGGAAGGACACGATGGACAGACGAAAACCAACGGCTGGTAGGGAGAATCAGCAACGTAGAAGGACAGTTCATCATCAGACATCGTACCGTACGGTTGAAAGACTTCACTCCCAACAAGATCTTACCGCCGCCGTGCATCATATCACACGTTACGTTATACAACACAAGTTCAACACAGTGCTGGAGCACTCTAGCTCTATTTATATATTAAACCTCATCTACCTTGAGCGTTAATTCATTCGAGGTACGCGATATCGACCGATCGGTTTGACCTGACCGGTTGATAATTCGCAACAATATTCAATCGATGACGATATATTCGACTACTTTCTCCAACCTGTATCCCATATCCTGGATAGCTTGTATTCGCATGAGATTTGAATCTCGCAAAACCAATCTACACTCTTTGGCTTGGTTCGTGCGAAACGGTAAACGGGTCTCGTAATGAGAAGAACGATCTCGTGGTTGAACCGAATAGATGCTCAGTTCGCCAGGTAATCTCGAGGAACGACGTTTACCCTGGGAACTCACTGAGTAATGGTAGCCACGCGGACTGAGTTAGATTAGATGGAATATAGACCGAACGAGGCTCCATCTCCTTAGTGGATCATTTGTCCAAACTCGAAACTCCGAAATTCCTGGCAGCCAGGCGCTACGCCGGTTCCTTCTCTATTAGCTCTGTTACTTATCTATTCATCGTTAATTTTAATCGCTCGTTCCCCGTGGAATACACCGCGGCAGCTTGTTCCTGCTGCGAGTTGCGCGGACGAAAATTAATTGTCGCGAGTAGAATCTCCCTTTGGTATTCATCGTCAGCTTCGTTTCCTCGATAGTGTTCGTCCTCTCATTTACCGACTACCGTTCTGTACACCGTAAGGCGAAACCGTCGAACGATCGTCGTTATTGATATTAACGGGGTGATATCGATTAAGAAGAGGCTACAACGGCGAGGCAAGCCATAAATTATTAGTGAAACGATTTTGCTAAGGGATCTAGTGAAATACAACGGCGCGAGCATTGAAGCTTCGCCGATTATTCTTGCTCTGTATGTAGTAAAATATCTGCTCCATTAGCGGGATTATAAAGATACGAAAATCTTCGATCGACGTTGTAAATCACTGTGTGTTTTATACAAAGGAACTGGTTTGTCCGGCGATCTCGGTCGGCCTAGAAATCCGCCTCTTTCACTGTGCGAACGTTAGGTAGGTAAGAAAATTGGAGGATAAAAGAAAAAGACGTTGGGAGAAACGACTTGAGAAAAACCTTGCGAATCGACCGGTGACGTTCGATGCTTCGATTCGTTAAATTACATTACACTGCGAATTCCGCGCGAAGTAAGAAGCTTGCGCATGGAAATCCCTGGCGGATGAACGCTCGGCTTCCTTTTCCTCGTCGGCCATTGATTTCAATCGTACGATCGCCTAACGTCGACCGACATTCGTCGCCGTGCACCATGGAAAATTACTCGGAGGGAAAAGCCGAGCAGAACGTCTCCTGTTTAATACGCCTTCGATGTTGCTTCTCTAAGGAAAGTCTCGGCTTATCCGCAATAAAGTTTCTCAGCTAAGAACTGAGGCGGCCTCGCGACTCCATTTAATTTGCAACTCGACTGTTTTATCCAGCTCCGAGGAACGCGAATCGAATAACTGAAAAACGCGGGATTACCGTTCGCCGAGAAGAAGGTACTCCTCGTCTTATCACTGGCGCTCTCCTAACACCTTTCTTTCTATTTTTAACAGAACTACGATATTCGATGTAGGTTATGAACTCTAAATTATGCACGCGTTGCGTCGATACATTAGCAAACTTTAACGTGCAGTGGAATCGAAACGACCGTAGTTTCCGAATCGAGCAACGCAACAAATTCTTCGTCGAGACGGGGCCGCAACGTTATTGGGCGTCGGGTGCGGCGAATGGCCTCGCTGGTAATTAACAGGGTTACAAAGCAATTGACTAAAGCGCGCCGGCGGATGTGCATTTACTAAATGCATTCTACGCCCGATCTTGTCCGCTGCCACAGCGGTGGCAGCCGCGTCTGGCGTCTACCTAAAACTATGCATCCTGGAACGTTGTGCCTCCTGCTAAACCAGATTCCTGATACCACCAACCATCGATGTCCCCGCAAGAGACGTCTCGAATTTACCGTGCTGAGTTCAGCGATCGCGGCCGCGACCGTGCACAGCCTGTTTGCCACGCGCTTAAATATTAAGCGCGACACGCTCGAGCGTAGAACGCGTTAAAAGCGTTCTGTACAGCGAACACTTTGACGAATCAAAATATAGAACCGTTCGATCTCGGCGAATCGCTTAATAAACGATCAATGTCGTTGAGCGTTTGATCGATAGAAGTTTCACGACGAAGAGTCAGCTTGTATTCGACCACGTTAATTGAAATAGTCGTATCTGATCGAAAGATGGCTTGGAGGGAAATGACTTTTAGTATCTAACGATCAGATCGAATTCGTATACGTTGAAAATGTAAATTGTTGCACCTACGATTTCAATGCAGATGCGACTGTCTTGTTTAATATACGCGCGGATAAACTGTCTCTCTGCTATCTGGCAGCAACGACTCGATTTAAACGAAGGTGGCAGATACGCCCCTTTTCACAGTATCGCCGTTCCATGCAAAGGAAAAATGGCGATGCGATTTGTTCGACGATGGTCATAATCAACGAGGAAACCTGAGACACAAAGGACTGTGCGGCTTGAGCGCGCATTTAATTAATGTATTCGATACACAGAGTGCTATATGTACAAGTTGGATGCACGTTGGCGAAACAAAGGCGACAAAAGAGAGGCAGGAAAATGGTGTTTACAGAGCACAGTGAAAAATACCTGTCCGCTGAATACGGGTCGTCTCTACTTCGGTATTAACGAAATTATTGCACTACGAGCAGGATAGTATTTGCAAATTACTGGGTCGCTGGAGCTGGCGAATGAACCGACCTCGATCCAGCCGTGCGCTAAGGCCATGGATTAACAACTGCAAATCTGAATCTAACCTTATCTCCGAGTAAACTAAACAGGGAGTTATTCTCGTGGAGAAGACTTCGCTTATTCCATTAGCGGGACGCATAGATTACGCTGGCGCGACCTTTCGCGAAATCTATTCGACTGTTCGTAAAGTATTCGCAGCTATTGCGTGTATTAGGCAAATCATTTATAACAGATTTATTCCGAACGTAGAGTTACGTTACGTTAGCGTAGATACTCTGAAATTCGTGATACAATCGAAGTCAGGGAAGATCTATGGCTGAAGATAAGGGAGAAATAAAAAATAACAATGTTACGTGCGAGGCTTGATTTTGGAGAAAATCGAATTCGAAAATTCCTCGACTATATGTACCAGGCTAATTTTTGATCAAACATGATGAAATTTGATTTTGTCGTAAAACGGAGAAAGCTTTGTTCGACATTTCCGATTTATGTTCGCGCGTAGAATAATTTGTTGGTCGATTGTTTCGCTCGTGTCTAGTTAGGACTAAACAAATTCGCCATTCTCTTATCTCGAGCTATAAAGTTTCTCCGGCTTTACTCGTATCGTGAACTTAAAAGCACTGTGTATATCGTCGAGCAAAGGATTACTCGTCGAATAAAGCGATAATAACGTTCGAGTCGGAAACGCGTGAATACGCTCAGTTAGCGATATTGTAAATCGCCGGACGAGGGGTGCGCGCAAAAAGAAACGTACGTCTTCCCCGATGCAATTTCATCGGCGTGAGGCAAAAGCAGCGAGAGAAGCAAGGAGCGCTTCCTGCCGGATAATGGAATGGCTTGCCGATGTTATCGCGAGGAAGCGTGCAGCTGCTGAATTTACGAGATATCCTACGGTGGCGAAAATGCGAAAGCAACAGTTATCCCGGCTCGGTTGCCCCCGGGAGTTCTGGTCCACGTGAACGTAGAGGCTGCGGCGCGCCGTTTGGTGGAACAAGAACGAAGAAGGTTCGGATTATAGTAAGCCGCGATCGACCCCGCGGCGAACCAACCGCAAAAATACCGACCAGCTTTTAGGGGCCACACGGACCTCGCGACGAGAATCGATACGACCGGCTCTCGTAGCTCTTTGCGGCTTTGCGCCTCGCGGAACAGAAAATTCGCGTGGGATTCGTGGCCGAGGCGGACAGATGCGAGTATGGACGAGACGAGAATCGAATTGACCTGAGGCGGTCCGCTCGGGATCGGAATTCTTGCGATGACGATCGTTCCTGCCTACCTAGAGAAATTAAAAGCGGACGACGCGATGGTATGCCCGGCGAAAATCTACTGGAAGAGAGGCAAAATCGTCGTGGCACGAATATACGTATGTATTTACTCGGAATATATAGGGTGTCTCTGCAATTGTTATTCAATCGGATAAGGAATAATTCGTAGTGAAAACATACGCTGGAAATATAGAATAAATTTTTCGCCCGTGGGAAAATTTTATTCTGTATTTTCTACTTATTTTTCACGAGAAATCATCCACTACCGGATCGAATACAGATGGACAACCTGTGTATCTCTTGTACTAGATTTGAAGATCTTCCAGTGACCTGGATATAAAGATCTGAAGGAGCCACTGGATAGACGATATTTTTCACGTGTAGCAACGATAATTCCCGTTTCATCAGCATGCATATTCATCGTTCGTAGTCTCGATACTAGTCCAACGAGCAAGTTCCGTAGCGAAATGGCGCGTTTAAACGATCACCGGTAGCCCCGGAAAGAAAGAAGTCATTTTCTTTCTCTGTGTGTGATACTCCGTTCAAGAATTACGAGGCCGATATTCGAAGCACACGGAATTACCATTTGAATTGCAAAAAGCCGATATATAGAGGCGGCAGGCGCCAGGTAGAGCACGCGAGTGGTCGACTCGCATAAATTTGCAAATTGTTCGAGCGCCGTCACTGTACACAGACGGATCAGTTTCGCACTCGCGTTCGCACTCACGTTCGCGTTGCCAGCGCAAGAGTAATCCAGGAAACGATATGCGTTTCTACAGTTTCGCGTTACACACCGAGCCAAGCGGATTAACGTATCATTGTCCCGCGGCACCAGGCTCCCGGAACAGTTTCAAACTGCGCCGAGTATACATTCCATTCTCTTTCATGCTCTCTGCTACGAAGCTACGTCGGAGAGTTTCGATGCCCGTTCCATTTCGTCCCTACGCGTCCCCTTCTCCAGGTTTCTTGTCCACTGGGAGCAAAGGGTCCACGTAGTCGTCGTCGTCCTCTTCGTTGTCTAGTCGAAGTCCGACAAGTTTGGTCGAACGAAGTTTCCGATGGAATTTCGACGTTTCGCTAATAGGAGCCCCTACGGACCGCGTAGTTGCTCGTCAAAGCGATCCAACTCGTAATCGAGTTTCCCATTTGCGAAGAATCCAGACGCGAGGCTGTCTCTTTTCCACAGTTGCTTTTCCGTTCTTTCGCTCGAAAACTAGAAGAACACTGTAGCTGGTGATCGGTACGCCATGGAGAATTTAACTGATTTCTACTTACGGGGTTACACGCGAATGCTCGGAGAAATTAACGAGCCGGAATGACCAGAGAGCATCAAACCGCCATATAAATGTTGGAAAGCCCTACTACCGTTTCTCTGTTCACAGTAGTTCATCAATTATTTAACAGCGCGAAGAATAATTCGCGGCCAACGGAATATCTCAAAAGCTAATAGAGCCATGAATCCTCGATTATTCATGCAGCGCGTCCGCGGCTAATGCGGCGCGTTCGAAAAGTTACTTCATCGAGCAAACACAGCCACCATCGCCTTTGCTAACCCCGTAACAAGAGACGGACAAGAAAAATCCAGTTTTCGGGGAAATTTCGGACCGCTTTCGTCGAATGTTCCGTTAGCCCAATTCGAAACTTCTCCAATCGGGGAATCGGCTGGCTAGTACGTTCTTTCCAAGCTGCATCGAATGTTTACGCAACGAGCAACTCTGACTGAAACAAACAGGAAGTTCGCCTTTGGCTCTGAAATCAGCGTGCGCCGAGAAAGATGCATCATTTCGGAGCCGATCGCGTTTTATCCGAGACCATCCACGGATAAAACGTGAATTTCTTTGTGTACCGTGTATGTACGTGTTTACGTATCCTTCTATATAGCCCTCGCATACTCTTACTTAGTTTTGAATCGCGTTGGAAGCGCGCCTCTTACGGCAAGATAAAAGAAACAAGCTAAGTGTCACGCGGTAATCCAGACTAACGTCGAGTGCTAGCTAACAAGAGCTCCAGAGCTTTCTGCTTGCGTTCTCCTTCGATCTTCCGTTGACTTCTTCCCGACCTCTCCTTCTACGCGTCTTGGATCGTCTCGAGACGAAGAGGATCTTCTTGGAAATGCGTTTAAGACGGAAATTTCGGGGAAATTTTGTGTGACGAACGAATCGACTTCAATCGAGTTTTAGTTAAAATAATCGTCTGAAACAATGGAAAGAATGCGTATTGGCAACTGACAGAAAATTTCTCAAGGTGTTGAGAAATCAAGAGAGGGCAGGATCAAGCACAGACCCAGAAAATACCTAATTACCACGCCCGACGTCTAATATCGATAGACGCCGCGACGCTGCATTCTCACGCGCCATTAACCGGCAGAAAAGTTACGATACAAGCGGCCCTCGCGCCGTAATAACTCGTCGCTCTAACGAGCCGGCACTAACGCTTAAAAAGTGCATCGCGGCGCACTTTCTGAGAGGAAAAGTTCGCTTTCTACAAAGAAGTTTGCGAGGGCGGACTAACTAATGAAAGCAGAAGGACGAAACAGGACATCGAATGCGGTTAAACAATTAAGTGTCAGCGGAAAAGACACGAAAGATGCTTCGAAGATTTCGTGTATCGTCCAGGCTATTCCACATTCCTCGAACGAGAACACTAGAAGTGTTTCGGAATCTTCTACAAATTAATTGCGCAAGGTGCTTTCCGCCTGCTGCTTTTATTTTAATTAAATTTCAAATGTCACTTGTACAGACAACTTACAGATACAAAGAGTATCTTTCGTTCTCGAAAAGATGTCACCGCGATATTGGCACACCTTTATACATTCGTTTTCACACACGTTTCGGCATAAATCCTTATTAACCCTTGTCCGAGCGAGGCAGCTCTTCCCCTGCAAAAAGGAGATCGACGAGCATGTGCCAGCCGTAGATCAAGAACCGGCGCACTACTAATACAATGTCGACGTTATATCACGACGTATAGCCGACCGTGAGCAGAAGATTACATCGCCTCGTTGTCGTCAGGCCTCGTCTCTGATACGAGCATTTTCCGTGGAATATACGTAGATACGGGGATAATGCACGACCGAAGAACAGCCTGGTTGTCAATGTAAAGGAGTATAGAACATTTTAACGTGGAATTGTTTCCTGTCTCTAGAGGATGAAAGTATTTTTACACGTCCATGATACTAAAGTAACCGATACGATCCATCGAGATTTCAGGTTTGATGGACCGAAAGCGATAGATGGTGCGAGTCGATGTTTCAAAAATTGCAATTTACATAATCACGTATTTTATCTTATGAATATACTATACTATATTTTACGAAAACTAACAATGGACTGACTTACGTCACAATGACTCTCAGTTTTGCATCTTTCAAATTGCACCACGAATCCTTTATCGCTTGCTCGAGTGACCGCAAACTTCACGAAAAATTCCTGCCAGGTTACACGATCCTTTGGAAACTCTCTGCCTTTAGGACGTCCTACTCAACGTTTGCCCGTGGATAAAGTTTATCTTGGTACGTGGTGCCGTAACGAACTGGTTAGAAATTACTACTCGGAAAGTCGCCGGCGAACAATGTGCCGTTAATACTCGCCAATACCAACTCGTCGATCGGGTTCTTTGCTGCAAAGAAAAACTTGGCGACGAGCACGAAAGGGGTGGAAAATTCGCGACGAAAGTTTCAACTTTTCTTGGTTGAAGCAAGTTTCTCTTTTCGTTAATCGACGTTCGTACGACCGTTTCGAAGCTCGATCGTTTCAACGCGATATCGGTGGCGATCGGCAACGGCGAACGCTGCCATCGGTTGCCTGAAAATCACCTTTCTAGTTGGGAAAATGCGCGGGAAAGTTTCGCGCTCCGGCTAATCTCGGCCTTAATTGAATTTCTCGACTGGATTCGATTCGCGTCCAGCTACTTAATACTTGTGGAATTTCTCGGCCGAAAGAACGAGTAACCAGCAGCCTAGAAAATGAAACACGAAATGGAAAAATCGAAAGAATCGGCAGAAAAGGCGAGAAGCAGCGGGGGCTTTCGATTCGCGCGATATCAGGCTAAAGGCGTTAACCTCATCTTGCAGCTCGTTTAATAACAATTTCCTTTTCTTCTCTGGAACGATTCCACCCTTTAACGACGCACTTATATAGCAAACTCTTCGAAAGTTGCCCGGCGACTCCACGTCGAAGACCTTCCATGAATTACACGTTTCACGATCTCTTCTTTGCAAGTTGGAGCGCAACACGGTTGCTAACAGCGCGGTACTTTAGTTCCAACAGTGTTACGCGGAAACGGCGCAGTCGTTTCGACAAAAATTAAAGGCACAAAGTACTTGGGGGATATCCGCGAACGTAAAATAAATCTCCGTCGGTAAACAAGCAGCTAATCGCAAATAGACGACGGAACGCTCGTTTCTCCAGGGAAAAGCTCTTGAATCTCTTTCCGTAATGGTGTACAACAATCGGTGCTTTTCTATCCTCGGATAGAACGCGGACCTTTTAAGTGGCATTCGTCGAATGAGCGAAAATCGACGGCGCATCGTTCCGTCAGAGGATCCTGATACCAAGCAACGAATACGAGAGAGACCAAGAAAATATCAAAGATATTTGAACACTTACCATAGAACACTTTATACACGTATATGTTGATGAAAGGATATCGGAGACTTTCTTTTGGAATTTTCGGGAAGACCCCCAATACTTTAGTCTAGACTTTTCATTATAGTTATACTTGAATAATAAAACTTAGAAGTATGACAAGAGGCTTGGGCTCGAAGTGACACAACGGGTCGCTAAACGTAGCCACTGTCACGGGATGGACGTTTTTACGTGACAAAGGTACGGAGTAATTGTATAGCTCTCCTTAAAAATATAGTTGACCTGAGGGGTACGGAGAAGAGTATATAAGTGCAGTTCCACTTGGACTGAGGGACCTAGTTGAGTTCTACTTGTACTATGAACAAGTAAGTTGAGTTACACTTGAATTGTGGACAAGTAAGTTGAGTTACACTTGAATTGTGGACAAGTAAGTTGAGTTACACTTGAATTGTGGACAAGTAAGTTGAGTTACACTTGAACTGTGGACAAGTAAATTGAGTTACACTTGAATTGTGGACAAGTAAATTGAGTTACACTTGAATTGTGGACAAGTTGAGTTACACTTGAATTGTGGACAAGTAAGTTGAGTTACACTTGAATTGTGGACAAGTAAGTTCAGTTCGACTTAGACTTTGGAAGAAAACGCATTTGCTATCCCGTTGACCGTGGATTCGTTATTGAACCTAAGATCATTGTCATTAGCATCTCGAGTATCTAATGGCCACGGTTACTTGTCAAATTCTGCAATAATCATATTGGTACTCGTAAATATGATCTATATCGTATAACAACAATGGCTAATCCAAATGAAGATTTGGTACACGCCCCTAACACTAATGATAACTCGACATATAGTACGTGTTGTTATGTCCGGTGACTCTTTATGTTTGAGGCGGCCACCAGCTGTACACACAGAATTAAGCGAACCGCAATAATCCTAAGGAGCTGTCATAAAACGAGGCTTTCTGATTTATCGTTAAACCGTCAACTGACATAAAACATCTTCGAGTCGAGAGGTTCTTTGTGGTTATTGCTCCAACAGGTAAAAATTGAGGAAACGTGGGTTTTCCACTCGCAAGCGACGAGTGGTGGGGCGATCACCACCGAGTAAGAGTTTTCCTTTGCAACAACATCGTCACGGGACTTCACGAGATCTACGACTACAGATCAGTCGACATCTCTTGACTGATTCATCGATATTAGAACAGTCAACATCTCTTTACCGGGTTTACATCCGCCAATCAACACCAGCGTAACTATCTTTTTTACAAAGTTGTTGGAAATATATATTATATTATAACCTGTTAAACTCAGTGTTATACTCATTGAACCGTCCCTATTATCCTAATCGAAATAGGGGATCGATGTGTTCGTGGCGTCGATTATTCTAATCGTAACGGGAATTTACGACTCCCGTTGACGCGTTTCCTCGCGATCGCGTCTCTCCGCGACTGGTCGAATAAACGCGTGTTATATAAATTATTTTGAAATATCATTACCATTGCGATGAGGTTCGACTCTCGAGATTATTTATATCGATAACGTTTAAAGCTAATCTGACAATGTAGGTGAAAGTTGCAAGATATTTACTGCAATTTTTATCGTAAGCTTTTGTCGCGTTGGATCAAGAGACGAATAACACATAGGGATGAAAGCCGGAAGCCTGGCGGATAGAAACATTGCAGGATTTTATCATTTATACGAGTTCCAATAGGCGATCCGACTCTTGTATCGGCCGTGTTTCACAATTGACAAGCGACAATCGTGTTTCGCATTCACTGGTTGCGCCAAGCGTTCAATCTCGATTGCGAAAGAGCCGATTTCGCGAATTAGGGATGACACTGCTGGTGATTCGTGAGCGATCGCTACTGTGAACGGTGCAATTTCGTCGTCGCGACGTACTTTCCGCGGACGACTATCAATCGTATTTGATCAGCGTACCGTGAGCACGACAGTGTACTTCCCGTTGCGAGCATAATTATCGAGATTGATATCCATCGAAGCTTGCCGCTTGTGTTTGACGGAGCAGCTAGGGTTGAAGGGTATGCGCGTCGAAGATGAAGGTGCACGTAACCGCGATTCTAATATCGATTGCTTTGCCTTCCGGCGGTTACAGCAGATTGGAAAGCATCATTACGCAAATGATAGCCCGTAGGCGGTGGAGTTGGAAATTTAAAAACAGACGAACTTGGTTAATTCGATCGAGTAAATTCTGTTGGTATGTGAACCCATTAAAAGCATAATCGCAACATCCGTGGTTTCTGATTAATACGAATGTGTGTAGTTACAGTCGGCATAAATATTCGTTTACGTACCTATCGTACTCGGCGTGTTTGAGTACTGCAGAACTCCATTTATCTGAATCAGATTTTAGTTAATGCCCGATTAAATAAACTTTCTCTGGCAGAATCCACTTACATGTACAAACGAGAACTTGCACTATATGAACGGAACGCTGTAGTTAGCAGGCAGTATCGGAGGACTCAATTATATGAACTTTAATTATGTAGACTGTTTGTTCTCCGATAATTTCGTTTAAATTGCAGTTCTATTGTATAGATAAATCAACGAACGCGCGTATGTACATAAAATTGAAATTAAAAGTACAGTAATTAATACATATGACGTAACAATCAACGCCTTTCCTTTCTTTCTTGTCTTGGACATCGGACAAGAAATATGTAAGCTACATACAGATAAACAATGTACAAAATACAGATACGAATGGATTGCAGAAAGGCCGAGTGTCAAAATACATTAAATTTCTCCGGTAAATAGAATGCTTCCATTATGAGTTCTGATTTTCTTTTTATCGGAATCATTATGTCGACATTTTTGAACGCGAGACGAGCTAAGCAGCGTCGGTTCCAACGTTTTGTCGTGTTCGCAAGTAGAACGGCAGACAATGATACGTATACCTGTTCGCAACACGGCGCTGATATCAACGTCATTCGCGGCTGGAAGCAATTAAGAGCGACAAAGTCCTGCGTCGACGATACTACCGACGACAAATTGTTCTGGCAGTGGAACGCGTGGAATAACCGGTCCTTGCTAACGAAAAGTCGCGCAACTCAAATAGAGACGAACGAACCGAACAGAACGAAATGAAACAAAATGAAAAAAAGCTTGAATCGATCCGATCTGCGACGAACAGACGCGTATAAACGCTGAACGAAAAATAGCGGCGATTTACTAATCGCGAGTAAAGAAAATGACGCGACGGATCGAGACACAAAGATCGCTTTCGACGACTGAGACGTATATCGATGCTATTGCCAATCTGTCGTATTATCTGCGTAAAACGTTGAACCACTTGCCGCGTATCTCTAGCGAAAGTAAGTACAATTGCACGCGTCGATTCAATGCGGCCTCGAACGAGCTCGAAAATGCGGGGAAAATGTGTTATCGTGCCGAACGAGGCTAACGAACGCATCGTTTGTGCCCGCCGATTGTTTTAAACAGGCGCAATGAACCGACTGTATAGAAGAAAAAATACGATTAATTGCGCCACCAACCCGCTACAGTTTCATTCGTCCAGCCGCGTTATTGATTATCCGCTCCATAAATGAATTTATAGGGTCGGAGACAGGCAAAGTGGAAATCTGCAGCCATGTAAATCGAGTACGTCGAGAATATCCAAATTGCCCGAAATATGATGAAAATATTCCGGACGAGTTTTACTCGGTATAAACTTGAAAAATAGCGCCAGGAATATATGCTAAAACAATTACTTCGGCATGGTTTATAGCACGGGTTTACGGTACGGGTAATTATTATCCCAGCTATAAAGTTTCCATGCATCTCTCATAAACCTAACAATAACACCGAGATGCGAGATCCGAGGCGGAGACTAAAACAGTAATACGTTTTGTTTCTCCTGTTTCCTCTAATCTGAACGCTTTATTTGCACGACAGGTAAAGGTTCTTCTGGATGAGACTGCGCTCATAGACAGAGAAACACGGGTATTAGGCTAACGGCCAACGAGAACGCGAAAATCCATATGCAGACGCCGCGTAATATTCGATCGTAAATACCAGCGACGTATAGAGCGCGTTGGCTTAATTCGCTCAGAATGTTTATGGTCACGCGATATTCGACTGGGAATCCATTTGGTCACCGTTCTGACTGATCGACTTTATGCCCTGTTGCGAATGACAAACTGCCCAATGGGAAAAAATGAACCGCCGTCGAAAGAAATATGAATGGCTCTGACCGGTCAATCGAAAACGCGTTAATGAGTCTGAAAAATAGGATCACGTGGACGCATCGTCGATGTTTTTTTATGCAGCCTGCTGAAACGTGGGAAACACGAAAGAAAAAAAAGAACGAATGGACGCGTAGCACGTTGATCGTGTATTCGATGGTGGCGCCCGAGGCGATACATTCTACGTGATTACTCGTGAAAAACATACATAGCCGTTAAAATTGTCCGTTTCGGGATACAATATTTACGGGCTCATTTATTCATACATTTTCCCTATTCCTATATTTTCCAGCGATTTACGTTCCAAGATCGATCGTGTCCGATAGTATCATACAATAAGTTTGATTATTCTGTGCAAATGTAGTATCGTGAACAAATGGCCTAAGAAATATCGGTTGAACCATAAACAATGTCGCGAGAAAGTGCTGACAGGTTCATCGATGTGTCATCGGTTTCTCGGTCGAATAGTCACGCGGAAAAAAGACCTACGTCATCATGGCCACGGTCGGTTGCGGAAAAGTTGAGAAAGACAAAGGGATGTTTAAGGGAGAAAGACGAATTAACAGTCAGTGTGAGTTGAGAAATCAGAGTGTTGTCCGCGTCGTCAAAGGAAGTGTGGTCAGCGTTGTGAGAGACTGTGGTCCGCGCGAAAGAGAGCGTTGGAACCGTGGTGACGAGTGTGGTAAATTAACTATTTAATTGTCTTAGTTATGGCACATTACTGTATCTTGTTCGCGTTAAATAACCATCGTTCCCTGTTTAATCCACTTTAAATAAATAAATAATAAAATCCTACACAGAGACCGCATTTTAAGATGTTGGGATTTAGGTAGCTCGAACGCAACACAAATAGCGTACAGAAAGTTCACCCTTAGGGGTCTGAAAGACTGAAAAAGTTTGTCAGGGACGGGCAATCCGTTTCACAGACCAGGAGGCTGTATCTCAACGCGAGATTTTAATGGAATCGTTAATTCGATCGACCTCGAAGAGCCTTGGTCAATATTTACTGGCGCCGACCGGATATATCAATCCCTTTCTCTGTGCACGACAATGTCTCCTTCTTCGTCCCCTTCGCCCTTGATGCAACGTCCCAGCCGTTTTCTTGACGACACCTAGGTAAACTCGCGTTCCTTCATTCGTCCGCTGTCTTTGCTTATTTTCTTCGGAAATTTCGCGACAATCGATCATCGACGACCGAGAGACTCGTGCAAAAAGTAAACATAGAAATAGTCCAGTTCCGCAGCACCGTGGACCATTTTCGTGCGCGACCTCGATGGTCATTCGTGTTTTGCATACAGATCCAACGGTGTAAAAAGTAAGAGGGAAAGACAGAGCGGTACAGGCGACTGGGGACAATGTTTTCCCTAAAGAACACTCTGAATTCTGTCTCTTTGTTGAGATCGGTATCCATTTTGCAGGAGGCGGTATCCAAGGGCGGAAAGCGTTCGTTCTACCGCGATAACGCTGTCATCTTCCTTTATTTCGCGCGGCATTTTTTCTCTGTCTTGTTGGGTAAAGCAATAGAATATTTCGCGCGCGCTATTTATGCTCGCTGCACAATACACCGCTGCACAATCACACCCAAAGGTATTCTTTTGTCTCGATTTCTTGAGCCTCGTGTAAAGGCTTCTTTCGCGTGATCCGACAAAGCGAAGGATCCGTGCATCGTCCTCCGAATAAAAGGGCGCAATTGCAGAAGGATAACTAAAAGACGTCTTGCATTTCGAGTGACAGTGACACGAAAGACGCGAAATCCTTTTTATCGCAAACCCGTAAACACGTCCTTGACCTCTAAATTTATCTCGGACGCGCTGCAAAATAAACCATCGTGCATCTCCCACAGACCGCGATATTAGCCGAGAGGAGTCCATTCGAAGTGTGAATCGGCGGAAAAAGGAAACAAATCGCGCGAGTACAGGCTGGCAGCCGCGTAAATCAGACACCGACACGAATCGCGTCGGTTTAACGAATTTATTTCTAGCGGACGTGCAGGGGCGCGGCCGCCTGTCCGCGTGGCGAACGGAAGCTTATTCAAGGATTCGACGTTAAGCCGATTCGGGGACTCGTAATCTGACCAGCATCTCGGCCTCACCAATCCAACCGATCCGATCTAATTTTCGAACGTGTCTTCTCGTCCTCGTAATCTTGGGCCCAGACCGACCGATTATACACTCGGTACAAATTTATCGTTAGAAACGGCAACGACGACGACGACGATTGCGACGATTACAAGAAAGTGTTTCGATACCAGGCTGACTGAACGGATAACGAGGCTTCTTGTACAACACTGGCTAAACCCGCGTATCCATGAGCCGTAGGAATGTAGGTCAGGTACGCAAACTTCATACAATCGAACTCCCGCCGTTGCTTTCCTTCCGCCAATGTAAATATCAGCTCCATAACGGAGCTGGAAACTTTCGCATTAGCCCAGCCCAGCCAAGTTTGATCTTCCCGGGCTAACCGTTCGTTTATTTTCTTTGCCGATTCTCTGATTTCGTAATGGTTTGTTTTGCAGCTCTTGAATATATACGCGGTATATACGTAGTTGGAAAAAGGAAGAGCAATGTTCCAACATTGCGTTCAAACGTGTTCCTTGTTACCGTTTTTTCCCTGGAGAATGTAAAATATCGTGCAAAGTGTTAGAAAAAATTGGTAAATCCCGATTCGCGCAAGAGACGTGTCAGTGACACGCGGCTTAAAAAGCTCGGAATGGCTTGAGAATATAAATCCAAGCTCGCCGATGAAAAAATTTTAATTACAACACTGTTGTTTATTCGAGGCAAACAGGATGTGTGTTTTATATATCGGCCTTTATATCTTTCAGTTGCTACGAATTCAGCAGTTTTACTCGATATTTGCCAACCCGTAGGAATATAAACTTCGAATTCGCGTTATCGCGGCGCAAAAATAAACGCTATGGCGGAGATAAAAGAAGCACGCGAGTGGAAATGAAAATTTTCCAGCGGTGCTCGCCAGTTTTCGCGTATCCGTCAATGCTTTGCAATTAATCGATCGTACGAGTTTCGAACGTTTCGCCTCGATGGCCGTTCTTTCGGCTCTGCTTTTCTTTGATTTCTTCCTGCTCGCTCATTGCTATTCGCATCGACGCCCGGCGAGAAAACTTTGCTTCGAGACTTACGGTTTCGTTGCTTATCTCGAGCTCACGGCTCATCGAACTTGCTCCCTGAGAAATACTCCTCGTTCCCCGATTCACCCCTTTCGTTTGTTCTTCGCGAATCAATTTGGATACAAATGAAAACGAGGAAGAAACCGGTGAGACGAAACTTTCGCAAGAAACGAGAGAAGCGAGAGAAAATCTACACTGTCGTCTGGCGAAGTTTTAATTAAAAATTTCAGTCGATCGTTTTTCAAAGATGAATCGCTACCCGTCGGCCGCGAATATTCCGCGATATTCTGTGCAGCCTATTCGCTACGTAGAGGCTGCGCCACGGCCGGAAATTGCGATTTCATCATCCAATCCATGCAACGAGCGACACCGTTCCTCGTTTATCTAAGAACCGTTCTGCTTTGGCTTCGGATACACGCCATTCCATATTCCCTGTCAGCCGCGATGAACGCAATCGACTTATCTTCTGATAATTTGCCTTCTACATCTGAACGAAGATGAAACAAGGAATTCCGAGAATTTCGCTTTATTCCACGATCGAGTTCAATTGTAGCTTTCTGCACTCTCAACGACTATGATCGATCACATCCTACGATTTCTTCTTGTACTCGAGAAAGATGGAGAAATTGTACAAAACACGAACATGACGTTTAAACGTTGAAAATAAACGTAGAAACGTAGGAAGTTTGTAAAGGTGGTAGTGGAAAGCAATCAACTTTTCGAATGGAATCGATCCATTTCTGGTGGAAAGATGCGAACAGAGAGACGATACGCCGTGTTAACCGGGCAAAGACAGGCAGTTCAATTGGAAGTTTCGAAGAAAGTTTCGAGCGGAATCTGGAAAGCCGCGAAAGTTGAAAAGGTCGAAAAGCGGAGTTGATCGCGCGAGGATCGATGTGCAGGGCAAGGATCCGGGAAACCGGTGGGAAGACAATGGCGCTAGGAAAACAATGGGGTGCTTTCGGTAAGCTCCTCTCTGCCTCTGTCGGCGTATCGTCTGCGAGGGCCATTCACCGTGGCCAGTTTAACGCGCGGTTAATCGCATGCAATTAACTCGTTACTTGACCTTTTAATCAAATTTTACCATGGCCTGCCTCGATTTTCCAATTTCCTCGTCCCTCTCGCAACCCTTTCTTTACTATCTCTTTACGAAGTCGAAGCTCTGCACTCGCGCGAATACCTCCGCTCTTGGAATCTTTGTAATATCTGTCGAACGTGAAATTCCAATTACATTTTTCGGCAACACGGGCTGGATCACCGAAGGAACCGATCACATAAGATACCCACGGGGTATCCGTGATATTGAAATTCGTGAACGGAATATTTGCACGATCTAGTCGATATTTCGCGGTTTTCATAATACTCGTTCTCCGAGAAATTTCCAAGCTTCGTTACACCGCTGTTCGAACAACCGTGCAACTTTCCACCGAGACTGACAGATTTAATAAGGAACGAGTCGGTCGGTGACTCGAGAGAGAAGCAGATCTCGTCGGGGAATAAATCAAAGTCGCGAACAAAGTACGAAAGGATACGAAACGAGATCGTTGACCCGATCTCGCGTGATGGATACAGCCTGGGTGCTGCGTGATCCGTATATCTTCGAACGAGAGAAACTTCCGGTTCCGTTGAATGCGAAGATTTAACAAGTTCTCGAGTAGCCTCGGCGATGAACACACCTGGTTCTTTGGTCAGGAGTGAATCGTTACGAGCAGATTTAATTTATGGCTGGCAACTTTCGTGCCTTTGCTCCGGTGTCACCTACATCAAGAAAGGAAAGGGGAAAAAGAGGGAGGAGGGGAAGAAAGGCTGGAGGCGAACGTCGAATAAAAGTAATTACGGGACATTCTTTCCTTTCGAGGCGAGGATTTTCATTAGTTTCAAGGCGATCCTTTTTCCAAGAAGATTTCGAAAATCGTTTATTTTCTCTGACTTTCACCATGAATTCCTCTTCCATTCTCCTGCTCTGTTGCTTTAATACTCGTTGATAAGGGGAAAAAGGAAGAAGCAGGGCCAAAGTTTCACGGGATAAAGGTTTTAAAATAACTGCATTTCGTTAGAAGGTTATCAAATTGCCACTTATTAAGCGAAAGAACAGTGGGAGGAGCTTCGAGTTAATTTAATGGCACTCGGACAAATCCCTGGCGCGATTATCCGGTGATTACGAATTTCCTTAGAAATTCGGTTGTAATGCGATTTCGCTTGTACGAACCAACTTATATTCGGCTGCGCGAAAACCGTTGCCGCCGCGAGCCCGGGACGAATGGCCTGATTATCCCAGGCTCGTCACTAAGGATAAATCAAATTCAAAGTTTCACGAACACGGCCGGCCAACTTTTAACTGGCTTCGAAAGCGGAACGGCAGAAAGGGGAAAAATAAAATACAGAGAGAAGGAACGGAAGAGAAACGGCGGAAAGCAGAGGAGACAGGCATCGGGAGTCCAGTCGATTCGAAAGATTTAATGCAACATCGTCGATACGTTCGTAAATCTTGACCGTGTAACGGGAAAAACTCTGCAACGACTTCTACTGCTCCTGACTTACGATCGAGCCCCTCGTGGATCCTTGATCCTCGACGCGCTATCTCTCGACGAGAAACAGAATAAACGGCAACAAGATACGTCACTCGCGATTCGTTCACTGTTCGCACAATCCGACAACTTTATTACTATCGTACTCTGGAACTGTCACGATCAATTATCATCAGGTTGTTGGCCGCTTGTCACGATCACGATTCGTTCAATTCTTCTCACACGACACGCACGTCGGTACCGATAATTTCGATCGATCTGCCGATGTCGCGTTTACCGGCTAATGCAATTTTCTGTTCGCGCGCATCCTCGCTCGACCGTACGATCGCCGACTAATTAATCAAAAATTCCCCAAGCGTCGATTAATCTCGATCGAAACGGTACCACCTTCTTCCTGTCTCGATATCCTTCGACCTTGCCCTATCGACGACCATCGAGACCGCTTTAAACTTTTTAAGTGGAACAAGATTCTTTTTCAAATTTTGTTGAACCCTAGAAGGCTGGCCATTGTTTTCAGTTTGCTTTACCCGAGCTACTCGACGTTGGATACTTTTGTTCAATTCCGAACGAGGCTGGCTCTTTAAAAGATTAACTCTCACCCTAGAAGATTGTGCGTTTAATTTCAATGCGAGCCTTTCATCGCGAGGACACGATACCTGCGAGCCAAGGGACACCAGCGTCGCGGCGAACTTACGTTCTTTCCAATTAGTTTAACACTCGCTCCTGCTCGCGCACCACTTGCTCCAGCTTCGTCGATTAATCTTTTCAATCGGTGACACGGAAAGAATCACTTCTGACACGGATTCAAACGTGACTGGAAAAGAAAAAAAAATGTCTAGCTCGTCGACGATCGTGTTCTTTTCACGCGTACTTCGCCGCGACCTTGCGCCATGCACGTCGATCGATTAATTACACCAGGTTATCGGATTCTAGATTCGAGCGCAAATATCAATTCGGATAATGTCCTTAACCCTTGCGTTGTACTATCAACGAACAAAATCAAGCAGAATCGAATTCCAATATGGCCAATAATCACGTTGGTGTCATCGCGCGGTCGTCGTTTGAGCGAGCAAGATCGAGCTTCCGCTGAATGCCAACGATACCAAAATTCACGAACCTCGATTTTACAGCCCGTCCTTTTTTTTCAACTTCTTTTGGATCTATCGACACACTTTTTACGGTTCGACGAGGATCGTTCGATCGAGAAAGGATCGATGAAATATATAGACAAGAGTCGAGGTGCGATCGTGTGCTACGTTCCCGAAGAGAAACGATTCGGTGGATCGATCGATGGATCGCGATCTACGAGCGCCTTGGAAGGTCGCGTGACGCGTTCGCCGGGTCGCGGGTTGTACGTGGTCAGTTCAGCGTCGTGGAGCGCACTGAATCTAACAGCCCCACCCGCTACGAGGAAACTCGACGCCGGGCGTCGCGTAGATTCATCCCCATCGGTTGCCCGGAGCAACGCCGGCGTACGAGGGAAGCGACGCGACGCAAGCGTCCCAGACAACCCCGAAAGGCCCCAGACGACGCGCCGCAACCGGTGCGTACCGAACCACCGCCGGAGAAATCTTCGTCGCGTTCTTCCTTTCATCTTTTTACGATTCTTCTGCAGCCACACGCTGCGTCGCCTTTGACACAGGCCAACAGATACATACGTCTTTTAACCTATTAGCTTTGCTATCGCGACAATTTCATCTTTGTCGCCACGAACAAAGTCGAAGAGCAAAGTCAACCAGTACGAACATAAGCCGCCAGATTTTACCTCTGGTACCGCTTTTCTTGCTTATGATTGTTTAAAAATTACTTTTTATAGGAAGTTACGTGGGAACAGAGAATAATAGTAATGCGTCGCACTATAGTGTCCTATATTTGTCATTATAAACGCTTCTGCAACTTTATCTTCTGTATATCGAGATAAAATTAATAGAACGATACTTCCAAGAATTGAAACAGCTGGCTAAATCGAAAATCTTGAAACCTCCACTTTGCTGCTGCCATTTCTCAGCTTGACTGTTACCAAAGATACAAGTAGCCAAACAGGATATCCCGATTAAATATTTTCCAGCGATTGGACACGCGTGTCCTGTTGTCCATCAAGGGGAACGTTGTTTCACCCCGATCCTACCGCATTGACGCATCGAATCGGATGCGCGTGATTTCCCAGCAATGGCACGACGCTTGTATCCGGATTACGCGGCCATCTGGCATCAGATGAATCGTCGATTCTCCGACACAGGAAACCAACATCTTTCAGTCGCTCGCCCTTTATCGCCGCATTCTCGGCGCGTAATATCTACTCGGTCGACGTTCTTCGAGGGCTATTTAACTACAGGAGACCTGGAAATTCCTAGTCATTCGTTTCTGTCCAAAAAGCAGCTAAATAATTCGCCGACAAAAGATTCGGGCGTGCTCGACGAAATTTCTAGCCGAAACAATTTCCCTTCCGCCGGCAGACGGAAAACGTGATCGGGCAACGCCGAGACTTGCGGAGTTTCGCAGGGGGAGAGGACGAAGCACCGAAGGACAAACGGCTCGCGGACCGCCAGCGTCAGACGCGACGATATTAATGGAGACTCGAGTGCACTCGCGGCCTGCATGAGCTATGGGTCTGCCGGCGGCACCGACGGAACGAGCCTGTTGGCGTGTTTTGATGCACGACCGGCCGCAATTCAATTATCGATTTCTGACTTCGGTTCATTCGATTTGATCCCACCGAATCCAATCCAATCCCTGCGCTGGCTCGATGCCGTTGCTGTAGCTGGCAGGTGGTCCACGACTCGCTTCGTTCGAGGCATCCTCGCATCGATCATCGTGTCATCTCCGCTTCGTGCAGCCGCGGTTGTCTTTAATTGAGCGCTCCGATATCGAGAACTTCGCGTGTCGGAGGCGTCGCGTTCGCGTTTCTCTTATCTGAATTCGATCGGTCGGTGAGTGGAATTTTAAAAGCGAGAAAGAAACGATTTTATATGAGACGCGCGCGTACGTAGCACTGCTATCGAGAAGAAAGTAAGTCGATGCTCTGAGCGACGCTCTCGTTCCATCAATAATCGAACTTCCCTAAAGGATGATGACAGATATGGAAGATCACTCGTCAGCTTACGAAAGTCTAAGGAAGTCGTCGACAAACTTATTAGCCGTTATCTTTCACCGACATGTCGGTAAATCGATACAGTTCAGTTTCTTTCTGGTAATCTTGTATCTTCCTGTTTGATGACATTTCGGGTTCGGCTATCGTGTTTCGCGAATGAGTCTGTCGAAGGCTCTCCAGAAGATTGCAATTTCTCGCGGCTCCTGGTTTTACGTTCGAAAAATTCGTTTAACGAAGCTAGTTATTGCTTTGGGAGGGTGACAACGCCCTTTTACAGGCGTATCGCTGGTAATTCAAGGACTATCCCTCTGGATAAGGACAAATTTGAATTCAAACTAAAAACACGTTTATTGGAGGCAGGTGCGCCAGCGAGGAATACAAAGAGGGTGTTGAATGGGCCACTGGCGGTGTTAACTGATGACGCTCGAAGCAGGCAACGACGCTGAAAGGGCAGATATCGTTTCTCGTTAAGAATTTGTCCAACCCTCCTTTCTCCTACTCGCAGAATGTGCCTCTTCTTTCTCAAATTCACCCTAATGAAATTTGTTGTCTTAGTCATGCGCGCGTTTTGTCGACGAATTATGGAAAACAGCCGCGGCAAGTTTCTCTCTATTGTTCTTTAATGCCGTTTCTAAAGTACGCAGCGTCGAGTTTCTTAGAAAGCAACAAACTGGCGTAAATACAGGCGGCAGTTTTATAGCCGAAAGCGGTGTGTGTTAACGACGACTAAAGG
Source organism: Bombus pyrosoma (assembly GCF_014825855.1). NCBI lineage: Eukaryota > Metazoa > Arthropoda > Insecta > Hymenoptera > Apidae > Bombus > Bombus pyrosoma. The sequence goes on from NC_057774.1 coordinate 6,122,710, forward strand.
GCTGAAGAAAGATGCTCGTTCTTGACAACTCCGTCGTTCATCGAACGATTAATATCGTTGCTGCCATCGTTAAACGACCAGAAAATAGCGTCGCAACGCGAGAGCGCGAGATTAGTTCGCTGGAACTTTGGCTAACGACGATAGCGATATCTGTCGACCGTAGCCGCTGCTGCATGAAAAACGGTTGATGCACGCCATTCGCAAACGTGTTATTATTTCTTGTTATACGAACCTCTGAAATGCCAAACTGATCAACTCCATCTTTTTTTGGTGTTCTTTGTCAATTTCACATTATTCCGACACGTAATTATCATCCGATGCCTCAAAAGTGAAATCTCATTTTCGAAGCAGATGAAAAGTATTATCGAATGCATCTACGTTCGTGCATTTTAACTGCGCGTTAATAGGAACTATTCGATACGATACGAAATACATCGTGTTGTGCTTCGTTTACGTTTGGAGATTCCGCGATCTCGCTGTTGCGAATTAATCCGATTACATGTACATCGTGAAAGTTGTCGTGTGCATCATGTCACATTGTCACATCTGAAACTTTGCAATGCGATTCAACTCCGACTAAACTGGCGTTCTCAAATTCATGACGTAGGCCGCTCAAAGTCGTAGTATTTTAGGAATTTGAAACTGATGCTGCACGCTGGAATTTGTCATATTTCGTTTGAAATACGACCGTTTCTCGTGTTTTTGAATTCTACGTGTCCTGGTGGATAGATCGATCGGCAATGAATGGGAAATTGTGTCTCTTTTTGCAAGCGATAAATCAGCGTAAATAAAATCGCGATGCATACAGGACAATAGACAATGGTACGGGATTCGTAGTTTTAGCTCGAACGATCGGGTAATTCGCGAAGAAACACGAGAGGCGAGTCAACGTTAAGAATCAACACGATAGCACGTCGAAATAAACATTACTCATTCGCCGTGATCGGCGAACCAGTGAAAGTTGAGTTTACATACTGCGCGAAGACAAATGACAGTGATTATACTATAATCGTCGTAATCAATCTGAACGCTACAGCCGACAGTATACGATACTTGATATTAAACGCGGAACGGCTGACGATCCAACTTCTGTAGCAATAAACGATGAATTGTTTCCCTGATGAGAAGCGCGTAATGAATCGCGCTAGTCGATCGAAACGGTGCTACGTGCCTTATCGAGAAAACGAAGAACAAGAATGGAAATCAGAGTCACGATTGCGGCCCACGGATACAGGGAAGAAAAATAAAAAGTAAGAAAATAGCATCTGATAGTGTACAACGAATGGATGAAACGTGGTGACTAGTTTGGCGCGAAATTCTCCAAGCGACGTGGAAACGAGAAGTCGAAACGGGAGGAAGAATCTTATTGCCTCGTCGTTCCAGTCCATTCCGGTCTTTAAATAGTTGCGTGACTCTGTTTCTTAATAACCTCGCGGTGTTTAAGTCGGCGACGGTAAAGAGACGAGAGAGACGATCGTCCGCTTTTCTGTATCAGATCGTATCAACCGATTGCTCGATGTGATACGAATATATTTTTGATTCTGTGACGTGTACATAGGTACATGCATATGGATACGCGTGGCATTGTTCCAGCTTGACAATTTTCAATTTCACGAGACTCGTCCGTGTTTAAATTGCTGGTCGATGCATCGTCGAAGGAGTGGCTCTGCGACAGCCTGGCAGGAAAATAACTTAGAGCGGTTCGCGCTAAATAACCCTGCTCCATCCCCTTATCTCTAACTCGTGACACACCCTATGAATACAAAACGTCCCATCTGAAAAACAGTTCGCTCGGCGAGATCCAGTAGGAGCGGCTCTTTCCTCCTTTCTGGTGAAAGGACACGGTACACGAGGCAACAGGAAAATAGCGAGAAGAAGAGGGAAAAAAGAAAGATAAAAATAAAGAAGAAGAAGGAGGAGGAGGTGGAGAATGGGAAGGAATATCCCGCATACTGGATCGTCCAACGTGAATTATACGGGCACAGGACGTAACGTTTACGCGCATGCCTACGTAAATACATCGTACAATTACCCGTGCAGCTCGCCACATGCACCTGTTCTTTATTTACCTGCAGGTAAGCCGTTTTTTGTCGGCATGACATCCGATCGTAATCTACAGCATCCGGCGAATACACCGGGAGATCGTTTCTTTCGTGATCGTGTTTCTATCTCTATCCTTCCTTCTTCCCTTCTCTCGTTCGCGCTGTCACGCCAGCAAAGTGGAATCGTTATTCCACGAATCGCTTTATCGTCAGGGATAACCAATAATTTCCGTTTTACTTCTATATGTTTGCCCGCAAAAGATTCAATCTCATCCACGATTTCCATAATTTCGCCATAATGCGTTGAATAATAGGCACGCTGTGCGCGAATCACGATGTCATTCGCAGAGATCGAGCACGTTCTTACGGTAAATGAAGCGAGAACGAAAATTCTGTTCAGATTTTGGGCAGTGTCGTTTCGTAAAAGTATCGATAAATATAATTTAAAATCTGTTTCTTTTTTTTTCAGGTTTAGCACTGATAATCCTTTCGAAACTACGCGTATACCAGAGTATCCTGTCTCGTTTATTTCCATCAAGAGCGGTAAATCAGTAAATTGATCGTTTCGAGTTAATCTGAATTGCGATTTTCTCTAAAACTCGATGGAGAGGAGCCTTATTTTCTGAGCCCTTCCGCGTCGAATCCTGCACCAATGGTCGATCAGCAATTTTCTGCAAACTTATGACGTTAACTGCCGCTTCGGAGAGCCAGCTTGTTCGCGATCTTAGCTTTAACTAGGCTAAACTTTCCAACTTATTGAAAGTTTACCATTCGTTAAATGGCTCGTGCCACGATTCAGACATTTCGTCATTGGTCTTTTGGTTTAACTCAGACGCGCCATCCTGCATGTGGGTGATTAATACATATGGGTGGGAAATAAACGATCAAAAGCTATAAAAAAAAAAAATACTACGTAGCGTGTGTTTCAATGGTTGCGAGGTTTTTTACGAATGGCAAAGAGTCCTTTGTCGATGAAACCAGAGAAACCGCGGTAATGAAAGGTAATGGATCCTCGTAAAAGAATGCGCGCCACGAGTGAACAGTGAAGTTTTTGCAAATGGTAATATTCGAAGCCGAGTGCTACTCCCAGGTTTTTCGTTTCGAACCACGGTGCACGCACAAAAAACAAGAAACTCGATAACGAAGATGGATGCGTTTAGAACTAAATGGTGCAGGCACCGTTGCCCATCGAAAGTTGACCGATCGATTTTCGATTATCCTCGTCACGTCTATGAAACAAGATACAGGAACTTTAAAACCCGAATCACTGTATTAAAAATTGTCCATCTTACGAAGATTTCGTAAGCTTTCTCGTGAAACTATCTTCCTTGAAATTATGTATAAACGAAGAAATTAATGGCTAATTTACGAATTGGATGATCTAACTGAAAGTTATCGAGAAAGCTGCCCCACGCAAGTAGGCAACCGCGCCTTAAACGCATCGGTGCGCGTACTGGTTGCATGCACACAGGGGCATTCAGAGGAATTTTCTTGGAAATTTGTATTATTTTAGCTACTAACCCCAAGTTCGTTGTTCCAAATTTCCGACTCTAGTTTTTCTTTAAACAGCCGAATATTCTGTGCGTCGCGCACAGACGATAAATTTCCCTGATACATACGCCGAGAACGAACTCTACTTTATTCTACATACTAAGTGTAAGCGACACTGCATGCAAAGAAGTCGAGAGAAGTTTTTAATTCACTCTTTTCGCCCACTCGTCTGTTTTTATTCTTGTTTAGAGTCTCTTCTGAGATATACGATATCTCAAACTCGGTAACATCCAGCTAGTTTTCTTACGATTCAAGATCGTCGGACGCAAACAGCGTCTGATATCAGAAGCGAAAACTGCTCGGACAAAAGCTAAGCTAGTGAGTTCGCGGCAGTTTAGATAGAAATCCATGGCGCGTTTTCGTCGAAAATGACGGTCACGGTGTGAAATTGTGGCCGACCTGGTGAGAAAAAAAGTGCATTACGGACACAAAGAGGATTTCGCGCGTTCCATGCCGTTTTACGTGGCTCGATAAGCGGAATGTGCGTCTGGAATTTTGCGCTACCGCTGTACACGTTTAATGGAACGAGAAGGAGAGCCGCATAAAGAGAGCAAACGATGGTATTTAATGGAGGAGACGCTACGAACGTAGTTGGAGCGTCCTGTGAAAACAAAAATAGCCGCGAGGTGAACAAATCGCGATCTCGAATGGAACGGACACCTACAAAGGAGCTACGATTTATTCGGAAGCACGCGTGACAAATTTTGTGGAAAAGTTATCCTTCCTTTCTGCTATACGTAGCTGTGCACAGAGCTGAAAGCTACAGCCGGTGTTCCCTCTGTTATTCTTGAGTCAAGTTTCGATATTAATGTCGCCGGCGGTAAATTTCCTTGCGCTATACTACGGACGAATGATACGGAACGCGTAAACTACATTATCGTAATGAAATGGAGTAGCTGAAAGGAGACGGTTCTCTTTGAATTCAGGAACGTCGGGGAATTTGTTTTCTCCTGTTCGCCATTTTTCACAAAGAATCGCTAGCGTCTGTCACCGGTGGCGCTTTCATAACCGGTAGAAAAAGTGTGGCCCCGTTTCCCTGGCAGGGAACTCGCAGGGACGTGGCATAACGACCAAGTAAAATTATTACGACCGTCTCCGATGGTATAAATAATAATGGAAGCTCGCTGCTTTAATTAAGAGAAATACATTTCACTCGCGTAATTGTCCGTATCCTACGAACCGTTTCGAAATAATAAACAGCAGCCCATGCTTGTGTATAATTATAACGACATTTAATACGTACGTAATTAGCGATACAGTTTATGCGCATAATTATCGATATTCCTCTGATGGATTTTCCATTCGCGATTCGGCAACGCATTTAAAAATCTGACGAAAACGCCTCTTCGTTTATTATATTGTATTTATGCTTGAAATCTGCCGTTAAAACTATCGTTTAAACTAATTAATCGCGCGTTCTTTATATCAAACATAGAATTAAAAGTTTGTTAGTTCGCATGTAGCAGATTAGATGTAATTAGGAATTGCGATAATTTTCCTAGAATTTTAACAAGGTTTCATTAATGCTTCTCGATATAACGAAGAGCCGAGCTAACAAACAGTGCGAATTCTTCCTAGTGTGTAAATAGCAGGCAATCTCGAAAGCAACGCTGCATGAACAGGAAAATCAACGGTCAACGTATAACGAGGAGAGTAAATAAAGCCTGTTCGAACGACTGTGCAACTTCCTCTGTCTTTCATCTTCTAGACACCCTCGAACGCTGTGCAGCTTCTACAACATCTTTACGACACCCCCGAGCATTTCCCTCGTAACATCTCCACGATCGCTTTACGAATCGTTTTCTTCCGCCATTCTGCTTCTTGAATCATCGAAAGCATCGTCGTAGAGCATACGCCTTACTTTTATTCTTCGTTCGATTAATGAAATCAAATAACGTTGGATCATCCCGCGGCGAATCAATTTTTTAACGTCGACGTCAGTATTTTGCTTTCAAATATAATCTATGCGCAATTAAGGGGAGTTTAAATCAACAAACTAATTAATTAATACACCGGCATTGGATACAATATGAACAACATTAAAGCGCAATTCGTAAATGAATATTACGATAATAATGATTAATTTTCACGTATATAACAACCACTGACATTGGCAGGGAAAAAGAAAGGAAAGAAAAAAACAGATCTGTGAAACGTAAGTACGAATGCTAAATAAATAGAATTATTAGAATAGAATTTGTTCTCGTGATAGAAATGAAGTTCCCTGGAAAAATTGATGAAACGGTTGCCCCTAGCAACACAGAAGGGAACAAGGAAAGGGAATCAGAATGGAGGTGGTGGTATTATTACCGTCGATTCAACGTCGCGGTCCGATCGTGACTGTGTCTGTCTAGACGCCATCTCGTCAGCTTCCCAGGGGAGCTGCTCAATATTTATCCGTCCATCGTCTTGGAACACGGTGAAATTCTCACGAAGACCGTCTCTCGTCGTCGAATCGTCGAAAACGTGAGATCAAGCGGAACGATCGACGTCTGTCCTCGTGACGAGATCGGTGGCGAGCAACGCGTCGCGTTCCTATACCTTTTGCAAATGTTTGCGGCCTGTGTCGACGACCAAACACGATTAATAGGATGCAGCAAGGGAGAGCGTAATGTTTCTGTTTGGAAAGTACGAAACATCGGTGCGTCCCGTCGTGGGAAATAGTACGGAAATTGTAAATGTTTGCTTAATATCGGAATCGAGGCACGGCAGAGGATCAACGAATAGGGAGATTCTGTCGGCGTTATTCGACGCGGGCGTAAATATTTGTCCGTACGTTACATCGGCTTTTTACGCTTGTAACACCGCCGCCCAGCCCGAGCACGGAAACGCCTGTGCAAATTTCCAGCCGTTCACTCCGCTAACCTATAATCCGTACAAAAGAGAGAACGCTTACGAGCTGATCGGATCGAAATAAAAACATCGATAATTCGTTGTTATCGCAGCACCGCAGCAAATAATCTCCCGAGGAATTAAGCGCGATGAGAATTTTCCAGCTGTATTTTTTGGGAGTATTTTACGATTAATCGCAAACGCGGTTTATTAAAAATACAACGCGCCACGCTTACGAAAACGAATAGATGCCGCGAATTCGAACACGTTTCGATTTCTTTCGCTATCCATTTTCGCCCGTGACCAAGTCCTAAATGTAAATTTCGACCGCGTCCTGACATCCTGGCTACGAGTCGAGAGTCGAAAGACAGAAGAGGATGAAAGAGGTGCGAGGGTATGAGACGATGTTAACGGGATTTAACGTTGGCGCCACGTGCCCGGAAATAATTCAACCACTTTCGAGCGGACAACCGGTGCTCGTACAAATCCGCATACGTCATTTCGACGCTTTCACGATGCCGCGCGTGCACGCGTGAATACAGCTACGCGATGATCCAGTCTATGCACCGGCTTGCACATCAGTTCGCCTATGATATACGATACAATGTCACGAGGTATGCAGCTACTGTTGGTGCTGTTGCCAGTCCCAGGGGCATACTAGTTTCGCTCCTGTCGCTGCTATGACCGTAGATTTGCACTCAGACTAAAGTGCAATGTGCGTGCGATCAACACGCGTGACCGTCTGCAATGCATCTAACACGTGGCATAATTGGAAATATCTACAAATGATCGGAGATCTTAGTGAAAAATTAAATAATCCTTCCGACGTATGTACGTGCGTACTTTCGAACAATGTTCAAAGTTATGAAAATCCTTGTATTTCTCGTTTGTTCGTGTATTAAGCACGTTTCACACCGCTTGTTTACGTGGCAACTTAACTACTTAACGCGCGCGAGAAGGTGCTAATTATTTCGTTCGAAGCAACGACGCGTATATCTGTCGCGTATATCTGCCGGTTTTTGCAATCAGCCTCGGCGGAACAAGCGAATGTTAGGGAATAACTTCCGACTTCCGTTGCACGTGACGCGAGCGTATTATCACCGGCACATAACTCTGCATCTCCGTGCATGCGAGGAGCGGCCGGCTTTTACCAGAAATTCCAGTACACGCGGTACAGATAAGCGTGATAATTCACCGTCGTCGGTACGAATCCTCTTTTCCCTTTTTTCCTCTGTTCGCTACGCCTGACGAAACCAGGAATTGCACGTAAACCGTGAATATTGCGCCGGTGCACCATCGCCAGACAAATGATATCCCCGCTACGATTTTTCTCCTGTTATTTGACCGTACTGCAAACGTCCGGAATAGTTTGGCCGGGATCATTTAAATTGGGCAAACGTACCAAAAATACCAGCCGAAAAATCATCTAATCGAACGATATTTAAAAGATTCTAATCGAAGCATAGTGACATATAACAAATTCTATAGGATGTTACGGAGAATCGAATTTTAAGCTGAAAAAATGTAATTTTTCACAAGATAAAAAATTCCAAGTAAAGGAAAATTACTAAGGAAAAAGGTATATTACTATAGCGTATATTATTAGAGCCCATATATATTTATAGGCAAATTCATGGAAAACAGTTCGGATCTGGTAATTACTCTTCATCCTCGCTGGAAAGAGAGCTTATTATTTTTGTAATATCTTCGCTCCATCGTACACGCAGTCTGTTGCATCTCGAAAGGTCGTTTTCACGCACGTTTCTCTCAAAACCAAACCAATTTTACGTAGCAATTTCCAAACGTTTCAACGTGACCTATTTCCATGGACACGGCGAAATGAAACGTAAACTCGGCTCGATTTCGCCGAGCCCTTCCGACAATCCCGTATGCCGATCATCGTTATTTAATGGAAATATGTAGCAAAACGAGGCGTACCAGGTCTCGCAAAGGCCTCTGATGAACAGCTGCTGGAGTATTGCGTTCTCATAGCAGCGCCACGTTAATATTATCATGGAAATGCATGTTAGCCGTTACGGTGACGAGCTTGCGATTCGCACACACCCTACAGAAACACGCATTTACCGTTGACCCAGCGCGCGTCATGATATTCCAGCCAATGAAATTGTCAAATAATCATCGACAATGCATGCGGAATGTTGTTCGCGTAACTGTATCTTGCGTCTTGCATTCTTCCACTCGTTAAAAAATACTCTCGGTATAATGGGAAGCGATTCCAGCCGTATATTGCGTTGCATTGTGCGTGCACGGTTATTGTCGATTTTGTTAACAAGAAACTTCAACGAACAGAGAATTTCCAGATGCTGAAGATCGACAGTTCGTTGCCTAGTTAATACTGAAACTATTAACTTGAAGCGATTGCCGGGATCATTATGGAATGATAAATGTTGGAACGTTAGTCTGTTAAGCATTGTAGTCCAGAAAAGGTGTATCAAGTGTTGTCGATCGTTCGAATCGGTCGAACAATCAAGATACCCGATAGCATACTTCACTGAACTGCGAATTATATACAACAGTTGTTTTATTTGCACGCTGAAATTCAGATAAAATGTTCTCTTGAACGAAAATATTATGAACTATGAAACGTTTGGTAGTTTGGAGAAGCCATTTCTGGGACAACGATATCGCATCATTGTGGCAATTTTGATCGTGTTAAGCGACACAAGAATTTTTCAGAGGCCTCGTATCCTGTTCCTTCGGCTTTCCTTCAATCTTCCTTGGATATCCTCTATCAAGATTACCGGACCCTAAGTTTCACAGGGGATGAGAGCACCTTTTTCTTGACATCGATGCGAACGCTTCTGACAACTGATTGATAGTGTATCGAAATAATCTTCGGCAGGAAATTACCTAGAGGCGAATAAATCGAACGCTGAGGCTCCGTTGACATTTATTAGTATCACCTACATCCCTCCTCGATATCGAGAAATTTTCCTTTACCTAAAAAACACAGCACTCTGAAGATTCTTCGAAATATACCGTCGGTTCGTATACAACGCGTGCAGCCCGAAGAAAATTTCACGTTACGGATAGCACGCGACTATTTTATGAAATTTCGCCAATTAAATATGTATTCACCATGGGAATCCTCGTAAAGCTTTCGTCGAGGAAGCTCATAGAGAGGTCTACCTCGAAGTAATTTCGCCCGATACGAATGGCAATAAAACACTTAGTTTCAATTGTGCTTGGTCACGAACGACGAACTCGTGTTTGCGGTTGGGCTAATTACAGAAACTAATTAATTTTACTCGAAGCTGTCGCTTCCAACAACCCTATAAAGTGTTGTGAGTAAATTCTACAACGCGGATATTAACCGAAAACGCTATCGATCGAGGGAAAAAAAATATTTCTTGTACCAAGTATTTTTACGAATCGGCGATTTTAACGTACGTTCGATCAAGAAGATCGACAAGTTCCCTCGAGTTGAGATACAATTTCGATGGAAATTCCGTGCTCGTTTGGTGTCTTCAATTAGGCTAGAGGAAAGTGGAGTCGCGACGTGACTCGATGGAAGCCAGAAAGTCGACATAAACCATGTCGGTTGCCAGTGTTGTTGCTTCGTAACAGGAGAGTCCAAGACGAGAGAAAGAGAGAGAGACAGAGCTATGGTAGAGACAGAGTTTCAAGCAGCACGAGCCACGAGCTAATTAAGTCTGGTCGAAACCACTGCCGCGGAAGCTTTATTAAGCTGCCGCCGGATGTTTGCTCGTAAATTCTACGAGCAAGCACGTTCCAATTTCCGAATTGGTTCGCGATGCGGCGCTTCGCGGATCAACGACGACTCGCCGGATATGCAACTGGTGTAAAGCCCTTTGCGTGATCACGACACCCCAACACGGATCCTTCGAGATTCATCGACCTCAAGAATCTTCAAGGAAAGAATCCAGAACCTTCGAAATTTCGTCTGTTTTTCTTTTTATTATTAGTCGAGAATACTGTTTCTCAACGGCCTCTTTCTATTTACGTCTGCGGTTCTTATTTGCAAAGTGCGTTGCAACGTGAAAACTTCGAAATCGTAAAAATAGAACTGATAAGGAACGGCCACGATGGATGAAGAAACAAAACTTTTATTCCTCGAGGTCGAGCCGTACTTTGGCTAAAATGTTGGTGACGTAAAAAAAAGAAGAAGGACAGAAGAATAATAAAGCAGGGGTTTAGTAAGAAAAAGGTTTATGGTAGCATTAGGCCACCGCAGAATCCCTTTTTCGTTTCCCGCAAATTTCATAGCTATCCATCAATCCGTTCAAATAGATTGGGATAGATGACCAAAACCCAATTTCCAAGGTTCGTGACCGAAGATTCGTTAGATTCCACTAAACTAGAACGTAACGCACGAAATATTTCGTACGATGAAACGGAGACTTCATGGTTAAATTTTTGAAGAAGCACGACGTGAATGCCAGTTTCTTTGGAGGCAATAGATAGACGAGTATGTACAGTTAGGTATATCTTTCGACTCCATATCATTTGTCCAACGGATCTTCAAATCTTTCTTCCATCGACTCCGGCTCCAGAATTTCCATAATACAGTAATACAAACTACTATCTTCTACGGCCGAGAATCATCGTATCGAATCGACCAGTGAGAATACAAATAGAAATAAAGGTACTAGATACCTCTTGCTGAAATTGTAACTCTAAGTTTGAAAAAATTAGAATCGGCTCTTGCGTCTCGCTGCGCGTCCATTCGAATTTTCTATAAATCGATCTTGTCATGATTTTAATCTCATATTATCTAAACTATATATATTACCACGATGGAAGCGCGCAGATAAGCTGGTAATTTCAAATGTCCTATTATTAGTAATATATAGTCTGAAATGTAATGGGTTTCTGCCCGTAAATAAATAAATAAATAAATAAATAAATAAACAACAATTTATAGAGCCATGCCTTGGACAGTCGGTCGATCCTTTTTTTAGCGCGATAACGTCGACGTCCTGCGGATTTTATGATTTACCGACACGCCCTAAATACGGTTCGCAATCTCCGTCATTGAGAAAAAAGCATCGGGGCCATAACAATGTTCAGCGAACGTGAAAAGCGCGAGAAAACCGAGGGAACGCGAAAAAAACTCGAGTCGAAAACGCGTGAAAGCAAAAGGACGAGACCAACGTGTCGTTAGCGCGATAACGATCGTAAAAACGTGGCGAATAACAGGACAGCCTGTTTTCCGAGATACTTTTGTTAGGCCGTCAACTTTCTCTATCGTCGTCCAGGAATTTAAGCGCATTCCCAAAAATTTCTCTGATCGTCGAACCGTCTGAGATCGTAACTACTTCCGCTCTTAACGTTACTATCGTCGTTGCATTTGAAATTCCAGTGCTTAATTCGATATTCTATTTGTCGGGGGAGCTTTTTCTCAAGTAATTGCACTGTTTACGCGTAGAGCATATTCCCTTAAAGGTTTCGCCAGCATTCACACGCAACAACAACAGACTAGCTGCTTTTATTTCGCGGTTTATGACATACTATGAAGATTAATGGTGGCCATTGTTTGCACCACGAGAGAGTTACCTCCTTGGTTTCTTCGGAAAAACGAGTAGAACAGAGGCAGCAGGCGAGAGTGAAAGATAGGATGTTAAGCTTAACTTTCTGGTCCCACAGTAGTGTAAAGAATGCGACAAACGACCTTTCGAGCAGCTGCACGTATATCTTACGGTCTCGAAGATTAAAGGACTTTCAAACAGGTTATTTCGATGACGTATATATCTACAATCTCTGTCGTTCTTTTCTCATTCTTTTTTTTTTTTTCTTTTTTTAACAGAGTCGAATTCCATGCGATTTTTATGCAATTTTGGAAAGCAATGGTCGATCGAAACTTAAAAAAGAACACGGTTGCGAAAAAATGTTGCCACGGTAAATAAATCAAACGGAAGCTGTCATCCGTGAGTTTCATAAATCAGCGATCTTTCAGACCTGGGAGCGCATCGGTGACGTAGAAAAACGGTAAATGGTACGAACGATGAAACCAAACGCTTCCGCGAATTTCCGACGCTACCTGTAAATCAACCTCTCCTTCTCGTGTCTATATAAGCTCTTGTCTACCAGAAACAGGTTTTTAATTTGCACGTGTACGAAGTGCTTGAGTACTAGGATACCTGCTGATCCTAGTATAAAACATGACAATTCGCCTGGATTCATCCAAAAATCTAATTGATTTACGAACAGCTGATTGAAGCTAATATATACGATAAATATATACAATAAGTTGACAGAAATTGTTTGCAAGAATTATAGAGGAAAAAATGAAATGTCCTAATCTAAATCTTTAAAACAGAAAATCAGCTGCGACTCGTGTCACGTGTCTTGCACGAATCGTTCGTTTTACAAGTAACGGAACACATCTTGCCGATTTTTGTCGGCGTAATTATTGAGAAAATGCAAAACTGTAAAAAATGTCGCTGTAAAGGATGAGATAAAGTTAGGTGGAAAGTTGAGCGATAAAATTCATCCTCTGAAAAGATTCTGCTCGAGAGATTCTGCTGGGGGCACTCGCAGCCACTAGCCAATCTCCCAGCTTATTCTCGCGATAAATACTAATTAACTCTATGCCCTACTCCGCCATACAATTCCCCAACCGCCAGATAAGAATTTTCCTTATTCCCTTCTTATAGACTCTTTATTCCCGGCTGCTTTCGCCGGGTCGCTGCGGGGGAAATTTAAGGCAGCGCAAAATCGCGTGCCCGCGCTTTTATTTCTGTCACTTTAATCCTCTTAAACCTCGGATAAATTAGAAACGAGAGATACACCGACTAAAAGCAGTATTTGCTCATCTACTTTTCCTGTAATAACCTTTCCCAGGGAAGGAACATATCGGCGTAAGTTTTGCTTGCCAACGCTTTACAAACGGGATCCTCGGAACATTTATTTCTGCTTTTAAATCTCGCTAGTCGTACTGTAAATTTTATTTCATTCGCATCATATAAACATTGGCATAGTGTAAGTTCTCCAATAAATAGGACAACGAATAAGCGTCGTAATACTTGTGGCCGACGATTATAATACTTACGAAAATGAGGATATTTTTCAATTAACGAAAATTACAATTAAGCGGAGTAAGATCGTCTAATACTTGTTACGTCCTCGAGTAAGTAGATTGCACCGAACCTCGCGAGTTTACCTAACTGCACGCGACCCGGCCGCAAAGTCCGTGTTCTAATAAACTTCGGAACGGAGCAAGTGTGCAGCCAAGTGTGCCAGCTGCACACAGACCGAGCTGGAATACACGAGGGACGAGCGCCACTTCAGGAAATTGCGAACCCTTTTTAAACTGGCTCTTTCATCGTCGCCGCGTTTTCCTTCTGATCCATTATCCTCCATGCATTATTCATTATTAAACAACTGCTTACTCCGTTCGGATAAAACGAAACGGCGCGGCGACTTGAAAAAAACGAGGAACGCGGTGACGACGGGGCAACTGGAGCCGAGCCACGAGAAAATATGTCGTCCTGCTCCCTTCTGCTCACCTTCCCATCTCCTCTCGCTCCTTCTGGTATAACGGATCGCCGCCGCCTTGAATTTAGATGAATTTGCGGTGTTCTCGGGCGGTCCTCGCATCTTTGGAAATTATTTAGAGCCTCGCACAGCCTGTTCGCCCAATGGAATATCCTTGTAACACGCATACGTACGCGTTCCTGTCACGAGATTTAAGAGTCGTCCTTATGTAAAGCCTCCAAGCCAAATTCACTGTCCGTTCCTCTTCCTTGGCGCGCTTCTTCATCGCCAAAATGGAGTTTTGATCGCCGTGAATGCGTACATTCTTTTCCTGGTTGCGTAAATCCTTCCTATTCGAAAGAAACTTATTTCCAGATCGAGGTGTTAGACATCGACTGACTCGTAGCTTGCATATGGCATGACGAAGAGGTAATGCGACAGATGTTCCAGACTACGTCATTCGTTTTCGTGCAATTCAACTATTAATCCGCTTCTTTTTATCCACCGTAATTTCCCTTAATGCGTTTGAGTTTAGACGTTCTTTGGATATTAGATTAAAGGGATTGCAGTAAAGTTTGAAAACACGATAAATGTTTTTCGCTCTCTACACTATCCAGGACCTGGTGGTTAAGATATCGTGCAACATCGTGGAAAGTTGAAAGTTTCTCCATGAACTCTTTCCTGAAAGAATAAGGAACCGTTTGGGCCGCATCGCAAGTTGCTGCTAAACTCCCGAGAACTCTAGTCTCTGCCGATGGGGTATTTAATTTTCCGGCGGACGAGCGGACTTTCCCTTCTCGTTTCCACCGGACCGCCAGCTCGCTCGATGAAAACCGATGCCGGAGGCATTGAAATCGTTCGACGACTCCCTTCGCTTAATCAGCTGAAGTTCAATAAAAGCACGGGCTGCCGGCGGCCGTCCCATGCAAAGTGGCCTGTTGTTTCGCGTGGACGCGTCCCTGGAAAATTTCGATCGAGTTCGCCGCGCGTTGCACACTCGAGACACGCTCCGCGCTTCGTTGCGGAAAATTTCATTTTCCACCGAGCAAAGCCCCCGGCCTTCTTCGTTCCCTTCGTTGCTGCTGCCGTGCAACGATCGCCGTAAAATATCGAAGAGCGGATCGCGGGAACATAAGTGGAAGGTGAAACGAGCTACCGAGTCGCATCATTCCGCTCTCGTCTCTTCTTCGATCGTTCATCCACCGACTGTTCGCGCTCTCGTCTTTTACGACGCCAAGTTGCACCAACGTACACGATAGCTCGAAAAAGTATTCGAACGTTTTTCACAACCTTTTATGAATGCATTATGCGTTATTCGAAACATTTTGAAATTTCATTAAAACCGTTATGAGACTCGACTATCGCGATTTTATACCGGTAAAGTTTGAAACAAATCCGAAAGCGTAGATAGAAACTACAAAATATTTAATGCAGGTATATATCTCGCAGAGATCGTAAAAGTGTTTGAACAGTCAATCATCCGTTATATTAAGGCCTCGTACTCTGTATTAAATTTTTACTAAACTTATGTTTACTGCGAATAACTTGTATATATATTTTCTGAATGGTTTTAAATTTTACCGGTATGATCATGATAGCCGTGTCTCATTACCGTGCTAACGAGATTCTAAAATGTTTCCTATATAGTTTTCTATGGTGAGTGTTCAAATAACTTTCTACCACTATGCGCTACCCTTCGAAAGTAGCCCAACTCTCATAGCTTCATGCAAAACTCTGGCCGAAGGCTGCCGCGAAATACGTCCCTCGGTGTAAAGTAAGAGAGCAGCGTGTACAAAGAACTTCCAAGAAACTTCGTTCCGTTCGATGCGCTTGGTATCGTGAAAATCGGTTTAGAATTTCATCGACTTCGCTGTTATCGATCCGCCTTACTTCCGGCCGTGGAAGCGCGCGCGATACAATCCGACTTGTAAAAGGTATTTAGATCGCTGCTCTGGCAATTCAAATATTCTTACGTTCACGACGTTATCTCTTACGTTTCAAATCGGAATTCGAGCAACGGAGTTTCAGCAAGACTTTTTAATGAAACACGTTCCGAGAGCCGGGCCAGGCCACCGAGAATAAACCCTCGAGAGACCCTTGATCGACGAGTTGGAAACGAGACGGACACCATATGGCGATTTCAGCCACGCACGTCCCCTCCTGGAAGGCTGGGCATTTTTTGGGGGATCGGCCGTCTCACGAGGAGGAAATCGACATCGCGTCAAACACGTGGCTAAGTTGATAATCTCGTTATAAACGGTCGGCAAACCCTGAAGCTTCTTACGAAAGTCTGATAAATTTGACCTGTTAAGGGTCAGCGGCGATGGGTGAACGTAACATTCTATTTGTAATTTTTTGTTTAATCCATCGATAACAAAGTCGATAGTTTATTAAAATGAGATCGTAGAATTGAAGCGAAACGAAAAATAGCGACGAAGGAAATATCGAGCGAATTCTTGGAATTCGATAATGTATCGAAGAATACGAGTTCGATGATCGATTGAAACACCAAGAAGTTGGACCACGAACAATACACATATATCGTCTATTGATAAATTGGGAGAAGCAACTTTGAGGTAGATCTATAGATCGTGGGACGCATACGTGTTTCGAATAAAATTTGTTAAAAAATGGCCAGAGGTTTAGCCGCTAAAACGCACACAGTATCGTTGCAAAGAGTACAATACTCGGAACCGAGAACGAGTTATATCGCGAGCGCAATTTCGAACGTTTGTGAAGCTGGAGAAAAATTTCTCGAGTTAGATCCACCCGAAGAAAAAGGGACAGGACGAGAGAGAAAGAAGGAATTCACTGTTCAGCCGATCGTGAATGTTGCACGAAAATTTGCTATACTTGCATGTACCTGCCGATAAAAGATTCCAGCTTACGCTGAGCTTGCTCCTGTCTTTTCTTATCCCGTTTATGAATGCCACCGATTTTATTGTCCCCTTTCTCACCCGCTTCGCTTTCGGAAACTGCAACAACGGAACGTCATGAATTTATGATTTCGTGTGAACGAAACTAAGTCACGCTGGTGATTACATCGATAAACTAAATATTCTTTGCACGTGACAGCTTCGATGGGAATTGGATTTCGATGTTAACGAAAGTAATTACGTAAATGTATGTCCAATAATTGAATTTTCAACGAGACCTGAAAATATTATAACCTAAATCCGGAATCGGCGAGAGTGAAACCACTGTTGATGCGATGAATATCGTAATTAAATTTAACGACGATGATGAAATCCTTGGAGAAACGTTCCAGCCGTTCTAAAAGCTTTGGCAACCGATGATTTCTGATAATTTTAATGGAATTCGGGTTACCCGAAGGTCGTCAGACCTCGTGTCATCAATCGCGCGAAAAGTATTCGCAATCGTTTCGAATATCATTCGACCTTGTTTCAAGGACAGACAATGTTATTCGAATATCATTCGAATTGATGCAGAACACACTGGTGTGCACGATAACTTATACGTTACATCGCGAAAGGGATTTCCAACACAGGTTAACAATAAAGTTATTCACGAGGCAAGCCAAGAGACTATTCAAAGGAATCTAGCTATATCAACGTCGGTAATCCCGCATAGTTATTGAGGTTACGATCACAGGATGTCAAAGTCGAGGATACGCTTCGTAACGTAGTTCCTATATCTGAGCCGCCGCCGCCGCCGCCGCCGCCGTCACAAACGCGCTCTCGTTTCTCGTAAGACCGATGCAAAAACGCTGTTATACGTTGAACTGGTTTCCAGAGATACACTGTCTTCCGATCTTCGTCTTCCTTTCGCCAGCCTCTGCCCATACCACCACTATACAAGGAAGATATGGAGAAACCACAGGTACTCGAAGAAGGAGGGAAAAAGAAGAAAGAAGTAGAGTGAGACGAGCAAATGGAAGAAAAGAGAGTGTAAGAGGGGACAGAGAGTCGTGAGAGATGAGGATAGAAATGCATGGTGCTCGACATTCCACGGACATCCTTCTTCCATCTTCGATATCTTTGAACTGCCTACTTTCCTTCTTATCCTAATTTTCCGCTTCTTGTCAGTCTATTTTACGAGAAATTATAGGCAGCTGTAAAAGTACAGAGAAATTTAGGTTTCTCGCTTCATCGAAAGTCTAGAATCTTTATCCTCTCTCTGGTAGATAGTGGAAGAAGGAAAAGATTACAGGTACATTGTAGCAGCAGAAGTGAAAAGAAGGGGGAAATACGAAGTTTCTAATTATCGATCAGGATTATCGCTAACAAAGTTTCGCAGGAATTAAAGTTACAGAACCAGGTCGGATTTATAACTGTCCCGTGTAATTAGCGTTTATGTAACTTTATCTCGGCTGTCAGATCCGAGAACGCGTCCTTTGCGTGCCAGCCAAGTTTCAGCTGATACGGGAACCTTCGGAGATCCGCCGGTATCTCGGAATGTCTGAAATTCGAAATAACGCCGGTGGAATGACGACGAAATTTCCAAAGGCAACACGGAGATCGCTGTGCAACGTACAGCAAAGTCGAGTGATTTATTAGAAACCGGAACATCTCACAAAAGCCGGGAAAATCGTGTACGTTTACGATAAACGTACTGTTTAATCCTCGCAAGATTTCGATGCTCAAACCGAATATGCATCCAGCGTATACAGAGATACGCACGTAGAGATACGGCGACATTTACCTACGTTCCCCATCAAACGGATTTCTATAATCATCCGGGATCTGTTTCGTACGAGTTCCAACTTGTCCCGGTCGATCCCTTCGTATAGATTCACCTCGATTGCTGGCGGATGAAGAGTTATCCAACGATCAGGAATACACTTGCCAGGAAGCCATAATTTCCACGAATATCCGAAATTGTGTCGACCTCGATCGTGTCGATCGGATCGTGGGCAAAGCCCAAAGTCACGTGGCATTTGGCCGCAACAAGCACCGCGTAATGCGAGGCAGACTAACCATAGGAACAGCCTAGCGAGGCTTTGGATACACCGTAAACACAGATGTTCGCGGAGGGTTACCTGGTGGCCAGAGAATTACGTATAGATCCCTCTATGTCTCGGCTAAGTCGTGTTCGATCATTGACGAACAACTGCAAGATAGATAGAGGAAGATGTTGAGGGGAGAAAACGTGAAAATTCAAATCAAAGTGCAGCTGCTTGCTATGTAATTCCCTACAGCCGAGCGCATCCCCTAAAGAATGTTACGCATAACGTTTGATTCAGATTGGAAGAAAAGCAACGGTATTTACAACATCGACGCAGGCAATCGCCAATAACAAACACCTTGACAATTTTTGAACGATGAAATCGTATTTCATAAGAAGACTCGTTATTTCCTGGCATAGAAGAACGATCGATTCTGGTGTCTACCGTGTCCCAACACAGGCTTGCAGGCATATCGCCGACGAGCAACCGGCAGAATTGTTGTCACTGCTCGGTTTATGACTCTAATAAACTATAGGAAACTGATATAACTCGACGATGGCCGTTTGTACTTTCATGTACGGGCCGGCTATCGACGATCAGGCAATTTATACCCTGGCTGTTCGTTACCCAGTCCGTACACGCGCCAACTCATAAGTCTTCTTCGTCCACAGAAATCGATACATCGTCGGGCAATATGAGAAGATCGTGTGTCTTAATATCGTAATATCGTGCAACAACGCCGTGTAATTCGCTACGAATCGATCGTTAAGGAACACGTCAAACGTCGAGGGTAGTCAAACATCGAGAAGTCACCGGTTTTACAAGTTTGCGCAACGTTTCGTCGCTTTCTCTCCCGATGACCGCCGTTAAAATTTTTCGTATTCCGTCATTCTCTGTTCTCTTCACGGAAACACCGTATCGAAGGAACTCTCTTGGACTGTTTTATCACGGCATCGGGGGCTTTCCCATTGAAATCCAATGAACCGACGCTTCGCTTCGAGACGTTCACTGTGCTTCCGAGCTCCGAGCCCACTCCAGGCACAGTGCAGGTGTCATCCCTTTGTCCCGGCCAGTCGATTTCTAAATAAGTCCGTGCCCTTTACCCCGAAGAGCTCTCCCGTTCGATTGCGCCACTCCGTTCTATCGTTCCTGCATCGGCAGAATGAGAAGCGACGCCAGCTTTTATTGTTTGATAATTCATTATTACGTACGAACTGTAATACGTTCAACTTTTCATCGGACAAGAAATACATAATTCATGCTTCCTCCATTTGCCGTTCCGTGAAAAGTCGTGAGAAAAGTTAGCTAACAGGTATTAAAAATATTATAATTCAAATATCCCACGCAATTCGCCCAATTCATTGTTTTGTTTTCCGGGAAAGTTCGGCGATTGTTAATGCGCATATATTTGATGTTAAACTATACTATTGTGCAGCTTGTTTTAATATATATATCGAATGGCTTATTTAAAAGTTCACCTGGCGTATTAGCTAGTAATAACGTTTTAATTATTTCATCGAGGGGAAAAACGGGACTCTCAAAGCAGTAGATTCTAGTACAGACGTTTTATGCGAGAGAACGGTGCCCGTAACATCCTTTACCTTCGTTTTTCAGGCTTTTCCTCGCCGTCATTCAAAATACAATCGTTATATATCCGAGCACGAGAAGCTTCCTCCATCGAGAAGGGGAAACGAGTTGAAAAATAAAGTATGATAAATTTCGCGAGAACAAGAGAACGCGCGTTTGTAGAACGCGAAGGGATTAAAGGTTTCCAGGGAAAATATAAATTTGATAATAGAACGTTTTATCGGGAGTTCAGCCGAATAATTTTAATTTTCTCCAATTGATCCGGGATAACGGGCGAAATATTTAAAGGGATTATCTATTATGCACGGTTAATGGCCTGGACGAGATTTTTTGTCCCGTGAAACATGAAATGTTTCAGTCGCGAGCAATTTATAATGAATTTCGCGTGGCATATTTCAACGTCCCTCTGAACTTCTACAGAGCCTTCAAAGTGCGAGTAATTTTCAAAGGAACTATGGCCAGATATAAAAAGAATTTGATAGTGAAAATCTTTTAGGATAATCCATACGCGCTATAGTATCGATAAAAATTAATCATCGGAATTTTATAAACATAAAATAACAAACGAAGCATTGTATGATGTAAGAGGTAATCGTTCGAAACGCACAGGTCCTCAACTTTCCACACCTGCTTCTCCTTTCACCCACGAAGAACGCCTCGATCCTCAACCGTGAATTCTTTCACGCTTCATTGGCATTCGATGTTTCACCTCCGAATGCCTGTCGACTCGCGATATTTGCGCTCCGCATTAGCACTCATATTCGCATGAAATTAGATACGCTGCTTTAGCTACATGGCAAAGGATTTCAGGCAATACAACGCTAAGTTTAGAATTCTCGCAAGTTCGATAGACTATGATTTAGTTATTCCCAATTGTTCGATCGAATATACATCGTGCAGGGAAACGAGGTAAACCGCGGTATCTCGATTAAGCGATCAATCCGTATTTTCATCGTGGAATAATAGTATCCTGTATGCTTTTTATGGTCATATCCCCGTCACCAATTAATTTGTACCGGGAATACGCGTGCACCTGCATACATAATTTTGGCGCAATGCATCAAAATCAAGCGAAGATTAATCGAGACGCACACTGTCAGAGACAGCAGCTGGTTTGTGTGTAGCACGTATCCTACCCGGATCGATAGTTTGTAGATCGATTTGTGTACGTTCGTCGCGATTCTGTAAGTCGTGAAAGCTTTCCCGGACTCGAAACAACGAATCAGCGTCCTGTCCCTGTGTGCAGTTGCAAACACGGTTTGTAAGGGCGTATGCACAATTTACAAAATATCGACGTTCGAAGCGAGAGCTCTGTGTGAAACGTGTACTATTCGCGAGCTGGTTTCGCTGGATAGATTTTTGGGAAAAATAGCTCAAAACGATACAGGACGAACTTTACAGACCACTGCAATCATTTCTATACTTTTACCGTGACCCATTGTTCGATTGGACGAAATTTTTCAAAAACAGTCGTGTGGAACTTGGATCGAACAAATCGAATCGCGGGTATAACGTCTGTTCGATCTTCTCCTTCGTTAAATCAAGATTTTACAAACGAAAGACGAAGAACTTACAGTTAATTCCATAAATATCTGTCTTTGCTTATCACATTGTCAAAATTACTAGTTAAAAATACCTGTTTCATTGATATAGATTACCCAGATATTTTAAGGATATCAGTGCATTATGAATTCTATATTAATTTGGGTAACTCCATGTCCTACGAGGATTATAATTATAAAAGTATCTATATCTGTACATAAGACATTACGCGATATAAATATGTGATTAATCAACGTAACGTCAAAGTAATATAACGGAACGTAAATGTTATAATAAATTCAATGATGTGCCAATACTTTTCGTGGTCATTGTAAATAAGCAAATTCCCCAGAGAGTCGATTCCATTTCCGAATCGTGCAACCGTGAAATTATTGAAAGCAAGGTTTTCCATTTATCGTAGATTGACACAACGAAGCCGCGGTTAGTCAAATTCTCATCGAACGTCCCTATATCCGTGCGATATCCGGCGTGCTCTGCGAATCGTCCTCGACTGGTAACAATCTAAACTCGGGGCGCGCATTACAGATACCGCGTGGGAATCATAGCAGAATTAATCGAGTCATAATTCGTACGGGGGTTGCCGGTGTGTATCGTCGTCTGGTCGCGAACAATGCAGCTGCATTCGAACCCCCAGATATGCATAGCTGGACGTAGCCAGCCTCATCGATATGTAAGCGTGCATGGACACGCGCGTACGTGCAGAAATGCATACGCACGCCGCCGTTGACGGGCGTACACGAACGTTTCCAGGCATACGGACGCGCGTCGATGTTCTCCAGCCGCCTCCTCGATCAGGAAAATTTACGAGCAAACGGTCACCCGACCTAATCCACGGCTCGAATATGACGAGCAGCCCCGTCGAGTTTACGTTCGCCGCGATATTTCCTCGTGAATTCGATCGACACACCCCTACCCGCAGACTACTTTCTCTCCCCGATGCGATGCCACCGTCGGGACCATTTATCGTCAATTTCGCGCCATTACCGCTCTACCCCCAGCCACCGCTCGTCTTGTCATTTAATTTCCCAAATCACTGTCTCCTGAAAATTTTCTCTTCGAGGTAACCAGGAATTTTCCCGTCGTCTGGCAATTTTCGTATAAATTCGATCAACCTGTTCTGTCTATTTTTTAGAGAAGCTTCTCTAGGGG
The DNA here is from genome assembly GCF_014825855.1 of Bombus pyrosoma. NCBI lineage: Eukaryota > Metazoa > Arthropoda > Insecta > Hymenoptera > Apidae > Bombus > Bombus pyrosoma. The sequence continues at coordinate 6,145,798 of NC_057774.1, forward strand.
CAAGCGAAGGGAAGAGGCGCTTAAGGCTCTTTCGTTTTCGTATTATGTTTTTCGCAGAAAATTTCCCGCGCCTTAGACGAAGTATAGTCGTAAAGTATGTATTTACGAATAATCCTACGTATAGACATAAGACCGTCTAAATAGGCTTATGTATATTCGCGTCTCGAAGCAGAATTAAGCAAAGTAACGTGAGTCTGAGCTCGCGGCTCGAATTGCTCGCTATTAGTTCCATGAAAATACATCCCGGTCTTTGCCTTTCTTCGTTGCGACGATATATACGCGCTTTTAATCACTGTTTTTATCCACTGTCTGAACAGTCCTGAATTTACTGCGATCCGCATTGTCCGTAAATCACTCGCTTACTTCGAATAATGGTAAAAGAAGGCGTTAAATGTGACTTCCGTCTGAACGACACGCGGGAGAACGAAATTATGGCTGGCGAGAACGAGAAATCGCTACCAGTAATGGCCGAGATTCTTCGTAACGGACCGATAAAAGAATACGAAGGCATTTTATCGGACGTTTGGCGATGACAGCACCGCGGGAGTTAATTGAGCTCGCGTATATACGAAATCTACGTTCGCTTATTACGTCCCGTGGCTAACGTCCTGAAAAATCTCTTATTAATCTGTCCCATTAACGCCTACCACTGTGAATGCTGCCTTAATGCGCCGTAAAATCCACGAAGTACGGTCGGTTCATGATTCGTTACGTCACGCGAAATTTCAACAGGCCCGGGGAAACATAAAATTACGCGAGCATATATACGAGGTGGCGAATAACCTCGTGCGACAGAGCATTATGTCAAAAGGTGAAATTTCGTCTGATTCGCCATGAAAAACGATTTACAACGGCGGACAAGTTGTTCGCTGAATAGAGGCGGGTGAAAATTAATTTACAGTGTCCTTGAGCAGGTCGCCGACGAGAAAAAAAGTAGCTCGGAGCCGAAACCTCGTTAAGGGCGAGCCTCGCGTTTTCTCTTCTCCGAGACGTACTAGCGCGCGTGCTACAATTTATTGCATCTTTCTTGCGCGTTAAAGCGTACTATGAACCGCATATCTAATGCTTGGTTCCCAGCACGGCTGAATCATAAATCGTACGGTCCTCTTCGTTCCTCTCGCGTCTTTCATGCACCACCAGTTTCTTACGCGGAGTCGTGTCTCGAGATCGTGCACCTTGAAGAGTAACCACGAGCAACGACTTCCACGGTCGCGATACGTACTACACCCTTCTGAACGATAATTTCCGTTATTCTTAGTTTCGCTCGTTTGGGGATGCGACATCCACGCACACGCCCGTTCATAAGCATATTAGTATAGTTTTGGAAAATGAGGTGAGCCTCCAGCAGGTAGATATTATCGGGAAATCATCAAAATCTCGAAGAATTATTATCTCGTTTAAAATTTCAGATTAAGATGCTGCGGCACGTGAAACCATGTACAGAAATATATGAAAATATTGCCAGTTTTAATAGCTGTAAGTAATTTTGATATTTTTTACATTTAATCACCTTATATAAGTTGTTTTCATATTATCATATTAAAATGATACTTTTAGTCACAAAGTGGTATCAGAAAACCAACGAAAATATCTTTACGTGTAAGCGAGATTGTACGTACACGATCATTAAAATCGTACTCGGTCCTTTCATACGGTTCATTAATGTTCAAAGCAAGATTTAATCGCGGTTAATTATTTTCTAGCGACATTTCCCAGTCGATAACGCGCAGCTTCCGAGGGCCGAATTAACGCAAAGGGATCCGCGCATTCGTGCAGATTTTACGTAATTAGAGACAGAGAGAAGACCAGAAACTCGCAACTATGTATTTTCTATTATATGGCGGTTTGCCAACCGTAACGCGGTCTGTTTACGCGATTCGGTCGAAATCGTGCGAGGCGAAATTTGTGAAGTTCGAAATCGGCGTTGCACGCCAGATTACACCGGTCAGCTAGTCGGCGCAAACGGAACACCGTTCGAAACGAGTAAAAGAGGCTTTACCCGTAATGACCGTTCCGCGTATACGCGATCGAGATAAAGAGCGAATCGAACGTATCTCGGTTAATTCCGACTTGTAATTATTGGAAGAACCACTGACTCAGCACGCGGAACACAATATATACAACCGATGCGAAATGGTAAATGTAATTATTGGTTTGCTGTCAACCGTATCTTTCCAGCGAAGCTTATCTCGTTTCGAATTAAAACGGCCGAGTTTACGCTACTGGAACGATCGAGATAGTTGTGAAACCGTGCCCGTGAAACATCGTTGATTCGTGAAAATCCACGACCTTTCTCTCTAGAACGCGAAACCGATTAAGATCCTGGAATCGATAAAGTCAATCGTGTACAGATACTATTAACGCTAGATCGTAATAAAGCTTACGTTTAACTACTCGACCGTGTCTCGAATCATACGCTGTAATTTATACTACGCGTGTATCACGTTATTGGAAACACACCTTACTTATGGCAGGGGAAGCTGGTCAAAGGTGCGAAACACCTTGCGCTATTTAATAGGTCTCGATATGCTATACTATACTACATCTATAGAAAAACAAAGAAGGAAGCGTAATAACGTTGGTTTGTTATCACTCACCGCTTTCACTGATTCGTAGTCTCTCTTTCTGAGCAGTTCCATCAGCCTCTGCCGCTCCATCTCCTCTTTCGTCACGTACACCTTGTTTTCCTTAAACCTGGCGTTCTGCACGTTCTCGTAATTGTCGCACAAAACATTATGAAAGCCGATCGGTCTCTGCTGACCGACATATTCGATGATCTTGCCGAACGAGTCACCAGCACTGTGCTCCACCGAATCTTTCGGTAAATCCTGCTTGAATTGAAGATTCTTCACTAACACTTCGTTCACTACCGAGCCACGGTCGTCGGTCTCCTTCAGGTTCGTTCGTTCTCCTTTCTCAGTGTCCCATTTTTCAGATATCTCGCTGGTTTCCTTAGCATCGTCCATTGTCCGATCCGACGTCTCGTTCGATCGAAGACACGCGTCTTCGACCTTGAACTTTGCCGCCTGCCTTTCACTCTCCAACTCGTCCACCGGGATAGTGGCAGTCGATAGATTGCTGTTCTCCCGCGTGTGACACGATTGGCTTCTGTCGGCCAGGTTCCCAGAATCGTAAGGGATCTCGAAGTCCTCGACGATCATGATCGGTTCCGTGACCTCCCGTTTTTCCTCTTGTTCGTTGCACTCTAACAAACCAGTTGCTGCGGATCGAGATTGCAGGTTCGTCGTCTTGATACCCTGAGGGGAGCCAGATGAGTGAAACGTGACGAACGTCCTGGCAGGTTCGTTTTGTTGGTCCCGCTTCGTGCACGTCACCGGTTCCTTCTTCTTCTCCGGAGGACCTCCTCTCGATCTACCGTTCGGCAGGCATTGCTGAATCTTCAGGCACTGACTCAATCCGATCTCCGGGTATCTGCAAACGGATGCTTCGCTCTTCTGATCGTCTTCCTCGATAGTCTCCAGGTGTTCGTACCGCAACTCACCGACCCGTTCGTAAACCTCCGCTTCTTCTTCTTCTTCCTCCTCCTCGTCGTCGTCCTCCTCCTCCTCGTCCGCCTCTCTCTCTTTTTCGTTTCGTTCGTCGAGCATAACCGCTTCTTTGGGAGGCGACTTGAGATCTGATCGACCGCCTGTTCCACCTTCGCCATAAGCAGAAACCTGCAAAGAAGGTCGCAGGATCGATTGGAGGTCATCCACGTGAATCACCTGAGGCTGCAGGCTGCGCTCGTAAATCTTCTCCACGTGATTCGGCGAAGAATAGTGCGATCTGTTCGGAGACTTTTCCAAAGGACTGTTGGCCGCCGATCTGCTCTTTGCCGAATTTTGCTCGTTCAACTGTTGCAACGCCGCGTACACGCGACTATTAGGTTTAAAAGTGGATTGAGGCGAATCGATCGGCGAATTCCTCGCCCGATCGTCCTTCGATTCCTGAGAACAAGGAATCTGATCCCTCCTCGGCACAACCGGTGGCTTTCTAGCTTCTGACTGCGCGATGCCGCTTTGAAGATTTCTCGGTTTCGTGACGCGAGATTCCTGCTGACCTTGAAGAGTCCGGACACGCGCACCAACGGCGCCGTAAATAGTTTCCTGCCTCGTCTGATCCACCTTGTTTTCTCTCTTATCTTGAAGATACCTAGAATCGGCCGATTCGCCGGCAATCCTCAGGGTATCTCGTGTGGGCCGATCGACGCTCCTCGAAACCTCCATCGATTTACAGGCAGCATCGGCTGGTTTATCACCGGCTCGCGGTGAATCGCTCGTGAGAGCCGGGCGCCTACTTTCTCCGTCCTTATTTGGCGAGATCGGCTCGCCTTGGTCACCAAGGTTGCTCGGGCCCTTCGAGATGTTGTTCCCTCCACAACCTCCTCTCGCTCTCTGGCCTGTCTCTTCCTTAACGAGCGCTCTCGTCGCGCCAATCGTGCTTTGATCGTGATTCTGTGATCGCTTAAACGACGCTTTCCTGCAGGGGATAACCGACGATGTGCCGCTGCTCGTCGCCGCCGCGTTCGTGCTCGTGATCGTCGCCGTTGTCGAACCACCGGTAGCTACGCCGCTTACTCCAGATATCCTGCTATGATCAGACTCGTTTCTGGTCTTTACCAAATTCGTCAGCCTGTTGTCGGCCGCGCTTCTGACGCGACAGTTCTTTTCGGCCTGGTAAATTTGCGACGATTCTCCTCCAATGCTATCCGCTTGACTGACTTCGTTGGTGGATTCTAATCGTCTGGATCTGAAGCTGGAACTCAGGGGTCCTCTTTGAGGAATTCTCGATCCGGTGGAAGGGCTGATGTCTCGCGATCTACCTATCACGCTGTTTGGCGCGCTGAAACCGTAATCTTGTTGCTTGCTTCGGTTCTTCAAGGCGAGGTACTCTTTATACGTGCCCCTACTCGTGTTCACGCCGACGTTCACTTTGTCCACCTTGCGTTCCAGTTTCTTGTCCGCGCGACTAAGGTCGTCGTAACTCGACGACGTTCCGTTCAACTTGTCCCTTCCTTCGTCTATCGATCTGGACCTCGAGTCTTGACGATATCTTCTCTGACTCTTTTGATCGGCGCTACTGTTCGATCTGGTCAGTGGTTTCTCTCGAGACACCGAGAAATTCTGACTCTGTGTCTGATTCAACCATTCGTCCACCCTCTTCTGAACTTCGCCTTTGCGAAACAGCACCTCTGGAACTCTGATTCGGCTGGTGTCCACGGTCACAGCCACCGGCGAAACGCACGAAGAGGAATTGTCCTCGGTCGGAGACGATGGAAGAACGTGTCTTACGGATTCCTTCTGCCTCTCCCGGGACCGCTGTCTCACTTGGGTCTGTTGGTTCACTTTCAGAACTGGTTGGGGTTTCTCCCGGCCCGGCGAACACTTGGGCTGCATCCTCGTCGCCAAGACTCTCGATTTTTCTTGCTGCTGTTTCTTCTGCTGATCCATCATGACAGCCTCGAAGTTCGACACGCTGATACTGCCGACGTCGCTCAAGTCCGACGATCTTCTGTAATCGAGATCCTCGTACTCGTCCAAGATGTTGTTCACCGATTGCGTGTCGATCGAGCTGATGCTCTTCGACTTGTTCCTGACTACGCTCTCGTCGCTGCTCGAGTAACCGTGGTTCTGCTGTTGCTGCTGTCGATCGTGACTCGGCGGTCGTTTTGCTCGTTCTTTCGGTTTCTGATTCTGATACTTCAACACGGCGTTCTCGTAGCGTTGCAGAGGATTCTCTAAACCCGTTTCGATCGCCTCGTTCCTGTTTCTCTTTAAAGCTGGTGATTGCTTGATCTGTCTATGCTGAGCTAATTCTCTCTGATTCAACATCGAACTCTTCTGTAGCATCGGGACGCTCGGTTCACCACCACGATACTCACCCTCTTGAACGATCTTCGGTTGAACTATCGAACGGAAAGTGGTGAAACTCTGCACGTTCCTCGAGCTTAGAGTCGGAGCGGTGGCTTCTTTCGTCAGCTCTCTCCGCGTGATATTCGATCGAACGCGGCGATGGTCAATGCCCGGTACCGTGCCATCCTCATCGGCGAATGGAATGTTACCGCCACCGGTTAAGGTCTTCAAGATTATTTCATCGTTCATTTTTCAGCGGTAATGCCAACGTACTCGCATTTTCGAATCTCCCAGGAAAAGTTCCTTTCTTCTTTCTGCCCTCCTGCAACGAACATTCCCGTCAAATTACTATGCATTACACGATACTTATACGCTGTTTAATATTTTCGCTGTAGACAGTGTACGAAATAACGTTAATTGCGTTATCCATGTAAATTAAGAATCGAAATTTTGCAACGCAATTACTCCACGGCGGATGATCCTTTTAATCCGAAGTGAAAGGGTTAAAGATGGAGAGAACGCGAATGGTAAATTGAAAGTGTTCGTTTGAAATTCCTTCCTGAAATTGATAATTCAAAGAGAGGAATGGTTTTTGAATATTTGATGATACGATGGCACGAAGACACAAGCTTCCATAAAACGGTTCTCCCATCGGCTTCCGGTTAAGCGGCAACCGCACGTTCTACCAATGGCGGAGTATCCGGTAGTTGACCGATATCCGGTCGGAATTAATTCGGTTTTCGGGCCTGGGGCGCATTAGATATTGTAATGGTCGGCCACGTGCTCGTGCGTCGAATCGTTAAAGACCATAACGGCCGCTTGGAATTCAATGTACCTGCTCAACTGTTGTACGCTGAATATTGACTATCGAGCAGTATATTTACGCTCGTCGCGTATATTTATATCATCGACATATCAAAAGATTAGGTCCACCTTATGAATTCACAAATACGCTTTTCGTAACATAAACGACTTGTTAATTGTTCCACGCATTCATTTCAGATATACCCGTTAATCGTTATCAAAACGGTTAGTCAGAAATTCTCCCATGGGGATAGTACAAACTAATTCCTAATTATAATTTAATTAACCATGGATTCCATTCGAGTTACACACTAGAATTGGTTAAACTCGTTTGTTTCTAAATTGCCTTTGTTTCGTCAGCATAAATTTCCAGCTGCTTATTTCTCAACGACTACCCGCTGATCGTTCCAAGAATTCCAGACAATTGCGGACAAGCAATTCCGACTACATCGATAGGATCACAGGGATAGTACGGAGCAAAGTCTCAAAAATTTCAGCGATAAATATCGAAACGTCAAGTCTTGCTCGCCATGGCAGATTAATTTCAATTCACGCGAGGGAATAGGATCACGAGCAGCGTAAATTGAATTAAACCGACGTCCCATCAAACGTATGTACTCCACACACCGTTCTAACGTTTCCCACGCGGCCTCGCCTCAAGGATCTCTCGGCTGGAGTTCTACTTTTAGATCTGTTCATCGAGATATCGGCCGTGGGCCACCGCGTCGCCGGGAGATTCGTGCGTAGAAATATGCCTTGTTCGCCCGTGGCCCCGTTCTCTCTCTGAAATTGACCCACAATTAAGACGTCGACCGCGTGCTGCCTCGAAAATCCAACCGAGAGATGCGATTAACAGTCTCTCTCTCTCTCTCTCTCTCTCTCTCTCTCTCTCCTTCTCTTTATCGCGTTAACCTGGACCGCTAAACGACCAACAAAATCATTTCTTGCGAGATAATGCGCGTACCTGGTGAATAAAAAGAACGAAAAACGGAAGAGAAAGAGAACGGAACGAAACAGAAGGTTCGTTGTAATTGTCATTTGGAAAAAATACATTCCAGCGGCGGCTGGAACGCGGCACTCTGAATGGCGGCGTTCCATCGTCGTCGCTGAAACGCGGAACGCTACCGCAAAAACCTATTTTTCAGATGCACTGACCCGGATCTTAAATCTACCTCTGAAACCGTTACTGCGATCGCGTTACGCGGCTAATAACCGCGACCATCCATACCGAGTACTCGTCTGTTGCAATTCTGTGATAGTTCGCCATTGGTATTCGTTATTAATAAAATTTTTCTCTTTCGTCCAGAGCACACGAATTGCGAGCTCGTAATCGAATGCACCAACTAAACTAGCGTGCCTCCGGTAAATTATATGAAATACGGCGGTACGGGTGAGAAATCGGCAAAGATTCGATTCGCGGCGCTGTAATGCTATGACGAACGGAATTAAAAATTCCAAGCGCGTTGCGCTGCGATTCAGCGATCCTAAGAGTGAAGCGCGTAACGAGATGCATCAAGGTGCTATGATTATCGCAAGATGATATTTTCATTTTTCAGACATATTTCCGTTTTGCTAATTGAAGTAGCTTAAGCGAAAACGGTACACGCTTTTCCAGCGAATATTAATTCACATTGAGAATGCGTAACGTAACGAAGAAGGATCTGGAAAGTTAAAAATATAATTAGTTGGATGAAAAAGAGAAACGAGAAGAAACCGCCACAAGTGGATGACATATGGCTTGTTCGATTCAGGTCCACCGGATCGGTGTAATTTGCGTCGCAATTGAAATCTAGCAGACTGAAACGGACCGGATCTCGATTGATGTCTGCCAGAATCAAAGAGTTAGCTGGGATTTAACACGATTCTCGGATCGTTGGCCGTGACTGGTTAGTATCGAAAGAAAAAGCTGCCGCCTCTAAAAAAACTCGAGGATTTCTGGTTACAGCAACTTTCCTTGGCATACATTTGCATGAATTTCATACCAATCGAGAACGTCAAATCAAACTAGACAATTTCGAAGTTTAAAAACTGACGCTCCAATGGAATTTTGACATGTGTACTCTCCTGGTTGGGATCGTAAAAAAGGAAAGAAAAATATCCTAATTAACATCCGATGTTCGTGAACGTCGAAATACCACACACGAACATTTCCACTGTCTCGTGCCGTACTCGTTCGCATCCAATCGACGAGACTCGAAGCCGATGAATCGAGTAGCGCGCACGATTCAGGGGGACCACACACGAGTCGACGCCTTGTGTTTTCTCTCGTGTGTGCCTCGGCGAGGAACGATCGCGCGTGAACGAATACTAATTATACGCGTGGACGATACACTTTCTTTGCACGGCTAACAGCTGATCTTTGCACTCGTTGTTAATTCGCATAACGCGATGCACACTTGTTACCATCGTGCAACGAGCTTACGCGATCGAGGCCGCGTGGGTTTGGAACACTTCTTTGCGTAGCTGCATGCACGCTTACCTACACGCCACCGTTTATGTCTTTCCTCTTGTCGTACAGTTGATCGTAATTATGGCAAGTTTCCGAAACAAGCTTGCCAAAAATAGTTGTGAGAATTCCAAATGACCAAACAGTATCCGAGATGTAATCGAAATAAATGGTAAAAAATAATGATAAATGACAGGGTAAAAAAGAAAGGAAAAGAAACGTCTCACTTAGAGAAAAAACAACTATGCCACGGGAATGCTTCTCGATTTATTCGCTTCCGGACCACCCGGATTGCATGGGGTGTAAATAAAGACACCCCTATCTATCGAGGAAGCGTTTTTTAACCGTTGTACTCATGCTGCTTCACGGACCTTTAGGTACTGGACCAGTGCCAATAGCAGCGGAACGTCTCCGAGAGAACAACGTATCTGCTCGATTCATCGACAACAACGTGGAAAGACTCGCGTGCCTTGTGAATGGAACGGGGCAGGAATGCGTGAAGAGCAACGTGGCCAACTCGACCGTGGCACCGATTTTCTAATGGGTTAATAATCGTTGCAAGCATCAATCGCGAAAACACTCGTAAGCGTTAGTTTGGCTCGTTAAACCAGCTCGTTCGAGTGGCTTGTGCACGATGCTTAAACCTTTTTGACCCGTCAATTGATCGCGCGACGAGACCTTTAATCTCGTTTCTGCTTCACCCTACGTTGCTCTCTCTTTCTTTCACGTTTCTACGTCTCTATCGTTTCCCCCAATGATTCTGAACGAGGAACTGTCTCGACTGTGAGACCTGAATGTATAAAACGCATTATGTGCAAATTCGATCGTGTCACGAAAGCTTTACGTAATTGCGTTGATTCGGTGACGCGATGACAGACAACTCGCAGTTGTACGTACATCGCACTTCCACTCGTAAATTTGATAACTGGATGAAAGGCTCGGCTTTTCATGCGTTAAAGCGTTTAATCGTACTACCAGTTCGATGTGAAAAGCTTGTCCCTTTTTACAGGCGCGACGTTTCGAGAGAACTTTTTGTAATAAAATTACAAGGAAGAAAAGGCAAAGGGAAAAACCATCGTAGTATCGGAGTATCGCGATTTCGTCGAACATGATAAACGAAGTTTTGGCACGTCGAGTGAAAATGAAGACTTCGCGCGTCTCAAAAAACCCGCAGATTGACTTCGCCATATCTGCATGATAATGTCAAACCATTAATCTTTCTAACAGATTGATGCTCACCTACATAACGTCAGATAATACAACTCCTCCGCGCCACTTAATCACACACGCATTTCTGCATACAGGGTGTTACTACAATTGTGCTGCAACTCGAGCAGAAAATATTTTAATCAACGTGTAAAAGATCATATGGAAATATAAAGTGAGAATTTCTTATCGGAAGGTTGCATTTACCCGAATGGTTTTAATTTTAGATAATCTTATATATAAGAAAGGAATAAGGTCACAGATGCACACGATTGGAGCATAAAGTAAAATGCGATGAAGTGTGAAATAAAGGACCGAGGAGACAGAGTGCATAACCTAATTCCGAACAAAACGTGACCCTAGTTGTTCGTTCACTCAGAAAGGATCTGTTAATGAAACACCCTGTAGATTGGCATCAAAGCACGAGCGGCCACGAGAGTCTATGATGATGGAAGAAGATTATATCCGCGTAATGGTAGATATTTTATCACTGCATAATTAAAATATATTAGCGGGAATTCTCTTTTCTGTCAGAATCGGTACAAAATTCTATGAGCTACGGGAATTGAAATTTTTCGTTCCGAATTTGTGAACGCTAGGGAAAGACACGTTTGGAATATCAATCATTTCACAAAGACCGGCGATGTAACCGAGGTACCATTATACCGAAGTACGTGATATGGATATTAATGGGAGGCAAAAAAATCTCGCCTCGAGGATATTAAAAATCGTAGCCATGGAAGATGAGCATCGAACGTTTCAATATTCCCTCTTTAATACATCTCGTTATAAAAGTTTCATTACATCTTTAGCATTTTTAATAGGGAACTCGATCCTCGCGAATATAGATACTGAACATTCAGAAGTACAGAACTGCGCCAGCTCATGAAATTATTCAAACACTTACCTCAGAAAGTTTTTATGAATATATCATGAACACGGTGCAAAATCTTTTGAAATTTAATTTGAAATGTAAATAAACAGATGCAGAATATAAGTATGCGATTCTAGGACCTAAATAAACGACCTTACAAAATTGAATTTCAAAGTTAGTACAAACACGTGAGCAAAAGACATGGGAGAGAAAATAGGGAGTGCCGTTCTCTGAACGCCATTTCTTGGAAAATCTAGGAAAGTGAGTTTCCAAGTTAAGGATGCCACCCAGATTCCTCGGAAAAAATCGGAATAGATGTATCGCTTCTAACCTTTCGTCCCTATTCTTCTCGATGGTATCTCAGTGGTTCTCGAGAGAACCTTCTGAAAACACTCGATGCCCTTTCACGAGCTCCTACCCTGCTTCTCCACCATGTTCCTAAGCCGATGGGCTATTCATGGCCCTGACAAGGCTAGCCTTTGAGGTGTATGACCTGTGCAACTGCACCGAGCGAACCACGCATAGAAATGCCCCGTGAAACGATCGCTATTTCTGTTCATATTGCGATGCTCCCTTTGATCGTTGCTTGCTATTTATCATATGCCGCGTGGTTACAGTGTAACGCGCGGGTTGCTGCAATTAAGAAAAAGATTCCATTCTCCTTTGAAAGAGCGCCCCCGCGATTGAATTTTGCGACACACCGTCCGTGGCCACCTCGCTCTATTAAGTCTTCCTTTCCCTATTCATCGTTAATGGCTTGCAAACCTCGGAAGTAGCGGATCCTTCACGGTCGCTGATTAACTCTTCGTGCCTGACTCGTGTACCCCGTGTTGTAAATCAATCAAGGCTCGAACGTTTGTAAATATTTATTGCCAATTGCAGCTTGCTTTTTCAGCCCTTTAAGTACGGTTACGTTTCCATAAATCGTTCCCTCGAAACGTAAAAATATGACAAGGATAAATACAATATCGTTACCCGTACGATACACGAAGATAAGCGGTCCACAAACTTTCTAAATTTTCTATAAAGTTTGTATTAAATTTACTTCAAATTCCTGCAGAATTTATTCTACGCTATCGCCGCGCATCTAAAGCTCGAATAAAATATTAATATTACTCGCTGACGGCAACCATATTCGAACGGTTAATGAAATCTTTAAGATTGTTCATAAAGTACGGAAATATGTTTTTAATAAACGATATTAGAGATGGAAGCCAGCTTTTTTTTTGTTTTGTTTTAAAGTCTTTAATGATAGCTGTAACAAGACGCACCCCTTGCGACTTTTTTTACTTTGAGCAAAGATTCTCTCCACGTGGGGCCTGATTCGTGGCCCGCAGATGTGGTCCCCAGGGGCCGTACTCTTGTCTTCTCTCTCTTCCTCCCCTCTTCTTCTATTTTTTCCCGGCCTTACAGAGAAGCGGGTCGTTTTTCTTTGCAAATAAACCACGTGCCCATTTCTGACAAGACAATGTGCGTTGCCAACTCGTGCGAGATATCGTACCACCGCGATGCGAAATGAGTTTTTTCTTTCGAGGAGCCTCGCTGTACGCGACTTATTTATATCCTTCGTTATTGCCCTAAATTTGGACCAGCTCCTCTGCCGCTTTGTGACGCGATTGGATGAGAAAAGAGCCAGCTTTACTCGTGAGAAATGTTTCGCAACGTTCGAAATGATGACCCCCGATCCACGACAGATGTTTAAAGCCAGAATTCAAAGGCATTCCACGCTCAGGGTGTAATCCCTATTTTCACAACTGTACGTGATACAGATCCTTGCGAGAAAAGTAGATTACGAATTTCCCATCGGTCGAAAGAATTATCAGTCTCGCAGAGGGAACTCATTGTAATCGATTAGAGTTCATTGGCACGTCCATAGGACTCCGTTGATTCGATTCAACGTCGTAACCATGCAAACTCCCGCCATCTGGCCGTGGAAAAAAATTTAATTTCGTCGAAATTAAGGAAGGAACGAAGTACAACGAGCTTTCGTAGGATTTCGTGCAGCTACAACGTTAACGAAGGCGTGATTCCACGATATTGGAGGCAATAGACGTCGTCGAGAACGCTCCCACAGACGTTCGATTCCTCGGAACGGAGCAGTCTGCCGGCTGCTCGTCTTTGATCTCGCTTTTGTACCGGATACACTCGTTACGAGGCGGCGCTCTCTCTTTTCAAAACCGGGCGACGCGACGCCGTGCCGGGCTGCAAGTGCATTCACACGAAGATAACCAACACGAACGAGCGGCGCGCGGCCATTCTCGTCGCATTGTTCGGCTCATTCGGAGACTGATAATCGCAGGGAATATGAATCGGCCCGTGGTGAATGTTCGTCGAGCTTTATCGTACGGCCACGCACGCTGTAGTGCTTTGACCGTTCGTTATTCGTGGCACGAGCTCCGGTTCATCCAGTAATTTCGCGTCAATCGTTATTTTTCCCGAATCCCTAATGACGCTGGTAATTCGAAAATTTATTCCGGGAATGAGGTTATCACAATACGAAAATGTTCCCGATTTATCTCCTGAAAACAATGCTCGAATAAACGTGCCAACGTTCGAACGAAACTTTCAAATCCGCACTATCTAAATTTACTGGATTTATTAATACAAAATATCGTAAAGTATCGTACACAGCGTTTCCAGTAATCGTAATACAATCGAGAAAAATAAATCAAAAATTATTAAATATTTTTCCATATAGAAATACATATTTTCAGAGACGAACCGTGTACACGAAACGCATGGACGTAAACATTTCTCGAAATCCATTATAGCCGTAATTAAGTGGGATAACGACCAAATGAATTTATCGACGCGATCATCGGCTTGTAAAATCGTTAAGTTTTAACATAGCATTCGTGTGACTATACGGTCGAGTGGTCGAAACGAAACAAAACCGAAAACGAACCCGCGATAAGTCATCACCGCGCCCATGAAACTTTCTTTGTTCGCATTTTACGCGTTAACCGGCTCCGCGTCTGCCGATCGTACGAGCGTAGTACACCCACGCTCGCCCCGTCATTCGATCTTCGTATCAAGCTAGAGGGGATTCTCTCTGCGTAGGATTCTGTGAATGATACCGTAGAGCGACGTGAAATTGTCGAGAACCGTGCATACTACGATGCCGCGCTGCCTGTATCTTTAATTACTGTGACGCTGTCGATTACTACTAATATATTACAATATCATATCAGGGAGCTGACGATTAACTCAGCAAACGCACGAATCTTTACTGCGGATATTCCGGCGAATATTCGTTCTTAATGAACGACTATCATTACCTACTACTTTCCTCGGATTTAAGAATCCATTTTTATATGTATCAACTTTAGTTAAAGTTCCATCAGTCGCTCTACACGAATCACAAACTTATCCATGAGATAAGAAAAAGAATACTGTTGCGAATTCTCGACTAAAGAGCAATCGGTCAGGTCAAACCGATCGGTCGATATCGCGTACCTCGAATGAATTAACGCTCATGGTGGAGGAGGTTTAATAGATCGAGTGTTAGTGTAATCTAGCACTGTATTTGTTGTATAGAAATAAAGTGTGATGTTATGAACACGGCGGTGGTAAGATCTTGTTAGGAGTGAAGTATTTCACCCGCATAGTACGATGTCTGATGATGAACTGTCCTTCTACGTTGCTGATTCTCCCTACCAGCCGTTGGGTTTCGTCTGTCCATCGTGCCTTTTCGGCTGGCCCTTTCCCGGGGTTTTTTATCTGACCTCGAAGTCATTATGTTTACTGTTAGGGGAGGACATGTGCTTCGGAATTTTCTAAAGAAGGGAATGGGCCTGTCCGTGTCATAAACGGACGGCCACTCAAAATTCCGAAGAAATACAAAGTATTCAAATTGGCGAATTACGACAATTCTAAAGAGACTCATAAATCGCGGGTGGCGAATCTACTTTCGAGTACGAGCATTATGCGAGCATGTGTAAAGGTATATAGAATGTACAGTACATACATACCTAGCGCGACGAATCCGCTGGGATCGGATCTCTCCTGCTGACTACTCCCGGTAATCGACTGTGGCTACGTTATCCTGGCAATTTCTGGCTGCGCTAGCACAGCGTAATTTCGTCGTAGCCGGCATTAACCGGTGGTGCACGTTGTCAGCCACTCGATGCCCTGCGCCATCGGTGATTCCTGATTGCACACCGAATGGGTCTCGCTATCAGTCCAGCGCCGCCAAGTCATCCGCTGATTTGTGACAACAGGTATGTACTACGCGACTCGACGCGTGATAGTCACGAGAGAATATCGTGATGCACTATCGGGCAAGGAAAGCAACTCGTAGAACACCAAAGTAAGAAACTTCAAACGAAGAGAGAAATATCACGCCTGCTCGTTCAACCGATAGATTCTCGCGTCTTCTTCGGTGAAAACTTTTGCACAGAGACGTTTCGATTCGAAAGGGAACAGTGCAAGAAACACAAGCGTCACACTTGAGACTCGCGAGACCTTACGCACCGTCGTTCGTACAATCACCAGACTACTTTTCCATCAAAGTACAACTTTTCATCGGGGTAACTTCGAGTCAGAATAGGACATTGGCTCGAGGTTTCGAGCACGTTCGTGTATGATCGTACCCCGAGTAAACACTGTGATTTAACCGGATAGAGATTCACCGTGCGCTGATTACATTCCTTTCGTGACGGGCCTCGCACAATCAATCACTGGCTTCTATTTCTGCCGGCGTCTCAACCGAGATACCAGCAGACCGCAAGCATCGTTCGTGGAACACTTCAGCCACTGTGTTATTTATCGGCGTGTCTTCCAGAATCTTTTCTTTCTGCCGGCGGACGCATCGATCGTGCAATTTAACGTCCCCGTGACGCTCTCCGCGTATAGATGATGTTTAACGATCGCCGGTACCATTTCTTTTTATCCGCTCGAAAGCACCGGTTTTTCGGCAACCACTGAAATATCGTCGCAATGTCTCGTAACTCTTTCTTTCCGGTGTTGTTCGTCGGACACGTCAGTCAACACGATTAATCACACGGTCGCCGAGTCGAACTTTTCACGGGCGTCTAATTGTGCAACCGGACTCACTATCAGTCCGACGCGACGGACTGACAGTTCAAACACTGTTATCAGTCGCGAGAACGAAGCAGTGCACGCAGCCTATCGCTCGATGCTATGCCGGAACGATGCGCCTTCTGTAAAACGATCGTCGAACATTAATCACCATGGTTTGGTGAGCGTGCCAGGCTTCCGGTTTTCGCGCCCCTTCCACCGTCTATCGGGCAAACCTGCGAAGATCGACGGGTATCGTTGGTTGTCGCAACTCGTTCGACCAAGAGATGCGTTCGCATTGAGAAACAGAAGAGGGCAATTCGTTACGGACGAGTAGCAGCCCGGAAGAGGATCGTAAAGAACGATATAATTTATCGATACGAAGCTACAAACTACAGTATGTACTTATTATAACCTAACGAGCAAGGGTCATTTTTTTTTATCTCTCAATGGACAGATAAAAAAGGAGACCTCGGTTAGGTATCAAGAGGCAATAAAATTGATGGTAATAAGCGACAGGGAAGAAAAAAAGGAGAAGGAAATTGGAGGAATATAAATTTTGACAGCGTTACGATAGAAAGGTCCCGGTGGAATGGACGAGGTTAAACTCGAGAGAGACAATGAATTTTGGATTATGTCGTGGCGCTGTTAAAAGACGACGAAGAGATTAAACAAGCTTAAGGAGCGGCAGACGAGTCGGATACCCTTCTTAAGAAATTACGTGAGAAAGATCTTGTAAGCGGGGTGTGATCTTAAGGGCATTAAAATAATTGTCTGCTACTGTCGACACTAGAGGGGCAAACTCGCATATTTCACCTCATAGCGACGCCGTGGAAATCCACTGTGGAAAACATGGCTCGTCACGGTAGCTGATGTATGCTCTCGTGTATTCCACGGGAAAGAAAACAGGAACACGGAAGGAGAAGTTGTTCAACGAAGAATGAAGGAGAACAAGCTGGAAGACGAAACGGAGCTGCGAACGCAACGCGACAACCGGAGACGCCTCGGGTCGAGGGAGTTTGAATAACGCGGCTGAAAAAAGCTGTCGGTGAATTAACGATGCTCGCAATTATGGATGAGAAAGGAATAATACTTTGTTTCAACGAACAATCACCTGCGCGATGTCACTAAGAAAACCGTACCACATATTATCTCCAGATTTTTCACAGATATATTTTTCTCAAAGGAATATCGCTCGCACAATTGAGGAAAAGATCTCTTGATTTTATCTCACTGCACTGATATCTCACGAAATTGGTCGGTGAGCCGATCTGTCGAAAATCGAGACGCAGGCGCGATGCACAACATCGATCCTCTCGATCGCGCTGGCGCGGCAAGACTGCCGCGTGGATCGGGATCGTGATCGAGGGACGACAAACAGGAGCGGAGCAACCGAGGGTCCGATTTCTCTAGGGCCCCGCCTTCGATGTGCCATAGCACGATACGCTACATTCGTATTTTTTGTTGAAATTGTATTGTTGAATTCTAGAGAAAGAATCAAGCTACGGATGTATAAAATATCGCAGCGTTACGATCAACAGTAGAAGATAATAATTCTTGCTCGAATTTCGAAAACCATATTCTCAAGGAAAACGTGCGAGTTTTATCGCAGAGTAGCTACAATTCTCGATATTATTTTTCTTCCGTGGCTCTTCATAAATCGTGGTTCGTGTCTTCAATTTTATAAACGTAGCTCGTACCCATAGGAAAGAAGATTCTTTCAGCCGACAAATACGAACGAAGAAAAGGAAGAAAATTTTCGTCCGACCATAGTCAGGGAAGACGAATGAGGTCGGGGTGAAAGCATCACGCAACACATCGCGCCCTGGCATCGTTCAATTAAATTAATGACACGTCACAATTCCATCCCTCTGCATCGATAGCATCGAAACAAAATAAAACTCAACCGACGCGCGCGACGTTTTAACGAAATTAAACTATCACCGCACGAGAACCGATAAGTCAACAATTCCCGAATGTCAACAGCGACTGTATCGTTGATCCCGCTGCATCGGTGAGAACTAAAAAACTGCACGCCACCGAATCCAAAAATAAAACGAACAAACTATCAAAGCTACCACTGGGTAAAACCAATTCTGAGATGAAGCGCCGTCCACGTTGCCCCAAAAATTCCACACAGTCGAAAATCAAGTTTGACCGGCGGTGGCCACGCGGCCTCGAGCCCCTCGATCGTGCGAGAAGAGTGACGAGCACGAGGAGCTCGTGACGAAACACCGAGTTCCCAGGTAGTCAGGCCAGGGAATGTGGCGAAGCTGGTTCCGATAGGAGACGGAGGTGCCCCAGCTGCGTACCACATGGGCACATACCTGCAGGTATGCGTGCACCAACACCAGCCATCAAGGTGCATACACAGTGACTCTTGTGAGCGTCTCCCTCATTAAGAAACTCGACTGGTCCACGGCGTGGACGATGTTTTTCGCACACGGACAAAGTTCAACGCACACCATCGAACGAAAACGCGTCGAAGGGCAACGAATAAGGTCTGACGGTACGAATCGAGTCCCACGTGGTTTCTCTTCTATTTAATCTCGAGATTCTTATTCGCGGTCGCGCCTCGAACGCGCTACCTGAATTTCAAGCTTTTTTGTTTCTTCTATATCTTTTTCCTTTTTTTTTTTTTTGTTTCTCTTCTTCTATTTCGTTTTTACGGCGAGGTATATCAGCAGGATTTGTTGGTTCATTTTCACTACGATGTTAAGTTACATGAGTGAAACGAACGATTACATCGCCAGCGGGCAACTGTACGTACATATGAGAAAAGGCGACTTCGCGGATTTATTAATGTATCGCGCGACGGAAGTTTGTAGAGTCGTATTACTCGAATGGGAGTCGCGCGTGCATATCGCACGTTTTTCACGTGAACTTGTGCCGCGCCTATTCACCGATATAAGCTTGTAGTTTATTCCGGCTCGTAGTAGCCGTACAACCGGCGCTTTTCCACCCGTGAATCGAATTATGAGCTCGCCACCGCTTGCATAATAGCCTTCACCGAGCTTTGTGCGCGAATTCGTTCAGTCCCTTAAATATTCGCGCTTCTTAATTAATTTCTTACCTCTGCTGATTTCAATTTCCCAAAAGACATCCGTCCAAAAATCTACGAATCTTGCATAAGGAATATCTTCGAAAATTTCATTTCCATCCCACGTAAAAAAAAAAAGAAAATCAAGAGAAAAATATATGTCGGAGATGAAAGGACATCGGGGCCTTTCTTTTGGAGTGATTAAGAAAATCTCCAATACTCTAGCCCGGACTTTTATTGTAGCTACCCTTAAGCAATAAAAATAGGAAATAGTTGTAAGACGCTAATTCGATTATGTGTACTCAGGGTTATGACGATGGCCTTGGGCTCGAGGTGACATAATGAGTCGCCGAACGTAGCGGCGGTCACGGGACGGACATGTAACAACAGAGGTATGGAATAATTATGCAACTCTCCTTAAAAACAAAGATTGACTCGAGAGGTGGGGAGAAGACTATATAAGGGCAAGTTCGTTGTCATCGATCTCTCGTTTGTCCGATTGCCGTCATTACCTGTAACCTCTTGTAATCATCACCTCGGAACTAATAACGATCAGCGAGAATACATAACCACGATGGTCAATTCGAGTGAAGGTTCATCAGACGCCCATACTTCAAATCCTTCTCCGACATATAAAACACCCTTGTTCAGTTTTTCGTTAGAGTTTGTCTCCATACAGAAAGAAACAGGAAGCAAGGAGTTCAACGAGAGAGACGTCACGCAAAAAAGGAAATTAATCTAAGGAAGAACTTTATACACGTTGCATCAACCTCTTTCACCTGTTTCCCGTCGGTAAACAGATTTTTACGATCGAGAAACTGGAAAGCATCGTTTCCCTGTATAAGCTAATATTTCCTGTGAGAGACCCGGCGGCGACGTCCGTAAAAAAGCTTAGATGTTCTTCATCCCAAGTAAATCGTGCAGCACGAGCTGCGAGCATGTTCGCTACGAGCACGGAATTGTTTACGAGGGAGTTTAAGGGTTGACGGGAAGGGTGGTGGCGCATTATGCCAGGGCAAACGACAAACCACCGAGAACGAGAAGTTTCCTCGTTCCTCGCCAGTATTTCCGTAAAACAAGCCTTCCGCGCGCGTAGCGTGCGTTCGCCTCTCGCTCTGTTGGTACCCAAGGACTCTGAGACTCGTCGTGCCGCCGTTGGAAACGCGAATCTTAGGAATTTGAGCGCGGGACGGTGCGAGATTAGGAACTAGTCAAAAGTTTACAGGTTTACCTACCAAAATTGACGCAACTTCCCAAGCGAGCTTTTAACTGCGAGCTTCAAGTTTGCGAATTAACACGTTACCTCTCCGCAAACACGACCTATGAAACTTTGTCTCGTGTCCGGCAACACTCGTGCAAATAAACGTCTTGAGGAGGGCCGCTTTCAGAGAAAACGTTGTTGCTTAAATATGCAAACCGATGCACGTTGTGAACGATACATAGAAAGGGCATTTGGAGTATGTACTAGAAAACAAAAAACAGAAAGACAAGAAAAAAGAACAGAGACGTTGAGACCGCCGGTGTCGATGCTTGAGAAAATTCTGAGCAAAACTTTCGCCATAGTCTCTCGCCATAACTTCTCTGAGAAAGGATTTCGTTTGTCTCGCGTTCTCATTGTAACGCTCAGGTTTCTCGCTGCGAAAGTTCTACGAACTCGCTACACCAATAGCTGGAAACTTCGCGCTACCTTTTTACTAATTAGGTAACAAAATATATTTCCTCCCTTGCCAACTGCAGACGTTGCAATGCTGTAGTCGTCGAAAGACGACTGTGAATCATGGGTGTCGTATTCCAGACAAAAGCGACTACATCGACGATGTGATTTCGTGGAGACAAACGCAGCCTCGAGCATAGAAACACGTCAAACAGCGTCAATTTTCAATAATCTTTTATCCATGCTTAGCATCGCTGTTTCAAAGGTTTCGACGTTTCAAAGTTTCGGATTAGGCACGATTCGAGGAATTCTTCGGTCAGACAGGGAGGATATAGTACATAGACTTTGCCAACACTGGCGAGAACGAGCCGATGTTGCGTGAATCGTGTTGTTCGCGGCGTTAATACAGAATCCACGTCGGCAGCTGCACACGACAATCTAGCTGCGTAGTTCGAGAGAACGTTAACTGGCCCATTGCGCGGCGCGTCGCGAATGCAAACGCGCTCGCCGAGAATTCTCGAACCGCGTTAAAGCACGCCGGAAGCCAGAGGAATGGGTCAACCGTAGCTAAAGTTGAGAATTTCGACTACCGCTTCGCCTCAAAAATAGTTATTATATTATAGAAAAATAGTTATTATATTATAAACGCTATGCGTTTATTCTACAAAGCGATCGCGAAAATTTTTCCGGGAAATCATACGCGATCGTCGACAAAAAACATCACCGATGTTATTAGTCTCTGGAAATTCCAGATTTTATTCCGCAAACGAAGGGAATCGTGTAACTAAATTACAGAAATGAAGGTAGAAAATTAGAAGTACGAATTAACAACTCCGAGGAACCATACCATTGCGAATTTTTCCGGATAATTATTCGAAAAGTTTCGCGATGCTGTTTCCAAAAAGCTACCTGATCCACTCGCCTATATTATCATCGAAACGTAAAATGTCGAGGAGCACTGACCATCGAAAACGTGTAATTTCTAGATAAATGTAGTTTCGCCCGTAAAATTACAGGGGACGGTTCAGTCAGTGACGTGTATTTTCTGCAACCGGTTTCCGGATGCGATTCCAAGCCTTTTCGGTCCACCGAGGGTCGCGTATTACCGCGACTGAAACGAACGGCCATCGTGAAACCTCGATGTTTGCTTGTCTCACGAACGTTTTAGCACTGCTGACCTCGAATCTTTACGTTGATCGACATCTTGGTGCAGCAGGTCGAATAGGAAAATAACTACGACCCATTAGATCCGCTACGTTTTTCCTTCCGTCTAGCAAACCGTTACGAGGTCGCGCAATTGCGTTTCGGTTTTATAGCTCGAATTTCAAGACTCGTCAAATATCTTCGTGTCATGTCGCTTGGAGAACGCGTTGCGGCCACTTTACCGCGTCACAGTGACACCGGTATCGCTTAATGTCTCGATACGACTGATGATTATACAGAACTGGTCTCTGTCGTATTCGTGGCAGGAAAAGACGCGAAGTCAAAGATTAGAGTGACTCGATGATAACGATGGAATTGAAGTAGGTGCGGTGTTCGTGTATTTAAAGTGGAGCAGAGGCGCAAAAAGCGCCGTTGAGCAGGAAACGAACGATGGAATTATTGCGAGCGGAAACTGCTCTTCGAGGCCAAACCTCCAGAGGTCGGGTTCGCTCTACAGCATACTTTAACGATACTTTACGATCCCCTTTCCGTTTCGTGATGGAACGTTTCGAAGACCACCGCGATAATTGTTCGGTTACCGAGAAGGAGAACAAGAAGAAACAGAGAATAACCGCGAGGTTGAACTAAATCGATAGACTGTTCATCAAGCGGTATAAATATTGTAACATTTATTTCTCTCGAGAGAGGAATGACCGTAAATGGCAGAGAAATGTAAACCAGTCTGGTGGAATTACCGGTTAAATTTCACAAAAGCCGCGTGTTCTCCATAGCCCACGGCAGGTAGCGCGTCGAATTCCTCCGTGGCGAACAACGATGAAGGAACGCCAATAAACTACAATCCCGCAATAAATAACTAACCGACGATATAGTTGATTTCCATGCAACTCCGTCGCGTTAACCAGCTTGCATTAGAGTTCGTTGAAACTATTCCCGGTACGGAAACCAAAAGGCAGAAAAGCGGCTAGCCAACGACTTTCCCCGACAGTTGTTTGGAAATTTCCTGTAGAAACCAAACGGATGGTGTTCAATACACGCGGATACATAAAGGCTGACGACCCTGTTGAAAATGGGGGTGCGTGTGCATACAGAGCAGAAACTCCTAAACTGCCTTAAATTCCTTGCCTTTGTCCCCTGTGTAGGCGGCTTTTCGAGTGGCTATATTTTAACGCAGGATCGGAACAATAAGCCGGTCGACGAGCAGAGAGCCCAGAAAAATTGCATGGTAAGGACGGGAGATGCAGGGGATGAAAAATCGGAATGTCAGAGAGAAGGAGAGAGGATACGGTAAGACAAAGACGCAGCAGGCCAGCCACTAAGGATATATTCATGGTGTTCCGCCTTTTGTCCCCGTGATCATATTGTGCGCTTGGATCCTGTACCGAACGGAGCACCAGATGTGCGCCATTGCACAGTCAATGCAACGTAGCGTTCATCGGCTCTGCTAATTTCGCGAATACGACCAGAGAACACGGGGGAACGTAGCTTTGCAATAGTAATCGCCATACAGCGTTCCAAATGAAGTTACATACTTATTCACGCTTATGTATGGAACGGTGTAAAATTAAATTTGGGGAGAATATATTGATGACAACAAGGGAAGAACATCTTCCTATACAATGGCTATATACTAGCGTCGTTTGTGAGATAGCAAGCCATCTTTCATCGGTCGTTTCTTCTCTCGTGTATAAAATAAAAATTATATCTAATTTCATAAATCATTCTACATACGTAGTAGAGAAATACGGTGGAAGCTCTTCTGCTTCTATAATTTTCTATCATTTGTGTAGAATCTTCTTGGAAGTTTATACGGATAATTATTTGTAAATTAAAAGTGAAACCAGTTTCGAGGGCGAAATGGACGTACAGTATGCGATGCATAGACACGCGGTTGCGTGCAAAGGAACGCCAAGTTGATACGGCCCTGTGCACGCTAGCCGCGTGTACTCGCGGTATTTATCATTCGAACGTGACTTACCTTTACGGACAACGACGCAGAGCAGGAGGTAACAGCCTCTGCGACTCATCCTGATGCGTTTCCGGGAGAAAGGGCCGAGAACAGGGGTTTATTGGTCACGGATACGATCCAATGTGTGCAAGCTCGACGATATCTCGATCTACAAACACACGGTGACCATTGTTAGAAAAGAAAATAACATCGGCGATCGGAGCGCCAACAAGTCGAGAACAGACGAGATTATTCGCATTCGAGCGAACATTTCGCAATGATTTCACTTGCAGAAACGGCATCTTTGATCAAAAGCAGAATAGAGTCAAGGCTAATTCGAGGCAACGAGTGACTCCGCTGCACCAGCTAAATGGTTACACTGTTGGATTTTTATGGTTAGGATTCAAGTCAGACAGATTTTTTTCTAGATTGCCGAGAGGATTGCTACGTAACGCAAATACAGAATATTACCTTTTATGCGTCGAGCTGTCAGTTGTGTCGCATTCGGAATGAAGTTCACGCAGATTCACTGTATCACAAACACGATGTCCCATCACGACGCGCGTACTTTACAAAATCATTGCTTTCACTAGTGACCACCAGAGCGCCAATATTGTTTTAGCCAATCAAATCGATTATATCATAGATGAAGTTCGTTTTAGATAAATCGACCAATTAACGTATTTTTCTCTGACAATTCAAAGTATCGTCGGGTGCCATCTTATTCTCAGTGTCATTTTCGTATTTATTGACATGTCGCGAGCCGCGATCTGAAGTAACATCACGATATCGTTTGTGGTTCGAATAAAATTAAAATGAACTTTGATTTGAATTTGGAACTTTACAAACTTCAGTGATCTTCGTGCTAGTGATAAAATATCTTTTTTGAAGCTGAGAATACATTCAAGGAGTATTACGTTATGTGTAACGAATAACGACAAACTTCATATTTTACACTGTACAACCATAGGTAAACCGTACAATCGCGGATATGCCACGCAACTGTGGATAAGCCGCATAGAAGGGTAAGTCAATTTAATTCTTTACTATTAAATGAAAAAACAATCGTCTCAAAAAGTTCTCTTTTACGAAACGGAAAGATACTATTGTCCTCTTAAAACAGCATGAAAACAAGGGATTCACTTCCATCTCAAAAGCTTTCTATCGTTTCAAAAATACCAACACCCATCGTTTCCGGTGACCCGAAATGGCAAATCCATCTGCCCTACACCACTAGGAATACCACGTTTATTTGTTTTTCTTTGGATGCTCGTCGAGTAGGCAGCTTCGCGGTAGCTTCCATTCCTAACCTCTAGGCGTTGCTCGATACTATCGAGAGGAACATAAATATTTAGCGTGTGCTCCATATGACACAGCTGGAAGGGAAGAAAATTCTCGAGACTTCACTATCATATAACACGTAACCTTGAACTGTGGATTACAGGAATCATAGCATTAATCATTTCGCTCTGTCCATGCAAGTGGCGGTAATGACCGATCTGTTCAAGAAATTGCTCCGCGTGAAACTCAATTGCAATGTTGATAGTATATATGAACGTATAGTTGGTTAAATTACATCTTCCAAAGCAAAGAGGAAAATGTTTTCACGTATCGTGTAGGCGAAAGTTATAACGAGAATATAATGCTCTTTCTCGCTGTCGAGTCAGCTGGACGCTCGTTAGAATAGCATTTAAATAAGGACACGGGTCCCGCGGTGATCAGGTATCGTGGTAATTGGTAGAAAAGCTGCCTGACCCGGAAGCCGCGATCTCTTATCTTGCTCGTCTTGACATTTCGAACGCCCCGTAAGCAGAAAATGCTTCACGAAAAGAAATGCATACGCCGCGCTTTGAGAGGGCCGACATGACGACCATTGTTCCGTTTTGCACACTCGTTGCCTCAAGCTCCTCTATGGTCAGTCGAGTATAGTCAATCTGGAGTAGCCCGAGGCTACCGAATTACAATGGAGAAAGAACCGCCTTTCTCCGGCCGTAGTCGGCCACAAACAGATATCCAAGTCGGGCACAGGTGCATGCAGATAACCGAACCTGTACAATGTGCAGCACACAACCGCTAGAACTTATGTAGTTCCCCTTTTCCCCCAGCCACACACGTCGTTATCTTAAAAGCGTACTCGTTGTACGGCCAAACTTCCAGGAATCTAAGAAATTTCAAGCGGTAGAATATAAAACAAGTCGATAGGGTGTAAAGCAATGTATTTTTTCTTTTTTTTTTTTTTTTGGCCAAATAAATCAACGCGTATTCTCATATACGTGTTTACGAGGCAAACGTGGCGTAAGTAGTAGTAACTTTACGGCAGAAAAATGTAATTAAGAAGTACTCGGAGACATGAACGAATAACAAAGAATTAATAAATTCATCTAGCGCCCGCGGGTGTATGGAGCCATGCGGGGGAACAATAAACAGGAGCATATTTGCGCGGAAAAATATTTGCAATGTAAATTTCGCGTGCGCAACGCTGTCCGCGGTAATATAGCTAAAAAATACGAGCTACGAGAAAAGTTGGACTAACAAAACGTGATGTTGAGCGCTTTTATTTTAAAGCAATACGCTGTAGGTGGTGGAGCGTTTTCCTCTTAACAAAAAATCGTTCTGTTTGTGCATGCACGTATTGGAAATTATTAACAATTGGCCCATATGCATTGAAAGATAAGTTGGTAATTATTTATTTGGGAAATATTCGGAGCAAGCTGGGAAAATGCAATTCAATTAAATATGAAAAAATGTATTGGGAACGTCATTTGGAAAGAATAGCCAATCAAATAAATAAAGGGCGAAACTCGATGAAATTTCACATTTTCATTCTGATGTATTTTGCATGACATATGTAATAAAATATTAACAGTTCGTCAATGATGACAGCGACGCATTGCACTTGGCGACTGGTTTACTCTACGGAAGTATCCTGTATCGGTTGTACCATTAAGCAAATATGATTCACAGACGAAATGAAGTTAAACGCGGTTGACGAACAATGTTGAAAGGATAACAACCGACGTCTGCTTTGTCGTTCGAATAACAATGTCCCCTTGTAAAATCCTGGTTATGTGGATGCGACGAGGAACGAAAATAAACGAGACCGAGGAATGGAGATCCTGTGTCGAGCGGACGTTGAGATGTGTGCAATGGTTCGATGTATGAAGGTGGTAGCCATGGCTACCTGTCGCCGAGAAATTGCACGTTTATGCAGATGTTCCAGACACCGGAAAAAAGAGCGACGTGGAAAGGATGCCGCGAATCGGAATGCGGCATGGTTTTATCGATTCCTTCCGACACCCGACAATCGACCAGTCCTGTCATGTAAAATGAAAACCACCCGACACCGGGTGAGGGAGGCAGCAGTAAAATATTTCTTTGCCTCCTCGCGATATCAAAGAACTCCTTTAAGTACGGATTTTAAAATACCTTTCGATATCGTTTGCTCTTTCGTACCTTTCCTTTCTCTTCTCTCTTCTTTTTCCTTTCTTTTTTCAGAAAAAAGTTAGCTAAACCGATAAAACGTAAGAGCTAATCGTAAAACAAGCACGAGACCTTTTTTATAGAAGTGCACACGAATGTAGTACGAAAATAGCATTTTGTTTTTCCTCTTTGTGTACAAGTATAATTGACTCAAATTAACACAAACGAGTTGCTGGTATTGTTCACCGATGCACGCCTACCGATTTGTTGTTCCGTGAAAAATTATCCGTTTAAAATAAAAAACAAAGAGGAGGCAGAGAGAGAGAGAGATATATAGAAAATGGTGAAGGATGAACAACGATAGGAACGGAGGGATGAGAAAATCAATCCGCGAACGCGACCGAATTGTCCTCTACCGAGCGTGATTAGCGCGCGGTTTAGCCCTTGGCATGGAACAGGCCAGATGAATCTCGCAACTAAAACACCCCCGACGTAACGAGCGTTTATTTTTATTCGCCGTGACTAAGCGCGATGCACCAGAAATACGTGTATTCTGTATGAATATTTACATTCCGCCGCCCCGTATAAATAGTACTCAGCGGAAAAAATGGGTTAAAATGGGATCACATCTCCCCGCAATAGATATCAACCGGAAATGTCCACAAATTCATTCTCCGTGTTCCGCATTGCGTATAACTCTTATCGAGCCTAGCAGGCCAAATCGTATATTTCTCCTTAGATCGGTGAATTTCGACGTGTTCACATTGAGAACAGCCTACTAATGGTTTAACACTGGTTTTCATTGCTCGGATGAACTTTGATCCCTTAGGGTTTGTTTCCTCTGAAAACGATACTGTTCGTTAGAACATACGTCGTATAGAGATCGATCGATGCCTACTTTGTATTTGTTATAATTTTGCAACGATTCCTGAGATTTCTTCAACTCGTCTATTACGTATTTCGTGTCCTCTGCTTCCATTTGGGAATTTATACTGTCGCCGTACGTGCTGACGCATATCATCGTATGGGACTCGTTCTTTTCGGATCTCAAACTAGCCTAAATAGGAAATTCATCGTGTACAAAGGAGAGACAGGATTTTATGAAATGTATTTCTATTACGTTCGATTGATCCGAGTTGGTAGGTTGATCAGGATATTCAGGTTTCTTGCAAGATAAATGAACCATCCCAAAGGGATAGATAAAGAAAAATGTCAGGTTGAGAAAAAATTCTGCTGTCCTATGGAGAAACATGTAGCATTAGAATCTAATTTCCAAATGTGAAAAGTGTTTGAATTAAACTTAGGCTTCTTTGACTCACCTATTGCAAATCCTGACAGACTTTTGACCAGTGTCGGGATGCACAGGTTGCCTATATCGATTAAACACGACGCTCTTTGATTTTAGATCCTTTTCCAAATATTTTCTCATCTTGTGTGTCTCTAATAGAGTGTCCAACCCCCAACGACTTACTACTGGTATGCATATGCCGATGATCCACTTAAAGAAACCTGATGAAAATTCTCGTTTGATTTTTGTAATCGAAAGATCAGATTGATCGTTTATAGTACCCAGTAACAGCAAAAGTAGCAGCAAAACGATCAAGACGAAGCAAACGAGCGTAATAACGTCAGGCCAAATTGAAGAAGGCTCGACTTCGCTGTGCGTTCGGTTTCGACTATTGATAAAAAGTGGGCCTGGAAAACCAGTAGTTTGATAATGTTCCTTTGACACAGGCCGACAATCTTTTTTGTCGTGGGCGTCGGACAAGCATGAGCATTTACAGTGTCCCACGCAAGAGCAACGATCCATTTTTCGTACTTTTATCTCCCTCCATGCTACTGGCTCGTCGTAACGATTCAAGAGTGTTACTGAAGATGAAAAAGAAACGATTAAAGGGAAAAGAAGGAATATATCTCTTTTTGCGATGATTTATTCATTTTGAACGAAAAAGATAATAAACCGTCAGAAAATTTCATAGACCAAGTCACGACATTTACCGGAGCAAGAGAATTCATTTAAGAGTCTGCCAGTGAGACTCAAAGCTACTTTACGATCACGATGGGACGAGATTGTCTTTGTCGCGCTCTCGGCGTTCAACCATGATACCGGAACTCCTTGTGGACAATCCGTAATCCGTGCTCGATAAGAGAACGAATAGGAGCCTTTGTTACTAATCAGCATCGTTATCACCGTGTAATTAATTGCGGTATTATCTACATGGACCTCGGTGAGTTGGACAGACGAGCTGAAATTTAATGAAAATTGTCTTCACCTTCATTAACCATGAAAATTAGTTTGCTCGCGCTAAGCTCGAGATATTTTAAAGGTAATGTGGCATTTGATACGATAGAAAATGGAGGCTATTGTCATTCCAAGAAAATCTATATCCAAGTGGAAATGTTTCTGGGTCGTGTTCGACGCAAAGATTCGATCATTTTTTAAAAAGTACTTGGGCAATAGGTGGCCAAAATTGCAGTGAAAACATATCCTAAAAGCGATCATCACCTCTGGAACTCACCCGACTTTGGGAAGGGCATTGTAGTCGTCCTTGAGTTCGATGTCGATCACAGACACGTGCAGCGAATGGTACTCCAGAGCGAGGAACTGGTGGCTTCCGGTTCCGTTCACCTTGTATTTGATGGCTTCTCTCGGCACCCGAGCGAAATTGCTCAAGAAGTAGCAACCAGCCCGCCCAGACTCCCGTGCTTCCTACCAGCACGTGACATTAGATCGAACGTGTACCTTTCGATAACACCCGACAGTTTACGGAAATGTTCCGGCACCTCGGGAAATATTCCACCCACCCTTCCGTTTCTAATCCTTTAATAAACGAGGCCGCTTACATTTATCGAAATCCATCGTAATGCATACGTTTCAAAAATGTATGTATGTCTCGTTAGTTCCGTTATAGCTCAAAAAACAATCTCGCGTGTAATACGTAACTATATCGGCTGAAATGTTTCGCGTAACGCGGATAGTTTCACATAACGTTTCACGTGCAATAATATGAATCATGTTTATTTAGACGAAATTACGCGTACTTGGTATGCGCAGTTGCTACAATGAATTCACTCTCGTGCTGTCTCGCAGCTCATATAGTGTTTTATGAACGAACGCATTAAATTCGTGCATAATAAATTACATTAGCGTAGCAAATAATACGATCTAAACTCCCCCTTATATGTCATAGTACAGTACATAACAGTGCATGTGAATTAGTCATTTGAAACAGTGCTGGTTAGATCTATTTCTCTTTTTCAACTCTGTAACAGTTTAGTTATACAACGATATTTGGATAGGACTGAAATAATAGGTACCCGAAGCATTCTAATTTTCGGTATGTTAATGAACTGGATGTGATGTATGTGTGTCATTTGTTAGATATCCAATCGAATATTTCACAGGTACTACAAAACAAACCAAGAATACGTAACGCTTGGGTATCTGTAAAATTGATATCGTAGCTCTTTACGTGACAAGTAACTAGGGGCTAGAATTATTGGTAGAAAATAAAACGACAGTGGACAGGTTAATATTAATATTGCTTCGTTTATTGCGCTTGTCATACGTACGATGTCGTGTCTCCAGTAGTCCAATGGTTGATTTTTCAAACAGGTTCCACTGACACGTTCACACCGACCCGGTTGAGCAACGAATGCAGTGAATCCCACACCAGCTTTATCACACTCGTTTGCATCCTCGTTGATCTTGTCTGCCTGCACCACTAGGTACTCGCTTGACCATCCTGCACAATTTAACCAGGACTTTCTCTCGTACATTCTAATAACTAACCTGTTCGGTCTTTTTTACGGTATTATTTTCAAAACCTTCAGCTTCTGAATACTTTGATCTTTTGCCAGAAAGCGTAGACGGTACCAGCAAGCGATCTCTCGTGGGATTCAAATTGTATTCGATGTTCGTAGTCGCTCTCACGTCGTTATAGGTAAAAGTCACCGTATTCTCTTTATTTCGATAGTGTTTATCGAAGGTACCCAATCTGATGAGATAAACGTCCTGTGTAGCGTGAATTTAATGACTCCAATATCTCAAACGTACTTCATCTCATTGTCGTTGATTAAATTTACCTTATGATCGAACCATTTGTCAAGTCTTTCCACAAAGTCGATCCATCAGACATAGCACGTTTCATGTAAATTTGAAGATGTATCTTATGGACTACTATAGGTTCTTCCAACTGATACACCGAGTACCTGAAAAATTTCTCACGTCATTTTACTCTTTTATTTCGACGAGAAGAGGCTAGGCGTCGAGGAAGAAAGAATATTTTGAAACGAACCATAGATCACTGAAACGTAGACAGTGGGCGGATTCTAAATATTTTAATGGATCTACGTTAGGAGGATGTCTGTGATCCGAGCAATCCTGGCCGCCCCGAATTTGCGGTTCTTTCAACCCATTTTCGCCAGACGATTTTCTTGTAGATTCCGTGTTTTTCGTCTCTCCTTCCTTCGCTGAAAATTCATCATGATTCCTCCATTTGATTCTATAATCTACATTCGAAGGTTGAATCTGCTCCTCTTCCGATAGCATAAGTAAATTCCTCTTGAAAGGCCACTTGCTCTTCGACTTTTTCTTATTCCTTTTGTTCTTCTCCCCCTTTCCCTTCTTCGTCTTCCTCTTTCGCTTTCCTCGACGTTTCTTCTTCAGATGCTTCGCATCCTTCTTTTTGCCACGATTCTCATGTTCCCGTTTCTGATTTGCCGAACGTGCATTACGTACAGCCGTATCCCTTTTTTCCTTTACACCCGATTTATTTCCGCAAACATCGTTGTCCTTTCTCGACGTCTTTTTCCCGTTCTCGAGATTCGATTCGAGGAATTGGTCATCGACGTTCTTACCCACGTTCTGCGGGAAAGATTCCTCCTTCGTTGGTGTTTCTTCTTGTATATTGGCCAAGTCGGCCGAGTTCTTATCAACCTCCAAATTCGTCTCGAATTCCTGTTCATTCGACCGATCTTCCCATTCGTTCGCCACCGGAGCATCTGCTGTACTCAGCAGATCCTTTTTATCACCCAACAATTTTCGATCATTCAGTTTGTCAGAACGTTTGAACGGTACCTCGCGTTTCAGGTCATCACCTCTTATTACAGAGTCAATTATTTCCTTTATTAAGTTACGATTCTCCCCTCTCGAGTTATCTTCAACCTCAGAGTATTCCGACTCATCGTTATCCTCCGAAGATTGTGTACCGTCTTTGATACGAGTTCCTTCTCCCATCACTACCACCGTCTCGGTAGTCGCTGTTCCTTGTTTGCTGTCCGGGGCCGAGAATTCTTTCAAACTCCAGAACGTACGATTGTCAGGAACTATGATAAACTTCTTCAAATGTATCAAAGTACGACCAGTCGTGTTGCTCGAATTCCCCGTATCGGCCACAAGTTTCTCCAACTTTCTCACAAAGTCCGAAATCGCCAACATATTCTTCTTCTCGATCGACTCCTTGCTATCTTCCTTGGCAACTATACCTTGGGGTAAATTCGGCGAAGCCTGAAGCGCTGATTCCGCCTCTAATTTTGTTTTTGGATATGACATCTGCGCCTCTATAACGGTTTCGTTGGAACTAGTGAGCTTCGTTGTCGTTGCTACCGTTGTTGTTGTCGTTGTCGTTGCCGATTCCGCTGCTATCACTATCGGTGGTTTTGGATAGGACATCTGCGCCTCTATCACTGTTTCATTGGAACTAGAAATGATCGTTGTCGTTTCTATCGCTGGTGACGTCACTGCTGACTTTGGCGTTTCTGTCGCTGGCTCTGTCGTATTCGAAGAATCGTCGATTTTAAGATCCTGAATACTGAGAACCGTATTTTTCACCATAGATCCTTGATATTTGTCAGGAACAATGGTAGTCTCGGCTAAATCAAACTTCAGCGTGGTACTATTCAGTACGTAACAGCCTACTTTCTCTACATCCGCGGCAGCGTCTGGATCCCCATTTTCGAAATTATTTTCTGGCAAATTAGACTGGTCTGAGGAAACCTGAGGCGAATCGTCCAGCAATTCATCGCTTATCTTCTTCGAATTGACTTCGTTCGAAATCAAGGCGACTCGATTTCGATCTTCCACGTTCAAAGACTCGTCTTGCTCAGCGCCAACGATCTTCTCGCGTTCCTCCACTTCAGTTTCCTTTGGAACGCACGTGGCTGATGCAAAGGATTCGGAATTCTTCTTCAAACGTTTAAGACTTCTCTTCCAGCTGCTGTTAATCTGCAACGATTGCTTCGACGATGTCGAGTCTTGTTTCGTTGCATCTTCGTTAGGTTCGATGGATTTCTTTTGCAAGTGGATCAGTCTTTGTCGGGGATCGTTTCTGTATCTGCCGGCATTTCGATTTCTAGCGCGCATCGTATCGAGAAAGTATTCTCTGGCTACCGATCGATCGTCGACTTGATCAAGAGGTGCGTTCAGAGACGATTCAACGTCATAACCGTTCGGCAAAAAATTAGCATTGTCTGTTCCATCGGAAGCGAGTGTGTCCGACGCGTCAATAAAAGAATTCGCTGACTCTAATGGAAATCGATTGCCGTAACTATTCGCTTTTCCATCGTAGATAAAGTCCTTCCTGAAAAATTCGGGCTCTGCGTTGAAACTGATGGACACCGGCCGACCGTACGCATCGCTCTCCAAATGAATTTTTCCAGTAAATGAAATATCAAAATCTTTCCCATGTCCGCCCTCCTCGTTTTCAGTTTCGGCGTTCTCCAAATTTTCTTCTTCCATGGATCTCATCTGACCTTCGGTTCTTAGATCCTTCGGATATCTATCGAATTCATTGAGCAAACTGGAGCTATCGCTCACCTGATTGTAAGAATTATCATTCTGCATATCGTCAGAAATCTTCGAATCATCGTCCGTTTCTTTTTCCAAAAGATCTCCCAATGCTGGATCTGAATCGTAATTTACACCTGCAGAACCTTCCACACTGTTATCGTCATCAGTCTGTTTTTCCTCCAAAAGTGTCCTGTCGTTTTCATCCATCTGTTCTCCGGGTAAGAAATAATCGTAATCACTCGACGACTCCTGCGAGGAAGGGAGCGATTGCTCCTTGTCGCCGCCTTTATTTTTCTTCTGCCGTTTCAACGCAGACCTCGTAGCATCTCGTTTCTTCGACTCCTTATGGTCTTTATCGCGAACCGATTTTAAACGCTTCCGGTGTTCAGACGCATCCTCGTCGGACTCGATATCCGAATTATCATCTTTGATAAAATTGTCTTCGTCCCGCTGAATCTTCTTCTGATCCTTGTTAGATCTGTGACCAGCCTTGCTCTTGCCGTTCTTTAGCCCCTGAACGGATAGCAAACGTCTGCCTCTTCGATTCGTTTCCGCCTCGCAAATGACGTTCTTTGTTCCACGATCCCCGACACGGCGGACTCTGCCTTTCATGCAAGGCGGCAGGATCCTTCCTAGAACGCCATCAGTTGCTGGATTCAGAGAATCTTCCCTCAAACTGTCTTCGTTCCTCGCGTTTTTATTCTTGCGCTGGCTGGAACTTTTACTGAAAAAAACACGGTCGTTGTTACTCTTCTGTTTGACAGTATACTCCAGTGATTCGGTCGTGACGAACCATGGATGATGGATCCATTTGATGTCAGACGAATCAAGAATTTCACTATCAGACGCAGGTTCCCTGTTTCTCCTTACGTCTCTAGAACGGTCTACATTCTCGTTTGCAATTTTCACTTCATTTTGTCCAGCTCGTGGATACTTCTTCGAGGACAGCCTATCCCTTATTCTTTTTCCAGCTTCACCCGGATCTTCGACTTGCACTTGTACGTAATTCCGCTGTTCACGAGAGAAGCTGCTAGTCAGACCTAACCTTTCCTTCACGACGTTCATGTTGGCCGCTTTGAATGAAAATTTCATCGCGGAATCCGCTCGCGTCGATCGCTTTTTCCCGCCGTGATCGATCGGATTATCTTTATATACTTTTCCGTCGAGCTTGTCTGTCTCGTGAAACGCCTCTAAATCCTGCTTTTTAATCATCGGAGCCGTAGTGCGTTTTACTTTCTTCTTTCGACCGTTTATCCACTTCTTTCTCATCTTCGACGACTCCACGTTCCGGGAGATCGACTGCAGATCGACGAATGCCGGTTGAGGTGTGGGCACAGAAAACATTGGCGTCTCGTCGGGGAAGGTTACTCCCTCGATGGAAACCTCTTTATGAAACTCAGCGTCTCCGGGTGAAGTTGGCGGCGCGCTTTCTGTGGGTTTGACCACAGGTCGAAATGTTTGGTCCGTGATTTTTGTCATCCCGACTGAACTGGTCGTTTCTTCGGTCGTATTTGTCGTCGTTGACTCCTTCAGCATGATCGTCGTGGTCTCATTGACTGTCGATGTCCTGTTAATCGTTGGTTTCAGCTGTTGAAATGCCTTTTCAATGTTTTTTTTTAGACCACCCAGTCTGTCGATTAATTTTGGAGACTTGGTGCCAGATTCGAGAGTTTCCGTAGAGATTGTACTTCGTAAAGATTCGGTAAGTGAGACCGTAGCAATTTTGAAAAGGTCTACCACGATCAACGCTTGTGTCAAGTCGGATGTTTCGCTTGTAAATGACGTAGGATTCAATAGCAGCATATCATCGTCGTTAGAGTCAATATTGTCAACGTACTCTGGCGCGAACATGTTGGATACAACTTGATTCTGTTCCTTCATCATGGATGAACCCATCGGTGGTGGGATCACAAGCTCGGGACTGGAAGTTGAACTCTTGTAATTGTCGAGCAACTGGTCAGGATTATTCGCAAACAGATTATCCTTTTGATTTGCTTGTACTAGTTCGTCTGATGCTTCGTCTTGAGAACCTACGTAAGAACCCTGATTCATGTCAAATTTATTGTTATAAGAAGAAGCTTTTTTGCTCAATTCATCCATTTTTTCATTCAGGATAGCTTGTACAATCTGCTTTCCATTGACAGTTTGGTCAATTTGTAGAGGCGATAGAGCATTTTTATTTTTATCGAGGTCATCTATTCTTTCATTGAGAATTATAGCCTCCGTTCGATCGGGAATTTCGTCAATTTTTTGATACGGAAGCGCATCGTCTACCTCTTCAATTTTATTTCCCCGTTCAGCAACGTCAGTTGAAATCATCTCTTTCTCATGCACAGGATTAACGCTCGTCGTATCGCCTTTTTTCTCTGTCAGAATTGGTTTTGATCCCATCGTATCCTCTTTAAGGACGTCGCTTATGCGACTGAATTTGTCCTCGATCTGTTTATCCACGCTATCCTGCTGACTAGTTTCGTCCCATGAAAACGAGTCGTCGCCCATCTTGTTCCCTTTTTTGCCCTTTCCATTTGTTATTTCTGACTTTTCATCGTTGGCCAATTTATCCGACCTTGATTTCCCGTCCGTGCCTCCCTTCAGGTCCCGGGCAACGTCTATATAGACTCGCACAACGTGACCGGGTTTCCGATTCGCCGTCGCGAGTTCTTTGTCATCATCGGCCTTTTTGCTTCTCTTTCGTCGACCTCGGCTCCGGGACAAGTCATTGAATCTCTTCGATCTGTACCGCGCTGACCGCCAGTTTTTCCAATTTCGGAGCTGTCTGCGCGATCGTCGGAAATTTGTCCTGCTCCCATAACCCGTAACATCCTGTTTCTTCAGCTTTTTTCCTTCCCGATGGTCGTAGCTATTTCTGCACGATAAGTCCTTCAAGGTTCTCTTCTGCGGAGTGTAATTTTTTATCCTTTCCTCTTTCGGATGCTTCTTTTCACGCGCAGAAATATCCTCCTTTCGCAAGGTGTTTCCACCTTTCGCGACCGTATTCGAAACCAGCTTTCGCCTGTCTCCAGCAAAAGTTTCGCTGCAACTTGCGTCCTTCTTGTTACCGTTAGATTGAAAGGATCCGGACCTCTCTCGTTTCTTGTTAAAAGTCCCGAGTCTGGTCTCTCGCGACGTGGATGTATTTCCCATTACTCTATTTAAATTACCCTTCCCGATTTCCTTCGTTCGAGCTGGCCACGCCACAGGAGACCCATTGCTATTCAATACACCTGTCGACAAATTTTTTAAAGGCTCGTTTAAATGCATAGAAGGTCGAATCGCGAGCGAATCGATTGTCGACGTAACGGGAAACATTTTGTTCCTCTTCTTGCCCGACTTCAGAGGCGGACCTTTATTTCCATACGAGGATTCTGCCCGGTATTTCTTTCGTTCAGTCTTCTCAACGTCCTTCCCGCCATTAACCTCCATCGACTGCATTTCCGGCAGCAATTTTTTTCTCCACTCGTACTTCGTCGAAAGGCGAAATTGTGATCCCGAACAAGCTTCGTCGTGTATCGAATTCACACATTTATTTGGCTCGTTCACGAATGGATTTTTCGAACGTTCCCCTTCCTCTCGCGATAGCTTTTTGGCTTCCGCCTTCGAGCTGATCGAGTGGAATTCGCGATTGCCTGTTCCCTTTCCATCGCGCGAAACCTCGCACTGGTTCCTTCTATCTTCGCTCGTGGATTCTGAATTTTTTATACCTGTCGTCGATCCACCGCGTTTCGAATTTCGCTCGCCCGCTACTCTTCCGCTTTTCGCCTCGAAGACTACGTTCGTCTGCGTCGACGCTCGATCTCGTTCAACGTCGACGCTCGACGCTACTTTATCTCTGCTTGGCGGCCTTCCAGCCACCATTTCCGGAGACAGGAACAAGCTCCACGTCGACGAAACTTCAGCTTGCTTTCCTTTGCATCTTTCTCTTGCAATCGACTCGGTCGCGCCAGAATTCAAAGCCTCGTTCTTCCTCGACTCGTGGGATTCCTCGTGACTCTTTGTTCCTTTATTTACACACGCCTCTTTCGATAAAACTTGATTGGATTTATGACAAGTTTCAGGTTCGAAAACATAGGATTTCGGTGTCTGGTTGGCAAACAGATTCGCGTGTAGCGTGGCCGATTTCTTCCCGGACCGAGCTTCATCCCCTTTGGCCTGGCTTCGTGCCACCGAATTATCGTTCGAACTCGAGCACTTGCTTCCCGTCCGTAACCTGTTGCAAGGTTTGTTTATAGTATGGTTGTAGTTTGACTTGGCCTTGCCATCCGAACTTTTGTTCCAGCCTCCGTACTGACGTCTGCCGCTTGCCTCCGAGTCGCAGGAGCAACAGAAACCCTGCAATCGTTTAGTATCGTTAGCTACGGTCGTTGAATATCCCTTGAAGAAAACAAGTCTAATATCCCTGCATCTTTACATTTAGTCGTCGATCATTGTTATTCGTGCATGAGAAACGTATAGTATCTTTCTCGAATTTTAAGAAAAATTCTGAAACTTTCCAAGTGAAATAAAGTTGTGAAATTGGCAGTTCAAAGTGTAGTCGACTGAGGCAATGAACAATTTGATTTTTCAATACAACAAGAACGAGTTTATCCGTAAAGTTTACCTGACTAAATGGGACAGGTTTTCCACGTATAAAGCTTCGACCACAAGTTGGCTGCTCGGAATCTACATCGCATCCCGTGTAATTCGGGCTCCGGTTGTTAATCACTTCTTCTCTCGCCTCTGCGTTAACAACCTTGTTCAAAGTCGCGCGATCAATACGACTGTCCGCGAGATCTTGCCGACTACTCTGCTGGTACCTCTACCAACAATGGCTAAAAAGCTCCGTAGAACGTTATGAAATTATTATTTATCATAATCTGATAAGAAATCTACAAGTACTTCGCGCGACACGATAAATTACCAGCAGAGTTATCAGCCGTGAACTACGTTATCTTTGCGTGGAAAATTAGGCTACTCAACTCTCCTGATACTCACACTTTGGAAT
Organism: Bombus pyrosoma; assembly: GCF_014825855.1. Lineage (NCBI taxonomy): Eukaryota > Metazoa > Arthropoda > Insecta > Hymenoptera > Apidae > Bombus > Bombus pyrosoma. The sequence continues at coordinate 6,184,993 of NC_057774.1, forward strand.
TTCAATCCGTACAATTGTAACACGGTTTCTTGACGAACTTTGATCACGTAGGGATTTTGCAGTGGAATTTTTCTCATCGTTATGGGGTCCAGCACGTGATCGATTACTATGAATTTCTCTTCAATTTCAGTCTGATAACAGTATTCCGTTATTACAAAATGTTAATACGTAGTTCGTGATATCGTATAACAATTTAAATGTTTTAATTTTTTAGAACACAGCAGTAAAGAGAAGAAAGTTCTACTAAAAATGTAGTATCGTCAAAAATTGTACAAAGATCGATAAGCAGAACACCTTGCCGATATTGTTGAATCTCATGCTGATAACGATGTTCCTGATGCAGTTTGTTATCGTCCCTCGATCCTGTTCCTCGTCGTACCTACGTTTTCCACGAACGTGAACATCATCCCCTAACGTTCTACGAACGAAAACCAAGAATCGATTCTGCCAGTCGCTTGAAAAATCCATCGAACTCTACTCTAATTTTTCTATATTCTATTCTTTCCATCCCGATAACTATATTATGCAACATTCACATTAATTATGCAAAAGTCAAATGAAAACTTATTGTACTTCTCCTGTGTAAATGCGGAGCAACGAGAAACCGCGGCCCTGATCTCGATCGCCGGTCGATTCCATTCCTCCGAATCTTCGTCGATGTGTTCGCGACTTGTGAACCGAGACGGACAGTCAGGATTTCTTGACGGGTGAAACCGAGGAACGTATTCGAATTGCGACACATAGGAGGAGCGGGTCGTGCTCATTCTGGGATAAGAGACGAGTGTCATCTGCACAGATCGATCGCGAAATGAATAAAGGAATTTCCCGGACCAGACTTTGGTTATCTATTCTCGAAAGTGTATTCGGCAGTCGACGCGTTTATCGGATTACCCAAAGGATCAGGAGATGCCAGACAGCCAGTGACATGTTAGATTATCTGCCAGGGAACTCATCCTCGGCTACAGGCGCGCAGCCTCAAATTTCTCGTCATGTAAGAATTTTCCACGCGTGCAAGAATGAAACTGGATGGAAATTTCTTTCTACTTCTTTTTTTTTTCAAAATAGCGATATCTTCTGACAGTTTTCGATTCGGATCGATTATATTTTTCTTGGATGTTCCGTGGGGTTAGAAGCAGAGGAACGTCGAGACACTCGTCTGTTTCCCGATCGATAGGGAAATCGAACGTTAACGTCACTTTGTTCTATATTCAGGAAATCATTATACTTGTAAATACATTACAATCTCAGTTGTATATAAACCATATTTATTTGCCATATCAGCTATCAGCCATTTACATTTACAACGGTGTTTGAATAACGTGACTTTATGCTTTCGATTCGACGAGGGACATCCGAGCGCCATCGATGACAGCTCTTCTTCCTCTTACGATCCGTTAAACATCGTTGAACCAATAGAATTTTTCCTACGATCAAGATCATCGAGAAGACGCGCGTCGAACCGTCCCTCGAGTTGCTTAAGTACTGCTTAAGAATATCACAGATCGCGATTCTTGCGTAAACGCACTAAAATTGTAACAACCTTCGCTAGCCGTCGGCTCGCGACAATCGGATCTCCTTTTTGGAAATCCTTTTCGCGGCACGATTGGTTCTTTTCGCTCGAATGCGAACCATTGCGTCTCCGTTTCGACGACCAAGGGGAATTACGAGCACCACGACGAACAGCTCACCAATTTCTGTTTCACAAGCTCGTTGATAAAATCAAGTTACTCGGAAGCAATCGCTCGACGAGAGTAAACGAAACCTGTGTACCTACCGTACGAGTATTTTGTGCAAGGAACGTTTAGAAAGGGAAACGTGAAACGTGCGACGTTTCTCGAATTGTAAGGGAATCGTTGCAAATTCGTGGATATCTCTTATTTCTAAGGTGTTGATAAAAAAGTTCTCGAGATTCATAGGGATCAAAATGTGTAAGATAAGAAGATTGAAAGGAGAAAGTAGAGTTTCGTGTGTAGATGCTGTCGTCGATTCGCCGAGGGAAGAGTGAGCTGCTCGCCTGCAGCGACTAGACTCAACTGAAAGCCGAATTTCCATCGAGAACCGAGCGAAACGGTGTCACGAATAAAAAGCGAAGCGTTAATCGAAATTTGTGTCCGTACGGAGAAAAACCGAATGAAACAGGTGAATAGAAGCGCGCGCTAACCAGCTTGATCTCTCTAAGCCTTCGTAGAACCAGCGTAAGGCGATCTATCCGCGACGAGAGATTTTCCAGCCAATCTATTTTTGAAACGATACAACACGGACAGCTCCTTTACGCAAACTTCGTTTACCTTAAGTTAACTAAACTAAACCGAAAAGGATCATCAGGGGATACGTTATTTACAGGCTTTACAGACTAACAAGAGCGAAGACAATCGGTGCGCGAGAAACTAAACGATTCGCTTCGTAAATGTTTTCAGTTCGCGTTTTTTAACCCGTTTGCACGACACGGTCTGATCGGCGAGATTTCTCTCGCGAAGTATTTGCACTTCGCGTTCCATCGAGGCCTAGTCTCGATCCTCCGAGAGTCATTTTCAACTATGCTCGTTACTCGAGCGATTCTAGAAATTGTTCGTTAGCTTTTCTCGGTTTTTAATTCGAATAGAGACGCGAGTCAGAGATATAGCTCGCTTTTCCTAAAAAGTTGCGCGTTGATCACGTGTTCACGTGACTACAACGTGGCCGTATACTTTTATTCTTGTCTATCGAGAAACTCTGATCTCGCTAATAAACGGCATGCTTTGCTAATTCCATTAGCAAGCTTGCCGGTTCTCTACTCGCCTTGTCGCAAACTGAACGATCGAAGCGCTTTTTGTAAATTTACTTATTCTGCGTGTGTACGTGTACGTCTTTATTAGTTTCCTTTTTATTCGTATTTTGCTCGTGTGTATCACACTCTCGTCTGTTCCGCCGTACAATTTATTGCTTTCACTATAATAAATCTAAGGTCCTCTAAAGCGTCATAGGGAGAGATATTAACATTAATGGCGCGTTTAAACGAGATTACTTCGACGACCGTACCGAAGATCGACATCTCCTCGGTTGGCCGTTCCTTAGACTCTTAAAACGCTGTAACAAGCTTATCTATCGGACGATCCTCCGTCATCGCGAATCCCATCTTCCTAGCGCAATACTCGTCCATCTCTCGATGCATCCTTCCACTTTGATTCTTCGGTTTTCCGGATAGAATTCCTGCGAAATATCGATGCACGTAGTTGGCGACAAAACACTAATCAAGATAAAAATACGATATCTTGAAAGTATCGCTATTACCTGAACCGATTCCCTCCGACGCAAGATCGCTCGACAATTGCTGAAAAAATGATTAGCCCTTGTCGCTTAGAGTGTGTCCAACCACAGCACGCCATTTTCCGTATCGAATCCAAATGATCGAATATGTCGTAGATGAAATCTGTCGGTGAACGATTGTCCAAGCCTGATCATCACCATGTGGTACATTTGTTAGGGGGGTTCATTTTGGTTCCGATCGGGCAACGGAACGCATCCGCGAATGCTTGAGAGTTCATCATTATACCGTTGACTCTAAACACATTTTAATGGGTGGCATTTATTTCTCAACAACGTTAAATTCTTCGAGGTACGACTGAAGAGGAAGACGCTGGCTACCTTTCAGGCTGAGGTGTGTGATAATCGAGCTCAACGGAAAGAATGTAGGCCTCGGCAGTCATATTGGAACAGTAAGTCTGCAATATAATTCAAAAATAGGATTAGATTTCTACGATCGTCCATCTCGCATAGTTACAATTACACTAATTTCCATGCGTTTACGAGAAACTGTTAGATGTTGAAGAAATATGGAATATATAGAATGAATAATATTTAGCGCAATATATATGGCTACTTAGGCTCCTGAGCTCTACTCTTCTAATTATATTCATAAAGATAGGAATTCGTAAAGCGAGGGCGAAAATCTTAAAATGTGGATGAAAGGTGTCGTATGTTTACCTGGGCGGCGCTTATGAAGAAAAGCTGGCTCGGCCGAAGTCCCTCTAATCCGGGAAGACTTCGATCCTTCCCGTTCGTCAGGGTGTGCCAGGTTTTATAAGAAATTTGCAAGGCTCCGATATCAGCGACATTCTCGTTCCTCGTCACGTTCCAGTCGAACTGAAAAACCATTCGAACGAGTTCCACCCGACTTTCGATATGCTTGCTCGAAGAAAATATGTGAAAGAAAATATTCTCTACCTGTACAGCAACGTCGTTCCCATAAAACTGAACCTTCCTCCAGAAGCTTCTGGCATAAAGCCTCGCGACGCATTCGATCCTCGCTTCCAACCTCTTCCAAGACTCCGGCGTGATCCAGAGCCACTGATCGACGTTCATATCGGGATCCAATGGCAGTCGACGTCGATGGAGGTCGAAAGCGTGGAGAATCTCGTGACCGATCACCGATCCTAGAGTCGCGTGCGCTGCATACGCTGGCCCAGCATCCCAGGACCATGACCAAGCTGTCATCATCGCCAGTGGAATGCCTGAAATCGATGAATTCACTCGTCACAATTCTTTGGGCAAGCTTATAAAATGTTCAGAGATCCATTTTACCTATTGTGTTCGTCGAAGATTCGTAGTAAGCGGATACGCTATAGGGATGACGACGTCTGCAAAGATAAAATTAATTTTATCCCATTCTACTATCGATGGGTTTGCAGCAATAAGGAGACAGCCCCGATATCTAAAATCGTATTTATCGGAAAAGAAAGAGAGACATAGGTTTCCTGTTCAAGAATGTAGAGATTTAGTACTACGAATATTAGCTGACTACGACGAATGCACAGTACGTTGCAAAGCTACTCGATTTTGATCGATCGTGAATTAGTTTGCTTTTAAATAAATTTTGTCGCGTCAGATTACTAAGAAAGTGGTTACTCCACTTTTATTTTCCATCCTATTGTTAGGATGTTCGAAGTAAGAAAATGCTCACTTTTCGGTGACGTTCCTGCGCAAAACCTTGTCGTCCACGGTGCGAACCTGTCGAAATCGTTTCAACACGGTGTGGAAGAAATCCGCCGGATCGATCTCCACCTACCGGAAGTGATAGATGGCAGTCACGAAAAGCTGACGGAAGTATCGCTAGGAATACGCGCGCTTCGCATGCAAAGAAGCACGAGGAAGGCCTCACCTCGGCCATTTCGCGGGCCAGCAGGCTCTCATTGTGGAAACCAGGCCACACGTGAAATCTTCCCCGCAACGAGTTCAGCTTCAACAACGCCTGCGTCCTTGTCTCCTCGTCTAGCCAAGATTTCACCAAAATGCGCTCAGCTACTGTCTCTTTCACGCGTTCGAACAGCCCTCCCACCTGTTCGCGACACGACGCAATTTGTATCGCAACGTTTTCACCAAGACAAAGGACAGAGAAGAGAGAAAGAGCAACGAGAGTAGAATAGAGAGAAGCAGACGCTATTTTTCATCGCCTTACCTTGTTAGCTAGGTTTTCTAAATACTGCGGCGTGTACTGCTGCACATACAGAGCACCCACGATTTCGCTGAAGACATCCTTCGTCAGCTTGAAACAGGACAGCTCCCAGTCCTTGCTCCCGGTCACGTTCACGATGTCGTGCAGGGTGTCCGTCGCGTACAACAGCAACAGTCCATTGTGAATAATCCTTCGTAAGGAGGATTCACTCGTGAGTATTGTTTGCGCGTTTAAAACATCGCTTTCTATCTTCGTTTTATTCGATCCGCGACTTCGAAAATAGCTATAACTCTCGTACGAGTGTTCGTACGAAATAATAGCCTGTGAGGATATATATTTCAGCGCAAAAGAGAGGATAATGTCCTGGTGGCTATAATAATGAACAGCTGGCTCCGAAAGCATAACGAATTAGCGTTATCGATTCTATCGAACCTTGCCATGCCTCCGCCACAAACGCGAGCTCGTTTCGACAAATTCGAGGATACGTATCTCTTTCTTCCCTCCTTGAGCTACGTGCACGTGACAGTATTAACGGAACTTAATAATTTCGATCGAAGTGAAATCATCGTTCCCATTAGTAGAAACTCGGTTCTGGTTGATATAGAGCGAACAGAGTAGCGCAGATGGGCGGAATTTTCGCAACGAAGGGTAATGGACGAATTAGGCACCGATTTACGATGCATGCTCTCCACTGGTATCAAAATTTACGCTCGTACCACGTTTATTAACCGCATACGGTACGCTGGCGTGCACTGCGTACGAACTTCTCTGCTCATAAATGTTACGCCAGACGCTGATAGCGTTCTCCGCGCTAACAACCTTCGCGACATTTAACCTACGCTACGCTTCCATTTTCATCTGCTCCCCCCCTCCCTGAGCTCTCTACGAGATTAATTCTGGCGACGTTGCGACGGTTTAAGAGATGATTTGGAATATCATCTGGAAATTAACTGGCGCACACATTCCTACGAACTTGGAATAAAAGTTGCAAGTCAGATGTTGAAAATTCTAATTTCAAAGTAAACGATGAACGATCGTAATTCGCGAGGATTGATATTCAAAGCTGCGGCAAATGTGAAAAAAGCGTTCCGTATCCAAAGAACGCAACGAGTCCGAATATTAAGGACGATAGATGGACAGAAATTGGCGGTAGGATGCGAGCGTCTGGTTCTTTGTTGCGCGGAATACCTTCGGCAGTAATTATCGCGGTTTGCTGGCTGTATTCATCCTCCGGTTGTGTCTGTCTGTCTGCGAGAGATAATAGCGACGGACGAGCATAGGCTGCCAACTGTGGCGTTTCGGAATCCCGAGTGTTTGCTCCGCCAACCAGTCCGTTCTGCTGATATTACCGTAAACTGACAAAGTTCGAGTTTGATAATTTGTAGCTGGCCCGTGTCTTGCTCGTTACCCACTCGAGAAGAATGTGACAATCGACGAAGAAGCTACCCTCTTTAACTTTCCAAAACTAGTCGAATATTCGAAATAATTGTTCGCCTGTGGTGAGATATACAAAAGGCGAAACTATCAGACAGCTTGACGTTATAACGTGCTCCGGAATCTGTTGCTTCGAATGTGAGCTTTACATCCGGCCAGCAAAGAATTTCACCTTGGATTCGCTGGAAAGGCCGAATTCCACGTGTTCAACGACCGAATAACCCGAGTCAAGGTATCCGAACTTGATCCTCCGGCGAATACCGCATCCTGCTACCTCTTTTACAACCTGCAATTTTTTTCCTTCTCTCTCGATTCACTGAACAGCAAACATTGTCGTGGGAACTCGACCGAACCGAGTAGCCAATTTACCCATCGAACTTTCTGCTTTCTAATTAAATTCGATGCTTCGTCGATTTTCTTGTTCCTTAGCGTCGCTACCGTTTCCGATAGACGCTACGTAAGTCGAGTTACCGATCTATTTTACGAATGAAAAGAAAGTTACCACTTACCGACAGTTCCACACTCGAGCGTTTTACGCGATTAAAAGTTAAACCTTTCTAATCGTTCGAATAAGCTTCGCAGGAATCACTTAAGGGTAGAGAACATCGTGTTGCCGTTTAACTACGTTGGTGCGCGGCTGATACGCATGCATTATGCAAATTCATCGGCGGCCGCATCGTCAAAGCGAAGTCTGTCAACGTTTACGACGTTCCGCAATCGGTACGTGTAATCCAACCGGCATCCAGCGTGAAATTCAACCGAGCTTGCGAGAACTTCGTTTAATGTAATCAGTACGATTTGCAATAATCGAGGCTTCTCCAAGCCACTTCCAGCATGACTCGCTATATCCCCGCACATGGTTCAAACTATCCTAATAAAAACTGTCTACGACTGTGTAACTACCATGGGAATCAGTTTGTAGGAATTCGCGATCCACGAAACTCATCGCGTTGAAATTTCCTGTATTTCTTTGAATCTGCCGCTCCGCGCGAATATTCCGATGAATTGCCACAACGTTCTCTATACAAATTCCTCTTTCGATATGTTTTTTCTTTCTTTTTGTTTTTTATTCCACGTTGAAGCGAGAAATTATGGGAAGCAAAGTTTGCTAATTGACGCAACGAAAGGCGATTTAATCGCGTTTCGATTGCTGGTTGTTCCATAGCCTGTTTCGATTACCAACCGAACAAACACACATATCGACGTTCTGGCAATTTGTACGTGCGGCTGGATATATTAATCCCCCTGACGAAGAATCCTCGTGGCGATGAAGCTTTCGACCGAATCGGTGGATCGCGCGGTGAAGATCGTTTTTCTCAAACCCCTTGATACGAGGATTAAACGATTGGCGAAACACAATCGCGAAACCGCATCTGCGTGACCGACCACCATTTCAATTGGCTAGCTCAGCCGTTTTTGAAATTACCACTGTTAATAAAATCTCCAACGAGCGTATCGTTCCTCCTTCACGAATTATTTTACAGATTATTCATCGAAACAATAATGTTATTCACGTTCTTGCTGGCGAATTCAAAATCAACAAGCTCTTCTAACGTTTGCCCTCCGTTTAATGGATACTTCATTCGTGATCGAACGTATAAAATGTTAAGCAACTTGCAACAATTCCAATCGATCAGGCTGTCCGACGACAGCGGGAATTCGCAGCTCTCGATCCCAAAGGAGCAAGCTCGAAAACGAATGTATCGAAAGCGACGTAAATTTGAACGCGAAACGTTCTTCCGATCAGCCAGTTGTAGCTCGTTCAATTAATATTCATTCGTTATGCAATCCTCGGATCGGCAGACCGATATTTACACGCGATCATCAACTTCCGCAACATCGACCGCTCGTTATCGGCTTGTATTTCGAGCCAAAGATCAAAACAACGTTTACGTTGTATAACGTTATTTATGAGGAAAATCAAGGGAAACTGGGATAGCTGACAGTTGAGCTGTAACTTGCGCGTTCGTGAAATTATCATTAGCATACATTGAGTATTACCTTTGAATTTATTCCGCTCGTTGACGAACAAACAATAAACAGGGAAAGTGAAAACTACGTTTCAAACGAATGTTGTAATCGAACGAGTCCGCCTCGATAAACGAGTTTACGTCGAAAGGAGCCGCGGTATCGATAATTCATCCTATTTACGTCTGCTTTTACACTCGCCATAACAGTCCTGTTTAGCATCTATAGCACGGCGAATCGATTGGTTCGGCTAAAAAATATCCATACGGCTGCCATAAAGGAGAAAATCACGGGCAAAATGTGAATCTGGCGACGAAAAATGGTATGGCGATCGTAAAAATCACCGGTGCACCAACGATGCTCTCTGTCGTTATTTTTAATACCACGCCGGTAGTTTGGTTAATAAACAAGTCGCTATAATAATGGCGAGCGTGTTTTTATTCGTTTTTATTTTTCTTTTTTTGGATGCGTTGCTCTTTGCCGCGGTAAACGCGCGTGCAGCTGCAAAACGGTAAACGTGTTCGCGTGCATCCGATCCGCGAACCATTTGCCCTTGTTTTAATTAACGCAATCGATCGACGAGTATTTTTGTTGTACAGAACATGATCCTAACGAGCAGGATTTATTCCCCAGACGCGAAAGCGTGATTATACGGCTGCACCTAGAACCGTGAAATTGCAACTACAGCCACGGTGTTGTTATTTTCAATTTAGTTCATTTATTAGTCATTATGGGATCTATCAATCAACGTCCATGTGATTTATGGTATTTGTATTTCCTCTGCGTTTTCTCCATTTCAGATTCTACTGGCTCGCGTGTTTCATCGTTTACTATCTTAATACTAATTATGCATCTGTGAACCCTGTTATGTGAATGTGCAGTCGATCGCTTTGACTTCGACCGGTATGAAACCAACAGATGTCCTAACGTCTATGAACTGCAGCGTACATTTTCTGCGTTTAAGGTCAGAGGAATGAGGGCCACGTACGAAGACGCGATAGATAGAACACGAACATTCCGCAGTTCTACGATCGATTTTGTTCTACGATTTGTGTAATCAGCTGTTAAGCCAGAAATCATGCGCCGCAGAGGTGTTCGATTAAGGTTCGCGAGTTCCACACGGCCAGGGCCTTTAATATTCCATGGATCGGGCTTAATGTCGCGGAAAGACCAGCAGCAATCGAATTCGTACTTCCATGGAAGATACGAGCCTGCGAGATTACGCTTGCCGCTGCATCTTTTCGCGAACGCAATAAATTATTTTCCAACCTTTTCACGGGGGATTTAAATTCCGCCTTATCAAAGCGGCGAGACCGCGAGGTTACGAGAATTTATGGCAGCTGTTTCGTTCCACTGCGATACCGACATCACCTTTTTTCAAATTTCAACGCTGAAAATACCACGCCAGTCCGCGAAAAGTCCACCGCTTTGATTGCCAGGTGCTAGTTGCTCTCGGGGAAAGAAACTGATAATCCTCGAATTTCGCGCGAGTGGGAAATTCTGCCAGACTTTGCCAGACAATATATCGAGGCGTGAAGTGGCGCTTACCTTCGGGAAAAACGATTCAGCAGTTTCCCAAGGCTTCGGAAGTAACGCGGAGCGGTAACATAAACGTAGACCAGTTGATCGTCGTAGCCGTAAGCAGGACGTTCCCGATTGCGGCTGTGATTGTAAAGATCGGCAGTGGCAGCGCCTAAAGTGGCGTTCAGCAGCGTCCCCCACCTTATCTAACCCAGGAACCAAGCACATCATTTTTCCTCTGCAAAATTGCCGATGATATCGCGGCACGCGTTAACGTCTACTCACATAACCGAAACTTTCTTGCAGATACGACATGTTGAAAGGAACGTACACCCTCTGATCCACGTCCACCCAATTGTATAGATCCTTGTGCTTCGGATAGATCTGCAGGGTCGAAACAAAAACGTTATTCGATGGATGAAATGGCGTAAAAGGCAGCAGAATGATTCGAGAACATAGTCAAATTGGACGATGAACAAAGAGTGAATGCGATTATAAAGTAAATTGTCAAAGGGTCAAAGTGAAAAACGCTTCAAAGATATTTAGATAGCGATTCGTTATCGGGCTGTAAAAGATGTATCGACTCACCTTGCTGAGAGATAGACAGAACTGTAGCAGCAGATCGGTCTCCGAGGCGCGATCCTTCGGATCCATCGTCTTCGGTAGAAGGCCGTCAACGATCTTCTGAATCCTCCGCGACCTTTGCTCTTCCATTTTGTTCTGAAAGCAATCGTCCACTGCGTGAGATCATCCGATTAATAGACTTTAGATCGGCGTGCATTTAATCGGCCACACGTGTAAAATCTGCTCGCCCACTCAACGAGGATAAGCCCGTAGATTCGTCAAAAAGATTCGAGTGTTCCTGGCTAAAGGATCAGGATTGATGATCGTGAAAGGGAAACGACGAGATAGGCAGCCGGACAAATGCGTCATCCGTGACGGTGGAGAAAGATCGATGGTTTGAACGTTTGTGAAAAGACGGCAGACTGATACTTGGAACGGCGAATCTCGAAAGAACTTGAAAGTTTCATCGCAAAAACTAAACCGCGATTGTCTTCTAAGATGCAAATCCAAGATCCTTCTTTAAAGTTGGGACATCTCAGACGTTTATTACTTGCTTCCATGATAACGACGAACCAACTTTTCCAACGCGGCTTTTCTCGAGGGGAAGGCCGGAATTACTCGAGCGTAAATAATTTCGCGGGAGATCGATGAGCGCTTCCGGCACGACTCCGCTATCGGAGGGAACGCGTCAACGGGACGAAAAAAGAGAAATTGATCGAAGCTCACGTTGATAGGGCCATTCAAGACCGAGGGTGGCTGCTGGTTCTATCTTTGGCACGCATTTCGTTGGTATTTTTCCGCCCGAGGAAGGTTACAGCCCGTGCGCCGCGATTCGCCCCGGCGCCGGTTGTACTTCTCCGAATGTCCATGTATGTAGCGTAATGGTCTATCGTAACGACTATCGAGCAGCTTCTTTTTTCCTGCTTCATTTCCTTCTTCTCCCCCGGCGAGCAAAGTTTCACGCGTTCCCCCGAGAACTGGAACGGCGCTCGCCGAAATGTCTTCCGGTAGCCTTCGCCGGGCCATTCCCGCCATCGTCGACACTTTCGTCGAAATGGTTTCAGAGAAGAGGTGTATTTAATAGACCGCGATTTCTTGGAATTCTCTTTGGACGCCTCGATGATCTCCGTACACGATACCTAAATTTTACACGTATTCAAGACACGCGTTTAAAGTGAAATAATTTCCATTTGAATCGTCGGTCGGCTACAAGAGCGTAGATTTCGCTGTAGAATTATTAGATCCTCTACATTCTATCGGTTCTCTATTTCCGATATTTTAGCAAGTTCTCCATTAACGTTGTTCCCATTGAGACGAAGAACTACTTGAATCCTCATCGACGCTGGCGAGTAGCATCAGATCGGAGAACAAGACCAAGTTGATTGCTTGAAATCCTTTATGAACAGTTCACGGACTGTACAAGTCCCGTTATTATTAACGGTTCGACGAATTAAAAGGAACACCGTGAAGTCGATGGGCATCGTTATCGAAGTCGTTAGCGTGGCACAAAGCTGCGGCTTCCATTTCCTTTCGCGACAGTGTGTCATCACGTGCGATCCACCCTCTGCTTTCCCTCCCTCTCTCTCCGGCTCTTCAGCTTGTTCGGTCGGCGTGCCCACTTTCCATCCCTACGCCCCACAAAAATAACGCGACCCAATTTCTCCAAGTTTCCACGGGATCGAGTCATTGATTCCGTGGACGTGGGTTCGATGGGACGAGATTCTCGTCCGACTCCGTCTGTCCTCGAGTGTTCTCCAACGATCGTTCCCTATTCGCTGTGTTTCTCCTTCGGTAAATAAATGAAGTCACGGCGAAGAAGCTCGTCAGCCAAGCAGAGCCAGCGAATGGTATGGTAACTAAAGCAATATCCGTTGGTTCGTGTTTTATTCGCGCGGAACGAACGGCGGAATTGAAAGCGCGGCGGGGGATTCCGGCGAAGACCCAAGCCGAAAACCGGCGGATGAAACGGAGAAGCCGAGGCTACCCGAAGGAAAAATTCATCTAACAGAAAGCAGGAACGTCCCAATTGTGGGAAATTGGCGTTAGATATTCTGGAACCATTGGAAGTTCGGTCGTTTCCTTCGTCGGGGGAAATTTTAAGGAAAGAATTTTCTAAAGAATTTTTACCTTTGCTAAATTTAATAAAGTTTCTGAGGATTGGTGTGACAGAACTTGGTAGTTTGGTATCTTAGCTATAGCTAGCGTAAAGAGAAAGTAACAAGGGAGAAAGGAAAATGGACTGTAGCGATACAAAAAAAGGGTAGCTGCGATAGAGAGACGACGATTCTGCCTGGGGAATATTCGGGAAAAAAGTTCGAAACAGCGACGCCGAAATCGAAACGACGCCCAAGCGATCAGGACCGAATTAATGAGCTGGATTCGATTACTCGTCTCGATACCTGGCCAGATTTTTTTGTCCAGACCACGCGCTAAAGCGTCCTAGGGATTTTGAAAATTCAGCCCCAGGCTGCTCCGTGCTTCGGTGAATTTTTTTTTACAAAACCACGATTCGATTCTCTTCGTTAGTGAAAATTTCACTCAAATCGACCGAACGAAAGATAACTTGAAAAAATGATAATACCTGGAATTCCAAAGAAAACCTAATCTATTGTTTTAGATTAAATTCACGCTTAGTTTTGAAATTGAATTTATTTAAATTCTTTCTAGTTTCTACAGACTAAATTTATTTAAATTTATTCTACTCGACTAGTATCCTTGCATGTTACGCGTTACAACGCGCATGTCAAAAACAGGTACAGAAATAGTAATAACTCGTGGAGCAAGGAAGCGTTAATTAAGTAGACGCGTTGTCCAATTCTTTTAATAAACGTTTTAACGCTGCTGGGCTCGAGTAAATTAATAAGGTGAATCCGATAATTCCCGGCCAACGGTCGCGGTTTATTTGCACCGGTTAGAGCTTAACTACTTATATGTATTTTCAGGGTGACAGGGTAGCGCGGTGAAAAAGGTCCGACCGTCGCGTGGCGTTTTATTTCACAGGAGACCGTGCAAAACGCGGCCCGCAGATTAAGCGTCGGAATATAAAACGATGAAACGCGAATTTATTAAATCCGCGTTGCCGGCCAGTCTAACAAAACCAGTTACGAATGGCTGCTCGTCGTTTTCAGAAATTAAGCAAAATGATCCGTGTCCCTCCGCCGTCATCTGTCCAATTGCCAAAACAAAGAACTGTGATGAAAGTGGCCGGTGTAATTAATTTTTGGGACGTAAGAATATTTTTAACCGGCGAGAGGACGCGATTGAAATTTTGTCATTCTGACGCGAGCGCTGCTATAAGTAAACTAATCAAAATTATTCTTTATTGGAATTTTAAAATATCGAAGCTTAGGTGAGTCGCATAACCCAATCTTACTATGTATACGTGTCCTTTTCACTGTTCCACCGTACGAGACGAGATATTCTTCGAACAAAAGCCTTTTTCGCATGCAGATTATTAAAGATGTAGCACGACGTCGCATCGAGTCCCACAAGCGGAGCAACGAGGCCACCGACGAGCCCGGCAAAGTCATTAATTTAAATTTCAATTCGATTTCCATGTTACTCGTTCCCAGAAGCGACTAGGTCCGGCAAGAAATCGTACGGTCCAAACGAAGAACGGTGCAAAAGAGGGACGCGGATGACGTCGCCGTCCGCGTTCGTGATGATGCAAACGGTCACGGTGCATTTAGTCGAATTTCCAGCGTTAATTAAAGTGACGTAATCGTGGGACACGTGTCAGAGATGAAAGCGAGGAATCGGACATCGGGTCGGATATGGCTGGAAAATAAATTGAAGATGGATCGTGCTGAATGCTGCTTCTGTATGTTCTAATACTCCTCGAAGGATGGAAAATAGAGAGCCGCCTCGGCAAAGGCTGACACAGACCAACCATAATGTCCTTTTCACGAGTCAATTTCGTTTCGAGATACGAGTCGCCCGTAGGCGAAAGTCGAAGCCGCATATTACGTTCATTCGTTTGCTACGCATTTGTTACGCTTTAGATTAATGCACACACTTTTCCACAAAACGAGCATGGAACTACCGTGTTATTTGGATCTCAATCGCTGAAATAATGATATAAGAACACTAAACTTACACTTAGAATTTATATTAGAATAGTTATATACTTATTTGATAAACGATTTCAAAGATATTCATCGATACACACTTGCGCGCGTATCACCTTCTTTCATATCAGACTGTTAACTGAACGGTTTACATTCCTTTGTTTTTGCACACACATACTTCCACACACTGATATTCACATACAAGTGTCACTACTACGCAGCTAACCTAGTCTAGCACATGAAATTATACATATCTCAATATATCGTATTAATACTGTTCGCTAGTTTTGTTGTTTGCGTATGGCAATAACCGGCGGGAAAAAGATCGCGCTCCAAAGTAATTGTTTCAGTGAGATTGTTTAACGAGTTTAATATCACACTCGGAGTCTCTAGTCCCTCTATCAATTTTCCTAGTTCAAACATCATCCACCGCGTAACATTTACTTTCCATTCGTTTTCCGACAGTAGAGCGAAACCGTGTCATACGTAAAGTGGAGATTTGTCGAAAAGTCGCAGTCGTATTTACCGCGATAAATCGCCGGGAAAAACTGCTTACGCAGATTCATACCGGATACGAATGTTTTTAATCCGTAGGATATCAGTGGTTTGCGAGAGCAAACGAGGCGTCACGACCTCGCTATGCATTTGCCCGGATATTCAGCCACTTTGACCGCGGATCGATATTCTTTTGATTTCTCCTGATAATCAAGACACTGGCCCAGAAACGATCGATTCTAAAAACTTGGATCAAGAATGAAGCAAAATCATCGGCTAGAAACTAATCCTCGAGGATTACGGAGGCTCAGTCGTTCCGCTGAACCACTGCAGAAATGATAAAGGTATCTTACCGGAAGAATTCTGCATTTCCACGATGCACGACACATTTAATTACTGATAATTCGTCGTTCCGTAAACATTGGATTGCGGGAAATTTCATTAAAAGCTGGCACGCGCGCCGGCAGATGTTAAACGAAACCGCGCGTAACTCGCCAAGCTTCATTAATCAAAATCGCCGTAACGTTCGTACGTGGATGCATCGAGGAAGCTGGTCGTCGCGTTCGATGGATTAATTCCACTGGATCGTTGTGTCCGGTGAATCAATTCGACGGTAGATGATACGAATAAATATAGATACGCTGGGAAAATAACGAAGTCGTATCTGCTCTCGGAGGACGTTGCCGAAATTTATCGCGTTCGGTGGCAAAAAAATAAAACTTGGCAGATTAATTTTCAGCTCTCGGCCACTTTGCGATCTGCTCGTAAATTGCGAGGTGTGTTTCCTCGGAAAACGGAAGGTCCCTGGCGAGGTATCGCTGTTCGAATAACGTGCAATTTTTGAAGAGAAAATTCAGGCGCGAGAATACCCCGGGGAACGACTCGATATCGCCAAGTCAGAAAGCGTAACGATATTAATATTCATCGTGCGAATTAATATCAATGGCCACTACTCTGACCGGAATTCGAACGTGGCATTTATTAAATTTAATCGAACCCTTGTATCTGAATTAACGATCTCTCCGCCCGATGAAACGAGCGGCCAGAACGAGGACACTAAATATCGTTGCCGGTTACGTCTGCGCGTTTCGACATCGTGATATAACGAACAGCCGATCTCTCGTGTTTCTTTCCTCCTTCCGTTGCGAACCGGCCAGCTCGATACAAAATTTATACGCGTTAATTGTTGGATTTATCGAATTCTCTATGTAAATCAAACAGATTTAGTGTGTTTATATATACGTATACGCGCGAGCGCGCGCGTGTGTGTGTATTAATATTTATGGATGAAATTTAGTGGCCGGTTATCGTAAATTATATAAAGGGCCACAATAAAATCCGTAAATTATTTAAGACCCAGGAGGAGGATGTGCATACAAAGTAAAGCAAGTATCTGAAATATATGTGCTCGTAAAGATAGTCTATCTTTAATCAATAAACGAACCACTTTATACAATTTTTTAATCGTTTACGAAACGGACATTTCTCGTTTATGCAAATAAGTCCGAGGGTACCTATTAGAAGCTATAATAATTTCATTGATGTATCTGCAGGGTTATTACGCATATGTTTTATCGACCGTCGCAGGATTAATAATGGTCTAATGCTTTCTTGCTATATAAATAAGCAAGAAGCATAAAACATGGAAGGAAGAGTAAAACAGACCCTTGAACTCTCCCTTCTTCCATGATAAATCACGCACCTGAGAATCATCAATCCATCCGAAACTACCATCGGTATCCTACGAAGTTATACGGCATTGAAAAAGAGGTTTAGAAAATAAAGATGAAAGAAAGAAAAATAAAGACCGCGGAGAAGAAATATCGCAGAGAATGTCATGGAAAATTAAAAAGTAGTGTTGTCAACGGGCTAAGGAAAACGATGAACAACCTACAATCGGATCTACGAGGATCTGGAAACATCGGTATGGATTGGGGTATTTTCTTTCGGTTAGAAATCAATCTCGAATCGGTAAATTAATTTTCCAAAAGCAATCGGAGGGTATCTTGCTGCTCCAATCCCTAAGCATCCATCTTCTCGTCTCTTGTTCGATTCAAAGCGACAAATTAAGAAGAATGGTAGAAATAGCAGAAAAAAAAATAGGCTGGCGAACCGCTTCTCTTTCGAACTCGCTATGTACACCGAGTTTGATCTCCATTCGAGAATTTCGTACGAGTGGCCAGTTCGAGGGGATAGTTCGAGAGGATATCGGCGTAATTTCAACGGAAAGCTGCGATTTGCCGCGTGTACATGATAGCTGAAGCTAAATAGGCCAGCCAACGAGTCCGTCGGACTATTTATTCCATGGATGGACCTCTTTATTGCTATCTCGAGGAAATTTCATTCGATCGCGACGTTGCTTGTCTGGCGTCGGTGCTGCTTCGAACGATGCGCTTACACGAAATTTACCGATTCGTGGGAACAAAGGACGCTTGTCACTGCTGAAAAATTCGACCAGAACCGATAGAAAATTACAAAAACGATATAATCGTTTGTTAACGCCGACATATAGACTCTCGATGCTTCTATTCAGGTTCAATGGCTGATTAATGTCCCTAACTGCTTGTCATCAAAGACCGTGAAAAATGGGAACGATCCTCGAGCGGATTTGACTCGAGTTTGAACGACTTCGACATGGCAAAGTATCGTTCAATGGCGTGTTATCGTATGAATAGCTCGGCAGAACTGTTGTTTCTTTGAAAAACCGTACTTGCTCAAACAATAGCCTGAATAGATGAACGTTATAAACAGTTCGCGTATTGCTCGTGCTGCTAATTTCCAGTTCACGTTGAAGGCACCTGTCGCTAGTTAATTAAAGCTACCTGTTTCCGCGTTATAATTTCCCCAGTTTGGTTTTCTTCCGCGTGGCTCTTTCCTTCGAGTATATTTTCCGAAACAAGCTTCTCGAGCGCGCTGAAAGGGAAACATCTTTTTATGTATCCAACGAGCAGTTCTGGCCAGCCCCTACTTCATTTACGCGGCCGCTGAATTCGCAATTTCGTTACCACTTTCGGTCCTTGTTTAATTCCAGTTGCAGAAAAGAAAGAATTTATCTCGTTCGCCGACTGAACTAGGCCGAGAGTTAAATTTGTTTTGCCGTATACTGGTCCGTTCGTGATGCATTTTCGAGGAAAACTCGCGTCACGAGCTGCTCTACGTTTGTTCCTCAGCGCGCACCATTTGTCGGCCAACGTCGCCGGATGAATCAATTACGCAAATTAAATCCGACAGTTTCAGCCGCGCGACGGTGGATACGTTTCTCCGGAGGATGTCGTTCGATTTTCATGAGTCGCATTGATTGATTTCCACGCATTCTCGATCCGGTCGCCTGCAAATTCGTCGGCCAACCAGCTCCGTCGCGATCTATTTAAAACTTCCATCAAATTAATTAACTGGAAATTACCGTTGCTGCAACGCCGATCATCGTCGCACTGGCATCGTTAAAAATGCAAGGTTCCAAAGTTGAACGACCCCTTACCGTTGTAGACTCTTCAACCACGTCGTTTCTTGAATGAAAATCACAGCATCAAAATTAAAAGATCAATAAGAAGATGCTCGTTATGATCTTTAGTCTTCTATAGTTCTTGGACGAAAGGGTGTTAAAATGAGGAAAAACGAATAAGCGATAAAATGAAAATTGCGTTGCTTCTTTCCTGGAAGAATATTCGTAGAAACACGGTGGAACGAGAACGTGTCGAAGACAGCCAAAGTGAAAACGGTCAACGATTAACGCGACGCGGTAAACGGGACACGCGTTGTTTGCGCGTTGTTACGACGATTTCCAAGAAAATTGATCTTCTCTCGAATTTTCATCCTATCGACCTTGCTCCCTTTCCCTTGTTCTTTCCACTCTGTTCGCATCGGATTCTCTATGAGATTGTTTGCCGCCCTCGTGTAGGCTTTCTCGTTCCATGAGCGCCGCTCTTCATTTACTGATTCATATTGCGAAATCGAGCGGAAGACCTCCCTTGGATTGCAGTCTCGCAATCTCGCAGATCGTTCCACCTTCTCTCTTTCTCGCCTTCGCCTGTAATCATGGAACGCGCGTTTCCTTCATTTTTACCCGACTAACTTCATGGAAATGCAGCACCTTGCTAATACAGTCGGAAAAGTCTCTGTTCTCTCGCTGCAGATTACGACAACCGGTTCTCCGTGTCTGGTTTGCATCTTTTCTCACTGTCCGATTTCTTCGTCGTCGATGTCCTGCAGAGAGGATATTGTAGTTATTTCTAAAGCATCGTCGCATCGCGGACCGAACAGGATTCGAACAGGATATCTGGCACACTCCGGTGCGCCTCTAGACGCTATATCCTTTCAGTAAGGAACGCGTGAACGTTGTCGCGTCTATGGTTCCAGGACAATGCGACTCAAAATATCCGCGCAAAGATTTCTTAACGACCTATGAAAAATACGATTAACAAAGAGAATAATTTTACGCGAGAAAATAAATGGAAAATGTAGAGTAGAATTATTTGACACGGCGCTTCGTCCTCGATAAATTTACAAACTTGATTAGTATATGTCGTAAATTGCTGTTGTTGCTCTGTATAAAATAAGTTTGACAGAGAGAAACGCGTGACGATTTAGGAAACAGACTGGAAGCTAAAGCTCGACAGGATCGATGTAACGAGGTATAAATCGGCACGAAGTTATGCACCCTTCGAAAGAAGCGTAATTTTTTAAGGCTATGATTTAGTGCATTGATGCGCGAGACTGGGACGATCGTATTTCTGCGGTGTGGCGCGTCCTGAATTAAAGACACGGGGCTCGGCTTCATTCTACACAAAAGACATATATCTGAACGCGTTACACCGCGCCAACCTGTTCGTATGAAGGCTGCCGTACTGTGTGTTTTATTACGATATATTTTTCCGGACAGCGCAATAACTCTTGCGCGAATTTGTACGGCCGATCATCTCCCGGGAATCAGGTTGCCAGTAAAATTTTCTCCCAGCATCGGCGAATCTGCGTGTTACACGATCCGAGCTTACCGAGAAATGTTTGGCTTCTCTTTGTACAAACTGAGTGCAGTTAATTTGTGTGCGTTAATTTTAAGTTTGCCTCGGAGCTATAAAATCGTAGAAACTCGTGATTTTTCTGGCTTCGTTATTAAACGACACGGATGTTGGAAACCATGAGGAGTAAAAATTTGCAAGTTCTAATTAAAGGATGGTGACAGATCGCAAGCTCGGCTGTGATAACGAGTGAAATTGAAAAATATGACGTGCGAATATTACAAGCTCTAATTGAGAGTCGGGTAATAGTGGCAAGCACCAACTTTTACGTACTGCAAATTACGAGATACCGATATGACATTGAAAGAGAAAAAAAAAAAATACGGAAAAGAATTGCGAATAAAAGTAACAAGTTGAAGTGTTATCGGTGCAAGCAAAGGAATTGTAAAGTCTAACTAAAACACGATAGAACGTGATCAGTTGCATTTTTACATTCCATTACAGGAATTTTCAGAAACGTTCTTCCTCCGTCTGACATCCATACAAACGTAAACCGATCGTGAAACGACAAGGATAGCTTTCTCTGGCAGTATTAAGTATAATCTCGCGTGCATAACTATTCCAGGAGTCAAAAAGAAATGGGAACACACACGCTCGTACATGGAACTATAAAATCTACACTCAGTGGAAACGTACGATCGCGAAAGGATTTTTATTTCTTTGGTCGCTATCGACGTCAATGGAACGTACATTACTGCAGTCTCCTAAATACGGGCTTCTAAGTGGTCGCAATTTCAACTATTCTTTTCTCGCGACACGGTTAACTGACCGAAATCAACCGTTCGAATAGAATCGTCAGAGTCGCAAGCAAGACAACTGGAATCACGATTTGTCTTGACTAACCAAATCGATGTCGTATCCTACATTCAAACAACACAAATTTCAATGTTCGCCAGTTCGGTACGTCTGGAAGGAAATTCCGATCGATTTACGAGAGACGGGGAATTTTTCGAACGGAGAAATTGAAATTTATCTCGACGTCGCCGCGTCGTGTTCCCAGCACTGATTTATAGTCGCTTTCCCGGAAGGATGGAAACAAGCGAGTGAATTAGGACAAAATGCAGAGCGAGATCTCCTTGTTGTGGAACTAAGAACTTTCCAGCCGAGTTGCTCCTTGCCTCCTTTCCCTTCTCGTGTCAGTTTCCCGTTCTTCGTTCGACCAACTCTCCTCCGTACGGAGTTCCGTGTATCAAATACGATTTCAATGGAGGGTTCACGGTTCTTCGGCATTTCCCTGTGGGACGTTCGAATTTTTGTAGCACCGTCAACCTAAGGGGAAAGGTATACGACAAATCGTTCTGGAGAAAAGTTTCGGCAGCCTGGAGCGTGACGAAACGATGGATACATTTATTCGCCTGTCTCTGTAGGTCTTACGTTTCCTTAGAAATTGCCAGTCCAGTATAATTCATGAAAGCCTGACATTGGACAAAACGCTGTAACGGAATAAATATATGTAAGGTACTTGATACGAAACGACCTTGCTGCATATTTTACTGGCAGACAGGAGGGTTAGTTCCACACTCGATATCGCGTCCAGCCGTTCTGTTGAACTTTGTGCTTCGTTGAGATAAGTAGGGTACATCTCGCGGATGATTCATGGACCCTAGTTTCTGGGAAAGTCTGCTTGGCGCTCGCAAAGCAAAAGACGTCGTTGAACTTTCGGTCAACAATTTGAAATCGAGTCAGCTTACAGTACATTCATGAGTCGTTTCGATAGAGATGGTTGCCCCTAATGCGCTTCGAGTACCGTTCGAGAATTCGACGTTATCAGCGAGTCACTTTACTGGCCAAGTTCGACGAAGAAGTTGGCACGAATTACGCGCATAGTTCACCGCCGTGCACCATAACTGTCTCGCGATACAACACACTTAGCTTAGAATTAATTCCTGTGGTGGAACCGTAATACTACGAGTGATTTGCTAAGATCGCTTCCGGTGGTGTTGGAGTTCGGATACCGTGAAACCTATGCCAAGGCATAATGCCAAATAACGCTATAACGAAGCGAATTATTGCAGGCGCGAGAGGATGCTGCAAATTTTGACGTTTCGACGCCCACTCGATCGATGCCCGCGGAATTTTCTACCAAATTCGATTACATCTGCCGCATGAAAATTCCTATGACGTACTGCGCGATCGCTTGCATAACGATGAAACGTTCCGAATGACACGGCCTTCGTAAATGACGCTTTGACGAATATATTTTTCCAACGAAGGCTAACGCGATGATTTGGTTGAAATCCGCGCCCCATCAAGATATCCAAGCAATTTCTTTGAATTTATTCGAAAAGTATCCGGACGGAAGTTTCCGATTTTAGTCGCGTTCGTTCCGATAAACCAAAGTAGAACAGATCGTTTCGTCTTTCCAATTTCTCCTCGATTTCTTCCTCTCTCGTTCCATTAGCACGGTAACTCTGTTTCGCCGAAACAATCGTTACCTCGGGATAGATAACACGCGAAGTTTGAAGTTTCCAAACGTAATCTGATACTGATACAGCGTTCGTTCCTGTTGCGCTTACGAATCCGCCTGAAAACTATTTCCAGCAACGTCGATCGAACGGAAG
The DNA here is from genome assembly GCF_014825855.1 of Bombus pyrosoma. Lineage (NCBI taxonomy): Eukaryota > Metazoa > Arthropoda > Insecta > Hymenoptera > Apidae > Bombus > Bombus pyrosoma. The sequence goes on from NC_057774.1 coordinate 6,208,049, forward strand.
TTCGTCTGGAATTAGAGGAAGGGGTTGTCTTTGGCAGGAAAAAAGCGGCTCGGTAAACGTAATTGCTCCAGGCGAAAACTTCGATGCAGTTTATCTTTGGCCGAGAAGCGATTTCGTTATCGGGTCGGCGCTCGTATTGACGGCTGCTTTTTCCATGCGGGCAAACTTGTTTCGAATTTGTAAATTCCCTTTCGGTACATCGGTTCGTCTCGCCAAAGACAATTAATCGCTCCAAGTTCTACGAATAAATCCTACGTCCTTGTGTTTACCAGCGCTCGTTTTTTAAGACTGCTGACACCTATGCCACGTTCGTGTCGACCAAATCATTCAGATCTTCACTGTTCGCTATTTGCAAAAGCCAGTAGCAAATATACCATCAATGAATATTTCTCATCACCTATTCATCCACTGCTTTCCAACACCCACCAGGATACAGCATAACGTTTCCCCTCGGAACCCTTACTTTCAACTCGCCCTTTGGATTTTCGCTCGTCACGCACTATTCACCCTCAAGAGATCCCATCCCCGACTACACTGTACACACACACACACACACACACACACAATGATCACGTATGTACGTCTCATAACGCTTGAAATATGCGCACACGTACTTGCACGGTTCTCAAGCGTCTTACAAATCCTCGCGACTCCACTCGCACGACATGACAGAGCTTTGTCGCGAATCATTTATAATCCTCCATCAACACTTGCCGAGCTTATGAATTCAAGCTTCTACTCTCGCGAATATTCTCGCGATCAATGAAACCAGCGAAACGGTTCCACGCAACAAATATCGTTTCGCTACGTTGGATATCGCGTTTCGATCCGATGATCTTCTTTCTTTTTATTTCTTTTATGTAAGTTCGCGTTTAAATAGCACGGTATAACGGAGTACTCGACTAGGCTGGATTTATACGACGGGACAGCCAACCTAATTAGGTTCCCGACGTTCGATCGATCATGCCAGGCCGCATACCATACCGCGAATACTTCTGGATCGGATCGGCACGGCGATCAGCGGTTAATATCGAGATTGAGATTTCGACAGCACTGACAAGTGGGTCACGTGTACCTGACGTCTCGAGTCGCAGGCTTCTTCGCCACGCATTTACATTCCACGGAAAATGAGAAAAATCTGCATCCCCGGTCAGGTTTTGTAAACTCCGTTGAGCGTCGATCTCGAGTATTGCAAGGTTACGTGTATGACTAGTTACGTGTTGACACGAATGTTGCCTCGTCTTCTCCTTTTTACATTTCCTAATCTTATTGCTATATCCTACAGCATAGTAGTACAGACAATTTTCTAGTCAATTCTAAACGATTCTGCAACAAATACAGAGATCGACACGCAAAAGTGTCGATCGAAATTCGTCGTTCAAGTTACCAACGAATATAAATCAACGCGTATTATGTGCTAATTCTTAGCGAATGGGACAAATCGATTAATTTTTTCGTAATACGAGAAGCATCGATAGGTAGAACAGCGGAACAACGGTTTCGTTGAACTAAATACGTTTCAGGAAACTCGACCAATACGTCAGTCTTCCGAATGCAACCATAATTTGTACTCATCCATTACATCGAAGCAGAGAAACCGCAAGACCGGTCGATCAGTCATCGTAGCGAAACGCTCGATTGCTCTACTCCTACCCCCGAGCAAACTAGAACCAGTTCCCAACATATTAATTGATATTCGAGAGGGGTTCCAAGTGCCTGGCCATGGTTCTCGAAGACGAGAGCTGGAATCCGGGTAGCACGAAATTAATAATAATTTCGATCGCATTGGCGCGAGTTTAATTCGTATTGATCGGCTGCGTCCCAATTTCAGAAGGGAAGGGGGTGCAATTATCCGCCTCTATATGTTCACTGGTAGCCCACGATAAAGGAAATCGAAACAACAACGCAGTATCGTACACGAGCTCGTTTATTCGTAACGTTTGTTTAGTAACGTTTTGCTGCGTTCTACTCCCGCAACGATCGAATCGCCATCGCGAGTAAATTTAGACGATGGAAAACGAATGACCGAGAGCACCTAACCGGCCACATTTCCGTTAAAATGCTGGAAGGTCGATGCTTCGTCGACCGAGATATAAAAGCGGATCGAATTAAAAAGACGAAGAACGCGAGGAAAAATGGCAGAGATTTCGTTTATTAGCAACGAGAATTTACGACGGTCGTGCCGTGGCCAAACTTGTTATCGAGTAATTCGGCAAAGTCGTAGAGCACGCAGACAACACGTCACGATCGTCCGGCCAAAACTGATAGCGTGATATATTGCTACCACGTTACGTCGCACGGCTACCAAAATACGAACGTAAACGCGAGCGAAATACTCGCGCACATTTTGAAAAAACCTGTCCTTTCGTACAGAGGGAGCAGACCCTGTTTCATCATTTTGCTGTCGAGTTTTGAGGAAATATTTTTTCCATGCCGTCGACTGAAACGCATCGGTATTTTATTTGATGAAAAATCATATGTTCCGTAGGTTCGCGTGTAAAGATCGGCGTAGCGAAGGAAATTTGCTCGGCTGTCAGGATACAATTACTCACGTACCTTGATCATGGTGTAAGCTCGGCTTTCCTCGTGGACCGCCCTCTTTCGCTGCTTCTCCATCATCGAGTACGCCTTGGCCCATCGTAATCGTTCTTCCTGTGACACGACACAGTAGATTCAGCTAATCGTCGATTATCTACGCTAGTGGTTACTAAAACTATCTTCCATGATACATCGAGTCCATAACGGGAGGAAACGTAAACGTGGCGCGTTAAATTAATCGCGATATTCCTGGCCAATTTGTTTCCAGAACAAATATTTCCTTTCGTTTAAACTATCCGACGTTCGACTTCGTGCTAGGAATACGTTGCAGCGGAATCGACGGTGGAAAATTCACGCAGAGTCGCGCTAAAAGGCGTAAACGCTCAACGAATCGGTGGAAATGAAGCCTCGGCAGTTGTTTTTCTCGTATCGCTTTTCTCTTCACTATTTACACACGGTGAGAAACATTAAACGCTTTAAACTCGAACCTCTTAAAATGGAACGGATTTCGCATTGCGCGGGGTTACGCGTCGTTGCCGTTTCAACGCCACGGCGGCAGCGCTTAATTGTCCGGCAAAAATTAGCTCAACTAATTTCACCCTTTTATCGTGCGCTTCCCAGTTTAACAGAGAGACGCGGACGTTTTTATTGGTTGAAATTGCGCAAACATCCGACAGCGGAATGCTTTGACAACTCTTTCTTAATTCCTGTTTCAAGTTTATCGATTCGTTCGTTAGCTTTATTCATCTTTTATATTTAGTTCGCTGATTCGCAATATCTTCGAAACACAGGATTCGTGTAAAAGCAATTATCGACAGCCACGTGTGCACGCCAACGTGTATTAAACACTTTGACTGCCACGCCGAAATCACACGTTTCGCTCAGAACACCACGGGAGTATTTTTATTATTCAAAGCATATAATGGCAAAATAATAATAAATTGATGATGTCAAACGACATTCTTCCCCAATGAACCTTTTGTCTTATTGATGGTCACGAGTGACCACCGTGGCGCCTTGGTAACTGTTAGAATTTAATCTTAAAGTTAAGAAATAAATCTGTGGAAGACACAATGTTTATGTTGAAATAATATTAGGTGATGTTTATTAAACAATATTACAGAATCGAATGTATTTAAAATATAAGTGAGTGATATGGATCGTTGACAGTTGGCTAGTTACTCTCAGACTGACTGTAGGTAATGACCCATGGCCCCTTAAAGATTTTCAACCCCACTCTCTATACAGTAGTGAGTATGACCTGTGTAAGTGTCCTGTTCAAATGCCTGTGTAGGTGTCTGTATGTGTAATATCGTTGTACTCCAACAGTAACAGTTGATAGCGACATATTATAACAAGGCTTCGTTTATTTCAACAAACCATTCTTATTCGTTATTTCGTCGTAAGCAAAACGTGCAGAATATATTGTTGAAACGCGTAGAAGATCTTAGTAAACGGTATTTGCTCATTGTATATACCAGGTTGTCCGAAAAGTTTCTTACGTTTTATAAAGAAATGCATAGCATTTTCCCTTTTATATTATTTTATTCAATTGTGTATGACCCACTTTGTTTTATTATTCCAAAATGGATCATACATAATTCATTAAAATAATATAAAACAAAACATGCTGTGCACCTACTAATTCCGTATAAAAAGAAAGAAACTTTTGGGACAACCTGGTATAATAGTAAGGTATGTGCACACTTCTAACTGTGCGACACGAAGAAAGAAGGGCAAGCGTACCTGGCACGAAAATTTTGCAGAGAGTGCCATAAAAAAATGTTAAACAGTTAGGATCAAAAATTGCTAAGAGTCGGACCAAAAAGATGACCATCTATTGTCCAGATTGTATCGATGAGCCACATTTATGTTTAAAGTGTTTTAACACAGTGCACCGTTAGATGCAACATTTCTTCTCTCTTTTTTTCTTATTGATGTTCTAATAAAAAGGTTTAATCGTTCAATAGGGCACTTTTTATTTCAAAGTATCTTCTACTTATCGGTTATATTCAAAATGCCCTAGCTGTCAATTTTCATTCAATTTTTACAATTTGTAAGAAGTTCAAGCGGTCCGGTCACCAATGAGCAACGTGGCAGTCAAAGTGTTAAAGAGACGAGACAAAGAAGTTCGTCTCTGTTGATCGGATAAGAAGCGTAAAACAAAGAGGCCCGAACGATATAATCGCGGTATCAATTAATCGATTTTGTTAATGATTCGTAACGCGGATGAAATACGTCGACCGCAACACGAACGTTCCATTAATCATGGAGATCGAGCCGGTAAATCAGTGACAGTGCAGGAAATAGTTACTAACGAGGTGTTTTAATGGCGCCGCTAGGAACGCGATAGATCGTTCGCAGGTACCATCTTTATGGATAATACATGATTCTGCACGCGGTAGAACGCTCTAAAACGTAAATAAATAAAACGAGCGAAAAGTAACGTTTCTAATTGTAAGCCTGGATATTCAATTTTCGGACGCAGCTCGCTTAAAAATGATTGATAAGCGAATTTCTTCAATTAGATGCCAGGTAAACTGATTAACTCGGCTCAAATAACTTTAACTCGTAGTATAATATAAACGAGATAGTCGCGGTTCTAAAAATTGAATTTTATTTATTACGATTCGCGCTGTCATCGATAGAGCCGTAATATTTTTCACTTAGAGCCGATTTCACTTTCCGGTCGCATAATCTGGATATGAAAATGTTTAGGGCAAACACGTTAACAGCGACTGCGACAAGACCAGTCGCGTATCATGCTCGTCGTAACAGTAATTCTACACAGTCGAATCGGACTCCGTGCATTATCATAATCGATATTTCGTTAGCATAATGAAACGATACTCTTGCTCGTTACGAAATGGAACGTCCGCATGAAACGCGACGCGGCACATCGATGTAATTTGCCCTCTGAAATGGCTACAATCGAAACAGGAACAGTCGCGCGATTAAAATTCTCCTCGCTTCCTGATACACGCGGTGTATCGTTTGTTTGTTTAAAGCAATTAATCGCATATGCAATTTCCCTCTACACGCATAACCTTTATCCGGTTATTGGCGTATTAAAAAACGATTAGAAACAGCGAAACAACTGTTCCCCGATCTGTCGTTTTATAATTTACCTTTTATGCGCCTCTTACGAGTACCCGTTAATTCCCGCGACTTCGACCAAACAGAATCAACGAACAGCATCAAACATGGTCAAACAAAATGGGAAAAAGCATATTTTTACGGATGTTCCAGTTACAATGGTTCGCGAAAATATTTGCACTTTTACCACAGAAAGCCTTTATCCACGTATTGTACATGTACGTACAAAACATTTTGTAGTTTCAGTATCATCGTAACGAGATACGACGCGATTAGATTGGTAAGATCAGAAAGCACTCTGAAAATGTATATAGAAATTTCAGTAATTTCAGTCGACGTTCATAACCATGCTAATAAGATAGAACAATGTTTCGTGTGACACGCGTAATATATTCACAAAAGACTTGTACGAGCGTTCAGACATCTTCGCGGGCTACTCAGTATCTTGCGCAAGAAACTTTTCTTAAAATATAAAGTACGGACAAGACGATACGTCGACGAGTAATCTCCAATTGCCAATCGTCCATCCAAACGTTGTCGCTCAAATCGCTGAAAACCGACGATTTTGAAACTCGCGACGATAAGCAAATAATATGAAGAGAGAAGAAATCATGGGTGGTGATGCAGAAGGCGCCGGATCGGAAGGTCAAGCTGTGCGGGAAAGATGGAAAATTAGGAAGATAGTTGTTCGATGTGAGCCGAGGACTTTGGCGGTCGGCCAACCAGCTCCGACTATTTCGACGTACACCTCGCCGGTTGAAATTCCTGGCTCCAGTCTGTCCTACTCTTCTGTCTGCCCTAGCAGCCGCGTCTAGCGTAGTCCGCGTATCTGGCATCCAGCTAACGGAGCTACACGAACCCCGGCCGACTTCCTCTTCGTTTCCAGCCTTCCGGCTTCCCGGTTCTGGCCGAGTTTCCGCACCCATTGCTCTCTTTGCTCCGCGATTTATGTTATTTTTCCAGCCACAGCTTATCGCCTCTCGTATCGCGCTCGCTTCGTTCGCGCTCCGCGAGACATTGACGGAATTATAGATAATCTGCTGGAAATTTCTGAACCTATGTTCGAGCTCGATCCTAACACTGCTACGTTCTTTCGGTAGTGTTCGACGTGGAATTCTACTTTTCTAACATTCAAAGATATCTCAAGTTTGAACAAAATATGGAAAGATTCGTCTTATACGATAGAAATTGGTTTTATTTGAAAGTTTTGTTTAAGAGGAAGAGCAAGATCGAAATATACAAATTCAACGAGGATTTTTCTTCTTCCTTCGGAAGAGAGCTATTCCAAGGTATCCGACCGATCTCGTAAAAGATAAAAGGAACGCATCGATCGAGCATCGATCTGCAAATATGCTACATTTACCACGTCGATCGAGAATCGAGCCATTATTCATCCACAACGAGCTCGTCACGAGCCGTAGCGTTTGATTGAAATTCAGCGTGCTGCTGGCTCCTTACCGATCGAAACTACGCCGATATTGAATTCGTGGCTCCAACATTATCGAACACGTGCTTCCAGCCTGGATTCATACGACAAGGATGATCTTAGCGATACAGATGTAAGCGTAACAAGGACTCGCAGAGATGGGACAAACTTTATGCCATCGTGAGAAGTTAATTACAAGTCGATTTCGTTTCATTCTCCGTGCTCAATCTACATAATACCATGTTCATACTTCGAATATTCGCGCAACCATTTCATTGTAAATCGTCAAGGATCGGTGGAAAATCTTGGCATACTTCCTACTAATATTAGCATAAAAGTAAGCTCAATGGAATATGTTTTCAGGTGGCTTTCGAATTGGACCAACATAATCGTCACAATTTTATTTAGCACGTGCTTGTGTAATCTACGCGTGTGTACATAAAAATCGTTTATGATAAATGTTCAGATACTTTCGCGAACCAGTGTACGACAGAATTGGACGAAACAAGATACCAAACTCGCACGAACGAAAGCGCGAGAAAGGAAAGAATACCAGAGTCCTGCGTTGATCTTTTTCGATGTGTCCGTCAGCCATTTTCTCTGCAACCGGTCTACTAACAGACAAGTTAAAGTGTCATCAGGGCTGGTACCCTTTCACGTCGAGGTTAAGTATTAAAATCCTCTCGGCCTTAAGCTCTTATCACAATCACAAGGAGATTCGTCAGACAAAAGAGTCGACGCGTTGAGATGGGAAGATCCAGCGGGAGCTGCGCCCCGATGCACCGTTTTATGCAGCGTGCCAAGCTTCCAACGAATGTCCGAACGCCCCTTTTTCAACGTCTCCCTAGGCTTTTATTAAAAAAGTCCTGTCAGCCACGGAAATTATCTGGCGGTTAATACGCCACCGTGCTTTAATTTATCATTCCGTAATTAATTCCCTGTGCGCGCGTTTTGTCCGACTAAGAATGGATATGACGTCCTTTGAAAGAGCGTTAACCAGAACGGAAATTCGACGAGAGAACCTTCTTCCCTACGAGCGACAAAACGAGGAATCTGCGCTTATGGTCTGCTGCTTTTAGGCTTTTCTCTATTTCCCAGAAAAATAGAGAATCGACAAGAGAGAACGAGTAAGAAAGACTCGTCGATCGAACATCACGATCTTGTTTAAGACGGTGAACAGCTGAAAACTACTCGAAAACCCTCGACTCAGCGAAGGAGCATCGAGAGACGCACTCGAAGCGTCTCGAGCCTCCGACTCCTCGTGCACGGACACCGTTTCCCGCAATATTCTCTCCATCCGTGCCACTCATACTTACACTTCACCTTTTACAAAAAGCAAGCATTTGTTTTCTAAAAGATTCTCTGCAACAATTAAGCGGGGGGATCTGCAGCTCTGGCATAAGTCAAAGTTACAGGAAACAATGCGAGGGGCGAGATCGGTATCGCGAAACTTTAACGAGAAACTTAATCACATCGGGCTGCCGATCAACCAGTTCTCTTTAATCTGAAAAGGGTCGTCCCTCTTCTGGTCCAATGAGCTTCGCCGCTGCAATTTCGTCCTCAGGCCTTGTAATTAGCATCCGAAATTCATGGGGTAATCCGATTCCGGCCAGGCCTCCGCCGTTGACGAAAATTTTCTCGTCAAATTGGCCGGCGCCTGCTTTCTTCGCGCCTCGTCTTCGAACATCGCGCGCTTTTCGTCAGCTCGCTGTACTCGGGTCTGTCTTCAAGGGGATAGGCCCGGAGGAAGATTTTCCACGCGACAAAACGAGAACTTACGGCCAACGCGTTTCTTTCTCGAGATCTTTTTCCAACGTCTTTTCTATAGCCTTTCTTCCACGAATACCCTCGACGAGTACGCCGACCGATAAATTCTGGTTTCGTAGCACTCGACGGAAGTTGCCGGAAGGGACCTACCAGTTTACCGAACACGATCATTGCGCGAGACGTGATGACGATGGGAAACAGTTGAAAGAACCGGCCGAATAATTAATGCCTGGCACGTTCTCCGACTTGGAACGCGGCTCGATACACGTGGCACAGGATCGAACTGCCATCGTTCTCAGAAGCTTTGCGAACTTTCGCAGACACCATCATACACCGGAACTTTTTCCTACCGTTAATTACAAATTAACTCACCAGAATTATTCGTAATCCCTGGCCTTGTCGCATAGAATATCGAGTATACTTAATATTCAGTTGATAGTTTTTAATATTGTGGGAGTGGAAGTACGACGCTTTAAGATGGACAAATTCATCTAATCTGCAGATTTAATATAGAAGTGATACGATGAAAAGGAAATCAGTTAATCATCGTTAGTTAGGTACATCGTTGAGAGCGTTCGTTTTAGTCACGCTACAGTTACTTTCAATTCACTAGCTCTTACCGTTGCGAAAAAGGGATCATCAGTGATCGATTTTGAACGTTGCTTTTTCGTAAAATCTCTATAGACTCGTACGGTTCACTCTGCTCGACACACGTGTTAGAAATTTTTATGGGTTGCTCGGCTCTTTTGAGATTCCAAGGTAAGTGCCCGTGTGCGATCCCTCACAGTCCGCTTACCAAGAGGCATCAGTGTCTTTCGCACTCCGTGGCCAAATCCTTTAAAAACGAGGTCTCTGTTGCTCGGCAATGCAACGTCGTATCGCTCGCCATTAGCAAACTATCTGCCGCATCCTCTGAACAATCATATCGTCGACACCTTACACACTCGTAGCCCGCACGTAGCTCGGCGACTTTGAGTAGCCTGCTATCGACTTTCCAAACACTCGCTCAAGCAACCTGCCGCGTATGCCAAAGCTTTCACTGAGCCGTCATAAATTATGATAAGGTTAAATAACGGCGGACTATCTGCCATCACATCGTCAGGAAAATACGTTGCCGTTAACGAACGTGTAACCAGTTCCACGTTCGATATAAAAAATACATACTGAAATTTGCAACCGCAGGTGCCGCGACTACACGATGTTAACGAGCTCATGTTTCGATAATTAATTTACAGACGATTAAGGAACACAGCTTTCGCGCGCTCATTCGAGAAGAAACAACGCGGGGGCTTGGATCCAGCCTTCGATCGATTTTCAAAGCCAAGCGCCATATGCACAGGCTTATGCTGTCAAATAGGCGATAGGCCTGGTATTAAACGGTTCCACCGTATAACGAAGACGTTTCTCCTGTATTTTTCACCTAAGCCTGTATTTTTCGCGAGCACGTCGACTAAAATAATAAAAGTGTCGCAGCCGATCTCGGGCACAAACAATCGCATTTTCCAAAACCTCGAAGAGGATTTCTGCTCGCGCCGGAACTCGCCACACATTTGCTTGAGGAATTAACCGACGTTCCTCCGCTTAATCGCGCAATCAATTAGCCCGACCGAGAAGTATTCGTCCCTGGAGTCTCGATAGCGCAAGCAGACGCGGCGATCCCGCTCGTTAATTTCCTGCGAAATCGATGGACGCCGCGAGATTAGGCAGATTACGCAGGGAAAATGTTGTTGCGCAGCTGAGAAAATGCAGGATGGGAATTGTGGTTGGCGTAATAGCGGCGAGAATCACGGAAAGATAGCGAAGCTTGTTATGGGAGGGAGATATAGAAAAATAAGTTGGATGGAACTCGTAGATAACGCAACGAGTATCGTGCGTAACTACGATCTCGACAATTTTTGGATCGGCTCTCGATAGCGTCTTTAGACTAAAACGTTCCTTTGGTTAATAAATTAATCAACCGATATTAATCGCCGAGCAGATTTTACGGGAATGCGTTGAAATTTACCAACATTCTAATTTATCGCGTAATATCGTCAGAGGAAAGCTTCCATGCACTAGAATTTACAATTAAGACTTATCTACGATCTTTGCAAGAAACAACGAGTTATCTACATCTGGTACTAAGAATTAAACAGCTACATCGCAGTACACGCTATAAATTATAACAACACTATGAACTGCAACACTCACCGGGTTCTCCGCGAAGAACGCGTCTTCTTGATGTTTCGTAGGCAGGTCCAAGAAGACGGACGACCTAGATCGATCGTAAAGATCCACATCGACAAAGAAGTCGAAGAGGGGGGCGCCGTTCACCCTCAATAGCCTCGAAACTAGAGGCGTAATATCGGCTGGTGCGATGCTCTTCGGGGGTAGATAGCCGCCGAGTTCGCGTAAAAGCTCGTAAACTGAAACAAGCGATCGTAAACAAGTTTTAACGAGGTTCGCGAAGCTGCAGCGTGTCGTAGAGTGGAATTCGTCGTGGGGACTCGGTGTCTCCGTAACAAAACGAACAGAGAAAAGAGGAGAAAATAGGAAGGAAAAAATAGACGCGACTAAAAAAACACGAGTTCCTGCGGAGGTTTCGTTTAAAAATCGATGCGTCGATTCGACGAGTACGTACAATGAGAACACCGGTATTCAGCGGAGAATCAAGTTCGAATCTCGATATATCGCTATGTCCTCCCTCCCTCCCTCTTTTTACGAGAGACTTTTCATCATCGACCTTCGTATCCCTTCTTTATCAACGTTACGCGGTCCAACATGGATGCAACGATAAACCATAAATGAAATCCCAGCACACGTCGCTTGACACGCGCGTGGTATCCGCGGTAAAGATCAACAGCGCCCTTATCGAGTTTAACGATCTTCGCTTAACGCGTCTCCACGAGAGAACCAACGACGACCTTCGGTTCACAGATACGCCGCTATCGAAAAGCTGTCAAGCTTCGGTGCAGTATTCCACGATCGTCGCACACCTTTGCAATCGTGCTATAAAAAGAGAGAACGTTTCTAAATCTCCGTGGATTATATCGTTGAAGGTTGGTTGCCACTTTATTAGTTCTTGCTTACCGCTTCCATCGGACTCTTATCGGTCGATTAACGTCGCGCTCGAATTCCTCGTTACGTACAGTATGGCGACGTACGACTCGAATTAACGCACGTCGGCCGAACGGAAGTCGGGTTCCAAGGGAATGAAAAAAGTGCCAGTAGCGTTAGGCTTGCGTGTGGCAAATGATACCGATCTCGGTATAATACAGCCGCTTATAATATCATTGGCACGATTAATCTGGCTGCGAGATCGCAATTCGTAATATAATTTATTTCGTAGCGTGCAAATCGAAAGGAACGTGTTTAGCGAAATCGTATTTCTCGTCCTGCGGTTTAACACCGTAAACTCAGGCTTCGATGCTACGTCCGCTGAAAATTCATTTCCATTTAAAGACATACGCTGCACGAGACCGATTCTATTCGTCCGAAGTCATCGCGACAAACGAGAGACTTCTGCTCTTAGCTCCGCCTTTTGCCAAAGATTCGTCCTTGTTCTCATTCGCCTCATATCTGTATTCTTCTTTCCTTTTCTTTTTATTATTATTATTATTATTATCTCGACGTTTCACATAGGGAAATTCTCGTACGTCCGAATGGCCGGTGGAGAATGTCGATCACAAACTCACCCCGTCTGTCTTCCTGGAGGAACCATGCGAAGCGCCATCAAGGGGCGGACCCGGGGCTCGGTGAATATATCCGAGCTCTCGAAATCTGCAAGTTCTCCGTTAAGTAAAGCTTCGCGTGATTTCAATCGCACCGAACAATCACGCGCGCACCCCTCTTACATATACGAAATCGACATCAAGCACCGCGTCCTCCAGCCACAGCCCCTCTCTGTCCCCAAGCCCCCGACCATTCGGTTACATCTATATCTTTGCATGACGCAAGCTGCACACGCCGGCCAGATTGCTTTCGATCGACGCCCGAAATTCCTCCCTTTGTTTTACACCCCGATACGTCCTCCAATCTCTTCCAGTCATTCATACTTTTCTCTGCTACGAAACAGTTCAACGTGTTCCGTTGTTACGCAACTTCTAATCTCTCAAGTGTTTCTTACTTTGCTACTTTGAATTTTTACATTCTGAAACCTATGGAATTGTGGCCATCCGCAATGCCGACCCTTTGAGAATGAGATTAATGTTGAGAATAATCGTATTTAGATAACGAGAAAGAGAATCTTGGTTATGTAAATGCAACCGAGAAATATAAATAAGGTCCTCTAAGAATAGAATGTAACAGAAATAAAATGAAACGAAATACGATTCCTATAAAAGGAGTATCGTAACCCAATATCGCCTGACAAATTTCAAATCGTTCTCCAGTAAGAAGCAAGAGACATTTTTATATCGAATTAGTTTCAAACGAAAGACACTTTGTTTCTTCCTTTGCATATCTAATTACAACTCCAATTTGCTGCCTATTTCTGCCAATGCTTTTTTCAAAATATTACGGACCCACGATATTAGCAGCATGTTCCCTGTCTGAAGCATTAGATTCAACTAGAATCAAACGTACTATAAACTATTATAATCCAAGTTACAGTACTACGCCAAAAGAATTTACTTATAATTCTCAATGAGAATTGATTGTAAATAGTCTACCAAATAAAAAAAAGATATGTTTCCTATCGTTGAAATAACTATAGATAGTTCTGTATATCGGAAGGATACTAGGAACAAGTATAACGTCTGTTATGCATCGTTCGTACAAGTGTCTGCTCAAGACTGTTGCTATTCACAACTATTCAGCTTTGAATACAACGTACCCTTTCCAATTCTCTCGTCCCAAACAAGCGTCGCTACAAACCATTCTAACACGGTACACTGTATCCAATTTCAACTTTGTATCAAGCATCGCTCTATTTAGTATCTTTTCTCCGCCCGCGTAAAATCCTTGAACAGATACCAAACTCATTTCCCTAATTCCTTCGGATGAAAATGGATCTTTGCTCGATCGGTTTGCATTTAATTGTGACGCGACGAATTCCGAGGGTGGATGGCGTCATTGCGGATGGACGACTGGAGGATCGTCGGCGTGAATTAAGCCGGTCGGGCATGGATAATTTCCAAGCCATAGCTGGCCGTATCTCGATTGAATTCCCATGCCGAGGAAATCGGGGAAGACTGTGGGTTGCGGAAATGGAACTTCCGGATTGTTTCCATCGTGCGGCGGACTCGGCGTTCCGTGGCTGCCGCGTTTTCGATTCGGCTGCCTCGCGACAACCAAGCTGAGTATACGTGCCACGATGTCTCGTTAAGATGCTTCTAATTACAACAGAACCCAGTGAGACCAACTGGCGACGTTGCGCAGCTGGAAATTATCTCGTTAACGGGACTCGCACGAGGAAGGGAAAAAGTGGCAACATTAGAACAACCTACGAACAACCTACGAATTTCTAAATTAATTTCATCGTACTTCGTCAACGTCGACGATGGAAAGCCGCTTTTCTCTGTCTTTCGACGTACAGAAGTCGTCGTCCGTATATTACAAACAGCGAGAAAGTTTGAATTATCGAAAACAAAGGTTGAAAGCAGGTCATAATGGAAGCATCGGTACTCCTGAGACTTTGTATGAAGCTTGAAAACTATTCTTAGTTCTGCAACATTATAACGCAGGAATATTCATTGGTTTTTGATATCGTTCGATCAATCTACGAAAGATAATGTATTTCCAATGTGCTTATATTATTTAGTTTCTTCTCTCCCTTGCTTAACTATTTTCTTAATTATTCCAAAGTAATCAACGTTACTAAACAGAAGGTAAACAGGCTTGAACAAACAACTAAATAAAAATTAAATTTCTCCTATGGTGAAGAGTAACGTGATCTATTAAAGCTCGTTCCCATAAAGAGGGAAACGCGCGAAATCGATCGTGCAGCTGAAAACGAGGAAAGCGCGAAAAAGGATCGCACACGTACACAGAGGCGCGCGTCTAGCTTCGAGCTTTGCGCTTCTCAACCTTTCCATTCAGTTCTCCGGCGACGAAGAGACGCGAACTTGCCGCTTTCAGTGAAAAGTGTGCTCTTCCGCGTCAAGAGCGACTTTGACGAACACTCTCGCCCGGTTGCTATACGAACGTACGCGAAACATTCCAGCCGTGTTGTCTCCCGTCGGTGAAATATTTCGTAGAAACTTGTGCGAAACCGCTCGATCCATCGTCGCGGATGAAATTACGCCCTTTTCATTCGTCCATCTTTCTTTCGTCGATCAAGAGGCGCTGAAACCTAAATACTCTGAACGACCGGATCGTGCTCGTTTCCAATGAGCCGAGAAAAGTCACGGCGGTGTCGACTGATCGAGATTGTCCTTGACACGATTCCGAGTCGAGCATTAACATCGCAGGGGGTTAAAAAAAGCTGCTCGTCGACTCTAACTCTCTAATGTACCTCGATGGCGTCTATATATAGAAGCACTTTGGTATCTTGCTTTTTCTTCGCTCTGTCACGCTGTCAGTATTTCGCGCCCAATGTTCCTACGCTTTTTCCATTTCCAGAAACTACATTTCTTATATAATTTACTTGAACATCGATGGGATTGAATATTTTCATACACCGTACGTTTCAATGAATCAGGTCCAGGTCCGGTTTCAGGTTGACCGCCGACGGTTTCGAAACTGACCTCGCATTAGCTAGATTTTGCAACTCTATTTCCAGAGCGTAATTAAACGAATACCATTAGTGAAATTATACAAGTCGTACAAGTAAATGGTAAATGATCGTGCGAGCGATCCCAGGATATATGGTTTCGTGTATGGAATGAATCCGTTCTCTGGCTGCGCCGTCAATTGCAGACAATCTGCTTGGAGAATAACTGGCTCTTGATATAATTCTCTATTCTGTATCGTGATACTCGTGGTAAATAAAGCAAATAAACGAAATATAGTTGAACGAAGGAGGAAAAATTCGTAACCGCGTGGAACATGACACGGTGGAATAAATAATAAAATAAATCGTGTGAAAAAGTTGCAGACTCGTTCAGCCAAGTTCGACGGATAGGAAGAATAGTTAGGATTGAATGCAACAGAACAAAGTTCGAATCGGAGCATAGTTTCCTCGCGACATCCAACACCGAATAGTTTCTCGACCAGGCGGACAAGTAAATCATCCTGCGGACGTAGCCCGAGGCCAAATTGCTCAACCTTGACACCCTTGGCGACTTTCGACTCGCGACGCGCTCGTTTTCGTCCTTTTCTTATTCGCCAGCGGCTATCCTGCCGCTAACTATGCCCGTGCTGCGATTAATCTTCCCTCGTTAATTGGGTAATGGATCGTCTATCGTGCGCATGGAACGCAGGGTACAGGTGGCAAACTAATAATCGATTTTTCGCGCTCCATCGTGCCGCGTATCCAGAACAGAGGAGACCACTAGATCGTCTGGCTCGGAATAATAACCGTGTCTGTCTTAAAATAGAAAACGTTTCCTTCGAAACAATACCGTCGACGTACTACTTTCGAAGTTTGTAGCTCTCGCTATGGCAACTACTGCAACAGTGGCGTAAAGGGGAACGTTGCCGCCTATACAAAGTACGATAGAATTTGGCCTGCGTATTGCGAAAGTATCGGAAACGTATGGAATACACGAGGCGAACTTTATTAACGCGAGCAAGAACCTTGACTGCGACCGCGAAAGACCCAAGTTCGAACTAATGGCAGCCTATTAGCCGCAATTGCTATAATGAGGCCATAGTTAAATCAACATCGAACGAACGGCGAACGTTTCTACGATGGAACTTGCTCCCTGAAAGTCCGCTACGATTACAAATTCTCCAAATAAGGAAATTTCTCTACTTGAACGTTCGAAACTCCGGCGAAAGTTCGTAGAGTATCAAAGCATGTTGCGAGCACTTGAGAATGAAATCCGTGGAGAGACGAAAGCAAGGAGGGGAAAGCTATCGTGTTACCGAGAGCCATTGTAACGTCCAAAGCAGAGGCTGCTCCTATTGCAAAGTGCAGAGAGAAGGGTGACGAAAGTCGTTGGCGATACTGGCGCCTGGCTACAATCGTATAGAAAAGAGCAGAGGAACCATACGACTGCCTCCTAAAATAATGTCGACAAAGGATGTGAAAGACATCTTCACGGAAGACGTTCGACTCTACCGATAATGCGAGTTCGCGCGAACACGAACATCGCGACCTTCCTTCGAAGAGGATCGAATGTCGAGCACGCGGTCGACGCGGAGACGAAAGTGGGTCACAGATCGTGACCCCCGTTGGCAAGACGCACGCGAACTCGTGTTTTCGCCTCGTCGTTCCCCTTGGCTCCACAGCATGCGTGTACGCCTTTTTTTCCTCGGGGTTCACCGTGTCGCCGTTATCGACGTCATACGCACGCGATCGGCTCCGCTGCGCAAAAACCACCGCCGTCTTTTCACCATCTTTGCATCGCGGCTGAGAGCTTGAAAAACTACCTCAAGGACCCATCGCGCAGCCAATGACGTCATGAGATGCGCATTCGTCCGCATAATTACGCATGGGGGGTGTTTCCAACCCCTTGAGCGATTAAGCGCGTCAACCACGTTTCGAGAGAACGCACGCCAGTACCTGACCGTTTAAAACGGTCGATGATTTTTACGCTCGTCCATCTCTAAAGAGTCTGGATAGTCTCGTAGCAAGGTTTTCGTTGGAAGGATTATAGTTATTGCTTTATTATTCCGCTCGATTTTATTATTCCTTCGAGCTGATAGATACGACTGCAGCCGTTACCGACGCGACTTCAGTTTTATGCTCTGAAAACTTCCAAGGTTCTGCAGAATTATTAAGACGGCCCGCGAGCGATATACTCGACGAAGCTCCGAACCGCTTTAGACGCACGGTTATTCCAAGAACGCGTTCACTGGATTTACGATTCATTTCCGCGAAACGAGCACGAGCTAATCATTCCACGTTGGAAAAAGTATTGAAAGCGTAGTGGAAGACGTTCGACGAACCAGTCTGGTTCCAGTAGTCGTTTCCGACTGTCGCGTGATCGATAGCCCGTCAACTATTTTTATCAATCGCTGCGGTATAAAAGGCAGTCGTCCAAGGTTGTGTTCGATACTACGGACTAATCATCGTTGTTTCCAACATCCGATAGTAGCGAGCAACCTGAAACGTTCTCCGTTCTCGGAGACTCGCAAACGAGCAGCGACCGCTCGCGTACACGTGCACACACGGGTACGCACACACGCACCAACCAACCAGGCGTAATATCCACTAATTGTCCCGCGATTAATTACGCGCCCGTCCGCACATGGCCAACTGCGACCAAGCTAATCCGCCGCTGACATTATTATCCGGCTGATTGTCAGCCACGTTACCGAGCTTCGTGCCGGTGTCGTTTCGATCGTCTCGATTAGAAGTCATTTACACGAGCAATTTTCACGACGATACCAGGCTCGATTGCACCGTGGCCGAGTCGAACGAATGGCTGTACGTTACAGGAGTTGAGTTATTTAACAGCGACGGCCGAATCAAGAGATCTAATCTACCAGCCACGGCTAGAAATTGATGTTAACCGGCAAAGCTCAAGCTACTTGGTCACGGAAAATAAAAAAGCTTGCGGTATTTCGTACGAATCGATAGCTTTTAGAAATCTATCCATCGTTCTCTGTTCGATATTAATAACCTCGTAATATCTTCGTTAAAACGCGTTTTAACGGTCGAAGAACGATAATGGAACGTGACGATCATCTTTCGCCTGGTCGTTTGTTTTCATCCGAAGAAAAATATGATCGGTTAAAACAAAGGCAGAACAAACAGGAATCCAGTGTATCTCTCGAAAGTTCGATAGATTCATATCAACGACGATCCACTGTATCTATATTAATTCGTGGCAGCCACTTTTCTTCCCAGCCCGTGTCCAACCATAAATAAGCACAGCCGAACGAATGAATTTCTTTTTACTTTTGAAAAAATCCCACACGATCCAGCGCATAAATCGCGGTCAGGCGGACGCGCCATCGATCAGAATTACCAAAAGCCACGGCGTCGAAGGGCTGGAAATCCCCGTGGCGAAGGGAAAAATTTGTTTCGACCGTTTCGCGCGCGATGTCACTGAAATGCAAATCGCGGGGCGATAAAAAGGCAGCGTGCTGACCGCCGACAAACTGTCCACCCCAAACGCCGCATACGCTCGGAGAATGCTCGCGCGCGGAGCATAATCCTCGAATCAACCCCGAAAACCAGCCGCGGGCGTCGCTAGAAAAAAAGGGATCGCCTCTGTACTGTTTCGCCGACAAGCTAATCGATCGCCATCACTTCCATTTCTATCACGCTGTACCTTTTTTTTCCCTACCTTCACCGTCTCTCTGTTTTTCCTCCTGCCGATGGCTTTTTTGCGCGAGTTTCAATTATGGTAAAGAATTTTTTGTCAGCGATCTCTGTCGACGCGTGGTCTGACGCCAGGTCCTCTGGAAACGAACCACAACCGAGCAGGCCGCAGCACTACAACCGCGGCCGGCACACGGCTGAAATTCTGGCGTTCAATTAAATCCGCGTTGACACGCGGTCAGAAATTAAAGCCGTACCTGGCCTCCAACGAAATATCGCGCTTCACGTCCCTGGCGTGATATATTTTTGCAATTTTCTGATAAGAAACGCGCAGTACGTTCGTGCATTGAGTAAAGCGCGGTTATTTATTCGTTTATGAGGAATTAAAAGATTTAAACAGCCGAACTAGATTTAGATTTCATTTTTTTAGTCACGTTCGTGAATATGAAACCGCATGAACATCCACACTATGCTAATAACTTACGGTTTTATATTTGCGGGGGATGGTTGTTTGAGTTGTTTAAATGACGAGATTACTTGGTTTCGAAACCGTCAAATATATTTGAAAATATTATAAATATAATTCAGAGTCGGCCGTAGATTGCTCGATACTGGTCGTTAAAGAACGCTCGATACCAACTGATTCGCTAAAGACTGCCTATTGATCGCTAATAAAATTCCTCAAGACTGAGACTGACAAACTGGTCATCTTACGATCGCGTTCGTTTATTTATACTCGTCAGTGGTTTTGGTCAGGAGTTTGTTTATTATTACATTATGTATATCCCAACGAGGTTGATACTCCGAGGCAAAGCAGCAACATGATTCGAATTGTCCTCTAGCTCATGTGCCGCTACATATTTTTCTGAGACTTTTCGAAAGACTAGGATTTTGTAACGTCGCGAACAATTTGTCGACTAGAGGGGCAACCACAAATAATTCACGGCGATCCAGTGAAACGGATGATCGTACGCGTACTCGTTTCAGAAGAACTCCCGAGCCGAGAGAGCAACGCGATTCATCGACAGCCGGCTTAACAGTCAATTAACGTCGAATGAACTCGATGCACCGCGGCGAGGATGGCGAACGAGTACATTTTTCCTACACAAAGCGAACCGCCGGCTTTTTGTTTCCCGCTTTAGACCAGCTCCACCAATTTCCAAGGTTCGCATTATCGCGGTGCACCGTGATGGCAACGGCCTTGAAGCGCGTTTCCATGGGATACACGAGACCGTAGCGAAACAGGCACCGTTTCGATCGTCGTTCCGAATAATCGGAGAAGAGCGACGACTTTCAGAACGAAACGAGGAGATGGAGAACAAACGGAAGCGAAAGTCCTTCATCCAAGTTTTCGCGATACGCGAGTACCGGTGGATAGGTAACGACATTTCCCTTGGTCTTTGTAGAAATCGCAGCTGTGATCGATTTCCAGCGGAAGGCCGGAAATGATCGGAGGGCCGTGTTTTTCAGGCAAACACGGTCGCGAAGGGTATCGGGCATCGATTATATAACCGCTATCGATCCAGCTTTAAGAAGCTAACGTAGAATTGAATGATAGGTCGCTAGGGGATTCCCGGGAAGAAGCACGTGGCCATACGTTCCACGTTGCATTATGAAACGATAAGAGGATTCTCTCTACCTCTGTTCATCTACCTCGCTCTTTCTTCCTTCGTTCTTCGATCGAAGCGATACGAGTACGGTTCCTAAAAGAGTCATGTCAATTTACCGTGGCTCACAATTCCATGAAGATTTGCAACGCGATCGCTCCACAAATCTGATTGAAATAAGTGTAGTGTAAACGAGCGAAATCAGTTTCGTCGGAGTTTAACAGCGGTCGCTGCAATCACGTTTTAATCAAATATTCTATGCTAGCGATTGAATCGATCGCGTTCAACGACTGCCGGTATATTTTCGAGCAAACAATCGGTGCTATGGGACAGGTTCCCAAAGCGTAGCCAACAGGTTCTCGTCACGTCGCTTTGCGTACGCATCTCGCGTCACGTCACAATTATCCCATTCTAACCAAGAACCTCTCTTCGCCCGTAAATAGCGCAAATGTGTATCGCAGAAACTATCGTTACCGAGATACCGTAGCGTATGAAAGAATCGTCTCTGGACCGTGGATGACCATTCTAGCGTTATGTTTCGCTTTGAAGCTCGTAAATACCAATACCATGAATCATACCGGAGCAAAAAGAAGTACTCTATTGTCGCGATCGCTTCGACAACAGCAACGATAGCGAGTATCGCCGTGATATTTCGACGAAACGGGGCTCCGTCGAATTCATCTCTGATTAATGCCGCTGGCCGACGATTTGGCGCCGATACTGATTGATTAATCGCACTGTCGGCCGTACGGTATCGGCTCCACCGTACCCGACATTGCCTTGCTTCTATTCTTAGGCCGCCTACATTGACTTTCTGGGTTAAAGCGTGCGGTCGTATCGCAGTGACGCGAGAGTCACGATCAACCTGCCTCTTCTCTTCTCTTCTCTTCTCCGAGTCGAATCGCCCACTTTTTACATCATCGAAAAGTTTTCGATTGATCCTCGTGACCCCGAGACTTTGGTCGGGAGATAAATTTTATTTGAAACTCGACCCTATTCCGTGCTTACAATTAATCCTTTCTTCGGAGAAATGAATTTCCTTTGGGAAAGAGGGAATCTGCTAGATTGGTGAAACTGCACGAAAATTTCAGCGTAAATAATAGCCAACCGCTTGGTCCATGGGAAACGCCCACTCGAAGATGTGGTAGCCGGAACCTTTAGTTTTACTAAATTCCTGTATCGTTAACAAAATAGATATAATTATCGCAGCCGGATATTCGTTGGTCTCGCTCGGTTTAGTAACATCGTGATAATTCGAAAGTTACATATCCAACGATCTACGTATACGTCTCGAGAATTATTTTACATCTTTGTTAGACGATCATACGATTATACGATTTTCTATACGATTTCAAGACCCATTCTGTTTTATCGTCGCGACATATCACCAAATAATTCAATTATAACAGTCGGATCGTTTCTAATTCCTTCGCTAGAATGTAAAACTCCATCGATAGTACAATCGTTCATTGTCCGATGTTGTTGAGGTTATTAGATGTATGAACATATGAATATATTTAAATACAGAAGTGTAAGTACAAGTAGGAATATCACTTGAGCTGGTCCCGATCCGCACGCTAGCAGTGTTGCCCTATAACTATATAAAACTATGTAAAATCCCGAAGCCATCGTCGCTTGTCTACTGTCTATGGTCTGCTTTCGTCCCAGTCTATTGTCTATACGCTGTCGATGGCTTCATTGCTTGAGAAAACTAAAAAGACCAGATGTAGAGTTTTCTTAGAGGTAGTGACCACTTCAACAGACGCAAAAAGATAAAGTCAATCCTGGAAAATCAACGAGATGTGGTCTTCTGTTTCACCATTGCAACGTATGACCAAATAATTCAATTATGACAGTCGGATCGTTCCTAATTCTTTCTGTAGAATTTGTAACTCCATCGATAGTACAATCATTCGTTGTCCGATGCAAAAGGATAAAGTCAATTCTGGAGAGTCGAGATTTGGTCTTCTGCTTCATCATTGTAACGTATGACC
Source organism: Bombus pyrosoma (assembly GCF_014825855.1). Taxonomy (NCBI): domain Eukaryota; kingdom Metazoa; phylum Arthropoda; class Insecta; order Hymenoptera; family Apidae; genus Bombus; species Bombus pyrosoma. Next base: position 6,230,771 of record NC_057774.1, read on the forward strand.
AAATAATTCAATTATGACAGTCGGATCGTTCCTAATTCTTTCTGTAGAATTTGTAACTCCATCGATAGTACAATCGTTCGTCGTCCGATGCAAAAGGATAAAGTCAATTTTGGAGAGTCAACGAGAGTCTTCGAGGCTCGCTACGGAATAGTCTCGCGCACGTTCTTCTTCGCTTATTCTCCACGCATCGCATTCCCGTAATTCGTTGCTCTCAGCACCGTTGCAACTCGCTACCACTGCTAACTCTGTCTTCCGTCACCGAGTTGTTTCTCCCTCAGACGTAACATCTTTCTCACCGCCGCATCATAATACGAGAAAAATGAAAACGCGAGGAAGCATTAGCGACCGCCATCGGAAAACGCCCTCTTCCCTTTCACGGCGATCCCTCGCCGCACCAGCCTTTCTCGCGCGAACCGTTCCGACGAATTCTTCGTTATTGTTTGAGCGACGGAGTCGCGCATGTCTCGCTGAATCCATTGTCGTCGACGAGTGAGCGAAAAATCGGACGAACCGCGACGTCTCTCGATCCTCTCCGCCGCCGCGAGTTTTAAAGACGCGCACCCGATTTAATGGAATTTAACAAACGCGGTCTGTCGTTCTGCACGCTTCTAGGTATCCTTTTGCCGGAGCACAATAGAGAAGGCACGACGTGTCGTCGCATTCGTATTTTATCGCCACTGTTTCGCTTTCAAGGTTTGACCAAGGATTGAGTAGTACGAGTCAATGATATCTAACGCTGGCAAGGTAATGGCATGGTTGTACCGTTTCATTCAGTTCGTTTGCACTTGGAACACGGTCGAACGTGTAATGTACACGTTTGCATTCATATTTTGTCACGATATTTTGTTTTTCGAACTTTGCATCAAGTTATACGAGTCAATGATATCGGACATCGTTGAATTAATAACATAGTTGTGCTGTTTCATTCAGTTTGTTTATATGCCGAACGTGGTGAAGAGGATACAACGTGCCAGTGAATTCGTATTTTGTTACGACATCTGCGCTTTTAGTTTGACAGAGGCGGACAGTAGTACAAGTCGACGATATCTGACATTGTCCAGTTAATAGCATAGTTATGTACTGTTTTATTGGGTTTGCTTTACTCTGAACACGGTGAAAGGGACACAACGTGTCACAGCATTCATATTTCGTTACAAACCTCTGATTATTAAAGTTCGACGTGGGATGAAGTACTCAATAACACGCAACACAGCGGAGTTAATATCATACGTAGTACGGTTTTATCGAGCTTCATCCATCGCTGAATCGGAAACGACGTCTCGTAAAACGAAATACGTAATTTAATACTGGTCGATTCTAGTTGCTATTAATTCTATATCTATACATAAAAAGAGTCGGCAAGAAGGAAGCGGTAGGAGTCAATAATATCCAGCGTCGATCGCTATCCAAGTGTCTACCGAAAGTTGCCATCGTAATCGCCCACATCTGCGATTCCAATTTCCCTGCTTATTCGTATCGCTTACGCTCGCTTCGTGGAAAAGGAACCCGGAGGCAAAAGCGAAACCTTCACGATCGTACAAATTTCTGACAAATAATATTTCTTACGATGCGAAACCAACAAACGTATCGTTGAACACGCACCTTTCTTACGATGGAAAGTCGAGAACGTTGCGGTACGAGCAAATAATTTCCGACGTCGTAGCACGCCATCATCGTGTTGCTCGATAAAGACGAACGTTTCGAGCGTCGTTTCGTCGGCGAGAAAGAAACTTCCGACGAGTGAAAATCGTCGTAGCCCGGGCGAACGGGAAACAAATCGCTGAGAAACGTTAACAAAACATTTATTCCACGAGGAAGCCTCGATGTGACGTAAATCGCGTAAAATATTCCCACCACGCCGTTCATAAATATTACGTAACGCGTTGCACGATACATCGGTGCATGCACACGCGTAACATTTACAGAATCGGCGACGGTCGTTCGAGTTCGATCCGTGATCGAAAATGCTCGTTTTATTGGCCGCGAGAGTTTCGTGATTCCCGTGCGTATGAATAATCGATCAGCGTCGAGCCGTGAAAGCTCGGCCTCGGGGATTCTCCGAAGAGAGAGAGAAAGAGAGAGAGAGAGGGAAAGGAAATAGAAGCGCGAGGAAAAGAGGCCAAAGAATGGAACATCTGTGTCGGCGATTGAATATATGAATGAACGTCGCGACAGATATATCATGGCTACGTTGCCGCACTACGTGTCGCGTACGATGCGGCACGAAACGCAACACGTGCACCTCTGCGCTAAAATTCATGACGTCTTCCTCCGTTCTTTCTCTGAGATTTAATAAGATCTTGCGACGCGGGCAAGCTCGCGATATCTTATATTTGCTACTGTAGTACCGTGGACAAATGGCCTAAGAAATATCGGCTGAACCATAAACAATGTTGAGGGGAAGCCTAAGTGCCGACAGGCTCATCAATGTGTCGTCGATCCTTCGGTCGAATAGTTACGCGGGAAAAAGGCCTATATGATCATGGCCATGGACGATTGCGGAACACGTACGTGGTGGGGCTATGAGAAAAGACAAAGGGATGCTTAAGGGAGGAAGACGAATTGACAGGCAGTGTGAATTGAGAAGTCAGAGTGTTGTGGAGGAGGGTGGTCCGCGTGAAAGAGAGCGTTGGGCCCGTGGTGACGAGAATTGTGAATTAACTATTTAGTTGTCTTAGTTATACTGTATTTAGTTCGCGTTAAATAACCATCGTTTCCTGTTTAATCCGTTCTAAATAAATAAATAAATCCTACACAGCCGTAATTGTATGGCGATTTGAAATTGCACAGAAGGCAATGCGGATGATACGCAGAGACGTATAAGACGTTCGAAACAAAATATCTCCGTGTAGGTTCCATTTAGTCGCGTTTATAAAAACCTTCATTTGCATAGGTAACTACCGACGATTTGTCGAAAGCACGTGATAGTTGTACGTACATGGCGAAAGATGGAAAGCCAGAAAGATGCGTGACGAGCGATCGTTCGCGTAAATGCGATTCAGCGACGCGGATACACGGCGCACCGGTTTCATTCTCATCGCGTGAGGACGTCGCGAGGGAAGATACGCGAATGTGACGCATCGTCCGCGGAAACGACGTCGTTCACATGGACGCAACGACGCCTCGGCGTTATTTCCGGTAACGACACTGCATTTGTCTGTCACGCGTATCTCTTTCAAATGGAAAGTCGCCTGTGCCGTCGCCGTATCGATCGACGCGTTCAGGATCCACTTACCGGGTGTAAAATTCACCGGTTTCTCCTTGAATTCCAAGCAACCGTTGTAAAACTGGCCCAGCTTCTCGAACACGCCCACCATATGGCCCGTCTTGTTCGCCAGCAGCTCTGAGAAATGTTAAAAAAGCGTTAATTATTAAATAGGTCGAATACGGGGCTGGAATTCGATCGATCGCTACGGGGCACTTTTCCGTAAATTCTCAGTATAATTTTCGTTGGGAAATGTAAGACGTTTAACGGTGCTGCTCTAGTTGAATGTTCATGTCCTAAAAGAGTCTTAACGTTGGGAAAATATTTTTACGCGTAGAGGTGAAACACGAAATTATACACATCGATAGCGATTCTTGTTTCTAAAGTTAACAAACTTTGTAATCCCGTAGAATGCTTCAAATTTTTATATCTCATCTCGTATTTATTTCACCGAGGGAAAAGGCACGATATTTTGAGGAAAAGTTCGATAGAAAATTGGAACAAAAATTCTTTCGTATTTTTCTCGAACTTAAGAAAAGGTTAAGAGAGAAGTGGAAGAATCGGTAGAGAAGATTGTAGGGTTAAGGGAAATACTAAATCGTAAATAAATTCCTCGAAATGTTTCAAACGCAGAGTGGAGTGAAACGATAGAAATGGTAGACAATCGTCCAGAAACGGAATATAGCATCGCGAATGAACCGAATGTTTCTCGAGTGCACGCGAACTCTTTGTACCGAAATATTTTTCGTCGCTGCAGATGCACCGTGGCACGAGCAAATATAAATCACGGATTCATTGCTCTATAAAAAGATCGACGCAAACCTCGACCGACACTCCGGCCGAATATACCACGACTTGGCCATTCAAAGTTCGAAAATGGCAAAGGTTCGCTTGGATATCGCTAAAAGCGATTGAGGAGGTTGTCTCCGCCGAAATAGATCGAACGAGGATTCGTTCCGTTTTAAAAGCCGGTGTTACAGTAGTCGGAGCAGTTAATAAAACTAAAGAAAAATAGAGTCGCTGTACGTTCGTGCTAAAAGCGTAAGTTCGCGTTCTAACGAAGACAGACGCACACCGAAAGGATTCGGAAATCTGGTAAGCTGACATTTATGGAGATAAATTTTCAGTATTATAGCAAGCTTTCCACCTATCGTTTTAATTAAAATCAACCGTCGATTCGAAATTCTTTCCTTTTCTTCGAATTCAACGATTTTTATACTCGCAATTTTATACTTCTGCAAATCGATTTATGATAGCATTTCAGCCCGACTACTAGTAAATCACCGAGAGCCGAACGTGGAACGGAGAAGAAAAGGAAGAAGAAAGGGGAACGATGGCGAGCGACGAGGCAAACGTTCGACTTCCACCGTTCGTCGAGGTCGTTCGACCAACGATCGTAGCTCGTATGTGGAGCATTGTGTCGAGTCATGGGACAACGTGCATGACACACTTCCGTGTGCACGTATATCGATTAACATGAAATATTTATAGTACGGCCAACCGAGTGGCCGATCCGGCCTTCCGTGAGGCCTTTGCTGACCTCCTACGGGACGTCCTCGACTTCCACGTCTTCTCTTCGTTCCCACTTTATTTCCACTTTATGAGCTTTTATTGCTTCGCGCTTTGCATTGCGCATATTCGCCGGCCAATCGTTACCGTCCTTACGATCCTTGGCCATTTTTCAACGCGTTTCTAAAAACTCCATCCATCTTTTCCGTTTCCACTTCTCCCTTCCTTTATTCTCTGTCTCGCGAGATTTTCCATGATCGAACAATGGACTTTGGCGGACGATAACGTCGTGAATCGAAGGAGGTGTCGCCATAGACGACCTTTCGCCTTACTTTTACGAATCGAATTTACGAGTCGTTTATTCCACGATTACTACCTTTTCACAGACTCGTATACGCTTTTTCCATCCCTTTGAAGACTACAATGGTTAAAACTTGACGACGATTGAATTTCTACAAGAAATAAGATGAAGATCCAAAGAAGCTTTCGATTGATAATTTCTTCGAAGCGTGTCAATTCCGCGAGAGATAAGACCGCGAATCGAGGAAAGCTTCGATTAATAATCTATGCGAAGACTCGTGACCGCGGCAACGTATATTGAAAATCGATATCGCGTCTACGTTCTTGCACTACACCCTCACACTCTGTGCCAGTCTACGCGGTCGTACAAGGAATTAGAATTTAATGCAATCAAGAGCGACGCCGTCCTGGGTATCCTGACGCGCTCAACAATTTAAGCGAAAGAAAAGCGCCGTTCCTCGTCGCTTTATCGACTATTTCGAATCGACTAAACTATAAAGCAGGAAACACCGAATAATGTCCCCTTGATCGATCATTATACACGACTAGGTATATACTCGATATTCAAAGGTTCTCCAGAGAACCGTGTTTAATCGGCCAGTTCGATTGTACGAGCCTAGTCGGTTGAATTTTCACGGCAATGAGATTCCACGCGAGATTCCACGAGCAACAGTTATTTCCATGGAATCGCGCATAACCGTGAGCTATCCGGGAAACACGGTAAAACTGCGTTCGTTAATTCCTTCTGTATCGATGCTTTCCATTCGAAGCAGACCGCGGTTTTAGGATCGTTGATTGCGCCAAGTGAAAATCAGAGAGCCACGAGAGGGGAAAAAAGAAACGGAAGGAAACTGGAGAACAAAACGGGCAGCCGCACGAAATAGGTGAATCGCTATCTGCAAGCTCGTTACACGCCGTTTCGAGATGAGTTTCGCAGCCACTCGTCGCGACTTCGCGATTCCAAAGTACCAGCGGAAGTCCGCGCCCGGTTCTTTCGTTTCCAACTCTGTGCACGCTCGCGCCCTCCGCCCCTCCCTCCTTTTGTCGTCACTTTCTCGTGCCGCGGTTCCGTCTAAATGGAAACTCGAAATTTCGGCCTGCTAACCACGCGTACAGAAGCCTGGCCAGCTTTTGTCGACACTCCCGAGATAGCCCGGACCTGTTTTCATTTTCTCCATTTCGCCCAACCCCTCGTTTTCTTCAATTCATCCTTCTCTCCTACCTCTTCGTGCTACCGCATTTTTGTTTCCCTACTCCATTCGTCCGCTATCCGTCCCTCTCTTGCGTGTTTCTAAAAATAAGAATAATAAGAAAAAAGAAGAATAAAAGAGGAGTAGGAAACGTTCAACCGCGTACGAGCTTCTATGAACGCACTACGAGGGCCAATCGCAACGTTTGCGTCCGCGGAAAGATTGCCACTTGCCAAGTTGGAAAAGTATGTCGGTGAAGTTGTCTTGGCGCGAACGAAACCAAAGTTTCGACGATTGAATTGTCGTTAAGACGTTGCTTAAAAACCGCTAAACGCGAACGTGAATATTCAATCTACGCCAGTGAAAAGGGACTGGAGAACAAAACGCGAGAACTCGAGTTCGCTGTAACTTTTTCTTTCCGGATGAATCGTGAAAGGTTTTGCGGAAGAAGTTTCCACGGCGATGGCAGTTTCCAGGCCATGCAACTTCCCGGCAAAGTCCACTGAATAGATTAAAACGCGACGTTTTAGGATCTTTGCGAAACATTTCTTTTTACGATTAAACGTTTGCTTTTCTTATTCCTTTCTTTTTTTCTTTCCCATTTTTTTCTTTTTTTTCGTTTGGCTTTTAAAATACATATTTACGAATAAAGGCACGAATCCAGGCGATGCACCGTCACAACCATGATGCAAATTACGATCACATAATACAGGATTTTTTACGAGCAATCCGGTTAGAACGTTAACAGAGGCTGCTGCGTAGTATTTCAGCGTAACATCCCGGTAATGCGCCCGGACATAATGGCCGGCCCGTAATGTATTCCATAAAAAAAAAAAGAGACATTAAAAGCCAGCTGAACGCAAACTTCCCTACACCGACCGAATAATCTTCCATCTCCTCTCTTTATGGATTTCTTTGATACTTAACAACCGCGTAATTAAGATCGCGATCGAAAATTATCTGCTATCGAGTTGAGCTTATAAAAGTCGATTGATCGTAAAAATTTTTTATAATCTCACAAAGCGTGCAATGTTGCGTATATTCTAGTTACAAATTCATTTTTAAATGCGATATCGTTCTTATTTCAGCTACTAGAAAAATCGCGAAACAAAAGTTTAAGCCGATGGTCTTAAAACTAGCCGCATTCTCATACTATTAGCTACATCTTTAAACGCTAGTAAACAGGAAGAAGCCTCGCGTTACAATACTTTCACAGCGCAGTTTCGCTTCGCTGCGGCAGCGTTCCGAAACGACCAAAGAAAAGCTGCAGCCCCGCGGAATTTCAATTTCTCGCTTTATTACGTTTCGTTGCCCTAAAATAACCAAGCGGAAATTCTATGGATTCACGGATCAAAAAAAAAAAAAAAAAGAAAAAAGAAAGAAAGAATATTCCATGGCCACACGCAGTCCTATTACCAACATTACAAAACGGTTTTGCCTTTTCTATCTCTTTCGATCTGCCTCTCCTCTGCCGGCCTATCTTTTCATGAACAAATTACGAAAACGATCAACGATGCATGCAATTGCCAGTGAATATTGCACGCAGTCAAACGACGGAGAATTACTCTGCCCAAACTCGTGCTCGATCGGATCCCATTGCCATTTTCAGCAGGATCGATAACAATTACATCCGCGCGTTAACAAACGGAAACACAAGACAGAGTATTCGACAGGGTGTCGAACTATTCCTTGACCAATCTCAGACACGCGTCGCGACAATTTGCGAAACGGCGAAGCGTTGGGATTCTCCGTGTCGATCGAACACGCAATTCCCAGTTTAGTAGCTCTCCTAGTTCCGTCACTAGATACAGGTATATTGGAAAATATATTGTTGGAAATTTTCGTTCGATGTTTTTATCGGACACCCGGACACTTGAGAAGAAAATTATAAGTTTCAGGAATTAAAGAATTCAAAGTTTCAGAAACGCAATTACGCTGGCAGCTGAGAGCTTGGAATCTCTCTTTGATTAAATCTATACCGAATTTACTATAGTAGTATAGTATCGATGGCAATATTCTTCAGCTGGAAAAATACTTTCTGAGAGTAACGCAATTCTAAGCTTTGGATTTTATAGAAAAATTCTTGGATTCTTGGACGATACGGAGCGACAATTCCAATTTCTAGGCTGTAGATATTACGCCACCGTGTATAGTGCGGATGTTCGTATCATCTCATAATGGAATCCTCGAAGATGCTTCGTATCATAGGGAATTAATTTTCTGCGTCGCACTGAACGAAAGAAAAACAAACAAAAGCGTCTATGTCGTGTTTCTGTAAACTAAACTCCGACTACGAAGTTACCGTTTCCTGACAGATACACCGATTTGGTTGCACAGTCCCGTTCGTGGTTTCCTCGGCTCTCATAATCGTTTTAGGGTAATCGGTGTCCCCGGGTTATTCGCTACGGGTGGTACAAATGTTCGCGGGTCGTACGAGGCGATTTATCGTGGAACTTGCAGCAGTTTGATCGCTTTAAATGGGGGCACCTTTTTCCGAATTACCAGTTCAAATTAATCGTTCGTACGTTTCCCGTAAGATCAGATTTCCACGTGCGTTCCACGTCCATTTCCTCGATTGAATCAATTCGAAAGTAACAGTGGTCGTTACCAATTACACGGATGAAAAACGCAAGAACGTTTTGGCGAACACACGAAAAACACGGATGAAAGTCGATACGGTGGCAAATTTTCGCGGCGCCAAATAGACGCGTATTCGAGAACGGTACGAAAGAATGGAGAATCTCGACAGAAGGCAATTTTCCTTGCGAAAGGTGGAGAAAGAGAGAGAGAGAGAGAGCTGAGAAAATTTATCGATGCAAACTATTAAGACTCGGCAGGGACGAGGCGAGTTTCAAGGACCATCGAACGAAAGGCTAATTAGAGGAGTTCTCTTCATTGCCCGGAGCTATGGCATCGAAACTGGCCTGTTTGCACCTCTAGCTCTGGTCGTTTCATCGTCTAAGAATAATTGATTCTCTCCTCGATGTCCCTTTCGAATCGAACGTTTATTTACCTTCCGAATTTTTTGCGCCAACGAAACGCCAGCCATGTTGTTACAGTACTCGGTCATCTAATTATAAACACTCAAAACTTTGAGAATTTTTCACTTTTATATCAAAGTAGAGGGAACCTGTGGCAATTCTAAAAGCAAAGTTTACCGAGATGATGCGTATGTTTCTACCTTTTGCCTTTTTGCAAGTTACGAGTTCCGTCGTTTTTAATACGCGCTGTATGCCATTCGTGCCATATATTTTCTGCCCTTGTTATTTTGCTAGACATTCTGAATTTCCATCTTCGAATCTTTGGATGACGCTATGATTAATACAGAAAAAATAAAAATAGAAAGAAGATAGAAAGAAAATCGCTAAACTTCGGACGTGTTCAACGAGGTTCGAGTAGAATTGCCAGATCACAGGAAATGTGAGGATATTCTTCTGGCCAGGGACAACGTCCGAAGAAAGATCGTACTGACAAAACTTCGCGTATCTGAATCATCTCGCGTACAAATAGAAGATAAACTGCGTAAAGCAGTGTCACAGTTTGCGACCATGAGGTTCCTTTCCTGACACTCAGCTACGAAAATAATCTTCATAAATAGCGTGGCGTATGTAGAGAAGCAAAAGAACTGTATTCAAAGCTCGCGCGCAGTGTCTCGACGTTTTTCACCAGCTTCTTTTTCCGTGCAACTTTCGATAAGGGGGATTTATGAAGTGCAGTTTGCCAGGAAATTCCCGTAACACCGAGTCGCCGTCGCTGCGGTCATAAACGGAACTTCCACGGAATATAGTCAGGCGCCGCTTAAGACCCTCTTGCGAGCCGCGTTCACGCGGATTACGATTAGCAGCGGAATTTCAGGCGACGACGATGTGCCACCGCGCGTCTCTACTTCCCCGATAACTTCAATTTGCATCCTCTTTCAACCGCCAACAGTCATCTAGGAGAATACTTCGCCGAGGGACGATGCTTAATTATTTGATACGTTGCTAACTTTTTCCGAGATATTTTGCGGAAAATTGACCCGCTTGTAACTACGTCGGTATGTCTGTGTTCGACTTTAGGTCACGCTTGCGATGTTGATGAATGGTACAATGGACAGGAATGAGAAATGAAGAGAGTTCTTGCGGATGAAATTGGTGATTCAGATTGTAGCACAGACATTGTTAGGTCAGTGAAACGGGGATAAAGAATATCCGACAGTGACGATGTTCGTAGTGATAAATATATCGCGCATGTTCGCGCAAATTTGTATTTTTACGAACATAGTTAAAAAAGTGAAACCTACGTAGAGGATTGTTTTATTTGTTCGATATCACAACGAGTACTATGTGTTTTTAATATTTCGTGTATTTTTTCGTATTATGTGCGTTCGAATGATTTTACGAAAAAAAAAAAAAAAAAGAAAGAACGACGCTCATTTGTAACTTCGTTCCGCACGATAAAAAGACCAATCTACGTCGCTTTTTTTATTATCGAATATATTTTTTCTGAATAAAATGCAGGAAAATTAACGCGTACCACAGCTAGCGTTTCATTAAACAATTTCTCCGAAAAATTTCCCGCTATAATATATAAAAGACCGAATTTTTTCAGGCGTTTGTCTCGGTAAGGGACTGGCTCACCGCGAGTACAATGCGATTACAGAGATAAAAACGTACATACGTAATGAACTGTGGGGGCAGGGGGAGGGGGCAGCTGCTTGAATTTGAATTCCAACCGTATCCTTAATGCCTAAGAGCGTCTGAAACACGCCACGTTCGTGCCACCGGCTTGTTCCAATTCGAGTCACCCTGTCGCGTCGTGTGTGCATACCGTGCACGGACGTTTGCGAATTCGTCGCGCGGAAAACGAGAAGAATACAGCGTCTCGTGGTCGAAACGCGTGGCCTACGACTTAACGCGAAAGTAACCGTGAAAAAGGTGCATTGAAAGAACCGTTCCTCGTCCTTTTCCACGAAATCTTGGTAACCGTACAACTGTCAAGGCTTCTTAAGATTTCGACAGAAAATTAGGGAAAAGCTGGCGCAGTAAAATTAAACGATCCATTCTCCTCCGCCTCCATGGAATCTTAGAATGATAATCGTAGGATTGCCGAGATTTAGAAAGAAAATTATAGAAAAGGTAGGAGAATATAGGGCGGTAAGATTTAACAAACTCCACTTTCGTCTACTTCTCGTAAAATCTCCGAGTATCTCGATGGCTAGATTCGAAAAATCTCGGAAGGAAAATCAAAGGAGAGTTCCATGGAATTAAATATGGACGACCCAATTTTTGCACAAGATTCACGGTGGCTCGCTGCGCGGGCCAAGAAACAAATAGAGGTCAATTTATTTTCGTGGGGCGAAGCAAGTACATAAACTGCAGGCGAAAATACCATGTCTAGACGAGGTCGAAATAGATCGAGCAGGCCGCAGTGATAAAGCTAATTTCACCGGAGCTCGAGAGATTATCGAATTTGTGGTCAGAGTGTGTTGCCGCGCGTCAGGCTGGATCCGCCGCGTGCAATACGAAACCAACTTTCTCGCTTAATCAGTGAGCTTCCCTTCGAGGGAAGGAAAACCGAACAGTTCTACCGTCGGTTCGTTTAAACTTTCCCAGCAGAGGCGAACAATCGCGAATTAACCGAACTGTATCTTACGAAGAACTCTAAGAGGTAACAGCTTTCTGGGAAAAAGAAGAATTACCGTTGGCTGGATATTTGGTTGAGACGCGACGTCGTCGTTAAGATTTTGCTATGCGATTCGGCAGGAATATATTTTTAATGGCGCAATCTATACGACCGGTTGCTTCGCGTTATTGGGAATATAAAGCTGCTACGTCGTCGCGTCTCACCAATGACGCATCGCTTCTCTGTACCGAGCATGATATTTCCAAGCCGCAAGATGAGTGGGCAGAGCTACATTTTTAATGGTACAATGCGCAGTCGGTCACTCGTCTGCATTGGGATTTAAAAATATAAATCTCGCAAATAGCGTGTCCTTAAAATCGCGACGACGTCGTGTAGCTCGTTTGTACCGAGCTTCGTATTTCCAAGACTCCGAACGATTTCATGGAATTAAATTATCGATTAAATTTTTAATAACGTAATGCAGGAAAAATTACGATTTACCTGTTATAAATACAGGCGTAGTGACAATATCGCGAAGAGGTGGCATCGTTTGTTCGCATCGGCCTTTAACAATATAAACCTCGCAAATCTACAACGTCATTCCTATGCATCAGGAAATCGCAGCTACGTCAGACGATTCATCTACGTCGAAGTCTATTTTTCGAAGCTTATTCACGTTGCACGATGTTGAAAGATCGTAAATCGAACGAACCACGAGCAATTTCGACTCTTAACTCGTCTGGCTTATAACGCGAACTTGACCCATTAAGCAGGTTGGATTAATCAAGTTTGTAACCCCCTTCTTTGTTCTTACGTAAATTTAGTAGCTAAGGCTTCGTCGCCGGGGTTCCGGAAACTAAGACGAACGACGCGTACGCGACCATCAGCCTATTTCGCACCGTCATAGGTTTCTATCGGTCGTACATTGAAAGACAAACAGGACACTAGATTGCTCTGTGCGTTTCTGTTATAATATAATTCGGCCATAAACGATTATCGATCTGAAACCGAGCATAAATGGAGCATATTGTTTGAACGAGATAGGGGCGAGCGAAAAATTACGCCGCGCACACCTGAAACATTCAAGCGGAAATCGATCGACCGAGACTCGCACAACGTGCACATACGGAAGACGATAACTTTCACGAGCTATAGATGTTTAAAGACGCGGCGATAAATACAAACCGGGCTTACGGGCTAGGCACCGAGCAATCGGAAATTCGAGACGTCTACCTTTCACAATCAGAATTTTGGGGATTGTTAACATATCACATTTTAAGGGACTAAGAAATCTCGAATCAAAGGAAAAACCTACGTCGTGATTGTAAAAATTGAACGATTGTCGGCATAGAAAAAAAGAGGTATAGTTGACCTATACTTTCAGCAACTTCCAAATACATTTTCAGATTTACACTTCATCGATATATAGTCGTGGCAACCGCGTCTCGTCACTGAGTTAATGAAATGTCAAAATCTTCTATATAACACACACATACACACACGGCATACATATACAAAAGAGTTTTCTATGATAAGCGTTCGGATACTTTGGCGAGCAATCCGATCTCGTGGAAACGCGTTCAAGAAGGAGAGTCTGCAAAAGAAAATCTGCTGGAAGAAAAAAAATAGCCTAAACGAATGCTCGGCTGGCATCGAGACTGATCCAACGTGATCCCTCGCAAGACGGATCGAGCGAAAAAGACGTGTTTCCAAGGCGAGAACAGGCAGCCAGGGAGATTTCAGTTGATGAGAAAATTCGAAAAAATCCTGGCGCCAAGCGGTCGTATCCCGAACAAAAGAGGAGTTGATTTTTAACCCTTTGCCAAACCCCTCGTTTCGTTTCGCTCTTCAGCGCGACAGTTTCTCCGCTTTTTGTTCGCCTCGCTTGAAAACGTCGGATAGTCCGAGATCCTTTTGGAGAAATAGGAACGATAAGTCACAGGGAACGATCGCGTGACGAGCGAGCAAATGCTCGGAGCACTCGTTTCTATTCCGAGCCGGAGACATTTTCCGGTCGAAAACAATTCCATAAATGCGAGGCGCCGTGATATGCTACGAACGAAAGATACACGACCCGCGATCCGTTTCCTCGCATTAATCTCCATTCGAGCACGTTCTCGCCAGCGTAACTACGACTCGAAAATTTACAAGCCCGAGTGAGTGGCGTTCGCGCGAAAAAAATGAGCAGGAGAAGCGATGAATTATTACGCGGCGTGTCCATGTGTTATTCTTTGAGCACGCCGCGTGTTTTTTCATAGACTTCGTCCCTGTAAATCTTCATTTCCGTTGACCCTTTTTTTCCCTTCCATTCGGAACGTAAAGGGGAAAGGTAGTCCTGCACGGGTTACGAAAACATGCGCCCCTTAAAGGGAACAAACCGATAACCGAAATGTTAACTTAACGACATGACAAGAACCCGTTTAAAACACTGGAACAAGCAATCTGTACATGTGTACATTATTGTACATACGCGCACGATCTTAATGAAGATGCTGCAACGAGAATAAATAGCTTCTTATCTATAATTATGATATCCGTTTTAATAAAAATCGCGACAACAAATATCTTCGCGATGATAATCCAAACTAGTTTGCAATTTGTTGATAATTCTAACGCTCGGTTTCCACTAAAATTATTACATCCAACGACGATTGAGATGGAAATAAACGTAGAAAGACAAAGTGGAACGTATCTCCGTAGGAGAAGAAGAGTGCGGAGAAGAATGCGAAGCAAAGGGGAAAAGAGCGAAGTTCTGGCTTAAATTTTTGAAAGAGTTCGACAAGTATCGTGCCTGCGGACTATTCGCCAACTTTCCAAGTAAAACAACGAGAAACAAAGTTACTTCGATTAAAAGACCAGCTGTTCGACGCGTGAAAGTGTTTAACCATGTTCGCGGTACGCTCCACGGTAGAAAGAAATCGCGATTGCTCGTTGGAAATAAAAAAAAAAAAGCGATCGGGTAAAGCGTGTCGCGAAACTGGATATCAAAATTTCAGAGAGTGACTGGTCATTATCCGGGGTGAATTTAGGAAAAAGCAACGAATCTGGCCAACTTTTTTCTCGGTTTCCGTGGGTTGGACACTTAGCGGCTTGTTTTTCAACTCCTACGTCAGCGTACCGTGACGTATGCACGTCCAGCTCTTTTAATCGCGTGTGACCTACATAGCCGCGGCTCGTCTTCTGTTTACTCGCATGTAGCCGCGGCGGGTATATCGGTATCTCTGGATAATTCGCGTGCCGATTAATTCCAATCGTCGCAAACCTCGTTGACATTTTTCGCTCTATACGTCCGCCGATTGATTTCAATTTGCAGCGACACGACCGCGTATCTCCGTGGCATTCTGATTCATTCGAGTCGACGAGCTATCCAACTACGTTTGCTCGATAATTCCCGTGAAAAAAATAGCCGACGAGCCCGATCAATCTCGGCTCGCTGAACCATTCGATTATCCTCGACGAGGAAGCCATAAGAAATAGGGTAGTGGAAGCAACAGATTACGAAAGGGATCGCCGCGGCTTGAAACGAGCGGCTATTCAAAGAAAACGCAGCAACGGAATTTTTAACGGCCACTTTTCGTCCACAGAGTCTAAGGACACGGGCCCGAGCTGATTAAGGTCGGCCAAGTGGATGAAAAGGAGGAACCGAGGGAAAGATAACTCCGGTAGTCACGATAAGACGGTGGAAAACGGACGATCACGCGTCTCGGACGGTGTTTCGATGCGAATTGATCGGTCGATCCAAGCTCGCGCAAACAGCGACACGTTCAAGGCTAAAACTTCCGTACTGAATGGCTCGCGAGCATTTGGTTAATTGAAAGTTGAAACGACGGCGGGAAATTTGGCCGCGGTTCTGAATCAATTATCCATGCCCCGTCGTGCTTCGAGTTTCCCAACGATGGAAAGCCCCGGCATCCTCTCTCGTTTTTTCTCGGATCGACGAGAAATTAATTCCAGCACTCGAAATTCGGTTCCATCGATTGCCTCGGTGTAACGAGCTCGGCCGAACGTCACGGATAACGACACTCCTCGGTGGAATTATTTTTATACGGGAAATATGTAAAAATACATTTATACGTGTAAAGTACATTTTAATCGCAGGCGAGAACTCGCGTAAATATTTGCTGCTTCAAATGAAACTTCCCCTGCGACTATCTTAGCCAGCGAATGGAGTTCCAAAGGTACCTTAATGGGAAAAAAACGAGCAACGAGGTTCACTCACTGTGAAGACGATCGTCGACCCTCGCCTGAAGCATGTTGAAGCTCGAGCTCGGCCGATACGGCTGCTGATCGCGAATGCCGCCGCACGCGAACTGATAAAAGTCCTTGCAAGGATCCACCCCCTTCTTCATGAACGCCACCATCCGCTTCGACGCTTCCTCGCAGGCTTTCGAGTCGCACAAGCCCTCCGGGCCATCCCTCTCCCTGATGCAGGCTTCGTCCTGGAATGGAAATTCTTTTCTTGTTTCTTTTCCTCGTCTTTCCTATCTTCCTTTCTTTTCTTTCTTTCTTTTTTTTTTTTTTTAATTGTACCGCCACTTGACAGGAGCGAAAAGCAATTCGAGTTAGCGTCAAGGCTAGTGTCAAAGATTAGACGGCATTACGAGGACAATTTTCCGTATCCCGAGACGGTAAATGAGGATACGAGAAACGACTGAAGAACAAAGTTTAAGGATTAACAAGAACATCTCGCCGAGAGGCAAAGGATATATTTAATCGTGTTATACGTTCAGACGTTTCATCGTAAAATTATTAACGCGTGGAGAGACGTCCTCGCGTTCTATTTCGCTAATTCGTTCGCGCCATGAACGTCTACTGTACTGGATCGTGAATGATCGAAGCAACGAATATTTTTTTCTGAAAGTTGATTCGATTCCTCGGCGTGTAAAGGTGAGCTGCTGGCTTCTTCCTCTTCTTGCCGGTTAACGCGTTGAAGTCGCGGAATATTTGCGAGCGAAATCTGGAATCATACGTCTTCCTCGAAAGAGACGAATGACGTGACACGAAGTTCGGGTCTCGCCGAAGATAAATAAGAAGAAAAGAGAAAGGGGAAGAAGGTGTGAAGAATCACTGGCGAGTTACGTCGCAAACCTATTCGACGAGTTGCTAAAAATTCGAGGACCTAACGAAAGGCCAGCCGTGGTTGCGCTCACGACTTTCATTGTCATCAATTGCTTTTCATCCGGACCGGATGGCCGTACGTCTTTTTGACAGAGACGGATGATCGTTCCGCCAATTGTGCCTTACTTCGCCAACAGACCGGATACGACCGAGTGAAATTAACGTCAACTCGACTCTCCAGAACTCTTCATTTATTTCCGTGAAAAACGGCATCTAAGCGTAAGAAATCGTTCGAAATCGAATCCCCCACTTGCGGTACTTTGATAACTTAATAGACAAGATCCGATATAAATTGAATCGATCAGAGGGAAGGGAAATCCGACAAGTGCAAGTTTCTTTATCTTTTTGATTTTCATATTATTTGCTAGTTAAAAACGTGTACTTTTCGTACAGTACGGAAAGAGGCATAACTTGTTGGAGGTGACGTAGCGACATGTAAATCGCCGTCGAAACATTTCACCCTTCAAGGAAACCTAATCTGCATCGTCCAATTTAGCCCCCGCGAACCTCGTAAACATCATAGAAGCCATGTTATCAGGCAGTTATCTGCTATCGAGCCGCCAAAATGGGGCAAGTACGATCTCGACCCTCGATAAATCCTTCTAGTATCACGACTTGTTTCACCACAACTCGTCGGCTTGTCTACTCTACGATTACCTCTGATTCCCTATATCGATGTATCTCTTATTAATGTATTCTCTGATTAATCGGAATTCCTCGAGATTAATCAGACATATTCGTCTTGGGCGATCCGATCCGGTTTGCCTGGCGCGACGTTTACTCGTCAAATTTCTCGATTCAGAGACACGAAGCTTGTGAAATTCTTCGCAAAGTCGTCCGCAAAATTTCGGATTCTTCAACGCACGCGAAATGGAAGGAACCGCCGAAGAAGATCGCGTTCCCCGTCGCAAGGGGAATACCCTCTCGACCGAAGGTTTCTTCGATACGAGGAGTCTCTTGATACGCGGGAAAAATGAATTCAGGATAAATAGAATGAAATTACGCTCGTAAGCTTTCAATTTATATTCCAGGCACGGCCTACCGCTCTCTATCTAAATCACATCTTGGAGAAGATGGCTGAGCTCGTTTCACCGTGCATTTACCTTGTCCCGACCTAACCCGCACGCACTCACCCCCGCTTAAGGAGCGAAATCGTAGCTACGACGAGCACGTTTCGTGGTTGAACCTCGGTTACACGTAAGAAAGCGTTCCAGATGCTACGGAATGCAAACGGAATTTTCGCCCGCCTTTGATGCCACGCGTCGATCCTCAACGTGAATTCTAAAGTTGTGTGTACGATATGCGTTTGCGACAAGGAATACGTTGTTCTCGTTAAACGTGTATTTCTCCTGCTTGTGATATTATGTTACAGCAACGTGGCACGAGGGATGTGCTCGCGCGACATTTGGTATATTTGCGTTTCGTCATAATCCATCGTCAACTATTTTTAAATTTCTCACTTTTCCTCCTCTCGTTACCGATTATTTCCTTTTTATGCAGTCGAATTTAAACTACCTCGTTAGAACCGAAAGGCTTCTCGTTTTCATCTGCTGTGATATTCATACGTGAATTTTAATTTTCCACAATTTAGTGATTTTTAATTCGCGTTTAATTCGAGTAACACGCGTTACGCGTAACCAAGCAGCACGTATCGACGTTAATGCAAAATGTTTCGAGAGGATGCCGAATACGCTGAATTATCCAACGGACTAAATACCGTGAAAGAACAGGTAGTATAGGGTACCTGTTTTAATCAGACACTTCTGACTGTAGCAACTTTCGAGTTGGAAGTTCGAAAAGGAATGAAAAGAGGAAAGTTGCAAATGCACCGGACGAAGGAAACTTGGAAGAGTGAAAGAAAATGGAGCAAAAGGATGAGGGATTTCCTCGTCGATTCGAGAGTCCGGATGGGAAAAAATAAAGGTCAGGAAGAAGGGCGAGACCTTGATCCAGCGTAGGGTTGACATTTGCCTCGAAACCTTAGCTCGTAGTATGGCTTCGTCGCGGTGCAGCACGTGCTGCTCTAACGACCCGGCTCGAACTTCCATCGGGAAAAGCATTCAACGACTCGAATCCATCATTTGTCGGCGACGCTGAATATTCGATGTCGAATAAATCATCCACAGGATTCTCCATATATCCACCACAACGACAACTACGGTCTTCTCGACGTTCTCGATTCTCGTTTACCTAATCCTCGTTACCTAGGATCGTGCAAACGTTTTCGAAAGTAAGCTGCACAATATATATCCTATATATTCCGACGGCGTATAATTCACATATTTGACTCCGAATTGAAACCAGTTTCATCTAATTAAGTCTCATATTTTTCATTTACCTAAGGTGCCACCACTTGCAAATCTTTTCAATTAGTTTAACGTTACAACTACGAATTCCAAGGATTATACTTCGACATCGCGTCTTGCAATTGGATTCTACAAGAAAATTGAACTATTTATACATCGTGGTCTGGTAATAACGAAGAACGCGGCTGTTGGCTTTTCGTTTCTATACGAACCAGAAAGAAGGTTTAATAAAAAGGCGAACAAAAATGAATACGCAATGGGATTAAGATAAACATTGTTAGTTAAGCTAGAGATATTTAAGCGAGATATTCCTAGCGTGGAACAGCTGTATATAAGGCAAATGTGTTAAGTTAGGGGAACGTCAGCGGTATATTACGTCGATATAATCAATCCTCTGGCTACGTCCGGAAAATTCGAGCGGCAATCTGCTTCGAGTCCCTCTAACTACCACCGCAGACGTAATTGCTGCAAACTTATTAACAGGCTAAAACCGAGCGAAGACACGGCGAAAAAGAACCGTTTAATTGGTCGTGGATTACCTGCAGGCTTTTCTTCTCCGTTTAATCCTCCAGAAACGGCGTTTAACGTCCGAAAGAAAATTTAACGATTATCGTACAACCGAGACTATTACGATATACGATATTTAATAAGATCTGGTGCTGGAGAACGATTCGAACGAACGCATCCGCCGACCATCGACCGCGCTTTAAATAAAATATAGCGTCAGCGAAAGGCGGCCTCGGTTCTGATAATTCCGCCGTAAAAGTGTCTGTAACGGGCGAAGGGATTTTTATACAGCTGGCCAGGCAAATTGAACCACTGTTTAATCGAAACGTATGTATTGCGCGCGCCACATCGAATTTCGTACTATTGGCGATAAACTAGCCTCCACGACGACTGCGTATAAATTCGTTTCTTGCTCGTCTATTTTGAAAGGAAAAGTCGGTGGAAATTCGCTTTCGAGTGAAAGTAAGCGCGAAATACTTTGCTGGTTTTTCCAACTTTTCGACGAAAGTGGAACGACAGGAATTTGACAAAAGAGAGACAAACTCCGAATGAGATGGAAGCAATTACGGGGCTTGACTTTGCGGCTGATCGATGTATCAAATCCGTTGAACAGAGTTCGAAATGCGATAGGTTTCCGATATATGTATGTATAACTGGAAATATGGATATTGGTATCGATTAATAGAAGTTTGTCGGGCATCTCGTAAATGAACGTTGATGACAGACTAACGCGTAACAGTCATTTCTGTCGGTGACAATGAAACCATAATTGATAACGTTATCCTGGAAATTTCGAGCGGCTGTTGATGATAAACTACTCTTCTTTCCTTTTCAGTCATCGCGTACATCACTCGTTTATCATTTCTTTTTTTCTTTTTTTATATTTAGAATTTCTCAAACAGCGAAACACGTCGTTCGAATAACTTTAAAGTTACAACGCCCCTTCGCACCGCGGTAATATCTCGCCGATAGAATTAATAAATTCTTGTCGAACAGACGGTCGTTCGAGGGAATCTATTTTTATATTCCACAGTTTATTCTCGCCTCTCCGCGAGACGATCGATCGATCGCGCGTTAACGATTACACCCCGGCCTTTAACCCCCTTTCGAATTTGCAAACAGCTCGTTTCGCGACCGAGCGTCCAAGCTGGCAAATATTTTTTCGCTCGCTGTCCGCGAACGTACATTAACTGCCATCAAAGTAGCAACTCCTGGAGGCAACGAATTCGCGAGCAAAATTAACGTTGTCCGTAAAAGCAGCGTAATCTCAATAAGCCAGCTCTGCTAACAATCAGTTGAAACTTGTAAACAGCTTCCTTCTATTAAAATCTTCTCGTTCATATTTCCTTGCGAAAGTATTTCAAACGCTCAGCTGCGAGTTGAAATATCCGACTCATCTCGATAGATCGTTTAGGGAAGAAGAAACGCGACGAATCTGTTCGATGGCGATCAACGTATAAACAGCTTGTCCAAGTGCATATTGAATTACGATCGCCGTATCCAAGGACCTTTAACTGAATTATAGCTTGCTTAATGTTAATTGAGAAGCCGCATAAGGATAACTGCGAACTGATACCAATTATACGGCCATTACTCATTCGAGAACAACAAGGGGTGCTACGCATTTAGCTCTGTTGAAGGTTTCCGGCAACGACCGTGTCAAATCCAATTGAGATTACATGCTCCGTGTATAATCGCGTTCTATGCTGTTGATAGCGACGGTTCGCATTCCAAGGCATCGCATTCAGATTCGAGATACTTCGTCGCAAAGACGCGAAAGAGCGAAGATTCTATGTTCCAGATTCCGATTTGTGTGCTGTGATCTCCGAGGGGCATACGTTTCAAAATATTTTCTGCATGATCGACGCGGTTATTGTATACACGTATATTATTTTATATATTCTACAGTAACATTTTCTGTAAATTACCTTTGACGAATATAGCGCGGATTTTTTCAATTTTAAATATACACAAAATTTAACCAAAACTCTCGTATTAGCCGAGGTGCCTTGAACTTTGTCATAATTTTGTCTTCTGCGAAATTTGAACAACGAACAAGCACGGCCAGGTATCGTGGAAGCGTTTAATCAAACTTTCCTTCGATTAAATAATTAAATGATTTCGTCATTATATCATCAAAACGTTTTCTACGAACGCTAATAGACTTTTCCGAGTATTTTCTTAGGCCCGGTCCATATTACCTCTGACGATCGAAGTTCTACAGTACATTCGAAATAGGACACTTTCTACCTGATATAGCTGATAGATGAAACCATGTTTTCTTTACACAGTTGATAAGCAAAACGGTATGTTGTTATTCCAATTATTTGCCTGTTACACGAGGATGAGCAATTTAAAACAGACCGAGCAACGCTACCCCGAGTTGAAGAAAGATGGAGAGACACCAGCGCGTCTCAATAAAACACGTCTAGAAAATATTCGATCTCGTTTACATCTGGAGAACGTCTCTTATATCGGAAGCGAATGGAGAGGAGAAAAACGCGAAGAATCAGCTAAAAGACGAAGTGCGACATTTTTCTCATTCCTTGGCGTGGCACGAGTTCGCGAAACCCTTCACGACAACTGATCGCCGAGATATATGGGCGAAATTTCCGTGGATAACCGCTCGTGTTTTGCTCGTGACGTCTCCAGCTTTGGCGACATGAAAGCGCGTGATATAACGCTTCACGGAAACACTGCCGGTGAGCACATAAACTCTCACGGTCTGACTCGCACGGACAAAACCTGTTACACCACGCTAACTAGCAAACAGCTTACAAATCGTCCTCCTTCATTGAGCCTAGACAGCAGCGAAGACAAATTTACAACGTACGTCGAAATTCGTGTGTTGCAGTTAAACGCGGAAATATCTTTACTTCATCGAAGTGATAGATCGTCGCGAGCCAATGTACATACGTGGTACGCGTATTATCGAACGTCACAATCTTTCAACAACCTATTGGATAACGCTATGACGTTCGGTTAGTTACGTGGATCGTTTTCACGTGAAAAATTGAGCCTCACAGAAGCCAAACTGATCGACTTCGATTTTTATAAATCCCTTCGTTTCGTTACGATCGATACTCGAATTGCTCACTCCTGTAAGTTTATCCGTCGCGAGACGACAGCGGCGAATTCCAAGGTAAAAAGTTTCCACGAAAGATGGTAAAATTAAAGACTGGATGAAAACTCGGATAGCGATCGTTCGATAAAATAAGCGAACCGATGCATCATGCAAAAGACCGGTGATAAAGGTACCGATATCCCAGCGATCGAAGCAGCCTATAGAACACGAGGCAAGACCGAGAAGCATCGGGTACATACGTCGCTTTATGATCCAACCTTCGTTTTACGAGAATACCAGCCGACGTCACGTTGCATCTCGTGGAAATATCGTTCGGAACGTCGATCGGTTTCTCCCGTGATTTCATTTTTCGGGAAAACGCGACACGTCGATGAAATTCTCTCGGCAACGTCTCGAAATTTCCACTTACTACCTTGTATGGCGCGTTTCTTTGTACCTCCTTGAGAGACGTTTAAACGCTGATTTATGCCTCTTCATCGCATTGAACCGCGTGGAAAAACATCAAGCTCGTCGTGCTACCTCGAGTTGCTCTTAATTCGCTGGCAAGGAAACAACGATGCAGAAAGCACCGCGATATTCCATTGAATAGGGGAGAGGTCTCGCGCGGAATGGTAAAAACAATGGCGCGGATTTGAAAAGATGGCTGTCACTCACCACCGGTACGCATTCACGCGGCTGCTCTCCCTCCGGCAGCGTGGTGATGAGGAAGAGGACAGGACTGGTGACGAGCAAACTGGTGACAAGCAGCATCGCGAACGTGAGCAACGCCTTGTGCACGGCCTTACTTCGACGAAGCCAGTAACACGGCACGCAGCATATCCAAGTACCCTGTTGCGCGGCTCTCTCGACATGTACCTGGACAACGAACACGTTGCTTCGATTAACAAGAAAGTTGTAGTTGCGGAGTTTCTTGCTCGTTGCGGACAGAATTGCGCTTTGGATTAAATAGAGTTCGATACGAGGCAACAGGGAGTAGAAGATGTGATATAAAAGTTAGAAAATGAAAGACTTTGGAGAAGAGACCGTTGGAGTACGTGAAATTGCGTTAACAAAAGATAGGTGAGAGCTTCTCTGCTGAATTCTTTTATTAGGACAGGAATCGTTTAAAAGGAAAACAGAGAAGGAATGGAAAAGAAATGTCGGGGAAATGGAATGTCAACACCATACTTGATTACCGTGAAACGACGGATAAGTGACTGAGTGAAAAAGGAGGATCAAACACGGCAGAGTGTCGTCATTTAACTTCCATGTTATAGATCCTGCTAATTTCTACCGCTCGTAAACCGAGCATATCACCAGCTACTCACAAACCAAACTGGTCAACTCCATTTTTCGTCAATTTTCTCCATTTCTTTACGTGCTACGACCAGTGTCCAATCTTCAAGAACCACGCGATTATTTTCAAAAAATTCGCTCGTAAGGAAACACAGTGTAAATAAAAATAAATTTCAAGCTAAATTTAAAGAAACCACGTTCACGTTTCTCTACCTTTCGATTGGTAAGGTTGAACAAAAAATCGTACGAAAAGTCGCGAAGAAAAATAATTACCATTGGCTCGTCTGGAAGGCCGGATCCCTCTTCCGTGCCAGGATTATTTCCGGTCCCAGGGGGACCGGTCGGCGCGGCCGTAGTCGCGCCGGGTCCGGTGCCCTGTGCGTGCACATGTGCGCCACCTCCGGCCCCAGGGGCGCACAAAGTGCGAGGACTCAGGGGTAGCCTCACGCTTGCCTCGCCACGGGATCTGCTCCCACCGCCACGGGCCCCGCGGCCCCCGTAACCCCGGCTCACCGTGCACAGAGCCACATTTGCCGGGTCCCGTGGAACTCCCTAGCTCTCTAAAGGCCGCCAATCTCGAACGATCGTTCGCGATCACCAAACTTGCTCAGTACCCACCCCGTCACCGATACTGGCCGAGTAGATCAGTCGATCAGCACCCACGAGTCTCTCTCCCACCTCTGCATATTTCTTCGTTTCCCGTCGATCTGCCGAAATAAGAAAATGGAATCTTTTATACGTATAACTATTAATATATCGTATGGTATTCTTATAGTACGTTGCGTAATATATTCAGTAACGAACAGACTGCGAATGTCTATGTATTTATGGGAAATTTAGAAAAAAATTCGTACAAATATAGATAACATATAAGTAGGATGGAAAAATGTGTAACTATGCAAAGATGGTTCCGTCTAGCAAATTTTTCTGCAATCTCACGATCTAGTATCGAATTACAGCAAATGTATTTGCAATGGCTTGTTAGGTATTGGTATTTGGAATAATCTTTGGAAAATAAATTTGATATTTGGGTGGATAGCGAATAACGTTCGAACGATAGAGAACTTTTGTCTATTTAATGGTCGGTTTAATCCTCTTTCGAACACCGTGTAAAGATCAGATTCAGGCCAGTAACCGCGACCAACTAAAGTACAGGGTTAAAAAGGAGCCGCCGATAAGAATGGCTTTGCCAAATGTGCTCTCGGTTATCTTGGACACCTTTGGTTGTCTCCCTGGCATTGCAATTGTCGGGCTGATCCAGATAACGCGCTCTTTTGTCTATGTAACACTCTCTAACTTTATCTCGCATTAACGCTATTGTTTAATACGTGTAATCTTATCGTTATCCTGTCTTGACGAAGAAGAATCGTCTCAACTTGCGCGAATTATTACGTACTAATTAGCACATAGATAGATGGAATTCAATCCTTCAATGTCAAAACGTCAAGCACAATGGACACGAACAGATTACTATAATCGAGCTAGTGAACAATTAATTGTCTCGGACGTCAAGTTGACGTGTGCACCTTCGTGACGAAACGTAGGTCTCTCTGAACTGAAATTTCTGTCACATTGATCATTCGGTTCGTTTCTTCAAGATTTTGTACTAAGCTCGATTAATCGCGGCGTTGATCTCGAAGATAAGATCGTTCAGCTAAGAATTCGATGGAGCAGAGTGCGTGACACGGAATCGTTTGCCCTGGAGAGTGTCGCAAGAACAGAATTATCCAGATTTTTCCATGCTTCTCTTTACGATGGAAATTCTTACGCAAAGCTGACTTAACTGCAAGCTGACATAAATGCAACGTTCTTGCGTTGGCAACAAGTCACGTGCGATTTATTTTCACATCAAAGTACGATCGTATCTAAACGACTCCCGATTATAATTCATTATAAGGGAATTATGTTCGTGTTTAGTGGTGCGTAACACTGTGACTCACTTTAAATGGGACAACAAATTTCAGAATAAGTCCTCTGCTCGAACATAGATGTAGATAAAGCAAGATTTATAAAAGCCAAGGTTACGCACGAATTAAGTCATTCTCCTATCGTAAGAAGCGATCTTAGGAGTCTACTAAATCGCCTTTATAGAATCCTCCGTTTAATCTGGATTACTTCCAAGTTGTTTGCACCGTGGGATTTCTAATTTATGCGCATTTCTTTGTCGCAGCGAAACGCACCGCTTCATCGACCGAACGCGAATCGAGAGCATTCTGGAAAAAAGAAAGGAAAAAAAAGAAAGAAAAAAGAGGGAATAAAGCGAACGAGTTAAACATCAAGATCCGCATGATAAGCTGCGACAATCTTAAAACGTCCACTTGCATGTACGCTTTGGTCACGACTAGACCGCCCTGCCTATCTCATTTATTTACAAGTAGCGTGATTGCCTTAACAATTCATTACGTTTCCTTCGTTGTTAACTTCTCAACTCTGAAATTTACATTCCAGTCGAAACACGGCCAATGACGAGACCAGCTGCTCGACAGCCAACCTTTGCATCGACGTTGTCCTGTCCAACAACCTTTTCTGCTTCCTAAATAATTCCATTGGTCGGGCCACGTGGCGAAGGTAAGAGGACAAATATACTGGGAAACTTTGGCTGATTTTTCTTCCTACCGTTCAAATTACAAACGATACGAAACTTTTAAGCTGGGACAATAAGAAATCTGCCGGATAACTCGATAAACTAGAGACTTTGCGTATAGTATTTCCCGCACGAACGCTGAAATTTTCTCAACATCGCGGAGCTGTCTCTCGTTCCGCGAATAAGAAATAAGGTTTTGTCGTTGACTGAAAGTTGCAGTCGTCTGATAAGAAAAGTATAAGCTGTCCGACGTAGAACCGACCCCATTCGCTAACCAACACTCTGCAACTCGCCAGAGACGAATCGGCCTTACGCGGGGACAGGCTGTATACGTTTGCTTCGCTCGATTGTTCGCAACTTTAATACGAAACATTCGATAGATCGTATCTATCGGGGGGGAAAGCAGGTGAAAGGTAGTTTGTGTTAGAGGTTTCGTGCACACGTATCATCGAGATGATTTCAAGAGTAGGTCGATCAGCAGTTGGTGGAGATTTGCCAGCCAGATCAACGTGTATCGAATAATTTGGAGCGGGGCTTACGCTAATATCGCGCGGCGCGATAAGGGATGGCCGATCGGTCGTCAGGATTTATGAAAATGACAGCAGACGCGTCGGCATAGTTTATTCATAGGAACGACAGCCACCGAGCTGATATATTCACCGATTATTTTTTGCATCGGGATAAAAATATTCAGGGCCGATGCGAGATCACATTTTCCAGTCAATGGAGTACGTGATCGAGGCCTCGGAACCGCGGCGAAAAGAAAAATGTAAACGAACCGGCCGAGCCGAATCGAGCGTGAAACGTAAATCCAGAAAAGAATGGAAAGCGCACTTCCGCTTCGCGTCGCTGTTTCTCTTTTCGTATTTCACGCGAGCATAGAGAACGACGGCTCTGTCTTCTTAAAGTTCGCCATCGAGTTACGAAGATCGACTACGCTTCGAATATCGCATCTTTCGAAACGTTGATTTTGACCAACTTTTGCGCGGCCACCCAGAAAACTTTTCCAACGGAAGTAGATTCGCTTCTACGCAGTTTCAACGAGAACGCACCGATCGGCGGGACCCATTTCGGATTGAAAAAGTTTCGGCGCACCCACGTCCTCCGGTTAATCGAACCGATGCAAAGTTTTCAGTATTTTTAGGCTCCAGCATTTTCGTATCGAACGTGCTCTACCTTACGTGCAAATAAATTCCAAGGTCGAATCCCTGACCGATCCATGTTCGCGAATTCCACCAACATTTCGATCGACACCGATCGCTTCTTCGAAGAAACGTACACGTAGAGAAGCTACAGCAATTGTGTAAAGCTTAATCAATATCTGCGGAGTACAATACATCGAGCAAGGTATCGTATCGGAACATGTGGTCGTTTCAAGGGTAACGTATTTCTCTATTTCGCGTAGGACGCGTCGTCAAACTGTGGCGAGTTTGATACACTATGAAACTACGAACGTCATACGGTGCTATTTTCGTAACATCAAACGTTACATGTAAACAATTACATAAAGTCGCCGAGGTTCAGCTCATTAACAAGGTCGTTAGTGGGTACAAACTGGTGCGAGCTTGCTGGTTCGTGTAACAATTTTTTCTCAACCTACCGCGCTAGCTTACTATTTAGAACGCTATTTATACGACGCTGTATAAGAAACAGAAGAAACGAACGTCTCAGTCAGCTCTCAACAACAACGATTAATCTGACATCTGAAATTTCCAATTGTAAATTTCTATCTCGAGGAGAATCTAAACGTTTACCAAGTAACGAACTTGGTTATTTATTTATCGCAATTTCGAAGATCCGAGTTTGCTCGTTAACAACCACGGAGAAAATCAACGAAACCGACCATCAATTTTTACTCTCGCCGTGTATCATTTCCATACTATCCTCTTTAAAACGGAGAAAGGGAAAAGAAAAAATGAAAACAATCGATCGTCTTACCTGTGTAAAATCCAGCAACGCGTCGACGAAGCTTCGACGAAGATTATTTCCTGGCGATTTCACTGGTTCGAATGCCACTTCCGGTTCACTGGACGTCCGCAGGAACGAATGACCGAAGCGCGGTTCGCGTATTTCTGCGTCTAGTCGTGGCGGGTACGGGATAACCGGAAGTCGAGAAAACGCGGCCCTGCTTTACGGCTGGGGGTAACACGCGGACTGTCGGACCAGACTCAACCTGCAACCACCGTGCCGCCTCTCTCTCTCTCTTCCTCTCCCACTCTTTCTCTCTCTCTCTCTCTCGCTTCGCCCACCACCTCCCCATTCTATTTCTCCCTCTCTATCTGCCTCTCGCCCCTTCTCTTTCTCGTCTAGCGTCCTTCTTCAATTTTATCGTTTTCTTCCTTCCATCTGCCTTTCGAAATCCTGTTCGTATTTTCTTCTTTCCTTTCTTCAATTCACCTGCTTCGTTCTCTCGCAACGAACGTCTTTCTCGCCCCATTTTCTCCTGCTTGTTTATTCCCTTGCCCTTTGTCTCCTCCCGTCTCTTATACAAATATTACCTTCTCTGTCTTTTCTTGCTGCTCCCCGTCTTGCTTCTGGCTTCGTCCACCCTCTCCTTCTCTCCAACATCCGCTATCAAAGCCCGGTCGCAACGCGCAAGCCCTCGATATTCAAACGTTGCGAGCGTGGTCTACGAGCCACTACGAAAGCTCCGAGTGCGTTCCTTTTGTTCGCCGTGGAAACTTTGTCAGCCCGGTAACGCGGCTCTAAATAATGGCTCTTTTTTCACCGAGTACACACCCGCTACGAATACGCTGCCACGGGGAAATTACTCCTTGCTTTTTGCCAACCCGGAATCGTTGTTGCCGCACGTTTATCCGCTTAATCTCACCGACAGTCGAGATCGATTAGAAGCTACACGAGCTTCGATCGCCAATTGATCGCGTTGGCTGTCGTTGGA
Source organism: Bombus pyrosoma (assembly GCF_014825855.1). Lineage (NCBI taxonomy): Eukaryota > Metazoa > Arthropoda > Insecta > Hymenoptera > Apidae > Bombus > Bombus pyrosoma. The sequence continues at coordinate 6,260,353 of NC_057774.1, forward strand.
TATAGCAAGATAAGGGGTCAAAAGTGCCCTTGAAGCTGTCAAACTACGCACCATTCGATAGTTTAGGAAAAGAAAAGATCGTCAACTTGTCTTCGACCCTTAACCGGAAGGCTAGTTTACAGGGAAAATTCGCATTTTTCTTATTTTACCTATTTAATGGCATATAGGAATTGTGAAAAAATTCTAAGACACGTTGATGCGTGTCGAAGAATTCTTTTTGATTTTTTCGTTGCCTAATTTTTTAATGAATCATAAAGCATATGTTCAGAAAACATTTGCACAAGTATTTGCAAATTTTATTATTCGTAAAATTTGGCTCATAGATTATATTTCTTACTTTGCTCGATACTTTCTTTTCCTTTCTTGCGTTTGTTTCATATTAGTCGGTACGGATCGTTCAAGTCCTCCTCAGAAGTCATACTTTTATCTACGTATCAATAAAAAGAAAGTAAGTAACGAAATAAAAAGTAAATATTGTCTGTTACCTTTCACTGTTTCATAGGCTTGCCGCGAGCTTACGTCGTTTTAAACTATTACGAGCTGCTGTAATTGCTCGTTGCCTACTTTTCTCAACTTCTCCATTAAAGTCTGCATCAATAAAACAGTGATCAATGCAGCGACGTTTTATACCGACAGAATACACTTAAAAGAAAGTAAAGTAAAAAAAATGTCTACAAATAATGTGTCGTCATTTGTAGAATTAGCTGTCTCTCTCCCTCTCTTTCTCTTGCTTCCAAATCTCTTTCCAATCTTTTTCCAAAATCATTTAGCACTCAACCTCCCTCCTCGCTTGGTGCTTGAAATTTTGTCCAATTTTTTTGCAAACAAAATTTGTCATCGATAACTTAAACAAGCAATATAATAGGAAATTGAACATATTGAAAATATCGTAATTGCTCGAGCCGATGAGCCGGTCAGAATTTCCAAGGCTGCGGGAAATTTATGAAAAAACTCAGCAGCTCTCGGGTTATTTGTTTCTTTGTCAGAATGGCAACGCAAAGATTTTCGCCGATATGCTCTCTGAATCTGAAATGGTACGCTATATTGGACAAGTGTAACTTCAATTTCGCTCGAGTTTCATATCGCACATATTTGAAAATGATACATAGTTGATAAAATAAAAAAGTAGCTCTTCCTTCTACAGTCCATTAATTCACAAAGATCCATTTTTTAGTGATCGCTTCCGTAAAACGCCATAAACTATGAACAAACAGTGTACAACGTACAATGGCTCTCGGCATAAAACCTATCACTCGTGTCTGTACCAGCCACCGTTAGTGATAAAATAGCAAACGCTGCGGGCTGATATGCTACATATATGTAGCAGTTATCAGTGGCGCGAAAGAGGGTGAACAAGAGGGCACTGATATCAGCGAGCGCGAAGAGAAGCGAAAATAGAGGGCATCGATATCAGTGGCAAAGGTAGAATTGGTAGAAAAGCACAAGATGCATGCGCGGAACACGACCGTGCGCGGATCCGGTTCCTCGTATTGTCGCCATATTGATCTTTCTGGCTTCACTCGGCGGACGCTGGCCAACTTTGAAAATCCCCTCGATCTTTCATCCATCGTATCGACATTTTGACTTTCGACGATTCGATCGGATCGATCGCCGTTGCACGATAAAACAACGACGATATACGGGACGAAAGTAACTTCCGCTCTGAAAACCAAACCAAACGAAATGAAAAGCAACGAACCGCCGGTCAATTCACCAGCGATATACATTTTTCTGCAGAGAGTACGCACACGCACGGCCAACAGCGTGCGTGTGTATGTAGGTCGAGTTAATGAAACACCAACGAAATCTTATATTTCGCGTATCAATTTGCGCAGTACTCCTCTCTCCAACCGCGCGACCGTTTATTATCCTGATCCTGCCGGACGAGTGGCAGTCGCGTATCCCTGAGTTTATGCGGTGAAACGAATGACATGCTCGAAACTGTGGTAAATGCTTCCATTTGTACGGAAGCAACGGCTCGAGAAACGAGTACATCGTTATTTCGAATATTCCATCGCGAATAATTGTTGTTACGAAATTGCTCTCGATATGCTCCTGTAACTGACGTTTCAACCGTCCAGCCTTGAACCCGATCGGAATAGGTCGAGCTGTAAAGTGATTTGATCATTATATATACATATAATCTCTGAACATACGCGTGTTACGTAGAATCTCTGTAAGTACGTGAGATGTGTTAAACACAAATGTTTAACACATTTACCTACGAACACAAAGCATCTAGCGCAATTTGATCGAAAGATTTTTCCTTCTATTTTCCATGATACCATTCACCAACGTTTCTCCGTTGTTCATTCTTTGTAGATTTCTCGCCGTAACTGGGATCAATTTGTCTACTCTTAATGCGAAACAGGGAATATGTACGTACGTGTTGCAGATACTTATCTATTAACGAGATCCTGGTCACACGAGAGTTCCACGTTTATCTGTGATAAATAGCTTTCAAAATATGACTAGAAACATGTAATTTAATCGTGCTGAGATCTCAAGATTGAACAGACTCGCGTTTAAAGTCACTTAGACCGGCATCAATTTTCATCAATTTTCAATTACTATCGTTTTATTAATACAAACTAATAATAGCTACCTGTTACTCTTGTCGATATCTTCCAACCGTATCACACTTGCGTGAAATAAGATCAGAGGGCAGAATTAGGTTAAAGAGGGCCTCGTTTAAGATATATGTTATAAATGTGCAATAATTTAAAAGTAGCCAAATACGTATGGCCGGTAGCGTACATTAACAACCGTCTACCGAGGAAAATATACTGCCACCTTCTATACCCAGAACGTTGTTATAATCACGATATCGCGGTATTGCAATTTCGTGACGTTGAAGCATTATTACATCATGACGTTTCGACTTATATCACTGGAATGATGTAAAGTCTTTATTAATTCAGGGGCTTGAAGTTTTCGAATATTTCTCCGCGTCTAGGCGAGCAGACTCGTACGACCGGAGCATTAATCGCGGAAGGGCTCGGTTGAATTTATGAAGCCGCGTAAATAACGTTTTAACAATGCCGACCCAATTATGCAAATTGGCAGTGCTCACGATCCGTTCTCGGAGCAGTTAATTACGCGGATCGATGGCAATCTGTCAAGCCTTGTGACTGGGAACGCGCGAGCCATTTTACTCGTTGCTTACAAAAAAAAAAAAAAAAAAGTAATAAAAAGCAACCGACGTGACGCGGCGTAACGCGAGGAAGAAAAAAAGCCGCATTAACCAGCGGACCTGTCCGCGTCGCTAGAAACATTCGGATCTAGACTTCTAAACAATGGTTCCACGTCGTCAGAACTTCGTCGTTTCTACCGTTAATTGGAGCACGGCGAGTTAACTGAAAATTATTTTTAGGTCAAGACTGAGTCGTGTTTAACTATCGATTTGAAAAAAGCAAAAAAGGAAGGTGAGAAAGAGAAGGGAAAAAATGGTCGATGTTATCGCCATCGTCTTGGCGTCAACCAGCCGAAACAATCCATTAAAATATTCCATCTGGAACCAAATTCGGCGACGTTTTACAATCGTCGTCATCGTTCTCCTTTGGTCGTTCTACTTTTCTTCTTTTTTTTTTTTTTTTCGACGTTATTAGTGGAAACGTTCGTCGAGTTATCGATTGGATAGCTGTTTAGAGAGAAGGGGAAATTGATTTTGGCGAAAACAGAAGGAACGCTCGGTCAAACGGTGATTTTCAGATAGACAAGTCGAAACGAGAAATCGCCGTGTCATTATTTTATGGTTCTTGCTATTTTACTCTGTTCGCCATTCATTGGTGAACGAAACTCGATTAAAAGCAGAACTCGAGATAGCTTGTTCTTTTTGCCGCGAAGAATCGTTGTCGGAATGAGACAAAGGCACAACCGATAAATGGCTCGTGATATTTCGTTCTTGATGCAGCTTTGTGCACGGCTGATCCGTTTTTCGGCGGCCGATCGCTTTGTATTTTCTCTTTGTATTTTCGCATTGGTTCAATAAAATACATTAAACGCGTTACGAACGGAGCGCGACGTATGGAAGTTTTAATTTCGTTACAGGGCACGTCGCTGCTTTCAGATTTTCCCGCCTGTTTCTATATTATTCCCTCTACGATGCAAATTTCCTCACCTTTCCCGGACAACCTGCTTGTATTCAGCGCTGTACCCGGATCAGGGAAGCCAAGTACCATTCCATTAGAAATTAAAAGTCGTACGCGATTTCATTGCATACTGCACCCCAAACACCAAGTCGAGATTTTTCCCCTTTACTTACGCTTTTGTGCCATTACATATTTACATCTTTGTACTTTTATATCGATACCATACAAGAAATTCTGATTTTCCTAAGACCGATGACTTTAGGAAACCATTGAACATTTCTTCCATCGTTCAGGAGATTTAGGGTTTTTCTTGCTGGCTTTCTGTTCCCGTTATGCGTTGTCCGATTCAGAGTACTTTACAAAGCCTATCGCTGGATAAAATCCACGAAAATTCTCGTGTATATCATCGAAGAGTCAAAGTACACGCCATATCAGAGATCGACGTTTGCTTCGCAAAGATCACTCCTTTTCAAATCGATCACCGCCCTTGCGAATTCGGCAAATATTTGGACACCCAATTTGTCTCGTGCGAAATGTCTCACGACAATTTTTTGGACAAGTCGTCACTCACTTTCTTGTGTTCACGTCACTCGCATCGTTACTTTCAAACAACTCACTTCTCCACTGTCAAACTTGCCTCATCGTGTTCAACCTTCGAAAATAAGACAGACATTCTCTACCATCCATATACCTTCATACTGCGATGGTGATTGCAGTTAGATTTTCGCCTTGACCTAACTGACCTTGCAGTTAGATTTTCACGTCCATTTTCAAATTCCTTGCACGCCGCTTCGCCGATGCAATCTTCGTTTTCCCCAATATTAACGTGCCTAACAAGAAATTTGTTCTTCAAGCGCACTCCAAGCGCTATTTTTCGAAAAAGTCGTAATATCAAAGAGCTGTTCGATAAGATGGAAAACGCAGATCTGGTTGCGCGTGTTTGCAGTATATGCAGTACGTAAAATCAATTTTCTAAATTCCGTAACACCGTCGAAATCCAGTGTAAGTTTAAGTATTTGTTCTAACAAAATAATATAAAGGAAAGTCGGAGTTATTTCGACGACGATACAAACTATTACAAACTCGCAGTGTATCCCGTGTAATTGTTGTATTAAAGTTTAAATGTTTCGTGTTAATCAAAGCGTGTCTCGTTCATCTAAAATTACTATCCTTGCCGACTTAACGGGTCGTAGAGAACTTTAGCGCGAAACTTCGTCGATAGAAATTGTAACGGAGATTTACGACCTCCGTCGACTACGTCACACTGCGGACTTGTCTCGTCGCGGTGCGTTAAACAGCGCTTAAAATAATATTATTCTTTGTACGCGCCGTCACTTTCTTCTCCATAAATTTGTATTTACGTACCAAGCTACGTAGAGTTCTTTCCTGAGGAACACGCTACCACGATCTTTCTTTTTTTAAATCCTTCTCCTTTATTCACGCACCAATCTTATTATTTATAGCCTTTTCACACAATTTGCAATGCTTGTTTCACCAGCATTCGCTCCATCTATTTACTCGTTCCACTTATTCCTTCACATTTGTTCTCCTCGCTTTCACCAATTTTCCGGCGGATATTTGTCTAGTGGATGTGACCTGTGTAGTCGCCTTGGTAGTAGTAACACACAGTGTTTTACGTATTTTGGTGCGTGTTGATTTTCACCTAATATTTTTCAACAGCTGCAAAACTGTAGTTGGTAATTTCAACTATTTTTGTGTATTCTGTGTTTTCTATATCGATGTCCCTCGTCTACCATACTGCATCGAGCATCATTCTCAATAATTTCGATCGTGCAGTTTTAATTTCCTCTCGTAGCTGCACTCCAGATGTGCGCTCGATATCCACATTGGTTTAATCATCGTTGTGTCCTCAGATATCGTCATTTTATTTATTATCTTCGGTTTCGATTTCCCGCTGATTAGCCGATACAGTTTCTAATCTATCCAGTACAATTCCTAAGCGTTTCGCTTCTCTTGTCTATGGTACGATTGTTTGCTCTTTTGTATTGGATCACCTATAAGTTGGTTCACGTATCATCAGATGAAAATAAAAAATTACCTGCTAATTGGCAATCGATCAATGACGAATTTTCTTGTATTTTTTTTTATAATTCGCTGTCTTTTTCTGTGAAGTTTTCTATTCCAATTTTTTCAAACTCCGATAGTATACAACCATTCGCATTGTTTCGAACTTTACTTTGAGAAAAATCATTTTAATTATGGGATTATCCATTGTACGTACACCGCGTATTTATTCTCGCCGATTTAACGCGAAACATATATTTGTACTTTTCTATGGATTAATTGTAATTTTCTTTTGTATCGTCGATCAATGCAGTAGCTTTATTTTATGCGTTAAATTTCCTACTATGGGGGACAGCAGCAATGAGCCATATAAACAAAATAGAAACATTACAAGCAAAAATTCTTGGAACAATAGTAAACGCCCCATGGTACGTTAGAAATGAGGATATTCGGAAGGACCTGGCAATACCAACGGTCAAGGAGGAGATTACCAGATGCGCGGAAAAGTACAGAGAAAAAATAACAACACACCCAAACCGGCTGGCTGCGGAAACGATTAACACAAGCATAGAAAGAAGACTGATAAGGAAACACCCAGCAGATCTCACAAAGGATATAGCCTAACAAACACGAAGATGGTATCCCGCTGGGGGTAACCATCCACAAGCTATGTATATTTAAGCTATAATATTTTACCAAATGTCCTACTGGACAAATTGTAAAATTTAAATAAACAATAAAAAAAGAACATTTCGTACTGTAGCGGAATCGTTGCCGATGTCGAGGATTATGGGATCTTCTGCAAGGAGTTTTTGAATTGCACGTTCAAGTATCGTGGAATTATCTTCAAAGAAGAAAACAAAGAATCTTCAAAGCATGGAATTCCTTATTTCTTTAGATGATCGTGAATACGCATGACACGTGTCTATGCATTAGATTGTCCGAAATATTTCTGTCGTTTTATAAGGAAATAATAGAGCACAATGATTTTTCTTTTATATTAGTTTATTGAATTATGCACGGACATAATAATAGAAATAGAACGAATACCTAATTCAATAAAATAATATAAAACAGACATTGCTGTTCATCTATTATCACCGATAATGAAACGAAAGAAACTTTTCAGACAATCTACTTGCGATACGATCTACTTATTGTTTCCTCGATTCTCGCTAATTGAGAAAGTAACAGGACACTGTTGGAACAAGTTTGCCGGGAGTGGACCTCGACGATGGATTATGCACGCGCGTGGACGTCACTGGCATTGGCTGAAGGCCGAGAGAAACTTGAAATTGATGGAAACCGTACGTTTGAAAAGAAACAATTTTAACTGAAATCCGAAGCTTTGCTACGTCGATACGAGATATTGTACTTAGTTCTGATGCAATTAGAATCTGTTCTTCTCCTTCAGTCAACGTTATCTTGTACGGTGTTTCTCTTGATTCGATAGTTTCTTGAAAACTGAAAGAAAATTCCTTCGTAGATCGACAGAGAACAGAAGAATCGATCGTAACGTTTTGCTGGCTGATTCAAGTCTTCGTGATAAGAATAAAAATAAAGAGAAACGAAGCGAGGAAGAGTCACGATTATCCAGAAATCGTTCAACTTGGATGAGGAGGCGGCGACGTGAATGGATCGCGGGTACAGCATATAAAAACGATGCAGGCCAAAAAATAAAGATTTTATTCATTCACGTACCTACATCACGTACAGAATAAGATTAATTAAATTCACTTCAACTATATAATATGTATATTTCTGTTGATGTTCTTCCTCAGTGTTTATGCGCAAGTTTCGAACTCTCTGATCTCTACGTATCTAGAGTATCTACACGTCTTTTATCATTTCTTTTTTTCATATACTTTTTTTTTGTTTTTTGATTTCTATATAATATTCTTCTCTTTTCTATCCTCTCGTTTAACCTGCGCGTCGTCTTCCTTCGCGTTCGCAAGGTCGGAAATCCTAAAATTCTTCGGGCAAACGTTTATGTGCAGTGCGGCGAGCACCGGCCAAGTTGACATTGTATTACGACGTCATTATATAGTACAGCGGGTGCATGTTTCCTGTGGATAATTCGCTCGTTGTTAATTAACAGCTGTGCCTTCCACTTTGGTTTACTCTTTGGATTAGTCTCATTCTACGATCGTTACTGAATTACACGTTTCTTAAATAAAACAAGAGGCTCCTTTATATACGAGCACACACAGAGATCGTGTAAATATATAGAACTTTTCTCGAGGAAGACTCTGTGGCGAGATTGGGAGTGGAAACGTGAACGCACGCAATCCCAATCGCGCCATCGAATCTAACTTCTCATTGATATACATACGTAGATCTGAAACAATCTTACAATTATCCCCTAGCCGACAAGAGGCGTCGGTGTAGTTAATAGTAACGAAACTTGCAAGAGTTTCCTTGATTGGTAATCAATCGTCGGCCGATCGTATAATACTGATGGATGTCCCTGGCGACGAGACTTTTTTGTTTTTCCCTCGTAAAGTCACGAAACGTGTGCCGATCTGGAGGGAGCGACACACGTGCGAAATAATCTCTTGTTCGTCTTACAAAAAGCACATGGCATAATGGAGAAATCACAAAACAGTATCAGCGAATACATAAGCAAACCGGCCAATCGCCTCTTAAAAAGTAGAACACCGTTTCACTTGGAACGTTCTCAGAGAAATACAATCGAACGCGATATAATAAATTAAGAAGAGCGTGCGACTAAGTGGATCGATTGCGTGCTTCGAATCAAACTGGTCCATGCGTGCGAACGTCGAACCGGCATTGTGTTCTTCTGTTTCTACGTATCGTTAAGAATTTTCTATACTAACGAGAAAGTCTCGAATTTCGACTCGCTACTGATATATATTTATATAATGTATCTCTTTCCGCGGTCGTTCTTCGCGCGGTTGTTCCTTGTCTGGCGAATTATCGATAAATTTTGTAAAAAATTATCCTTATTATCGGAAGTACGCTGTGCGTCGTGTGAAGGATTCGACACTCGTGGATATGTAAGTTCAAGAGTGAATAAGTTACAGATAAGTACGCTTCGCGCGAATACTTGTTAGAGACAGAAATGTCTGACGATCGGAATAGGAAATTTGTAGATGTAGTAACATCCTTAAGCGCGCTAAAATCTTACCGATAAAAAGAACAGTCTGACGGGGTCGTTCATAAAAAAATTAGATCCAAGAAACGAAATGTTACGTAACCCTCTGTTCAAAGTTCTGCATGCAGATCGAGTAATTTAAAGCTTGAGTCGCTTAACCGGTGTAATGTTTCGTTTCTTGAGAGATTCGTGTATATATAGTCGAAGATCTAACAATTTACGATTAGATATATCATCCAAAATATTCGTATCCTTCGAGAAACTTTCGAAATGTTTCTGAAATGCTTTCGAAAAAATCTTACAGGGAAAATCGCAAACGTTGACACGCGTGGACCGTCATTGTTCCTGTCTGCTCGTTTCCATGTTTCGTAATTCCTCCCAACTCGACACGCGCTAAAACACAGTTACGAATTCAATAGTTAATTGGTAATAAATGGATACGGACGGGCTCGTCGAGTTGCGAGGTCAATTCCGAATGATTATTGTTCCCAATTGAGACTCTTTGGCATAGCGTTCTTAAGTTTGAGAATATCTTTCGTATATCAATACTGTTCGATATTTTGTTCAATATCTTGTTCAATATTCTGTTTGATAGTTTGCTCGATATTTTGTTCGATATTCAATGCTTCTTGCTTCTTTGCGCTAGCGAAAGGACATGCCTCGTGGAATGAAACTGAAATCGTCGGTTTCCCTAGCCGTCGAACTTCGTTTAGTCTCCTCGAATGCTCACGCAGCAGTGATTACTCGGAAATGAACAATAAACGTAATTTAGATAGATGTCAACTTCATAATTTCTAGATTAGTTTTTAATGTTGAATGAATCGTGTCAAATAAGATATCGACGAGAGATCATCGAAAGAAGTCGAACACGATATCGATAAACGCGCATGTTGTTCGCCTCTAATAAATACTATAATTAATCACAAAGATAAAAACAACGATGATAAAATTATTCAGGCATAAATAATACACGATATCACAATATCACAACAAGAAAAATTACTCAGGCATAAATAATACACGATATCACAGGGATGCTCGCAAGAAACGTAGCTGTTCAAACTTAAAATTCGAACGTAACTTGGCAATATCAGAGATTAAAATTGTCCATATACGAAGCTTCTTCGTACAAGTAATCAACGAACGATTAAGAAAACACAGCGTGGTTGCGCTCGAATTTTGCTCCATTGGCTGTACAAATGAGATCCTTAAATAATAAGACTAGTCGCGTGAACATCTCTCGATATGAACGTATCTAGGGTCCTCAGGATCGTCGTTACATGGCTGACGATCGCTCCTCGTGAGCCTTCTTCACGATCGCCAATTTCGAGTGCGGATCCGCCGCCGGAAGCCCAGTGTAAGGGGGCTCTCTGGTGCCATGCAGCATCAGGGTCCATTCTTTGAACCAACCGTGTTGCGGAGTTTGAGTATTGAAGCTCACCTGAAAGAAATTTAGCTTTATCGACTGTTTAAAATACATCAACGTTTATAATTTTATTACCATTAATTAACTGAAACTTATTAACTGAAATTTTCATTTCGATACCTCCAACAACCAACTGCCTTGAGGATACTCTCCCCAGGTGTGAGTCGTCATGAAAGGCCATTTCGTAAAGCCATCTCTGTGATCGTCGTCGTTTATCCTTCGGCTAAGGATCATCGATCTGAAACCGGTCTCTCCGTTAACTGTGACATTTCAGCTGGAAATCTTAGAACCATCTTAGGACAAAACGATCAACAGCCTGCACGAAACTGGTCGACTTACCTAGTCCCCATGGGAGAAGTTAGGAACAACTCCAGATCACCTCGGCGTGTGGCGTTCACGGAAATGACGGCCTGCACGTGTTCCAGATAGTTGACGGCGTACTCGGTGCCGGCGCAGGCATCAGTCTTTATTTTCAACAGAATCGATCGATCGCTTGTCACTTCCCTGAAAAGGAAATTGACGGGCGTTCGTCGTCGAACTAGCGAAGGAGCTTAAACGCTACAGCAAATTCCTTGGGGAAAGGTTATCGAGGGAAACGTGTCCCGATCAGAAACGTCGATGCAAGAAAAACGCGCTAAACAGAAAAATAACATTAATCGCGTGTACACTAAAGTAGTGACAGAGTGTAGCAGAATGTAACGCTCTACAGGAGGAAATCGAGGAAGCCAAAATCGATACCTCGGTCATCCACGAATCATAATTTAGTAAGTGTTCACTGTTCGATCTACATGGTGTTTGACTCTCGTGCAGGGAAATAGAAAAGGACAAGGCATTCCTCCCCTCTTAGTTACGAACCCCTGAGGCGGAATCGATAGCAGCACGAAAATACTCACTGACTCTCGAGCACCGAACCAGCCTCGCAGTGATACCGTGGCGGCACAGTTTTCCAATTTTTCGCTAAAGCGACCATCGCGCCAGCATCCAATACACCGTAACCGAAAAGATGATTGAATTCGAGACCAACTCCATTCATCGTCCAATGGAATCTTCCCTTGGCATCGAACAGCGAATTCCTCTTCGACGTTAGGACCGTCAAGTGTTGTACGTCACGCCAGGTCAACTGCGGACTGAAATTAGAATCAATGGTTCATTGTATGCTTCTCTTTTACATAATTATATTCGATTCTATGAAATTTATTAAAAACTCTTTGATCTTCCATCGACAGATTCGTAACACTAATACGCTTATCGAAATTGAACAAAAGAGAATCACACGTTCAATTAAATACGAATAAGCTGAACTGACTTGATCCGATTAATTATCGAGCGCGCTGTTGTAGGAAATTCTTTGGAACTCGTTCGGTAAAAATGTCTGTACCAAGTTTATAGAAAGGAAGAGAAACATTTTCGGTACATTTGCCGAGGAACCAATATTTGCAAAGGAATCGATATTTGCCGGTATCAGTGGACGATCAAAGGAATTGCAACAAGAAAACACAGGGCTCAGAAAGCACGCGAGTATCGAAGAGACAGCGTGGTGCATTAAACCTCGGCCTTTCAACGTCACATCCTCTGTTACTAGGTCACGTTTCACCGACTGTGTTCGACGAAACACGGTGCCCCCATTAGCACAGCTTTTGCTCTCCGTAAGCTGCTGCTCTGTTTTTCAATTTTCACGACTCCCAACGACCAGCGCTCGGTTTGAATCGCGGCCCAATTACCCCTTTGAATAAGTTGGAATTTATCCTCGCTGTCGTTTCCAACAATCGTTTCTCGAAATTATCCTTTCCTTTTTAGTTGCTCTTATCGACTCGTGATTTTTCAGTAGAACGGATCAACCATATTTGGTCCGAAATTTTCAAGAAATATAATACAACAAGATCTCGTCTAAATCTCGTACATGGAGATGTACGATAGCTATAATTCTGTAGAAAATTCTCTAGAGATCTGTAATAGGGCAATTACATCAATTTTTATCGATCGCGATGCTAAATATTTCATATCAAACACGATACCTACGCAACGTCGTTTACGTCACAATTTGCAGTATCGTTCGTTACTGAACGAACGATAAAACTGTAAGCTGCATCGTATTTCAGGCAGAGAGTACTTGCCGTTTTTTAGTGCTTTCGGATCACTCTCACGCCGATGCGGCTACAAAAAGTCTCAAAGCGTATAGCGTGATAATTTGCAGCTGAATGGCTCTCTCCTAAATTGCTGTTTATTACGGGTGTTGCAGTGCAACGATAATATCATGAGACCATCGAGCCTTTAGAAATAATAAATTATTCCTTAAATCATCTTATCTTTCTTCATTTCGTTAGATCATTTCATTTCTTGCCGCGTTTGTACAATATCGATTTCACCTCAAGTATCAGAACCAACTTCTCTTATCTTTAATCGATTTCCGTTTTTACCGTACTTTTTCCTCCCTGTTTTATACTTTTAGTTTTGCAATCTACTTCTGTTTTTCTTTCATTCTCTTTTACTATACCTTTTACCTCTTCCATCGTTGTTTGACATCGGTTATTATTTTTTTTTTTTTTACCCTTCCATGCTTTCCTTTATATCACGCCCTTTTACCACCTTTTTCATATCTTCTTTTACTCCACGCACTTTTTATCTCTCTTCTGCCGTTTAACCTTCATATTTCCTTCGACCCTTTTCCTGCTTTCTTTCCGCCGCCATAAATTTCTTGTCATATTTTTTACACATCCTTCACGTCGAGTATTTTCGATCTCTCGCACGATTGCACGACGGTTGAACTTTAACGCGAGTCACTATCATGGTACAAATTATAATAATATTATTTATTATATATAGCGTATAATATTATAATAATATTAATATTATTTGTTTTTCTCGTGCTTTGTCGCTGCTCGTGCTCTCGAAATTTATACGACGTATATCATAATTTATTCGTATGTTGCATAGCAATTTTGCTCTCTGCTTGTGAATTCTCTTTATACGCGTATAACAGAGTCACAATGGTAGATACAAATTAACGTTATTGCTAATTATCTCCCCACGTCATCATTGATAGAGAAGTATCTTCGGTATTTAACACCCATGGGTCAGCGCTCGCGTCGATGGCTATCGAAATTGCTAATTCACATCACTTTATCGTCGATATTCGTGTAAAATTTATTTGCTCGACAGCGCGGTTAATCATACATTTACCCTATTTCCCTTAATAGAAAAACGAGTATCGCGAAAATACCGAGCCCGTATCGTTCTCGTTCAGCCGTAAGCGCCTATCTATTTCCGTTCGCCAGAGGAAATTTGAATATGCAAATTAGACGTTAAATATAAACGAGCAGAAAATGTTTTGCAATTAAGTTTCGATCAATAATTCTATATTTATTCCTAAAACATCGATCGAGCTTACCAATTACTGTAAGTAATGCAAGTACTGCAAGTACTGTACTAATGTAAACGTAAAGTACAAGCTCGAGAATGCTCGAGAATTGAATCGTGAAATCATCGAGAAAACGCTAATTACCAAAAATTAATCTTGTCGTTACAATGTCTCGTTATAAACACTTGCATAAATCACACGCCGCAGAAATCATTGCAGGTTCTTTTATTCGTAATTTTCTGACTGAATTACTTAATATCAAAGATAAGGAAAAAGTATTTTCGAACAGCAATGTATATGCGAATTTAAAAACTTATATCATACGATTGTTAATGAACGAAAAGCAAGTTATCTGGTGGTACTAGTTGCAACCTTGTTGCAAGCTCTGTAAGATACGTAAGAATATATATCACTGTCCATATCATATCACTGTAAGAATATATAATACACAGGACAATCTTTGGCGGGAGGAGATCAAAGAATTCTTCGACATAATATTAAAATTGACTGGCGCACTTACTTGGCTTCGAGGGCGAGTGCAAACACTCCCGCAGCCTCGGGTGCAGCGGCTGAGGTTCCGCTGTGCGTCGTCGTGCATTTGCCGTAAAGGTCAGTGGTGGCCTGGGAAAAAGAAAAGGAAAATACGTCTAAATGCAATTGCAAGTCAGTAACCGCTCTCTCTCTCTCTCTCTCTTTCTTTTTCTCATTTACCGGCTGAAATTAGAACGTACTTTAACTGTTATTTGCATTTTAATGACCCTACAGCACGTTTTAATTGTAATTACGTTTTCAAAGCGTCCTCTGTATTCACGTAGGTAGTTTGTCATGCGCCTGTTACCCGAAAGATTTTAAGTGGCGGAATTTTGAATGCTCTTTTAGCGGGTTTTCTTCTCGACGCTCGGCTCGTTGTTCACAATGCGGCGTAATATTTTTACGTTTCAAAGCGAGACGGGAGCACATGAGAACGTTGAATCGCGTACGAGCTAATCCGAGTATCGTACACTGCCATTATATGGGAATAGTTTCTACTCGAAACGATCGTAAAAAACGTGGATCGTTTTCTCGTAGGAAAGGAATTAGACGTTCTATTTCCAAACGTTGTAATTTCCTCGAGTGCAATCGCCCGTGTTCCGCGTATATCGAGAAAGTTTCCACGTTCAAAGTTCGCGTCCGATAGCGCGCATAACCGCGATAAAGTTGCTATAAACATCCGCCAGTAATCGTTTCAGCGAACCTCCGCTTAAGACTAAGCGCATCCTTATTTGGTGGAGTAATTAAAAAATCGACCATTTCTTAATAATCGCGCCGGTTCTGGCAATTTCTTGTAAGAACTGAAATTTTATAAAACGTTTTTACAAGCGTGCGAAATACCTTCGCGAGCTACGGTGAATTGTTTAAAATACAGCGATACAATTTGGAAGGAGAAGAAGAAAAAAGTAAATGTGAAAAGGATCGATTGGATCGAAATAAAAAAGTAATCCCTTTCTTTCACTTAACACGCAAACGATCGGCATTGGAGTAAATCTTATTTGAAAGTGGTCTGTGTAATCCGTACCATGGGCGTCCACCCCCCGTTTTCTCTCCTTTATTTTCCCCTTCGCTCAACCGTGAAATTTTCGTGGAACAGAGAGAGTGCAGGAAATCCGAGCGGACCGTGTTCATCCATAAAATCCCGACTATCGAGCGCAAAAACGTTCAGGAACGAGGGCAAAATCTATTCAGGAACATGCTCGCCGCTGATATGGGCGTTGTGAACGAAACGACGTAACACGTTGTTAACAACCAGTTTATACAAGATTATCGAAAACAGAGTCTTGTTATCGTGGAACTCGCGTTTTGTCCTCGACCATGTCAGCGTAAACTTCCTTCGTTAACTTTCGTGTTTAAATATCGATTTCTCTCGAGTGCGCTTCATGAAGTGGTTGACAACATCAAACAGTATATTCTATTTGACTCAACGGTACATTCGTTTCTCGAATCACATCTGTTCACTTCTTCTGCCTCTTTCCGTGCCTTTCATCGTTATGAAATGACGAGCTCGTTCGACCTTCCTGCTTCATAAATTCGAACGATCGATACATTTCTCCATTTGATTTCACAATATACTCGATCCTCGAATCACACCTGTTCGCTCCTTCTACCATTCTATGTGCCTTGTTGTTACGGGATGACTGCTTTTCACGAGGATCGTTTTCGTTGAACCAATAAAATAAAGGAACCACGAATAACTGCGGCAATCCCTCTTTTCACGCGAGGAAGCTTCCATATCAGAGGATCTATCGACGATGAGCGTCCATAAAGCCGCGATATAAAGTTTACGAGCAGATCAGAGAAGCTTTCATGAGCTAAGAACAGGAATTTCTCGTCCACGTTAATCCCTGGCGATGAAAGCGATCTTCTCGCGAGTCACGCTTCCGCCAACAGCTTTTCTTTCAGCTGACATGTGCAAGAAGGCGAAGATATGGTTTAATATTGCATCTTGTTCGAGACGTTTCGCATATCGATCCAACGTCTCTGGAGGATAGTGTGTGTCCATGTCTCTCGTATCGAATACCTATTCTCTCGTCCCAATTCCTAGAATACGTCAACTAGTCGCAAAAGCCCAGGTTGATCTATAATTTTCGAACATCCCATAAGCAGGATATCTCAGATTGAACGAGCGCAAAGTGTTTCGACACGACTAACCATCAGACTAACCATCTAATCTCGTCTTTGCTGCACGAATAATAAGGACCGTGCCGGGGCAAAATTTCATTCCAGTTCGCCATCATCTTCCCTCTTCCCGTCGCTGTTCCTCGCCTCTGAAAGTAGGTAACCATCTAGGAGTTTTATACGATAGTTACTCTGGAGAGTACTTTCAAATTGTGTATGCACTTAGGGCTAGCTTGGAGAATTCTTACTTTAAGATAGACGATGGAAAAACTTGCACGTTTTCTTATATGTTCTATAAGCAATTCTTCGTTCGCTGAAGCGAGTGATAAAACTGTAAAACAACACGCCTTCGCGCTCAGATGCAGTGTTCGCTTCACGATAAACACTTCCGCCGCCAACTGATGATAATTTTTCTCTCAAATGGATATCTACCACACAGAAAGATCCACGTAGAGTTAACTGGAAATTAAATTCAACCTTCGCACGCCTTTACGCACCAACGACATTTTTCCTGCTTTTTAAACGAAGACGCCTCTATTTACCAGAGGATACGTCGCGCTCCTGCTGAGCAACCGCGAGTTCCTTCTATTTCCTCAGCCAGCATTTCGCCCATATTATTTCAGCAGGATGCTCCTCAATTCCCTAGACTAGCGTGATCTACTGCTGCGTTAAAAGTGGCCCACGCTAAGCACCGTAATAACGCTGGAAAAATGCAGCGCAGGAGTTGTAGCAGGTAATTCCCTCTGATCCTGCTATGATACATTCATAAACTTCTTATCTTAACTTCCTTCCACTTGATAGGTAAAACGAACCGGTTTTGTCGAGCCGTGGAATAAAATTTCGGCGAGAGCCTTCTTACGATATGACTTATACCCTTTATCGTGCGCCGAGTGAACTGTAAAAAATTGACGAGCTTTCTCTTCGTGTGTGCTTACGCCTACACGTTGCTCGACGGCATTTTATACCTCACTATGCGATATTATACCTCCTACCTAGATCTTTATCCCAATTTAACAGCTCCTTCTTTCGATTCGCCAGTTCGTTTTTTCGTCCATCTCGCGAGCACGAACAAGAAGGATCGTATTACGATCATCGATGGTTGTTGATATTTCGCAGCCGAAATACGATATTCGTCCTCGGTCAATTTATCTATTTCTTAGAAAATCGGCTGCGACCAAGGTCCGGTTTCGTCGACTTTCTTCTTCGTTTTTTTCTTCTCTTTTTTTAAATCTTATCGCTCAGCATCATTCGCTGAAAGGAAGGTTCATGAAATCGGAAGACGTAGATATATATATATATATATATCGGGTGACCTGAGACCAAGGTAACACGAACTGCCACTGTTATCCACTCTAATTAGAGAGTGGCCTTTGTCTGATCATTAACTAACAAACCGGTAACAAAGCAATTTTCCAAGTAGGTGCAAGCTATAGTACGTCGAAAAATAAAAATCTCTGCAACTGTTTCTTCGTACAATGAATACTTTCAACGTTGTTTCGTCTTGTTCGTTTGTGCGTTGATTTACTACACGAGGGAACATATTGATATAATAAACCAAGTGTGAGAATTGTAAGATATATTTGATAAGAAAATATAGAAAGAAACGCGGAAAATGTTTGCGAGAAGTTAACATGGTTCATTCAAGTCGCACGTACCAGCGGAGCAGCAAGATTCTTGGCTCGTGTTCACAAAATTAACTTATTTTTGCTTGAGTCCTCGCGTATTTCCCCCGCGAAGCTGGAATTCTTTCTGCCGTGTTCCAGATACTTGCGAAATTGCGTTATCGTAACTTCGGCCGCAACTCGAATAGCAAATTCCACAAACATAGCTTGTAACTTCGTATATGACGAGGCGGTGGCACGTTGCAAACATTTCGCAAAAATATCGAAGATTCTAAGGAAACTTTATATCAGAAGGCTGTCGAAAATTAATCGAAAGTTTAACACACTTCAAAGGATTAATACAAACTTTCTACAACTAAATTGTTAAAAAGGATATTAAACGTCGAGGAAAGAATATAAAGGAAAGTCGAATCTTCTAATTTTCTACAACGAATCAACGAATTCCCTAATACTTAAACCGATAATCCTCGAATCTCTTCAAAGTTCTCGTCTTATCCTGTGATTCTTATCCTAAGTCTATAAGACTTTCAAAATTCATAAATATTTGGAAAGTTGGAGGCATTAACGTCGTCTAAAGACCCTCCGTAATCCCAGTTCTATACATATTTCCCATAAAATACCCCAGTTCTATATATATTTCCCATAAAGTACCCCAGTTCTATACGTATATCCCATAAAATTGTTAGAGCCCTCGAATCTCACGAATCCATTAAAAATCCCCTAAAATTCCGAGCAAGCTCGCAGAGTCTGTGATACGTTTCATGCCACTTACTACTCCAATATTGGGATCCTTAGCGCCGTTGCTGAACGTCGAGGCCAAAGTGCTCGAACAGCTCTCATCGTAATGAGCGTTTTGCCCGTCGTTGATGGCGCTGTTAATACTAATAGTCCACATACTCGCTGCATAACCATCGCAATTGCAGTCGTCCTCTTCACCGCCGTCACCGGAAGCCCACACGTAAATGTTACCTAATCCTCTTCGACCCTGTGAAGCAGGTATATCCAGTTTATCAAACATTAAACGTGTAAAATCTCTGTTAACTTGTAGACAATTTAAATTCTCATTTAAATTACGCTCAAGTTGTTTCGCCAAAATTATAATGACTCGGTTCTATTACTCCTCGTTACGCGGTTTTTAGAGTTAAAATTTACTGAAAAGGTCAGCGAATAAAAGTTAGTTCCATACTTCCATCGGCTACCATATCTTGACACGCGTGCAAGACTAATTCCACAGCGTTACAAATTGTTTAACAGAAGGGGAAGAAAGATGCTAATTTTTGGGACATCCTGTTACGTCTTTTTCATTTTTCTTCGCAGATCTAATTCTTTTTTCTGTCCGGGGCTTGACAAATATCTTGCGAGTAAAATTGCCATACGTTCCATTTCCGTGAGAACTACGATGGAGTTTCTCGATTTATTGGAATTTAAGAGACCAGTAATATTTCTTCTTAGAAGTATTTCTGAAATATAACGAAGATCGAAGATCGTAGCGCAGAAACGCGTACACTTGGAGTTTATTTCTCGGTCGACAGCTACGTCCCCGAAGAACTTCCGCTGTCAATTGACTGGCAACGCGGCGTAACAATCTGTCACCAATCGAGTGAGCGACGACTGGTTGTTAAGCGGAAATTCCGAAACGGGAGACGTGGTCCCTGAAATATCCGTGAACAGAGCGGATCTTGACACTTGTCGATTAATGCTTCTGTCGTTCTCGGCGAAAGATCATCATAGCGTGACGTAATTGAAAAATGGAAGTTGCCGAGCAATTGGAAAAGTTCGATGGAAATTAATTAAGAATCGACGAGCGTGCCTTTTAATACGCGCTTCCTCGTTCGATATTATTTGAAAACACGAGAAGAGCAAACTAATTCGCAACAACGGGACGAGCGCAACGCAAATAAACATACGAGATTCGGTGAAATGAATTACTCGGCTAATTAGTAGTAGTCACGATAAACAGTTACGCGTCGATCGACGTTCCAGCTTCCAACGAGTCCTCGAACATCTCGTTCCGATTCTCGTAATTGCATTCCAAATCTAATGATCACCGCGAGCCATCGGCAGCAATAAATACGAATCCAGCTGCTTTTCTTCGAATCTGTCTAATCCTTGCCTCTAAATTACACAGTTAAAATTATCGTGATCGAGAAAAGTGATCGTGAGCTACGTCCGTGGCTTTTACACGAATCGATTTCATTATCTCGGTAATTAAGTCTACTCGACTACGCCGTCTTTTGGATGAAAATTATCGACGCTTTCATTCGCAATGACGTGGACACTGATTGGATTCGAAGCAATTATTGGCTACTCGTTCGTGGTTTATGGGAATTGCGGAAGCTCGAACAAGTCGGGTTTTCTCGGAAAAATCGAAGCACGTCTTGCGTGTTCTCCCTTCAGAGCTCGAAACACGTACTTATTACATGCTTGACAAATCCAATTCCACCTACGACGTGTACAACACGACGTTCGTTCGAAAATTCTTTTGGAATCTCGATAACTTTGCCTGTAAGATAAATAATTCTGCCTTTATCCTGTATGCTACCCACGATACAAATTTAAAATAGGACGATGATCTTGATAAAGAGATCGTGAAAAAGATGGGAACATCGCGAGTACGTTCTGTCGAGGAAAACTTTAATTACTCGATGTTGTTAACGCTATACGCGAAAGGATGTATTCATGAGCTTTCACGCAGAACGATCGATGGAGTCGAAGGATACTTTGTTTACAGACGGCTTGAAAGCACCGCCGAGCGACTTCCGTTGACGCGACGACCGTCAGAAATTCACCGCGCAATTACAAAGTTAATTAGGACACCGTTTCTCCAAAGACGAAGTTGGCGAATTAACTTTATTACCTCTTGACCTTTCTTCCCATGGAAAAACAAATTCTCTCGGTTAAAGACGCAAGACGAAGAGAGAGCGAGAAAGATTTGGTAATTAAAAGAAACTTCGGTAGAAGTTGCATAGGAACTGCGTTCAAACTTATTATAACTCGTGAAATATTGAAAATTGTGACAGGCCGAGCAACGATAAAAATTATGCAATTAAATCGTCGTATAAAATTGTTAGGAGAGTGAACAGTGAGAGGAAAACATGATAAGTAAATTAAACGTGGGAAATATAAATAGCGACAGAGGGTGGAAATGCTAAGCATAAAAAAAATATGAAGGAAGATATGAAAGCTGAAATGTCGTAACGTTTTTAGCGAGAACACGGAAATCTCTGGGAGCACGGTACACGCGTATCCTGGAAATTGCCGTATGTGCTGTTACAGTACGTGATTCGAACTACAGAGGAAGCAACTTTGACAAAAGGGAGACACATATTCTTTACGAGAACAAATTTCACGGTGGAATTATCGTTAAATGAGAAACGTCGTAGAAACGTCTCGTAAATACTATGGCTTGCGTAAATTACATAAACCATAGCTTAAACTTAAACACGTCATATATGCTTGTAAAATGCAGAAGCACTAAAGGTTGAACTTAGTCCCTCGAGTTTTGCCCACAAAAGATTACTAGAATTCCAGAGTAAATCTATTAGGCACTTTAAGCCGTGTGGCTGAATCAATTTCGACTCGTGCAGATATTTCACGTTTATTACTTTCCAAGTTACATTTCCTCTGCTATTGTTCTGTCCAACTATATGAATGATTTTATCTCTTGTCTCAGTTTTTATAAGTACAATTATTTATCATACAGAGATAAAAGCTTTTTCAATCGACTCTTCCCTTCATTCAATAAAATAAAATATTCACTGTGCGAGAGTTAAATGAGATTAAGCAGAAATAATATAAAATGAAAGTTGTGTGCGATGCAACATTATTGAAAATATTAATAAAGCGTGTTATTGTTTTATTAATTTACAAAAAAATATGTTGCGACAGCAGATGCATCGTAAAAGCTTATTACACAGATCGGAGGTAGAAAAAGAGTTCCTATAATTCGAACGAAACATTTCATCGTATAGTGATGAAAAAGAAAATTCAATTTCATAAAATTTCAGAAAATTATAGAATCCAGATGGGAGACAAAATAGTAAAGAATTAAATTGGATCGATTTTTGAAATTTCTTTCCGTCAATGCAATGGAAGTTCAGTAAAATTTAATAACGCGAATTGAAAAATAAATTGCAAACGGAATATCGCAATTTTCGTCCTCAAAAAATAGCAACGGATTAAATTGAATCGATCTTTGAAATTCCTTTTCGTGAATGCAATGGAAGTTCAGTAAAATTTAATAACGCGAATTGGCTGAAAAATAAATTGCAAACGAAATATCGCAACTTTCGTTCCCAAAAAATAGCAACGGATTAAATTGAATCGATCTTTGAAATTCCTTTTCGTGAATGCAATGGAAGTTCAGTAAAATTTAATAACGCGAATTGACTGAAAAATAAATTACAAATAAAATATTGCAATTTTCGTACACAAACTAAAACTTTTAGGCGACAAGTTCGCAAAAGGGATCTTCGTTACAACAGTTGCAATCGAAGTAACTGTAACATGATTTTCAGCGTATTCAGCCGACAAAGAAAGTTCAGTTGTTCAACTAACGACGACAAAACACATTAACTTCACCGTGGAAACCGATCCTGGTTTAATACCATTTGCCAACGTCTCGTTTTGTACTCGAAACTAGCAACTAGATAACACTCGCCCCCACGAGATACAATATCAGAAACAGATTGCGTATCATAGAAACGAATCACGGCAATCGAAATTCCTCTGTGCTCTGTTTGAATCGCGATACGTCACTGAAATATGGATGACACGTATCGCTGGTAGAACGGCTGTCGCGGTGTGTTTATCAACGTAAAAATTACATTTCGCTGTTTCCATAAAAGTTTCAAATGGAGCACGCTGAAGTCCCCTCTCATGAGAAATCAGAACGCTATGCGGTGATGGGTCGCGTAAAGGTCACCACGGTTTTAACGTCAACCGTAGAATGCAATCCAAAATCAACTTCAAACCAACGTCGAACAGTAAACGTGTCGAAACGACATCGAGCAGATCAATAATTTATTATGTTTGAACAGAATTTCATCGGTGATACCAAACGGTTTTACCAATGATGTGATCATTCTTTACCAAAACCTCATCGATAACGCAAATTTGTATATTCCATGGTGACGCGAATTCATACAGCGATGAGCGATGTGATCGCATGATGATTGCAGAGGAAAAATATAGAAATTGAAAACAGATACGATTTATCGTTGTTCTGTTTTCTTTTATGTGCTTTTACACTCTGTGTCCCGACGATTCAAATTTCTTTAAAATTTATTTTGCAACATAAAACGACAGATCTATTCAACCAGAAACTTTTCCATATTTCTCTATATTCTATGGTTACAGAGTTTGGAAGATGGCGATATATAATCGAGCAAGTTTCAAGGTACGAGGGTTAATCTCTCTCTCTCTCTCTCTGTCTCTCTCAGGACGTTAAGAAGATCCTATGGGTGATGTAGAAGAGGGTAAAAAATGTGATACTAATACGCACCTCGTTAACGCCGCGTACGATGGCCCTCATCGTCGCATTTCGCGGTCCGTCCACGGTCTTTCCGTCGTCCGTCGGTCCCCATGAGGCGCTATAAATGTCTATGAGGTCAGGTTCGTGTCCCATGCTGTTAGCTTCGATCAGGTCGGTCATATAAGGCTGATCCAACATTCGGATCCCGGCGACTTTCGAGTCGTAAGCTACGCCCACACCGCAAACGCCGTTGTCCCGGGCTGCTGCCACCTCGCCGGCGCATCTGGTTCCGTGGCTTTCAAGAAAAACAACACCTTAATTAGATCCACCGTGTCTACGTGACAGGGAAAATGTTTTTACTACAGATTCTCCGTGATGGGAATCTGGGTGTCGATTATCGGATGATTAACAGCGATTAGAGCGTGTAAATCGAATTGAAGAGACTCGATTAGTTCGTGGATCTGGATTATCAAAGTTGGTGGAAACGTTAGAGCGAGGAATTTCATAGAGGGGAAAACGAACTGTCGTTTTCTTCCCTTCGAATCATCTACACGGTAGTTCTCCTTCAGTTGTTCGTTGCTTGTGCAACGCTGAAGGCAATAAATTGGTGAAGAAACAAGGCGGCTGAAATGAAAACAAACGATGCACGATATTTGAAAAGTTCTTTCCCCGTTCATTCGTCGCAATCATGAATAACGTATCGCCACGAAACGGATACAATCCTCTTAAATGAGAATTTATGAGCGATCGCGTCACAAGCGTACGTCGCGTCGCGAACTCAAAAAGAGTCAAAGGAACGCCATAGTCGATACCTGAAAGAACGTTTAATGAAAATTTTATTGCGGCAAATTTGCCGCTGGAAAATTACCAAGAACGTTTACCGCTTAATAAGCTGCTTTTATTGCTCTGTACGTCAGGTTGAAACAGCTGCGAACTGAACAAGCGCATCTGGTGCCAGAGGTACCGCAAATGGGCCACGACAAATACGGTTTTATTATACAATCCATAGCCAAGACGATCTACAATTGCCTGTGATAACATGCCACTGCCGTTTATAACCCTTGCATTTCCTAATTAAAACAAAATTAAATGAATATTCCCTATTCCATGGTATCCCTTCGATTCGAGCTATACAGCGATATTCATTCGAATCAAATTAATTCACATTTCAAAGGTTAAACGATCATTTGTCGTGTGACGTCTTCGCCATTAAATCTCAGCCAAGCGGGCTAAATTACACCCAAAGTAATTAACGAAAGGACGAGTGGAACAACAGGTCACGACGATCTTTGAATATACTGTGCGATCAAACTAAAAAGCAGGGAAGCTAAGACACGGCTATTTATCATAGAAATTAATCAAGCAAAATTCAAATTCATAATTAATAATAATTACAGGGAACAGACAGCGTTCGTTAGAAGTTTGATGACATTCGAAATTTTAGCAGGCTCATCTTCTCACGAGATTCTCGATTCTAAATACAAAAATTTTAAGGATGCAGTACGTTCCTTAACTTACATTCTATCTTTGATTTTCTCTTCTAAAAGTCCATCTATCGTGAACACGGGCGGAAATACAAAACGTCTGATCAAATATCCCTCAAAGCAATACCGCGTGACTATCAGTTTCGCTGACGACAAACGGATAAAGCATGCGAAACGATATTGCATCGGGTAAGTGGAGGTGCAAACGAAGCGTTCAGAAGACAGAAAGCGAACTGCTGAAAGCTTCGCGCGTACCACGATACAGCGGAGATATTGGCAAAGACGTGGAATCTCGCGATTCTCGAGTCCACGTCGCGACGCAAACGTTCCAACGAATTTTATCGTTCGCTTTATCACGCCCACTCGATTCTCTTTCGTCACGTTCCTGAAAGCTTTAGCGTCCAGCTTTATTACAGCGTTCTGATTGAGTCAATAAAATCGAGTAGTGCACGTCATAAAGAGAATATGAACGACTTTGTCGCAGACGTATCAACGTCCGAATCGAACCGATCACCGTGAAACGCCCGTCTCATTTTCCATCAAGCTTTTCACACACACACACACACAGAGTAAGAACGATGAATTACGTTAAGACGAGGTCGTGGTGTAATGCCACATCGGATTGACAAATTCTTCGTAGAAGCGGTGCAGAAAGCGTTTTAATCAATTCCTCGTTATTCGCTGAATAAACTCGTTTCCTTCGATTAAACGAAGAATCGAATTATAGATACGCTCGCTGAATATACGAAACGAAGCGTGATTCGTTAAATTCTTCGCTCCGTTAGAAAATTTAGTGAACCATTAATAGAATTGTAGACGATTGTCTAGAATCTCTTTCTTGATAAACTTGTTCGAACAGAGATCCATGTTTCTCTGTCGAAACATGCAATGCGGAAAGGTTAAAGGGGAAAGATTCGACAGGGAGATATTTGAGAAACGAAAAATGTTTCATCTCGAAGGACGAGTACCGATGGAAAATAGGCAACTCGTATGATAAATTCCCTTACTGAGATACTTTAAAGAACACTGGGCGAGAAACGCTTCGAGTAGAACCGTTCGCTCGTCGTATTAGGCTTTTCACGGTATTTATTCGAGGTAGAAAGCTCTTGTCAACGGCAGGAACTCGCAGAAATTGCTGGAAAAAGATTGCGTAAGCCATCGCAGGAAATAAATGATGGGTTCATGGGAACATTTTTACGTAAGAGATACGACCGCTCGACAGCTGTGCTACGGAAATTATGGAAAATAATTCTCCAAGTGAAATTAAAATAACCAGTGGAATTGGAAAAGAAATACATTAGTCTCCCTCGTCGTGATATAGAAGATTTTCGCGCGAAGCTACGCGATCAGTTTCTTTCCACCGTTTCACCGGATCCTCCTATGGACTTTAAATGTAAAACCGAAGAAAGGGCTGTTCTTTTCGACTCGCTAACCGAAAACTCCATTTCTCAGTATCGAATAAAAAGTTTCATCGATTTGTCCCGGCTGCAACATCGATATCCTGTTCCTTGCTTTCTTCTCGGTGAGCAGTGTCACCTTCAATCACCGTGGAAAAACAACATAGAGTTGAAATAAAAACTCGAAACAATTTCCCAACGTTAATAACCATCTACCCCAGCGTCCACGCTAATTGATACCCGGTAAAATCATTAATTACGCGATCGTGCCGAGCTTTCGCGTTTCTCTCAAGTTATTATTAACCAAGGCCAACCCCTTTCTAATCTCGTTAGTAAAAATAGCCGGTTGTACCTTATATAGCAAATATTTAATCCTGTAAACTTCGTTAAAATTCCACTCTGTAGATTGCAGCTGCACGGTAATACGGGTTTTGCATCATTTTACTCACCTATTGAACCAATCATCGGTATATCGTGGATACGGATAAGGATCGTTACTGCTGAAGTCGTAAGAAGCTTTGGCGTTCTAAAACATACGAATGATTTTTCTTTAGTTTCGTCGAATCTTCCAACGAAAATGGTATCCTATTTCCTGATTACAAGGAGAATTCTAGGAATTTGAAATTGATAGGAGATCGACATCCTACGGATTTCCATCCTACGCGAATTCTTTTTTCTCTTTTTAAGAGGATGAAATAAAAATACGTTATGACAACAATCCGATTGGTACGTATAACACGCCAGGGAATCGGTATTGGCCTGAGTAGCGATATTCTTTAAGATGAACGTTTCCTGGAGCTTTTCCAATGGATGAAAAGGTGAAGGAAATACGCTTATTTGTTCTTTCGTAACGTAACTTTTACGTGACCGCACTGCTGAAAGTTTCATTTTTCTAATTTCTATTTGTTATTTCTATTTACTTACTGCGCATTGTAAAAATTACACTCTGGTGTTATCGACTGGAAATTATCCTTTTCTTGCTGTCATCCATGTTGTCGATCAGATCATAACATTATTTTATTTTATCTGACTCAGAATCGAATTCTTGTTCTCCAGGTTGATAAGCAGGAGTTCTTTTAACATTGTCATTGCAATGTTCTTCGTGTCAGCTTTTCCTTTCACATGCGCCTCTTGCAAGCTATGCCACTTCTGTCATGATAAAAATATTACTAATATTTCATCGGTAATCTCCTCGTTGTTCTTCATAAATATCACGTTGTCAAGGGAATTTTTCGCGCATAAAATATTTCGCAAATTTGTATAACGATAAATCAAAATAAATCTCCGACAAAAATGACTAGACTTGTTGGCTTCGTTAATTAATAGAACACAGAACCCACCGACATAATTTGCGCAGCATGGGAATTCTTTCCTATTAATTTTACACCCCATAAATTCCTCGTATCCACAGAACGTCGCTCGACTATTAATCTTCGTCTTGAAAACTGCCCCTTCAGTTCATCCCTTAGTTCTTCCCAATCCCCTCCCATGTTTCTCCTTTCGTTTCACGGCCATATCACCTCATTTTTTCCCCCTAATTGAACGGCACTGACAAAAATTCCAGAATCTTTAAATGTTTTAGTATAACGGCCCAACTTAATACTGACAAATTCATTGCCCTTCCTGTCATAAAAAGAACTCGAGCAAACTTTATTAAATTCGCTCCATCGAATTCCTTCTTTCTTATCTACGAATTTATCCCCCGACGACGTTGAACGACGCGGTGAACATTGTATCAGGATGAAATGGTAATTAGTTTGCCGGTTTTTATGCTGGAAAATTCCGTCCTTTGTCATTTAACGTCCAGCCAACTTTCTTCCCTTATTGTCTTCTCCTTCATAAAGTTGATTATGAGCCTCTGTGACACGTGGGTGTTGCATTGTCTATCCGTCTTTCAGCCTCCGATCTTTGGAAGAACCCTGAGAAACTTCACCCATTATCTTTTCCCCCTTCACATGTCCACCACATCTCTGCTGTTTTTATTCATGAAACGTTTCCACTGACTCTTCGCTTTAACTATATTCGACATCAACTCGACATCCCAGTACATAGGTTGAGCCTTCGTCGTCGCCGCGAAACAAAATAATTCTACGTCGCTGTTATCCAAAGTACATCTGCCAAGTATTTGTTGTAATTTCCGAGCGCGAATTCTTCAACTTCTCCTTCAGCATCATTCGACACACGTTATAGTCCTCTTTAACTAACCGCTTTTAACGCGCTGACTTTCTTGTTCCTGCAAGACATCAAGTAGATCTCGAGGAGCTAGGTAAGCTACGTGATCTGAATCGAACGTACCAGAGACTTTCTTCACTTGGAAACTCGTGGCCGAGACAGCTCGTAAAACAGACTGTTCTTTCGCGAATAATGGAAATTATGTCCCTCCTCTGTCTTTGTTTATTCTCCGTAACACGTAAGTCGTTGCCTTCGACGGTCAATCTTTCAACTTCCAAGGCAACGACGTTTTTCTAGAGGCGCGTACTCGCCAGCAAATATGCTCGCTATCGATGCTTTCAAGATTCTTGTAAATGCTTCGTAATAAGACAGAGTTGTTGGTATCAGAAGGATATTTCAATCCAGTCAAGCAATTTCTTCAGATCTCGTTGCGAATAATTTCCAAACGATCTACGTTTGAAAACAGACTGTCTAACATTCGTCATTAGTAGCGTGGCAAACGGTGAAATATATCGAGTACGTTGAAGATCCAGCGGCTGTAACTTTCTACGAGGATAGAATTTCCATTCGTTGAAACGATAGAAGTTGATATTCTCTCGATTGTAATATATCACCGTAGTAATAATTGCATTTTAACTAACAAATCGCAACAGCCGAAAAATGAAAACGTTCGAAGCGTTTGTAATTGTCCCTGGTGGATCTGAAAAAGCGTTGTCCACGCCGTGCGATACGTTTCCCTGTGATTTTCCATTGGGTCGGGTTTCATTTCCCAGGACAAAGACCGCTGGTAAAGACACCTCGTCGCGTTGATTAACGACGTTATACCAGGGAACAATGGCCGTCTGCTCGAGTAGATCCTGGGTAGGACATCAGTGCGACGACTGCCACAAAATGGACGCTCCGCAGATTTTTCGTCGTGATAAAATGGTTACGAACTCGATTTGAATTTCAACGCGTGCGATTCAGTATATGCTAATGTACCTTATGAATGTGTTGCGGTTACAATAGAACGCCACCGAGATGTGGCAGCAAACGCGTTGAAGGAAACAGAATGATCTTCCACGCAATTTTTCAACCTCTCAGACATCGACTTTATAACGAATTTCTATGTGTTCCGAGTATTTGCTTGAACCACGGTTACGTATAATAATCATCATACTTTCTTCTTTTACGTGTAATGATCGTACTTACGTAGTTGTATTTTAGATCCGGATGCATGTAGTCGACCCCTGGAACAAAAATAAAGAATCGACGTTTTCAAAATAGAATACGTAATCCGATAGACCAAGGAATGGAAACACTGGAGATACTTCGAGATTACGCCAAGTCCATTAAAAGTTTCCGCGGGCTAATCATTCGAAGAGAGCTTTAAGCCCGAGTTCCGTGTAAAGATGAAGCTTCTCTTGCAACACGACTGACCTTTTACTTTATGATTTCATCAGCGTATTCTCCAACGTTAGATATTTACATATCATGTTTGAAGGAAACGACTGAAATACTTTGTAGTCTTATAACGCGGAGTTAGTATTCCATAGTCTTATAACACGGGATTAAAGCAGGTTCCACTGAACGTTAAAACTTATTAATTAATATAACGAATCGAGCGTGGAGCAGAGGTATGGGGTTGGAACATGGAAGAAAGGCTAGATAGGATAAAAAGAGGGTACGTGAAATGGATCTTAGGTTTAGATAGGACAACACCAAACTATATACTGACAAAAGAAGAAATCAAGGAAAAAGCATTAAAAAGAGCAGCAAGGTACGAGGAGAGAACCCTGGAATGGGAAAAGGAGCTGGTAAAAGAGTGCATAAAGGAAAGAGAGAGAAACTGGGGAAATGGCCAGGAAGGGAAAAGAGCAAGAAAGAGAAAGAAGGAACTAGACGAGGTGAAAAATGGAGGGACACAGAGGGAAGCAGGAGAAGAGCAAGAAAGTTAGACAGGAGACCAAATTGTAGAAGAAAGAAGGAAGAGAGAAAGAGAAGAGAGGAGGAAAATGATAAGGGAATCCAGATATAACAGATACTACAGAAACATAACCAAAGGTGAGATACCAAAGTACTTGGAAGGGAGGATGAAGTGGAAGGACAGGAAAATTATAGCCAGATTCAGGTGTGGAAACGAGACCAAAGTGAGGGAACACTGGAAAGAGGAGGAAGAAAAAAGGTGCAGATTATGTGGAAGGGAAGAAGAGGACCTGAGACATGTAATAGAAGAATGTGAAATACCGGGAGGACCAAAAGACATGGAAAAAGCACTGAATGAGATTGGAGAAGGACTAAAAGAATTAAAAGCAATAATAGAGAAGAGAAGGGCAAGGGCGATACAAGACGAGGAGGAAGGACAAGAAGGTAGCATAGCAAGGAGGCAAAAGACCAAAGGACAATAATGTGTAGTCATAAGTTGCAATAGTTTGTAGTCGTTAGTTTTAGCGACTAGAGATAAGAATGTGCTAAGGAGTGCAATACAATAAATGCAAGAAATGTAATCGAAAGTTCGTCCAAAGCCGAAAGGCACGGACTAAAATAAATAATAAATAATATAACGAATCATCGTGAACCATTCAGATTGCTTCGAACTTTGCCGAGACTCGTAGTCGAGTCTCGATACGTTGCTAATCAAATTTCCAAATTTTTCGTATAATTCACATGATATAGATATTTGTAGAAAAATATGTATATTCAAGTATCGAAAAGTTTCATGAAGTATCATAGATTTAACATACACGAGATATAATTGGAGTTTTTACGACTGTTTACTCGCGAACCATGAAATTCCTGATCGTTAATCTTCTGAATCCACGAAACAACGCTTTATTCGCCGAATATTATACAATTCACTTTATTCGAACAGATTGCCGGAAGATTACAGCGAAATGATCAAAGTCAACCAAATAATGGAGCAATTTGTTTATCTAAAGTATCAACGAGTTTCGTGCGGCGTTAAACTCGTAATATTGCGTGATCGACAACGCTAACGGCGGGATATTATCGCTATGTTTGCCGAACGATGACTGTCGGGCAAAATCGATAGAACCGAGGTAAAGCCGTAAAAGGCTAAAATCTTTAACAAGCTGTATCACGAGATATCCCAGATTACAGTTTAACAGAGACGATGTCGAGGCTCTGGACTTAATAAACGATCGAGATTGGCCATCAGTTACACGACGCTTTTCTATCAGGAACTATCGATTGCTATTTACAGAATGGGAATTCTTCTTTCATAGCGAAAAATCCTCTTTCTTCAGAAAAAGCAACAAAATACTCGAGCATTTCTAATTTCGATACATATTCAATTCTTATGAAACATTTAAATGAAATATTCTCTCTACTACTGTAACGTCTAATTACATCGTAAAAGAATTATACTTAATTCAGTCATGAAGTTATGAACGTGATGACAAAAGTTTTTATAGCATCGTTTAATTTTCATTGGACGATAAGCAGAGATATGAATTATTTTTTGTGACATTAGTTTAACTATGTTGTGAGTCTAGTCTCTGACTACCAGCAAATGCATTATTATCTTAGGTGAAGTCGATGAGTGAAGTTATGACTGGCTCAATTGCTATATCACGATCAGAAAAGCGATCTGGCGAAATTGTTATTTACCACGAGACGAAGTTCCTATTTTTAGAACGTTCAGTCAATACATCAATTGCCAGTGTAAATCCAACTTTTATTTGAACGTAGCGACTTCGATATATGATCCAATAACGGCCGCGCTAAAAAAAGGAAATAAAAAGAAAGAAAGCAAGAAATCGTTGAAAAGGAACAAAAAAACAAAAATCCATAGGCAAACGACGAAAATGCATATCTGTTCGTTCAATGTTTGCGAGTGGAGCACTGTTGCGATATCGAGCAACAACAAATAGTTTGCACAGAATCCAATCGGATATCAAGCTGGTCCATCCTGGTACATCCTTATTTATTCAAAAACGATAACTCGTAGTGAATCGGTTTCCAAAAATTGTTTACCGCAATGTAAAGAATAAAAAAGTCACGAGATGTCGAGTTTCGTGATTTTATAACCGAACAGAGCGATAGGATCATCACAGAATATATCGTCACAGAACTGGGCTTGCTACATCGACACTAGCTATCGGCTATCACTGAAAATCCCTCGCCTCCGTATGAAACAATGTACGATACGTATGATTCAATCAATCCACGAAGTCCAAATACAGGTTTCTCTTCGTGTTTCGTTCGCGTACATTAATTAATATGCATGTAGTATCGTGGAAAAGGGCCTAAGAGATATCTAGTGAACCACATACAATGTCGCGAGAGCCGAGGCTCGTATTTACAAAAATCGTATAGTTTTGTAAAAAAAGGCCTACGTGGCCTTGGCCACGAGCGGTCGCGCAACACGTGCGTGGTGGGTCTACGGAAAAACAAAAGATATGCGAGAGCAGTCAGTTTTGAATTTGGAAGTCGGAGAGTTTTAATCGAGAAGTCGGAGAGTGCGAGTTGCGTTGTAGGGTCTGCGTGAAAGAGAACGTTGGATCCGTTCGTTTTTCTACCATCGTTTTTCTGTCTATATCTGTACGATCCATTCATTATAAATAAATCACAAATATCAGGATATAATAACAATATATTCCATAGACGATATTACATGCATGTTGCTAAAGCAATTACATTGTTATCGTGTTTATGGAAATAGACTAAGAGAATTCACAAAAAAGATTTGCTACCCAGTTATCTCCTATTCTGCACGATACCGGTGAAGACTATTTTCCACAAAAGATTAGAAACGAAGATTAGAGTATACGAGGAAACAGTGTATAACGATAATTAATGAAGCTATGTCGCGATAGCACCAGTAACTGATTACCTAGTAATGCTAGCCGACATGCAATTAATACAACTAACCTCGGGAATACAAGACATTCATGCGTCGCGTAATTTAAGTTAAAACGTTTTCTGTTAATGAGATTTCCAAATGCCACGGGTAAAATTATGCCCGTTAAATCGCGCCAAATCGTCCTGCGTATCCGTATCTACATGACCTAGAAAATACGTATAATATGTATATGTAAAATAATGATAATCCGCTTCCGTGATTTAAACTACACCGTGATATCGCAAACGCTGAATTTCTATGCCAGTGTGAAAATCCAGTAGTACATCTAAAGTGATATCTAAATAGTTTTAGCAAGGAAATTTAGTTCGAAGCATTTAGCATTTAATGTGAAGGAAATATAATCGATAAGAGAAATAGAAAGACTGACAAAACTGCAGCCGGAAAGAACGCTACAAAATGCTGCAAAATGTAATACAGTGCAATAGAGAAATCCCCGCAACAAAGGCGAGAACCAAAGGGACGAAACGATCAGCAAACACAGTAGCAGTAAGAGTCAGCGATAAGAAGATGAAATTAATAAATGGTACTATTATGCCATTATCCAAATAGTTTAAAATAGATAAATCCAAGTAGAATCTCACCATCGTCCATGATAGCTGTGGTAACGTTTTTTCCAGTAACACCCTGAGCCCAGGCTGCCTTCACGTTCAAGTCTAATTTCGCTTTGCCACCGTTTTGTCCAGTGTTCTTCAAGTACCATTGATATTGGAAGAACGGATCCGACGGATCTCTATTGCCAGGATTCATCTGACTCATTTGGTACGGTGGCACGAGATTATCCACGCTGAGAGGTTTATAGCCTCTCTTCACCCTCTTGAATCCGGGTTGTTGCACCGCTGTGTGCACCTAAAACATTTATTCGAATCCACCCTTACACCAACGCGAGAACTCCAACCCCTCGAAAATGCCAAGTAGTTAATTTCTCTTTTACGAGCTTCGTCGAATGATTAATGGACGAGATCATAAATAGTCAGGATGGTCAATAGGAAAAGGGTAAAATAGCGATAAAATGGTAACGGGAACGTCAAATATTTCCCCTCGGTGGAAACCAAACGTTTTTTTAAGAAGGATAAACTATAGCAAGAGGAATGCGTCTAAAGACAGATTTCGCTTGACATTTCCAGTTCTATGACCCGAAGCAAACAATGAGAAAATAATGGCTGTTTGGTTAGAGTTTCTCGCGTTCTCAGAATCGAGTAAAAAGGTCGAGTAAAATCGGAAAACGGATATAGTAAGATGGAAATTTAGAAAAGTATCATGAAAAACGGAACGTTCTCTGCGAAGTGATCGATGACAATATCGCGGCCGCACTCCACGCGATTGAACAATCGTAATTTACCCGATCAATCTGTTCCCTATCCAATTATATCCTCCATCTCGCTGGAAGTTACGTATTCATTTACATTTATATCGGTAGTCCGGACGAGGCTTTTCAAACCGAGTTCCACGTATCCTCCCACGAGCCAAAGAATACGTTCCTTTGGACTTTTCAAAGCGACCTCCCGTCAAAGCTATTATTCAAAATGCTACATTGATTTTTCTAAAAGACGATAACAATCGTTTATCGATGAAATTTACGACGAACGATTAAAGGGACGCTTTGAGAGTGAAATTTCATCCTTGCGATGCAGCTCCGTGCGAATAATAAATGTGATATAACGATGGAACGAAAATTCTATGAAAAAAAACGATAAAAACCCGATGTATTTCAAGGAATCACTTACCAACGGATCCACTTTCAACCTTCTCATGTGAGGTACAGATCTCTTGTTCCTTGCGTGTGGTAGGGCTTTATGAACGAAGTGATATTCCGTTTGGCTGCCCAATATCTACACAGACAGGAGAACAGCAATTTATATTCGCTGCCACTTCGTTTCGTGTCACTGGTACACGTTGCCTCGATCCAATTCTTGCAAGATAATTGAAGACAATTTTTATTCGATTACGCGATAAACATTCACCGACACGTAATAAGAAAGCAGTTCCTGTTGTTCAATCGAATGATCATCTCTCGGAAAAATGGAAGTGACAAACAACTAGAGGAGAAACAGCGAGACAGTTGGTTGGTTAAGGGTGACTTGGCAAGCTCGTTACCGTCTTTCCATCATCTTGGAAGAAACAAAAGGATTCTAAGTGGCCGGACGAAGTCAAATTCACCCGTTGCTTCGCAAAAATTGCTCGATATATCTTAATCTAGACCGGATGCGCGAGCAGGAGAATCCTTTCGAAACCTCGATTCGCTTAGGATATTGGAGCACGTAGGTAAATAACGTGATCTGATCGAATTATGCGGAAGCGAGTTAACGTCGAGCCATCGTTTCGACGACCCATTCGAGCCAATTACGGACAGATTAAGTCACCTCGATTACGGTACGGTCTGTTATCGGATTTATAAATTATTTATCCCTCCCGATCGTTAATTCGTCTGTTTCAGCTGATTGGAAAGAGGAAACGATGGAACACGGAGAGAGGAAGGAAGAAGGAGAATAGAGGAAAAGAAATATCGGAGAGAAGAATAGAGAAAAGAAGAAAGGGAGAACGGTAAAGAATGAAAATGTAGAAACTATAGGAAGGAGAAAGCAGAGAAGTATCCTTTCCTGTTGATTCCAGGACTCAATGGCTTATACGTTATCTGAGCTTTTCACAAAAATTACCTATTAAAACGCTTTTTAAATTTGAAAGAATACTTATATGTTTTTTGATGAAACGTTTACAAAGAGAATAACTAATGCCCGATATCCTCTGAAATCGAGAAATTATACACGTTCGCTCCGATCCAATAATACTAGTTCTCACGGGACACGCGACACACCTTGCATTTAAATCACTCGTTTGCTAACAATTTTATCAGGATCAAGGAAGAATAAAGTAAAATTTCAATCGCATTTTAATCCTCCTAGTTTTCTATTAAAATAATCTTCGTCCATATACTCGAGAAATCCAGTCGTTGTTCGAGAATTCGATATAAAGAATTGCCATGGTAAAGTTGAGAACTTTGACAAGAAGGAAAAGATTACAACGAGAGGCTAACACGTGGACGACATCGATGGAAGCCTGCACGTGCCCATATCACAGGATATCTCATTATTGATGATATTGGAATCCTCGTACTTATAGGTATCTTGAGTCGACGTATCTTATTCCATTCCATATCCCATTCCTGATACACAGCCACCTTCCAATGCTACTTATCCGTGTACAAGTTCGATTCTAACTCAAGGACTAGTAAAATTTTCTGCAAAAACCATCGACGAATTTCTCTCCGCATGATGCTAATGAAAAACTACAAACTACTTGGAAGCTTTAAAAAGTATTAGGTTGCCGGAAAAGTTTCTTTCGTTTCATAAGGTGATAATAGATGAACAACAATTTCTGTTTTATATTATTTTATTTCGCTTCGTTGTATTTCTATTATTACGTTCGTGCATAATTCAATAAACTAATATAAAACAAAAAACATTGTGCGTCTATTATTTCCTTATAAAACGACAGAAACTTTTCGGACAACCTAATATCACTTACTAAACATGTATTGTTATGAAAAAACAAAATTGTTTATGTAATTTTCCATCCTTAGCATTTGAGATTTACCTTTGACGATTTCGATGTTCTTCCAACGCACGACTATATTAAGAGAATAGAAAAAGGGAAAAAAGGACAGAGAAGAAGAATATTTCGAATTGTGATTGTTTTTGAAATCTAGCGTGAAATTTAGCTTTAGAAACTACAACAGCTACTGTAACGAATATTAGCTGATAACCTAGAATAAGATCCTAGTCGTGACAATTTAATACGATCCACGTTATGAAAATTCTTCGTTAATCGCATTATACGAGTCATCTTCCATTTTCAAGCTTCAAAGAGATTCTTTCTTTTTTTTTTCTTTCATCCAGACAGCGAAATCCCAGTTTTCTCTGTGGTATGAGGAAAGGAACAGACGAGGGATATATTTTTTTAACAGACTGGAAGAAATTAATAGGGTGGAGAGATGAATGGAATGGCAGATCGATCGAGCAATAGAGTCTGGTAACTTTTTCGGTAAAAGGAAGGTGAACCGCGACGAAGAGAAACCAGACGCGGGAAGTGTCTTATCATCCAGTTTTCGGCTCACGATATTCAATTTCCATGCGTGTGTCGCGTCATGGTTACCCTGCGACCAAAAACGACCCTTTGAAATAACAACAGCGCGAGCGATGCCCCGCAACAGTCGATATCGAACCGAGCTACTTCGTTAATTACGCGGTTCCTCGGCAACTTTCAACGCTTTACCGCCGTTTGTTAAATTTCCTCGAATATCGACAGGTGAAGATACAACGAAGCAACGTTGATTAGCGATGCACTAACTTCCCGGTAGGATACTTGTCGCGAAGTTACTTACAACGTGAAAGCGTTGATTCGTATCGAAGAGGAGATCAAAGGCGATTGTCGCTCGATACCACGAATTTGTAAGATAAATAACGCGGTAAATGGAAGAAACTTCTGTATGTAAGTGCGATCACCAGCCGAGGCAATATCGAGACAAATCTGTTATCCGAGAAACGTGGCGGTTGCCGCGAATTCCAATATCAGGAGGCGCGAATACACGTAGGACGTCAACGAGAGGTTGCTGGAAAAGAATTTTCTCATTTTGACGCCGATTCTCGTGCATCGTTGCTTCTGTCCCGAACGCTATGAAACCATGTTTTCAATGAAACAGGATATGATGCTTTTATAAAAGGAGAGATTTAGGTAAGTCGCAACAACGAGAAGCTAAATCACATCCTTTCAAACTCCGATGTTTCAATGCGAATTTGATCGTAACAAAGTTCTGTTTTTTCATATTCGTTTGAAACATTTTGGTGTTCCTTTTCACTTTTTCTTTCACAGAGAATTTTATTTTGGATTTAAATTTGTTATCTCTTTGAAATTTATTGGGAATTTATTTCCATACAAAGTTTCTGGAGAAAAAGCAACTTCGTTTGAGTCCGCTCGTTGCAGATGGATAGGTTCAACACGTGCAGCACCGAGAGATTAGAATTCTATAGCGATGCAGCGCCTTTGAAATACTCCGTGACGATGAAGCTCTCTACGAACGTACAATGACGCTTCTAACGTTCTAATGGAGAAACATATTGCGTGCATCCCAGATTTTCGTCGACCCTATGTTATTTAATCAAGCTGCACTTCTGACGAAACAGAACCCGCCAGATGACCGATCAATCTGCGTGGACTTTATTTGGGTCAACGAATCTACCTGTTCCATTAAATGTTCCATTTTTACCATCGTAAGGGAATTAAAGCGCAATATTTCCTTAAATACATTTGTCAAATTTCTTTACATTTTACATTAGAACTATCCAATTTAATTTTCTACTTCTACTATTTTTTTTAACAATGAAAAGGAAAAAAGCAGATACTTGATCATCGACTTCCCTTATTCAATAAAAAGATCTTAGATTTATAATCGATGCAGAATATTTTCCAGCTTCCATGTAGATCTTCAGTCTTGTTTTAAAATATAGTTAACAATAATCGAGTCTCGCTGCGATGCTAATAAAATTTCAAAATGGTCCGTCTGATACACGTAATACGTTAATAAAAAAAGTAAAACTTTAATACATCACTGTACTTATATCACGTATTTAGATACGCTATAGCGTTCAAAAGGATCGTCTATACTCTAATGCAGAAGAAAAGAAGGAAATAGACGATAAAGTAGGATTCTGATAGAAATAGACGTTTTATCTCGAGAGACATAGCACTATAATGTAGAACTAGTCGCATCTTAATCGAGTTTAGCATGGGCTACACGTGTCACGTAATCTAATTAGCAAACGTGCACCAAGTGCGTAACATCGAACACAACATTACGTTATTATACATACGTTCACCGGATAAACCTTTCCCTTCAGCCACGGCTATCGCATATAGATACGATTTATCGAGCCGACGCGACGTTGTATTGGAAGCGTGCGTCGGTGAAGCTCGTGCGGTCGGCCCGAGCGAAGAAGTATGGAAGCCAGCCGCTTTAATTTTCCCTACGGTTTATCGGAAACGTGGAAGCTTTTACACGACGTCGCGTCGCGTGAAACATCGTTACAAGCGTGCAAAGGTTAAACAGAAGGAAAAAATTGAAAGCCCGTGAAAACGTTTTCCCACTTAATCCAGTTATAGATAGATAGATAGATAGATAGAGTCGAAAAATCAATTTAACCGCCAGCAATGCATAAACTACCTTTAAAACTATCGAGAGAAAAAAAATAAACAAAAAACATCTGGAGAAATATAAGCAAAGTTCTGCAAAGCTCCCACCTTCGGTCACTGACAACTTCAATAGACACTATACGAGAAAGGTTTCTTTGAAAATGTAGCGGATACAATGTACTTGCATTACGCAACTTCAGATAAGAGAACCAAGAAAAATGTTAATGTATACGTCTCTCGAAACTCACAGTGGCAGAACACTGTTGTTAAAGGACATACTGTAACCTCGATCTTCCATTTCCTACACAATTCTGGTACCATTCGTGACACATACGTATATTACATAGATATATATTAACAAAGTTACAGTAGAAAAGAGAGGGAGGAAGGAAAGTCCGCATAAACGATGTATGGTTAAGGAAGCGTGATGAACGTGTCTTGTTTAACATTACGATGTGTGCACAACTCTTACCGTGAAACACGTATACAACGCGAAACGTTTTCGGATTACTGGTGCATGAATAAAGTAAGTTTTCGATGCACTCATCATCTCCAATCGTCTGTTTGACCTTACAAATTTAACTGCTGCGTGGGCGTTTTTGGTTATATCGCACATGCTAGACATAATTAAAAAATTACCCTTAAAATGCACTTTTCGTCAGAAGAACGAAAATTGTTTCCAAAATCGAGCTATTAAGTTTTAACAACGAAAAGTGTCGCGCCAAGTTTCTAC
The DNA here is from genome assembly GCF_014825855.1 of Bombus pyrosoma. Taxonomy (NCBI): domain Eukaryota; kingdom Metazoa; phylum Arthropoda; class Insecta; order Hymenoptera; family Apidae; genus Bombus; species Bombus pyrosoma. The sequence continues at coordinate 6,300,948 of NC_057774.1, forward strand.
CATCAGGAAGAGAAGAATATTCCGACGAATAGAATTTCGGGAAATTTATATAAATTTGTATATACAAGTGGGAAATAGTTTTCTATTTAAAAAGGAAGAGGATATTCCAACGCCTCGAATTTCGAGAAATTCTATTTCGAAGTTAGGAGAAATCGAATGAAGAGAGAGAGAAACGAATATTTTCTTCTATTTGTAGAATGTAGAATTTGAAACATAAATATGAAATCGAAGGTGTACAGAAGTGGAAATTACGTAGTAAGATATTTTCGAAGAAAAATTCCAATGCAAGCACGCGAGAAATTGGCCGAAAAATTAACAATCGGAAGCTTTAACATTTTCTCTTCTGTAACAATAATATTCTCTCGTTTTTTTAATATTCATAAAACGAAAACGATTTTACTTGTATCACGTAACTAATTAAGTGAACGGAACAAGAAAATAAACAGAATGATATTAAAATAAAAGGTCAAGCTATTAAAATCAAAATAAATATTCCATTCCATCAGCAAGGTAATTATTCTTTGATCAAAGTTCACGCATAAAGAGCTAGAATCAGTTTGTTCGGCAAACTTGCATTTCTTCGGCAACGTTACCTTCGTAAATTAACTGGCTCATAATTTTCGTTTGCTCGTTAAGAGTCTCATCTTCTCAATCCCAACGAAAGTTCGTATGATTCCGGACACGAGAGGATACTCGTTACGTATTTCGTAAGTTTATTTCCTATCCTTCCCGTGGAAACGTTCAATCGCGCGCAAAGTATAATTTAATTAACAACTTCTGTTGCAAAAATAACCATTGTAACGACCTATCGCTTGAAAGATAGTCGTATTCGACGCGAGATACGTATTTGCAAAATATGACTGATTTCATCGTAAATTGGACCAACGATCTTCGCATTGGCCAATTAGTAAACCAGATGCACGGTGTACGTAACTATGGAGATTAAAATGAATCGATTTAGCGTAATCATTCATCGTTGCATACGGGTAGTCACGACCAACCTTAAAGTCACCTTAAAGTATTGCATTACGTACAGAAATAAATTTAAACTGTAATTCGGAATACTTTCATTGCTGGCTTACGCTTACGTATAACTAGACTGCGGATCTTTATGCAAATTCGTACTTTTATGAATACGATTAAAGGACTGGAATACATTTCGTTTTCATCGTCTAATGAGAAAAGTACTACGAAATGCGAAATACAAAGTTTAATATACTTGGATTTAATTAATTGATACTGAAACGTTATAATAAATACAATAGCGTGGTAGAACTTCTTATAGCCAGTGTAGCTGCACGAATATCCTTGAACAATCGTTTATTTAAATAACAAAAACGATCAATGTCTTAGATTATATTTAACAATGTAGCCGATTGACAAAGCGATATGACGTTCGTTTACAGTTGTCAAAGTGTGTTAACAAACATTTTCTATTAACGAAGAGGACGATATAGTTGGTCGCAATGTTTCTATCGAAGTTTCCCTCGGCCTGAGAACACGATTGCGTAAACGTATAGAAGATTGCCAGAGTTTGTGAACCGCGTTAAGTATAAAAGTTTTCCTTCTCCGTATCCGTTTTCTTCAGACTGTGACAACGAGAAACAAGAAAGATGAATAAGGCTTCCGCCCTTTTCATATTTTTCCAAGGGTTTCGCTCGAGTTTTGCAACGATAAATCGAAAGGTTACCGGCGTTACCGCAACATTCCAATCGATCGACCTATTTAACATGATTATTCCATGCGGCTTCTCTCGACTAATCTTTTTATTATTCGCGGGAGGGAAACTATCGCGTCTTCGTAAAGTTCCCTTGCTCTATGGAATTCGCTTTAAAAGGTATTCATAAGATGTTACGCAACGATCTATCAATACGTGACCCGAAAGCCTTTCGCTCGCTACTCCCTTTTTATTCCCTTCGCGACGATGAAAATCCGTCGTTACCAACGATGACAGTTCTAATCGGTGGCCGATGGAGGCGATCGATCAGCGTGATAATCCAGCGTGTACGTCACTGGACGATTAATCGTGTGAGACGGTCGGGAAACCCGACGATCAGATAAAACAACGTCACAGACCGTTGTAAATATGGCGTTCAAGAAGAAATCGATTCTCTGGAAACCGGATAAATTACATTACCTACACGACTACGGACCAACCATCATCGTATTCACCAATCTTTGTCGATTGATTTTCTAGCCAATTGACTTTTACGACCCTCCACGTTGCTTGACGAACCCGCGACAAAATTTCCGATCGGCTGACTTTCAAAACCATTTAGAACTTCTATTTCACCGACTGTTCTACCAAGCAACTAACTACCCTTCGGTTAAGAAGATCATTCACCGATTGCTAGATGGCTAGATCGTAGACTGAACGGTATCTTAACACTTTACCGATCGATAGCCTATTAATTGGCTTTTTTCGCCGACAATTTTTCTCATTATTTGAGCAGTAATTTGTTATTTAGTACTAAGGTACCTTGCTCAGTTGCGTTGCTTTGTAAGCTGCCACAGTTTTATACCAATTTGAAAAACTTACCGTTCGCGATGAACGAAAAGAATGGTATCGGAGAGTCTAAACCGAAACAGAGCCGGCGCCAGGGAGAATCTGCGCCTGAGATACCGGTCGGACGTGCGTATGCTGTCGAATCGCTAACGATCGGTAAAATGTTAACGAACGTCTTACCGCGTAGGACGACAGACAAATCTGATAATGTATTAGGTCGTTCGAAAAGTTTCTTTCGTTTCATAAGATGATAATAGATGCACATTTTTTGTTTTATATTGTTTTATCGAATTACGTATGATCCATTTTGTTCTATCAAAATAACGGTCACAACGTTCGACAGATTAGCTTTCATGTTTGTATAAAGATGCATCGTTGTAAAAGACGTGTCTGTAAAGGAAAGACACTTTTCGGACAAGCTAATATTAAACGCAGGCGAAAACGTACGCGACAAGACGTATAAGATTACGCGGTGTCGTGAAATGTGAAATGGCGGCATTAACAAACATAACACGTTATAACGAACTATTAATTAAGACGTGTAAATCTAAATCTGCCGCGTTTCAAGATACATGCAATTTCTCTAGGTCAACTTCTCGTGTTTCCTTTAACCGGTCTTTAAATATATGGAGGGTTGAAGATTATCATGCAGTAAGGCAAGATGTTGAGAATTTAGGTTTAGCCGCGTACTCTGACTCTTTGAAGTATCGTAGCTCTAATTCTGTAATAAAATACGTAACATAATACAATACATAAAAATATAACGAATTTTTTACAATGATAAAGGCGGAACGCTGTTTTATCAAAAATTACAATGGTCTGGTTCACAGCGTTGTGATTTTCAGCCTTCCGCATTTACTTATAAAATTTAAAAAATGTTTCTTTAATCGAAGCATCATAGACAATGTTGGCCCAAACTTCTCACATAAAATCTCTTCTATTCTAACCGATTCAATACTGGAAAGTTTCACGTTAAAAATAAGCGTAACGAATGTTTGAATTATCCTCGATTATCGAAGATATAAAATACATCGCAATGCAGTGAGCTGCTGCCTATACAGACCGCGAGAAATGCCTGGAAGCTCCGATATTTTGTTACTGCTCGTTAGCAGAAACAATTCTCGTTAGCTTCGGCCATCTACTAAAACAAAACAGAATTATTCTTATTGACGATAATAAACGATAGCGTACGTTGAATAAAGTGTTACAAGGTACGAACTGGGGCATAATTATCGGTGAACCGGTAACGAAACGAAGGAGTGGACTTTTCCAAGAGAAAGAAGAGCCAGTAACTTTCGTCCGACGAACCCAATAAAAGGAAATAACCTCTGGACGTCACACCGAGCTACGACTAAAGCAATTTATCCGACAAGATAGACCCTTCCTCCAACGTTCCGATTAGAACTTGTACCCTCGAGTAGCGTTTCGCAAGAACCAACGAAAATTTCAAGCCTGCCCTCGCCGTCTTGTTAGTCGTTGGTTTTCCCCCGCGAGCACTTTTCTCCTATTTTAATAGAACTTGGAGCAACATTTCTATCGTCGTAAAACGCCAGAAACGAAGGTTCTCCCCTTGTTTGAACCTCGCAAGAATATCTTTATCGTTACTCAATTTCATGGTTGTAATTACAGACTGCGGGCAAACTTCGTGGCGAAAAGGTTTTCTTATCGTCGAACCAATTAATTACTCTAACGTACATATCCGCTTTTTAATTGTCTGGCCTGTTACGCGCGTACCGTTAACATCCGGCAGGAATTTTTAGTTAAACTACCCTCGGAAGCGAGAAAATTCTCGGAAATTCATTCAACGAGATCGCAGGGTCTGAATTGAATTCACGAATACACGTGTCCCTTTGACGAGCGCAAAATGAAACATCGTTTAACGAATATTAATAAAATTAGTTTTCCAAAAAGGAAAAACATCTTAATCTTTTGGTTCAGTCGTTGTTTGTAGCAACGAAATGGGAAAGATTCGTCTGACGAGGGAATATTTCATTCGCAAAATTTCTACCGTTTATAAATACTCATAAATGGAAATTATAGTCCTTTATTCGCTGTCATTCGTCTTCGTCGAAAATATATATCGTTTTTCTCGTAAACGGGCGCTCTTTATCGTGTAATGAAAGCAAAATAGTTAGGGGAAATACTAGCTATATTGGACAATGCCTACGCAACGTTTACAACGTAGGCGTTGGATCACGCCGCGTCGCTTTCACTGTTGCGCTGTCTGACCATAAACTGATGTTTTCACTTCGATTAAAGCAAATTAGAGATCCAGCTACGCTAGCCAATTAATTGACACTTCGCTGGATATGCTAAGAATAGATAAATCTAAATAAATCTATGACGATGCGAGTATCTTTTTCATGTTGAAATTTCGAGGAATTATTTCCATAATCATTGAAACATGAGAAAATAAGTGAATGGACGCGGTGCTAGATGAAACTCTTCCTCTTGCTACAAGACCGCTCTGCGAGCAAAATTAATCTTATCGTTAGTACGTATCCTACGTGTTTATGACGTCGACCAACTGTTTCGAACACGTTTCCGCGATAATGCGGGTGGTTGTTCGTGACAACGGGCCACGAAATCAATGCCTCTGCTAGATTCGACATACCTGCGGTGAATGAATATCGGTCGTTCATGCGGCCAATTGATAACGATTTCGCATCGATATAAATCAACAGTGAACTGGAGCAAGGATAAACGGGACCAGCAAAGACTTTTTCAACGATTAAACCAACAATACGTATCAAGAAAGTCAAAAAACGAATTTTATCCGATTAGTCAACGATCATATCGATATGTTGAAGATTTAAAAGAAGATATATGTATATATGTATGAGCCTCTCTGAAGCTAAACAGATCAATTCAAATGAAAATTTAGAAAACAGCGTTTATAACATCATCGCTTTTTTGTATTTTCCAATTTACGTAATTGATGAACGTGGCTTCTCAACGACCCATGTAATAATAACATTCCTCTGTGTGTTTATTCTCTCATTAAAATTTAAATCGGAAACAGCGAGAATATCGACGCTAAATATGCTTGTTTATATCGTTCGACAACTTTATTACTTGCAAATTGTACGTTCGGTATGTATATACATATGTGTATATATATATCTAAGGGGTAGTTCGACTGGAACCTAAACGATAACATATAAATACAGTGACGTTCTTTTTAAACATTTTTTTTATTTCTGAGCAAACTTATCGATCGTCCAAGAGAAATTTCATTCTTATCCTAGCATGTTCACCCTATCCACGCTCCGAACAACACTCCTTCACCCCAGATAAGCAATTTCCTTACCACGGTCGTGTACGTGCTACATTCGACGATATATGTCAGTGTCAAGAACTCGTGCTTTTGTGGCCTAGCATTATTGCGTGGTAATTATATCGTGGAAATTATTTCACGATCAATTCCATCGTTCCATCGATTCTAATACTATCTCACTAAAGAACGATACTCGGCGTAATCGTATTTATTCCAACCAAAGTAAATTCATACTCTGTTCATAGATTCATTGGAAACAAATAACTCACGTATCTTGTATTAAAATATAAACAACAAGGTTTCTTCGTCTCTCTCATAATATCGTTATGATAGAAACGACTATTTTTACCAGCAAAGGTCGAGAAACTTACCGGTCCAAGATTGAAAAATCCATTTCTAGCTGCCACACGATCGGCAACATGTCTTTCCGCAGGTTGCCTCATCTTTACGAGAAACGTGTTCGTAAACACCTCTGCACTGCTGCCGGCGCATAGGAGCGCGATCATCGCGAGTAACATCGTGACAGACCGGTGGGGTACGCTGATAAATCTCGCACTGTATCGGGCACTGTACTCGGTGTACGCGATGGTACTGCGATTTTCGAGCTGTCAACCACCTCCACGGAAGGGGAAGCCGATGCCTTTTTCTCGGTGGTAGTAGCGACGCTGGTGGCGTTACCAACAACGTTCGTATCACTGGTGGTGAGGACGTCGGCAGGAGTGGTGGTAGAATCGTGTGAGTCGACGTATGAGCTCGCCGAATCGAGGGCAACAATGCAAATGACACGTGTTCTTCCCATGCTCGTCGCTGGCCGACTAGCTTGCTGCCGTTTCTCGATCGAACCGCTCGACCAATCAGGAACAGGTATGCGCGGCAGTGCAACTTCTGATTCGTCGAACACGTATGGTGGGGATGGGCGATAACGTGCGCGAAAATAAAGCGCGTAGAACAAATTGAAATATCACATATTCAAATATTTGAATATTCAATGCGTTTAAATTTGCTCGTATTATAGGAAAGAATTTATTACTGATCATAAAATTGTTTCACGTGCGTGAGTGGAAACACCGCGATGTGCTCGAATCTGACGTCACGTGTGTATCGATTAAACACACGTTCGAGTAATGGCGCTCGACCACTAAACATGCGCTATAACAGTTGCTCTTAAATATTTACGTGATCTATTATTATTTTTTCTTATAGCAGACTTATGTAAATTCTTTACTTTGTTCGTAATTGTTTATAGATATTTACTTAAATCTTTCGATAACCACGTTAACGCTATTGCTTTTGAACATACTTGGTTTCGCGCGATTTCCTAAGTGGTAGAAGCTTTTACCAGACATTTCTAAATATTGTATCTTTCAGAAATAACAATTTATTTGAATGTTTTAATAGTTGTGGATTCGTTAAAAGAATTCCTATAGCATAAAGTTTAAGTAGAAAATTTCGAAACTACAAATTTTTTATCAATTTTTTAACAATAATATGTAAATAGATTGTACTGAATGTGCTACTTTTAGTAGTATATACTCAACTGTATCAGGCGATGGAATAACACTACATAATGTACACTTACATGAAAGATAAATAAAAATACTTTTATAGACAGGTTTACAAAACGATTTGGCATTTATTCTGAGTTCTTAAACTTATTCTGTAAAACTAGTACACATTACAATATATGTTACAATCAAATAAATATATCTTTTAACATACCCGTAGTATTTTAACATGACAAGTATTATTTACCATCCGTGTTCTCTGCAGGGTGATACTAATTTCTTTAAGAATAACCTAAGATTATTAATGCGATTAGGTAATTTTTAAAAAAATCTTTCTGTATTAAAAAAAACTTTTTTTATTTAATAGCTCTATATTTATGTGCAGTTGGAATCACAGAGGAATGAACAATAGGCACAATAATTGTATATAGAACAATATGGTATTACGACATAGTGAGAGGTACTTTCATTGACTCCTGTAGTTAAAGAATACCAGTCTTTCACCTTTTCACAGACTTTTCTTCTGGATTTTCTGATATAGTACCAATTGATCTCCTATTCGTATGTCGTAATTTTCTCTTTGCTTCGAGTCTCATCTTTGCCTCTAGCCGTTTTCTTTCTATTTCTTCTGGAGTACATCGTACTGGCTGAGACTCTTTCATGCTAGATAAATTGCTAGTAGATTTGTATTTAACAATACAATTGCCACCTTCTTTTTCGTTTAATCTGTTAAGTTCATGCGCATTTTCCATACCATTAATCGATGGAATATTATTATTTTTATATGGGTTTTGACCTTTTACAATTGATGATGAAGTACTTACTGATGTAGTTGAATATGAACGGACTTTTGATGCGTTTTTATTTTGATAAGAACATAGATCTGATAGACATTTCGTTTTAAAGAATTTTCTGTTTTCTAAGGAATTTTTACTAGGAAAAGAATTTTGTATTACTTTTTCATCAGTTATAGTCTCAACTTCGTCTACTAAATCATCTGTAAAAAGCTTACTTTTACAAGGGGTTACTAATTTCGTAGCAAAATTACTTGGCATTTTTTTATTAATTATTGGATTAGAAATAAGTTTGAATGCTTTCTTGGAGTGATTTGTATTATGGCTTGAATTTGAGGGATTAAAGTCATATTCTGATAATCTAGACAATAATTTATCATCTTCTATGCAAGTTGCCAAACAGTCGTCAAAGGAATCATCTGGAAAATCTAACATACTCTTATCTTGCAATGTTTGTTTTCCATGTGATACATTTGTAACATTATTCCTGACATTCTTTGAATTAAACGTTGAAACATTTATGGTAGAATTCGTTTTACTTGAATTATTTGAATATGTTTTTAAATGTCCATTTGTACTAGTTAAAGAAGTTCTAGAAATATTAAAACTTTCGGAGCATTCACTAGACGTATTAGATGTGATTAAACAGTAAGTCTTCTTTTCAGGGGTAGAAGACACTTCTTTTTTCTCATTTATTGTAGATAATTCTATTATTTCATTCTTTTTATTTTTACCTAAGTTCAATTTTTGTTCAATTTCTTGACTACATTTTACCATTGAATCATCAATTGAATCATCAAATAAATCTGCATAACTTGCAGGGTTTTTGTTATTACTATTAATAGCAATAGAATCCATTTTTGGTTTACAATCCATTATCATATCGTCACTACTATTGCTATCCAATTCTATTACTAGCGTGCTGCTAGTTTCAAAGTTTGTATTATCTTCATTTTCAATATTATGATTATCACAATTTTGTTGCATGCTTTTCATCTTTTCGCTTAAAGCTTTCAATTCTGCTGTCAGTTTTCCAATATTTTCTATATTTTCCATTTTCATTTGCTTCCTTTTAAGTGGCTTTTGCAGTAATGGAGAATTAGAGTTCCGTTTCTTTTGCAACTGTTTGGTTCTTTTTGGTGTTTCAATGAGACTGTTTGATGGTGCTTGTTTGTCACAAGAACTTTTAGTACTAGATGTCTGCCAATCCCAAGCAATTTCATTACCTCCATCTTGAGTACAAGGTATTGAAGTTGGACTACACCGATAATATAATTCAGGAGAATCTTCTACATCATATATTACATAATCCTTTTTTTCAATTGGTGTGTTATAACCACAGATTCGTGAATCATAAGAATGTTGAGGCGAATTATTTCCTATATCAACCTTCATACTTTGTTTAAGTGAACCTATAACTCATAATTTACATTATTAAAAGTTAATTAATTATATTTATAGAAATAATATTAATTAATTACCTTCTTGTACATTGTTAGTTTTACAATTTTCTTGTTGTACACTACATTTTTTTTTTGAGTTTTTATATTTATTCATTATTTTTACAAAACTAAAATATAAAATAGAATAGCAAATTAACTAAATCTGTCAATGCTATCAAATGCTAATATCTTTATACTTATTTAAGAGTATAAATATTCGAGTTTTTATGTTTTTCTTTTTTAATTTTTGCGTAGACAGTATTTGTTTTTGTTCTATATACTTTAAATTTAACAAAATCACAATAAAACTAACAAAATATAACAACTAACAAACTCCACAATTCTCTAACCTTACTTCAACCTTTCTCATACTAAGTGAAAGTAGTCACTAACAGCCTATTAATGTATTCCACTATCACAATTTATTACTCCAAGATAAATTCATAAAATATCAAGATCACAACCTTAATTTTTGTAAATAATTATAACAAGTACTTTTCATGATTTATAAAAGACAAAACAATAACGGGCCACGGTTATTTGATCTTAAATGATAAATTTAAATTTCCCGCAAAAATTAATGTAATGTCAAACTTCAAATGATAATACTGAAAAATATATACTTCCTTCAATAAATGCCAATAGTTTACATCTCTAGGATAGTATCCATGAGAAAGTTTCTGAAAGTATCAATGTCAAATATATAATTATACGATAATGTTAAAAGAAAGTTGAAATAATTTAAGGAAATTTATTCTGGGCTTATAAAATAAAAATACAAGATGAAGCTTGAATTATACAACGATATAGTGGCAACAATTCGAAAATTTCGAGGTTTATCAAAGGATTGTAGGGATGTTTTAAAAGAGAAGTATAGCGAGTAAGATTATTTTTGGCAAAATCAATTCTTATTTATTATTCACTGTAATAAAGCATTAATTTTTCTTTTATTTAGTATTCCAATACATACATTATACAGTATATTATCTTTAGAAGTACAACACAGAATGAAAATTAATCATAACAAGTTATTTGGTAATAATAAAAACTATTATGATACGTACGTATATTTTTCATTATGTTTTTAATATGCTGAATTATATACACTGTCATTATTAAGTAATTTAAATAATAGTTACATAGAAGCTGTACAAAATGGAGAACCTGTTGGAATTTTATTGAAAATGGCAAAGGATATTGGTGCACCACCTGCATTATTAGCCAGAAATGTTCTTGAAAAACATTGTGGAAAAGATGAATCTAATGGTAATTTATATATGATTTGAAATACCTTACAATAATATGTAATTTTTCTTGAATTGTAAAAGATAACATATTTTTAGTTTCCCGAAATGAAGTTAGTAAACTATTTAAGGATACTACTCTCATACAGGACAAAGATCTTGCATATGAAGTCTATTTGGTAATAAATTTAAAATAGCTAATAAATTAACTAACTTAAGAAATAATTGTACTGTATAATAATTAGATAATGTTTTACAGTGTATATTATATGACAATTTGTATGGCCCTATATCAGATGCTGTGGGAACGTACGTATTATGCCATTAAGTGTATAAATTAGTCAGTTGTGCATAATCTTATAAATTAAATTTGTAGTTCTGTAGGTCAGGAATATGAATTAAAGTTGCAGAACTATTTAATAGAACGAAATCTTGCATTTCGTAATGAGAAGCATTTAAGATCAAGGGGATATGATAAAACTCCAGACTTCAAGCTTGAAGTACCAATTGCAGTAAATGGTTTTGTAATTAACTGGATAGAATCTAAGGCAAGATTTGTAAATACGGAAATACATCAGAAATATATCAAAGAACAATTTTTAAGCTACTGGAACAGATTTGGTCCAGGACTTGTAATTTATTGGTTTGGATTCTTAGACAATCTAAATGAACCTAACGAAAAAAGATTTATCATCATGGATCATTTCCCAGAAGACATTACATACATGGATCCTACTTGTATTAAATCTACAACTTCGTAATCATAATGGGCGTAATTTTTTAAATTTTAATAATGCTAATATTATATGATACTGGTACTTATCGTATGATAATAAGAATTACTGTTAAATATAAATAGATACTTTCGTTAATGTCAACTTCTGATATTTTAAAGTTATTTAAAAAATGTTCCAACAAGTAGGCGTCACGTTTTTCCTCTTTCCTTTATAACTAAACTACGGTTAATAATATTAAAGATCACAATTACAGTAGTAAAGCACATGGTATATCGCGCAAGCGAGCTAATACGTTTATTTATATATCGAGCTGCATCTGGCCATAGGCGCCGCTACTGTCGCGATTTCAAAGCCAGTATGCAGTGTCTCGAACAGCTTTCAAGTGCTTACTAATATAGCACAACAAAAAACCCAAAGAAATAAATATCAAAACGTTTTATACTTGTGAATCGGTCTGTAATACAAGAATAATAAAACGTCACATGCCTGATAAACACAACGTAATAACAAACCCAATAATATTGTAAATGAACATTTCAAAACTAGAAAATATTAATTGCGCAAATTAAATCTTCAAGATGCAGTTCGATAACACCTGTCATTATTGAGAGTCATTGCACAACCAAAATTAGACGAAAATTACCACGTGAATCTCGTTCTTCCTCACTGTACTTGATTCCAAGAAACGTGAGACCGGAAAGATCGAGGTAATGTTTTGAAACTTCGCCAATAAAATCATTTAAATGATCAAATTGCACAAAAATTTGTGACTGTGCATTAACAATTTTGTTATTACATAAAAATTTTTTCGAATTAAGTTCGCAAAATAATTATCTACATCCAATTTCATAATAGTGATGTTACTTGTTAAATGATTTTTAGTCATTTGATAAAAAAGCAGTACTCTTAATTTTAATAGCAATAAAAAGATGAGTAAATAAATACAAATAAACAAACACTGACATTGAAAGTTAAATGCAAAATTATCATGTGTCCTTGAAATATGATAACATTGATAAGTTATCCAAAAAAAAATACTTTTGTGGTAAATTTCAAATCATAACAACTGTCAGTGATCATCTGCACTTATTGTGACACGTAACCTTGACCTATTTCACCCTCGTTCTAGATTTTCATAGTTCAAGGACACTTCGTATACATGCGTCGAATTGATTTCCATTTACAAATAAATTTGAAAAATTCTATAAACGCAATCGGATTCGATTTCCCAGCAATTTTCTTTTGAAAAAAGACGCAAAGCACCAATGATAGCTTTACGCTAATCTTATCGAGAAAAATCACGATTATTACATTTCTGTTAATTCTTTAAACATCTTACTCATCAATGATCTTTTTGATGCTAAATATATATTCTTCATTTTCCATACAATATTCGCATGTGTAAAATTATAAGATTATCTATTTGTATAGTATCGTGATATATTTAATAATAGGATGGCTGAGAAAGTAACGAAGAATCAAAAATTGCATGAACAGTCAATGAAAACCGCAATACAATCTCAACTCTCCAAAATAAAAAAGGAGGTGAAGTAACCAATCCTTCAAAGTTGCTGTTTAATACTTATAATTTAGAAAATTAACGGGCATTGATTGAATAAATCAAATTTCGACATCTCTATAGGAAGAAGAAGAATTATGGATATCAGGGGAAGAATTGTATACGGAGGGTAGCAGTGACGAAGAAGAGTACGAAGCGCAATTACGATCGCGCCACAAAATCAATAGCAATCAATCATCACGCACCTCTTCGGCTAATCCTAGTGTCGAACGACGAGGTCATTCACCTGTTCCATGTGAGATCAAGTCGAAATCAGACAATTCTATGGGTGCTCGTAAGGATAATATTACTGAAAATCAATTTATGCTGAAATTTGTATCGCAATATGACAAAACCTCGTCGAAAGATTCGAGTCGAACGCCGTCAATGGAATCTCCAAGATCCGATCGTCTTCCTACAACGGAAACATCTATGAGTTCAGTTACAAAAGATTTTTCTGAACTTTCAACCACGGAAGACCGAATAGAAAATATGGAAATTTCATGGAAAGCAAACAAAGGTACCTTCGTCTTACCTAACTCTAGTAACGATATAAAAAAAGAGACAAACAAATGCTGACATATTGAGAAAGTTGCATTTTCATTGTTATATTCTTATTAATTCGTTCCAAAAGTGTTTATTCTGTTCACTATGTTCTATATACTTACGTAAACTATTTAACCTGAAATAATTCCTTAAATATTCGATTTGATGTTGCTTCCACTGCACATCTCAACATTTTTCGCTATGTACTTCGTTACATACATACATAAGATTCGGTAAAACAAATTGTACTTAATTAGAGTTGTTACATAACAATGAAGAATTGTTCGGAAGTGAATGGGATGATGACATTAATATTTCAAATATTGCTGCGCAAGATGAATGTATACGAAAAGAAATTTTAGAAGTGGAAAATCTTGATAACGTTATACACGTAATGAACGATAAAGTAAAAGTAAATTGCTTGTTATTGTAAGATGAAACACCGATCATTTTTTTAACACTGTAAGCGAAAATGTTTTAATCATACTGCAGAAAGCAATCGAAGAAACTGTATTGTATCAATATGAAAATCGAAAACGGCTAGAAAAAATGTTAGAATCGAATCCGTCTGAAACTGGTAAATTAGCAGAAAATACGCGGCAGTTCTTTTACTTATGTCCCAAATATACAACCCTAAATACAGGTATGACAATAAAGTTATAATGCGCGAAAGAATTCCATAATAATATATTAATCAAGAGATTATTGGATATTTTAAATAGTATATATTTTATATCTATATATCTAATATTATTTTTATTTACATAATTAAAAAGTCTAACAAAAAAATTGTATTTTAAAAAATTGCAAAAGCTAGAATTTCGTAAATGTAACGACTCGAACATATTGACCGAGACGAATAATTATGAACGGCGACTATCTCAAAATAAAGATGGTATAAATCTTTTAAATCTTGATAGCAAAGTAAGTTATATTAATAATCGTACTGTATGAGAATTACAATTTTTCATTTATTTTTCTCAAACTTTATCTCTTACCGGAAAGGATAAATGGGAGTTTATTGATTCAACTTATTATGTTGAAAATATAAATGATGTAATAGAAGATTCTAGTAGTAATCCATATATGATGAATGCAGAGATGAAAGAAATGTTATTAAAATTGAATAAAAGAGTGAGTTAGAAGAAGTTCAAATTAATCAAAACATTATTTTAAAGTAATAAATTTTTCAGGAAAATTTATCTAATAAACAAGCATCTCTAAAAGAAAATGACAGTATATTTGATATAAATAATGCAATTTCGACATTTGATAATATATCAACAATAGAAAGTGTGCAGGATATTTATAATGATCTTATAGATGAAGTAATAAAGGAAACTCAAATTATTAATACATCATCAGCTGTAAATGTCGCTGAAAACGAATTAAACATGTAAAATGGATCATTTCTCTAAATTTATATAATTAACTTCATACTGTTACAACTTTGTCAAAGTGTATTAAGTAATAGATATATTATTTACAATATATATGAAATATTTTTTTATGAAATTTCTGTACATTATTCGAAATATACAGGATACATAATATTTAGTTTGCGGTGCCTATTCATACTACATAATTGAGGAATTTAAAATTATAAATTTCTATAAACTCTCTATGGTTAAAATACAGCTATTAATATTTTTTGATTATGTAATACTTTTAACAAAACAAAAAATTCTCCTGAAATAACAATTTTCTTTTACTGAACACAATATGTATTAATTCTTTTGTACAATTATTTCCTATACAAGCTATCTTTCATTAAATTTTATCTTTTTTCCTGTTTTTATCTGATATTGTGTATTTATCATAACTTTTTGTTGGGTCAAAAGGTTCCCATCGACTGGCAGGAAATATATGTTTATTTCTTTCATACCAAGATCTGAAATCATAACATAACATAATCAAATATAATTAATCATATACATACAAACATCACAAATAATGTTAAAATAAATAGTACCTAAGTAATACTTTTCCAGCATGAGATTCTTCTGTTTCAACAGAAGCATCATGCATAACACGGATATCATCATGAACATCAAATGTAAAAAGAGGCCCACTCTTTCCCCTTGCCTAGCAAAAGAATCGACTAATAATTTTTCATTTTAACAATATCACACATAGGTATATGAACATGGCTTTCTTATACTACATTTACCTTTGTTACTATAAAATCATAAAATGTATAATGATGTGGCAAAATAAGATCTTCTTTGACATACATTAATTGATCAGCCATGACTGTTTTAAGTTCACTGAATTCACGTCTTAAAACTTCTAAACATCTCTGAAGAAGTTGATAAATGGAATTACCTGCCAACAGTGCGAACTAATAACAATTAGTATACAATTATTCTTTTAATAAATTTAAAAAATATTATAGTTGTAATAATTAAACCTTTACCTTTTTTCATAATAACACTTCTTCTGTGTCCAGAACCATCCCAATAACTGAAAGTAATTTCAATCTCTTCTTCTTTTAATGCATTTTGTTTTCTAGCCCACTCTTGTCTTAATTCTTCCCTTAATCTGTTCTCTTCTTCTTCTCTTTCTCTATCAGGCAGAAAACTTGTATCTACATCTGGATTTTTTTTTATTTTTTTTATTACTGGTCCAATATCATTATCTTTTAATGTTTCTGCTTTTGATTCTACCTCCTCTTCAGAAAGTTCTACTTCATCTTCATCTAAATTAAACGACAAAGCTTGTATTTGTTTCTTCTGCTTATTTTTTTCAGCTTGCTTTGCAGCTAGGGCTCTTTCTTTTTCTTGTTCCTTCTCACGTTCCTTTTGTGCTAATTTCCTTTCACGTTCTTTTACAATATTCTCTTGTTTTGCTTTCATTTCATTTAAGGTGACTAAACCAATAGTAGAGGTTTTCAACTGTTGTTCAACTGCATTGTAATGAGTTGCAAATTTATTTTCTATGTTATGAATCTTTAGGTCATCTTCTATTTTCTTTTTCCTTAATTCTATTTCTTGTTGAGCAATTTCTCTTTTTTTCATCAATTGCATTGCTCGGCCAGCTTCGCTGGCTGCTCCTTTATAGTGTGCCATATTTTCTAATGTATGTGAGAGAAATATTTTTCAAAAGTCTTGTTACTTAACACTGTTAAGAGCTGTAAAAAAGCACCATATTACATACACATCCTTTATATTAACTAAATCATCGCTAACTTTTACTAAGATTGATTTCTACATGAAAAAACGAGAGATTGGGGTTAGGTATAAGAATATATAACAAATATATTTCAACTATATGTGACAAATGTACTTTTAATATTTACAACTCGTTAAAAGGAGTGTCTGCTTTAAGAAGAAAAACTATTTTTATTACACGGTAAGTTTCTTAGTAATAAAAAGTATGTAACTTACCAAATTTTCTTATTCATTAGAAATATTATTAGTTGTAATTCATGTATATTTTATAACGTAAATATTTCTCACTAACATAAAAAATATACAATCACAACATCATCCACACACTTCCAGATTCTGACTTGAACTCATGGACATAGACTATCGACTATACAGAACACGGTGTAATGTATATTATGGAATATGAAATATGGAACTTCGTGTCTCTCTACTAACAAGGCACAGAATTTACATAGTACAGATGTAATATGCAATGCTTTTTCGTATCCCACGTTTTGAAGGTTACTCGTTCATATACATTTATATCTGATACAACTATGTTTTTAAGTTTAAAGTCGATGTTACAAGTTGTACAATAAGTTTGTGTATACCTCGTTTGATACGAAATCTATACAATATATAGTCTGTGACCAAATTGTCTATATAATATATAACGTTTCCATAACGTATACAAAAAATGTGTCTTGACAGGTTTATTATTACATACTAAGGATTTGCATTATTTTAAAATCGAAAAATAATTAATTAATCATGCCGGCAGTAATCGTCGGTCCTCCTCAACGTAGCGAACAAATGTGGCGAGCATTAAAAGCTCACATTACAAGGGAAAGACAACGGAAGAAACAAGGTAACCTTCTTTTCAGGAAATTGCCATTAGATTTTCACTTTTACTCTAATTTTTTATTTTAAATGTATAGAACAGGAAGCAGATGCAGAAGAAGAACGGTTAAGGAAAGAAAGAGAACGGCAACAAAAACAAGATGTAATGACTTTAGGTGAAACTAGAGAACAGATATCAAATCTAGAAAATGAGCTTTCACAATTAAAAGATGAAAAGCATCAATTATTCTTGCAACTGAAGAAAGTTTTAAATGAAGATGATAATAGAAGACGGCAATTAATCAAAGAAACAAGGTTTATATCATATTTCTTAAAATATATTGGAATCAAACGGTATCAAATGGTATATTGATTTACATTTAATGATACATCATAATTGATTATTTTTGTTATACAGTGTATGTTCTGAAGTTTTAACAGCAGTAGGAGGATACCCTGGAGCAGGCCCTAGAGTAGTTCATCCACAATTGTTTCTTCCTTTACCAAGAAGCAATAGTCCACTTTACAAAGTAGCTGTAGGTGCACCAACACATACTTTATTACCAACTGTAAGTATATCAAATTTATTTATTTATAAAAAATTAACTTATTTATAGATCTTTTTTCCTAGGGGCCATTAAAGAGGACACATAGTCCATCACCACCTCCAACAGCCTCCCCATATCATGCTGGTTACGGATACAAACCAACACCTTCAATACCAAACTATAATCCTCCACCTTCCAGTAAGTATATAAAAAAACAGAAGTTACAAATACAAAAAGAAATATGAAAAAAAGAGAAAAGGGAGTATTAAACGTAGATGTTTGTGCCTGTATAGAATCTGAGGAAGCAGCTAGGAGATCTGGCGATTCCCGAGCTGTTCTCTGGAACAGTGAGTGAATAAACCTTCTTTAATTTCCATGCTCTTTCTTTACAAAGCCATCAACAACAACGTTCACATTTCTGATCCTCAATTTTGGTTATTATGCATTTTCTTACAGAAAACAATCAATACTCCGCCTCCAATTTTTATTCAGCCCCTACTGGTCAAAGTGTTTATAGCTATTCTG
The DNA here is from genome assembly GCF_014825855.1 of Bombus pyrosoma. Classification (NCBI taxonomy): domain Eukaryota; kingdom Metazoa; phylum Arthropoda; class Insecta; order Hymenoptera; family Apidae; genus Bombus; species Bombus pyrosoma. The sequence continues at coordinate 6,319,619 of NC_057774.1, forward strand.
CATCAACATCGCAACCGTCCCGCGAACCTGAACCAACTAAATCGGTATATCTCTCAGGCAACAGAGCAACATTGTCGACACATCAGTCTGGTATATAAAAGTTTTTTTATTGATCTAAAATTATACAAATTAATAAAATCCCTACAATACTATTCTTTTATTAGCATATGTTACAAGTTTGCATTCATTGGACCATAAAGGTGCCTATGCAGAAGATAAATTTTATTTAAGGCCAAGTAGTCATGTTACTGTTCATGGTGGGGCTATTCCAATTCAGCAACCTCCACAGGTATCTCTTTATATTTAAGTATTATATTTTCATAATAATGCAACATCTTTACGAAAAATTTGATAACAGGGTGCTAAAACGGGAGGAATTACATCAGGATATCCAGTAAGACCACCGCAACCACCACCAGCTCCATATCCACCACCACCACCAGGTACATATGTTAGCGCCTCTGGTGCTAATGTTCCTGGACGATTGTTATATACCCAACCTGGAGCTCGTTATATCCAGAGAGAAGTTTAGAGTATGACTGATCACAGATACTTTTGAGACAAATTGAGGTAACTGATTGTATTATTTATATGTTTCACAATCATCAGCCTTGACGCATGAAGCGTAATGACAAATAAACTCCGGGCAAAACAATGTCGCTGCTAAATGCGAACGTCGAATAAAGACGAATTTGAATTTTCCGACTCTCCTCCGACCAGTATAAATAAACGGACGTGATCGCGAGCGAAACAGTATCTATCAGTTAGCAACCAGTTATCAATCAGTTATCAGTTAGTTGCGCGAAACAGTATCTTCAGTATCTACCGAGTTACGCGATAAGCATTAACGAGTATTTATTCGCGATTTCATTTTGCGATTTATACTTTGTACTAACGACTCAGTAATTATAAGCTGTACATTAATTTATCATTTTAAATATATTCAACGGTTTCAACAACGAGCAATCTCGTTCATTAAACTTCACATACCAACTATCCTCTACACATAAACCTCTAAACACCATACAATATTATTGAAAAATATTTGAAAATGGGTGTATTTATCAATTTCATAAAAATATTGTAAAAAGAAATATTTTATATATTGTTACCTAAACGCTATAGTACGTGTAAAATGTATAGTTACAAGATCTATAGATATATTCTAGACAGTAGGTGCAACATTTTTATTTATATATATATTTTATTTTATATTATAAATGATTTTGCAGATTACAATAAAAAATATTCAGTTATACAGCAAATGAATATTAGTCGTAATTTTGTAAAATTATAAAAAAAAAGTATAGTCATCATGCTTTCTAAATATAGAATTCAAATGAAAATGCGTTATGTTATCATAACAAAATAATATACATTATTAACGAAACTCAAACATTTGTAACAAAAAGTATGTTTCAAATAAAATAAAGTAGATAGAAGTTTAATTCTTCCAATGATATATCTTTAATATGTAGAATACTAAACATTTTATATTTTATAGTTACTTACTAATAATAACAGTCTGTTTGTGTAGTCTGTCATGTTATGGTTCAAAGTTTAACTCCTAATATATTTTCGTTTTGCCTGTGCCTCGCTGTGTACAAATGATTGCGAAGGTCAAATATATCACATACTGTAATGTTACATAATTTACAAGGAATTTGAGTAATTCCAGTTTTCCTTGGATCTCTATAATATTAAAAAGGAATATAAAATAATTGGGAAATATCACTTAAACTTAATAGATGTTCCACTAATTTACTTACTCAGTTGCCAATAATCGTAAATCTTTTATATGTTCTATAATTTCATGTATTTCATTTGCTTCTTCCAATTCTAATGCATTATGGAGTCTGTATATGCTATTAGTGATCATGGATTGTTTATTAGGCCGAAGCAACAGCTTTTCATTATACAAGTTCCATCTATCAAAATTATTAATTAATTCTGTAACTTGAATCTTTCTTTCTTTCTCAATTAAGTTCAACAATGCATCTTTTATTCTATTCTGACAGATAATAATTTCTTCCATATTGTTTTTGCTATTAAATTGTTGATTAATTTGCATTCCAATATTCATCCAATGACGTAGTCTATTTATCTGATAAACAAATGAGGAAACTAAACAAATATACTTAAACAAGAAAAAATATTTAAAACAATAGGAATTGCTCTTACAAATTGTAAATCATCTATAGTAATTTCGGTGTCAAAATAAAGTTCTATATCGTGTTCCGGATAAATACTATTCTTTTTAATAGGATCAAAACCTAATCCACATAATGCGCCAACATAGGAGGTTCCAAAATTATTGCGTCGCAATTCCATATAAGGCGTAAAAATCAATACAATTAAGGCAGTTAAACCAGGAATACGCGGCATTAATGTTGTATTATATAATGTTAAATTTTGACCACGTGCACTTTGAGAAATGGATGCTGCTACTAAAAGTCGTTGAGAAGAATCTTCAGGATCGGTGTCCAAAAGAACAGAATTCACCGAATTCATCGCCATTTTCACAGTTTTATCTCTACCAGCCCTAATAAGATGAATTAAATCAATTTCTAGTGGTGAAAATGGACCTCGTAATTTTTCTGATGTGTTACATTCTGCAACTGCAGGAGGATCTGGATAGATATTGGTCATATCGTCTTGATCATACTGTAACTTTTCATAATAATAACATTGTTCATCCGACATATCTGATTGTTGCAATCTTAAATTATGATTAAAACGTGACAAATAATTTTCCTCTTTTTTTATTGCAAGTGTTTTTTCAAGAAGACACTGATTTACACTAATTTCGTCTTCTTCATATTTATGAATTAAGTCAATCACAACAACGCTATTGACAACAGAATAAATTTCTCCAAAAAGTAAACCAGGTTTATTAATTAATGTCCAGAATAGATCACATGCAGCCTGTGACCAATCTTCACTGAAATTATGCGCTACAGATGGTCGAATGTTTGCTAATTTGCATTCAAACGCTAACGCAGGAATATCAAAAATATCGCTATCATTCTCCAAACGTTTTAAATCGTGCAATCGACATTCACTTGAATAACCATGATCTATAAAAAATAGTCGTACTAATATTTCTGGTAATGATACATGACCTTCCACTACTGCCCGAAGATATATTTTGCGATTGTTTTCTTCATATGGAGCAATTACAATTGTGCCAATTTCCGGAGCCATTTTGAATGTTTCAAATTGATGTTGCATTTGTTCAATAGCTGATTCTATTTTAATCAGTCTTTTTGTAATTATAGAATTACGTTGTTGAGCCCAAAAACAACCAGGATTTTTAACCTGAAAATTTAAGTTATAGATTAACTTTGTATTTTGTAATTTGGCTAGAAATACGTACGTTTTGTATAATTAGAGGAATACGAGTTATTCGCAAACCCGGTAATTCAGGTTTAATTTTGTCCTTTAACACACTTTTAGGAGTAAAATAGGATTTTTGCTTTAAATTCATCTCATTTGCTCGTTGCAGAGCCATATCTTCATGTAAAATTGGTATCTCTATGGGAATATTGCAATGTCTCATTCTGATTGCTTTATAAATAAATGGAGATATTCCTCTTGATACATCTTTATGTTGTTTTTCAGACATTCCTTGAATGAACTGAACGTAAACGCGAGAAGAATTGTCAAAAGATACATTTATTTTTCCAGTAGACATCTTCAAATTCTCCTTGAAGATATCCTGAATTCTGCGAGCATATAATAGTCCAGGTTGTTTCAAAGGCCAACCTTGTAAATATACTGTCCTCAAGGGATCTAAACCACCTAGTAATTTTATTCCAGCATGTTCATTCAATTTAGTTTCTGATGCTGGTACGTTATTGATAAAGTAATTCGGATAAAATGCACCAGCAATTACGATTTTTAAAATAAATGGTCGTTCTCCTTCTGTCCAAACAACTTTATTAACACCAGCACTTTCTTGTATACCTAATTTTTCTAATCTACGCGTTAATTCTGTTACCAGTGCTTTAACTTCGCGCAACACTCTGATTTGTACAAAATTTCTCATTGCCCACTTTCTTTCTTCTACATCACTATTTAATCGACGATTAACTTTTTCGGCAATCCATACCTTATATACATTCATGAAAGTTACACAGTCACTGCAAGAATTAGCTGCCCAATTAAGTCTGACATTGAAGGCTAACAGTTTTTGTTGAAATGGATTATTAAGCATATCTTTAACAGACAAAGCAGCTGCGATAATTATTGTATCTTTTAAAACACTAAAAACATGGCCTAACATAATTAATTTCGATACATGGATATTTAGTGGTAGATTAGCCATAACTCGACCGAGATCTGTTAATTCTCCATCAAAAGGTTGTATTTCATTGACCTTATTTAGCAATGCTCCTGTTTCCTTTAATAATAGTATTGTGTTTTCTAAATTTCTAAGATCAGGTGGATCAAGAGAAAGTGCTAAAATAGCTTTAGGTTCTCCCATGTCTAACAACTTTGATTTGAGGACTAGATTTTCTAATGGAGCTCGTAATATTTCAGGTGACACTTCTTGAGGCAAAACATTCTATAAATTTTATAAAGTTTGAAGCATATTTTATATTAACATTGTTACGTTTTTAAAAAGGTTTTTTGACAGAAATTACCTCATAAAATGTTTGTGGTACTAATCTATATACTCTACCATCCATTACTCGACCTGTGCGACCTGCTCTTTGTTCGCAATTTGCTTTACTCGCCCATTTTAACTCTAAGCACGAAAAATTCGTATGTGGATCCGTAATAAGATGTTTTATTAAACAGAAATCAATTACTGAAAAAAATATAAAGTTAAACATTGCTTTATATACAAACTTTCTTTTATTGTAGTTTAACAAACCATATTTTACATCAGGAACAGTAATACTGCTTTCAGCAATATTTGTAGATAAGATAAGACGACGATAGCCATGGGGTGGTTTTTGAAAAATCCTCTGTTGTTCTTCACTTGTAATTGAGGAATGTAATATCACTATATCCCATTTACTCTGTTCATGTTTTGGCAAACACAACAAATTATTAATTTCCTCAATCTCGTTAATTCCAGGTAAAAATATGAGAATCACATGTCTTTCATAAAGATTCGTTTCTGAATCATACTTTGCATCATCAGCTTTCATGTCTACATCATCAAGAACTTTTATAAGATTAACACAAAATTCCAACATTTTGTTTGTAATACATGGTTTGGTAGCAGAAACTTCAGGTATCTGTAACAAAGTAGAAATATAATGCAATAAATACATCCAAATACATTAAATTTTAAATATTTTCATTTCAAATATTAACATGAAATATTTACCAGTCCTAATGTAACCATTTGACAAAGATAATAGATACCAACATTAAAAAATGTTTTCTTTGGAATGTCAATAATAGGGGCAGGAACAAGTTTATTTCCCACGGGTGAAGAAAAATATTTAGCAAATCTCTCTACATCAAATGTAGCAGACATCAAAATAACTTTTACTGAACGTGAATTAGTATATAGTAGCTTTCGAACAACAAGGAGAAGAAAATCCATATCTTCATTCCTTTCATGAACTTCATCAAGTATGACATGTGTATAGTCCAACATGTTTTTGCTATTTACCAATTTATGTAAAAGAACCCCAGCAGTACAATATGTTAGGCGTGTATCTTTACTTGTGTGGTTTATCAGACCTACTTGATATCCAATAAGGGTACCTATTGGCCACTGTCTTTCTTGGCTGACACGTTTTGCAATGCTTATAGCAGCAATTCTTCTAGGCTGCGTAACTACGAAATAAAATTATATATATATTGTAAGAATTCTATTTAAGTATCTATTTAAGAGTTCAACTAAATTATTGCAAGCACATAAAATTACCTATAATATTACAATGAAGTCTTTTTTTATAACAGGAATCTAAAATAAATTGTGGTACTTGTGTAGTTTTGCCACAACCAGTTGGCCCTTGAATTACTACAACTGAATTAGTTTCAATCATAGATACTATCTGATCTCTTTTACTATTAACTACTAAATTAGGATTTGCATGATAAACAAATTGATATGTTTTGTAAATGTTTAATGTTTGTTCATTTTGCATATCTTCCATGACGTATGTACCTACTGATATATTTTCAAGACCACTTTTATCATTTGTATTATGATAACTTGCAGCCTAAAAATATATTGAGTTAAATAAAGTTCCTAATAATGTTCAAATTACAAATTACTATACCCGCAAAAGTTCTTCTTCTTCTTTTTGTACATATTCTGCTATATAATCTGTCCCTTTCTCTTCCCTTTGAGGATTTGTATCTTCTAAAAATACATTTTTAGATGGTAGTCGTTTTTTCCGGCTTGTTGGGCCAGGTAATACCACCGGTCCTTCATAAAAATTAGATAATTTACATGTATCCATCTTATATAAAAGATACCTAAAACAGTAAATATTTATATTTATTTTTAATTAATCTATACAAATACAATTCATACAACTGTTAAAATATATCTTGTGCTTCATTTTAATACCTTACAGTTTACACGTTTTTCAATAACCTTTAACAATGCCCTATCTTTTCTGTTAGTCAATAAATGTGCCCTAACACCAAGTTCGTAGTTCGTAAACATTAGCGTAATATATATAATACCACAGGCGAGATGATATAAGATACTCTGTAATAATAACATATCAGTGGGTATAAGTCTGGATAATGATAATACACAAGTAAGTCAGGACCGATGAATTATTATCATTTTAATATAACAATCGAAATATTGTTATATTTTTCATCTATCAAATGTACGTAAATTTGATGCGATTTTAAGATATATTCATTCTCTTAACTTTCGTAAATTAATAATAAAATAGAAGGCTAGGGGTTCAGATTTTTATTCCTACGTCCCTATAAAACATAACGGTCCTTTTTCAGATGTTCTTGGAGAACTGGAAGTTTGACAAGTAGATAGTATAGATGTATATTAAGGTATGTAATATAACTCAAGTATTTTATGTTCTCAAAATAATTCCTTATAATTATATATCAATTAATATATTATACAGAAAATTATTATAACGTTTCTATCCTGTTAATAAGCGCATTTATCTTAAGTAATAAAATAAATACAGTCCTGCCGTGATAACTGACTGCGGGTCGGGTCCGGTTTATTGACTTAATGAAGAAGGATCTATGTCAGGAATTTTGCCTTGATAACCTCAGTTAATGAGTATGAAAATCTAATACTCAATCCAAAATATCAAGATTCTAATGTGTTAATACGTCTGTCAGGATTTAAGACGAGTAAGATTAAAAGGTCTACATATTAATAACACTGAAGCTCGTTTATAAAAGTTGTTGACCCGGAAAAAGTAGTGGGGGTAACAGTGGTCTATTAGCAAAGTAAAACTGTAAACTAAATTTAAACATCAATTATATATTACTGCAATTGTTATACTAGCTATAAATAAGTCTTTTACACATTTTTTTTTACAGTTAACTGTTTTTCATTTTCTACCTGCCAAATAGTGTTTGCAGCCTATCCCCAATTTACAAACCGTCGTGTTAATGTAGATGATATCTGGTAATATGAAGAATACAAACAATTACTCTCAATATGGACACAAAACAAAAAGTATACATTTACATAAAATGTCTAGAACTGTAGAAAAAGAAGAGACAATGGACTTGTATGTAGCTTTATGTTATAATTTGTTCAGAAGTTTATAACATTTTTTTCTAATTTTTTAAATATATTCATACAGAAATTGGTGGCTTTTACTTGGAATCATTGTAATACTTACAGCAGGGACAAGATTTTACAAAGTTACAGAACCACAGCATGTTTGGTAAGAACTTAGAGAAGAACATTAATAAATTATATTTATGTCTGACTTATGGGAAATATTGGATATTTTAGTTGGGATGAAACTCATTTTGGTAAAATGGGAAGCTGGTACATAAACAGAACATTTTTCTTTGATGTTCATCCACCTCTTGGGAAAGTAAGTGGCATATATGTAAGTTTTTATTTATGATAACATATTAAAACTCTATATTATTATCTTTCAGATGTTAATAGCATTATCTGGATATTTAACTGGATATGATGGAACATTTCCCTTTGAAAAACCTGGAGATAAGTTTGAAAATGTTAAATATGTTGGTATGAGAATTGTAAGTGCATTTTAATATTTATTATATTAAAATATTGAGCAATACTTTATAAATATGTTCTATATGTTCCAGTTTTGTACATTTTTAGGTGCAACGATAGTTCCTCTATCATATCTCATTGTATGGGATTTAACAAAATCTATTCAAGCAGCTGCATTTTCTGCACTATTTATTTTATTCGGTATACATATTATATTTATAATACTTTTTCCATATGATAAAATAAGTATATTGCTAAATAATTCATGTGTTTCAGATGTGGGATTATTGACATTAAATCAATACATTTTGTTGGACCCTATATTATTATGTTTTATGATGTGTGCAACTTGGGGAATGGCTCATACAGGTTCTCTTCGTGATGAATCATTTACATGGAAATGGTGGGGTTGGTTATCATTCACAGGAATTTCTCTTGCTTGTACAATTAGTGTAAAATTTGTTGGTTTGTTTGTTGTTTTATTAGTTGGATTTAACACTGCTTTTGAATTATGGAGAGAATTAGGAGACCTCACAAAATCTATGGTAAGCTTCTTATATATATCAATCGTTTAAAGTTAACAAATCAATTTCACTCCTACACCTTTACAGATAAATGTAGGGAAACATTTGTTAGCTCGGTGTATTTGTCTCATCTTTATCCCGATATTATTGTACATGTTGTTCTTTTACATTCATCTTACCGTATTAAATAAAAGGTAAACGATTTATTTATTGTATATCTACACGTTTTTAATGGATATAATAATAATTTGAAATATTTCAGTGGAAGTGGAGATGGATTTTATAGTTCCGAGTTTCAATCCTTATTAGAAGGAAATTCTTTATACAATGCAACAATGCCACGACAATTAGCTTATGGAGCTACAATCACATTGAAAAATCATAGAACTGGTGGAGGATATTTACATTCTCATTGGCACCTTTATCCAGAAGGCATAGGAGCTAGACAACAACAAGTATTAATCTTGTTACTTTATACATATATTTTGACAATACATTTTGATAAAATATTAATACATTTTTTCCATCAGATTACAACTTATTCGCATAAAGATGATAATAATTTATGGTTAGTAAAAAAATTTGATACTGACGATATATCGTCGGAGCCAGAACTAGTAAAACATGGTGATCTTATACGCTTAGAACATGTTATTACCCATCGAAATTTGCATTCGCATAAAGAGATTGCTCCCGTTTCTAAGAAACACTATCAAGTTACGGGATATGGCGAAGTAAGTCTATCTTTTTATAATCTTAATTATTATTACTTTTAATTATTCAGTTACTTTTATTTTTATTCTTAGAATGGTACTGGTGATGCTAACGATATATGGAAGATTTTAATAGGAAACGGCAAAGATGGCGATGTAGTTGAAACCGTAACGAGTAAATTAAAATTTGTACATTATTTACACCATTGCGTTTTAACATGCAGCGGTAAAACATTGCCAAAGTGGTTAGTTATGAAGTTCTATATGTTTTCGAATGAAAAAGGAAAATGGAGAAACGTTCTATGGAAATTATAATTTTTTAGGGCGTATAACCAACAAGAAGTTTCCTGTAATCCAAACATGAGAGATAAGAATGCATTGTGGAACATAGAAGACAATAATTATGCTAAATGTTAGTGTCTAATAATTATGAATATATATATATAATTAATTATATATATTATATAAATAAATTATATAAATAATGATATATATATATTTTACTAATTAATAATCTTTTTTACAGTACCAAATGTTAGTTTTCAAGTATATGCACCTGGATTCTTAGATAGGTTTCTAGAGTCACATGCAGTAATGTTGCAAGGAAATTCTGACTTGAAAATTAAGGAAGGGGAAGTGTCATCGCGTCCTTGGCAGTGGCCTATTAATTACAGGGTAGGTTACATTGTTATAAGTAACGGGGAAATATAATTAAGTCATAATTATATTGCAGGGTCAATTTTTTTCTGGGAACAGTTTGAGGATATATTTACTAGGCAATCCAATCATATGGTGGGGCAATATTATATTTTTAATACTTTTTATCATATTATACGTCCATGCTTGCGTGAGACAACAACGCGATTGCGTAGAAACTCCTGCTGTCCTTAAACAAAGGGATAAAATATTAAATGCAGGAAAATGGCTTTTTATTGGTTGGCTCTTGCATTATGTACCATTCTGGGCAATGAGTAGAGTTTTATACTTCCATCATTATTTCCCAGCTCTGTTGTACAGTTCAATGTTAACTGGAACCACTTTAAATTATATTATCGAAAATTTACTTATTTTGTTTCCAAATAAAGTTGGAAATGTTATATATCACACAATAGTGGGGATTGTTGTTTCAAGTAGCATATACAGGTTAGTACAATGCAATTGAATAACGAATATTTAATGGAGCAGTTATATATATTATTTATTCATATTATTATAGCTTCTACTTGTTTTCTCCATTGGCTTATGGAATGGTTGGTCCCTCTTCACTAGACTCTGACAGTCCAATGCATTCTTTAAGATGGATGGATACTTGGGAATTTTAATGAAGACTGTTTAAAAGTGTTTTAATATTTTTAAATTCACGAAAGAGTAATATAAAATGGTAAAACCAGTACTTATATTAACAAAACATAAGAAATATATGACTTGTACATATCAATACATTTTTATACGTATATGTATAAATATAAAAAATGCTTTATAAAGCTTGTTTAATTTTTTCTCTCAATTTTTATTTTTCTAAATATTTTTTTATTAAAGAATAACTACATCCCAATAAAACGATTTTATAAAAGGAAAAATATTACGCTACCATGATAAAAAAGGAATGCTGTATAAACACCCACGATGTCTGTTTTAAAAGATTTGGAGTGAGCGTGGTTCGCTCAGCTGATCGACCCACGTGCTGGAGCTGCGCCGTTGCCCGTCTCAATTCTCTATTAAGCGTCTGATTAAGGGGAATCATGGTTCACTGAGAATTCTCTCTTTATCTTTGGGTATTATTTAGTTTAGTAAAATCACCGGGTCACGTCGAGTCACTCGATGCATTGAGTCACCATTTATACCAAGTTCCCTTGTTGCAAGCGCATTTAACCGATGAATGGTAGCGCGTATCTTTCTGCAGTAAACGATCAATAAACAGCTCCCGGGGATTTTCAGTCTGTTGAGCGGCCACGAACGCACTCTCACGTGAGATCAGGGATAGCTGTCAAAGCGACCACGTGTTCTTACGAATATCCGGTACGTGTTATCGTGTTTATGTGTTCGTGTGAAACCGCATGACTAATCTTACCGATGATCGACCACCAGAAATATACAACGACCGACGAGTCTAGTGAAGTTTTAGCTTCACCACCAAGACTCTTGTTTCTTCCTAGATCCACGACATTAGACTATAAAAATCGCGCGAAATTAAAAGCATCTGGCTCGTGCGCGTGTGTATGTGTGCACGCGTCTGTGCCTGTGTGTGTGTATGTAGGCATTCGAAAATCTTATTATAATAGTGTCAAGTGATACGTATCGAATTTGATCGGCCAGTAACGTAGTTAGTCGTTGTTCTACTAACGTTGTCGAAAATATTCGATTGGCGACGACGGTGAACTCGCGCGCTAATTTCGATCATCTGGTAAATTCGTCTGTGGACGAACAGATTTAAAATGAATTGTTTAGGGACACTTGTTGCTGTACCGAGGAAAGATAAACAGCTTGAACTTTATCCATCTTGACTTACCAGCCGCAGCCGGCAGCGTTTCGACCCTTCTGAAACGTAATCTATCCCATTCCCGTGTGGATTATGTGTGGAACGTTACGAACATGTGTAACTACGTTAATCGGATGTAAACGTGTAGGCGTGTTGACACGCAAGCAAAGTTAACACGTGTCGCTATATGTATATATTTTAAACTGCTATGTTATTCTCACATTACCGATTTATTTTAAATTCGTTCATAACGTTTATTTTCAGAGATTTAAATCAGTTAGATATAACGTGCCAATCGAGTTCACAAAGCATGATAATTAATCTCTGCTTTTCATTGTTTTTTAACGACCACTTAACAGCTTTCCGTGAATTATTCCTTAGGCCGTATATGTAGATATTAAGTGATTCTAATTGAAATACAATCCTTAAGTTATTCGTATAGAATCGAATATCGGTTTGCGCATCCATCGTAACGCGTTCACTGAAAAGTAATTCGAATGCATTATAAAAGTGATCTCGCGAACGAATCGACAATTAACTATCGAAGACAAATTGGTGAGCGGTCGCGTTATAGAAAATCAATTTTTCATACATTATTTAACAGACTCGTTCGATTATCACAATACTTGGCTAATTTATTTCAAGTAGTATACGAAGCATTCGAACGGCTGTATCTCTCAATTACTATTCGTATCTCGCAACGATTTTCTTAATAATTCTCTGGTACTAGTTCATAAGTCACCAGATAATATTCGCACTATGTTTTTTTCATTATCGTATTATCGTTTAATTCATATTATATCTTCTATATCTACGATAAATCTTGCTTTCAATTTCTGCGCTTCCGATGAATATATTCGAATTAAAGATTACTTATTAAAGTATTTCTACCGAATTTAAACAATTCGTATTATTCGAGATTAAAATTTCTACGACGACGAGTTTCAATCCGATAGAAACGCTATTCTGTATCGCGGCACGGAAGCGCAGTCAAATAAGCAATCGCGTCTTGCAAGCGCAGGAAGCGCGGGAATTGGCAATGGTATTTGACCTACTTGGTCACGCGTATCACACGTATCGCACGAATCTTCTTCAACGTCTGAAACGAGCCTCGTAAAAATCAACAGCCAAGGTATAGTTCATGTTATTCCATTTCCTGCTCGCGAATTATCACGAATTGGAATATTTCCTCATTTATATCGCGACTGATTACTGGCCACGCGTAATCTTATCCACTCTATTATCTTTAATCTGATTCTCTAAAATCGCAACTCCATCTTTTAATACACTCGCTCTTCCAATTAAATAATAAATTCTAATCGATACGTATATAATTTTTTCCGCACAGGTTTTTAGAGCAGCATAACTTCTCCGATCAGTCGAAGAAGTAGCTTGTTATGAGGCGAATAGCAGGATCTATAATATGCGAGATATCGTACTAGTCATTTCGTTTGCATGGATCTTCGCGATACAACGATGTCTGTGCAGCAAATTGGAACGGGTTGCTCATCGACCCAACAATGTTCTCGACGACTATTACGCCTATCGTCACATCTCCATTATCCACTTCAATGTTCCAGATTGCACGGTGGCTGCAGGATTCAAGTAAACTTAGAATAGCGCGAAAAGCATCGAGCCTCGGCTATTACTTTGTTCTATATGAAAAATGAATGAACGTTGTTTATTTCTTCTTTTAGGTTCACTGTAAAAGAAGAAAAGACTGGGGGAATAGGTAGATGCTCAGCTCGAAATGTTTCCGTGTATCTGAAGTCCGGTAGCTTACCGTTTGTGAGGCCGGATGGATCAAAGATCGCGGCGAAACTTATGAAAGGAAGACGCCGATATTATTCGTTAGACATGGAAAGCAACGGGGATGAATGTATGCTAAAAATCGATGCACCCGCACCAGGCGATTGGTATGCTATTGCGTTTCGATCTTGGAGCGACCCTGATAACGGAAAGATCACGCAACAAGGTTGATCATCCAAAAAAAGATAAAATATAACGATTAATTGACGTCGACACGACGATAACAGTTGAAAATACGTATTGTTATTTCCAGGACTTGGAGCATCATGCGATACAGTGTTGGACGCGGAATTGCTTTTAGAATCTGCCTCTATAGTCTTGCCAATGGATCCGAAATACGAGTACGAAGTGCATATGAACGGAAGCTTGGACTCGGCTGTGATGCAGTTGTTAATACCCGATGAATTCGTGGATTCTAGTTTGTCATTAAAGTCGACTTGCGGTGAAGAATGCAGGATCGCGGTCCACGTGACTGCGGAGGATCATCTCACGGGAATGATAATGAATACTACAAACGCCACGGTATTCTTCAAACCCTATTCGGACGCGTTTCACTATGTTACCCTCCAGTTGCTCTCCGGAGAGAGCTCTAACGTGTCCTTACAGTTGCTCGACAATTCTCCCGCTCGCGATTTGGATCAAGTGAAGTCGGTGGATTTGATGAGGAAGTCCTTGCCTGACTTTTTCCTCTTCGATTACGAGCACCTGCGGGGAAATGGTACAAAACCATCGGCGTTTAATTTAACCTCAGACACATTGTCCGTCCTCAGCTTCGAAATCGGTCGAGTGTACGATGTCGGTGGAACTCTGACTCTAAGTTTGAAACTAGTTGACGCGAAAGACAAGGAGAAGAAGAACGTCGTCGTGGTCGCGTGCATCTCATTAGGTAAGCAACTGAAAGTCGAATAATCGAAGAGGGATATAGTCGTTAAAAGAAATTCTGATTTACCAGGTTATTACTCGAATATCACTGCTGGCGGAGGCTGCACTCGAATGGAGAACACGACAGCTGCAGACATTTACGTAAACTATACAAGACCAGCCACTCTTCACATTCCATTCCCAGAGCCAGGAATCTGGCATATAAGTCTGAGAGCATTTTGCGTAGAAGAAAATTGCCATTGTATAGCAACTTGTCTGAATGGGACCGCCTGCGAGGACTGTGACTGCATGATCCCTTGTAACACCAGAGTAGAGAGTCGTATCTCTTCGTTACCTTGCATCGAAGGTCGCTGCAACTCTCGCGGGAAATGCATGCATTACATGAGCGGCGGTTTCGTGTTCGCCGCGTGTCATTGTTCCGGCGCTTACAGAGGCTTCGATTGTGCGGATGACACTTATGTTCTCGGCAATAGCGACGTAATAATCCGCGTACTATTGCTAACGTTCAGCAACCTGGCATTTATTGGTTCCGTTTATGTGGCCGTGCGTAGGGAATATTTTACGGAGGCGATAGTTTACGCCGCAGTGATGTTTTTCTCGACGTTCTATCATGCCTGCGAAGCTGGAGAGGATGTGTACAGCGTATGCATCATGAGACTGAGCGTTTTACAGTTCTGTGACTTCTTCAACGCCCTTCTGTCCATTTGGGTGACGTTGGTGGCAATGGCTTCGTTTGGACCAAAGCTCACTGCTTTTTGTCAAATAACTGGTGCTGTTATTCTGGCCATGAGTGCCGAAATGGATCGTACAGCTCTCTGGGTGTTTCTTCTGCCAGCCATAACAGGTTCTGCACTGATCGGTCTGTCTTGGGGCATGAGATGCAAAAGAAGGGGTACGGTTCGTTATCCATCGCGTCCTTACAGGTGAGTAGAATGTTTTAAGAAATTTATAAAGGAGATTAACTTTAAGTGAAATTTGTTTTCATTTACAGAAGCATTTATTTTCCGGCTGGTCTCCTTCTAGTCTCCCTCGGTCTTGTTTGTTACGCCTTTCTGCAGACAAGAAAGAATTACTATATTGTGCACAGTATGTGGCACGTGTGCGTCGCTATAGGAGCCATACTCCTTCTACCGAAGCGACAGTACATGAAATGATCGTTATATAAAAATGTTGTCTTATATTTACCAAGTGAAAGTTATTGAAAAGTGTTATTGTCTGGAAAAGAAAATCTCGTTGCCAATTTAACGAAAGAATCAGGTACAAAAAGATATTTGTAGCAATCGAAAGTGCTCGTAGACGACGGTACATCGAGCATATTATTGTAATTACCAGAGATCTTATTCTTGTAAAAATCAGATAATGTTTATAAGATAGGTAACTATTCAGCTATTGAATGTACGTTATGAAACAATACGAAATTCACGACAATGTTAATTGCTTCAATGTTGTCTATCGTTATATTTGCATAATTAAGAAGCTCCAAACATGTTTTTATATCACGATTAAGATACGTTCCATAATAGGATTATTGAAACGACGTTAGGTTTGATTGCTTGTGTTTGTTGAATTTATTAATGTCAACTAAATTACATAGCTTTAACAATGCGTTTAACGAAGATTTATGTATTTTGCTAAGGACCAAAGAACTTCTAGGATACGTACATATAATTACATGTACAGAGTATAACAGAGAATGTCCAATATTTTTTCTGTAAAAGCGAAACTGCACTTTACTAACGTGAATATATCATAGTGCTGTATAATCTGTAATTAAGAACGAATTCCTCGAGAACTATCTTGGGGGCTTAAGTTCCAATTCGAATATCGACGGTTCGATATTTCACGTTAATTTTACAAAGTTCATTTTAATTCTCTTAGGAATCAACACCTCGCACGTGACTCATACATTTTAATGGAAAAATTCTATATTTATATACGCTCTAAAAGATTATTTTATCTACATCGAAGATTGTAGAACCTTTAAAATAGTGTACAACGTTGTACATCGTGTTCACACTGAAAAATAACAGATCGTTACGCTATGTAATTACATACGGTCCTGTTTGCCTTACACGAGGATTGTGTAAAGAATAAGTGTCTATGTCGAAGGAAAGTCGTCGCGTTACACGCCAAACTGCGCGAACTAGCGACTTCGTCATATTACGCGGGAACAATTTCACTTTTCTCGGTTCGCATGTGTATAAGATCGAATAAACGTAAAAGGAAATTGTTGCAATTTGTTCCGTTTTTATTTGTTAAAAGATACCTGCGACTAATTTCATTTACGAATAATATTTCAATTGCATCATGAGGAACTGATCGTATTTATGATAAATGACTACTCGATTACGTAAATGAAACCGTATAATATAATATACGGTTTATCATATGGCGCTAATGTATTCTTCGTTACTATCCTGTTCAACTTTACC
Organism: Bombus pyrosoma; assembly: GCF_014825855.1. Classification (NCBI taxonomy): domain Eukaryota; kingdom Metazoa; phylum Arthropoda; class Insecta; order Hymenoptera; family Apidae; genus Bombus; species Bombus pyrosoma. The sequence goes on from NC_057774.1 coordinate 6,336,622, forward strand.
TAAAGACGACTACATTTCCATACGATCCATTACGCTTCAATGTCCGAGAATCGTAGCAGGATATTTTACCGCGTAATCAGAAATTTTCACTCTTAGCGATTACAACGTCCCAGTTCCTGTGGGCGTCGTGGTTCCTGTATTAACTGCCGCGACCGTGGTAACTACGTTCGATAATAAAGACAGTATCGTTTCCATGGAAAATCCGCAATGTGAATAAGTCCGCGAACAATTTCGACCGGCTCTCCCTGCTTCCACCGCTTCCTGTATCGCGGTTCCTTCCATGGCCGTTCGGAAAATCTGATTCGTCGTGATCGTATCGATCACGCGATCGAACGACGAGGCCTTCTCATCGTCGCTTAACTTATTGGCCTCTTTCACCGACGAGGAGGCCTGTTGCGAATAAGTACAGACGGCTCGTTGCATGCAGGATGTCGTGTCGATACCGTGACGGGCCAGAACGTCGTCCATTCTTGTCATGATTTGAGCGAAGCCGCTCTCTTCGCCTACGATAAAGACGATTATTTTGTATTAAAGAGAAATTCATGGTTTTTCTTATTTTCCTTTCTTTTAAATAAAGCTTTAAGTAATTTACTTCTTGCATAATGGCCGTAAGTGCCAGAAAGAATGTAGAGTAGTTTAGGTATGATGAGGATGGAACCTATTCCTATGATGGCGCCCAAGAACAATCCTCCCAAGTCTATCTTTGTCGGTGCATACGTCGATACTCCGTAACCCTGTGTCGATGTCTATGTTACTTAAATATCGATGAACATTCCGTGAGGATAAGATTCAACGAAAATTGCTTACGCTTCCTGTGCTACCAAGGTTCGTGAAACCAAATCGAGGTTCTTGGCTGCGATCCGTAATATCCACGTCGTTGTCCACGTCACTCCGCTTTGTTGATGTCTCACTGCGTAGCCTTGGCTCGGAAGGCATAGCTATCTGATCCTGGGACTTTGCGTTCTTTTCCAGATAGATCATGGAACTCGGTATGAACCTGTTTACGATTTGTCTCGTTCAGTCGTGAAAATTATTACTCGAAGAAAAATGAAGAGATGAAAAACTCGAAGCGAGCTTGGAAAAGCCGTTTGTGTAAGAAACGTCTTTTCTTCGTATAATCACTTCAGAACTCAGGAAGAATCTTACCCTCCATCGTCAAACTTGGGGTTGCCTTCGACGATCGCCGCCAAAGATAACAAGAACAGGACAGGATTCCGAAAATTAAACGACATCTGCAACAAAAAGATTTCAAACAAGATATTATTCACAGTGAACATTTTCTTTCGCGAATTCGCTACTTCTACGAAGCATACCTCCATGGAACGCGAAAAATAAATTAGTCCTCGTGGGTGTATCGTATCGTTTGGCTCTGAAGAAACTGGGGAACACCAACATTGTCCCTGGCATATATAGTCATGCACCTACTCCGAATCGTCACGACATGACAAACCATGGACATAATTGGAGCCGGTGGTTTCGCTTTCATTGTTAGATTTCCATGGGACGTTATCACGGTCCGTGACCCGCTCGTCTCTTCTGAAGAAGCAGCGATACGCTAAACTGTCGCTGCGAATCACTCGCGACGGCATTGTTGTCGAGCCCGAAATAATTCATCTTTCGCAAGATCGATAAGGATCTGTTAACGCGTTCACCCACCTCTTCCTAGGTCCATGACGATTTCTTTAGAAACAACCAACTGCGCGATGTTACATTGCGGAAAATGAGACGTTGTTTATCGTAATCGTTGTTGTAATAAGACCATGTTGGTACATAGATTTTATTTCAGTTAATCAAAGTCCGTGACAACGATTGACATAATCCAGCAGCAATTTCGTAAGTGAAATGGGAAAGGGCATTTCGTGATATTTTGTTCACAAGAAGGCTGCAGAAACTTCGTGAAATTGAAACGCCATATGCAGGTTTCGCGACCATGCGTTCGTCGTCTACCTGATTTTAAGACGAGGAATTCGTTCTGCAGGTTGCTCTGGAAAATTCACGAAAGTCGAGACTCGTATGCGTGCACTGACAAACCTCACATATGAATGCACACATAAATTAAACAAGTATTGCCAGTGTCTCTCAATCGTTATCCTGCTGCGTTTCGTTTTAATTTTAATAAAACAACGCTCGACCGACGAAAATATTTCTGTACGCGTGTGAAGCGTTGTATCGTACAGGGTATGAGGAATATCCTTAAACTAGACTGGCCTTAGCGAAAATAACGAAACACGAGGGAATATGTAATTACGAAACGTGGACTCACGCGAATTTGCGGAATTAGGCGTGACGATGAGCGGCGTAACAGCTGCGGCGACGTTGTTTCGGTACAGTAATTTAACCAGAATTCTCTCTTAGGTTCGTTAATTCCGCTCGTCGGAATAGAGTTTCCTACTTGTCAAGAGTGGGCTGACTTCTGTACAAAAACTGCCAGCAGAGATCAAGGATTCCTCACACGTATTCCTGTCTTCGTTCCAATTAGTCGATTTACCAGCCACCATAGATTTGTCGTAAATATAACAAAAATTCAATTAGCTGTAGCAGCACCTGATTTAACAAATCAATTTTTTTTTTTTTTTTTAGTAAAACAATAAAAATCATGAGAAATTCGTTCAAATACTACGTTATATTATTATCGCTATGTTGTTTGCTACACCTTTCTGAACCGAAGGATAACGTTAATGGAAAGGCAAAAACTTCGAGGACACACGGTAAGGTATTTGGAAAGCATCCAAATGGTGGGCTGATCTCTTTCGATTCGGAACAAGAAGAATTTCGTGTAAGTTTCAGAAAATTCGGGTAATTGTTAACTTTCACTCGATCCAGATAAAAAGTCTTCTTATTTGTAATAATAATAATTGTTACAGATTGATTGGTCTGTGACTGTTCCTTTCCTTTCGATACCGCTCGAGCATAAAATAGGGGAGAATGGTGAATTTCCATCGTTGTTCAACGTTAACACGAAAAGCCTTGGGATTGTCGGATTAATGGCCACCCTGTTTAGCGTAGTTTCGCCATTATTCTCGAAAGCGCATCCACAGTATAATTATCGTAAGTAAATGATACTATAATTCTCTATATTCATTAATAGTTTTTTCTTCTCTTATCGTATACGATGTTAGGCTCGGCGGATAATGGACAATGGTTACATATAGGGAATACTATTAATGAAATGATGTTCGGCAACGATTACGTGATTCCGTGCATGCAACGTATCGTTTGTTCGATCGTTTCAGTAGCCGCGAATTCGGAGAATCCAACGAGTACAGATAAAATAATCGATGGATTATCAAGGTAAGATTGAAAAGAGAACACTCAGAAACTTGATATTACGAGGATGTTTTAAATTGATTTATCAACAGTCACAGCTGGTTCAAAGATGTTACAAATGGTACGATCATTCAAGATGCTGTGATTACCGGACGAAAGGGAAATCATAATTGCGCTTACATTTATAAGGATTGTTTAATAACGCCGAAGCTTTTAAGAACCGTGATGGACGAGCTTGGGATAATGTAATGATGTAACGCATACTTTCTATTACTGGACAAATACAGAAGGGAATATTTTTGCACAAAATTGAAGGAACATCGGCTTTTCACACTTCAAAGTCACACTTTACCACGCTCAAGGAAATACGTTATTATCTCGCGCGAAATATTTTCGCGTGCACTGCTGCGTGATCCAGTCATAATCACCGTCGCTTTAGACTTTCACTTTTCGTTAACTATTGTATGAAATGCTTAACGACTCTTCTGCGACAAATTAACGTATTTACGTGGTCCGCCGTCTTCGCAATCATATTATTTCAACTAGGACGCGAATACAATACAAAGATAGTTGAATAGATGTCCATTTTATACTATTGCACTTAAACGCAGATACACGGGTTTTATTTTTAGTCTGGTGTGATTTCTTGTGTAAAATTGCGTGGTTATAGCTGCGGACTAGCGGTCGTTTCACTTTCATCTCGAAGTTTCCTTCGTAACTAGCGAGTTCGGGGAATAAAACGGCAACAACAAACTCGCCGTATCTGCGGAACCCGACGCTTTGGCAAGATCGTGCGGCGATTGTTCCGTTTTATCGAAACATTCCGTCTCCACATTATGATCCAATAAGAATTTAACAGCTTGTATGTTATTATGTAGCGCTGCGAAATGCAAGGGTGTCCTGCCAGAAAAATCCTTCTGCGAGAGGTCTGCGTTCGCTAATTGATACGACGTTAAACGCTTCACGTTTCCGACGGCTGCAGCGGCACACATTTTCTCCCCTATTATATATGCGCTTCCGTGTAAGTGTGCACCATTATGTATTAGAATATTAATGATCTGGAAAATCGAAATGGAAATATGACATGAAATGGAATAAATGCGAAATACAAGGTTCGAATGATATTATACCTCGTGATGATCGAATTCTATCGCGTCGGTAAGTGGTGTACGGTTAAATCGATCTTTGATGTGAACGTTCGCACCCATTCGTAAAAGACAGTGGACAACATTTAAATCACCTTCGCAGCAAGCAATATGCAATGCCGTGCGACCATCTGCATTTTGTTGCGATATATCTGCACCCTAGTTGAAAAGTATAAATTACTTTGAAAAAAATCGTATGGATCGTATCGTATGAATGGCTTAATTACACATACTTACGTATCCTTTCAAGATTTCGAGTTTCACGACATCACGGCTCCTCACGGCAGCGTTCAACATCGCAGGGAAAAGAATCGATCCCAATTCTTGACGTTCCGCCGTTGAAGAAAGTCTCAAAGATCTTGCAACTGCCTCCACAAGATCTATATCCTCGAGATACGGCGGTCGTTGAGCAGTTAATTCTCCGCGGAGATTCGTTTGCATCATTTGACGCTTCGTTTGTAAATCCCATTCTTTCTTCGATAATACGTAAGCGAGTTTAGTCAACGTAGCTTCTGGTGTCATATCAGAACCTGATATTACACCTGAAAATTTTTAAACTTTTGCATTTAGATCTGCTGGAATTTTTGAATCGCGAATTTCTAACATAATTTTAAGTGTACCAGCTTCCTCGAGAAGTTTTCCAGGTGCGTATGAATTCTTAACGCAGCCTGTCGCGCATTGTGTAATATTGACGATGATGACCCCGCGTTTTGTAGCTGCGGACAATTCTTTAATTATATCCTCTCGGTTCGTGGGCACGTTCCCTGCTCCATAGGACTGTAGCACCACACCTTCGATCGGGGGCTGTAGAAACGTCCTTACCAAGTGCGTAGTCATACTTGGAAATATCCGTAGCAATCCAACATTTCTGTTCAAGGACGCGTATACGTGAAACTTTTCCAACGTAAATGGTCGGAATATTGCCCGATAATCCACTGCAATGCACATACATATATGTACATTACAGTGACGCTGATAAAACGGCACATATTAAAGACATTCTTAAACTACAATCGTACACGTTATGTATGCTAATACAGCTTCTCTTTAACTACATTTTCCGTATTGCAACAGTAGTTTGTAACGAAGTTTAACACGTGCATGTCGCAATAAATTAACATATACGAACACGTTATTTTATATGATAATGCTAATGTAACTACTAGTTTCCAAATATAGATTCCTGATAAAAATCTTTGAACGTCATAGAATTGTAATATCATCTGGTACCTATTACGCTATCATTGAATGTATCGATTTGCATTTAGAGTTCCATTTAACGGACAAAAGAATATCTCGTGGAAGAAGATTGCACGAAACGAGCAAAACCACAGTCAATTAAGGGAATTGCATCCTGTAATTGGGTCAACTGCTAACCTTCTATCGTGATGTTGGCCTTAGCCAACGGTGGAAAATTTGGTGAATCGAACGCCTCGAACGAAGTGGCCGATATTTTACAGGTACGATTTCCTCTCATCAAGTTTGTTCCAAAGTATACGCATACTTCTGGTATGTTGTAATTTGCAGCTATTATTAGGGATGACAGGAAGTTATCCAAACCGTCGCTTCTGCTGTCGAAAATTGGGACTTGAGAGCCAGTTAAAATAACTATTTTGCCCAAAGATTCGAGCATAAAAGATAGAGCAGATGCCGTGTAACTTAACGTGTCTGTGCCATGTAGAATTACGAATCCGTCGAAACGTTCGTAAGCTTGCTAGAACAGCAAATATCGTGTTGAGTTTAAAGCTTATTTAATTAGTTAGTTAGTTAGTTAGTTAGTTATTTCTCTTTCGGAACTCTTTGTCTACAGATTACAATAAAATAAAACGTATTTCTAGAAGTATCCGGTATTTAAAGCATTTATTTCCGAAAGAAAAAATATTAGCAATATTTCAAGCACTTTAATCAGCGTAGTTGCGGTATCGGAAAAATCTCTACGCTATGTTCTAGCTTTATTTACATGTGTTCATGTTTCTTTCATTTTTTTGCATACATTCCCGAAACAGATCCTATGAATAGATATGTATATACCTGATTAAACCATACATATAGCACTTCCAAGTATGTATACTTGCATAGTAGAAGTTACCTTGATATCATGGGCAATACGAATCCAATCGTCCATTGTCATGTTACTAGAATCACAGAGTGGCGAATATTCCAATACGTTATAAATGACACGTTTGCTGTCTGTCGCAGTCATTCTTTAAAGAAAAACCAAATAAAAATAAATACCTATTAGTTGGTCAGGTACCGTTACGAATTTATCAGGATTATTAACTTCTTCTTTGTTTTCAATCATCAGATCGATTATGCACTTACGGAAGCACAAGCGGTCCCATCAATCCGAATCGTTTTTCCGCGTATTCTCGGTCGTACATGTGTGGATAATTTCGCAGTTTTTTCACGAAAGCGTTCGCTTTAGGTACGAGAACTATAGTAAGATAATAAATCGTATTATCTTCACAGTTTTAACGACAACCATTTCAATCACAATTTCACGTGAAAGAGAAAGAGAAACGTATTACCTCCATCTTCATTTCTAATCATTCCAATGGTACCGCCGGTATAAAGAACGAGCACACGACTTTCACGGACACTTTCAATGGCCAAAGAACCAGAACTATTGTTTCTAAGGTGCTCCATCCTCTTTTCTTGTGATTACCAACGTGATTCTGCAACTGTGACGTACACAGCAATGTGTAGATACATGCATATGGCAACAAACTTGACCCCCTATAGGGTTATCTCCATCAATTCTTGAAACCCATGGTTCAATGTTTTGTGTTATCAATGATCTCCACCGATGTATTGTAATTCAACCCGATACCGAATTATCGGAATAGGAAAAGTATAATCTTTTTTAATCTTTTATTATACTGTTAGAATACTGTTACCTTAGTCGGGTAATACCTTAAGGAGAACACCTTAATCGGATTATCGACAATCGTGCAATCAAAACGATATCAAACGCAACCATATTTGACCAATAATTTTTAACTAAACTAAAGAAATATGTAATATGTGATGAATAATAAAATAACCTGACTCTACAATGTCTTATTGCCATAAAGGTATAAAAATAGAGTGCGTGAACGAGCTGAAAAAGTGATACAAGAATAGAGAATGAACATTGCATAGAGACCTCTTATGGCTTTTGTATAATAACGCATACACATTCGTATAGTAAATATGTAAGTATAACACCGATCAGATTAGACAAAACCCTCTATGCAGCTTTATCTTTTTATTTCCATACTGCATCCACTTACACAGTCACGTATGACTCGCGTACTCTGTCTTTATATTTCTATGCTTATTAGACTCTATTTATTCTGTTTTATTCGCACTGCCTACTTCCCAGTTTTACCCTTGATACACTCACGGCAGAGTAAACAGAAGTCTAGGTCACCTCTTCGAATGTATGTCCACGCACCATCTGGGTATCACTTACTGTGTTTGAAATTGATTCCACCGTGGGCGCTCTATGTGTCACGATAGAATGTTACTGTGACACTACGAAGTTTCTGTAAGGAGTGATTTGTTATATAATTTTTAGCGATTATACGCAGATCGAGGTCTCAATACATGTAATACTTTCTCAACCGATATAAAATATGGAGGTTATTCAAGATATAAAACAGAAACCGCTGAGGATTAGTTCATTCAAAGTACGCATTTTTCACGGTCAAGAGTGTAGAATTTGAAAGATTGCTTGAAATTGGAAAGATGCATTTAATGCATGAACGTGACAGCTTTATGTTATATTAAAATAAATTTCATCGTCGATTATTATACTGTCTACAATCTATCTAGCATAAATAATTTTTATTTAATCCAACTCAATACGCGTGTTTTAGATAATGCCAGTTACACATTCTTGGATTCACAACATTGCATCATGTTACACTTGGTAATTTCTGTTCGTAATCTTCGACTCATAGAAAATTATGTATTACTTGTACATAATTTTCCTAACAAACACTGATACTATCGTGTAGTAAATTCTAAGAAGTACAAACAAATTCTATGAATTATTATAAGCTATTTTTTTACATTGGTTTATTTTTTTCACAATTAATTTGTATAAACAATTACCGTTTATGTGTATAAGTATAATCCAATAATGCATCATCTTAAATTTACTTTTGTATTGACATTTGCTAAACATTTAAGCTTCTTAACAATCTTCAAGTTTCGGATTTAGTATTCTAAAAAATGCAATTTTTTAAATGTAAACTTTTAAAATAACAAATAGTTTACAAACGGAATACCTTTGACTCCATTAACTGATTAAAACGTAGCTTAACTATATCGTACGTAACCAGAAGTAAAGATCCACAAAGAGTACTCATTAAGTTAGCAGTTAAACCTCTATAAAAACCAATTGGACCATCTTTTTCTATGATAGTAGTAATCTGACGGAGTATTGAATAGTCGTACTCAGTAAACGAAACTTTAAAACTAAACTTTAAAATTCCCATTAAAATTGTTTTAGAATTTTTTACCGACCACGTGTCGCACTGGCACGAAACTTCTCGGACCACGCCCACTCCAAAGCATTTTTTGTCTAGACGTTGTGTCGAAGGGATAGGACACAATTGTCGCGATCCAAGAAGATAATTGAGCAAGGGCCAAGGACATAAAGAATGGTGCGTTCATTGTGTCATGATCTGTTGCATAATTGTTCAAATATGTTCGTTTACCAGTTACATAAAGACCAAAGTAAATGGATCTACAAAATGCATTTAAAATATTTCATTCACATCACCACGCTATGAGATTATAAATAAATTTTTATTGTCACGATATCTATTTGTACGTTGTCCTTTCATCTATCGTCAAACACTTATTTGGAGATAGAATCAAAAGTAATCGTAGGTTGAGTTTTGTAAAATACAGGGCACCTAGTGTATAATGTAAGAAATAAAGAATCAAGTTGAAATATTTAAATGTATAAATTCGTTCAATAGACGGTCAATACTTTTGAGACTGATTAATCAATTGATACAATTATTGTTAAATACTCCAAACCTGTATAAAGATAGCCCGCAAACCGAGACAGACAGTCCTTGATATAATCCTTTTAAACCGTCGTTTTTGTAAATTTTGCATACGCAGTCACTGAATCCGTAAAACTCCCTCTTAACTATCTTGTTGTCGCCAACATCTACGGTTATTCGAGTATTGCAGAAATGAAGGGGGTAGAGAACTGCACAGGAAGTTAAACCGACGGCACCGCCAGTCATGAATGGCAAAACGATGTGACTGTAATTCTTCGATTCAATCATCTATGTAACACTATTTGATGTTTACGCGCGTAAATTTCAGAATTATATTTAAAAAAGTATTCTTATTAATAATCTATCGGACAAACTTTTTGGAATATTCCGTAGTATATATTGTAAAAGGAAAAATTAATTGCTTGGGCTGGAAAATATCGACAAATATTGAGAACATTTCCGCGCCAAAGAGACAGGAACCCCTGTTCCTTAGGTATTCTAATGAGTGCATTTAAAACGCCAGAGTATGCGGATCGTTTCGCATGTCCTATTTGATGGCTACTCGCCTGTGTCTGTAAAATCGACTTAACCCTTTCAACCGGCGCGATCATAGTTCTAAATATGATCGCCAAAATCCCGGAGATGATGAAAGAAGATCCAAAATCAACGGCACCACCGAGTAACCGAGTATCTAATACATTGAGTAATTTAACGTCAATAGAATCAGATTGTGTTGCGCATTTGGCTTGATTCGCCATTAGTACTATTTTAATAAAAATATTTGTTAACCTATCTTCCTTGTAAAATCATATTGTTTAACATAATATCGGCTTGTTCTACTATACATAATAAGTTGTTCAAATATATGTACATATATTGGACGAACTTCATTCGATCAACCTTTAATAGCATATTAATGACAGTTTATATGTATGTAGTATGTATACATCATGTACATATCGACCAGTAATAAGATGTGCAAATAATACAGTTGTGATAAGCGACCAATCATTTGCAAAATGATTGTTATTTTGTTGTATCACTTATATCGTAAAGTATATCGAGTTACGAATGAATATAACGCAATGTACTTCTGATAGAAGATGGTCACGTTCAATATGGTTCGAAGTGACATAAAAGAGAGACTCGAAGCTTATAGACGTCGTAAACGAAGGGAAGAAATGATAGAGTCTATTAAGAATGTGATAAAAACCGTCCTACCGTGGAATGGAAATAAATCAGGTGAAGATTCTTCGGTGGCAGCACCGTTAAAATCCGATATCAAGGTAAGGTTATGTTACGTGTGACACATGTAAGATACTGTAAATGTTATGACAGTGACTATGACTCTCCATCCAGCTATGGATGCTCTTTTATACGGTGTGAATAATATTGAAGGATATTATAATAAATACATTTGTTACATAAGAAAAAATATTTATTGTAAAATTTATACAATAAATCAGTATGATTAAGGATGAAAAGCTTGCAGGATGACCAGGATGCGGAAAGTACCTGTTCAGATGACAGTGTAGACCAATCACAATGTACAGTGCTAAGAACAGTGACATATCTACTGTATTTTCTTTTATGGGGTACCTTGTATATAATTGCGATTCAATATGAATTTGGAGCAGTATATTTTATTTTGTCTACATTAATATTTATTTGTCTAAATACTCGATCTAAACCAAAAAAGTCAGGTGAACTTAGTGCCTATTCTGTATTTAATCCAAACTGCAAAGCTATCGAAGGAACACTTGATGCTTCTCAATTTGAGAGAGAAATAAGATATGGTATAGGAAACATACATTAATTTAAAGTTGTAGGACATTTAAATTGATAAATTAGATTTATCACAGGTAAAAAATAATACATATTTTGTACTAACTTGTATGTGTATAAATGTTTGCGTCTATGTAATTCATAATGATATGCAAATGAAAAATAGGAACTCCAAAATAAAAAATTAAGCTAAGTATATGGTAAAAGTGTCAAAAAACGTCAATGATAATTATTAAATGTTACCACAGTCATTTCAAAAGACAATTCCATATCTAATGTTTTGTACTTTTATATTTTTTCTATCGATCTTGTAAAAGTTGTATAGCATTTTCATAACACTTTACCACTTCGTTCATGTACATTATGATTTTGTTTGAAGGCTCATGATTCGATCTAAAAAGTTTTGACCAATCAGTTCTGGATTGATTTTGCTTATCAGGACATAGAAGAATTCTATCCAAATCCATCAGTAAATCATTTAGTATCCTTGTGTCAAGTGTGCTGTAACAAAAAAAGAATAGATTCTCTGGATTTCTGAAATGTTGTAATTTGTAGCATGTAAACATAAGAATTTTATGTAACTTGTAAAAATTACATACTTGATGTTGTCAACTGTATCAATCTTTTTATTACAAATTTTAATGCTAGTTAACAATTTATCCAAGGTTTGCTGTACCTTCTCTAAAAAAAGTAATTTTATTTAATATTATAAAAGTCAAAGCAAGTATGGTATATAGTATGTAATATAATATGCAATGTATTTTGTACCTTTAACATCCAACAATTCAGTATTGTTTATAGATTTTAATACGTCAAGGGCAGTGTTATTAAAATAACTAGGGTTCCATTTTATTATTAAAGATTCAGAGAACTTCCAAATAGTTTGACCAACTATTTGTGCTAAAATTATTTTACGCAATTCCCTCTCATGATGATTTTCATTGCATGTGATATTATTATTCTAAAAATATATGGAAAAGACAAGCAATGAAGATTGTCTATTATATAAATATTTATAATTATTTCTATTGTTTACCATATAAGAGAGTACTGCATGAGGTATGTCTAAAGCTAGCCGGGAAGTTGTAACATTGTAAAATGTGTTGTTTGAGGACAATAACTGATTGTCATAAGAAAACCAGTTTTTTACAATGCTAGCAGATTCTAGAACCATAAACTGTACAATATCTGATCCAGATACAATAAAGTGGCCTTTACCTGTAATTAATTGAAATGCGTGTTTAAAATTGATAACCACTAACTTTCCTATGATAACAAACCTTGTAAAGCTTGATGGTCTACTAAAATATAAGCCACAATCTTGTGAGGCAGAAAGCTGGACAATATTTCTGGACAAGGATTTGAAGATGCGGAGAATAAACAAAAAATAATAGATCTACGAGGTTTCCACGTGTATTCTTCTTGAATTTGATTGAAAATTTTTGCCAATTCTAAAGCGATCCCGACGCCTTCACCGCTAGCAGATAAAACTACGTACCTATCTGAACATTTACAGTAAGTAAAGTAATACGATTTATGTTAAAAATAATGCAAAAAAAATAACTTACCAGGCTCTCTGGCTCCTCTAGTGGTTGCCACGATGTACGACTGATATTTGACGACCTTTTCAATAAGCGATAAATTCGATAGAATATTATTCACTCGATGTATATCATTTTCCTTTAAATTGAAGGAATCCCATTTCCTGTTTTATAAATATTTTAAGATAGTATAAAAGTCGGATATTAAGATTAAAAACAATGAATAAACGTACATTTCAAAATCAGGATCAAGAGGCGCCCTTTCTAGTTGCTCGAGCACGAAACGTTGGAGATACTCCGTACTTTCTAGCCCGTTTCCCGCTAATTCAAGGCGCTTCTTTTCCGCACGAAATTCTATAGCTCTTTGCGTGGCAAAACGGCCAAGTAAAAATCCACCCAATAAAGCAAGAAATCCGATCGAAAATATCAACGAAAAGCACATACGTTTTGTCACAAACTCGCTGGACTCACTAAGCCCACGAGCCATTTGAAAGCTAAGAACCCGCTGCATATTGAATATTGAATACACTTTTAAATAATTTAACAACTGATAGCAGTCATACTTTGTAACAGCCCTTTTTCACGCGAATTACCGAATAAACAATCGAATTTGAAGAAATATTAATAAACAGAAACCATCACTTTTCATTAAATAATGTAAGGGATCATTAGGAATACCATTGATACATAAGTTCATTCAAAACTTATCAAATAAAAGAGTATCAATTTTTTATGTAAAACACTGCTATGAAATAATTGTTATTAACTAAGATATCGTGAAGATGATAGTAGTTTTAAGCGCGTGAAGTTCATTTTACAGTAAAATATGTGTAAAGATATCTTTCAATCAGACTGAGTGTTCACACAATGCAAATTTTCATGACTGGTCTTCCGTTGTCTCCGGTAGACCACTTACTTCAACACTGCGTGGGATAACACTGATATATTTGTCAGTCCGTCTCGTCGGCTTTCCACCTCTCTGCCAACGCTTCGATTATTATATCCTCAATAGACATGTGCGAATGAAATCGAAAGCGACACCCTCACAAGTTCATAATCATAAAATATTTATGTTGTATATTCATCACTGGGCATTTGTATTGGCAAAAACATATTTTTTGTAGTACTGTACATGCAATAAAAAAATTTCGTTAAAAAGATATGCTGAAAATGTTTTATGGTTACTAATAAATTTTTAATTACTTCCATTAAATTAATTGGTATCAGTTTTACGATATTTTATCGAAACGTTCACACACATTTAATATTAATATTAATGGAGAAAAGCCCTCGTAAAAATATTTTAGAATAATTACTTTCTTTGTTAAAATTATTAAAATGAAATAAATTTCGTAGATGATATTTATAATCGTAACACCATGTAAATGTTTCGCGATGTTTGCGTGGAGCAACTTATTTCGGGCAATAATATGATGACGGTGTTTCGCTTATAAATAGTTTTCTATGTATTACATTTACGTGCAAGGTTGTTTTAACTATAGATGTGCTGTTTCAAACTCAAACTACACAAAAGTATTTATCCAGATGTTACATTCCTCTATTCGCCTTAAAGAAAGAAAGAATTGTAGTAAACCACTTATAGATTTCGTTGAAAATTGTTCAAGTGATCCATATACTATTTTATACCTTTCCCCTTACGCGGAAACTTTCGTCAAGAATGATATCCTCTTTAATATGCAACTTTTTTATGCAATTATTCTTATTTTATGAAAAACAAATTTGCAACTTTACTTTATTGTAGATCTTTTATTATTAATACATGTCAATAATTAAATAAAAATTCATGAAATGAAAAGAATTATTAGTGGAATCTGTACAACGAAACAAATCTTGGTTTTATGTCAAAAACCTAAAAATAAATTTTTAACAGAAAAATTTGTAGAGATTTGGTTCTTTATTTTAATATCTAATTAATATGAATAATTGAAGAAAAAAGGAGAGGAATAATTTAGAAATAAATAATTATTATAAATAAGCACGAACCAATAGCTTTTTTTATAATGATTTAAAAAAATACTATAAATCTATTGAAAAAGAATACACTTGTAACGTTAATGTAAAGCATTACAAGTTTGAGATATATAGGTATATTTCATTCGAAGATTCCAAATTATTAACTCATATGAATCACTATAAACTCGTTGCCCATGAAAATCGTCATTGTTTGTTTGTAACGCCACTTACGATTCGATTTACAAGAAAAGAAATGAAGTAAAATGGAACAATACAAAATTTGTAATTCTTTGTATAAAAACATGATATAAAAAATTATCAATTTTATTAAAAAGGATTATTATCTTTTTATTTTTATCTATTTTCTTATATAATCGGAATCTCTATACCGGAAATCCTGTCAAAATTTAATTTGTTCAGAAAGAGACACGAGGATACGAAACGTGATTAATTCCATATTTTCATAGTCCCATTTTCCATTTCCTTAGCATTCGCGAATAAAGTTTGAGGTTTATTGAAGATGTGAGTATTAATAAGTAATATTATTAATTATACTAAACGTTATTCGTGAAACTTATATTATTTTCAAATTTATACTTATATTACTTAATACATTAATTTAGAGAAAAAATATGTCAATGTTAGATTTAAAAATAACGTGTTCATATAAAACTGTAAATATGGGACGCTCATACAAAAAATGTAAAGTACGTAGAGGCATGTTATTTTACCATTTGGTGCAATCTCGTAAAAACAATTTATGGAGAAAAATAAAATATCCAAATAAATGTGACAAAATTAACAAAGCATTGTTGAAGGTATACGTAGTAAGTATAATTGAATAAATATGGGCATTAAAAAATAATAAAAAATAAAATTGCAGGACCGTACGTTAAATAATACACGTAGTGAGAAGGTTAAAAGACAACCAAATAACTCTAAAGTACCATGTAGAATAATATCAGTAGTATCTTTGGAAACAGTTAAAAACCTATGTGTTCCTAGAATGGAAGATTGGAAAGAGGTCTTTGGCTATTAAATATTTATCATTTTATATTGATTTTAAATAGTTATGCATGACTACATACTTTTTTACACTGAAGGAAAATGTAGCAATCTATGATCCTTGGAGAAGCACTGAGGATAGAAATATTATACGAAGCTTAGTAGGAGGCACAAAAGCAGAAAAGAAGCAATTTAGATTAGCTGAACGACAAAGAATCCAAAGTCTTGAAAAAAGAGGTATATTGAATTCAAATCAAAAAACCAGCTTTGTAAGTTCATTTTTATGTTTATAAAAATGTTTTATCTTTTTATTAGAAATGTATGAATATTATTTAATGTTTTTTTTATTAGATATATAAAACATCAAAGAAAGTTGTAGATATTACACAAGTTGTGGATGATTTGAAAAGATTATACCTAAATAATTTAAAAAATATTGATATTAGTACACTGGAGAATATTGATATTAAGAAACTATCTATAAGCAACATTGATAAAAAGAACACTTCTGTGGGGAAAGATGATAAGGCAGGAGTCATAGAACAGGTAAAACAAACATTATATCAAATATAAGAAAGATTACATTAAAATAAATGCAAAATATTTTCCAGGAATTAGTACAAAAATTCAAAAAATTGATGCTTTATCACTTCACAAAATAAATTTTTTAAAGCTGGCAAACTAAGAGAATTTTGTAAGTCACGTTTTCCTAAGACTTTTTAAGATTATAAAATACTATGAGATAGGTATATATTTTATATTGTTCTTTTATTATTTCAATTAGATTTAAGAAAGTGCATATTTCCTGAGACACCCTTTATATAAAAATTGCCTTAATTATAAAATTTACATTCACCATATTTGTGTATTTTACTGTATGTATGATACACATATGTACACTTTGGGAACTGAAATATGATATTGCAACAACTAAACATTTGATATTGATTTTGTAATAATACTGCATAATTAAATGTGTAATAATATGTTAATAAAAAGAATGATAACAAACTATAATAGTATTATTTATGTTTACTTTACATTGTTCTGTTTTCTTTTCATTTAAATGAATTTTTCTTTGTTTTACATAACTGAATTTAAAATAATTCAACTGTTATAGATGTAACAGGGATATGTAGATATTTCATATTTCATACAATTTCGCTACAGTATAATCTCATTAATTTTGACGTGTAATATCTTAGATTAATCTCTAAAAACCGATATAAGAAATAAAGTAAAATACACATACCTAACTATACATTTTATCCTATAATACTCGTCCAAAATGTTTATAAGACATAATTTACTTCAACGTTCCGTGCTTCAATTATTATTTCCCAATAATTCTGCTAACAACCACGAAGATGCTTCCTTGTGATGTTGTTTTATATGGTTTCTCAGATATCTTTTCTGGCCAAATTTCATACCGCATTTACAGTCGAAAGGTTTTTCTTCGTTATGTATCGCACGATGTCGTACAACTTCTCCTTTGACGGAAAACGTTTTACCGCAGATTTCGCAGGCAAAAGCTTTGATACCTGTATGTGTAGTTTCATGATGAGTTAGCCTCTGCCTGCTTCTAAAATGTTTTCCACAATATGAACATTTATGAGGTTTGTAATCCGTATGTACACGATTGTGAATGTAAATTGAATTCAGAGTTCGAAACATTTTTGGGCAATGTTCGCATGCGTATGGACGTTCACCGGTATGAATCCTTCGATGATCATCTTTCGCTCCTTTATTAGCAAACGCGCGACCACAAATGTCGCAAGCATATTTTTTTAATCCTTCGTGAACGTCTCGTATATGTCTAGCTAGGTCTTGTTCGATACGATAGGATTTTCCGCATAAATCACATTTACATGGCCGTTTATCAAAATGGACACGAATATGACGTAGAAATCCCCGTTTTGTAAATATGACCTTTTTACATGTTTCACATTTGTAAGAGACACGATCGTTAATTATTTGTTTTGCTTTATTTACAAGTTCTGTCTCATCCGAATTTTGAATCGGGTTGACATCGGAATGTCTGTTTATGTGCTTTTTTAATTCACACTTCTTTGTGAAATTTCTCTTGCATAAATTGCAAGTGTAACACGGAGGCTTTTCAACGTCTTGATTAAAAGATTTTTCATTATTCTTGTCTTTCTTTTTCACCTTGTTTGTGTATTCCGAAGTTTCATTTTCTGTGACATCTTTTAATTTATTGTAATTACTACCATGCATTGATATGTGAACCTCAAAATCCTTATCTTTACCATGATACACTAGCTTACAATACTGACAATAATGCATTTGAGCTTCATGCTCGCTGTTCATATGATCTATAAGGTACTTCATATTTACGAAAACAATATCACATTGAGCGCACTGGATGTATTCTACCTCTTCAACGTTTGTACTTTCGCTTTCGGCCGTCGATATTTGTATAACAGGATCAGATTCGGTCTTCCACCTGCAAAATAAACATTCCGATATCATGTCACCGAATGCGAAGTTTTATGCAAATTCTTGCTGTGACTCTTCAAGTAACGTTCTTAACTGAACTTTGCATTGCATACGGGACAAATTTAGGACCCTTGATTATTATGAATACGTTTATGACGACTAATACAGCCTCTACTACGAAATTGTTTGCCACAGACATCGCAAGAATAAGGTTTCTGCTTGGTATGGATGAAAGTATGGTTATCTAATTCTTGTTTTCTCTTAAACCTTTGACTGCATAAGGAGCATTCATGCGGAAGAACTTTTGAATGGAATGATTTGTGAACGTGCAGAGATGCCCTCTGTTTGAACGACTTCCCACAAATTTCGCATATATAGGGTCTTTCTCCTGTATGAGTTCTTCTGTGCTCATCTCGCGAAGCTTTAGAGGCCAAACATCGACCGCATATATCGCAAGGAAATTTCTTTATTCTCGCGTGAACATCATGCACGTGTCTGTTCAAACCAGATGCTGAACGAAAACCTTTTTCGCAAACGTGGCACGTATACGGTTTTACTCCAGTATGAATATTTAGATGAATTAGAAAATTATACGAGGTTGAAAGTATTTTCTTACAATGATCACATTTATAGTACGTAAATCCATTGACCATTATTTTCGAATGAGCTAATTCAATTCGTTGTTCCAAAGTTCGTTTTGACGAAACGTCTTTTTTATATTTTTTAGAAGCAATTCCCAAGTTTCTTTGAGATTCTGTTCTTTGGTTTTTGTTAATATTAATATCAGTCTCTGACAATACTTGTATTCCGGCACCATTATTTTGGTGTTCCGTATGTTCATTATTAGACAAATTGCTTGGCTCGTGTTTTACATCGATTTCAGTCATTTGATACTTACACCTGAAAAGAGATTTTTCTCTATTATTTCATAGGAACCGCGAACTTATGATTAACTTTCTTATGATTAACTAAATAGCGTTTCTGTCGGAACGAGAGATTGCATTCTGTGCATTGCCACGGCTTATCATCGAAGTGAATTAAACGATGACGCTTTAGCTCGTATTTTATACGGAACCGTCGATCGCATATGTCGCATGCGTGTGGCTTTTCACCTGTATGTTTCTTTACATGCAACATGAGTAATGGTCTCGTTCGAAAGTTCTGATCGCAATAATTACATTTAAAAGGAAACACATCTGAATGAGTGCGATTATGTACAAATAGAGAAGCCTTTTGCTTGAATGATTTTCCACAAATATTACAAATATATGGTCGTTCACCAGTATGAATACGTTTATGATCTTCCGCGCTACGTTTTGTCGAAAACATTCGATCGCATATGTCACATGGAAAATTTTTTATGCCTGCATGCGTATCTCGTAAATGTCTCGCTAGTCCTTGATTTATACGAAACTGTTTGCCACAAAGATGACAAGTATATGGTCGCTCTCCAGTATGTATACGCACATGCCAGAAGAACGTATACGGCGAATAAAGATTTTTACCACATTCGTTACAATGATAATAAACTTTCCCATCGATTTCCATTTTGGCGCGCATAACCATTTCTCGATCGGCACATTTTAATTTTTTGTCCTTCTTTCTGGTAAACTCTGAATGCGATTCCAACAAATGTAGTTCGAGCAATTTTTTTTGTTTGACTGTATAATCGCAATATATGCATGGATACGTTTCAACTTTATTTTTTTTATATTTTTGAAACAATCTTAAATCTTTTCGATTTTCGTTTTTCATATCTTTATCTTCTGTTTCATCTACATCTTTCGCATTTGATATAGTGCGTTCAGTGAAGCTGCCAGTTTTACATTGGAGTATATGTCGGGATAAGTGGTATTTTCTTTCAAAAATTCGTCGACAGTGTTTGCACGTATATTGATTTTTTATTTCTCTCAAAGAAGGTAGCATTACTTTCACCATTTCTGCCATGTTTAAATCTGTATTGTAATAACTTTCAAATGAATGATCACTATCATCATTAATTTTCTCTTTTATACTTTCTTTAGAATTCGTCTTATGGAATGCTTGCTGCCATGAGCAATATGTTGTGAAGGATTTCTTCTGAAGTAGACCAAACCTGGAAAAATAATAAATGTACCAGATTTGAATGCTTTCTGTCTATTGGTAAATTCAAATATCTGTGTAGAGCAAAATGATAAGATCGCATATTAGCATGCTCGTAAAGTTTCAATATGTCTGCTTTTAATATGATTATTCAAGTAACGTTTCTGTCGAAAAGCGAGTCCACACTCCACACAAACGAAAGGTTTAGTTTCAGAGTGAATTAGCTTATGTCTAACGAGTTCCGATTTTACTCGAAATCTTTTCGAACACACGTCGCAACCATAATTTTTCTCTCCTGTGTGAGTGGTCACATGCGCTAACATTTCTTGTCTTCTACGAAATTTTTTATTACAATAAGAGCAAGGATGTGGAAATTCATCCGTGTGTAATTTACTATGAATATATAAGGAAGCTTTAGATTTAAATGTCTTTCCGCATGAATCACATACATAGGGTCTTTCTCCTGTATGCGTTCGACGGTGGTCTTCTCTCGTAGCTTTCGATGCGAAAGATCTACCACATATATCGCACGTAAAATTTTTTAGTTTTGCGTGTACGTCCTTTAAATGCCTAGAAAGACCACCAGAGTCCCTAAATTGCTTTCCACACACGTGACAAGTAAACGGTCTTTCATCTGTATGTATCCTCATGTGTCTGAGAAAAGAATCTTTTAACTTAAAACATTTTCCGCATTCGACGCATTGGTAAGATTCTTGAACATCAATGATAGCTTTATTCTTTATATGTTCGCAAGGATCTTTTGAATCTTTTGAATTATTAGAACAAATTTTACATCTTCCTTTCACTTTTTTACTTCCATTTTTTGCATTTGAAGAATCTGTTGGTTTGTACGTCTCGTCATCTAGTTTTAATTTTTCGATACTATCTGAATTATAGATTTGAGAAACCTCCTCCTTTATAGTAACATCATTGTCTTGTAGTTGGTTAGACATTATAGTAGGTTGATCAAGTGTCGAATTCATGACGGTAATCCACACCGAATCGCAATCTCCATTGTCTGTAGGCTTTCTTTCTTGTAGCTGGAACTTTTTTCTGTATGGCTTCCGAAATACATTCTGCATATCTAGGAACACCTTAAACGGTGTTCGCATACTACCGGACCTGCAAAACAGTCAATACTTGACTCCGAATTTGCAGTTATACGACATAGGAGATTGTTCTTGTTCAATCCAATAATCAATGGCACTTGAGAAAAATAAGATTATTTTTCTTGACAATCCTTAATCTCACAGTCATACATCATTTTCTCAGGACGTTTGCATAGACCACTTGCAATAGTCTTTGTGTACAACAATATATAAATGCTTTGATCGAAAGAAATCACAGTAATCCTTGTTCCATATTCCAAATTGAAATAGTCAATATGTAAAGTAATTTTCGAAACATTGCTTCGTTCCATATTCATTATTAAAATTAATTTTATGAAAATTTTAAGTACTGAGTGTAACATTATTTATATTGGGCATATTTTCTGCACGTTCAATTACACATGTTGCATAGCTCCAATAGTTGCATAGTCTTTCTATAGCTCGTTTTAAATAAAGGAAGTCATTACCTGTCTGAATCATTAACAGCTGAATTCCCAGAGACTTCATCCTTTACAGTTTCTTGCTGCTGATGCTATACATAATTAAAAGAACTATTTAAGGCATATGCACAGATAAAAACTATTTGTGCTGTTCTTATACTTACAGCTGATTCCGTTACATTAGGTGCAGATGTTGTATCCTGTGTAGATGTTTCTAATCCTTCTATATCCTGTGAAATTAATACAGATTTAAAAACAATTGCTGGAATAACTAAGTCTTTGTATATACCTGTTTTTCTTGCAAAGCATCTTGCATCTCTAATAATCTTCTTTCTGCATTCAGACATCCTTCTAATAGTTCATGCCATGCTAATAATGTAGCAGCACAATGGTAACATAATTGTAATGGAAGTGTATCATTTTCAGATACCTATGAAAAATAATTTATGTGACATTCTATATGTATAAATAAAAATAATAAGGAATAAAAAATAAATACATACACATATTGGTAAATATTTGTGTATTTTATTACATAAGTCATGTTGTAGACCTTCTCCTTCAAATATTGGGATTAAATGATCATTGACATTTGCACATATTCTACATAAATTAGACCATGAAAATTGTACATCAGATTGTTCTACTGTTGATTGCTCATTTGAAGCTTCTATCACATTTTGTTGCTCATCTTGAACATCTGTTACTACGAAAAACCCTCCTTCCTCACTCTGTAATTCAGTATGTGTATTTACATTAACCATGTCTTTTACTGTTTGAATTAAAATTGAATGTTCTCCGCATGATTCCAATATAACAGAACTCTCAGAGTCCATTGTACCTAGAATGTTAAATATAAAAGTTTGATAGGGCTGTTGTGACCTCTCTGTTATGAATGCAATATTGATTTTATAAAGATTCTGAGATAAAGAATATACTCACAAAAAAAATATTTTTATAAAAATATAAATGCAGTATTTTTTTTTTTCACTTTACATACACGAATCAGAAATTGTAACTGAATCTTCGTTTGTGTTAGAATTTCATTTTCTTCCAAATACCACAAACACTATATTTATTAAAGCATCTGATACGTCATTCTTTAACAATTCAAATCCATTATTCTTCTGTTCTCGACCATTTAGGCAGGTGAAATATTTATAGAATATTTTTAGTTAGTAAGCATCATCATAAATGTTTACAAAGTTTCGGTTCTTTACGTGTCATTTTCGCGCCGATTAATTTCGTTGCACAATCGAAGAAAAAGTAAAGAATATCTTTATCTGTATGTAACATATATAATTAATTAATATAAGGCTATTTTAATTATATTTTACTTTGCAATTCTAATAATTTCTCAAGTTTCGCGTAACTTTCTCCGACATGATGAGACGAGCAAATTGTTATGAATAAACCGATGGAAAGTATTATTCCGTCATAATAATCACTACTTTAATTTCTAGATAAAACATGGAGGATTAATTCCTGGGGAAAAATGTTCAATTTTCAACGCCAGCTAGCGATGGGACCATCGAACTAAGAAGAGCGCTTTAATCCTGATTTAAATTTCCGTATAAATTATATATTTAATTAAGGTACATTATATGTAAGAGCATGGAATTCATATCCCGATTCATTACATTTTATTTTAAATACTTGAATTTGAAGATAATTTTACAATGCGAAAATATGTTTGCTTGTAGGTACATACAATCGATGCCTTTCGGTACGATTTAAATTTTTAAGACTTAAGAAGGCTGCATAGTACTCGGTTATATAACAATCAACAATAGATTTTTAACAATAATAAATATTTGCTTAGTTGCAATTTATTTTGTATACCGACGTTTCGATGCTGTTATATTCCCGAGTAACGATTGCATTATTTATATTCGGTGATTATAATAAAATAGTTATACATAGCGATTGTTTTCTTACAATATTTTATTTATAGTAAATGCAGTAAGCTGACTAGTAAATTTTACAAATCACAGGTAGGAAGGGAGTGTTGCATACGCAACACGGAGGTATGTAATAACAATTTCCTTTTTTATATATACATCTGCTAATTTCACCGTTCCCGACGACTTTTACTATTGTTTAAATTCAACATCCCTCTTTAATTAAAGTTTACAAGTAATTACGCTCTGAACTTTTTAACAAACTTACTGCATAAGATTCAAAGACAAATGTCATTAATTGGAAAGAAAAAATTTTTGATATTTTACGCATGAATTGATATCTATATCTTCTTCAAAAACTTTTCAGTCACGCACTGTATTACAACATAATAAATATTTCGCATTTACGAATACAGAAAGCATTTGGCATAACAGATTGTGAACATTTAAGTACAAGAACGATACGTTAAGTATATGTATATATTTGCTAATATAATTATAAGCTTCCTAACATTTCGTGCCTTCCCTCGATCTGTGTAAATGTAACTTCGATATACTCTCCGTTTGCTAGGATTGTATACTTATCGCTAGCCGCTTTACGAAATCAAAAAACATTTAAAACATACATGAACACTATAAAGTTATTTTTTTCATGTTTTTTCATTCAAACAATCGTGACTAATATTAATCTTAAAAAATAAGTGAAATTGTTGTGCATTTTTATTTTACACGACTGACGTTTCAAACACATAAAGCACGTCTATTTAAATAAAACTGCTGACAATATAAAAAATACATTACGGTTGTAAAGAAAAGATATGTTTACAAAATAATGGCAGTACGTACCACTTCTTGTGATAATCTTGACTTACGATATCAATGTTTTATACATTTAGGATGGACGCAAATAACGGACATTGAACCGATATGCTAGAGTATTTTTTTGCAAAACATCCCGCTTATATTATGACACAAGGTGTAGATATAAATTCGGGCAATGAAACGTGATGTGTAGCGTGTATATAAAAAAATAATATTGTATGAATTAAAAAATAATGTCTCTTCAGTTGATATAAATACATATATTAATTGTTCGAATTAACAATAGATATCTATACGAAATATTTCTACTAAACTTATGCAAATAACGCATACGTTACACTATAAATGAAAGTTAATGCGAAAAGTGTGAAATTCAACGGGACAAAACGAAATGAATATGGTCAACACGCATTTAGAACCACATTTTTAAGCCTACTCGTTGTATGTTTAGGTGGATGCGTTAAACTTCAAAACATAAACTGATAACGTACCGTTTAACTGATTATAACGTGTCCGGCTACGAATACAATTATGCAATAACAATATTCTTCGCTGCTACAATGAACAATAGCTTTCTTTGTGCTTAGTAAGGGATAACATTAAGACTTTCGTCTCATGTGAGATCAACCCACTGCGATAACATGTTATACATAACATTGAATGCCATTGAGTAAAAGATACTGCGCTCAACTGATACTTATGCCGTCATATGCGATTATATCACAGCAAATGAGTTGAATATATGTGTACCAGGATTTCCTATTTTGATTTAATAACGCAACTGGAAAGATACAATTTTGTTCCGTTTTTTTTTCGCGTGCAATGGTAGAAAGCTTGTAAAATGCAAATGACATTATATTTCTTGGAAGAATAAGCTGTAAATCCTTGTTTAAATACTGACGGCATTATATGGATGGATAAGACCTATACGATTTTAATCTAATGGATTGGTACCTGCCAATCGTGTCGCCCAACATTTCCCATTTTTCATTTAGTAACCACAATCATAAAAGCTGTGGCACATGTCTCTTTCAAACTGAATGCATGTAACTTAATATTATCAGGCGTATTACCGAGTCACGACTAAAAATCATTGTACAATTAGGTGTATACTGTACATATACATGTATACCGTATATGTACTATTTCTATACAAATATGTCTGTATCTTATAACGAGCCTAGTTTTAATTTATTAATCATTTGTTCTTATTGCACTTTGAAAAATTGATCTCGAAAAAATTCTTAAACCGATTTTCTTTCCTAAGCTATATACTCGCAAAAATTCAATTCGTTGAATGTTTGTATGTAATTTTTTTAACTACTATATTTTACGTCTATCTCTAGATCTTTTATGGACGAATTTAGACTGTCGAACAAAATGCTAAATAAGATTACAATGAAAAACACATGCTAATTTTTTATGCGTCTGCCTTCAACTTGGCTAGACAGAAGGAGGCATCTAATATAAGCTGATACAAATAAATATGTTTATTTTAATTGAAAAAAAATATAATTTAGATAGGAACATCTTTGATAAAATTGTTAAGAATGATAGTTAATTATTAAGATACCGTCTAAATTTCTGATAAAAGATATATATTTTAATTAAATGAAATTAAGTGTTAAATCGATCTGTATAAAGTTATATATTCAAATGATTAATATATAATGGTAAAATAAGCATGTCAAACTGAATATTTTTGTAAAAGTTGTAAAAGATTATTCACGATCAATAAATTTGATATTTTATTTTAAGAAGTAAACATTAATTGCCTGTTACGTAGGCCGATAACGTGAACGTCCTTAAAATTTATTAATTGAATTATTTATTCTTTAAAATTTCTGTTGTATCTTAAAACGATTCAATTTTAATTGGCCACGTGTTTTATACGATAAAACTCGCAAAACCTAAATCCGTGAGCGTTTCCTTTATTTTAAGATCATTCCCTATCTAGCTTCGAATCTTTGATGCTAAAGACTAGTTTTAAGGTAAAATTGTTATGTAAGAATATGAAATCGATTAGAGAGGCCAAGAAAACTTCTTCAAGAAGGTTCGGGATATTATTCGTTGGAAGTATCGTATAACGGACTTTTTCTTTCTTCTACTTTATAATAGGTAAGCGAATATTAAAGCACTTTTCAAGCGTACCCAAAATATTAGTTTTATGATGATTTTCTGTGCTATATTTATATGGGAAACGTTAAGATTATATATACGTGGATGATTGTCCACTTGTACTGGGAAGTCCTAGAGTAGCCGTACATAGTACTTTTAACGAACAGACGTATCTATAACAAATATTCACACATTGTACAGCTAGGTACGCGCAGCTTTTATAGGCCTAGTAATTGATGACTGATTACATTTGCATTGTTCGCTAGTTGCAGCGTTAGAATATACGCGAGACGTAATGTGGGGTAAAGAACCCAATAAATTAGGACCAGGTAGACTTCCTGCGAAACCGCTTCTTCCCAAAAAACTGTGAGCGCACTTGTATAGCCTCGTTTGTAGAATTAATATATCATCGAGATCTTGTTCGCTATTTAATAATTAGATTGCACGTTAGACAGTATCGCATATTAATAATTAACGATATAAATGAGATAAAAGAAACTAACTACGAACTTACCTTGCCGCGACTAAAAACTTTTGGAAAAGTCGATTCGGAACAGTACGTGGACGGTCAACTGTATCCGCGTAAAGATCTGTCTCTCGATTGTATAAATGTAAAAAGTCTGAGAGTTGTTTAGCCGTGACAGCAGCACGATCTTTATCACTCAATTTACTACTTGGTAACTATATAGAGAGAAGTAATTGAATTATAATATATAAAATTCTAAGCAATATACTTACACGACGTACCGTAAAAAAAAATGGGGTCCTTAAATTACTAGCCGACTGTTGAAGAAATTTCATCACAAGATCGCAGCATGTTGGATCCGCATTAGGCTGTGATATTTTACGTAATATATGTCCTAAGTATAAACCGAAGGCCTTCCTAGCTTCTCCAGGACTGAAAAATTTCGTTAATTATGTAATACATTATGAGTTTGCAAACTCTACGATATCGATCATATATATAACTTGATGATCATATAGCCAACCTAAGTTTATTTCCTTCGTGCATAGATTGCACCACCTGGCTCTTATACTTATGTTTATCTATATCGATATTCTCTTTACTACTACCACGATCTAAGCTTTGTTTGTGCCCTTTTACCAAAGCTCTCTCATATCTTTCGTATCTATAATGTATATAGGAATTGTATATTATTATTTAACGATAGGTTTCTGAATTTTTTATTATTTTCACAAAAATACCTAGACAATCTGTCCAATGTAACCTCGGGAATGATAAAGTCAGTAGTACGACTAGCAGCGGGAAATAATTGTTCGTGTAACATTAAATTATGATTCGTATTAATTTGATGTGGAACTCTGCCTGGACCCAAAGGATCCGAAGCTATTGGTATACCCGTGGTTGGATCTGAAGATACAAAATAATATTTAATGCGATATTAATCAAAATAAAACTCATAAAAATATTGCTTTCAAATATTTACCTAAATATTGTGAGTACATCTCCCACGATTTTGGACTAGGAAATATGCGAACGAATCCTCCTCGTCGATCGAATTGAGCTTTCGCCGATGCTACTATTCGTTGCTGTTCGGACGTTAATCCTGATTTATTGATATTGCTTTTACTGCTGTTCTTTTTTCTTTGTGATAATGTTTCGGCTGAATGTACTCTCCTACACTGTAACCAAATAAAATCCTCGATTGATGACTCATAACACTCGAATATTCAGTCAAGAACTCACGATATAGAACTTACGTTAACTATTCTTTTAGTAGAAGTCACTGTGGATCGGTTCAGGTGCGTGCTTTGCGGTCGTAACATTGGATCGATCGCAGGTATACCAACCAGAGTAAGTAAATCGGCTATCAAAGCCGATTTCAATCTAACATCGAGCGGAGAATCGCATCCCAATGATGGCGTTAAATTCACTTCCAGTAACCATGGTTTCAACGTGTCATCGATTAAAATATCAAATCCAAATAGTTCTAGAACAGCAATAAACAATATTTATTGGAATGTCCTAGTCTATATCCTATTTTATATTCGACGAAGTAATAATTACCGAAACAAGCTTCCGGATGTTTGACAAATTGCTTGACTCCGCTGACGATTCCAGAGGCAGTCGCAAGAATCGATTTTATGATAATATCCTCTATGCGTTGCATCAGCAATTCCGTGTCTTGTCCCATTGAACGTAGATGTCTGAGTAACGCCGACAAAGTCCACTTATGGCCTACATCCTCCGCATCTGGATCTTCGCTCCTACAAGACGATTTAGAATAACGGAGTAATTCTCGTTCAGGCGGGATGTCTACAGTGGTGAAAACGGTTCTGCTTACTTTACGTAATCCACGTGGAATTTGTTGATGCTATAGTTGCACAAATGCATGCAGGGGTTCCAGATATACTGGTTGCCACCGTCGTACTTCACCGTGGCGAATCTCACTAAGCCCTCCTCGTACAGGTAGATCAACAGTGGATCGTAATTCGTCACGGCTACGTACAGCCGTAAGTCACATTTGTGCCCGTCGACTAGAAGCGGATTATTTATGTACTGCGCAACGATCACAGATTCGTCCGTAAGAATCTTTTCAGGCTGCAAGTACAGAACGTGCACGAAAATCAATTCTTCCATATATACGTATGTAGACAATATATTATGCATAGTAAATATACGGAAAGAAAGGTAACTACGCCTTTATTCTCAAAGTTGATTCTACGATGAAATAGAGTATGTAATGACGCTTGGTAATAGGAGCCTTCTTATCACAATATTTTAAGTACGACGGTGTGCGAAAACAAGCATGCGGGTGCAGGCCACGTTATCTATATTCAGAGCTAGAAATTATGATGCTCACGCTGTTAACAATATAAATGCCACGTCCGCGGGAACTGGCTTTTGGCTTGACAATCCAGGGCCCGCGGTACCTGAAATGCGCCGTAAGTAATTCCCTCGATTCGCTAGGCAGCAGAAACGTTTGCGGTATAAAGTCCAGATTCCGTAGACCCTTGCTGCGTTGCATCGCTTCTATGTTCTTGTACAGTCGATCCTTGCGGGTTATCTCGTACGACCTACGACAGAGATTAAAAAAAATTGATTTAATTCGTACAGCTAAACAACTAATCGTAACGGCTAATAAGGAAGCAGCTCTACTCTGTAATTTAGTAATTTGTATAAACCAAATGAATCAACTCAAGCTCTATGAAAATCAAATCGCTTTGTGAAACGCTATGCTATAAATTCATAGTCAACTAACATTCCTAGCGACAAAATTTTGCATTTTTTAGTATGAAACCTATACCTTTTCTTCTTTTCCAATAAATACAGTTTAAATATTGGATAAAATATTATGCTTCCTTATTGCTGCACAGCCTCCGATTCTTTTTGATCGACGATGCAGTTATTATTTTCAGCAACGCATCCCATGATAAATATACAATGTGTTTCTTTATTCTCGACAAAGCTTGATTTATTCCATCGAGTGATCCAGAACTGTTCGAGTTCCCTGGAGCTGTGTGTTTATTTTCCCGCCCAAACGCCGATCAGTTTTACGTACCTTGGGAAATGGTTCACTTTCTGGTGGGGCATTAAATTCCGTAAAATGTCCGGCTTCGGGTGATTCCCCATCCACAGTATGTTAAAATCCATCTCGTTCATAGGAACCTGGAAAAATGTATACCAATGAACACTTTAATCCACACCTTTTACGACAATCATTTTTTTCCCCCCCTATTTTACGATCCTATGTACGAGAAACATCACCGGAAACGAATGGCAAAACTTCTTTCTTCTGTTTCGTAAACACTTCTCGAATTAAATTTAACGAAACGTGGAAGCATTTCCTACGATCACGCTGGCATTTTTAATATTCGTTCCGCATTGTCATTCGCACGTATTCTCATCGTCGACCTTGCGGTCACTTTTCGTAGGGACAATATGCGTGCATCTACGTGGATAAAATACTAATTACCATGGTGTATATGACGACGTGATAAGAGCGAGTCACGGTTACGGTAGTATTCGAGAGACCATGGTCTTTGTTATAATCGTACTTTCGTTTTTATTTTTTACTCGGCTTATTTTTCCTTCGCTCGAGATGGATGCGATTAACATGCCCATCTACGGACGATATAACAGTAACTGAAAAGAACGAATTAAGCGTCTTTCTGCCAGGAAGAGGTGATTCGTCGATGTAAGATAGGAAAGAACGGAGAAAGAAGAAGAAAAGGAAAACATAAAAGTACCGATTTTAAGATTACTACAGCTATTCATTTTTTAGTTTATGAAACGAATCGTATTATGTAAATTTTCCTCGCGTGATTCATCGCCAGTTAAAGAGAAGAGGATAGACACCCAAGACAATTTAGCCAGGTTTGCGAATTTCCAACGTTCATTCTAAGCGATAGGACACCGACGAGATAAAAATGCTATTATTTCTAAATATCAGCGATATTCGTTTTTCACGGCTGTAAATCCACATGTGAATACCCAAATGAATCACCGGTGTTTTCCGTGTTGTAGCTGGAAACTTTACCCCGTCGAATCGCGTCTCTAAATTTTAATCATTCTCCAAATAATGAGTCAATCGAGTAGAATATTCCTCAACGATAATCGTCGCTATCTTTCGACACGGCGAACGATCGAACAACTTCCTGGTCTTTCCGGCACAATTGCGTTGCATCGTGTGAAAATGAGTAAATTAAACGTACACGTGTCGGGACGGCAACCTGTCCGAATTGGAGCAGTGCCTAGACTTTTTACGACAGTAATTCATGCAAATAAGTGGAATCTCAGCGACAGCCTTGCGCATTACCATCGTGACTTGGCAATGGCGGTTAATGGGATGACTTCCTTTTAAAACGGTCAGGTATACACACATATAGGGTGTATCATTGATTTTCACGTAGTAGAAAGTTTCGCACCGGTATTCGCACAGTCTACGTGCAATGTCATGGCGCCACGCTCATTTGCGTATGATGACCTAAGCTCAATAAGAAACATCGACGATCGCGAACACGTGATCTAACACAAATGTAGATCATATCAATTGACTCTAATGAAGATCGACCTCATCGTAATTCGATACCATCCTCTTCGAGTCGTTCTCTAACCGCGAGCCCGGGTTCCAATAAAGTTTGACGCAATCGTTGCTGCCATAAAATCCTCGGACACGCCAATCCCTCGATCGTTTGCCAATCGTCGACGCAATGAAAAAAGGTAAAACGTTTGACGCGCCACTCGTGTAAAATGTAAGGCTATATAGGTCATTGCGGACGCGCGTTCTGACGAACTCAATATGCCCGAGCAATCAGAAATTCTAACGAGCATCGACCATCGGACGTATCACACGTTATAACGTACATCCACCGTAACCGTAGTCCAATGCTAAGGGCAACTGCTCCAGATTTAGCGATGCACAAGGATCGAGCAAGAGATAAGAGGATAAGACGATCATTAATTATATTCGCACGATTCCAAGTTAGATCACGGATACAGACACAAATTACAAAGTCCGCTAGGAAGAATACAAAGAAGGGTTTGGATAGGCTTCCCTATAGACTACGTGACCATAGTCACGTCGGTCAGACTCATTGACTTTTCATTTATCGACGCTGTCTCTACGTCTTTACTCTTTTATCGCGGTATAATGAATTTGCTTTCGTATTACGAACGCAGAGGAAATAGGATCGTTAAGCGACCGAAACACTCTGCATGCGAAGCATTCCACGGTGAATCCTCTCCTCTCGCGATATGTGATGTTTGAAACGCGACACCGAAAATACATCGTCGAACTTGAGTTAAACGCTCGGTGCCGATGAACCCCATAACGTTCCGCGAACAAAGCCACTGGAACTTTTATAAAGACCGCAGCTCACCGGTGTATCCTTCGGTGAACGAAAAAGTCGCTGTCGAATGAAAACGTGTGCAGTGTGTCTAGCAAAGGAAACGATCAGCCAGGAACAAACTCGAGGCGTTCAACGCGAATGGTACCTCTCAAGGACCGTATTCTCCTCTCGATTCGAAGGTCTCTGTCCCCAGTCACCGAGAGAGTCTCGGTTTCAATAACGTCCATTCCGATTGATGTCGAGGATCTATCGGAAGGAACCGTCGACTTGTAAGGCAATCGTGAACAATGCGGAAATTTAGGAAATCCGCCGGTCAGGGACGTGGTGGTACACGTTGTATACGTCTTCTACGAGGCGTCGGGTGGTGGACATTGAGGACCGGTTAGCTTTTCAGTCACGGACCTTCCGAGGCGACGCGTGACCCTCAAACCTTATCCCACCAGATCTGCCCGTGTCCTCACCTGTTGTCCGCCATAATCGCTGCACGAATATACCCGACGATGAAATATACCGAGAGCCTGGGGATCATTATACTACCGTCTCACCGCCGCCGTTTATGATTCTCGTGAACCGTCCTCCGCTTCCCTCTAGTTCCTTTTTTTTTCTTCCTCTTTTCATCTTCTCGCATCTCTTCGACATTGTTTCCCCTCGATGCCGGCCTCGAGGCTATCCTGTTTTTAGGCCCCGACCAGGCCAGGCCTAGACGACAATTTTAGAATTGTCGGCCGACACGTTGATGGGCTTCGGCTTCGCGAACTTGAAACGTCGAACGAGCAGATTGGCAAATTAATTTGCACCGAGAAAATAACGCAGATATATTAGAATAGTACGACGATAATAGAGCTCTGATGCGGTACAACCTTCTTTATACCGTTGGTGCTCGACTTGGAGTATACGAATTCGTAGCCGAGTTCCAATTACTCTGAACCGAGACTTTGAGCGTAAATTCAGTTATACGACGAAATTGTTTTTGTTGATGGTGATCTAGAAACAACCGCGCAACTTCAACTTTTTCAACGTCAGCTTCTATTAGTCGAACTATGCAGCAAGAAGAACCGGAGGAGATAGTTGCAGAAGCTCTATGTATCATCGAAATTACTCGGCTATCTCGACCGATTTGTTCTGTATCTGCTGGAATAAATACTCTACATCTAATCGTACGAAATTAGTCAAGTTATCGTGCCGATGACTAACACATATAATTCCTACTGGCAACGATTCGAAGCGAGAGTGGCACGAGTCGAGAGCAACATTCTTCGCTCCTGACTTTGCTCGTTTTTTTGCTGCCTCGTCATCAAGAGAATCTTGAGTGGTCCGATGGCGATCTGCGTCGCGGGATACCCTGTTGACGAGTGTCGCAATCACGCGAGAAAAATGAGGTCCATGGACTACAAGGCGAAACGTAATTGGCCCAGGGAAAAATTCAGTCGGTTCGCCATACGGAAACACTTTGTGACGTCGACGTGGAGAGCGTTTAAACCGCCGCGTCAGGCGTTTAAGGAGACGTTAATTAGAACGAAGCGACGAAGAGACGAGCGAGCTCGTTGTAGACACCGTTGCGTCGTCTTTCATCCTGTCTTCCTCCTTTTTCTCTAACTGCTCCCGAAGCGTGCGAGGTTTGCTTTCACCTCGTATCGATCGGCCACGATCCCTCGTAATTGCTCGAGAACCATGAACGCGACACCGTAAACTACTCCGGTTTTACGGCGCAGATCTTTTCGGACCAGCGAATCGATCAATACGGAGTGGAAAGAAGACGAGCGCGAGTCGGTGAAATTAAAGCGAGAACCGCCAAATTTGGCAAAAAGGCTAGAGAAATTGAACGAATTTCTAATGTTTCTTGGAATCAAATTTTCTTTAAAGAACAAAGCCTTTTCTTATGATCTTCTACAAATGCGTAAACACTCGTAGTTTACTTCTAATTTTCTGTGACGAACCTGAATAAGAATATATTTGCAAATTATAATTGTCCATAATTCTAGTGTCAGACTAGAGCTCAATTCTAATATCGAAGGGACTTTGAGGTAAAAGAAGGAAACCGTGTTTACGCCTTAAATAGATGTCATTGATGTTGATTTACGAGTTCGTAGACGATGACTAATCAATGGCTACGACGTTAACATCGAAGGTGAGAAGATTCATCTGGAAGATTCTATTAAACCGACCGACGAAAGGTATTGAAACAGAAGATGGGACGAACGTGTGCAACAAGAAGACAACATTCGGTCGCGCTTTACCTCGTCGCTTTAACGTGTCGCTTTTACGTGAGCCACATATTGCGTTACCGATCAAGGATAACGAGCTTATACGTAGTTCGAGGAGAGAGAGAGAGAGAGAGAGAGAGACGTTGGAATTATCGTCTCTTCTCGTCTTTCTCATTTCCATTTGAAAGAATCGTATAATGTAAACGCTTTATTGGAAGATCGAGAAAAACTGATTAGGATTTTCCAGCCTCAGTCCGCTGCCTCACTCCTGGAGAATCAGGTACCTAAGTAAATTCAGGGGAATAACAGAGTATAGAGAACGCAAAAAGACACGAGAAACTTCGGTCCCTTCGAGAATGTAAACAGACGAAAATAGAGTGGAAGCTCGCGAGGGCCAGAAAGACCTCGCTGCCAAATCCCGAAATAGTCGAATAATTCTCGAGCTTTTGAGCCCTGGTATATCGAGATGCCCTATAACCTCGATATGCCAAAAATATTTCAATGGCACCTGAGTTTTCCAGGCCAGAATAATACTCAGTCGACAACGGTCCTCAGATTCGCGAGGTACCACCGACCTCGTGCTTTTCAGCTTCGAGATAAATTTTTAAGATAAACTTTTGTTCCATTCGGTTAACGTAGCTTCAAGGGGTTTAACATTTGGTTTTCAACGATTCGAAAGGCGTTCGAAGGCGCTTCAAATGTAAATAACTTCTCTCTTTGCGTAATTTATACCGTGAAGCTACCAAAGTTGCAGTATCATGTAGATGGTATCATTGTCTCGGTTATTGCGAAGAAAAGGCAAGAATGTGTTTTCAGGCACACGTATTACAGCTGATAAGCAATTGATACAGATCGATTAAATTACGAGACGATGTTCTGGAGCTTCGGTGACATGGACACGCGTGTAATGCTTTGAGAGGAGCGTACGGGACGAGACCGCCCGATGACCCCGCAACGCAGAGGCGAATGACTGACAATTAACGCGCTTACCAACCGCCAACTATGAATCGTTAATCGCTACGAATTCGCAAACTATCGACGCGAAGAATAAAAAAGAAAATCCTCTCTTTCTCCATAAATGACTACAAATAAATATCCTCTCTCTTCTCTGTCTACAAGTAGAGATCAAACGCTTACAGAAACCTTCTACTACCATATTACGAATGACGTGCAAAATATTTTGAATTTTCAAATTTCACCGATATAGTCACGATAGCCGTATTTCATAACGGTGCTAATGAAATTTCAAATTATTTCCAATAACACACATAACACATACATAAGACTTTTCTGGAAGTGTCTTAACACATCTTACGAGTCACTCATCAATTTCAATTGATGAAATCCAACAGGTCAAAGGTTCTACGCATACGACTCCCCAGAGAGGTTCGAAGAGGTTCGAAGAGGGTCAGAACAGCGAAACGACGTGCTTCTCTCCAGGAAACTGGTGTTTTTCACGATAACGTGTAGCATATCGGAGCGCGTAATGCTGACCGTCACGAGATATCCTGTAATCGCGGTTCGGAGTGTCGGTAAATAAATAAAGTAGCATATTTTAAGGCAACTCTCGGACGATGGGGAACCGGAGAGCTAGCGGCTCGGCCACTCGGCCCCAGAATGGACGAGAGAGAAGCGTATCGTTGCGCCGTGAGCATGGTGTGGGCAAGCGGAAAGCCGGACGACGAGGTCGCGAGCCGAGCCGAGCCGAGTCCGTCTCAGCCATCAGACGCATGCGATTTCGTGGCGGCGGTAGTCTAGCACGAGCCGCCGCTCAGGAGACACCCGTAGGGGACTTGCTTGTTTCAAGGTAGGCACCTGACGCCACGTTTCTTTTCTCTTTCTTTCTTCTTTTCTCTTTCTTTTTCTCTTCTTCTGTAATTTCTCCGTAATCGCTCGTTGATCCTTCCAATTATTAACTCGTCAAATAGTCTCCGTCTCGTTTATCCGCTATCATCCTCGGGCGTGATTTTCAGTTTGTTTCGCGGAAATTAAAGGTCCATTTTCACGATGCATCATGGAAGCGAGGGATAAACAAAGAATTACGATCGATACTTCGCAGCTCGGACCTATCTACCTGCTATCTTCCTCGAATTATGGTATTTCGAGGGCGATGAGCACGCTTGCGCTGTCCGATACCGTTGCGAGCAAGACGTTCCGCTCTTTTGCTCGTCTTCCTTTTATCATTTTTTATCCGACTTTTTACTCATCCTGGTATCCGGTTAAGTTTGGGTTCGGTTTGAAGCCAGGTAAAGGAATTAAGAGAATTACCGAGAAGCATCGTTAATCGAAGGAAAGGGCAACCTATGCCGGAAAGTTTTTGAAGCTGCCTTTAGAAGCCTCGTGCACGCGCTTGTTCGATTCTTCACTGAATTCATTTGAATCGGTTGAATCGGGAAATGGGAATAGGTTCATCGAGGTTTCGATCGAAAGACATTCGTTTAAAGAGAACGCGCGACTTATCTTTTTCCTGATACAAGAGAGTCGAGTTTGGTCAGAAAGAAAGGTCCGTTGCTGAAAGAGTTTGAAAGTTTTGTTTGGATCGTAGAATCCTCGTTGACGTAGCGACACGTGGGTCGCATACAGTCGAGTAAGGCCCACTATTCACGAAGCATCGCTTCATAGACGCGTATTAGACACGTTGATGCTAACAGTACGTTTCGATGGAACAGCGGTCACTGTAAAGTAACGTGCACCTGTCCACGATACAGCGAATCGTTTTCGTCATGACGACTGATGTTAACATTGCCAACAGCGAGGCATACGTTGCAGCTGTAAACGAATGTAGTGATATGGGATGAAAGCATTTTCCACATCGCCTGACATTTTAATAACGAGACAAAGTGCAACTTCCTGTACGCTTCGTAGACTGAACACAGAACCGGCGTAAACGTATCGTCACGTTTAATAAACTACGCTTACGCTTCTATGAAGCGACGCTTTGTGGATAGTGGACCTAATAACTGCTCAATTAGTAACGCATGTAACTATGTCTC
The DNA here is from genome assembly GCF_014825855.1 of Bombus pyrosoma. Taxonomy (NCBI): domain Eukaryota; kingdom Metazoa; phylum Arthropoda; class Insecta; order Hymenoptera; family Apidae; genus Bombus; species Bombus pyrosoma. The sequence goes on from NC_057774.1 coordinate 6,374,282, forward strand.
GACAGATCGAAGAACGTTGTATCGAAAGATAAAATACAGATAAGCGAAGATCGTAGTTGTTAATTAACCGAATCGATCAAGTAAATTTTTAATTACATAGGTACATAGTTTGAAGCGATGTAGAAACACGAGCACCGAGTGTCAAGCGTCTTAATACCGTTACTAGAAAGTAGCTTCGATTGCTTGCAAGTAGAATGAACGAAAAAAAAAAAAAATGGTCCAGTGAAAGTGTCGCAGTAGTGTGTCGGATTCGGTTGTGTTTGCCTTTATGTAACCGAACGTGTGAACGACTCACGGTGTCCGCCGCTGTTTTGCATATTGTACGGATTTCAATGTCCGCTGCGGCACGTGCATCACGCGGATTTCTAAGTCCAAATGCTCTCGCGGTTTCGCTTCTATGAACCGATTCAAAACATACTCAGGGTTTTATTAACATAACACGCGACCCGCGACGCAGTAAGAAAGATGAGATAGGATTGGATTTCAATAATTCAACTTCACCAGCTATTATCCAATCGCTATCGATCGCGATTTACATACATTTCCAGCCTATCTTTCTATCTTTCTATCTCCAGCCTAACAACATCTTTTTGCTCTATCTGCGCGAATAGGTCTAGGTCAGACAACAGCTAGGTCTAGGTCAAGTTTAAGCACGGTGTAACAGCAATTTTCACTTTCGATCTTCTTTCGTTGAATTCATTTTATTTCTCTGTCAACCGGTTATTTTCTTTCTTATAGTACGCGATATTCTGTTTTATTATCTGTTTCATGATCGTGTTAAAATAGTTATTTCGTATATTGTACGTTACGCTCCCTTTGATCTTACACGCACGAGCACGCAGATGGTTATCTGTGGCTGCTAGCGAAATTGCATTACAGTACACGAGGCGTTAGTTAATTAAGAAGAGGTCGCGCAAAACCTCGCTACTCGCGGACCGTTCTCCAACGATGTTTTCGCAATTATACCGCGCATCGATGCCACCTTTCTGTCACTCTCGCAACAGATCCTCGATACTTGGCTACGCGAGCGTCGTTTATGCATGGAATAGAAATCGATGGAAATAAGCGTGTATTAGTGCGATAAAAACAGGAAAAAGATAATCACACGACACAGTCGACGTATCACACAGGCTATAGAAATTATTTTATCGTCGATCTACTTACTACCACGAGTTTTGCGAGTTAAAACTTGGAAATCGAATTTGGATTAAACTAGTGTTCTATGTTATGCAACGTAGAAAAAAATATGACGATTCGAATGATTTATAACGGATGCCCAATAAATTATAGATTCAAACAATTTAGTCAATTACGGTTCTTTTTACGCAACCGAGAGATGACGTAGGATCAGTTAGGTAATGAATTAACGTTTTTCCTTTTATCGAAATGGAAAAAATCAATGACACATGACAGAGGCTTGAAAGTATACATATAATAACAGGGTAATGATTTATTGATAAAGAGAAAATGTATGTATGTAGCGTATCTTGCGTCGCAACATCGTTAGAATGAGACACGTTTTGAGCACGTTTCCTACTTTTCCCCGATTGATATATCGTGACATGTAGAATCATGAAGGAGAGACGAGCACGTGTAGTCTGCATATAAACGCACATTGCGTCGAACTTGGCAAGCTTAACGGAAATGTAAAATATTTTTCTTTTTTGTTAACAGATTAAAAATTCATAAAGGATTATTTCTGTTTTAATATTTAAAGATCACTTTTTAAAATGTGCAGCTACAGATCTGTTTCTCAATTTTTTAAATGTCAAGGCTTCCCTTTTTTTTTTGTCACGAGATTATTGCGTTTAAAACACATTTTTTCTTCAATGGCCTCCCCAAATTTTCTTACTGATTCCTTTCATTCGAATACAAAATTAGAAAATCATAAATCAGAGTAAAGTTACTTTCGTATTCGTTTGTTCCTTAAAGAAAAAAATAGAACAGCGTAGAAATGTCCTTTGTATTTGCAATAATATTCAGATTTATGAAAAGATACAAAATTTATTAATGAATACTTCTCGAACTCAGAATGATAATTTTAATAGACAGTAGTAAAACAATGCGGGGAAAAAGCATCGGCGCATTCTGTCACGAAAGTTCGCAAGGATAACTATTTTTATTTACTGATAATTATATAGGAAAGTTGTTTATATATAATATCCCTTTACAGTAACATTTTTCTTGATAATATAATTTTAATGTCCATAGTACTGCATAGGAACTCGTATAAAAACGAAACCGTGTTTCAAATGGAGTTAACCTCAAAATCATAACATTAATTTTATTTTTCCAACTGATCAGGGATACATAACTTTCTTTACTCAAAATCTAACAAAGATAACTTTTCATATCATGTACGCACATTTCTTTATAATTAAGTTTACTTGATTCTCTAATTCTTATAATATACTCTGCAAACATACTTCAATACATAATATAATATACAACACCAAAAGTGAAATTAATGAAAATCCCCAAAATTAATACTAAATGTAGTAAATACTATTGTGATTACATATATTATCATTACAGTATATTGACTGATATATCAAATATTACAGTGAATGAACAAGAGAAGATGCCTGGCCACCGTCAGCCTAAGTCCCTAGAGAGACTTAGTTTGGGACGTGTGTGTCAACAACTCGACGGGACGTGCCGCAGGCTGCAGGTGCTTTCACAAAAATTATCTGCTGCACAAGTATTGGCATACGCAAAGCAGACCATTAGACCTTACTACATAAATGCCTTGCCAGCACGTTTGAGGTCTCAAGTTATCGAAGGAACTTCAAAAATGTTATATGGGCCTGCATCAGACGGAACAACTTTAATTGCTGGCCCAGCCCCTTTATACTTATTAGCCCTTCTTCTTGGACACGATATAAAACAGTTGAGAGTGAATCTCTGCTGTTACTATGGATGCAGCCATCAGACATCGTTGCTAAAGCTACTTGCATCAGAAGGAATTGGACTTGAATCTTTAGAGCTGGCTCGTTCAGCTTTATTAAGATTAGACTGCAAATTATTAAGATGTGCTCTCTTAAATATGAAGAATCTGATGAGTTTAACTTTACGTAATATAGCCAGTGATGTAGTGCTTCAAGTAGTGGGAAAAGCTTGTCCAAAACTTGTACACCTGGATGTAGCTTGTTCCAGACAAGTAACAGATGTAGGATTGAAGCAATTACTGTTACAAGTAGAACTTAGAGACAAGGTGCCCCATACTGCGATGCAAGAACCTACTAGTTGGTCCCGTTTGAAAACACTGCTTTCAAAATTGAAAATGAGAAATTCTAAATCAGAGAAAAAGGAGAAGCAAGGAGTACTTTTGGAATACTACGAAAACAGGAACTTTCTCTGTGATACGCTCAGAGTACTTAATGTTGCTAACACTGCTGTAACTAGTACAGGAGTACTTCTGGCTTTGGTACATGTTCCACAGTTGGAATCTCTAGCAGAATATAGCCATATGGGAAGAGTAATGGAAGTTATGAACAAAGGACTCATTGGATTTAAAACTCCATTTAGTCTAACTCAAGCAAGAAGTTGCAGAACAACACCAGTTCGTTTAGAACTTTTAGCGCAGGCATGCCCAAGAGTTGAGAAATTACATATTTCAGAGCCTCATCATCCTCCTGAGGCTTTGAGATTATTTCCCTATGTCACTTCCTTGAGTGTGCACAGTATACCATCTCAAAGAGAATGGTTGGATGGTTTTTACGATTATCTTCGCACTAATGGTCACAATCTACGCGAACTTAATTTGAGAATAACGCAAAACGAAAATCCTATTCAAGTTGATTTAAAAGAAGTTTTTAGTAATTGTTCTAATCTTAGAACATTTACTAATGATGGATCAAACATAATTTGGACAGAAGGTGCTGACCCTCCTCCACTGAAATACTTGAAGAAAATACAATTAGGCCGTATAGTAAGTGCTGTTGCTATTACAAAACTTCTTTCATTAGCACCAGAGTTAACAGCACTACATGTTCATAGTTGTTTTGATCTCACTAATGAACACTTGGAAAAGTTATTAAGTATATCGAACAAACACAGAAATCCAAGAAAGTCTGATAAGTGTGAAAATAGTTTAGTACAAAACCTAACATGTTTTTACATATACGAGGCCAGTAAGGTATCTGCAACTACTGTGCTGAATATGTTTAAAAACTGTAAAAGACTGAGAAAGATTGGAAACTTGGCAAATTGGGGTTTGGATTGTGAAGGCGTAAGGATGTTAAGAACAACATTAACTCACACAAATTTGGATGTGGATTTATGTCCAGGAGCTCATTGGTTTTGTGGTAATTGTATCCAATAACAGATTTTTTCAAACTTCTATGTAATAAAAACAGCTTTTTAAAAATCCTGTCCATGACATAATCGGCTGCTGTTTAAATCTGTTATACTTTAATAGACTGTAAAATTGTCAGTATTAAAAATAATGTTAATAAATATAAGAAAATTTATATTTGGAAAAACGCAAATATACGTTTATTATGTAATTAAACAAATATAAACATAATCGCAACTGGTAACAGTAATTGGTCGTCTTAGCATCTTATAACAAATATATTTTTGCTTCGTTTAATAAATTCAGATTTGATTTTGTATGATTATATACTTTGTTACGATTATAAATACTAAAATAATATTCAACAATAACATACTAAATATTGAATAAAAAAACTATACTACTATCTCACGTTGCAGTAACTTACTTTATAATAATAAGATTAACAAATAAATCAAAATATATGATATGAAATATATGATTTCTTATACTATAAAATATAACTATATTATGTATTCAGTTAAAAAAGTTCCATTAAAGAAAGTAATGCCAGTAAATAAGTGACATGATAAAATATATAAAAAAAAATAAATAAATAAAATGTATTTGTCTTAAGTATAAGTTGTACTACTACTTTCGAATCGTATATTAATAATTACATAAAAATTTCGAAAAAAAGAAAGAGAAAAATTGATTTGTGTTGAATGATCCGATATATTTCGAACTTAGTACATACGTATCAAATTGCAATAAAAGATTTTTGACAAAAATATTTCGATTATCTTTACTTACCTCTGTTAAACCGTGTGATTGCAGCAAGAGATTAATGAGTTTAGTGTCCGTTTGAAAAATTTTGTAGGTCATATGCAATGTTTTCGCGGGTGGTTCTTCCGGGGAACTTGCTAATGCAGAGCATCTAGAGAATAATAAAAAATAACACAGATTATATACTCTGCAATAAATATTACATATTATATACAAAAAATGCAATATAAAGAGGTTTTTGACTCACTTGAAACGCAAAATAGACTTGTTACCACTTGGTCCACTTAATAACCATTCGTTGTGTTGCGGAATTTCGTCTTTCGTTGTGCTGCAAAGTATTTCACAAACTATTGCACACAGCGTAACTTAACAAATGTACTCCGTTTAGCAATTTAGCGCGCGACAATCAAAATATTTGAAACCGCGGATACCGGAATTCTCAAAAATTTCATTCTTGCAATGCAGCGCCATCAAAGTTATCGGACGTCGGTAAAAAAGAAACCATATGATTTACATGTATATTTCGATACGTTTAAAATTTTTTATATTCCAATCTGATTTTCCGCAAACTATATTAACGGATATTTTAGTACGTTCTTTCACAATTATTTATTTCGTTCGAAAATAATTCGCTCTTAGTTAAAGATATTTAATCATTATACACGATGTTTTGAAAAAAATTTACGTCTTTTCTAATAAAACGAAATTTCAGCATTTAGATAACTTACCTTTCCATCGTCTCCAATTTGTGCGGCTTATGTACAAGAGGCTCCAAGGTCTCCTCGCTGCTGTTCGATAATTGTGACATACCGGAAAGGCTGGAAGATGACATTAATTCTTTCGGTCGTTTCCCTTCCAGTTTTCCAGTGGTATTGGTCTTCATTTGAGACAGCATAGTTTATCTGCAATGTTACAATAACGATCTGTTTCATTCTCAATCGTAAACTTGGCGAGGGTAAAATTGAATAGAAAACTTTCTCGACGACGCGTCGCAGCGGATAATGTCAGTCTCGTTAGTGACATGTAAAAAGATAACGTGCTTAGCGTTAACGATAGAGCACTAGCGTAGCCATAGTTTGCGGTTTTCTCATTGTTTCGTTCAGAGGGATTAGCAAACGTGTTACCACCGCGTATTGACAGAAACGTCGATAACTTGCATTGAAACGAGTACGAAAGCCAACGGGACAAACTTTTACGGTCTGGCGTTAGCTAACATTCAATAAGTCGGCGGAATAAATAGACATACGAGTCGAAAGGGCGACTGTGGTGCACATAGAAGTATGAATAGTTTATTAACCTTATTCTGTAAGATTTATCGGAGGAATAAGCTTATCGTACGAAATAGGCTCGTGCAGGCTGATCCTAACGCGACAACGTGAAAGATTGTTCTTTAGTATGTAGACTGTCACGCGAATTTTATATATTTTGTCCCGAAAGCCGCAACACATTGAGATATGCTGCAGCATAACATTCTACAGGATATTATAGATATTATGTTTGCGCGCTTTCTTCTCGACAATGTTATCCGTGTCATTCACATTGTTCAGAATTTGTTAATCTATTTAGTTTCTTTTTACCATTCTGGAAAATTTAGTAACGTACGTCACCGATAACCACCGTGACAGTAGACAAGTTAATAAAGAATTACGCATATTATATCGATCCGTGTATAGTTTCGTGCTTATAGACAAACGATCGATTTTTCAGTGCTGCGTTATCCTGCATTTTGCTCTTCTGCCGCTGGAATGTTAATGGGCAACAAATATAACCGCGACGTGGTTGCACCTTGAATCTTGCCAGACTTACTAAGTTTATATAGGTAATCGGATCAAGGTGCGCTATGAAAGAAAATTAAAAACTAAACGACTCGAGCGTATTGGACGTTGCGACTATTTGGCAAGTTGCATGACTTGGATCTTATTCTCGTAATTACGCCACGGAAATAACGTGTGTTCGAAGACCACGTCGAAGATATTCTAAATAGCATTGACGTTACATGTCTGAAATGTCGAACGCCACACCGACCGGTCCGATTGATCTTTCTTCGAATATAAAATACGTCCACCGTTTTATAAACGAGCTTGTTTATTATTTAACGAGCCCAGACGTTTCTTTGGATAATCCCCGCCTTTTTGCTTCTCTTCATTCTACTTCCGAACAGTTTGTAGCAGAATGATACAAGAACGTTCAAAATCGTTTTATTATGCGACCGTGACCTTGAGGAATCTCGAGTTTGCGAGTCGTTGAACTCGTTTCGAAACCGGTTGTAATTACGCCGGGTAAAAAGTGTAAATGAGATAAAAAATGAAATTGTTCTTAAAATCTTCTGCACGACGCTCTATATTAAATTATTTTCTTTCAGCAAGTTTTAGCTATTTCCAACTTTTTCTTTTTATTTCTCCGCTTTAAAAGTCTCTGTAAGAATTCAATAATGCAGCAAAAAAGAAACAAGGATAACAATATTTTAAGAAGGGCGTTATCATTAAATAGATATTTTTTTAAACGTGTACAGTGTACACGTTTGTTTCGTGCATTACGCACGCACGACATGTTGCCATTAGAAGCACGCACGTACTCGTAGGTGCTTACCGAAAAAAGCAGAATTTATCGTGTGGTTACGGTACCCCTTGCTATTAACCGGAATGAAAAGCAGGTGACAGAGGAATGGCCGGTGCATGAGTCACTATCATGATTTTCGTGATCGTTGTGATATGCATAACAACGAGGGCGGGGTTATATTCGTATGCAGGTTCGTTTATTTCGTTCGAATTAACAGAGATCATTTACGTAAAAGCATCCCCGCATTTGCTTATTTTTGGCAAGATCAGTATGATTATGAAATTCGATTTCAATGATTACAACCCGAATTAAATTGAACTTTTTAAATCTTTATCTCCAGACTCTCTAACTTCAGATTCCATACAAAGGTGGTAAATGTATTACATGCAACTTCCGATTCATCATGTAGAAGCAGAATCAGCGATAAGAAGAGCCAGAAGATTTGTCGATCCGTTGCCAAAAGTTCACTTGTCGCGTAGCAAGTGCAACGGACGCGAGAAAAAAGAAAATGTGATATTTGCAGCCAAGAATTCGATAAGTGTCGAACAACAGCGAATATCGTTCAACGAGGACAAAACAAAAGCGTCGGGCTGGATTTGACAGATGTCAAAATTTCTAGTCTTTTCACACGACATCTTTAACGCGGTAACACTCGTGAAGCAAAAATTAGCAATAAACGAAGACTATCGATCATCGAGCCCAGAGAAATTATTCACGACATCCTATCGAGAGACAATGTGAGAACATGCGCGCGTACCAATGCCAGAGATGGAAACGCAACGAGAATGGACGAACTTGCAATTACTCCAGAACCCATTAGGAAACGTGCCAGGATTGGTAACAAGTGCGATGCGCAGACTGTGGTTCCGACGTCGTTTTCGATCGCAAGAATCGCATCCTTACCGGTCGAAATCATCTTGCAAATATTCTCCTATCTCTCCTGCAAGGAGCTTTACGCCGTTAGTCAAGTGTCCGTGCTCTTCAACCGGCTCGCTTATGACCCGTTTCTATGGCGAACTTACGAGGTACGATAATCGACCTAATCCTTTCTAAACACAGTAATATATAAGCTACGCTGGTATATACATATGCACGGCTGCGCTAACGCTATAACGAGGAACTGAATAATCTAGCCATAAAAATAAAAGTGCAATAAGTAAAAGTGTAGATCTCTTCTAGATAGCTTAGTCTCTTTCCATGCTAGTACTCCATGCAATTATACGTATGTATGTATGTATTATTTATTGTAGCGTAGGTTATCATTTATTATAATTTGTCAACTATACGCTGTATATTGCTGGCTGGTTTACACTTTCTTCTACCTTATTTTTATTTCTTTCCTATCCTCAAAGACTAATTAGCTTAAGTTCATACAGCTAATTGAGTTTACATTTACCTATATGCTTAATCTTACGTTTACTTTATTAAATTTACGTTCACTTAGCTTATATAACTAATAGTGGGCACGTATGTTATAGAACACTTATCTGCAGAATGCTTATTTACTATACTTACTTCTTGTATTTATTCAAAATATTATGAAGCAATAACCATCTGTGTTAACTCATATATTATATGACTTAGATTTGCATCTATTTGATACTATATGCGTATACTATAAGCAAATGTGTGTCCAGTGTTATTCCGTGCCCCTGAATTTATTTCACTCATTTCTGTACAATGCTCTTATTTTCATTGTTTCTTGCGTGCAGTAAAATAGTCTTCTGGCATCATCTTCACTTTGTACTGCCAATATCTCTTCCACTGTTTCTTTTTCCTATAAATGCACTGCTCTTATTTGTTCATACAAAGGGCATTCTAATAATATTTGCTCTACGTTTTATACTCTGTCCGTGTTGCACAATGCGCATATTTCCTGCTTCTTTATTGTTTGATTGTATTCTCTTCTTCCTTGTGTGATATATTCTCTTTCCCAGTTATTGGTTCCCTATATTTCCAATAGTTCCCTATTGCGTGATATATATTCTTTGGTATTCTGATTTAATCAAAGACATTCGCGTTTGTATCCCTTCGGATACTTTCTCATCCGTTTTTAGACACTTTATCCCTAAAAAGCATGGGGCACAGAAGAAGTTTAAGGAACGCGAGAAGGTTAAAAGTCGGAGAGTTCACTAAAAGAAACCTACGAATGGAAAGAAGCATTTGTTCGATTTCTGCTTTTTATTCTTAGATTTCTATCTTTATTCGTAGGTGACAAGCAACGAACAAGACACGGCCGAGGTGATCAAGGAGCTGAAAAGGATGCCGCTGCTGAAGAAGTTCAGCATAAGCGTGAGACCAGATTGCGACGAGATCCTGCGGCAACTCTCGCTGACGAACAAAAACTTGGAGGAACTGCACATTTCTAATTGCACAGGTTCTATTCGGTCTATGCATCGTCGTCAGATTTTCTCTCCTAATTAAGTTTCTTTCTCCTTTCTTCTTCCGACGTGGTCTAGTATTGACAGAGCCGGGAAGAGACAGAGAACCTTTGGCTCGAGTTCAAAAAACTCTGCCCGACTGAAATCTTTTTACCTCGTTTTTCATCCCTTTTCCTCTTCCTTCTTCTCTATTTTTCCTCTTATTTCTTCTCGTTTCTCGTCAAATATGCCGAGTTCGCCGTTCTAAAAAACGGCAAACACGATAAAAGAGAAATATACAAACGTAAAATGGAATCAAGGAGAGAGAGAGAGAGAGAGAGAGAAAATAGTTTGGCCACTCGTCAAACAAGAAACAGAGCGCGGTCCTCTGTTGTTACCATTTCCTAATGGTGCATCACTTCTTCGCTCTTCTTTCGCCGCGTTTCTCTCTGCGAAACTTTGCTTTCATACCTCTTTTGTCGTGCATTTCGTTGGCCCTTTTTATACGTCTTCGTGCGCCAACAATGCCGCCACGCAGTCACAAAGGGGCAGAAAATTTCTATCGATTTGCAGGGTGCTCGTGTATGATTCACGGATAGGATGCGCCGTTTGACCTGGCAACCGTGTTTACCACGGCTTTGACGCAATTAGTATTCCGAACACGTTCCGTTGCATTCGCCTGCAGTGCAGGAAAAAGAAGGAACTCGAAACTATCATTTAAATCGCACTCTTCCATTTTTTCCTCCATTGAGGCGCGTTAAATTCCCCCGATCAATAGGAGCGATTGACTCGAAGTCATCATTGTCGGAAGATCTGCATGAATTCCTCTCACGAGCGAAGCAATACAGAATGCAATTCACGTTTTTCGCAATCAGTTTCTTTCAACATTCCATCCACTACCACCACCAGCACACCGCTCGTATTTTATTTGCGATACCGCGACGATAAGTTTCTAGGCAACAACATAAACGCGACAGTATTTGCATTCAATTTTAATGGTTAACGATGCCGGGTGCGAAAATACAGCCAGTTCGTTTTGCATACATCTCCATACTGACGTACGAACAAACGAACGAACGAACGAACAACTTCCGCGAGAAAATTAGCAGAAAAAATGCACAGTGGAGTACTTTATCCAAGGAGGCTGGTAAAAGTCTATTTATAGGCAATAAAACGTATTTATTTCATAGAATTTCCTAGAATTCCCTCTATTCTCTATTTTACGACAGTTCTACAAATAGTTTCCATCGTATAAAACACAAAATCCAAATTAAAATAAAGGAATTTGGATCAGCTAACATAAGCTAAACTCGTATAGATCAATTACGGTCTAACAGTACCAATTGAGGATCAACGATATTCGCTGTACATCGTACGATAGAGCGTGCTACAACGAAAAAGAATCCGTCCGGTTGTCAAAATCGCGATAACGTCGCTATCTTTGAATCGATGATAAAGCAAAAGAAATATTCTGCTGCAGGTTCCACGTCGAAATTGTACCTACGCTCGGGATACCTGATCCGCATACTGGAGAGGTGCCGTAATTTGCACACGATCAATATACTAGGCAGCAGATTCCGCGGCCAGAAGTTCTATCAACTGCTGGGCGACATGGGGCCGCAGCTGAGGTCTGTCTACGCGCCAGCCACGAAATCCCAGTTCTACACGTTCATCAAGTTCGCGAAACAGATCAGCGAGACCGATCGCTTGACAATCGCCTCCATGTTCTACATCAACACGAAAAGTTGGGCGCCCTTGTACTACTTTGTCACGAAAGGAGCGGATCGGGTTTGCACGGCTCTGATCAGCTATCTTCACAACGACATCCTGCTGAGCGACGCGAATCGATCGATTCATAAACTCTCTATCACCGAGCGTAGAAACACCTGACTAACGAGAATAGTTTTAGATCGAATCTATCGTTCTGTGCCACGAATCGTACGTTCGAGCAACGATACACGATGGAACGATAAAGATACGATAAAGTGAGAGAATACGTACACGTGATTTTGCGATATTCGCCAGCGAATATAATAAGCGTCGCGTCGTTGTATCGTACAAATACATGTGTACATAAATGTACTTTTGTGTTCTGTTTTATAGATTTTCTTTCACTTTAATCGTTCTTACGATCTAGAGCTGCAGAGTAATCGCGAGGCGATCTATGTGGGTCGATCCGTACGCGAATACTAGCCGACACGAGTGCAAGCTTCCGTGAGCTTTAAACGGGAAATCAAATGGAAAGCCTGGGGCGGTAATACGAGGCTAATGAGTTCTGAATGACGGGCTAGACGTTTTGTCAATAATAACACGACTCGCTTAATTCGAACCAATTACAACGAGAGCAAAGTAAAAATTCAGGTGAACGTGTCACGCGAAAAAAAAAGAGAGCTCCCTCGACGATGCTTATCTCGGGGAAAGAACAAGTCGTCGCTAATAAATCTCGACAGATCGAACGAGTGCCTGCTGAATGAATGACTCCCAAGCGGCGACTCTGAAGCGAAGGAAAAAATATTCCGTTCTCGTTCAGGCGTGTTTCTGTAGTTCCGAGCCTATTCAATTAAGTGGATTGTTAACGGCGCGAGAAGCTCGATTAATGGGCGTCGTTAATCTCAATTTTCGACGGGTAATTAAAATCAAACTTTCGCGAAATTCGCGAGACACGCGATCGACCACGGCTAGCTCGTCGATCGATTTTCATTACGCAAACGGGATAACAAGTTCCGCTAAAATGTTGGCGATCTTGGTTCGTCGACCCGCACGCTTCCTGTTCTATAATCATTTGCATAGAGCCAGCTAGCATGTCCGCTAATAGTCACGGTTTATCGGACGAGTGTTCGCGCGTTCGACAATAATATTTTACAGGTAATTTGCGGATGTTCCGGCACGTTTTCACGACGAGAGCTAGGAAACACGCGGCTCCTGCGGGTAGCAATTTCTTAACAGTAACGACCGTGAACGTAGACTTCCGTTTATTAACAGCAACCAGCCGAGCTATTTTTGCAAACTCAACTTACGCGAAACGAACGATTAAATGTCCCATTATTATACGATTTTTTGTTTCCTCGAGCGAGAGGATGATTCGTGAAACAAGAATTATTTTGAATATTTTTGTTTCCATATCCTGTATCTGGGTCAAAGTTAATTATCTGGTTTCTTTCTTAATTTAATTTCCATTCAACTACGGTCGTCTTGCTCTGTAATTTGCTAAGTAACAACATTAGTGAATTGGTAAACGACAAACTGTATATAGGTTACACCGCACTTCTGTTGCTCGATTCTACGTCCAATTTGATAAGAACGCTTAGCTATATCTCTGTCTCAGTAAAAGTAAACGTTAATATTGTATTATCAAAAATAACTCGCTTATTATTAATAATTGCGAGGTATCAAAAAGTCTGATACTAGTCAATTTAGCTTATTCGTGATTCTAGCGTAAAATTACCTCTTGAATGGGCAAACGGTCCAGAGGGAAGCGAGAGGGCCGAGTGCCTTGTTGAAAGAGAGAGAGAAAAAGAAAAAGCTCGTACAGTAAAATTAAATCTGTACGATTCTGCGCGATAAATTGATCTCATTGTGAAACGCGGTGTATTCCGAGCAAAAGTACGTAACAACTGACCAGCTAAATGAACTGCGGTTGAGTCTTTACCCGCCTCGCGCTTGCTGTAACGCTTGCCTCGCATTCAGAAACGAGAACAGAGAAAAGGCAGACGTATCGATTGGGCTGGTTTTCGATTTCCGGCGTGCACACGGGAACGCGAATGGCACGCGTATTGTTCGCATACAGAGGATCGCGGATCAGGAAGTGGTCTCGTTCGTTAAAACGCATACGACTTTCCTTGACTTTTCTCCGGCTATTCACGCAACCGTGCACGCATCGAAATCGTTAACGAGCCGCGAACAGTTATGAACAGCCGATGTTTACGTAAGTCGGAGCACGCGGAATCCTCCGTTTCGTTTCGCACCAAAAAGAAGATCAAGTCGGCGAAACGAACGTGAAAATTCGAATTATCACGAAACACGCTAACAGTCAATTAGAAATTCTAATCCGCCGCTCTTATATTTATTAAATGATAAAATAAGCCACGCAAGTTTACAACAGATAATACGATGTACGCGTGTACGATAGCCGCATCGTACACGCGTACACGTATCTCTCCTCGTACGGTAGTTGATACGAGACTGCCAGAATAAGATATTACCGTGAATCGTATCGATGGTCATCGATAACAGATCTCTATATCGAGTTTCGAATGATCGTGATACGATTAATTACTATTCCTTTCTCGTACTAAGGTACTAACTCTCGTTTGCCCATACAACGATTAAAGTGTGCTAGTATTAAGTTAAATTATGTCACAATAAAGATGTGCCTTCGAAGATACGTCTATTCGAACCTTTTCTTCTTCCCACCCGTCGAGCTTATGTGCAAATTTTAAGCCAGACCTTTCGAAGCCTGCTGTATCCTTGAAGTTATTTATTATGTTCGGTACTTTGAATATCCTATCTCTACTCGACCTATGGTAGAAATCTCTGTATAATACATACGCCGTTAATCTGACGGTCTTTTTCATTCGAAGGTCCTTGCGCTCCAATAAATTCGGATCGGCCAAGATCCCGCAATGCCACCTTTCGGGATAAAGTAAATAGGGGAGGAAGTGTAGGTCGAGCATAGCGCACTTTCCAACATTCGAATCGATAAAGGCGTGACCCAAAAATGTACCTTCCCGAAGGAAAATGGGTAACGCGTGTTTAAACGTTGCACGAATGACGCAATTAGCGAGCAATTAAATTGCAAGGTGCGCGTTCGTACTTTACTTGGTAATGAACGCGATAACACCGAGGGCAGACACGCCTGTCCAACGTACGAGTTCAAATGAACGTGGAAAGTCGAGCTTGCGTTTGACATTAGTAGAAAACCGGCGTCATATTTCTGTACCGCGTCTGAATTATGCGAAAAGAAAAAACGAGTTTTGCATATTTTTGCAGCATAGCCTGTCGGTTTCGCTGTTCGCCAGGTCTGCAGTGCGCCTTGGCTGCTCGTCGAAAGCTTGTCGGTTCGACTCGAGAAAAAGTAAGCCGCGCCGAGATACGGTAACCTTCGCCATATAACGACATCTGGAATTAACCCTTTCGAAATTAACGGGACTACGTCCCAAGGTAACTTTCGCGAAGATACCTGTACACTACCGTTCAAAAGTATCCGCACGCCTGCCTTTGACAAGACGCGTTTTAATTACAAATACGAAGGATAAAAATATTCGTCGTAGTTGCTCGCAATAAAACGTTTATCACGCGACTAAGCTGATTTTTAAAAGCTAATACGTGATAATAAAAATATGTTTGTAATCGTGGAATCTTGTAGGACTATTGGGTCGCCCGGAAAGTTCATTCCGATTTACATTTCCGTTCGTTTACTGAGTTATATAGGTGCCATTTTGTTGCTCAAAATTTCCCCATCTTTCACGCAACTTGAATATTCCATGCTTGCAGAACCTCTCAGGTTTTTCGGTGAGAAACTTCTCAACCTGATCTCTCACCAAATTCCTTAAAAATCGGAACGAACTTTCCGGACAACCCGATATTTTGGTACCTCGAGCGGGTTCAAATATCAAACTATGACTTCTATTAATATTTTAATACCAGATATTTCATATTAGTAATATCATTGATTCTCCGGCGGATTACGAGTTACTGGTTGGGATTCGCAAAGCCAGAGATTTTCCCAAATTTCTGTCAATCTGCTTAACCAGGCACTCGCAGCATGGAAACTTCGGCCGATTTTGTTACACACAACCTCGTTGTATCTTACATATGTAGAAGCTGGCAAGCTGAGAAGTTTGTTTATAGCCTTGCTATTGAAATTCGACGATTGTTTGCTTTTTCAATCGAAGCGCGACGAGATCGTTGTATGAAAAAGTGAAACACGCGATGCCTAACTAGGATACGATACGTGAATGAAAAAAAAAAGTATTCCTTCAAATCACGTAACGAGATGGAATTATAGTAAAAGCGATTACGCGATTCACTGATCATTCTTTGAAACAGAATCTTCATTGAGTGGATGTAATTACATCTAAAATGTAGTAGGCGAGGAAGGATTAGCTGTGGGCATTGGTTGGTCGAGCTGCAGATGCTTGCGGGAAGCAAAATTAATCAAATCAGCGAATGTCGTGCCGCGCTGCTATTAAATCGACGTTTTACAGGCTGATCAATCGGATCAGGTTCTTTAAAGATGGCTAGCCAGCCGGAACGATCGGTTCCACGATTTCCAAGGATCGAACTGGCAATCATTTCCGGCACGATATGTTCCTGTAAAAATGGCGACGATTCTGGATTGGAAGGCAGGGCTCGTTGTAAAGAACCTACGATCTAACCAGCCGCGATTCTATCGTAATTTCGAACGACTATTATGCGAATCATCGATTTCCTATGGCTCGGTATAGATAGGAGCAATCGAAGCCTTTGACGCTTTTTGCCAAAGCTACTATGCACTGGCCAATCTGTCGATCATTATTTGCGACGATAAAATCCAGATGCCTGGAATTTTTTTATAATATTTTTCAATAGCTTCTTTCCTTTGTCATCTTCCCTTTGTACCAGCTTTACGTCGAACATATCGATTCAATTTTTCCACTGCTATCGGTTGACTGCCTTAGAAGCCACCTCTTGAAAGAATTCATTAGTACATAAGTACGCGAATAATATTGGATTCTCAAAAGAAAAAAAGAGAAGAACAAATGATTTAGTCGGATGACTCTGTCCGCCAGATAATTCCAAATTGCCAGGTGAATTTAAAAAACAGTGTTCGCGATATCGCCCTTTTTCCCGCTTCTCGTTTATGCAGTCGATCGATGCGCCTTCCGACCGGCTCAACTAGTTCTCAAAAGCCACGCATTCGAAAGAACATGGGACAAATATGAACGGTGCAGCGAAAAATCGTAAAATACTATCGAACAGAATCGCTTTCATTGCAGCATTAATGGATCGATTACGAAAATGACTGGATCTCGCCGCGTATAAAGGAGAGAAAAAACGCAGGCGTAAGAAAAAGCAATTGACGATTCAATATCGAAGCTTTCATCGCGTCGTTCATGCGATAATTACCTTCCAATAAAAGAAGATATCGAAGAGTTGCTTCCTATTTGCTCTGCAATTTATCTTATCTATCTGACAAATTAATTAGCCGACTGGCAAAGCGTGAAAACCAACAGAAGAAGAAAGTGTTTCTACCTTGATACGTTTGATCGGCACCTTTCACAACGGCACTTCGAACAGCACACTATCGATCACACGCGAAATAGAGGAGTATCACGATCGTAAGACGTCACACAGGTAGCCGGTTTCAAGCTTGCGGGTTATCTATGCAAATGCGATGCATCCTGAGTGATCACGGCAAGTCGCACGATATAGACATAGTTCTCCCACTCATTCACGAGACCGCCAACAGGTATTTCCGATGGCTCCTTGGTCGAATAACAGAGTGGCTTGCAAACCCGGAACCGTGTAAACGGCCTTTGCCGGTCGGCTCCTTGCTGTTTCGGCCACCGACTGGTCCGGAAGTAACCAACGGTACCCTGTTTCGTTGTATCATCGATCCGGGGACATCGTAAAACTATGCTTTTCACGCTGGGCAATTAACTGTACACCCTGTACCGTTCCTCTCTATATGAATTTTGCTAACCCCAACCTAACCCGAATTGAAAAGCTGTGAATCGCTAGCGGTACAAGGCTACTGCTATTTATTATATTTCATATAATGAGTGTTGTAGCAACTTAGTTATACCTTTTCGAGTCACGAAGAGACATCGTGACAGAGGACAAAGTTACATACGAATTAATTAAGGATGAGAGTTTCCGATAGACGATAGAATGACGCCTCTAGAAGTCTTCAAATTTTAATTTACACCGATTTTTAGCTCGTCAATCGAGGAGAAGCAGGTATTCGAAAGTATCCTTGTAACGTGATTATCCTCCATCGATCGTCTGCGTTAGGCAGACGAAGAGGAACGTAAGTGTCACCGACTCATAAACGATAGAAAAACCAAGGGGGTCTAACAAACATCCCGCAGGCCATCGAAACAACAACAAAGAGAGTGTTCCAATGTTAGAAAAAAATAACAGCATGGCCATCTCTGAGCTAGACCCCGGCGACAGTTTCTCCATAGGACCCAAACCCAGTATATGAACCTTCCTATTTAGCTCTCGACATTCTCTGTTATAACACTATGAGACGTCATTCTGTCGGATTCGTGCAATAAATTTTGCAGCTATGTCTAAAGTTCATTCCTTCATCTTATTTATGAAACGTTCGAACTGCGACGCGAAGAGATCACCGGTGATGTGTCGATTTCTTGATTTCTTGTGTCTCTTACGTGACATAGGGATTGAAATTTGATCGATTCGAAAAGCCTTCTCTAGGTAAACAGAGGATTAACTTATCAGTCAGCGAAAAGCTTCTATAAATAGAAGGAGAACGCAGTTCTTCGAATAAAAACGTCATTTTGCCAACAGCTTTGTTCACCTTGCGTAGCTACTGAAACGATGTTTAGAACACGCAGAGTCGTAGTTGGAACGTGTTTGAATCGGAAGAGAATGTTGTCCTTTTTTTCCCTCGCAAACCAAGTGTTTTCTGCTTTTTATGCCAGCGGGTGATGCCTGATATTTTTAAGTCTAACGACCTACGAAGTTCGTGTGTGTAGTGGCGAATGTTACTGAGGTACGTGTCGTCGTTTTTCGTGATTAACCGACTGAATTTCTGACACTGCCTCGCCATGCGTACACGACGTCACACGATCATGACGTGCATTCTTCCCTTTCTTTCGCGTTCCTTACATGAATTATTCCTCTACGGATACCTTGAATCACAAAGACGATCGTATCGATCGTTTGATAAAAATTATTTCGCAGACATACCGCTCGAACGTACACAGACGTAGAAAGAAACGGACCAAGGTCCATATCGGAATTGATCGTGTCGGTGTGCCGTGTCAGATATATCTACACGATTAAATTACAGAAATCGAAATAGCCATCGGAATAATTCCATACTTTTCAAAATATGGAAACAAAATCGTTGTTCTCGATAATTTATGCATTTACGCTGGTTACGTATCTAGACGATGAATCTAAGAAATTCATAAAGAGCGGAACTAAATCAGCCTCGCGTCTTCCGAGACAATATCCGTGGATGATATACACGAAACGAACGAATTAAATTAGCAAAATTAGCACGAACAGAAAACGACTACATATATCTACATATATCTCCATAGTTCGTGCGATAACCATCTTCGGAAGTAACTTTCTTCTCATTATCCTCGCTGGATCATATCTAATTGCGAGCGTGGAACGGGTTCGCGTGGAAATGCAAGAAAAAGTAAATTAACTTATCGCGACGAAAGGAAAAATAAAAGTGAACCCTCTTTCTCTCTCGTTCTCTCGTCTTTCGCGTCAGAGAATCAGTGCCAAAAAGAAATCTTTAATCGTTCCAAACTGCTCGTTATGCCTTCTGTTTCTATGCTAGCTACGTTATTGAAATTCAGTTTACATCAACTAGGTGGAACGCGTTACGCCACTTGTACGTTCTCGCAAGCCATGATTAAGAGAAATCATGCTCCCTATTACCCTATAGAATAGCCGCTCTCTATATAAACGAAAAACTCTGCATGCTATCGTTAAAATGCGCTTAAAACGGCATCGTCTTGGCCCAATAAACGATAACAAATCCAAGTTTTCCAGAAAACTATATACTTGTACGTCAGCATCGTTAAACCTTATATACGATACATAAAATACGTACATAGAATGCAGGTATATCTTGAATTCTATGAAGAATTCTTAACGTACGCTTTGGAAATTTACAAATCTAACTGCTTAACTGAGGAAGAAAGGCACGGTAAACCGGGTTCCCTTAAGTATTTAAGGCAAAGGTAAACGAGGTGCCGTGCTGCTTCAGGCCAATTTACTTTTGTCACTGCGAAATCTTGGCAGAACAACTAGCTGCAGTGATATACGTCAAAGTAGCGGAAATTTTCCATCGTCTTCCGTCTACGAGTAAATCGTTCAAAAGCTAGCCGCAATTGTTTCCTTTCGATTTGATATAGAAATGCAAACGGTTTCGGCATTCAACTTTTTGCGCAATAAAAATCTTTGTAGGACAATCGACTAGCGGTTGTAATACGATTTCGTAATGCAATGAAACTTTTTAAAACTCTCGCCCTCTGCCTCTCTCTTTAAGAATTTCGTTCCCTTCCCTTTTCCATCCTTTTCCTTTAGCGATGAAATCAACGCGGAAAAATAATTGTCACGTTATCGATATCCGTATTCTTTGGGTCATTCAATTTCAGCCATTGTCTCTTTCGATGGCTGCAAAATTTCTGAAGTTTAAGATACGAAAGAATTAAAGGTTTTGCAGCAACAAAGAAGGAAGCTGCAATATGTAAATTTTATTTATCGGAATAGAAAGAAAGGTAAAGTATACGATACACTTTGCATCCGGAAGTGCAGAAATTTACTACTAGAAGTATTAGATAAGCCATGAATTACGTAGCGCGTTTAAAAAAGTGGTTTGTTTTTTATTGATTTCACGTTGGTTTTATTGGTTTACTGAAATTACTGGAGAATGGAGCTGCCTTCTGCAATTGCAACAATCCCTTCAATTGTTATCGATATGCGACAGAACGGATCTCTTTCATGCAACACGATTTCCATCAACTCGCAGTTACACAAATAACAAGCGAAATGAAACCTTGTTGCGCGCAAACGATCGTTTCGCGACGTTTCGCTTCAATTAGAATCGCTTAACTGCACGAACAGAGATTAGCCTATCCCCTAACGGCGAATATTCGCCAAGATTCGCTAAGAATCAGCGTCAGACGCCTGACTCGACACGCGTTTGTCGTTTCAATCGGTTGTAAACGTAACCGACGGCGGTTTCGCGAAGGGTTTCCTCGCGGCGAACCTTCTTGGATACACTCAATTGTGTCAGTCGTTTTCTGACAACCAAAAAGAGGGAAAAGAACGTGATAGAACATTAGTAAAACGTTGCCTCGGTAATACGGAGTTTCACCATTCCGAATTATGTTCTTTCTGTTCTGGTTACGACGCCGACACGATTTTCTCTTTTAACTATTGCACACTAGCGATTCAAGATAGGACTGCTGCCAGTGTGTACATCTCATCTTAATCATATTTCTTACGCTATTAATGCAACACGATAGAAACGGCACGCGCACTACAGATTTAAAAGCACGTCAGACAAAGTACGGGTATAAAGACTCGATGCGTCACTGTCTTGGGGAAAGATTTTTCTTCGAATCGAGATTTCAGTTTATATTTATTTGATGTATGATAGTTTAGAAGGATTTTCATGTATACATCCTTCTTTTATACAAGACCCTCGAATTTGATAAATGCGTTTCATTTATTTCCGCCATTTAATAATTCAACGTTATTGCTATGTTTCAAAAATCTAGTTATTCGTTTCAGGAGTAAATAGACTATAATTTATTTACAGGACGATCGTTAATAAGTTCCAGGTAGAAATTCATCGCCTTATTTCGACAAAATTTACGAAAATTATTAAAAGAAACTCATGTGATAGGACGAAAATAGATCGGCGTAAAAATAAACGATACTTTCGGACAGGGAAAAGGAAAGAAGCGGGTATCGTTGTTTGAAGTTTGAACATTACATATCGTAATGTTTAATGTCGGCATTGCATATAGTAAGGTGAAGAATTATTCTGCAGCTCCAAAAATCCCCAAGATGGCCAAAAATCAAAAATTCATTGAAAACTAAGAACGCTCGTTATCCTATTTGCTATTTGTTCGATTTAATATCGTCGGTCCACTTAACAATATGTAATGATACGAAACGAAGAGAGACTTATGTCAAAATAAACAGGATCGGACGAAAACAAAAAATATAAAACCGACCAATGGTCCATAAACTCAGCTGAGAGGAAAAAGGATGCTTGTCACCCTGGCAGACGACGTGCTGGCCGCGTGCTCGACAAACACTATAAGATACGTGTATTTAAAAATATTGTATGACAGTACTCACTAGCATTCGTAAGGACGGCTACTTTTCGATGAACTTCCGTATGAATAACACATTACTATCAACGATTCACTTCAAATTATATCGGGATAAAGAGAAAACTTCGACAAACCGCAGCCATACCGTATGGCAGCACGACGAAGACTGCCTCTATCAACCGAAACACGAACTAATGTAAGTACATGCTCGAACAGAAGTTTCCACCTGATCGAAAAGTGTAGCCCCGCCTTTCGACCTGCCTGTACTTAAGGACTAGACATAGAATTTTGGTATATAATGTAATAGCGGAAATGTAATGATCTATAATATTGATTAATATTGGTCATTTGCTATATCATAACAATGAAAATGAAATTACTACAAATTTTCTATGCTTATGAAATATTATTTATTTTAAAAAATCTAGCTATGTATAAATAAGTGGTCAGTCTGTAACAATTTTTTATGACAGATCATTTCGCTCTTTTGGCATATTTGTCTTCTAATTCATGCAGTTTAGAATCAAGTTCTGCCATGGAATATGTCTGAAATGTTTTTTTATAATAAGTAGTTTTTGGAAATTAAATTATATGACTTAAAAGATATCACTTACCCTTTTCCTGACTGGTTTAAATGTTCCTTTAAGGTTGTTCATATCTTCTGCTTTCTGCAAACAATAATTAATGTTGGAGAATCAATAACGCTGAACGTTAAATCGAATTTAATAATATTTCATTAAACTTTTACCCAAAGATCCTTGTATTCGGGAGATATGCCCTCTAAGTATAATATTCGATCTTCGATATTTTTTAGTCTTTCATATACATCTTTGGGAACAGGTCGATTTATTCCAAGAATTTTTTCGGTGGTTGAGATTCTTTCATCCAACACGGACGAGTAATTATTATTTGTTTGAGTCGGTCCCGACATCGTAGCTTTATGTAAAGCATGTTGATCGACTGTTTGAGGTCCCCATGCATTCAGTACTCTATGTACTATAAAAATTTATGTTTAAATATTTCATCATTTATGTGTACAAGGATTACTACCTTAATCTACCTTTAACGTGACTTTTAGAATCTTTTCTCCTAATAAGAATGGCATCTACTCTCGCACATGAATTATCATTCTCATCATTTTGATCCCTACAATATAATATCGTTAAATTACAACTATCGTAAATCGTTTAGTATTACGTGTTTTTTCGTGAATGTCTTATTGACTAACCTTTGACAACAAAATTCTTGTACATTAACAATGTTTACTTGTTGACGTTTTCTTTCAATGAAAGATGATATTCTGTGATTCAGTTCAGCCGGGGTAGCACGAATCTGAACAAGATTTGGATCAATTATTACATCACCCTCTTCTTTTTCTACTTCTTCGCCATCATATTCTATTACAGTTTCTACTGTGTCATTTACTACTGTAATATTTCCCGATTCTTCTACATCAATCACATCATGAACTACACAAAAAACATAGCCACAAAATGGGTTAATGGTTGTAAAATCATAAAACTATGATTAACGATTTGTTAATATTCACATATATTTACTATAAAATCTTTTTCAAATTTTTTACCATTCTACAAAATATTACATGAATATAATATATATTAATTTTATATAACTGAATAGATACATTTAATTAATTAATTAATTAATTAATTGTACTCAATGATTTCTATATGTTACAATTCTCTGTCTTTCTATAAAATTAAGATATCGCATAAAAATATTATTTACTATTTGACCAGGTACACTCCTTATTTTCTTTCCATTGAACTTCTTGAGTATCATATACCTCTTTCTTCCAAATTGGAACTGATGCTTTCAATGAATTAATAGCATATTCAATAGCTTTTAATGATTCTTCCCTATGAGGAGAAGAAATAGCAATTACTACGCTTGCTTTGGATACTGGTACCTCCCCTAGGCGATGATATATAGCAATATGATAAACGTTCCATTTAGAACGAATTTTTGAACATATGTTTTTCATTTCTTTTAAAGCCATTGGTTCGTATGCTTCATACTCCAATCTTAAAACCTTGAAGTCATAAGTATATGAGTAAACATATCTTTACATTTGTAATTACAATTTCAATAGATAAATACCTTCTTATTATCAAAATTGTCACGAGTAATGCCAACAAAACTTGACACAGCCCCACAATTAGGAGCTGTTACTAAATCAATTATGTGTCCAACATTTAACTCTTCTTGTTGCAATTTGACGATATCTTTTGCGGTACTCATTCTAACCTAAAAATACCGCATTCATATTTTAAGACATTTTATTATTAATTCATAATGACGTATTAGCTGATTATCATATTAGAAACAAGACAAACCTCCACTAAGCGGTGGAATAACAGCAACTTCGTCTTTTTCTGAAAGTACTAGTGTTGTATCCGAAGCAACAAATTCTTCGTTCACTGCTAAGATTGATGTATCACGAATGCTTTCTAATTTAAATTGGCTTATTATTTTATCTAATAAGTTAACGTATGATAATTTTTGAGGAACGGTAATATAACATTCTTTTTTCCCCGTTAACTCTCTTGCTTTGGCAAAAAAATAAACCTTCACTTGTATTTCAGCAACACTGTCATCCATTACGAAGTACATGCACACAATAGCAGCGCAAACTCACAAAATACTTCAACATTTTTATCGCAAAACATATAATTATCCAGATATCGAATCAAGTTATGTAATTAAATAATCATTCAAAGATAATAGGTCCGTTATCTGAAACTCAGAACAAGGTTATATTTTTCTTGAACTGCATCATCTTGGACTACATTAATCAAACTAATGTCCATGTGTGTTGTGGAAAACATATTAACAAATTTTAATAATAAAATTAATAAAAGATTACGAATAAAAGTAAACAAACATCTAAACTGATATTGTTAAATGTTTTAATACTTCTTATAATAAATTACACACTTGACTGCGCTATAAGCATATAGTCTAAGCCATTCACTTTTAAGCGGTAGAATATAAAATAATTGAATTTGTAATTGTAGTCAAAATAAAAGCATATTTACGAATGCGAATTATCATTTTCGATATAAAAAAAAATGATATGACTCCCAAGTACACTATGCTTATATATATATATATTACAACTTCCAAAAAATTTGATAGAACGAAGGTATTCTATAGATCGACTTCAAGTACCTTGTATGATATTAAGGTCAACCGAGAAATGAGGTCAACGTAGCAAGGAATCGTACTGTTCCGCTTGCATAATATTCGATGCACAAAACCTAATACATATATTTGTTGGATTATTTCTACAACTCATATTTAGGGAATATGTTAATCAAGGATTACTTATTTTGTTGAATATTTTGTAAAAATTGTAATAATCTAAATATAATTGAGAGTTTCAGAATATGTGGAAATCTAATCTGCTAGTTATTAGAGATGAGAAACTTTATAGGATGCAGAAGTAGCTATTTTATAAGTAATGTATTAACAGCGGTGACGATGTGTCAGTAAGCAATAACCTTGGATAAGCATTTAAATGTATGCATCGCGCGTGCAGCACAATGTGCGCGCACGCTTAAGTATAGATGGACAGCCTGCTAACCCAAAGTCTAAAAGAGTGCAGGGATCTAGCTCATTCACTCGAGTTGCTGTGGAACAAGGACAATACATTAAAGGAACTTATTCCTTTAACAGTTAAGTAACGCTCCTAAGACTTACTTAAGCGTCACAATCGAAAATCACATAACATGATAAACCGGTTATAGCAATAGTTATACATATGTTTATTTAGAGATGCTACCTCATCCGAACGCTGGATATGTGACGTAATAAAGGGAAAAATTCCATGAGTGTTACTTAACGTGATCAGTTCTAAAGGATCAAACTTTTCAATTTTGGGGTAGAAAAATTATTATTGAAATTCTTTAATCAGTTTTTAGTAATTAACGTAATGAATAATGCAACCAAAAGAAATACACAATTAGATTCGCGCTTGGTAATGTAATTATGCATATAACAACGTAACTATTGTAATGTGTATTTCACGTAGAAGTTTAGAATGATTTAGTAGCGAAACATACGGTGTGTCGTATGAGAGAGAAGTGCAATCGAGCGAGGTCGTACAGTGATTATATATTGAGTAACGCTACTAGTGCTACTAGTCCCATCGCTCGAAAAATTCATGACAACATATGTGTTACATGCACCTACATAATTGGATCGGAGGGACAGTTGTGAGAGTCATACACGCGAACACAACAACCAACGTGTTCGCTCCTTCAGTTAAAGCAAATAGAAGAAGCCGAACAGGAGTATCACGAGAGACAGACAAATTTCATTTCATTTCATTTCTGATGATATAACAGATGATATAAAGATCCCGAAATGCAATCGTGTGCGCGCGTGTCCTAACGTAGTTTTGATTATCAGGTGAAGGTTTAAATAGTAGCCAGGAGCCACCTCGTGGCTTAAGAACAACATTTTCAAAGGAAGAAGAATACCGCGATTCACGAATTGTCGCTCTTGTCGTTTCAACGATGAGCTGATTCACAACTAGTAACAGCATTGCGACACGCGACTATGACTGAAAGCGTCTGTGTATATAGCATTGTTCACTCATGGATTTATACCATTAGTTTGTAATGCGAAATAAATTTTTATCTACGTATTTACGTATCGTCTGATATCGCTGCAACTTTGAACTTTGCCTCTCTTGATAATGAATCGTTTTAGTTGAAAAGAAAAAAGGGGATATGTATTTTTGGAAAGCAATTTTTTAAGGGGAATCGTTTTAGATACGATTTACAGTGTGCCAGCAATGCCGTTTCAGTCACATGTGCACGCAATCGGTATTAGAAAACAATACCCACGAGTTTCAACGATGACTGCATTGTTTCTGCCCATTGCAAAAAATCTATTATGGTATAATAGACGTTATTTTGATCATGCATATTGATAATATAATAACATTGTCAGTCTCTTCTGTTTTAATATATGTCGATAAAATATCGTGATTTTTTTTAAATTATTAATGTGGAATAATAACAAGAACAGTGATATTTTTTAATCGATTATTTTTGCAAATTATTTACTCAAATCTCTACCGCGAAATTTAAAATAACATGAATTATATTTTTGAACACGCAATTCATTACAAACCCATAGGGCACACTATCTTCGTTGTTTTCTTAGATAAGACTCTGAAAAGTACCTCTTTCTTCAGACCTTAACTATATTAACGGATAAGAATATTATTAACGAACAGATGCACGTACATTACGTACACGTGTACGTGATATATCCTATGATTTCACTTTCAAAGAAAAATGGCTGTTTCCCTTTCGACTGACTAGATGTAACGGATGCCATTATTTCCATATCTCAAAGTCAATGGCTGTTTCGACGAACAGAAAGTTAGTTTCGAAGGTATGCGACGGTATACATCGAATTCAATTCATCATCAAAATTCATAAATATTCTCAATAATTAATCCATATTTGAATAATAAATCGAATCATCATGCGATACCATACTAGTATCTACATTCGTTGATAAAAATTGATCTAAACATCATGCATGATCGTGATAAGCGACTATGATCGTAGTTTTGAAATCATCGCTAGGAAATCAAATGCATCTTATTCACTTGCACATGAACTATGATGTCATACTGCAGTGCGCACCAACAAGATTAACGTCCTTGACAGGAAAAATATTTTTATGATATAGACGGTTTTCTCTTAATAGGAACAATATCTTTTAAAATAGCGGATTAAATACATGAAATTCAAATTAGTACCGTTTACGACATCCTCGCATTACTTATAGATACATACGATAAATGCAACATGCCACGGTAAGTCGCAACTGTAACTGTATGATGGTTAGCAGTAAAATCAATCGATAGCGATTCGTTCAGCTAACTCTGATTCACGGTAGATCGGTCGTGATACGTATTAGAAACCATTAACTCGCTTGCGACGAAATGTTAAATCGGTCAGATGAGTTTATAAAGGTGGGAAAGAAATGCAATAAATTATGTAATATAATGTTAGATTGTTATTATCAACAGAAAAAACGAAGTTAAATCAACGAGACTACCCTTTGAAATTAATAAAAAGTATAAAGTGAGAGACGAGCGTATAAATGCGTGTTTGTCGTAACGATGGAATTTTTGGTTAAAAGATGGAAGAGTATATGCATGAATGCATAAGGGCCCGAAATAAGACGCCCCTGGTGTACATTGAACAGTACGTTCCTGCAGAACGGAGCCCGCGAGGGCTAGTTAGAAGAAGAGAGTCTAACTGGTGATCCGAAGTGGTACAAGAGCGAGGGAGACAGAGAGAGCGAGAGAGGAACGCGAGGGCCGAGGCACACACCATCGAGTATCAACCAGCTGGTTGGCAAGGCAGCCGCGAGCAGTCGCCAGTGAGACGCGGTACCCCGCGAGGGCTTTCGTCGTTTGTTCGTTCGTCTATACGTGTGTCTATATGTCCGTCATCTCCCTTCCGCTTAAACCTATCGTGGTCGTGCGTACGTTCATTCGTTCGTCCGGTCCGTGTGTGGTGCGTCTCCCTTCGCTTGCTTTGAACGACACTTGCCACCGGTCGCGACTATCGTCTCTGTGTCAAAGTACATCTCTCTCTTACTCTACCTCTCTCTCCTCGTTTCTCTTGGCGTGCCCGACCGAAAAGACAAGATGGCTGCCGACTCAGGAATGGAGACGTGTCCCTCCCCGGAGATTGCAGACTCCAGGAAGCGGCCGCTTGATTGTGACGCGGAAAATGGCGCGACGAAGAGGTCTCATTATGGATCAGGTATTTTAATTGCGCGTTGTCAATCATTTTTATCGACTGTCGCGGTCTAAGCTTCCCTACGCACCTTCACCAATCTTCCTATACATACGATAAAGTACACTCACAATGATTTTCTCTCTCCTTCTCTCTCTTTCTCTCGCTCTCTCTTTTTTTCACTGTTCTCTCTCTTGCCTGCGATGCTCTTTACTCTCTCGCACGCCTTTGACAATCTTGTCGCTGGTGCTGCTGTTGACATAGCGATCGCTCGCTACGACCGTTCCCTTTCGTTTCCCACTTCGAAGCCTGGCGAACGTGTACACGGAGGCGAGAACGCGAACACGGTGCACCGCACAGCGGTTCGCGCATCCTCTCGTGCCACGTCTCCTTCTCTTTTTCCGTCTCTCATCTCCCCTATTTTCCCTATTTCTTCGCTATTTCCTTGCCTCGTATCGTAAGCGCCAATTCACGCAACACCTGTAACGGTGTTTTTACGCGTTGACGGTCATTTTATTATCGTCAACGTCACCATTGTCATTGTCGTTTTCGTCTTCGTTGTCGCCTCTCCCCTCCACCCTCCCCCCTATCACCGTAATCGTCAACATTGTCCTTATTTTCCTGTTCGTCTTCCTTATCGTTTTTGTCGTCGTCGACGTTGTCGTTGTGGCTGTCTCTGCTGTCATTGTGGCCGTCATCGTCGTCATTATTCCTGCGTGGGCTGTTGTGCCTGTGAACGTCGTTAATGGAGAATCGCTGCTGCGGTGGCTGTCGATCACGGTCCGTGACTCTGCAACTTCGTCCCTGTCGCGCCCGTTTCATCGGACGTGCAACCGCTAAGTTCGCGGCAAGACTCGCTGGAAGTGACCTACACCTTGTTCCATCCGTACGCATATTGTGTACCTTTTCTCTGGCGTATTCTCGTAGTGCAGTGCCGCCGTTGTCGCGAAAGCGGCGTACTAAGGAACGCGCCTGCTACCCGTTGAGTGGCAGTTACTAGGATGTGGCGTATCGGTGAGTTGTCAGGCACACCGTTCCGCTGCCGAGGTTGCGGGTCAAGGTCGATGCGAACCGAGTGAGCGCACAGGGCTTCCATCTGTCAAACAGCTGTTTGCCTTCAACGCATCAAAACTTTGTGTCTTTCCGCATTGCACTTCCCTATCCTTCGTCCACCGATTACCCGACACTTTTTCGTGACTCGTGCTGCGTGCTCGTTGATTTGGTCTCCCTGCGCTCGCGTGCCCGTGAGTACGCATGATTTCGCGTTCCACCGATTTAGGAACCAATCAAAAGTCACAAGTTTGAACGCCAATCACAGAATAATTTGTTAGTTTGGTGAAAAACGTTTCAAAGTCGCACGAGAGCTACCTTTAGCTTTCAAGTTCAATATTGATGTTTCACTTTCGTTCAATTTATCTTTTAATGAATTAGAAATTACTGTGATTTCCGTAAAAAAATTTGAAGTGCTTTCAATGTGTATATGTTTTGTAAAGACTGTGTTAAATTTGTATTTTTTTCTAACTGTTTATGCTATTGTAATAAATATCATTTCTTACTGAATTCAATG
This sequence comes from Bombus pyrosoma, assembly GCF_014825855.1. Taxonomy (NCBI): domain Eukaryota; kingdom Metazoa; phylum Arthropoda; class Insecta; order Hymenoptera; family Apidae; genus Bombus; species Bombus pyrosoma. Next base: position 6,404,665 of record NC_057774.1, read on the forward strand.
TTTTGAAAATTGTAACTTTTCACCTTTTGTACTCTGTTACGTACTAATTTATAATTCATGTGTCTTCATATCATCTGTCGTCCGATTAATGTAATAATTTCTTTTTTTTTTTATTTTATAGGAGGAGATGGAACATATCACCTCAAAGTATTGGTCCCTGGCGTGGCTGCTGGAGCAATCATTGGGAAAGGAGGGGATACGATTGCCCAATTACAAAAAGATACAGGAGCCAGGGTCAAGATGTCTAAATCCCACGATTTCTACCCAGGTAGACTGAAAATATTCCCTTATACTGTATTTGTTAGTACAAGGTGGTATGACAGTCTTTGCATACAATTTTATGCGATGTACAGGAACAACAGAAAGAGTGTGTTTAATTACGGGTAGTTTAGAAGCTATAATGGCAGTTATGGACTTTATTATGGATAAAATTCGTGAGAAACCGGATCTCACATTAAAGACAACCGTTGACTTTGAATCAGGGAAGACTACTGCAGAGAGGGACAAACAGGTAAAAAGCTTTGTTTACATACATATATGCTTTTTATGTATGCTTAGTATACCAGAATATTTATACACGTACATTTGTCAGATGTTAAACAAATATTGTGTTATTGAATTTGTTTTTGTTAATAGTGACCTACTTATTAATTGCTTTCATATTAATTAGAAATGCACAACCAAAAGTGCTCTTATCATATATCTATTGATTGCAATAAGGAAAGCTAACATTTTTTTATTTACATGTAATGTTTAATATAATATTTTAGGTAAAAATTTTGGTACCTAACAGCACTGCAGGCATGATAATAGGTAAAGCTGGAAATTACATTAAACAAATAAAAGAAGAATGTGGCTCGTATGTTCAAATAAGTCAGAAGGCAAAAGATGTGTCCTTGCAAGAAAGATGTATAACGGTAATTGGAGAGAAAGAGAATAACCGTAACGCATTAATGATGATATTAGCGAAAGTGGCAGATGATCCGCATAGTGGAACATGTCCAAATGTTAGTTATGCCGATGTTAGTGGTCCTGTAGCTAATTACAATCCCACAGGCAGTCCTTATGCTCAAGCACCTACAAGCACTCCCACGTATACTTCTACGGCTGGCATCAATACAGGTAAGATTTCTAGTAACATAAAAAACGTGTAATATAGTTACAGGATTAAGGTATGATAGTTAATAAATTGTGACTTACGTTTGTTCACAGTGAGTCTCTTGAATGGTGCTGGATTAAGCTTGAACTTGAATTTAGGAGCTGCAATTACAGCAGGTACAGCACCAGTGACAACGCAATTGTTGGAACATATAAAATTAAATTTACGAACGGCAGGTTTTTCGGAACCTGCTGCTAGCGAAATTTTGTCTGCTATCGCTACACTTGCTAAATATAATCTTCTCGGAATGGGAATCGGGATGCCTTCTAGTATGGGTTACCTTGGAAATCCCATGGATAGCACTACAACAGCAAATGGTTCGAATAACAATGGCGGCGTATTTGGGCCAATTGGAACAGTTCCTGCTCTTGGATCTACGTCCCCCACACCACGTAATACACTTGACAGATACGAGCCTTTTGATCCATTCAGACAAAACAACACAGCTGCCAGTGCTATTCATCTAAACAACAATTCGTTTGGCCTTGGCACTAACCAGTTATCACTTGTAAGTAAGAGTCCTACACAGGTAGACGCCAACAACAAGGAGACCAAGAAAGTAGACATAGAAATTGCAGAGGTTATAGTGGGAGCTATTCTGGGACCCGGTGGTCGTGCCCTCATTGAGATTCAGCACCTAAGTGGCGCCAACATACAAATCTCTAAGAAGGGCATGTTCGCTCCTGGTACCAGGAACCGCATAGTGACTATCACGGGTTATCCTAATGCAATCGGCACTGCTCAATATTTAATTGAGCAGAGGATCAGTGAAGAGGAAGCAAAACGAGCACGTCAGAATGCCCTCGCCAATATGATCCATTGATTTCAAGTACAGCACTTTTGTTCATCCCCATTATTGAGCTCCGTTATTCATCTTTTCACATCTTGAGGTGATGCTGCGGTAGCTCTCTCTTCCCTTCTTGAAACACTCGTCCACTACCACCTACCACCCGTTGTCATCTATCGCTACATCACTATAGCGCTTGCATTGTCACATCACTGTTCATGCATCCATCATGATTCGTCAACATTTATCTATCTTTTAAGATTATTATGATATATAAATATTATATGTTAAATGATAACTACTACAATTGTTCTGTGATACACCACGTTACGGGACTTTATCACAAATAATACACGTACCACATCAGAGTTACATAATATATCTAGTTGTATGGTATAGGATATTGAAAGAAGGCATGATGAAATTATGATTACATTAGAAACGAAATGGCACAACTTGGCCATAGTTGTTCTTGGAAGGTCAAGACGACAATGTTACATGGGTAATTGTTTCGTTTCATAAAAATAAATCTATTTTTTTTTTTTGTATAGGAGCATAATCTTAGTACTAATATGAAAGATATTTTTAGTTAGAACGTCATACAGAACTCACAAATTGAATGACTTCGATCTGAGGAATTAGTATTTTGATGTGTATCGTGCAGATCAAATTATATTCATTTCCATAAAATGATGTTGCAAATTATTGTATTGAACTGTTCCTTGAGCTATGAAATGATTAGGCCGATTGAATGATTAACATGCTATATGAGCAAGTTTTCTTGAGTACAGAGTAATACCTTGGCAAAACCAAAGATCTTACATATGTAAAGCAGAAATAACTTGGCTGGAGGATAAATATACATACAAAGGGAGAGCTATTCTATGTATAAACATATATTTATATATTTACAATGCTGGCTGGTCCAGTTAAATGAATAACATAATACTTTATTGCCAAGTTTTATTCTGAATCCCAAAGTCTTTATTTCTCAAAATCTTCATCAAATTATATCTTATAGTATTTAGATTAATGTACCCAGAAGTATATAAACATCAAGTCTCATTCTTCCTTACTCATACCTTAGGAACAGAGGATTCATTATACTAGGATGCTAAGATAAGAATTACTCGATTCATCGCTGAATCAAAAAGATCCTCTCATGTAATATTCTGGTATGGTTGACACGCGTTGTACATTAAAACTTTTGTCTAATTATTTTTAGTTTCAAGGTATATCAGTTGAATACAATTTGAGTTAATGATATATATTTCATGACACTTTGCAAAGCAAAAGCTGTGACATAGAAATTTGTTTTTGTCATTCCTTTATATTATAGCAGCATGAGTATAATTATTTTTGTCATGTAGAGATATTTATATTTATATACATTTGTTTTCAATAGTTTAATCGTGAAATATTTTTTGAGCAAAATATTCCATTCGTTAGTGCTTTCAATTCTTTTCTATGCAATGATTAATGTATTCTGATGAAAATACAGCAAATTAAGGTTTCTACATACATGCATACATACATATATACATACATACATACATACGTACGTACAGTTTTACGTAAAAAGTGTCTGTCGTGGTCAGCAGTCATGTCATACATCCTTGGGTTCTGTATGATACTGCTTTATGTGGAATTCTATTTAAGACAACCAAATCTTTGACAGATTTTTAACAACTGCACTTTGACACTGAATCAAATCTTTAGATAGGGAATGGATTTTAGCTAGAAACTTCGTTTATGTTGATAATAATTATCAATATTATAAACAAAAGAGCAAACAGCTTATATTTCATTGCTAGATAAGAAAGAGGATACAGCATCTACTAATAACAGACGTTTCAAATCATTGTTTTTTGGGGGGGGGTAGGTATTAGGAAAGGGTGATATAAGGGATAGGCAGTAATCAATAATGGGTTTAGTTAAAGTATCTGAAAAAGTTAACTGTAGCGTCAAATGAAATATATAAGTGTACATGAGTACAATTCATAGCTGGAGACGCTGGCTCACCGCTCTTTAAAAATAACTTGTATATTCATAAATATCGCATAACATGAGTAATAATATATTACACACAGAGAGAAAAAGAGTAAATATATATATTATATATTATATTATATATATAATATATATATGTATATAAAAGATGCATCTATATATACATGAAAAGTTCGAATTAGATTATTAAATAAAAGAGAATTCATATTATCTAAAATATAAATGACATATATGTGTATATTTATATGTATATATGTATACACATATATATTCTATATATATATACATATATAAATATAATATATAAAAGATATAATATAAGTAATGAAATGATATTATAAACATTGTTGACAAAATATTTGCGTCCGCGTACGTAAAACATGATTTTATGTTTATTCATAAATTGTATGTGAACTATTGATTAAACTTCACTGTGTTGCCCAAATACATTGAGAAAGAAGTCACAGATACGATAAAAATGCAAACTATCGTTAGATTGCTGTAGATAGATCTATTTGAAAAAAAAAAACTTTAATAGAACATGTTACGAACGTCACGTGTACCATTAACTTAATTTATAAATCATTTTATTTTAATATAGCCATTGTGCTATTAATATTAGTGGCAGCATAATATTTCTCTATTGCATCCGTATATGCAGTACTTTTTCTTCGCTAATTATACGTATCATCACATTAGATCTATCATTGGCGGTTTCTTAATTTTATCCTATCGTCACTTTCTCTCTATCTCTATTTTATAATTCACACTTTTTCTGACTGCCGGTAGGCAGGTGTGTTCCAATTGATTTGGACAGGCCAAGATTTTCAAAGGAAAACAGATTTTATACCATTTTCATTTACACACATCGATTCGTACTTTTGTCATTTATGATTCTCATACGATTATTCGTACTAACGTACTATCTAAATCTAGTATTGCAGTGAACTTGTACAAGTAGACGAAGGAAACAAATTTTTCATTCGATTTTCGTCACAAGAATGTTGATATATTTTGTGCTTGTTACAAGTAACATCGATATTATTACAGTGAAGTGAAATAGACTTTTGTCACATAGAATATTTCTTCTGTAACTTTTCTTTTTCTTTTTTTTTTTCCTTTTTTTATGTGTAGCATATATAAGCAACAAAACACGATGGATGATTGTATTCTGGTTATCACGTTTAAAAAAAACGAAAACATGCTTCTTGATCATTTGAATAATCCATTACTAAAATTACAATGTTTCTAATATTATCGGTTACATCGGAGAATAATCCTTATAAAGGTTCCTTATGTCATTTCCTGTAATCGAAATCAAACAGCAATTATCATTTTCCGATTGGAACAGAGTCCGTACGTATGTCAAACTTGTAATATGCACATTAACGAAAAGAAACGGAAGGAGATGTAGGAAGAATAAGAACGTGTAAGTAAATCTCTTTCAAGTAAATCTCTATGACAAACAACTTGTAGGTAGCACGGGATAATTAGATTAGGTTACGGTTTTTCTCAGTAAACACATTCCTTAGTAGAACAGATTATGTATAAGAAGGATAGCTGTGGTTGAATTGAATGAAAGAGAGAAAAGAAGGGAAAATAATTGGGTGAGAGGGAGATAGATGTTTATCAGCTGCCAGTACGTGAAAATTGCCACGATACGTTGATGTATGTAGTGTGTAAAATCATAGAATTTATTTGTGCAGGGAAAAGTAGCTCGATGGCGAATAACGATTCATCAGCAAGGAGAAACGAGATGACGGATCAGTTTTATTCTACATGATAAAAAGATGATGTCGATGTTAAATGTTCAATTCTATGAGGATCGCATGTCGCAATATCCATTTTCCAATGTTATCGCTTGGAACGTTTGATAAGAAAGGAAAAAAAAAAAAGAACTAACTCACTCTCCTTGCAGCATCGGTAAGAAACGAAGCGGTAAACATATTACAAGTTATAGTGATCAGCCAGTTTACTATTAGTATTTCCTTTAGCGGTTTATATACATCTCTCTGTACAATATTAGTATTTTATAAATATCGTAAATGTTACGGGGCTACGGTTCGCATGTGTTCATCGGTTTAGAAGACGTATAACGTAATAGGGAAAGAAATTAAAATCGTTCGATACATTGAATCGTAACTGTTAACGATCGATGCAGAAAATTCCATAGAGATGAACGTCCAACGGGGAAGAACGATCGTTCCTATACGTTTCTTCTGGATTGTTTCACGTTTACAGATACCTTTCTAGGGTTCACCTTTATACCGTTGCATATTATTGCGTTAAATTTTATTGTTCGCGTGTTGGACGATTGTTGCTTGAAATAACGATACGAAAATACCTCCATGCAATGTGGCAAAAAGAAAAAAAAAAAAAAAAGAAAGAACAGTATTGGTTGGCCAGTCTATGTTACCTACGAGTTGTTTAACGAGAGGACGTCGTTAGAGTAATTAAGCCGGCAGTCGCCACACATTTAGGAGAATCTTATTTCATATGACGCTTTGTTTTGTACAGTTTGAGATATATTTCATCCGATCATTCTCTAGGTAATGAAAAAAAAAAAAAAAGTTAATGATAATAAACATGGTAAACCACGGCGCCAGAGAATGGTTGTTGAGCGCCGTGGATAGTTGTACACGATTACTAAGTATAGATGTGTAGGTAGTGTCTTAAATCTCTTGTAAAAGTCGTCATTACAGGTTCAACGTTTTAATCAATAATCGATCGATAAAAGGACAAAAAAAAAAATATTTACAGAAATGGATAAAAAATGTATAATTATACTCTCGCACGTGGAGACGTAGTGTAGTAATCAGGGAAACTGTAGGAATTGCATTGACCCGCCTCAATTCTAATATGAATTATTGTTACAGTAATTATAACTGAATTTGACACACGTCGCCACGATGGTGTGGCTTGCGTGTCACGTTACTTGGCTGTGTGTGCTAGGCTACATTGTAATTCATGTTCCATCATCCATCACTCCACTCGCACAGACTCCATTTACCTGTACAGAACGGAAATAAATAGCGGAGGGGGGAGGGGGAGGGGGGGACAAATAAATTAAAAAGGGGGGATTAAAGGAAGAGAGTAACGATGATTTATCATTAAATACATATGTAAATTAATATTCCGATAACGAATGAAAGGGAAAGAAGGAAGGAACGAAAGATGGAACGAGGGATCGGTACATATTTGATAGCAGAGAAAACAAAAACGAGAAAATTCTTTCGCACGACATTTACACACTCCACCCAATCACTTTAGTGCCATATTGATATCCCATCAGCCACACTTGTTGACGTTTTGACGGTAGAACGTGTTGTTAAAGATGTGTATATTCTGCGATTATGCAGGCTGTTTTGAATAAAGTCGGAATACGTTTATTTCTCATTACGCATATATTAAATCGTTACAAAGTATTATGAAACACACCTGTATATGCTTATTTAGTTTCTGCAGTGTACAAAGAATCGTTTTACAGCTGTCGAGGGATTTTAATGTTGATTATCACGATGACGAGATAGAGCTTATATATATATATATATATATATCTATACAATATATATATGCGTATATATTGTGTCGATCTATACGTATTGATTGAAAACTCTAAGTTCGAACTTCTTATTTTATAAAATAATATATGCATATTGTACGAGGAATTACAAATTTTGTAAAAAATGCAACAGTTTCTTGAACAGCAGCAATGCGTTTCGTTTGGAAATTGTTCTTGTTGTTGTCAAATCAGAGAGAAAGCTGACTTTCTTTTCTCCTATTGTCGGTCTGCACTTGATGTTAGATTCGATACGTTCGGTGTTGAAACGAGTAGAACAAAAGTGAAGAGTTATCGGACGAAAAAAGTCCTTTGTACAAGATATTTTCGTAGCACAAATCGCTTTTCTTTCCAGTCTTTCGAGCCATTGTTTGTAAAGAAGAAACGTTGCATTTGCACTCCTTAAGAATGTTATATTCTCGGAAGGTTCTTTTACTGCCACTTTTCGCGATCGTTCGCCATAATCAAAGGTTCAAACGATAGAGCAAATTAACAATAGTCGAGGGGAAGTATAAAGGATTGATGTAAAATGTAACGTTACATTAAGAAGTATTAATACGGTAAGAGGATACGATAATAGATGTCGAAGAATTGGTAAAAAAATGAAACGGCGAGGATGAAGAAATAATAATGATAATAATCGATTGCATTGCATTGATCGACAATATAGCAAAATTAATTATTTATAGATAGAGAGAACAAAGATTAACGAGCTTTATCAACAATTGATGACATAAACGAATTGTCTTAACTTGTTCTTCGTCGGATGTTTCCATTTTAAACGCTGTTGTACGTGAAATTTTTAACTGCTGTGTACTGCACAACATTTGAACAACATCTGCAACGTAGATTGGTTCACTGGATAGTTTTCTTTTTTCTTTCCTTTTTTCATTTTCGTTGAAGCTTCGCTTTTTGTTTTTTCTCTTTCTCTTTCTTCTTCTTTCTTTTATTGTTTCAATTCGCCGAACTTAAAATTTCACGATACACCTGCATTGCAATTCCCTTAAACGAGCAGAATAAGGAAAGAGTATAGAACACACACACACAAAAAAAAAAAAAGAAAACAATACAAAGCGGATAAAAAGAAAATAACAAAGTGGCTGTAAATATTTTATATATATAAAAAGAAAAAGATATATATAGAGAAAGAGAGAGATCTATCTATTATAGGGGTACGCGTGGAATTAAACGAAAAGAGGCTTTTATTTTTGTCTAAAAAATAAAAGATGGACGATAATCGAATATAGCGAGACGAGAATTATAATTGGACAAGTTCAAAGAAAAGATAAAATATCCTGACATTAGTCGATTCTAGTGCATAGTATTTACCGATAAAGTATTAAATATCGCGCCCATCGACACGTAATACAAATTTCGATCGTTCAGCCCGCACTGTGTCTTCTTCTGCGTAAATCGAGCAGATGCTAAATTCGCAGATCTCCGATATCGTCGTACAATTGAAAGATACGCCACTTACGAAGCGAAGCAAAAAGGCAAAAGAAGAAAAAGGAAAGGAACAAAAGAAAAGTGAAGCTTTCTCTCCGCGTACATAGAAAAAGAAAAGAACAGAATGAGACGAGCCTCGTTAGTGTATTCAAAATAGCAATGCATACCGATAACTAAATCTCTAAAAAAAAAAAAAAAAAAAAAAAAAAAAAAAAAAAAAAAAAAAAAAAAAAAAAAAAAAAAAAAAAAAAAAAAAAAAAAAGAAGAAGAATCTTCTCATCGCGGATGGCCGAATGTCTGAGAAATAGAGAAGAAAAGAAAAAAAAAATATATGATTCAGAATATCTAGACGCAGAGCGAATAGAACCGAGGAAGAATTTATTCGACAGATAAACTATTTAAAGAATGAGTAGAAGAAAAAAGATATAAATAACTAAATAAAGGATAAAGAGAAAAAGAGCGAACAGTGGGGGGGGGGGAACTTAATAAGAGAGCATATTTAAACGACTAGAAGATTCGTTAACGTGTAATTAAGAGGGTTGTACAAATGTGTATGTAATGTTATTTTATTGGAGGTGAGACTTAGAGTTAGACTGTTAATACACGGTATATTATTTTGGGTAAGCATATGTAAAGAAACAGATTAAAAAAAAAAAAAATAACGAAGAATAATAACGAAGAACTTGGATGAGAATCGTTATTGTTGAGGTAGAAGTAGCACATAGCAGCTCGGGGATTATAATGATGATGAGGATGAAGAAAAAAAAAACTATTAAGTACCTTGTTGAATATAAGTAGATTAATAATCGCTAAGTCGCGAAGAAAAAAAAAAAATAGTGCACCGCGATGGTGCATGTGTGCACATTCATGTTCATTAACGACTTGTTGTCATTATACACACACGCACACGTATACATACATACATACGTACATACATTACATACACACAGAGAGACACACATACCCATATACATATATGCATACACGTACAGAGGAACATCGTACACTTGTATAACGCGAAATGTTGCATGCCTATACACGCAAAAGAAAGATTTAAACAAAACGAAAAAAAAAATATGAAAATATATAATAGAGGGTTTCACGCGAAACGCAGTGCCGCGCGTTGTGCTTTACCTTTCTAAGGATCGTATCCGAATTACGATGCCGGTTACATTAGATGAAATAAATAGCATTATCTTCCACGAATATTTCGAATTTCAAGAGCAGCTGGCTGCGAAAGAGGTACCATAGTAGAGATTCGTTCGTCACTGATGGAACACGATCACAAGTATTGTACCTTACATTCCTTTGGCTATAAAGTAATAGTAAGAACACGACGACCGTGTGCCTCGTGCGTTTCATATATCGCGATCACCGAGAAATAAACGAGATAGATGGGCGAGGCGGAAGCTGGGGAAAAGAGAAGAAGAAAATACGGCTAAATTCGGCATTCGATCGATCGATGATAATCAAAAAAAAAAAAAAAAAAAAAAAGAAGGAAGAAAAGAAAGATCCATTTCGATTCGATACGTGGCGCGCTTTGATCGACTTTAATTTAATTGACGCACGTATTACACGGTCGATCATACGTTTTGTTTCGTTTTTTTTTCTTGTTTGTTCATTTCGTCAGGATATATATTAAAAAGAGGAAACGGTGCATAAAAAGAGCAGCGAACGAAATTGTATTTTTTAATATATATCTGTATGTATATATGTATATGTATATATTGCGAGAACTCGCCTGCTAGAAAAAGGGTATTGCGGTTCAGCTTCGAAAGTTCGCGACAAACTATAGTTAAATCTAACTATCGCAAGAAAAAGAGAGAATCTCTATTATTATTATTATTATTATTATTATTATTATTATTATTATTATGAAAGAGTATAGCGTGTTCTCTTGAGATGAAAGATTATATATATATACACCTGTGTATATGTATAGACATATATATATATATACATATATATACATACCGATTGGCGAGTAAAACTCTCTGAACGGATAAGAAAAAAAAAAAAAAGAAGAAGAAGAAGAAGATAAGAGAAACTATAATAGGGCTGTTAATTATTGAGAATCATCTAAGCGATATATTAGAAAAGGGATATGCACGTGTTTGGATACGTGTGTCGATGCGCATCGATTGTCCGTGAAAATGGATCGTATAAATCAACGATCCATTTGTAACATTGTTCTGTCACGGTCTTTTTCCAAGAAAAAGAGACGAAAGTATACAAGCAAACGAAAATAATAGGGGAATATCGCGTGGTAGCTCTGCATAAGATAGTTCGGAAAAGAACGACAGGAAACTAAGCATACGATAAGACACTTGTCCCTTGTGTTTTACGACTCCCTTCAAAACAAACGATTGTTATATTGTATCGAGCACAAAAAGCTGCGTTACTTTTTTCTATAATGTTACGTTCAATTGTATTTTCGCGAGAGGAAACGATTCTTTAACTTCGATTCTCACCTCGGATTTGAACGTTTTAAAAACGCTCCGCTTTTTCGACGTTTTACCGAACGAGAAGCGATTTCGCATTTTCGATCTCGTTACGCCGATATAAACGAGTTAATTTGAAAACTGAACGAGCAAGCGAAAGTTGCGCCGATTAATCGTCGAGCTTTTCTCCACTCGAGTCGATAGAGAGGAGTGTTTTTCCTTGTTTTCCCTATCGACGCGACGAGAATCCACTCGACATTCTTTTTTAATATTCTCCAATATTCTTGTCGATATTCCTTTCGATATCCAAAGAAATGATTTTAATCTGACGATTAACGTGATTATTCGAGGCAAAATTCGAACGACCAATCAACAATCGGGAAAAATCAAAATGAATCCGAGATGTGCGGATCGATAAACGCGACGACAAGCGAGCATGCATCACACGGCTTGTAAGCCTGAACACGAGAAAGAAGACAAAAATAGGTCTTTGTTTTTTTGATCGACGACGCGAAAATGATTACGTTTTTATTTGATAATTTTTGCTTGTTATTAAAAGTTTACGTAGGGTATACCCGAAACCGTGACCTCTTGGGCACCACACTATGATTGTTATTGATGAAGTATATATTATACTATATATACATATATATATATTTTATATATGTATATATAATTAGTTCACAGCATTTGAATTTACTCTAAATAATTACTTTACACTCTAATCACATTTATTTGCATCCATAAATTGTTATTCTTTCATCATCAGAGTTATTCCATTGAATGTTAAATAATTATAAATATTAAACATAATATATTAACTATTTTCACTCATGAGAAAGCATCGTTACCTGTATGACAAGTGACCATAAGAGCATAATAAACAATCGCTCATTAAATGCATTCTGTTGTTCTTCATTTCATGACCTGGCCACACACGTTCCATCCATCTACTCCATCGATCCATCCATCTGTCCATTCAGTGTCGCTGTATGATCGTCATACGCATTCTCTTGTCGTTTTTTTTTTTCTATCTCTTTCATTCACCAAAGACTGTTTCTCCGAGTATATATCGCAGAATCTTCTACCGTAAAGGAAGAAAAAAAAAAAAGAAAAAAAAGAAACGTTCCTCGTCGATGGAACGTCTTTTCTTTTCCTCTTTCTCTCTTTATCTATTTACCGTTTCGTTTCCGATAACGGTGTCCAAATGAATCCTGTGCAATTGTAATTTTGTCGAAATTAGGAAGGTTCCCAATCGATTGATCGCGACACGTTCGTACTTTATTCGCGCGTCCCCCGTCTGACCGGACACGGTCCCGCTCCACTTATGACTTACGACGAAGCCTTCCAAATTTTGATAGAAAGCTCACGAGAGATGAAAACACGCACTTCATTAAGTGGTAGCATGCGTACCTGTAAATACGATAATGTACAATTTACAATTTTACGCGTCTAGTCTGTAAGTTCTTTTATATGTACATACACGAACGGGAGAAACAGGAAAAACAAATGCGTTTGTATATGCGATGTCAAGTTCACGTGCATGTCTTGCCTCTGGTTTACTCCCGCGTTTCGTCACGGTGAACCGCGCGTTAAACCGGAGGAACGTGCGAGTAATTCCGTAGGTAGGATATTTTCGAAGGATATATCGAACGACGAAGAAGCGCAGACATACCGTTACACTCGGATTAATATTTAATGTTATCGTCGTTCTATTGTACTCGTTCTAGCTATGTGCCGGTTCTATCGCGAACTTTGTTGTTGCTGTTGTTCTTGTTAAACGTATCTCACGTTCGGAATAGCATATCATTCGGAATATATATGGCACTAAAGGAACCGACGAGATCGGTTACCGTTGCATTTCGTCAGCGTACAAAATTCGGCGTACAAAACAGAGAAACCCGTGCTGTTCTAACTAGTCAGTATAGATAAGGGAATGTATTTTTTTACACCATTGATTTGTAATAAAGATATTGAAAACGAAAGAAAATTAATCCAGTTCAGACAGAGGAGATACGAGAGCGCTTGTGTTATTCGAAAAAAAAAAAAAAAAAAAAAAAAAAAGAAAAGAAAAGGAGAACAAAGCGATATCGATGAAACCTTTGTGAAGCGGATCGACGTTTTTCCTTTTAGTTTCACGCTTCTAGCTGTTGCTCAGTTATTTTGCTAAACTCTGTTTCAGTTTTAAATTTCCGTCTACCGATTACGTTTGGAGTAACTCGCGGTGGGACGATTCGATCGTGATTATGCGAAATATCTTCTGTTGCCGGGTAAGTTGTGTATCCTATTTTTCCCCTCCCCCTTTCGTTTTCTTTGTATTCATCCCCTTTTTCTTTTCTCTGTTTGTTTTTGTTTTAGAGCGCGGTGATTTCATTGCGTTAATAAACATCAACCATACTGGCTACAGTCAAAACGTATTTTTTATTCGAATGATAAGTGCACATTCACAAATGTATTTATAGTTTGTTGACAGCGTTTTTTTCGTTTTTTAGCTTCGCATCTACAAATTAATATACATACACTATGACACAGAATTTATTATTCCTCATAAGCAGTGAACGTACATAATTCATTTTCACTTACAAAATATCTATGCGTATCGTACCGGTGATTCTTTTCTTACTTAAGTTTTCATTAAGTATCGTTTGCATCCGTTATTATAATACATACACGCATTTGCTCCTACAAAGTTTCTTCACGCATCCTTTTACAAATGTGTACGCTGCTCTACCTAACTAAACTCTACTTAGGACCATCAGTAAAATGAACTCCTAATCTGGTTCGACCATTATTGCCCTTAGTTTGTCCGACTATACAGTGATACTATGTTGCGCACTTCCCTTCTTTTTCCTGTTAATTTGCTTGTAAAACAAATGTTCACTGATTCGTTATTACCGTTAGTATTCTAATTATTATTATAATTATCATTATTATTACGTACTTTCCTGCTTCGGGCTCTCACATGTTCGCGAACAAGCTAATAGTGAAAAAGCGCTAAAAGTATAGTTATCGGCCTCCCGAATTAAAAAGAAAAAGTACCAGTCCCCAGAGAAATGGAGAATTCATTTCTACCGCATCGAACACGAAAAAGATCATCGTTGGATGCAATAATATTTGTACACTAACTTCGCGAATTTTCCTCCTGCGTTACCTCGAGCCAAATAATGTAGCTCGATGGTTTTTTTCTCTTTCTCTCTAAACATTTTTCATAAAAATTATCCATTTCTCTTGCTGCGATATTTTATTATTACAAGAGTAACAAATATCACGAGAGTTACAAAGAAAAGTTAGGCTCTCTTCCTCGCTATCGCGATACTTCGTTAATGTCCACTAGCATCTTACGTCGCATTGATCGAAGTGTTCCATGATACATGCCTCGATAATAGAGAGATCGACGAAGAAGTAAAAATCTTTTTTGTGCGATTACGCTCGAAGGGCACCACTTGTTTGCATCCTTTCCTTATGCGTGCTCTATAAACTTTGTAATATATGACATGCGATATATTCGTCGACACGGTATGAACAGCCATCTCGAAAATATGGCTGAAACGGTTTTCCGCATGTGACATTCCAATTTTTGTTGTATAAAAATTATATACATATGTTATTATCTAATCACACGTTTGCATAATGCACATATCTAAATACCAAGTGTATGTTGCGTCTTTCTCCTCCTTTACGTTAGAATATAAATTATAAACTATCTCTATGTACGTGATAGACGGTTGCATGACAGAAGCATGCAAACAAACGTTCCCCCAACCCCCTCCCGTTCTTACATAATACGGTATTCTCTTAAACACTGCGAATTACCAACTTTATGCCATCGTACGATTTCTTTATAAATCAAGGATAATTTTTACTTCCGTAGAAAGTAATGGCAAGAAGGAACCCGGCAATAAGGAACAATGCCGAAGTTATTGTTTGTCACGCGATTCTGTTTCGCCTTGTTCGACTTTTGTTCGTGTGACCGTTGTTGTACAGTAAACGTATCGTCTGTGTATAAAACTACAAAATATATGAAAGTTATACAATATAGGTGATACAATAAAAAATGTATCTCTATATAAAGATTACACTTTGCAGGAAAATATAGCGTAAAGTTCCAAAGGGTGCTCAATATTGAAACGTAAAAATATCCTACGAAATTTCTATTTAATTATTGTTTTCTATCAATTTGATAGAGTTGAGTAAAAAATCATTTTTGAATGATTTTAAAATGTAATTTCTTTCCCATGGAATGCTGAAAAGAACGATTCTATCTTAATAATAATACACACGTGACGAGCTTGTGCGACATATTAAAATCGAGCACACCTTCCTATTTTTTAACATTAAAAAAATATGTAAAATCGAAATTACCTCATCTCTACTATTTGAAAATGTTCACTTATGGACTGACATAGTACGGAGCAAAATGAAACATACTCAAGGTAAAGCTTTAGAAAAAGGAATTTGATTTGTACTTTTCATTCCTCGATATTATTACGGAGTTTGAGCAGATTGCATTCCCTTATTACACGTTTCCTCTTTATTTCTTTGTTTATTCAATGTGTATGTATGTGAGTATGTGTACCTGCGATGTTAAATCTGCTACTTTATACTCGGTAAAGAATTTCAAGTTATATTTAATATTATTTAATAGCAACACTTCTCCTTAATCTAAGTAAGCTAAAAGTAACTAAAAAATTACATTATTGTAAGTGTATAAAAAGTAAACTTTTGATTTCAGACAACAGAACCTATTTTTAATAGGTCAGTACGTTTTACAAAGTAATTGTAAGTACTGTAAGAAGACGAATTTTGTTAATTTTGATTCCGTGTATATAGAAACCAATGAAAAAATATAACAAAAATAAAAACAGGCCAACATTCTTATCCTCTGATTAAGTACAGAAATGGTACAGTGCGTTTTTTCATCCGAAAAAGATATCATATCACGGAATTCGGTTTTACAAACAACTGAAAATCATCATAGAGTTCGATACTCTACGTTACACTGTTTACCATTTCGGTACCTAAAGGTAGTTCATAAGTGATAAAAGGTGTATACCTCTACTAAACAAAAGAATTTAATCCTAAAAAACGGTTAAAAAATAGTTGTATTCGCAAATTTCAATTCGCTAATTTACAACGTATGGTATTAAAAATTAATTAATATACAACACTAAGGCGTATATTATTATCATTTTAACATAATTATATGCTAATATCTTTTTTAAAAATCAAGTTGCATCACCTTTTGCCACTACAGAACTACAACATATTGGACCACTCCCTTCCTATTTCTAATAAATTAGAAGAGGAAGAGGGTGGTCTGCCTTGCTTGCTACTTGGTTGCCTCTGGTGGGCAATCAGGCTGATTGTTTGGATGAGCAGCGGTAAAGGCTGGGTGATTCTCTAAATGACGATCTACCCTTAAAATCGTTGGGAAAGGTCGTAGGTCAACGAGAAACCTCCTTGCATTAAATATCTGTGGTATTAAGCAACAGTCTGCTAATGTGATTTCATCACCTACGCAGTACTTCCCTGCACTGGATGACAATAATTTTTCTACAGCTGAAACATAATAATCTTGGTCACATCTATGCCAATGTACAGGTGAGCTCAAACTTTTTTTCCTATTTCTTAACATACCTGTTAAACCTCTAGTAATCCAGTGTTGTGCCCATTCCTTCTTGCGTTCTTCTCCAACATAAATCAACACGACTAAATTTTGCAAGGGCTGTATACCACTAGCAATAACCTCGCAAATTTCTCTGACTCTTGCTCGTTTAACTGGATCTGCAGGCATTAAAGGTCGGTGTGGTCTGGTTTCTTCCAGGTATTGCAAGATATTTAACTAGAATAAAAAATTTTCGATACTTAGTACATTGTCATTGTATAACAAAGAAATATGCATAAATGTTTATATACTTGTAGCAGCATATGAGCTAGAGGATAATTCGAATTATGTTGTTGTTTTGCCTCGCAGTATCAACATCATTAGGACATACATGATGTAATAATAAATAAATTTACAGATAATACTTACAGATTCTATTAATGTGTGATTGTCAATATGAAGTGCAGGCACCTGCTCCATTGGATTGATCTCACGGAATTCATTAGAATGTTGTTCTCCACCACTTTTTATCAAGCTAACTGGTTTTATGTCATAGGGGATTTCTTTTAAATTCAATGCTGTTAAAAAGTACATGTGACTGCTTGTATAAATACGAAAAATTTACTTATCTTAAGAAAAAAAAAAAAAATGCTTTTTTAGTTACCAATTCGTACTCTCCACGAGCAAGAACTCCGCCAATATGAGTAGAGTACTGGCTAAAAGTGAAAAAAGGAATTAAATTAAAATAATGTATACTCCGATACATTTTGCGATGTTTACTGATTTCAAGCGGCACGTTGATGAAGGTCTATATTGGTTCACCTGAGACCGGCCGAGTAAAAGCAGATTCAAATCAAGAACATTTCTTTCTTACGGTGAGAAATTGTTAATGATTCAAATAATAGAGGAAAAATTAAATTCTAACAACGCAGATTTCGTACGGACTTTTGTTCGCTGCTTGAACCGCAATGATCTCATCGCAAATAAAAGGGTTGATAATAAAAGCAAGAGCTCTATATAACAATGTCGGATTGAATGCATTAGAATGTTAATATGCTTACCTTTCCCATGACGGACATCTCGTCGGGCTTTGATGGACGGATTCGCCTACTTAATGATCTCTGCCCGATTACTCGAGACGACGCTGTGACTCGCGAATCTCTTCGAAATTATTCGGTATCCGTTCAACGCGCGAAATTACTCCTCCCTCCCCTTTTATTCGATTGCCAGACATCCCATTCCACTGTCTCATTCCAGTCTGGGGTTCACACAACCAATCACATCCCACTTTCCGATAGGAACCAGTGCTGTACGATAGGAAAAACCTTCAAGGTTGACGTATCCATAAATTCATACAGATTTATATGTATGCTAAGCATCGTTTCACATCCTAACTATTTTAGTAGAAATTATTTTATTTTAATCTGTATATACAAACATATAGTTCGTGATTTTCCAATTATCGCTTTGCTTAATCGCTTTGTATCTAATGTAAAATATATTAATAATTAAAAACGTATTTATATTTTTATATCTTCGCTAATAAAGGTGAAGGTAAACAGTGACGCGTTTAATAATTAGAAATTATAATTTTGTTTCGATATCGTATGCCTATCTACTACATATATGTATATTAATAAGAATACAAAGATTAAGACATAGGAATGGAAATTTACTCCAATGTAAAAGCATGAGAATTGTCCATAATAATGAAATAAAAGATTTTAGATAATTCCTTTTTTTACAGCTTATTTTTGTAATAGTTTTTAATTTTTATACTTATTTTAACGATATTCGTGATTTTTGTTGAATAACAATTGTTCAAATATAGAATATAGGAAGTAATAAAATTACATGGAAATATCTTATATTGTTATAAAGTTGAAATTTAATAATATCGTAAATATTGATGTAATTAAAAGTTAAATTAAATTTTTACAAGAATTAAAGTATAGAATATGTCGATTTGTAACAATTCCGATTCCTGCTTATGCTGTGCGTTTACAATCCATTTTCGTGTTTCATAATGATAATTTATATAACATAGTAGGATGTTAATAATATGATCGTAAAATTTAAATATCGAAAAATATTATACAATTATATTATACAATTATTATACAATTATTATATACAAATTTACTTTTAAAAATAACGTTTTATAGGATTACTTATTCTTACTAAAACAATTGTATATACGTGACTTTCGAAGAAAGGCTATATATAATAAGAGGTTAGACGACGACAGTTACTCATAAAGTAAGGTTTCACTTTTTTAGATTAAGTTCGCTATATTTTCGAATAATTTCATTTCTTTTATATATAACCATAATTATTACAGACGCTAAAATATGTTGAAGTACTTTCTATACAAAATAAAGAAAGCACTACCAACTGAAAGGGCTACGCGAATTCGAACACTTCTCGCCACAGTATATGCATTTTCTGCATGGAATTTGATTATACTTACATTCTATTATTCGATTCAGAACGAAATACCTAATACTCCAGAATCCAGTACGTATTACAAATTTAACAATTTCAATTATATTTTCAACGTACATTGCTGCACACATATACTACATTCAATAAATTTGAAATCTTTGCAGAAGAAAAATTCGTGAAGAAAATGAAAGCGGCAAATATAGACGTAGAATTTATACAACTCCCATCAATTTATCTGGGTACTTCTAAAGATGAAATTGAAACGGATGCTGTGGCAACATAGAACTTTAAGATGTTATTAATTTTAAGCTAGAATAAAATGAATTTACAAAAGCGTTTTTACTAAATTCAATTTATTAACAGATATATTCATAAACGCAGTTTATTCACATTACATTTATTCAATTCCTCTCATTCACATTACAGAAAATCATTGATAATATACAAATACTTTTAATTAAGGAAGAGATTGTCGCAAGGCAACTGCTCCGGAAGTTTCTGGATTTAATTCCTTTAATCTTTGTTCCATCTCACATAACAAAGCTGACCTAAAAGATAATATTATTAATAATTTATGTGATACATTATATAAAAAATCATTTTGTATGAAAAACATAAAACTCATCAGACCTGTATTCTTCGTAACGCATGACTACCTCTTCTAATTCTTGTTTATATAATCTAGTAAGCATAGCATTAAAGCAATCAAGTTCCGGTAAACGAAAAAGTTCCCATCGCAATTTACGATCTAATGCTACCGATGCCCTACTGTATACGTATAACCAATGAGGTATTTCTTCATTAAGGTAAGGGTTAGCTGGAACTAAAACACTGTGAGAGTGAAAATGTGTGTGGCGTGGAGGTGATACAACGCGCACTGCTTGTATCTCATGAGGATAACATGGATGTTCGTATTGTGCTTGCCGTGTAATATGGCTACAAATAATATAATTTTATATAGGAATTATAATACGTATTTTGAATTTTGAATTATCACAGAACTTACTTAACGTAATAAACACCATATTCAGGCGATTCAATTCTTTCCCAGCCTGTAGGTAAGCCTTCTTTTTCAAGAGGATGAGACCAATGAGTAGTTTTTGTGTTATGATCTATATAGTACTTTCGACCTCTGAGAGTGAAATCCACAGACCATCCAGGAGGTAAAGGAAGTTCTTCTTGCTGTTCATTCCTAGAACTTGATCTTTCTGAATGGCAACGACTATATCTTAAAAACATAAATGTAAACAACATGTCACACTTTGACAATTTTAGGAATGCTAAGTATAATACTTTTCTACCCTGTATTGTGACGATATGCAGAATGATTATAGTCGTCATAACCTGAATCAATGTCAAATGGCTTATAAGGCATCTGTGGTGTTTGAACACGATCTAAATGATATTCAGATCCAGCATACTGATTAACATAAGTATGAGATATAGCAGGTGAGAGTCCAGAATGATACATTGGAGTTGCAGTACGAGACGACATCCCATCCCTTGTACTAGTATTGACAGAAAGACTGGCAAATCTAAAGGAATATGTTGCATTTTGGTTTTAAATATAATTTGATTATATATTTTGAAACATAAATTACCTTTGAGCTAAATCTGGGACAGAACTATTGGGAGTATACTTCCCTTCGTGACTTCCTAAACCTACTGCACTCATTGTTGTCTTAGTATTTCCAAACTTTTGTACCATGCTGGGTTGTTGTGGGATAGACTACATAAAAATTAGTGTTTATTTGTCTACAAAAATATAACATACACAATTGCTATTTACCATGGATGTAGGAATAGTTGGATGATTATTGCGATTCCTTGTCCTTCTATTTGGTTCTGTCGTCCATACATTAATAACTAAAAGTGAAATAATAATTATAAAAAATAAACAAACTGTATTTTGTCATTAAAAATGGTACAGTGGCAATGAAACAGTTAAAAAGTACAAACATTAAAAAAAAACACAGAATCTTATCAATGCTATAAAAAAGTTTGTCTTTTTACAAACTATTTGTAACACAATAGTAATGACAACTTACTTGGCATTTCAGGCGGAGTTTCTTTTTTAACATATTTACCAACAACTCCCTCTTTAATTGTTCTTAAATCCTTATTTTTTCGAGATAACATAATGGGAATAAATATTTGATCGAACGAGAAATAGATAAATTTTCGGTATTTATAACCTACAGATACGATATTATATTCATAAAACTAATGGAAGTGTATTTCGAGCATATAACTGTGCGCTCAAAAATAAAAAATCCATTTTACACGTTCGTACAAATTTGTTTTAATAGTGACTTGGGATAGGCAAAACTAAATCGCGTACTTGACATATAAATGTATGTCTTTTCCTTCACATTACGAACGTTCATAAAAACCGAGTGCATTGACAGCGTGTTAGATATATCAATGATTTAGACGTTAAATTTCCTTTCATTTCTTTTTGTTACCAATTAGTTCTTTGTTAACTTCGTTAAAAATTGTAAAAATTTTAAAAAATATTAATTGTATTTTAATAGTTCCAAAATTATTTACAGCAGTCGATCTTGTTTATCCGTTAACAAATTGTCAGTATGACATATTTTTAAAATATGAATTTTTTCTTTAGAAACTAAGAGTCAATTGAATTTCATAGATCAATAAGCTAGTAACAATAAAACTAATATGTAATTCATTTAATAAATAACTTAAAAATTTCTTTTCCTATTTGTATAGATATATAATACACAATTAGTGTGAAAATTGTGTACTATGGCTTTTCCTTTCTTATTCTACCTCTCTATGTACTATATTTTATTTTTATTTAAAAATAATTTATTTCCATAACCTATCTCAATGTGTCAATACTATATTATGCAACAAAATAACTTAGTCAAGTAATCATTTGTTTACAAGATTGATACTATACATTTTTTACTATATAAGCTATGTATATATATATAATAAAGTAATATATTCTTTTAACTTTATTGCATCATCATTATATTTTTACAGATATCTTTTTTCAGCTGAAATTTTTGTCATATTGTGAAATAAACTTTTACCCTATTTTCGACGTCAACCGAAAATACTTTTAACTGCTTTAATAAAACACACCTTTGTAAATGATTGATAAATGTTAAAGATTAAGATATTTAAACGTATCTGGTAAAATTTTGGCAATATCTTCATTATTGTTTAAAAATAATAGAATGTGTCTTTTGTTTATGGTATCTTGTATTTCTTTTTATAATGTCTCGTAGTAATTTTTTATTTTTCAAGCTAGAAAAAAAAACATTCGGTTACATTAGAACATTCTATTCATGTATCTTCAAGCAACAGCTAATTTTAGAGTATAAATAATTATTAATCTTATTCAAGTACTGCACTTATATTTATTATACGAATAGCTAACCATTCTTACGTATAATATGACAAGGATAAATTAATCAACTTTCATTTATGTTACTCTTTTTACATTCTAAAATCAACTGTACAACTGTTATGTTCCTAACAGTGATTAATATGAGTATCTGAAGTATATACCTATTAAGTCTATTTACAATGAAATCATATCTGCTATAATTCGGACTAATCGTATATATTGAGGTTGTTCATTTGTAATTTGCACGAGGAAAGAAAACTAATATAATCGCTAATGATTGCGTTGTAACGATAAATATGTATGATAGACTATCACAGTGTAGCTCGCGTTTGTAATCGTAGGATCTCCTATTGTTCTAATTTTTTGATTATATTTGTTTTTTTCTGCCGCAAAGTATGGAAGTACTTATTTGCAATGGTTTTGTATCCAATTTTTGTAATTATGCTGTCATACAAATGCAGTTTTTACGATATAAAAAAATATTAATATATCGTTAGAATTCCTTATTGTAGTATATTTGGAAATGTACTAAAAACTAAGTTAGCCCAAACATAATAATTATTAGAATTCTTTATTACTGTCGGAAAGATAGATGAAATGCTTGCATATCTAAAAAGAAACAAAAAAAAGAAAGAAAAAAA
This sequence comes from Bombus pyrosoma, assembly GCF_014825855.1. NCBI lineage: Eukaryota > Metazoa > Arthropoda > Insecta > Hymenoptera > Apidae > Bombus > Bombus pyrosoma. The sequence continues at coordinate 6,428,137 of NC_057774.1, forward strand.
AAGGAAGAAAGAAAAAAGAAAATAGGCCACGACAAAATATTTTAGTAATCTATGGTGTTACTGATGTTTAATCAAGCAGCGCTTAAGAAAATTAGAGAGTAGAAATAAATTAGACATTCGTTTAATAAAGTGTCTATTTATGCGTATAGAACTCTTATGAATTTATCCGTATTGTTTTTTTCGAGTCACATTACAGCATTTACAATAATTATTTATTTCAATTTATTTTTGAACTAATTTTCATGAAGTGGAGATAAACAGTGTATAATGTAAACAAAGTATGCTATGAGATGAGGTAAAACATATTTGACATAAAAAGAATGGAAAATAAAACATAACAAATATGTTTGATGTGTTTCTCAGCTACTTCATGAAAATATGAGCAAGCTGTCACTCATTTGTTAACCATCTATTTATTAAGAGCTACTATTGTTTATTATTATTATGCAATGGTAAGAAACTTTAAAAACGATCCCACGTCTTTGCGGTGGCCTGTGGGAGCACAGCTCCGAATAAATCTTATGCATTGTATCTCTATTATTTATTATATTTATAAGCAATGGATATTTTGGTACAATTAAATTTTTTTATTGTATACTTGCCCCTCGCATCTTTATTTTTTTTTATTTATTTTTTATTTAAAAAACAACATATATTTTTTACGTTTTTTGTTTCAATGAATTGAACCTTATTATTCAATAATATTATTTCCGATATGCGACGAGCATATCGTCACGCCTCTCTTTCTTTGAAAAAATTTATTCCGTTTGCTGCGGGCATGCAGTCAGCACAATGTTAGTATTTGTAGCACATCGGTCTGTACGTTACACGTATTTACCACGGTTCGGTGTATTCGTGTGTGTGTAAATGTGTAATTTGTATCATCAATAGTACTATATTTTTATAATATATTGTATTATATATATATTTATATATATTTATATATTTACCTAATTTTATTATGTTTTGTTATAGTTATCATTATCATTAATACGAATATATGATACATTTCAAACAACGTCCCTGCTGGCTCTGCTGGAGGTGAGAATCAGAGTAAGGTGGGTCAGTCATGAGAGGACATTAGCCATTTAGAAACTGAAGCAAATGTCACATGCAAAAATCAATATTATAACAATATATTTTATCTATTTGAATTTACATCTTGATCGTCTCCTCCCACCGAGCGCAGCTACACTTTAGTTCAGAAGGGACTAATAAAATATTGCCGTATTATGTGCTAACACTGAGTACATTGTACAACTTAAATCATTGCTATTAAAGAAAAAGGAAAAAAGAAAAGTAGAAATTAATGTACACAATAAAAATATTAGAACTCATCAATCATTGCATCGAAGAAGAATAAAATTGTGATTACTGATTCTTTCATTTTTCTTTTCTCCACTTCGCCTGTTAGGCTAGTAACTAATGAAAGAAATTACGTCAAGAATGCCATTGTGAGACACTTTGCTCCACTAACAACAGTAATTTTTGCATGTAGTGTATGGACAATCGACGTAAACTAAGGGCTAATGATTGAATAATTTGGGAGTGAATTCCCACCTGTAATAATAATACGTTTATTGAATGTTATATATATTTATGCACTTAGAATATGAAATTACTTAATGGATATAGTTAGTTACCAGCTCAAGGGCGGGCTCGTGTCGTAGGTGTTGTTGTGGCAGGAACTGGATTGTTGAAGGTAGCAGTAAGCGCATTACGTCGTTCTACCTCCAATTCAGTCAGTTTTCTCCACAATTCGTCCCTTTCCTTTTCTCTCTTCTTTTCTCTGACATTATAAAATATTTCTATAGATTATGTAAAAAGCTACCGACGAGTTTTTATTTAGTTGTTTTTCGGAAAGAACTAAACATCTTTTAATAATTATTTCATTATTTTCGTAAAATGTAACACTACTTACTTTTGCCTTTCAGACTTATAGCTGGCAGTAAGTTCATCGAAGAGCTTGCTATTCATTTCCATAAATGTTTTTAAAACGTTATAAACAAGGGCTACGATCGTCTGATTCCAATGTTCCTTGCTAATTCTATACAATGCCGGGAACATAATTCCCATTATTACATGATTGTTTTCTTCAATTAGAGACATTATATATTCATTATTCCAAAAGTACAGTGCTCTTTCTGCAACCTATCGATAAAGGAATTTTGTTGGTAAAAATATTTTAATGATACTTTTGTGTTCTAAATTATCCTGTAAAATATCTCTCAAATACCTGAAAGTGTGGCGAAGAGACACAACGTGCAATTTGCCTGAATAAGGGTTCTTGTATTTTAACAAATTGGCTAGGTTCTATCACGTCCAAGATCTCTTCAATTTCACCAAGGAACATTACCTCCTTCTGGCTACATGTTTTAGGCCAGAATTTCAGGAGGCCTCGTATAACAGGCTCTGTTAGGGTTGCATCCTTTTCAAGAAATTGTACCACACAATAAGCTAACTGTGCATGATATAACGATAAGCACTTTACTTTATGTAGTGGTAACAGCACCTGTAACAAAATAACAAAACATAAATCACACTGTAAAATACATTTTCAATGTATATTAATCTACTCTCATTATATAATCATCTTTCTTATTTTTATTCTTTTTACCTTAACTAAGAACTGTTTGTGCTCAACTTTTAAAGGAAGAGCAAAACCATTTATAATGCTACCCAAAATTTCAAGAAGTTCACCAACTCCATTGAAATGCTCAGTTTCATATACAAACCTATAAGAATAAGCAGTTAAAGGAGAAATGTATTTTATATGTGCATATCATATATTGCATGAATTTTGTTACTTTATTCAGATACCTCAAGAAAATGTTACTGATTTGTTTGCGTATAAAGGCTCTAAGACCAAGGAACTTCCCATAAATACGATGCAAAACAGTTTTCAAAAAATCCCTTTCCCTAGGATCCTCAGAATCAAATAACTCCAATAACTACAAACAGATAACAAATATACTATTGAATCAATTAATCTATTATTAACAATAAGTGTTAAATATAGAAATATTATATGTTATAAGTTGCAAATTTTATACCTGTAAAACAAATTTTTGGTCAATAACTTTTTTGCCAATCGTAGGTTGAAAATCTGAAGATTCAAGGAAGCGTAAAAAGAATTCATAAACCAATTGCAAATGAGGCCAACTCGCCTCCAATGTTGGGTCATCCTCTTCTGGATCAAAATCGGGAGTTTCACTAGGTGGTAATGTGCGAAACAGATTTGCAGAAATCTTCAACAAACGTATTATTATATCGAAAATATTCTACGAATTAAATGACAGGCATAAACATTATTCTTATACTATATTTACCATTTTAATGATTTCGGGATATACAGGCTCTGTAAGGACGCCTCGACCAGCTGTGATGTATTCGACTAATTCATTGAGTGTACTACGTTTAATTTCTTTGCCTTTAAGATCCGCCATCGGATCCATAAAATCAAAAGTCACACAACATTGCCGGAGTTTTCGGATAAACAGTTCTTCCTGTTCCGACGGTGTAACATCTGTAACATTTCAATAATCCCATTTAAATTCAATGCAATACACATCTTTTTATAAAAATTTTCTAACTTGTATGTATATCGCTATAAGTACCCTACTAAATTAAGCTCCATCGTAACTTACGATCATTAGTGTCGTTATTACATAATTCGTAATATTAATAACTCGATATATCAGCTATGAAGAACATCGATCCTAATGTAGTAGGATGAGCAAACCGTGAAGTGTTACTTCTGGTTCGTTTATGGACTGCAGTAACATCTTTGAAATTGGTTTCGAACACCGTTAGTAATAAATTCATTCTATCAAATGGATCTACATGCCTGATGAACAAAGAGATATCTAACTGAGCATTTTTACTCCTTTCTCTTTTCTTTAAATAAATATATCTCCTTCTTTCTTCTAAATTTCGATAGTTTAACTTTCGATGGTGAAGGATTTATCATGAAGTACGAAAGTGAAGCAAAGGTTCTTACTAAAAAGTAAAAAAAAAAGGAATTTGGAATGAGGCAAATAGAAAAAATAATTATCTTTTGGTATTTATTGAATACGTTTTTTTGCTTATAAACATGTGATCATAGACTTCTTTCTTGTTATTGTACCGGCGAATTGTTCGATATCTCAGTTGAGGTTATACATGTCAAGTGAGGTTATGGTATAAACGACACGCGCGCGCCATGCGGCGCATATGTAGTCGAATGTTGGCAGCACTGTAAGCAGAATATAATAGTCTTTTAGAAGTGTTCAAGCGTCACAGTGATTTTTCCATCGTCTTTAAGCGTTAGATGTCTTTATTTTTCTTTTTCTATAAATGCAATGAAGTACAATTCTTCTACGTTGCCACATTTTTAATTATAATCTCGATGAATCGCAGTCACATGACAACATATATATATATAGAACATGTTTTCCAAATATTTCAAGAGAAAGTAGACCGATCAAATTTGTTTATCTGTTACTCATATTAGATTTTCTGTTTTGTGTTTGATGCCTCACTGGCGTCAGTTCTAATCGTTAATTACCCGTCCGTTGATTTAAACGACTCTTGCTAATTTACTCTGCCTTGAGAATTCGTTTGCCTTGTGCACAAGTCAACGTTTATTTTTAAAGTGTCTACAACGTCTTATTACCGATAAAACGAATATCTTCGTTTAAAAACTGTCGGAAAATACGTACAATGGTTCATGAGTACAGTTGGCAACCTAACCGTGTATAATGGCACGTAGCAAAAATTCAAGTCAACCTTTTTCATAATATTTTCCATAATCTTTTCTTAGCCATCATTAGTAATCCGACTCACGAAACTATTATATTTCATTTTACATTTTAGATATGTAGGCGCCACGAAAGTGGAAGTTCGTTTCACTTAAACGTAGCAGTGAGTTCTGACCTAATTTATACTCTTGCATAATTGATACGCGATCGTGATGTCAGATGCCGGCAAGAGAACATACATAAATCGATATTCAAAGGAGAATCAATGAAAAAAAGACAGCTATATACAGGAAGGCAATGCATGATTTCCACCGAAGATTGGTGAAATCATATATCGAGAGACGACGAAACGACGTCAGATCGCAGCCGTGCTTTATTGAAAATTTTTAGCGAGAAAATAGCTGCCGCGGTATAAATTACTGAGTTCTATTAGCGTGTCTACTCGAGGGAGAGAGAGAGAGAGAGAGAGAGAGAGAGTTGAAAGTTCTCCAGCATGTTAGATGGAGATTTCATTCATCGGAGCGATAGAAAAGGGGAACAAGAGGAAGAGCGCAAAAGACTACTGCCTTTCCTCGGTGTCCTCTTTTTCTTCTCATCCGTCAACCCCACTCTCTGGCCATTTCTCAGTTCCTATTTCTTTTTGCTCGTAAGGTATTGATTTACCTAGGTGGTGAACTTTAAACTCGCATCACCACTCGTTCCCTCATTCATCTTGCGGCCTTTGATGGTAATGCAAGGAAAATTGCGCTCGTCGCGACAAATTAGGTAATGAATCTTCTCTATGAGCTGCCATTTTCTATTTTTGCCACTGAAAGGACAAAAATTATCTTATGATCCGTGAATGGGATTAAAATGTGCAAAACGGTAAATTCGTATGTCCTCGCGAAGCATTTTACACGTGTGTCTGCATTTGTACGTGCCTTACGTTGGATTTGAATTACAGGTTAGGTTAGAATTCGTAACTCAGGAATCTGTAAGGTATATCGGATAGACAATTAAAACGATTAACAATCATATATAATCGATAACGTGCAAATGTATATATCTGTAGCTTTTCAAACCGTAGATTGCGCTATCGGGTAAGATAATTAACGTAGAAGGCCGTGACGTTAAACCAATGTCGCTATTTGCTTGTTAAAGCGAGCTTCCGTGATGTGATACTCTATAACTGTTTATTATAATGCGAAATCTACGATCTTTGAAACGAATCAATAGCAACGTGTTTTATCAATGTGTAGATAAAACAATCGATTTCCAGATACTTGATTATATCAAGCAACCTTTTCCTTTAATCTTTCTATTCGCTAAAATAATAACTATTCGCCGATATACAATCCAATATCGCTTCGTCATATCGTATCCTATTGTATTTCTCTCAATTATATTGTTTTCTTTTGAATTAGCCATGCACTGGTGCAACAAATCAATCAGAAAGTTCCCATTGAGCGTAAAAAACCATTTGGCCTGCACTTTATATTCTATCAGCCGCCGATCGCTTCACGCTCGATCCTCGCGTCAAGAAGATCTCGCCAAGTAATTGAAAATGATCCGGATCATCTGGAGGCGGAATGAATTAACGCGAGCTGCTAGCCGACTCGATGGAAAAACGTGGATAGTGGATGGTAAAAAGCAGTCGAGAAAAAGGGAAAGAACAAAAGGGAGGATGAAAGGGAAGAAAAGAAAGAGCGGAGGATAAAAGGAGTGAAAGGAACGGGAGTAAAATCTTAGCGGCTGATAAAGTTGAAAGGATGCTCGAAGGTGAATGCAAGGAATTACAAGACCGTACGTTCTTGCATAAAAGTCGTGTGTGCACTGTGCACGCACGATCGCGAGTATGACGCGCGGTCGGCCGTGTAGCAAGTCATTAATAAAACGTTCTCCTGGCGAAGATCGTTTTAATCGGTAATCGGGAAACGGCCGGCGTGACGTCTCCGTTACACCAGCTCTTATTTAATAACGCTACTCTCTTCAATTACGCTGGCCTGTGCCGATCGTCTCGATTTTACCAGTTTATGTAATTGCACCGTACGATACGCGTACGAAGGAAAGAGCACGAAGACGTAAAGTACGTGAGCGCACGACGGATGAATGAAATTTCGAGGCAACGATTTTTGGCCGCGATCATGAACGTTGGTATATCGCTAAAGCGGCCGGTAAAAATAGCCGATAGGTGGCTCCCGGCGTACCACGATCCACGAGCTTCGTTCGAATATTACCAGACGCTATAATCGATTGCAATAGGAAACTCGTTTTTCGCGTCTCCCAGTGAAGAAGAAAAAAGAGGGAGCACACATAAACCGTTGAGAAGTCACACGGATCAACCTCGTAAGTTGGAAAGTACAGAGTAACGATAAAGTTACGAACACTGTCTTCCACATTCACTTTAGAAACTTGCCATTCTTTCGAATTCTATTTATTTCTACTTTTAATTACTTCTTGCGATAGGCAAACTTATGGGAGTTGGAAAAATCGATAAAAAGTGGAGTTGGTCAGTTTGACCGATCTAGAAGCTCGTATACAGCGAGGTAAATGGAATATTCGCAAAGAGTTTGAGTCAAGGGTGTTCCGTACCAAATATCTACATATTTTAAAGGAAATTCTCTGCCGAATCGATGGTGATAATTGCATAGCTGCATTTTACTCGAGACACCGAAGCGCACCGAGTCGAAACGACGATTTCGTAATTCACGGACGCAGCCCGTGCGTAACAGATGGCCTTTATCGCGGCGGATAAAAAGAGACACATGATGCGATCTATCGATAAAGATGTAGATGTCATCTGGCGATGAATTTAGTTGGAAGCACCGATCGAAAGTATATAGAGTATACCATCGGACTGGGAACGCGGATACGCGTGAAATGCGCCACCATCAATTGCGATCTACTTATTGCGAACGCGTCGTGTGTAAAGTATAGGTGAAATCGCCAGCTGAATATTCCAGCTATGCGACCTTGCCAATGCGCTTAAGCGACGCGGATGGTAATCGCGCGAGCGCGACCGATGTTTTCGGTATGGCGAAAAACGACCACGAAAACATCGAGGGAGAATTAGATTGGGGCAAAGGCGATCCATTGATTCGAGGTTCGATCGCGTTGTGAATCGACCTTCCATTGATAAAATTTGAAAACACCTTTAGATACAAACGCGTGACGCGACTGTCGACTAAAACTGTCTTTCTTTCCCTCTTGTTTGTCGCTATTTTCACCAGCGATTGAGATTTCGACGTCGACGTGTTTCGATGGTAAAAAAGTGCCAGAAGAGGAAGGTGAGAGAGGAAGAGGAGAGGGAGGATGGGAACTCGATGAACAAGGTTTGTTTGGTTTATTTGCAGATCGGCGAACGAGTCACGAAGCAATAATCGTTGTTTTCTTTATGCAATCGGATAGCCTCGATAATTTCGTATATTTCGATACGCGGCCACGGCACGAGGAGAGTCTCGATTATTTCGCTTCATTTATTTTCGGTCTGCCGGCAAACATCGTCCATTCTCCATTGGCAGGCATTCTCGACGTAATTAAAAACAGGAAACTTTTCTAGAGCGCGATGAAACACGTCGACTGTCGCGGCTATTGGCAGCACCGGCGAAAATAATCGGAAGCGCCTCTCCGTTCTAGCTTTGTCGTTCGTCCAACTTCAATCACGATTAATTGGTTTTGCTTTATCGATGCGTCGCCCGTACATAATAATTATCCTCGGGGAATGGACCACGTTGTCGTGGGCCTAAGTAACTTTGCTTTCTACCAGACTACGCCGCGTGGCCTCGATGAATTTATCGAATTATGCGATTCTCCCTCTCCTTCTGCCGCTTTATTTCTCTTGTCCTCTCTGTCTTGCACGCGCAAACGCGTCGGTGTAGCACGCGAAAGGCACACGCTTCTAACGTAATGCAAAGGAGAAGAGGAGGACGTCCGGTTGTTGCCAAAAGGTAGCACGCGCCAGGAGCGGAAGATGAAGGAAGGAAATCATCGTCGAGATGGCCGAACGTCATTCGCGAATGACGACACCCGTGCCTCTTTTCTCGGACATTCGGAGAATTGACACTGTGCCCGGAATCGGCGGCTTGCGACTCGTCCAAAACATAATTAGGATTTCGCTAGCGCGCCACGACGATGTCTGTGGCACGCGCTGTGCCGTGTCGCATGTCGGAAGTGCGATCTTATTATCCGTTATTAGCAGAGATCGAGTTTGCATCACGCGAATCAGGGTCGCGGGCTCTGTGTTTCGATCAAATGCAACGGAAACGTCCAGCGCTGTCACGTTTTTGAGCGGCCGCCTTTTCATTTTCGTTGTCATCGTTGACGTAAGGACAGAAGTTTCATTCTGACGTAATCTGACCGTTACGTTTATTCGCACGGATAATAGGATGCATGACGAATGACGAGCGGGGAAATGTTAGCGAAAACGACGAAGAAGACGAGGAGCATGAAAGAGACTTGTAGCGGAAAACGAGCGAAGCAGAAAATAGAAAAATGTATATGCTTGATGTCAGAAAGCTGCAAAGTTAGAATTATGCGTGGTCAGCGACGAATCACGTACACGATCATCTACCGATCTAGCGTGTACGTATTTATAATTTCATTCATAACACGAGGTGCACTTTCACGTACTCTGCCGACCGTAGTCGTAACGTTCGTGGCCTTGTAGCATGAATGTTGCTTTTACGACTACATTCGCCCACCGCATGATTCTTTGACGCAACGAAAGAACGTCGAAACGAGTATCGCAGCGATCTGGCTACGCTTTATTCCTCCTTTCCTCGTGAAAAATTACAGTCAGGCTACGACGCTCCAATTATCAATTTACGAAACCAAAGACGATCGTTGAAATACGAATGCCGAATTACATTGTCGATTCGACGCCGATCGTTTATACACTGTGTGTCACATTGAGAAAGAAAAGCCGAGGAAAGGAGAACGAAGCGGTGCCGGAATCGTGTCACGTACATCTGGTTCTTTCTCCGCTACCACCTCAACCGTGGCTTGCTCAAAGTTCACCAGCTACAGGAACAAAGACCATCGTAGGTCACGGAACGAAGAAAATAGAGAAGAAGGCTAAAGAAATACCGGAAACGATCCACCTGCTCGATTCTCGCGTTCTTCCCTTTAACGATTGTCGCTGAACGATCGGTGGTGTTACGAACCGGAAGCGAATGTTTTCAAACAAGGGGAAACGCGAATTTACCTAACTCGAATCAACGTGGGCTAAACGATCTCGGATTACGAGGGTTTGTTTAAGGGCCATTTAATATTGCTCGCTTAAACGCACCACCTGGAGAAACTTTCACGGGCACGTTCAAGCTATTATAATTCCGTTGGCCAATTCACGGACGTGACACGGAAAATACAGGTCGAAACTGCTGTACAAAATAACGGATGTGACTCGAAGCACGGTAACGATATTTTATCTTTTAATACCAAGCGGTTAGCGGTGTATTTGACGTTACAAAAACTATGTCGGGAGGAGCACGAAGACTTCGTTTCGCGAGGAGGTACGTGGTAAAGGGGTGGAGCATGGCGAAGTACGAACGTTCTCGGATCAGATGTCGAGGTAAAGCGGCAAAGTGTCGCGAACAGCGACGATCGAGAGGAAGGTGGGCGCGAAAAACAGAAGACAATCTCGTGGCGTCGTTTTAATATTCTCGAAGAGCGAAGAAGAAAGAGGAAATGGACGAAGAGGTGGCGTGAAATCAGAGGACGGATGATCGCAGGTCTGAAATCGAGGACGAAGCGAGAGGCAAACGAGTAATTCGTGGTTTAGTTAGGGTTTCGGGGATGGGGGTGGAAAGCGAGCTCGAACGCTTCGAATAAAGGAAGAAGACCGGAGCAAGAAGGACAAAAAGGGATGGCCGGAAAAGAGAGGGTAGAGCGTTCGTGTGCATACTAGGAAGGAAGGAAGAGAGAGGGTGGTACTGGTAGAGAAGAGAAGGTAAAGGAGAGCGTTCGAGGCAGCCGGTCGCCGGCATTCCGGATCAATACTCCCACCGCCGTCACTTCTCTGGGGGTTCGTCGGGTGGCCCGGCTCTTTCTCCTTCTCTCCCTTTACCTTTCACCCTCGACCCTCTTCTTCCATGTCGCCCTCTCATCCTCCCGTTTTCCGCTTCTACTTCCAGCGAACGCGTATAGGTATCGGTGAATCTGCTTCGATTCTCTATCTTTCCTCCCTCTCCTTACCATCTTTCCGGCATTTTTATATCTGATTTTTCTCGCGTCACCTGCTGATCAATTTATACCGTATACATCCTATACACGTTGCATCGTGTTTTCCTTCAATTTCCTCCTCCACTGATTTCTTGACAAATATTGGGAACGATACAGGGTGGTACAGAAGGAACACGAATGGAACAGGAATCTGAGAGAACTGTGAAAAGCAAGGAAACCGGTTCTCGTATAAATCTGAAATTTTGCACGTTGCTCTTGCATCACCTTGTACTCGCACCTCGGTGCAGAGGCAGAGACGATTCACGCGTGTTCGCGGTAGGTGATGTCTCACAATCGGCTCTGTGTCTGCTAATCGTTGAGAATTAATAGGAAATTCGATCCTTCGACGGCACTGTCACGAGGAGAATCGCTGCGCAAAGTGATTCCGGTACGCGAGAATGCGCCGACCGGACTCCACGCGTGCCGTTACGTAATTCTCATTAGCAGAACGAGACGACGTAACGCGAGACTGTATCTGAGATCGCGCAGGAAGGTCGACGTTCCGATGATGTCACCGAGGTGCCCTGCGCTCGGTACGCCACACGCTCCACGATCGATTCCGCGATTCAACCCTCCAACGCCAGGATCTGGCTTTGCCGGCACTTTATTGCTTCGGCACAGTTAACTCCTGTCTCGTTTACGCGATACGTGACCTCCCGTATCGCGGGCCGATGCCAAGCAAACAATTTTTCCAGCCGGTTTTGCGAGTCTCTCTGTTTGGTGAACCGTTCCAGGGCCAATAGGGTTTAGGTGGATTTTATCGGCGATCGCCGATCTCGGTGGGCATCGAGTCTCTAACTACTCTCAGCAACTCCCCCCCCCCCCCGGTAAATTGTCTTTATCGCTTGTAAATTCTATTCGATCTCGATATATGGAGGTCAGAGTTCGCCAGCCTGTTTCCAATCTAGCCAGACTCCAATGATATCGGAAGAAGAGTGAGCGCGATTAATCGCAAATAAGCTTCGATATATCCTGTTACGTTCATCTCTGTTATCGTCAAGCTCATTAACTTCAGGCTTTTCATCCGGTTCGTAAACCACGTGAGAGATAAACTGTGAAACAAAATGGTTTATAACGATGGAAAAGTCGAGACTGAGAGAGAGAAAGAACGGGAGTAATTCTGCATAAAGGATGAAGTTTAAAAAGCGGCCGGTTAACTGGAAGAAGTTGAAGTAAGCGGGCAACGTTGGTGAAAGAGGGTGACGCGTCAAAACATGAGACGCTTTCACATGAGACACCGTCTGTGGTTCCCTTTTTCTCGAAGATGGCCGCGACGCGAGCAGAATCTCTGACCTTCTTTAATTAGGAAAGCAACGACAAAGTTAACGGGCGAGAGTTAACGAGGCCTGCGACCACGACGAACTCCGAGAAACGGGATCGAGGAACGTGGCGCGCAACGAGACCGTGTCTCGGATGACTCTATTAAAATTCTCTTCTATCAACGCTTCTCCTTCTGCTGTTCCCTCCTGCGCTCTCTTTTTCCTCGAGGAAAATTAACCATCGTCTATGACATCGTAAAACGTGGCACGTAATTTGTCGGTCGTAACGATCGAAAGGTCTCATTGTCATTCGATATCGAATACTATCTACGTACTTTCGATAATTGTTCGTCATTACGATGATATCATAACGAAGGAACGTCGAACACGGTCGTCACCTCGTTTCCCGTTAACGAGCGTCGCTTTTTCGCTCGTTCGACCGTCATACATATTAATTTCGTTCGTGGACTAAAAGTTTCCAGAATACCGTTTAATTAGCACGAAGAGCTTCGGACTTATTTTTAACAAAATTGATAAAAGTAATCGTTCCGCATCGAGTTTCATTGAAATTCCTGGATGATTAAGGGAGGCGACTTTGCTCGAGCGACCCTTGTTCACCGACCCGTTTACCCGGGACCGAGGCACTCGAAATTACCATGTTGATTCAACGATGGAACGTGCCTGGCAGAAGACACTTTCGGATGATACACCGATTTACAGCGAATAAAACTTTATCGGTCAGTGTTATCGTTGCGCCGCGAGAGAAATTGCGGAGAGTTAGGGGAGGATCGATCGATGTTTTCTCCACGCAACTTATTTTTACTCGAAAGAGAGTTTACTTTTTCACACTTTGCTTTCGTCCACCTTCTGCTCTCGTATTCCTCTCGTAGAGGTAATAATATCGACGAGAATCAAGGTGATCGTTTTAAGCGGCTCGATCCGTGTATTTCTGTATCCCTCGTCGGTGTTATTCTTCGAAGAACGGTCAACCGCGATAATCGTATTTGCTGCATAATCGTAAAGGTGTAATGTCCTCTGTCCGGATCGTAGCGAGTCGAAGGGAACTTCCCCGCTGAAAGGATGTCCCTTTTGCTTTCGTAACGCGCGCGCGTCACTGTTAAGACGTTGCTCTCTTTCTCGCTGGTTACGTAATCCTTCGAACACGCCAAAACATTACGAAACAGACACAGAATGAAAGTCGTCGAAATTTCTGTTTGCGTTCTTATTCGAAAATATTTTCGACTATCCTGAACGTAAATCTTACTTTCGCGGTGAAATTTGGTTTCGGAGTGTGAGATACAAGTCGCAGTTTAACAGAACCTGCTTATTTACTAACGTCTGACGTTTTACTCTGTCGCGAACATGGTAATTTGAGATTCTACGCTGGAACCATTGACCTCTCACCACATACAGTGCAGCATTCGTAGAGACATTCCGAGCAAGGTACGAGGAGACTAATTAGCGTGCGCCGGAACATTAGGGGCTTTAGGATTCGACACTCTTGAACGATTTAACTGATTTTACTATGGTACGCGACACCGATACAGATAATTAAAATTTCCTCGTCTGGTATCCTCCGAAACAAACATTCGCGTTCGTGTAGATGCCAAGTAGATAGCGGTTTAACTACGGTAATTGAATTAACGATGGTATCGCGTAATCAGCGAGTATCAGCCTTTTATCGTGCTAGCTACAGCGAAATAGCTTATTTCCTTGGAGATTTTCCGATTTTTCGCTGAGATAATAAAACAACCAATGTCTTGTTATCGACACGTTATCGCTCCTCGTGATTGGTAACAATCCCGTTTATCGAGGCATCCATAAGATTTTTTATTATTTTCGCGATATACGGCCCTCTGGATATTCGATCTAAAAAACAGTTTGTAACTTTGAAATGTTTGCGTGTTCTCTTTGTGCCGATGTCCATTAAGAAAAAGGGTATCAAAGTCAACGTTAAAATCTGAAGCTCGAGTATCGAGCTGATCGATTTGCTAATTGGATCATTAAACGTGGTAAACTGTCGCGTTAAACTCGATCGAAGCTACGTTTCCTCCATTGAATTTTTACCATCACGCTGAAGAAACGGACCCTTGACCGCGTGGTTGGTCCCATCGACTCTTTCCAAGTCGAGCGTGTTGCGCGGCCAATAGATTTGGATGGAATCCAATCTTTGATTAAGGAAAAGGGTCTCGATCCTCTGTGTGAATAGCTGTGTTTCACAGATGGACTGCTTCCAACGCCAAGGATGCTACAATGGATCGTGATTACGGAAGAAGCGGACCATCGGATGCGCAACTCGATTTCACGTAGCGAATTTGCGCGTGTGAGATGCACGCTCGCGATACACACACGTTCCACTTTTAATTCGATCGATAATAAAAAAGGAAAAAGAGGAAAATATGTATCGAGTTAGGTCCTCGAGTTGGATTCGCTTTAATCAGCGTCGATCGTCGACAAACATCTTGAAAACGGTCGGCGTGTTTGATGTCTACAACGATCGACATCTCGGCGCACAATTGTATTCCCCTGTAATGTATTCAATGAACTCGTTTCGTGTTCCAATTACTCACCACCGTCGTACCGCCGTATCTACATTTGCACAGCTTTGGTCAACCTCTCGTGTTCGCTCTAATACCAATTAAATCCATTGCCAATTTTTTCGATGTAAAACTCGGTTTAAAGGTATCCAGGCTACAGAAAAGAATGTATAGAACTTTCTGAAACCTTCAGCAGTTCGAGAATACAAGTTTCGTGCAAGGACACCGCGAAGAAACACCTTGCCGCTAGGCATCGAGCGCCCCCTAACCAGAGGAAGGAATTTACGAGATGGAGGAACGTAAATCGATCGCGCATACTCGTAAACCATCGCCACGATCTATCGGATGATCTTTCCGTCTATTATTTCGCTTACTTTAATTCGGTTTCAGATGCGGATCGGTTCATCACCGCGGATGAAGCCGTGTTTAATCCTCGAATAGACAAAGGCTCGATAAATCGTTCGAGGGCAGTGATTTATTTCTCAATTTTGCGATCGGTGGCGCGCGTTCAGCGGTAATTTACGACGACTGGAAAAAGGAAAGCGGCGTTTACCGGGCAATTCGTATTCGAGGATACTTAACGAGACTCGATGATTTTCCACCGTGAATCACGCGTGTCGTTAATCGCGCCAAGGAACATAATTAGCAACCCACATCCCGCCTTTGTTCGACGCGATCGGCGAACAGATGCTTAATTGCTTTTCTCTTCTTTGCGCTCTTAAACTACGCCGTGCTCTTTCGAGGAACTTATTTTTTAATCGTGCGCGGCGTACCGAGAGAAACAAAAGCGACGAAATGTAGAACTCAAGGCAATCGTGATGCCGAGACAGCGATAAATTCGCCTACCAAACAAAACACTTAATTCCCGATTGCAAATGGGCAATGCTCGTTACGTAATTGCCAAGATGACGATAATTTCATAAACGATAAACAAAATCAACGGTTGAACGCTTGGGAGCAAACAAGGAATTCAACTTGTTGATGATACAGCCCATCGAGTTCCCAGGCAAACACTCATGAAAGAGGCGGAGGGCAAAAATTGAAGGTAAAGTGTACGCGGTTTCCAACCGTTCCAACCACTTGGGGATTAAATCGACTTCTACGTCGTGGATGTTCTCTCACCCTGTCCTCCCGATACGATATTTTTGCTGACGATTGCGTACAAACACGAACACGGATTCTGCCGATGCCGTGGCGGGCTGCTGCTCTTGCAATTGCAGCCGCATACTCCAACTCGACCAACAACTGTTGGATATCGGCTTGACCTCGACAATGACTCACGGGTCATGGTACTGACCGTTTCTCTTTCACCTAGGACTTTCTTTCCGCTTCTTCTGCATAACGAACGATACTTATGCACGTCTCAGCCCCACGAAACTCTTGTATCGATCACGGCTACTCGACGTTGCAATCCAAGTATCCGTTGCATGTACGTACATGATTCTATACGTATCCTAGGCCCTAGAGTCATTGACTCCGTGATAATTTTCAATGACCTTTATCTATTTTTATGGCGCGGAGCTCTATGGTTTACAGACGATGCGTGTTCCGTCGAACGAAACGTCTGAAAACCGAAATGTACATATATCCGTATATTCGGTTGCTTTCAAGTATAAACATCGTCGCAATACACATCCGCTATAACCATAACTTAACGCGCATCCTATTTCTATTCCATCCAATGGTAGGAGTTCTTAGGAGCGCGCCGGAATCGAGAAGCTTTTAGGCTTGATCAATCGCTGCGAGTAGATGAATAAAAATACCGAAAGAGTAAACTTGAGCGCCATGGCCATGAGCAACGATTGTTCGTGAATCATTGTACGTGTTTGCTTTTCTAACTATAAATACGGATACATGGATCGTGACCTCGTTCTTTCCTTAATTCTCAAACACACTCGACCAACGCTCGGTCTCTCGCGACGCGTCGATGGTATCAATCAACCGAAGATTCCGCATTTCCGCAGAAAGTATTTGTGTACGAAAGCTTATGAATAACAACGATAAAGAGTGGTTAACGTCACGCGAGATAGCTCGACAAATGAATAAAGTAAGTCGATCTATAGAAGGAAGGTACTAAGACCACGACTTCTGATGCTTGCAATGTCAAGTCAGCTCACGTTGAAGAATTTCCTTTAAACCGAACAGTTCGCTAAAAAGAATTTTTATATAGATACAATATGCGTTGTAAAGACGTTTTGAAATTTCATTAGCATCATGGCAAGACACAATCATCGTGATTACATCGATAAAGATTGAAACCAATCTGGAAATGTATGTACAAGTTATAAGACGTTTACCGTGAATATATATTTGATCGAAAATTAGAACGAATAGCCATCTATAGGGTAAACGTTAAAGACGGCCCTACTGAATACCGAGGTGAGATATATACTCACAGCAAATATCTCGTACATCATCCACGTACATTTTCAGATTCGTTCGAAACTTTACGAGCATAATCAAGATCGCCGGGATCCCATTACAATGTTAATATAACACGTACAGTACGTATAGTACATACACAAGGGGTTTGTATAAGTGTGCAAATATTTTCATGAGTCAGAGTATATGTTGGAGGCAATTATTCACAGTATACGCGAACGTTTTACTGAAAATGAGCGAGATATTTTCAATAAATGTGTTGCAACTTCCGTAAACCTTTCTAAATTCGTTTCCAACTTTACCGCTATAATCGCGATAGACGCGTTTCGTTACGTTACCGATGGAATTACAAAACGTTTCCTATAATACCGCATTACGGTTTCTACGAGCGTTCCAATACCGAGCTGCTACTTCTATATCACGTCTGTTTTCAATAAATTTCCATTTAAAAAAGAACAAATAAATATGTGTATATATGTTGCAGTGGAATCGCTAAATCGAAATAGCCGACACACAACAAACTCTGTTCCCTCGCAGGTACAAAAACGTGCATAGAATGTCGAACGAATCGAGACCAATTAGCGGAATGGCAAAGAATGTTAAGCGCCGCGACACCATTCGTCGCCTCTCTATTCATGTGTTCTCCCCGTCCATGCACTCGCCGCCGCTTTTCGCGCGATATTCCCTCTCCCACGTCACCGTTATTAGCGGCAGCCTGTTTTCTCCCTTTTAACGACTCCCGTCAATGTCAATGCCAGAAACGCGTACCGCGAGATTCTCTCTTCGAGTTTGTTTACGATCAGGAGGAGAGAGAGGGAGAGAGAGAGAGAGAGAGATGGAGAGAAAAAAAAGAGGTGGACAAAAGACGAAAAAGATGGATGCATATGCCACTCTATTAACATAATTATTGCGAAAACCTTGGAGATACATACTATCCTCGCGTAAACTCGACGCAAATCGAGGCGGTTTGCCGACAGCGAGCGTGTCGTGGGCATCGATCGATGAATGGTGTTCTCGCGACCATAGTGGCGCTCGCCTCGAAAACCGTACATTTTTCACCGGAAACGGGTTAACTCTTTGACGGTGCAATAAGGCGATGAATAATTCAGAGCGAACGATTTAGAAGATAATTTGTCTTATTATTCTTAAGGTCTGCTGCGTTTCTGATATCAGATTTCTTCGAATCAAACTCGAAGATAATTGTTAGAAATACGAATTTACTTTAGCGTTGAAGCACGTAAATTTGAAATATTTGTCTCGTTTAACTCGTCGACGGTGTAATTAAATTACTATAGAATGTGAAACGAACAATTTAGAAAATAATTATGTAACTCGCTATTCTTAACTCTGCCGCGGTCCTCGAGTTGTTTATGTCTTAATCTTACTTTAGCTTCAACCTTAGTTTCGATCCTGCTTGAAACGAGAAATCACGCGTATAAATAACAGGTCTTTCGTGTTTTGCTCAAATTTAGGACAATTTTCTAGCGATGAACGTACGGTACGCTTGAAAATGGCTCAAAAGAACCAGCGGCGCGTTAAAACGCGCTTTCCACCGAAATGGAAATACCGATCGTATAATAAGCAGATTGAGCGGATGGTGAGCTTGCTCCAGATATTCTGCAACGAGGTTTAAAGGAATTCGGCATTTATGAAGAGCAACGTGCGAGGAAGCGGAGTCATCGACGTACGAAACGAGTTCGAAAGGATTGTATGAAATTCATGGGCGTGTTTTATGTTCCGAGATTAAGAGGTGGGGGACAAACGGACGAGAATTCGAGAACGTTTCGCGTTCGTGGTACAACAGCCTCTTAATCGAATAACAGGTGTTCGAAATGGCCTCACCAGGACTGGTTTACGTCGATACTTCGTATCGTCCGAATCTCGATGCACGCCAACTCTTGCGCATCTGTTTGACACGTAAAAAAAAAGAGGGGTTATAAATATAGTGGCTTCGCGTTCATTCCCGCTCCTAGGAGAAGTTAAAAGTTGCTCGGCGTATAATTCACGCGGTAGCTTTAAGTGGTGATATTTTAGAAACAGTACCCGATATTTATTACGTTGCCATTTTGAATTTTTCGCCTGAGATATGTCTATAAATACGTAGGCATTTATTTTCGAGTTACCATATGATGATTACAGGCAGAGGATGTAATAATTACAACTTTGCTAACTTCCTGATTTTTACGTTACTTAGTGGCGAAAAGAGGGCACTTTAATATACCGTGGCTAAAAAGACATAATTAAGAGGCGCAACCTACCCGGTCCGAGGATGTAAGTTCTTTAGCGATGGATATGAAGTTATATGAGAGAAATTAACGGCATACGGTAACGGATTTTAAAATTGTTTTCATATATATAGAAATAAACACAATTAACATGGAATTTTTCTAGCGTACAGCACATACCGCAGCATATTCCCGCTCATGGTTCCCTTTGCCGTGTTTTTTCCTTTTTTCTATTCTATTTTCCTATTTCAATAGAAGAAGCCATTCCATTAGTCGCGGTGATACAATACTCTTCAAGGAATTTTAACATATCATCGTCATTAATATCTGCGTACGAAGTAAAAAGGCAAAGAAAAAAAGAAGAAAAACAACTATAGTAAACAACTTGGTAAGGAGCAGACAGTAAACGACAGGAAAAGACACGCCTACGACAATTAAAGGCTTAAACGCATCATTCTAATGTGACCATTAAAAGAGTCATACCACCATCTTCTTTCCTTGTAATGATCGTTGAATCTAAGCGATTCGAGCATTGCTTGCGCTACAGGAGACAAACAAGGGGAAGAAACAGAACATAGAAAAAAAAACAAGATAAAAGATTAGAGAAAAAGAGGGAGAGAGAGAGGGGGAGAGGGGAGAAGAAGGCGGATACAAGCAAATAAAATCCGCGTTAAGACAGTAAGCAAACGAACGGCGTTTGCGGTGTAAATGCGGCTTAAAGATCGACGCCGCACGAAACAAGCTCGCCCACTCTCATCGGGCGGAAAACTGCGCTATCATCCTTCTACACCACAATGATCTTGACAGTGACCGTAGCGATCAATGGCGCCGTCAATTAGGCGAATCGCGTACTCGGGTTTATGGCTCGGTGGCCAACGTATCGAGGATGTCGAGCCACGCGTTATCCTGGAAATTTGACGACCACTCGCGATGTCCATGTAACATCGTTCACGCGCTTCTTTCATTCTACTTTGCGTCTCAGTTCGAAAACTGGATATGACCAACTGAGAACTACGCGCAGGAATAATAATAATAATAAATAATAATAATAATAATAAATAAATAATAATAAACCTGAAAAAAGAAATAGTTTATCATAGCGATGTATCATATCCATTATATGCATCCGAAGAAAATAAATAGCGAAAAGTTATCATAAGAAAGAAAATAATGTATAGATTAGATAAAATTCTAATTCTCTAAAAATGTGTTATCATTGTCTAATTTATCTTCAACTTTACTATAAAGTTTCACCAACAAAAACCAATAGCTTCCCGAGATTCGTCTATTTACTTTATTGTATTCATATGCAAATCGTGACTGTGTTACGTTCTGGAGAAAGGAGAGATTAAATTATGCGATTCAAAATAAATAATGACTACACCGGCATTCAATAACTACGATACTACGAAGAGACAGGCGAAAGAATTTCCGGGAGAGAATAAAATCATAGTAATCTTTGTACACACGATATGACAAGATCGATCTAAGGAACATCTTCTTGTATTATAAAACGCTTTTCGAGAACTGAAATATTTGTTCACGGAGCATCGTTCCAGGGGAACGCGTCGCTTTATAATATCGTTGAACTAGCTTGGTTGCCTTCGCGAACGCGAACCCTTTTATCTCTTTGAAGCTGGTCGGGTTAGAGAGCAGGCCCCGCTTAATGCAATAACGTTAATGCATCACCAGACGATTTTTATTTCGTCCGCACAAAGCAGGCCGGCCTTGAAGCGCGGCCGGAAACAAGGTGGATCGGTGTTATTGCAAATCTCCGAGCAGTGAATCGCGTTAAAGAGAAGGATGGAGTAAAAAACAACTAAAGCTCATCGATAATCGTTGAACATAGCACTCTAACAAATAGATTTCCAACGTTAAAGGTTTCGTTTGTTGTCGAACGACTCTCGAATCGAATTTCTCGCTAAATTCTACTATCGTTAGGACCAGGGTAGAAAATAAGTAGTTAAAGTAAGTTAAAGTCGAATCGAACGGGATAAACGGAAGGGATGGGGAGGGAGGTGCAAGACCCGTGAGAACCCTCCAGGAAACCGGAAGTGTACGAAATTAGTCCAATTTCGTGCGCGACAAGTGGAAAAACGTCGGCCACTGGCAGTGGCGACTCCACTCTCGAGGGCACACGCGTGCCGCAACGGGAATCCGCTAGGTGACTCGCGTGTGTATTCATCGCTTAAACCCCGATTAGCCTGCTAGAGGGCCTAATAACGAGTAATACCCTAGTCGCGTCATCGAGTTTAAACAGATTTCGCAACAGCTAGCGATCTCTTATGCACATACGTTCGGACTGACTTGACTGCCTGTTTGGCTGCTGATTCCCCTTTAAAACCTAACCAAATGTTCTAACATAGGCGAATTACCATTTCTACGAAA
The DNA here is from genome assembly GCF_014825855.1 of Bombus pyrosoma. Lineage (NCBI taxonomy): Eukaryota > Metazoa > Arthropoda > Insecta > Hymenoptera > Apidae > Bombus > Bombus pyrosoma. Next base: position 6,449,865 of record NC_057774.1, read on the forward strand.
ATCAATTCGTTCCTCAATCTACTAAATTGTTTCTCGTTTCCTTGCTTTTAGACGAAATTGGTTCACGGTCACCGAGAATGTTCAAAGTTTAAGGAAGATCGTTTGAAATGGACAAACGACTCTCTCTCTCTCTCTCTCTCTCTAGCGATATATATATATATATATAGATGGCGTAAGGAAGTGGTAAGGAGAACGAACAGCTTGTTTTCTACTCGTCGATAAATCTGCGGCTTCTTATCTATCAGCAGAAGATTACAGCGATCGTCCGGCGATGTTGTAACAGCTAACAGCCAATGATATATTGGACGAACGAACATTGCTAGACATTTCTTCAATGACGAGTGTACCATGTGATCTAAACATACGACGACACGTTCCTCGAACGTCATCACTTCGACCCGTGATCCTCGGGCACATTGGTCGCACAGTGTTGTCAAATTCAACCTCGAGGAACTTACGCATTGGTAAATATTATTTACGCGCATAAGTAGTACGTTCGGTTTAATAAGACAGAGCTGCTGCACGAGCCGAGCTGTCATTGTAAATAAATTATACATAAATCAATGAACGAATCCACTCTCGTCCCGTTGCTTTATCTCAAATGGAATCAAAGGACTCGTAAAGCTGTTTCCTGATACACAAAGAATATTTAGACACGGCTGACTCGCAATTATGAATCGTAATAATGCTAAATTAAATAAACATTTGTTGTACAGAGCCTAGAGAAGTTTTTCTAAAGGTCGTGTACTTTGATCGAAGGATGTAGAAGGTTTCAACGAGATCTTTTAATCAATCGAGGCTGATTTAATTTAGTCGAGAGTTTCGAGATCGGAAACACGGTAAAAGTTTCCCTGTCGTTTGTACCTTAACGATTAAAACTTCAAAATACTTGGGCTGCTGAGCAACGCAAACTCGTAGGCTGACACACCGGCCGCACACCTACGTGTTTCTAAATAAGTCTTATTCGTAGGTTGGCTGCACCGTGGAAGCGAAACTTATATCTTCCTCGATCTATCCGTCCGCCAAACCATTCTTGCTCGTATTATTATCTAAACGCGAATCTTCACCGCCAGCGAAGAAAACAACTCTCGTAACGTTGCGAACCGTAAGCATTGTATATTAACCGTGTACTATTTTCGTAAGACTACACCTACCTACGAATGAAAAATAATCAATCATGGTAGCCGCCCATCGCACTTTTCATCATTGAGGAGCAGCTACGGGTGAGCACTCGGCGACACCCTGCAGGATGCTGCAGCTGAAAATCCTCTCAAGCACTGCAATCGCCGGCAGGAGTTCCCCCCGAGTATGTAACCGGTCCCAAACACATTTGCCCGCTTTGGTCTTACGCCACAGACTATACTCTATGCAGCACATAAATCCCGCATGAAACCGGGCTTTACCATGGCTACGACCCTAGTGCCAAGGTATTACGATTCACCGCGTACTACTAGACCGTGTCTACGGTGACACGTACATCTTTGAATTAGTAAAAACCATTAGTTTGTTTACAAGACGTATCAAAGTTATTGATGTAGTTATTGGATGAATGGATATTGGTTAGATTCACGTCGATTCATCGCAACTATATTACATATATCTTGATTCTTGTTTAACCGAAAGTTACTCTTCCGTGTAACATGTGGCACCGCTTGTGTCGATACGTAAACGCACGTATACACACGATACTCGAGTGAAAAACACGTGCATATAGGTTATGTACGCGGTACGCGAGAAAGAGACGATGAGAGAAACCGAGCGTAGAAGTAAAGAGACAGGAACAAGTGTAAAGAGAAGGAGAGAAGCAAAGAAGACAGTAAGCTAGTGAACGAGCAACAGAGAAAGAGAGACTATAAGGACTACTGCCGTTTTATTGGCAGAGGTGAACGACACTGCCTACTGCAAGGTGGATGCCTGTATTTCGCATAACCGCTCGTCGTTGGAACGTGCTATGAGTTTATGGGTCACTACGTACTGTTTTCAAGCACCTTCTTACGAAAATAGTATGAATTCGTTGAATCGAAAATATGTTGACATCGAAAAGTCGCCAATGTTTGCCTTTATTATGCTTTGTTGTTGTGCCTCGTAGTTAAAAAAAAAAAAAAAACATCATTACATCATCTAATATCGATATTTCTTGTAAAAATAATAATCGATAAAATAAATGTTCTCGCGTTACAAGCATGCTCAAGACGATAACAATTACCAAATAGCTGACTTACATTAAAACACGCACACGTTGTATACACCTCTTAATTTCAATGCATACACATACCCCTATGGGATTACCACATAAACGTGCAGCAACCTTTTTGAAAATTAAGAATTCATTTCACGTACAACTTCTAACTGCAAAAGATTGTACAGGTTATGTAAGAGCAATTCGAAGAACGAACAACAGAGGGGAACGGCCTGATCAACAAGAGTGGATTCTGAATTTAAGAACCTGATTTCGTTAACATTTGCTTAACGACATACCAATCAACAAGATGAAACATCAGAGCGAGCAATAACAATATATGACGTACAGTAACACGCACATAACGTGACAGAGATTTATAAAAACAGTGTATGTAAAAATACATACATATGTACATACATTTAAATTTTAGTTTTTAATTCATGTAGAATTATGTGACTGCTTCCTAAACTCAATAATGAGCAATATTTGCAATTAAATTTTTCAGAAAATCGCCTCTGTAAAACAAAAAATTTATCCATATTTTGCGTTATGGTCATCGGCAGTTATACACGAAATTTATATTGCAGGAAAATCGGTCGAGTAACGTGAACTGACCTCTGCTTTGCCGCTCCTCATCGATTTTCTGAACATACGTCAATACGAAGTACGCCAGACACGTATTCATGGAATTAAATACTACCTTCTTTTTCAATAGTCGATAAATAGAAATTTCTGTCAGTTTGTATAGCAGCCATGTTAAATATGTAAGGAATGAGAAATAAGATATTTTCGGTACAAACGTGCTTATCTCTAAATATTTTGAGGTTAGCTTCGGTAATTTTACGTTATCTTTATATCAAGCAATCTAATGTATAATATGCGAAAGCAATGTAAACTGCGTATTACTTAATGCTTTATCTCACATTGAATATTAAATATTAATATTGTATTGTGTTATGTTCAATGTATTTCTACAAAATTTGTATCAACTATGAAGAATTCATTTGATACACTCATTTAATTATTTGATCATACAATTAGTAAAGAGAAATGTGAGAATTATATAAAAAAGAATTTAAAAAAGATTAAAATGAAATGTATCTCAGAAATGTATATGTTGAAATCATTAATGCATCACCTGGTAACTTTGTTTACCACACCAGGGTAAAATTCCATTTCATCTGTATATTATGATTGCTCAATAAAATTACAAATATATTGCCAATTGTATAACTTCAAAAATGTTTGACCCTCGTACTTAATAAGTAGATGTATCATTATAATAATCATACTGTAAATACAATTATGTTAAATGTACTATATACAGCACATATTACTTCCAAAAATTATAAAATAACATGATCAAAGACAGTATGTATTTCACATTCTCACATCTTAAAGTCATTGAAGATAGATTCGCTTAGTTGTAGCATAAGAAAGCTTATATTAAATCAGACACAACATATTCGTATTATTATGTAATATCTCTGTATAATGGATCCACTGAATAATTCATTTCTATATAGATGTTATAATATTATAGCTCATACTAACTACAACATCAACGATGTTCACATAAAGCAATAAATTTAATAGTAATTCCATGTACTTTAAGTGGTTACAAGAACATATTATAAGAATAAGATAATTTTCTTGCTTCGTCTGAACTTGCTTTATATCTTTAAACTTAGATGAGTATCCAGAAAACTTTAAATGTAAATTCACAACATTACATTATACTCTAGAGATATTACTCAAATAAATTATGATGAAAAAGATTGTGAGTGTTTCCAATAGTTCTTATATTCACGTGTCCCAGTAGTATCTATGTAATATTATGACAAGAATGTGAATGCAAGGAAAGTCCAAGGGAGTAAATAAAGTATAGAATATCTGAACTAACCTTTGAGCTGCGGTAATTGCTGTAACTCAACATCTTGAGAGTTACGATAACGAGATGAACCCTGTGATTTTTTGGATTTCTTCTTAAGAGATCTCTTGGCAAAGGGATCTATCCGGTCCACAAAAGTCGCTGACGACATGTTGGGATTAGCAGAGGCACTATGAGAGCTGGAGGGAAGTGAAATGCTGGAGGCACTTTCGTGCCTCGGCTGCACTTTTTCGGCGTTGGACGCGACTAAAGAAGATTGCATCCACCCTGAGGAGGTCGCATTCCGTGTCGAAGAAGATGAACTCACTACACACACAAGGAGAAAGCAACACTACACGATTACGAAGCGCACGTGGTGTACTTGAACACGGTAACCTACTGGTTCAGAGGTTCCTGAAGCAGAGAGGGGTGAAAATTGATAGTAATGCGCGCATAGCACGAGGAGTTTTTCCGCGTAACAGAACTGAACGTGTTTTAATCGGAGGATGTTTGTCAAACGACGAGATCCATCAAGTTCACAGTTCGATAAAAATTCGTTGAACAATTGCCAGAGGTGGTTCTTGTATCGGTCGAGAAAAGGGGCGCGATCGCTTGTTAGGCGTTGTCACACGCGAACGCACGCCCCGTCGTACGTCGAATCTCCCACCTACACTGTGCAACACACAAGCGGCACCGTGTCTTTTTCTTGATCGTATGTGGATTATGCGTTACCTGAAACCACGACCGGCCGTTTGGTCTGTGGTTCACTTGTTCGATTTTTCTCCGTTCGAACAAATATTTGATTCACGCCACCGGGAGACTGTGGAACGGCTGGCAGGCTTACCGTACCGTGCCTGCGTGTCGGATACCAAGTCGTGAAACAAGCACCGTTACGAAATAGCTCGTAACTCCTTTAGAAGCGGTGTTTCGCCGCGTGAAATCTATTCCACAGAATTATCTTCCTTCCGCACGCGGTAGCCGCACTCCGCTCGCGCAGCTAAACGCACACACTCACTTAAACGCTTCGATGAGGGACACTGAGGCTCGAACAGCACTCGGCCGCCATCAGCTGCTCGGACCGACGAGCTTCTTTCATTTTTGCCGGAACGACCGACAGACCGTCAGGCGCTAAGTCCTGCCGAGACCTCTTCCAACATTGTACCTTTTATTACGCGTACACAAGATACTATAATTTCGGCATCTACCGCACGTAAAATTTAAATTAAAAAGAAAAAAGGATCCTTCCACCGTCGCCCTCTTCACTTATTGAAAACCCGTCAAGAGGTGCCTTGTGTGCCTGAAAATAGTAATGTGCACTCGACAATCATCGGCCGGAGATTCCCGATCAAACACGAACATCCACGATCACCCTAGGTCGCGCCACTTTACAAATCTTTACCGTTTTCCCATTGCGCCATTGCTTTTTCGCTAGAAACATTTCAATTTGTATTTAAACAGTCGTCGTATCATTAACATTGTTTTAAACTTTCGATTAAACGTTATACGTATTTTTATTTAATGTTCTTTTACTGCTGTTTATCGTTAATGTAGCATATCTTTTAGTCAATTGCTTTCGTTTCTATGAACTTGCCTTAATAAAACCTGTTAAAGCTTATAGCTTTATACATCTACATTACGTAGTTGGTACTTTTATATAGGAAAAATAATATAGAAGATAAAAACTGATAAAAGCTTACGAATTTGCTCTTAAAATTCTCTAATATACTGCATTATATATTGTACAATGTTAATATCCATATATATATACATATATATATAACTTTTATAGCTTTTAGAATGCATGCTTTCATTTTCTGAAATCATTTTTCTGTGTTGACATAAAATCATTTTTATACTCTTTGTAACATATTCCTTGATATATATTGTATCAGATATATGTATAGATACACATGATATTACCGATCTACCGTCAAATGACGTTCCATACCTAATGATAGTTTACAAACTTTATTATTAAGAAGCGTCATTACGTTATAAAAACAAAGTGCTTCCATAAACAGCGTATTTGTTATTCAGAATAACATATTTCGAAATCGATAACATAATTACAAAATTATGTTATTATACCGCATGGATTGTAGTTCGAGTTCTTGAAATCTAACCTTAAAATGTTCATAAAGCGTGTTTGTTGATGTATATTTTGAAATTTGAAAAAGGTGATAAATATTATAAATATTGCTTTCATATCTATTTCTTCATGTGCTCGATACCAAAGGCAAATGCTTTAAATTCCTTTACTCGATGTCCTGGATTATATTGTGGAAGGGAATTACTGCCTGATGGCAACTGGAGTGACTGTGGTGCATGTCCTCGAGGGTTCAGGGCAAACGCCACTTCGATATGTGTTTCTTGCGAAGACGAACCAATGCTCTATGATTGGTTCTATTTAGGATTTGTGGCACTACTGGTATTATTATTACATTGGGTTTGCATTGATATAATATCTATGAGACGTACTATACCAAAAAAAGTGTTTGCGTTACATTTGTCTGCTCTAGTAGAAGTTGTTTCTGCATCTGTGATTACTTTACAAGTAACCGATCCTGTAGGTAGTTTTTCAATTAGATCATGTAGAATTACAAAACTCTCAGACTGGTACACATTGTTTCACAATCCTAGCCCAAATTATGAAGAAACTCTGCATTGTACACAGGAAGCTGTTTATCCGTTGTTAGTAATTACATAATTATTCTATTTAATTATTCAATTTAGCTTTTTTTTGTCTGAAAAATTAATTAATTTTTCAATCCTTAGGTACACAATGGTGTTTATTTTTTATGCTTTAGGAACAGCTATAATGTTAATAATAAGGCCAATTATAGCCAAGAAATTCTTACCAAAGAAAGGAAAATTTACAATTTATGCTGCTCTTTATTTCTATCCCATTTTAGCTTTATTACATGCAGTTGGCGGTGGTATAATATGTAAGTGAAGCAATTTTCATTGTAAGGGTAATACCTTCCCCATATTTTATTAACTCTTATTTTTACAGATTATTCATTCCCATATATAACTATAACACTGTCTATACTATTTAATGCAGCACATTTTTCATTTAAATTAAATCAGGTAATGGTCTCTGTATATTGTTCATATTTACGTATGTTTAAATACTAAATATGTTTTATAAATGTTTCATGAAACTCTATCTTTCTTTCAGTCAATGAAAGCATTGTTGTTGAGCTGTGTATCAGATATAAAAAATGTAATAATTATTTTAAGTCATTGGATGTTATATGGATACGGTTTAGTAGCTGCCGCAACTTTCCGAGATCTCGGCATTCATCCAGCATTGATTGCTTTAGTTCCTTTACCTGCATTGTTTTATATTATTACTGTAAGATTCACAGATCCGCATAAACTTCATATAGAATAAATACAATTATAAAACCTATTATTAACATAATTATAATAAGTCGTTCCTTTATAAACAATAACTAATTGATTGTAGAATACTATATTTTCAATGGATCACATTTAATTATATTTTTCATAAAAGCAGTACATAATTACTTATAATAAATGTCATTACATAAAGATCATAAGTAAGGGATTGTTATCGATCATTTGTAGACCTTCTTTCTCTCGTACCTAATTTTGTGGAACAAACGTTAAAACAACTGTACTCTTGCCCGATATGGGAACTTTGTTAGAAGGTAGTTTTGTTCTGTAAAAAAGTAAACTTCATAAAAAACGGTTGTTTATCACAATATTATAAAAGAAATTGTTGATGTTCTATGAAAAACAAATAAAAATAAATTAAGTGATTGATGATAGTGAAATAACATTACTTTATTGTGTCGCTGTCTTGCGCGTAATTAGGACTGTGTGCGACAATATTAACTTCGTCAGAAATCTGTGGTATTGTAGAAAAATCCACTACTGTAGGTTCTTCTGCTGATTGATACGCTACTAAGTATCCTGGATTGCCACTCTTTAACCTAGACATTTATTCAGTTTTAATATTCTTTTAATGAAGAACAAGAAAGAAAAATTGATTCAATTTTCGACAATGATAGTTAAATTAATATTTTATATTATCAGTTATTAACTGGTGGTTAGTCAAAATTGCTATTATTTACAATTAATTTTACAAAACGCAGGCCTCATGCAATATGTTAGTAAGACGACTCACCAGTTCCTGCGTTGCATAGAAGGAAGCGTGGAACAGGGCAAATTGATCTTTGGTTAGTAAATTATACAGTACAATTTGTGTCAATAGTGTGGGGTGTATGAGTTATTTGGAGTTTAAGTGTAGCATCAAAGGATAATTGAAATGATTTATAGCAATTGTGAATTAAGTTGATTGAACTTTCTTTGATATAGATTAATACTGCAATTACTGTTTTATCCTTCAAAGGTTCTATACCATCCATTAATTTTCTGATACTATCCTCTTTTGTTTTAAGATTATACTTAATGTGTAAATGGATAAACATACAATACTGAAATAAGTGAAAATGCTATTACATTACCTTGTATAAACAAATACACTTCCATTGACAGTTTTAAGCATTGTCTCTCCATGAAGAAATGTTAAGCTTTGTCGCGCTTTACATAAAGTCGCAAAGGCGTCTTTTGCAGATAAAGTATCGTTCAATTTTAATACAGGTGTTCCAGGTAAAAGTAATGTCATAAGTGTTAAACTGTCTGCTATATCTGCAGGCATTCTTTCTCTCAAACTGAGGTTTCTACCATTAATCTAGAATGTAATATGATAATATAATATATATTTTAGAGTATACATCTTGTGGATACTTACATCCCAAGCAGGCCAGGAAGTGAAATTAAGCCAGTGGGAAAAGCCACGCTGTAAAGTCGTGGCATCTATATTGCTATCTGCAGTTGTAAGAAATTGTGAATTTTGTGGAAGATCAATCAGCCTTTTCTTCTCATTATAAACTTGTAGAATGTCAGTTCCAATATCATCTTGGAGGGCAAAGAACCTGGACAAACATTTTGTTATGGAACTTTGCTTGAAAGAAAGACTGAATATGCATGATACTACTGTAATGATTAAAGATAATTAACCCTTTATTGTCTGTTTCATTATGAACTCTTTCTTGCCATTTTGCTAGAACAACACCATTTTCTGGCCGATCTCTTGTATAGGCATGCACTAATGAATCATAGTTATCTGCCTCAGTAGGTATAGTGCTCCTAAATTCGTCATGAAGATCTGGATCCGCAGTTAAATATTGAGTATTAGCTAAACGGAATCCACTGATCCCTAATTTTAACCAATGACTCAAAATATCCTAAGCATTAAAAATTAAGTATTATCAAATTAATTTTTTACATCTATTTTTTAATCAGCATATAAGAGAAGCAATGACAAAATAACTTACTGAAAATTCTGTAACTACTACTGGATTATTGTAATTTAATTCAGGTTGTGTTATTTTGAAATGATGAAGGTAATATTGTTCTCTTTGTTCATTCCACTCCCATGCTGATCCACCATGTACACTTAGCTAAAAAAATTCGTATTATAGAAATACTACAAAGATACAAGGCAATTTTAACTTGAAAAAAGATATAACTAACCCAATTATTAGGTGGAGTACGTTTACCATCGGTAGTTATTTTTGCATCTGCCCAAATGTAGTAAGATGAGAATGGTTCTTCTCTCTCTATGGAGCGTTTGAACCATGGATGTTCAGTTGATGTATGACTTGGATCTAATTCTAAAATGATATATTGTTCTTTGTTTTTGGCAGCTTTTACAATAGCCTCCAGATCACTTGTAGTTCCTAATTCTGGTTTAATGTTTTTGAAGTCTTCTGTTCCCCCTATAATTTAAAATGCAATATATTAATATCTGTTGCCATACTAGGGTAGAAAACTACCTGTAAGAGCTGTTGTATATGTACCTGTTGAACTTTCTTTAATCGTGGAAGCTAGAGAAATTGCATCTATATTTTGTGTTTTCAAAATATCTAACAAAGATTCTATGCCTTTCAAATCATGAGTGCTTGTTTCAACAGGATCTAATTGTACAATAGCACTCTTCTCCCACCATTCTTTGGGTTTTGGTGCCGCACATTTTGGTGCCATTACCACAATAGCTATAGCACCAGCTAACATGGCAACCCAAAGTGACCAGAAAGCAATGAATAAAAACCATCTTAATTTAATCCAGAATGGGTCATTAGCAAATTTCATGAGTTCCTCTTTTCCCATTCCAGAAAGAGTTTGTTTAACTGTCTCAATATCGATTTTGGTATCTCCATTTTCAGAAATAAATTTTACCTATTCAAAATAACCATATGTTATATATAAAATCAACAGACATTTAATGCATGTATTTCTCTCAAATGTTAATGAATCACAATTATTTCCACAGGTAATTTCATGATCTATCTTTCCTCTTCATGATGGTATGATGCAATAGTAAAAGATTCTTACTTTCGAATAACAAATGTAATACAATGTCGAAGAAATATAGAATACGTAAAAACATGTGATAATAAAATTTGAAAATCATTCGAAAGCAGATCAATTGACTTATTATCGAACAAAAAAAACTTCCAATCAAGATAAAAATAGTAATTAGCTATTAATTATATTCGAATAAAATAGAATAATAAAACAATAATGGTGATAAAAAGGAGATAGATATCTTTAAGTACAAATAGAGGTATCTTTTATTGATCGTATAAAGATTAGACGTGACTTCCAAAAATGTGCTCGTTAACATACCTCGGTTGTATCTTTCACAGGAGAGATTTTACTCTCGTCTTTAAGCATCTTTTCGTGGACCCCATCGTCGGTATCGTTTTCATTACTTGGTTTTCCCATATTTTCAATTTTATCTTGTACACTTTCGTCCTCGTCCGGCAACGCCTTGTATGTGGCGACAACTGCCGTTTCTTTCGCGTTCCCGTTAGCTTCGATATTATCTAAATTCAACCTCCCACTCTCCATTATCACTATCGCACAGTACCAAGGACGTTAAACGATCTTATATGGCGGGGATGTGTGAAAATCTTCTCTCTTAATGAATTTTCGGTGGATTTTCGACTCCGTGAGGTTCAAGAACGACTGCACAGACGCTTTTTACCCCATAGAGATATCTAGTTGGTTCTTACTCTCCTTTTGCCCCTGCTCGTATTTACTTATACTACCACAAGCATAAGGTATAAAGTAAAATCAGGGACGACCTTCGTCCCTCAAAGTTACCGTGACTTTACTAAGTATTTTAGAACAATATTTGAGATGTATAATACGTTTTACAAATTAAAGAATATCCAGAATTTTCTAATGTACTAAACAAATATCCTTTATTTAGATTGTAATACTTCGGTGGAGATTTATGTTTATGCATCGTACTAAAAAATGTTAGTAAAATAAAAAAAAATTAAAAAGAAAAATTTGATTAAAAATTAAGACATCCCTTCAAAAAACTTATGATTAAAAAAATATTATTTTGTAGATAAAGTTACTAAAGAATTTTAATTAAAAGTTAGTTTGCATAGGGTTCTTTACTGCCATAATCCAGAACTGATTTAATTCTCCCCTTTCGATCAGACGTTCCAACGACGAATAGGATACTTGGGTTGAAAAATAGCGCGAAAGATATTTCGCTGATTATTTACACCTTTTGTATAACAAACAAATTTATTAGAAATTTTAATATTACAGTCGAAAAATGTTTAGAAAATATTTTCAGATGTAAATAATATATAAAGTTTTCTATATATCCATATATAAGAATGATAAATAGTACTGTATACATGATCTTCTTAACATTTCTCATATTTAACATTTAAAGGTTTTAGAAGTATTTTGATCTGTGTCATTCTGCTTAACAGCAGCTTTGTTAACGTAAGCAAGGAATTAAACGATTATCTTATATCTTGATAGCCCGAAAAAATATCTTTATGGACACATCGATTTTTTATTTATTGACTTATTCAATAACATCCGATTGGAAATCCTGAAAAGTGTTATTCGTATTATTTTGGTGTCTGGAAAGTTTACGGAAACAACGAAGTGTTAAGGTGGTTACATAATTTGAGATACCGATTCTAGGGTGAACAAAATTCATAATTTCTGTTCAAATACTTACTGTATTTGTTATATTTATAGTAGTATTGTAGCATGGTTTCGATGAAAAACAGCAGTGAAATAAAATAGATAAAATAAACACTACTATCAACAATGCCCATAAAAACCAAAACATACACAAGCGAATATTCATACACATTGGATCGATTCGGTAGTATCTAAAATCATCGCTTGTTGATCCTAAAAAATAGTCTTTTTATAAGCCTTTTAATAATATTTTTTGTAATTCTATAAATTTTAATTGTAATTTAACACTGATAAATATCTTTTACATATTTTTTCAAATTCGCGCGAGTTATCGACCGAATCTAGGTTCGATATCTTAATTTATAAACTTCCGGTCTCGAAATGTATGTTGCATATAACATACGGATGCGCAAGCACATGCCTTATGATTGGTCCAATTTAAATTTCAGATTTCGTACGAACATTGTTCGCTGTCATTTTACAGTTAGTTTGCGTGAATATTTTCCATTTCGTGAATAGTGATGCCAAACCTGTGTCTTGTAATCTTTCTTTAGATCCGCCGAAATATACAGCCTCGTATGTTGATGCACCGCAGGAAAGGTGAGTAGTATCTGTTGATTCCATTGTTATAAATTCCTTCTGATTCGCTTCGTACTCTTCACTATCCCAAAAACCGACTAACGGATTTCTCGCATCATTACTTTTTTCGCTGCACGTTCGTTTACTTCCCGATATGATAGGAATATTTATGTTTACACAAGTGGGGCGCGATTTAGGCTGACCGTTAACGATCGATGTTATAAAACAACGATTCTGCGACATTCTGTTCCCGATAAATATAGACACAACGAGATAACAATTGAATGGTGAAATTTCTTTTGCCGCCCCTATTATTGTTTGCCTTTCGTTCTTATCTTACGGGAGATACGTTAGACTTGATTCAACATATTTGCGTCCGTTCGAAGCCCTGTCGCCCTGATTAACAGGGAATCGGTACATATTGATAAATCGAGTGACAGATATGTATATATAAATATATCCAACTAATTATAAACGCACTGTTTGTGACCACGAATTTAACAAACGATATATTTTCTCTGTTTACAAGGCAACGAATTGTTTGACAATTTCTTATATTTCTTATATGTATTTTGTCTTACTTCACACTCGTTTCTTCACACACATTTACGTATTGTAAACAACGATGATATTAAACTCATGCCGTTGCTATAATTATACCAGCAAGAGTACGGTTCTACTCGTGATTTTAATACAGATACAACTGGCTTTTAAATGAGACATTCACTTGGGACCATTGCTTAGCTTATTATGAGTCATTCAACACATTCGTTGCTTCACGAACGTATTTGAATAGTGGGAGTATTTGTGTTGTCATTAATATAAATTATAGCAGCACTTCATAACCATAATGTTAACATCTGAGGACAATGCCTCTCATGACAAAAATAGACTTTCTATTTATAGGATATACTTATATACTAATTCATATAAAGCAGGGTGAATTGAACATACATTTGCTGTTACTTTAAACAAAACCTCTTATTAATATAGGAACGCTTAAGTACTAATTATAATCGCTTTATACAAGTTCATAACTAAAATTTTTATTCTACAAAATTTGGCTCAATGAAACGTTAAAATATTCAATAACACTACTGCGATGCTTATACTTGTTATTAACCATGTTACTGAAGAGGAAATAACGGCAGAATTTTTCTCTGTTGTACTTTCAGGAGTCGAAGGAGTTGTACTGGTTCCTCCGGCTTCTGTAGATGATTCACAATTGCATATATCCTCAGCTTTCAGAACAAATGCTGCATTTGCCGTGAGTATAACATTTTGTGCCGAAATATTTGACCTAAAAAGTTGAATTAAATATTCCGAGTTATCCTCGCGAATTCGGCAGTTAATCCCTTTTGATATAAGACATACGCTTACGTAATGTTAACTGCATTACTGGATGCGATAACAATTTCTACCGGATCGTTTAAGTTCGGATACATCGACGTTAGATTAACTGTTTCTTGTCGTAGACCCAAGTTAATAACAATGATATATGTAGGATTGTTTGCTAAAGATCTAATAAAAAATAATATTAGATACTTATTGAATATGTAATGTAATGTATTAGATATAATATATATATAAAAATAAATAAATAAATATATATAAATATATATATATTTAATATAATATTAATATAATATATAATATATATTTATTTAATATAAATATATATATATATAAATATATATATATTTATTTATTTATTTATTTTTGATATTTTATAATTTTATAATTTTGAATATTACATCTATGTATGTCATTGTATTACAAACCTTTTAAAGACAAATATACGGTCATTGTTTAAGGTTGCAAATTCATAATTTCCATGAGTGAATACTTTATCTTTTCTAAGAGTAGCAAGTGATTTATATGTCTTCAAATTGCTCTGTGAACTTTTTAGCTGTGCTTTGACGTTTCTTCCTGTATAATCTGGATGAACAGGAAGATATGTAATTTTATTAGATGAAAATCCTGCTGATGTACTAGAGTCCCATTGCATTGGTGTTCTTGCAGGATCTCTGGAATAATTTCCTAATATTTCCTTTGGCCTCGAACAACCCATAGGGTCGATTGTTTCATTCCATGACATCTTCCTGTCTAACATTCCAATCTCTTCTCCATAGTAAGTATATGCTTGACCAGGTAACAGTAGACTAAGCATATGAAGTCCATCGACGCGATTCAATCCAATTCTTGAGGCTGCTCTTGAAGTATCATGATTGGAAAGCTAGAATTAGAAGAACAGACGTATCTACTTAAATTTTGGGCAAACAATGGGAGATGATCATAGCAATATATGTGCTCTTACCACCCAATTTGTGTCTGTTTTGTTTGGAAGTTTCTTAAACCAGTCTTCCAGTACATTTTTAATATGTTCAGCAGTGCTTGTATTCTGGACAGAAGTAATAAACCGGAAATTAAAGGGTGGAATTCCATTGTGCGTAGCATTACCATAAAGCGATATCAACACTTCATCAGAGTCATAAGACTCTGCAATTAATAATCTGTGAATTAACAGTTATAATATAGTATAAATACTATAGAATAAGTTAAAGCCAAGTTTGTGATATTTCTATACATACTTTGAAGGAGCATTATTCTCTTTTACCCAATTATCAATATATGAACGAAACTTGTATACAAGATCTGTGCTCTCTGGCAGACCAGATGTGTAGGCTCCATTCCCTATAACAGGCTCGTCTTTTAAATCCTTATCCTCATAAAGATACGACACTGCGCCGATTCGAAAACCATCAACTTTTCTCTTCAGCCAAAAGTTGAACACATCCTGAAATATGTAAATAAGGTTTTAAGCATATATTAACTTCTTATTGAATTACAAAATACAATATTATCATAATGCAAATACTTTACCAATAATTCTTGTATCACATTTTTATTTCTCAAATTGAGGTCAGGTTGAGATTTGTGAAATTTATGGTAATACCATTGCTGCCTTGTATCGTGCCACGTCCATGCTGATCCCTCTTTGTCACTATAGGTGCTTATCTAAATCAAAAGAGAGCGTTAGCAGGCATTTGCCAAAATTGTTTCAAGGATTATGAATAATTATCAACCCAGTTATTAGGTGGTATCTTGTTGCCATTTTGATCTTTGGAACTGTTTGCCCAAATGTAGTAGTCACTGTATCGCTCGTCATTTTGACTTGACAGCAGAAACCATTTATGTTGATCGCTTGAATGATTTGGTACTATGTCCAAAATGACCTTCAGGTCTGGAATAGTTTATGTCACTCAAAAGACTGATACATATTCAATGAAAAAGATGTCACTAATGCGTCAAGCACATACCACGTTTATGTGCTTGTTGTACGAACTCGTCAAAGAACTGGAGATTACCAAACAGTGGATTTATCTCGGTATAATTAGAAATATCGTATCCAGAATCTTTCAGTGGTGATGAGTAGATAGGGTTCAGCCAAATTGCGTCGACTCCAAGCTCTTGTAAATAATCCAGCCGGTTGGTTATACCTGTGTAACATTTGATATTTATTTCAGTAACTATGAATTAAAAATGTGAATTAAAAGTTAGAGATATGACATTAAAGTTAAATATTTCTAACATATCGCGTCCAAAATTTAGACAAATATTCTCACCACGTGTTTTTTATTTACGTATACTCCGTAGAAAGATGTTGTTGTCAAAGTCACGTCATCGTGTTTCCCATAAATACAGCGCGGTCAATCAATTGAAAAATTATTCCCATCGAGCGATAAATTGATTCTGCGTTATCAATGGCACACGGGAAATCTGAAGTAACTTCGGTTGGTACCTTGACCAACAAGCGATAAACGAGCTCTGCCGTAACACAACTTCGAACGCGAAGCTAATTTTTCACTCGTTTAGCATTTACGATACGCTGCCTATAGCTTTAAAAATAGATTTACGAGGCTATGAAATTTCACGACCATTGTACAGGCCTTATATTACATTTATCTAAATTTTCATTTTTACATGCGTAACTAGTTTTGTATATCTCAAATTGAACGAGAGCGAACATTCGTATAGAAGCTGCCCCGTTTACAATTCAAAACGGAAAATTTTCAAACGCAAAATCCCACTATGAATAACAGTTATTTTCACTACGAATTTCGATAACGATACCACGAAATTATTATCTCTTACTTTCGTTACATGCACCCACTATCGAACACGACACTTTTCGGTTTATCGAATTTACCATTTATTTCGTATTTACGATATCCGCGACGACTAGAAACTACATATTTATGCAAGTTCGTATTTTTACCAACAAAACTAGCCATAGTTTCGTTTTACTAAATATTACAACGAGTATTCTACTTTCCGTAACATTTTATACACACTTTGCCGCGTTTCGTGTATCTCCGATATGCGTAAATACTCGGAAACCGCAACGATCAAACACACCTGTAGATTCCAATTTCCGGTTCATAACGTACCCTTCAAGTCACCCTCGCCATCTCCATCGCTATCCTGAAATCCTCTCGGCCAGATTTGATAGACCAAAGCGGTTTCCCACCATTGTTTGTCCACCAACTGGGAGCTCGTCGATCCCACGGCCAGGAGCCCGAAAACCAACAGTAGAATTCCACGGAATTGACGCATTTCGTCAATCGATGTACAAAACTCGACTCTCGACCCGCGATTTCGTCCTGTTATATATATTTTTGGCAGAAACCAGGTTATCGCTTTATCTACCGCTATCGCGATGATTCCGGTGTCCTTATCTCGCTTATTCCTTGCTCCATATATACTGAAAACGCGTCATTGTTTACGTTAAGAATAGAGAATAGAGATGTTCCTTTAATTCCTGTCGTTGCCCGTGGCGGATCACCGATCGCGATAGTAGTTTTTGTTTGAACAAAGAAAGAGGAAAATCTAGTACCGATTAATATCGAGAAAAGGGGTGTAATTGTAAATTGTGTCGGCCATAACAAGATAAATATTAGGATATTTGGCGTGTCTAGACAAGATATGATATTTAATACAAAGCCAATGTATTTCTTCCCGCTTTCTTATTGGGTCATCTCGTAAGCGAAGAGTAAGAGTTGGGCATTAAAATTGAAAACAGTGGGAACGTCACTTATTTAAGATAGCAGCGATCGTTTAGTAAAAGTGGGGCAACGCGTTCGTCTTAAGAAGCTTTGCTTTAACACGGGAAACCGTATTGAAACTAGCGAATGATACTATTTTTCCCGCACTCGTGATTTTAAACGTTTTTCACCGCATCTGTGATTATTATTCCTGATCAGAGATTTAATCGAGCGAACTTGCAACGAGCCGAAGCTGCATCGTTTTCACCGTAGCAAATTCATACAGCGAAACATATTTTCTGCAGCGATTTTATCTGCCTCAGGTATTTTCCTAAACGTCGCAACTTTCCTATTTTACGCGGAAACTTCCTATGCAAAGACCAGTTTCCAACACCCGACATAATGGCGCTGTGGAACCTGATCGACCGATGACACTCTACGAGATGCTGCGTTTTTCGCCAAGTAAAATAATATCTTTCGGTATTCCAGACTCTAGCGTTTGTCCTAAGCACGTCTTACGAGAGTTCAAACGATCAGATAAATACAGCATCGATCGCTTCGCGAATAACGGGACGAAGATCACACGGCAGAAGTACGATAGGTCTATCTATTTGTTAATCTTGGAATTTTCACGTCAGTCCGTGTTTAAAAGATATCTCGATACACGACTTACCTTGTCGAAAAAGAAGCCGACTTACCTTCTAAATATTATTGCTGGATATATTAAGATGTATCGGCTCAGAAGATACGTTACTTTTGAATAATAAACGATCCATCGTTTGCTGGAAATGCAAATCACTCGATCGCTCACCGACAGCCTGAAATATCTCACGTTGTTCCTCGTATTCCACTTTTCTTTCTTCTCTGTTTGCTTTAGCGCGCGCCACGTCCGCTCGAAATCGTACGTTTGGCGTAACTAAATTTCATCGGTTCGCGCTTAATTAAAATTCCGCCTGCGACACGTGAAAACACGACGCGGCGCTGTTTTAATTCGCTCGTGGTAACATAAAGAGGCGAGGCCATGGCATTTTCGCCATACGAAAAATATACCACCTCCTTTCCCTGCTCGTATTTCAACGAGAGCCACCTGCTCTAACGACGCGATTCTCGCCTCGCGGTAATTCATTCTCGCGGTTAACCCGTTTGGCTGCGCTCGAACGGATCTCTCGAACGTTCACCTGACCAACCCTACCTCGGAATGCCTTATTGCGTCGCGTAACTCATCGCCTAAGCCTCTTACGAACCCCAATTTCGTATCACGTAGCTATGGATGATTTATTCGTCTCGTTTTATACGCACCAGTTATTGTAAATTGCAAGATAATCGATGCCATCCGAAATACCCTCTATAATTCGGCTGAGAGCACGCTATTGGTTAAGCTACTAGGGTAGGCGAACGTTTGGTTATTTATCGTGCCGACGCGAATTATTGGAACACGCTGCAACAAGCAATCGATAACGCGGCAAGTTGGATTATCCGATCCTTCTCGCGATCGTTCTATCGTATTTGAACGATCGTATTTGGAAGATTGCGGCGGAAAAGAGCACGATGGCTCGTGTTCGCTATTTCTTACACGCAGCTACACAGGCTTTTGTTTCTTAACGTTGTTAATCTTGTTAACGTTGCTCGTCGTAATGACCTTATCCCTCGCTTTTACGCAAAGAATTTGTCGATTTATCAGTTATCCTTTGCACTCGTATGTCGGGCGTGACTCTTCAGTTGCACGTTCCTTTGTGAAACGCGCGAAAGGAAATTGTTTCGAGATATATCCTACACTTAAAAATTAGAAAATACGATAATAGCGCGAATAAAACTGGCATTTAAGTGAATTTCTTTCTTCCTTTGTTTATTTAAATTGTCTTATTCTTTAGTTCAAGTAAATTTCAGATAAAACACTTAGAAACGTTGGGAGCTGCTGGTAACGGAATTGAAATAAAATTCGGAGTGCAAAGGGTTGAAAGACTTGCGCGCATCGAACTCGATGGGTCGTTTACATTTTCAACCAATTTTCGCATTAAAATTCTGCACGTTAGTCAGTAAAATAAAGCGTCAGTAAATTGGAGAATTACCGAAAAACGTACTTATCGTGCTTTTTTTCCCGGAACCAGTCGTTAGTCACTCATCGTGCAACTCATCCGTCTCTGGTCATCGCGTAGCTGTTACGAATCGACGAATCGATGTTATCACAGGTAGAATAATAAATTTGTATAAATCCTAAAGTTTGTTCGTACTGTCGCAGTTACGTACCTTGCGCCGAGTTTCCCGATATTTTACATGTATTGCATTCGGTTTTCCATTCCCAATGGCATTCGATTGCACGTTGCAGCTCGTGGACCACCAGCGGACCAGCTTTTGGGTAATCAGGGGGCGGTGTAATTCGAGAAACGGTGGAAAGTTGTGTTCTCGGCGGAGAACACAATGACAAGACCATCCTCTGTGCCCATTCAGATCTGTCCGTCCGTTCGTGTATAGCGCGGTATCGTTCGTTTCTCGACGTCGGAAAGAGAGAAGACTAACTGTGTACAATTTGCATAGTGCCAGATAACCCAGCAGTCGATCGAATTCTTCTCTTTGCTTTTCACGTATACGCCCACAGACGGACGAATAAATTCTTTCTCGATGAAACCAGCGAAGGACGGATTAATTCTTATTCGTAAGTTCGTCCCTTCTACTTGTAAATTTCTTACTTCGACCAATATTTCCGGCGAACAGGAAGAACGTCTGTCGTTCGAATCGATGTTTGCCTGGGCTGAACGAATTATTGTGACTTTGGTAGGGGAAACGCGAGGAATTTCGACAGCCAAGGACGGTCATTCCGGTTGTTGAATTTGTTGTGTTGGCGCCTGGCTTCAATGCCACCTGATGATAAAATCCGCAATCGCTTAGTTGCCAACACAATACTTTCAATATCGTTTCGATATATAATTCGAAATCGATTAAGTCTACAAAGAAAAGAAAAACGTGGAGTGGAGTTACGATAGTCGAGAGAATCGAAATGCGTCTTTCCGAGCAGATAATTCGTTTCTTCAATAATACTAATCACGCATCTATATAATCACAAATGAAAAATCTCGCGAGAAGTGGGAATTTGTTACCGATTTGGCTTCTCAGAGGCTCGTATTTCCTTTGAATGCTTCTTTTACCTCGGATACAAACCAATCTACTTTCTTTCTTTCGTTTCTTGTACAAGCCAATATACTCCGTTAAAACGGACATAATTTTTCGGTTTAATTTAAGCTGTTAAAAGATCGAGGAAGGATTCCGAAAGACTCACGATGTTGACAAAATATTTAACCGCGACTCAGCGAGATGGAAAAGTTTCCCGAAAGGTTTCGTTGTTCGTGCGAGCGAACCTGTATAATTCGCGAAATCAGTTTCCTTTATGCACGTGTAATACATTCGTCGCGTGTCTCGCGTCTCGGGCACGTTCTTCCGGAGAAATGAAGTTTGCCAATTACGTGGATTCTGGCTTTCAGGGAACGGTGATCGAGCAGCCTGAGCAAAGCAACTAAATTATTTCGATACGGAATATCGCGTGGTTCGTCATAGCGACAGAGAATGCACGACGAAAACAGCTAATCGCGTGTAATTGCGTTATTAAATTTATTTCAGGGATTAATTCGCCTCCTATCGAAGTATTTCAAGCGCGAAACGCTGTTATCTGTTTTGTTGGTTTCTCGGGCTGGCATCAGACGATATCTCTCCGCCCTGACTCGCCTCTAATTAAAAAAGGCAATTGCTCGCGGTTTATTTACGTTTAGACGTAGCCGCTGCTTTCCTCGAACTCGGTCGAGTATTTACGCGGTAGCGGAAAAACGCTATTCGCGAACGAATTTCAAAATGAAACGCGTCGTTCCGAAGGACGGAAGTGAATTACGGGAAATTGAATGGTCACGGAGGCAGGCGCTCTACCTAAATTATCCTCGTTATCAGTGGTGAACGCTATTAACGAACGCATTATTCCGACGAACGTAATGAAAGCCGATCAAGTATTCGTACACATCGGCGAAACTTGTTAAGCGACGAAAATTAATTTTCATGGCGATGGCTACTCGCGATGAAAACTCGGCACGACTTTTTCGAAACGTTTACGGTTCGCCTTCGATCGAGAAGAACCGGGCCGCGGCTTTTTACCGGAATCGAATGCATCGAAACGCAGAGCAGAGCAGGAAAATAGATTGGTTTTTGGTTCGTTCGGCGGAATTTATTCGTCTGGATTTTCCGTGTCTCGTAAAACTCACCGATGACACGACGAAGATAACGTCGAACCGGTGTTCAAGGAATGTTAGTCGTATTAGCCGCGAATAATTCAACGCGTCACGTTCGCTTATCTCTTTATTTATTCATAACAAGTCATCGAAAAACATATCACAAACGCGTTGCACAATTTTCAGGGAATTCTTTGTAAAGAAAGAAACGAGAGCGGTGTATTCTCCGGCCGAAAATGAGATCGAACATCGCGATATCTGGCGCGGTATTCGTGCAACACAGGAAACTACTTAACGATAAAACGAGCAAGTTCTCGGAGCGAGCCTCGTTACCGCCGCGCCACGCCATCGAGTCTCCTTGTTATTTATCGCGTAGACCATTTTGCGGCCATAATAGGTGAACCGTGTCAGTCTCGCGTCGACACCTCTAAAACCACCCTATATATTATATCAGCGAGGATTCAGCAGCGAGTAAGACCCATTGTTCCCGGAGACACAATAGGACCATTTCCAAGCCAATCAAGCATTTCTGCAAAACAATTAGTACTTTCGCGTTTGCACAACAGCCGGTTAATTTGTAAGCCGCGATGTACACGCCGCGATTATCGATTAATCCCTTTCACGGACGATCGTTCTCTCCCCTCCACTCTTTCCCGTTTTTTTTCCCCTCTTTTTCCCTTTCTTCTCACATTTTTCTCCGCCACGACAGCCGGAAGTCGTTTCAACGACGGAGCAGAAAATTTTCTCTTCTCCATTTGTTCCGAAACGATGGAACATTCTTGACGGAACGGCGTTCGTTTTAAGACAGTAATAACGCTTTTTCGTCGACTTGGCCGAATTTCGCGTATGGCGAACGAGTAAAGCGGATGGCGATGTAAACGACGTGGGAGGATAAGGTGGTCGTAAGACAGAGTGATAAACGGCGACGAAAGGTCTTAAGTTTACGAACCATTACGATCCATTAAAGTTTCACGGCGATCAGACTCCGGCATGAAAATTATTAAACAGTATTAGGCCACGTCGTTCCTGGAACGGGTCACTTAGCGGTGTCCGTAAACGTCCATTAAAGTTCAAGGTGTCGGTTAATGATTCAACGAATCCATCGGTCGGTCGGTGGGTTAGCGCAGGGGTTGGCGCGCTCGGTCGATTCGTTGCGAAAGTTTCTCACGGTTTATCGAGGCTCTGGGATTATTCGTGAAAGTTGAACGACCAACTGGACTATCAGGATCTCGTGAGGTAATTAAGCTTTGGTGGGCAGGAGCGTTTGCAAGGGGACATGGTCCGAGCCTGAACGTATCGGAATCAATCGCTGCGCCGATGTAAATAACATTTAATGTCTGTATATTTTGCACTTTCGACTCAGTTACAATTAATTGATTTCTTAGTCGATCGCGTAATGCTGTTTCGGCACGCGTGATCCGCTTGCGGTCGAGCAACGAGATCGACCACCGACTACGACGAAGAAAGAGTCTTTCATCGCGTACACGTAGAACGAGTTCTTTCTAAAATATCTCTTTGGCTTTGTATCTTCAGTTTGTGTGACTTCACGCGAGTTTCTTAGGATTCTTCGCCTAACGATTAACCTTTCCTTCAGTCTCCTCGATTTTTCCAGAGGAATATTTCTTCGTTGCGTCGAAGGCAAGCGGCTTCCGTCGCTTTCTCTCTCTCTCTCTCTCTCTCTCTCTTTCTCTCTCTTCCTTTCTCTCCCTCTCTCGCACTCTTCCTCTCGCTCACATTCTAACTGCTCGTTCTCGCAACGAGCTTCTTTGGCTCGATTCTTTTTAGTTTTCTTTTTCTTATCTGTTTTGTTTTTCCTCAGGGGTTCTCAACGAGATCGTACATCAACAATTAACACGTTGTTCGTCCCTTCGTCGTTTGCGCGTCGTTCAAGGAGGGGGAGGGCAGACAAACGAATCCTCGAACAGTTCACCACGTTCGTTCGATCGAAGCGCGTAGAGCACTTGAATGGCCGCAAGCGACGAACGACGAATCCACAGTATATAATAATGCCAATAATAATGAGCGTAAGCATAAAACGGCTTAACGTCTTACAACGATTTATGAAGGAACCGGACCCCGGCTCTTTCTTGCTCTCCTGTACAATAGGAATTATACATAGAAGACGGAACATAAAGCTTTATCGCTTCTCATAGTAGAAGAACGAAGCGGAAAGATCGATACTTTCGCATAATGGGACACCGGGTACTTCCAGGCTGCTGGTTATCTTTCAGACCTATCTCAAGTCGATTTCCTCCTACAGATATAGAATTTTTTTCGGCGCACAGATACACCGTTTTGCATCTTTATCGAGTCTTTGTTCGCCAATGATTTTATCTCCAGTTAGTCCCATTTGGATAGACGAGCTCGACGTTAGAGAGGCGGTTACGAGGGTCGCGATCCTCAAAGTAAACGTATCGGGACGAAGAATTAAATTGATATGACTTTACTGTAGGTCGGTTGCTTTGGAAATTCCAATATACTCGTTCGTAATAGATTCGAAGGCCACACGACGGACAGACGATGAGTTGCCTTTCCTTCATCCTCTGACTTTTACGTCGTTTGCTAACCGAAAACAAGTATCTCTATACGAAATGTAATACAAATCGACGATATTTCGCGAGCAAATCTACCTTCGTTGATACGAGACTCATCGATCAAACAAGCCAATTTGATAAAAGTTTTTCAATAAAATCCCGGTGTTTAATGGCGAAGACAATTGTGACGTGGAATTGGCCAACGACGTGTTTAATCTCGAGATTGCTCTTCCGTAAAACGTTTATCGTGTTTTTCATCCGTGACCTTCGTCTATATCTTGTTCTGCGAATTTGTTGGCCGAAAGGGTCAAAATAAGTTGGGCGTAGTAACGACGAGCGCGACGCTTTGTTCATTACCGTACATCGCGTTATCTCGTTGTACGAGTGGGTTAATTGCTCGAGCCTCCTTGGGGAGGTATCGGCGGCAATACGATTACGCGATAAGTCTCGACCTTCCCGCCAGGCGTGACTGCCTGCTCTAGGTTGGTTAAACAGTTTCTCGATTCAAGCGATATACAATCGTGCGAACGCTTTTACGAGCGCAACGTAAACGTAATCGCATTTCGTTGTATGGCGCAAAGGTTGCGGATAACGTAAGTTCGTGCGTGACGTATCGAAACGCGGCGAACGCACAGTTACTTGGAATCAGATGGAACAAAGCGACAGGAACGAAAGGGATTAGGAAACGGATGGGATTAGGAAGAGGGAAGGGAAATGCTAGCGAAAAGATACGAAAGGGAAATAAATAAAAGGGCAAGAAGGAACAGGAGTAGCAATCGTATAGATTCGTATAGATTCAACAACGATTCGAAGCAACATCGTGGCAGATCGATCGCCTTCGATCAGAGGAACGAGAGGATTGGAAAAAAGAAACGGGATAAAAAGGGCGACAAAGATGGATAGAGTGGAAAGAACAGCGGAGAATCCGTGTGAAATGTCTCAGGGCACGGAGAATGTTTCCTCGTTTCTGCGGTGTTCGCTATGTTTAACCGTAAACTTCTTTTTTCTTCTTTTTCATATTTTTTCTCTCCTTTTCCTCTTTTACGTTACATTCAACTTCTCGATTTTATTACATTTTTTTTTTTCTTTTTAAATCTTCGCTATGGGCTTAAGTTCTAGTCGGAATTCTTACGCGCTAACGGGACGTGTGCCGTCCACCGTGGATCTTACGATTAGCAATCGATCGAACAGCGAGAATTATTCGAGGCCTCTGAACGACCTGCGAGGAAACGGTCAACGAAACGACGAACTTGAATATCGCCGATGCGAGCAAACGGACGAACCGTTCGCTCCAACTAAAAATCATATGCTTTACAGGTGCTCTATACTCTACTAACCGGTGCTCGTAAATATATTTCGACGATGGTCGAAAGAGAGGAACTAAAATAGTCGAAGAAACAACCGGCGACGATAGTCGTACGGTTGTCGAACGAACGATCTCCTTCGATCTCGCATCGATGACACTCGTAAATCTCATAAAATCAGCAATCTTCATCTTCTATTTACAACATGGCTAATTATAAGGTATCGATACTCTCTACACTCGTCCTAATCATCGGACAGATGTCCCTGATGCCAAGGAAGAAGAAGGTTTTACTTGTTTTTATTATTTGTTTAATTCTCCCGATCGCATTAACGCACCTATCGTTAAGTTGTTAGGCAATAACGCAACAATACATATATACATCGTTTATAATGTCTACTGGCGAGCAGTATTTTGTGTTGTATTACGCTTATACGGTAGAAAACTCAGATTCAATGTGCATCCACCTCTCCATTTCGTTCCGCACGCTTTTCTTCCTCCATTAGCGCGAGTGCCGCTCTCCGAGAATATCACCCCTCGTTCTCCACCTCCACTCTTTTCCGCTATCTACTTTACAAAGTTTTCATATCTTACGGTACAACTTTAGTTCTCGAAATGTTTCTAAGGAACACGGCCCGACCGCCCTCTTATAACTCTTTTCTTATTTATATCGGCATCGCGAACGAAGAAGCGAGTCCTCTCTCTATCGGGTCGCCGTTGTTTTTTCGCTCGTCGAATCTCATTTTTTTTTTTTTTTTTTCGTTCTTTGCCTTTCTTTTCTTTTAGCGCGAGGACGCCGGGCCGTTGGATAACGCGCGACATCCTCGATTCGTTCATCGAGGACGATACTATCGCGCGACGCGAGTCCAAATGGTCCTACATATACTTTTATGTTTGATTAATAACGCATCGTTTTATGTTTCTTTGGTGTCTCTACGAGAGTCGTGCAAGCGGTGAGTAAAGACGTCGATTTAAAGACAAACGTTGATCGATAGATCAAAGAGCAGGGATCTCGTGTATATACGTAGATATATAGATAGGAATACATTTCTTTTTTTTTTTTTTTGTTTTAGTTATAACCTATAGCGTGTATAGTACTTTAGAGAATGAGAGATAAAAGTGTACAAGTATAATAGTTTTTCGTGGGAGTAAAATCGAATAGAAATCTCGATACGTTTAGTGGGTATAGTAAGTTTAGTACGTTTAGCTTTATTTGTAGAAGAGACATGGCCAGCCCCGATACACCGATATATCTCGTCAAGGAGAAACGTTTCGATTAAAAGAAAATACGAGCGATTCGACGAGCTGCGGGAACGAAAGTTACGTTTTTATTTCTCACGCCAGTTCGTCGGTTCGTTTCGCGAGTCTCCGATTTGCGCGTGAATCGTCGCAACGATAAACGATAGTCGTTCGATTTACTCGCACTGTCGTCAAATTGCTGCGCGTTTCGCGCACAGACGACGACTCGCCGAACATTCGCTTTCGAATTGTTTGGTCCGAATGGAAGGTTCTCTCTGTAGAACGTTGGTCGTTTCGCGTATGCAGTTGACTAATCAACGGACGAAAGTCGAAACTAGCATATACCGAAGAAACTATAGAGACAATATCGCGTTCAATAGACGATTCTTCTGTTCGAGTTTGCAATTACATGCTGGTCCAGACTGTGCGTATAACCGTGAAGTTTGATTCTTTGGATTAATTGATCGATGCAGATACCTTGTTTCAGTGATAATTTGCACAACAACCGAATCATAACCAGAAACCAACTGGCTACCACTGGTCCGCGCGATTTGATTTTTTTATTTTTAATCGAACTTAGTTTACCCACGTTTACGCTAACTATAAAATCGACTAGCTATGTTTTAGTTAATTTTTCGTTTGAAAATCACAGCAATTGAAGATGTTAGAAGTGAAAATAGATAATCAGTGGTAGCTATCGATGTTAAATCAGCCTACTAACGCAGCCACATGATTCTACGTGATTGTCATAAAGAAACAACGAAATTGTTGTTAAAGATACGCAACTCTGGATAATATACGCGTATATATATATATATACATACATAGATACGTAGAATTGATAGTGACCAGAAGAACGGAATCATCGGGACCGTTTTCGATACGACTGAAAGTGATAAGTGAAGAAATGGAAATTGGTCTGAAGAATTCGATTTGATATATTCGGATAAAAGGACGAAAATTCGTTCCGCGAGTCTTTTCAAGTCTTATATATATCTCAAGAATCTGCATCTACCGGTTTTGGTTCCTTTGTTTTCGATAACAACTAAATCCTACCGATCGATACTTCGTACGTAATCTAGAAATGCCAATTTCTAAACTAAAACCCTGCTAATTTCTATCCAACTAATCGTCGCGATCGTTCAACACCTTTGTATAGAAAATACAAAACGTATAAACACGTTGGCTCGCCGCCTAACAAAGTATCTTTTATTACGAAAGTATTCGATTTAATCAACCTACGCGACAACATTGTTCGCTCGATGCGTTTCTAGTTGTTCTAATTCGTTTAAGTCGAGCCAGCGATGGCCGATCGCCTCGGGGAGGCTCTTTTTGTTTCGCATTCTTTTTCTCCGCAGATACGCGGTTCGTATAACCGGTACAGAGTACCTGGTACAAAGTAAAAGAGGGAAAATGGGAAAGAAATCGGCGTCAAAGGAGACGTCGGTTCCGACGAGCATCGAATCACGCGAATTCGAGCTATCAATTTTGCTCGACCCGCGATGTCTCTCATCCCATGCGACGTATTTGCAATCAATGTTACTCGCTCGAAGGTATCTGAAAACCTTTGCAATATCAGCGGCAAATTTTAGCGAGTTTCTCTCGACTCTATGCAATTCCACAGAGGGTTTTCGTTATCGATTCGCGACGTCGACGGGAGCTGGGGCTGGCCATGAGAAAACGACGTTCTTAAATTCCAACAAATAGAGAATGTCCATCAAAGAGCAAAGCACATTTTCCGCTCGCTGTCGTTCGATTCTAAGTATCTACTTAAACAGGAAACATCGGTAGGCATGATTAAATGGAAAATCCTCGAGTGCCGCGAGCGAGTATTATAATTTCCATTACTTTCGGTTTACGAGGTTTTGCCCGGTGGTCTGTTTGCATTTTGTTTGCCGGGCTGTTCGTTTCCGTTCGAGCGGAATGGCCTGGATCGTTTATTTTATCGCGAGTTCAATTAAGAAATTAGTTGTCCGAGTTTCCAATTTGTTTCAGTGCGATACAATTCGGTGAAAGAAACGCTGGAATTTTGGCCAGACGATAGGAGCACGGCACTCGGCAACGTTCCCTTTAATCAGCGTTCGACCTAATTCTAACGAGTGAAAAATACTTATCCGCGAGCTGTCGTTCGACAACGACACGAATTTCAAAATATTCCATCGGGTGAAAAAAGGTAGAAACTAATCGTTCGGTCCAGTGATCACGCGTCAGCCGCGTGATGCAACGAAATTTGTCGATGAGAATCAAACTTGTTCGTTCGCAAGGTTGGGGACGCTTCGCGACGATGCTCCTAATAGAAGAGAAAGAGGGGGAAAAACAAGGGAAGAAATGTAAAACGAGGATGAAGATAGTGCCGCTTCAAAAACGACGCTCGGCGAATAAAACGAGCGAATTCGAACGACCGTCCGTGGCATAAACACGCGGCCATTGAATTCGTTTTGTTGCAAGTCCGCTTAACAGGATTGAAAGGATCTTGCACGAGAGACTGGATGATTGGAGTAATTGGAATAAATGCACGAAGAAGAGAGATCGTCCGTTTCCATAAATTCTCGCCGATAACGCTGCTGGACGTGTCGATCGTCGAGGTACGCGTAGCACTTTTGATTGCGTCTGATCAATCGCTTCCATTTTCTCCGTGTGCGACTCGGTGCAACTGGCTGCAACGTCTATAAAACACCCTATCGATCTTCCCATGTACTTGCGCCACGAAATTCTGTATCCTGTGAATTTCAAGCGAGCTTCCGGCTCGTGTGAATTTCAATCGCCAGTGATGAATCGCATCCGATCGCGAGAAAAACGGCGCGACGCGACCTGCAGGAGACGTCGTTCCTCGAAGGGAGCGAAGGAGGTTTAGAGTTACGATAGAACGATTCCGTTTGTAATGGTACATACGAGCGAAAAGTTAAGCATCGAACGTTACACGTTAGTAAAATGGCTATGTTAGCGAGCAACGGACAGCCGTTTAGACGGCCAAGTTGCTCTCCGAAAGCAAATTGAAAGGTGAATCAGGTACTTAGTAGCAGAACGTATTTTCACGCGCATACCGTTTCCAGACGATGAAACGCACGGTCGCGACGAAGCACCTCGTTCAGAACAGAAATCGACGAGTTTTCTTCTTCTTTTCTCTCTCTTTCTCTCTCTCTCTCTCTCTCTCTCTCTCTTTCTTTCTTGTTGGTTGACGACGACGTTTCCCTTGCGATCGAAAGGCTTCGATAATTTTCTCTTGTATCGGTGACGATCGTTCGTCCAGCAGTCGAGCCTCGAGAACCTGGCAACTCTTCGGATCCCATTTACGGTTTATCACTTCAACGCTTTGCTATTGAGTGTCGTCTACATACGTCCTACTGTATGTGTATACTTATACATGTATATGTGTATATATATATATATATATATGTATATCTGTATATGTATGTATATATATTAAATCTCTTTGAACGGTTCTCTTATTAAAATATCTATATCGTATGTATACATACACTATATACTTCTTTTCTCCTTTATACACACATATGTATATCTGTGATCTTTTTGGCTGACATCACGGCCGTGTGTGGTCGCTTATACGATGCTTTCGCAGATTTTGCTTCTTCTGGTTTAAAAATTTGCTTCACCCTACTAACATCAATTTCCCTTCCACCCGAACCCACCTCCGGAGCGAAATGGAGTGAAATAAAACGCGAGGCCCTCGGCTGGGTTGTGTAAACGGTTATACGGCGTACACTGGAAGGTAGTACTCCGCGTAATTGGCTAAGGTTCACGAGGGATCGCGTGTTTTTTAACTCCGCTAGCGTCGTTTGCAGGCAGATCGAAGGGAAGAAACTCGACGGAGACTCCAACTTTCACATCGTGTTCCTTTGATTGATTCATTTTTTTGTTCTCCCTCTCGCGGACCATCAGGAATCACCGAAATCGATTTAGAGCAAATCTACGCGCGTGGCATTCGATCAATCGACAACTGTACACGGAATGTCGTACTATGCTTCGTCGAGATCGTTCCTCCATCGTTTCCCAACTGCGACCGAGTAGCTACGTACGAAGTTCAGATTTCCGGGTAAGTTTCTACGAAGAATTTTTTAAGAAACGAACCGTGAAAGATTTCCTAGACCTAGAGCCGAAGCGTACAAAAGATCCTCTTAATTTGAAAACAAATATCCCGATTAAAGATCAAATACACGTTGGTAGACTCGTTTCACAACGAAAACGGTTATTCTTGCGAGAGAAGGCTATTTCTTCGCAAGAGCTACTTCTTGCTCCTTCACGCGATAAGTTGGCAAGTGTAATTGGCTCGGATAACATCTCGAGCCTCGTCAAAGAAACTAATTCATCGTAGCCTTCGCTACCAGGATAATGGAAACATCGAAGAAGAATGATAGCTTCGATTTTCTTATGTGCGTTTGGTATTCGTTCGTCGAGCACCAACCATGTGTCTGCGACACTTCGTATAAACTGTACTGCTAGAGTAAATGCTGTTCCAGCGGTAACAGTGTGCGTGTATTTTCCTTTGAATTTCCTTTCGACGTCGAGTTATTTGAAGCAGCCTTCCTACGACCATCGAGTGACTCAGAAGCTATCTTCAAACGACCTTCGATTGATCTCACGGTGAAATTCTTTCTTCGCAGGAGAAGCATCGAAGAAACGCGATGAAGATTTCAAAATCGAACATTCTATCAAGCGTACCGTACAAGATTATATAACACGATTTTTAGAATTAACGACCTCCAAGTCCCAGACTCTGTTTCTGCGGTAGATTCGGTTTGCTTCCATCTGCGACTCGACGCAAAAGGAAACGCGGTAGCACGGTGCGGATTGACGGAGTGTTCTGGCCGGAATTCCGGGTCGTCGGAGTTCCGCTTGACCATCCGGTGAATCTTTCCACGACTCTTCCGCGTCTTTTTACTCTGGCGCGCGCGCGTTCAAGCCGTAGCCGCGTTTTCTCTTGCGTTTTTCTGCCTGCAAACGACTTGGTATTCGCACGAATTGATTCGCTCCCCGTGAAAATTCGGTTCTCCTACGTTCTGCGTCTATCGAGAGATTCTTCCCAGGTACACTGCCCTTGTTTCATCATGTCCTCGGACGAAAAGGGAAGCACGCCTATCCCTCGTACATCGTTTTGGAAATCGTTTAAAGGCTCTTTCGCAATCCGCTCGTAAATAACGAACACGATCACAATTCCTTTACGACTGGCCTCTTTTATCATTTTTCTGTTAATTACGCGCGATTCTAGGGAGATAAGGCTCGTTCGACGATCTGAGCGTGAATCATTCATCAGCTATGTCTGCAAGTTTTAACGACCTTGATAATTTTTGTCGTTCCTCGGAGATTAATAGACGGCAGAATTCTCTGCTATATTTAATCCACGACGGAAAGGCGAGAGTCAAGGACACGTCGATGAGAATCCGTATCGCGAGACTGATTCGTATCGCGGACGTGTTCTCCTCGATTACCTCGGTGCTCGGTGAAAATAATACAGTAATACTTTAGTCAGTTACAACCTTTGCAGTGTTAGTTAAATCTCTACGTAACTATAGGTTTTTAGACGAGTGGCCGTTAAGGACACGTTCAACTACAATAGATTCAGCCACGTGTCGGCCGGTCAATGTTTCGCTAAAATTAATCGAACAGTTGTTCTCACTGAGAACGTTTAATAAGTCACTGTGATTTTTCGAGTATCCGACGGATATCCGATATCAATGTCGAACCTCGAGCACACGGTCTCAGAAACTCACAATTGCTCGTATCGATGCGGCTGTTTTTAACGCGTGCTCGCTTTTCTTCTTCGTATGCTTCTATTTTTTTTTTCTTTTTTCTTTTCCTTTTACATCGTACGTGCTCTACGTCGTTCTACTAATGTCCGTTCAATTGTTTTAACGTTACTCGACGCGTCAGGTGTTGAAGCGACCCTCGATCAAAGGCAGTGAACACCAATGAAAATTTCGACATTCGAACGAAGGCCGCCGTACACCGTGCACGCGTCTTTCATTATGTTTGTCGCACTACCTAATTTAATTCTTAATAAATAGCAAACATGTTTCATCGTGGTAACGATCTAAGCAATCGTTGCGGCGAGCTGGCTTATTATCGAGATCGCGCATCTATTACTTTCTATCTCTCCTTTTATTTTCCGTTCGAGAGTCACGGCTCGATTTGTTGCGAATAGGCAAAACCACGGTCGAAACGAAATACTCCATCGGCGTATTGGCTAAATCGACAAATACGTTCGATGTAACGCGATTAAACAGGATGTTCGTTTAAAAGGGATCTTGCCAGCGTCCGAGGGATTCTAATCTCGAACGTTTGTCTTCCTATTCGAAGAATCTTTCCCCTTCGCGAGGGAGTCGGTGAATAATTTGCGCTTCCACTGTACATTGCCTTGCTCTCGCCGCGGCTATATATCTTCAACTTATTTATCTACGTGTAGTATTCCTGCGTGAGGTCGCGATTCGGACTTTTCTCATGCAAATCGATTCCGATCTACGACTTCCTTCGATATAACGGAACTCTACGGCCGCCCGGAAAACTTATCGCGACCGCGGGATCGCGACAGAATCGATGAGCGTTCGGAAAGGAGCATCGTATGATAATATACGTTTATATAAAATTAGCGACATCGTTCTCTGGCGAAAGAGGAATGGCAATACAATCCGCTACTAAAATACCATAGAAACCTGTGTTCCATCAAGGACTAAATAAATACGCTATTTATACGTACGTGTGTCTGTGTATATAATATATGTATATAATATATCCTTCTCTGATTTTTGTTATCTTGCATTCTATTTGATAAGAGCCGTGAACGTACGAGCCACGGCCGGAGACTAGAACGCGTTCCTTTCGTACGTTTTATTACGTTAAATTACGTTTAAGGCAAACTCACTTTACTTCCTCGCACACGTAAGCTTCTCCTTTGTCCATCTCGTATATCCTCCCTTCTCCTCTTCTACTCACTTTTCTCTTCTACTTCTTCCCTTTCCTGTGATTAACTGCTTTCGTTTCTTTCCCAATTATTCGCTCCTTCTCACACATACTCGCGCTCTCCCTTTCTCACGCTCATTCTCTCAGGTACCTACGCACATGCACGCATTCGATAACGCCACGCGATCACGTTCGTTGTTGTTCATCCCGTGTGTGGGAGGGTGAAAGCTACCAGTGATTTTCCGGCGCACAGTTCAGACAGTTCGTTCGCCAGCGAAATCGCACCCTTTCGATTCCACTTCCCTTTTGTCCTGAAAGTAGCAATGATAAATCAGTTAGATAAAGAATTCCTCTCTTGGGCACCCGTCAACTCCTTATATTCTCTTTCCTTCCTGCAAAGTAGAATTCGTTTGGTTCCGATCTCGCGTGCACGAAGCCGAATTCCATTCCTCGCTGTTTAGTAGACCGGCGCGGCTCTGACGCTATATTTAAGCTCTTAGACCGAGACCGTGCCAAGTATGGTAAGAATGATAGAATTTCCGAGCTACGGCAGAACTAGAAATCTACCTGAACTCGTTCGCGGTGACAGTGCTAGCAGTTTGCCAATTTCTTATACTATATCACTATTTCTCGCTCATATCGTAGGACTTCGAGTTCCGATAGGCAGATTCGATCGATAGGAGTTCCGTTAATCGGGCATTAGCTACGATTTCGTTCTACTCTGATAGAGTTCTACCGCGCTGCATTGACAGTTGGAAAGAGTTCAAGGAATGCGTTCTGATTCATTGTGACGGATTAAGCTGCAATTTTACATGTACTTTTGATTGTACTGTTTGACTGGCCAAAAATCTACCGATCGTGTTCTCTCACGACATGAAATTCCAGTTATTTTTGCAACTGCGTCTAATAGCTAAATGCTCCTTGTCTTCTTATCTCCAGCAAAAAAAAAAAAAAAAGAAAAATAAGAAAAAGTACAAAAAGGAACCATTGTAACGACGTAACGTATTTGTAGCATTGTAATAACAAGGAACGATTGGTTTCGTTAATGTTCGAAGGGAATCTGTGCACGTTATACTTGCCGAGAGAACGTTTCGTTGAGCACACGTCTTGGCGGACGCGACGAGTTTAAGATACACGCGGAGCGGTTGTAGGCCGATGTTTGCGAGCGTTGAACGGGCTCCTTTTAGAAGCCCTCGATGTAGCCGTAGGCCTCGAGGATCGACATAATGAGGTAGAACACCCAGAGGAAAAAAAGGACCAGCGACGTAACGAGCTTCGGTACGAAAGGTCCGCCGAGTTCGCCGCCAATGTTCTTCGTCCGCCTCAGTAGCAGAATCAGGATTACCAGGCAAGCTTCCGTGCAGAACAACGTCACGCAGAAGGCTAAACTGTTGCAAAGATTATTATTCTTCCTTTATTAATATCTTTCGCTAATACTTTATGTATAAACCTATCTGTAATTTATTTCTATTGGGATTGTAACAGAATTGGGATTATTCGTGCGAATTCACGAAGAGGCAAACGGTTCGCTCGAGCAAAGTTCGTACAACAAGAGTTCGTGGATCTTCTTCGCGGCGATTTTTCGTAATATTTCACGAGCATTCGTAACGATATTCTACGATAGGAGTTCATTTTTAAACAAGTGGAATCAATGGGCGAGACGCCGGTTAATGGGACGCGAATTAAAATTTCGTTCCGATATACTGTAAATGTATTTTACATTTGATACGATTGTCGTTGCGTCGATCGAATTTATTTGAGCTTCACGCGAATAGAAAATAATCGATAATCGGAGAAATTAGGGAGCTTCTACTGTACGAACTGTCCCGTTATACGAGCTGTTTGTTCTCTAGCGAATAAGTGGAGTTTGAAAATATAAACGGGAACAATAGACGCGTCTCATAACAAACGCGAAGTGTATTCTCGACGTGGGTGACGTCGAATAAACCGGAAATCTCGCTGTATTTCGCTGTGGAAAATCGCTATAAAGAGTGACACATTGATAAAGAGAAATAAATCATAGTCTCTTTATGTCAAACGCGCGGTACCCGGAGTCATGTTATCAGATAATGGATGCAAAGTCGAATCGATCGATACCCGAAACGCAAAAACGATCGAGAACATTATAACGCCATCTGTGCACACACCGTGCAACTACAATCCTTTGGTGCCGTTTGTTCGCGTCGCATCTGTTGCCATTCGAATGATTTATGGCTTAACAACGGATCGATGTTGAACAATTTCGATTGAAAAAAAAAAAGTCAATTTATTCTTAGATCGATCGTTTCACCGTTCATCCGGATAACTGACCGTTGCTGCATCTAGGTACATGTTTGTTTTCACGACGCGATTCGATTCCACGCCCGTGAAATATTCCCTGCGAAACGTTGGCCTGGGCGGGTTCGAGTTTCGCGGAGAGATGAGCTCCAATAAGATTCGTGATACGTTTTACCTCGCCTTGGAAATTCATGCGAGGCAGGTTCCGCTATCGGCAGCCTAGCTCTGGCAGGCGAGAAAATTGGGCGCAGCTAGAGAAACGTAGCGTCTTACTCGGGGGAATGCATGATTACGACCATGAGTTACGGTTTGTGGTAAGATCTAGCCGCGCAGCTTGTATTCTGTAAACCACCGCTCACGCGCGACCTAGAATATCTTGTATTTTTAATAAGACTTCAATATTCGATGTAGGTAACGAACATTGCACATGCATTTTGCAAATACTACATTGGCATACTATTTTTGGACAAAGAATATCAAGATAAATTCCTATTCCTATATCTAGCCGGTGATTATTTATCTTCCTGCACTTTTGAAACACACAGAGTTACCGCCCTGAGACTTTTGAACGGGGTTATACATTTTCCCTATCGAACAGTCTGTGAGTGTTTCGTTTCTTAGACGGGATACCGTATTTTGTAATTCGAGAGAATCATAGCCCATGGGAAAAATTGATACGAAATCGTACCGCTTCGGTCATCTACGCGGTTGCTGTCGGGTTAAGAGCAATTTAGATTCGATTTTAAATCGTCAGATAAATTAACCTCTAAAACTGTGAACGTTCTTACCGAACCCTCAAACCATAAACCTGGCTCTTTCACGTCCGATGCATTTTTCAGTAGGTGATATATTCCTGCGAGAACGTTTACGTAACATCTTCGAACGCACCGAATCATAAAACTTTTGCCAAATATATTCTTCCAGGCGAGGGGAAAACAGGTCTCCTATCTACTACCTTTCGCGAGAAACTCAATCCGGTCGAAATAATTCGAGATAACGAGATATCCACCTTTGCAGTTTGAAGGTTGGAACGTAATTGACGAGAATACGATTTTATTTATTGAAAGTCCAAGTTCTGTTCAATGGCATCTACGCGCGTCGATGTGATGATTGACAATGGTTAGCGATAGAACGAGTTCCGTTACGGATTTCCAAAAAGAGATGTCGAACGGGGCCGGTATTTCGAAATGCGGAAATTTATGCCTGGACGGCTCTTTACAGAATCGGGCGTCACCCGCGTTCCGATATTTCACGTCGTCGGTAATATCCGTATCGCGTATTACGTCCTACACAATATTGCTGCCGATACGTCACGGATAACAATTTTCTAGACCAGGACGCTGTCACCGGTGTTGGTCGCGATTCAGTACATAAATCGACGATGCACCGCGGCGCTGGCCAAGTTTCTCTTCCAATCTCGGACCAAATTTCTTGAGAGCGTTTCCACCGTACGAGATCGTAAATGGCAAACGACACTCTGTTATCTGGCTTATGTCCTCGTGTTTTACCTGATATTGTTTCATTTCACGTCATCCGCTCTTATCCGGTGCCCGTAGCAGCATCGACGCGTCGCGATACAGATGACTATCTCGGACTGCAAGCCGCGTTTCCAACGTTCCACGAAACAATCTCCGAATCGAGATTCATTTTAGGGTCTGAAAGCCATTCGGCTGGTTTTTTACGACCGGACTGCAGATGCTGGTCGGAAGACATCCGCATTACGAAAACTATACCAGCTGCGACTGAAACTATTGTATTTCGTCGTTCTACGTATATCATATAGGCTTTGTGTCACCATGTAAGCACTTGTACGTGAAATCGATTAAGCTTCGACGTGTAAAGTGACGTGAACGTTTTCCACCGAGCCAATATATCGTACAGATCGAGGACAGCGGGAAAAACATAGAACGTTAGAGAATCGAACGTGCATTCGTTTGGATCGTCGTAAACGAAACGATTTCCTCGGTGCCGTTCTCCATCGAAACTGCCCAATCTCGAAAGTTCGTATTGTTTTCGCAAGTTTCGTTACGATAGATCGATCTCGTCAAACCTGTTCTCTCGTGCTTCCAGGCGAAAGTTCGGAAAGAGCATGTCGAGTTCAACGAGGCTGCTCGCAGCGAAATTTTCACGTATCGAATCGTTCGCGAATCAACGTAGCGAGACGTCGTCACCACCTTTTCGTTCCTTTATATTCGAACGCGTTACGATATTTTGAAAAAAAATACGATTAAATTCGATAAACACAGACTGTTTCAAAATCGATAATCAGCATAGGAATTTTTGTTCTTGGTCGGTGACATAGTTATTTCCTTTGAAACAACCTGTACAAATGGGATATCGAGAAACAAGAATGAATCGATACTGACTTGCCCGGTTCTACCAAAAACTTTTCACCGTGCAAGGCATGGTAAATGGCTGCGATGCTCCATGCAATGCCGATCCCCAGGAAGACGTTCACCGCGTTACTTCCGGTCACGTTGCCCACGCTCGCATCGGCGTACTTGTCCTGGCAGGCGGCCACCTTGCTCGCGAACGTGTCTGCAATAAAGTCATACGCTTAGATTTTTCTTCTCTGTGTATCGCGTTCTTCTGTTTTCTTTTTATTACTCCCTCGTTCTCCCTTTTAACCTCTTCTTCCATATAGTTTATCGATTTCCAACGATTTCCGCTTACACAGACCACGCAATACGACGCGTAGACAGTTGTTTTTACTTTGATTTGTCGCGGATATAGGAAATGGGGAGGAGGTGATGCAGAAACGTGTGTCGTATGTTGAAACGAAACTCGGCGAAACTCGTGGCGCACCGCGATTTGCGGCAAAATCTTGACACAGCAAAACTATACAAAAGCTTGACTACGGTTAGTTGCTCGTTTCGTTATAAAATCAACTTTGAACGTCGTATCGTGACCTACCTAGTGGCTCACGAAATATCTGAACAGTTTCAAAAATATTTTGCAATTACTATATGTGTTATACGAGACATTTTCAAATGTCTATAGTACCGTAATGAGATCCAAGTGTCCTGCGTATACATACATTTTCAGATTCGTCAAAATTTTCACCAATTGCGACAGTTGTATCTGGTGTCAGTATTCATGAAATTTCAAACTGCTTATAAAATATACATAAAATACTTTCGCGAACCAGCGTACATGGAATATCGATATAGCGAGCGTGTAACTCGATCAATCGTTTCATAATATGCGTGACACGGATGTTCCGTAAAAAGTTACGACCACCGAGTCGTCAAGTCGACGACTCACAGAATGGTAGCCTCGTTAGGATAGAGTTTCGTGCGCGAGACAAAGATCGAGGTTTATATAGCAATGTACGCTGTACGTGTGTCTGCCGGAGGTTAGGAAATAATCGTATTTCCGGTCTCCGGAAGTCTTTCGTGGAAGCAGAAATTTCGAACAACTTTACGCGTAACTCTTCGACCCTCCGCTTTCGGTAAACGTCGTTAAACCATCGACGAACACCGAGAAAAATTTCTCGTAAATTTCGTTCCCAGCTTTCTCAACTATCTAATAAATACCCGTGTACTTCTGCTAGCTTCCGGAAACCTAACCTGCACAATGGTTTCGAGCAAAGTCGTTCGAGTTAGCTTACTTATCGAGAGTTATGCAGAGCGTACACGTTCCCAAAAAGCGGATATCCGGAGCAAGCAACGGCGTTTAATCGGGAATATGTTTCGCCATATGCGTCGCCGCTACTTTCGTCAGTTCTTGTTATTGGCCGTTGCACGGGTTCTATCGCGACGAGAACAACACCGTGTACACGGATGCGCGAACCAGCTGACGTGAATGGCCGAAGGCGTACTTACGGATTCATATGTATATATGTATGCGTTCGGATTAAATCCTGTGCAGCCTGTGCACCGACTCATTTCAGCTACTCTTTAACCGACTATGTACATATATAGCAGGGGCTTTTCGCCTGGAAACTTTGACGCATTGGATATCGCGTATTTGGTTGGTTCCCGATGCTCAATACACGTTGCTAAGTTTGTAAAAGATAGAAACGTAAAGAATTAGCGACGATCGTAAGTTTGGTTTCAAGATGAATCTGTTAATTGGTAAGCTGAGGTTTTTCAGACTCTAGCAATTTCTACTTTCATGGGAATTTCGAAAATAAATAAAAATGATTTTCTATCTTTTGAATCCTTCCTTTCCCTGAACGTTAAATGTGGGTTAATTGGGAAAGTTAAATTCAGAAAGATCGATCGTTAAGAGTAGATACGCGCATACGTGTTTGGGTTATACATATAGGGTGAAAGCGAAAGAGGGTCCGGTTGTTTCTTCTTTAATTAAAACACCTTGCTAGGCGTACCTTCGAGAACTTTCATGCCAGCAGCACGGTTATCTCGGCTATCGCCGACTCGATTATCGCGCTAATTTGCATATATTTCGCGACTTTTAGGATCGCCATCTATTTCTACTTTGTAATTGAAAAATTCTCCGGAGAACCGCATCCTCTTCCACTCGTTCAATTTATGCGCGGAGGAAAATTAAGAAAATATACGATCGTACATGGCGCGTAGATACCGTTACAATTTTTATGATTTTCTCGGTATTTGTAAGATGCGTTTCCAGCCGTGGGAAAATTCGGAATTGTAGCGTTTTCGAATCATTTGCCGCAGGATCGTGCACGATAGCGATTTTTCCCTGTAAGACAGTCATGGATAGGAAATTAACGGGACGTTATGGCGACGACGTGTCCCTCCATTCGACGAATCTCCTATTCGCGCAGATTGCGTGCTGGCTATTCGAATCAATTACACGGCCATTCGAACATTTCTAGGAATGTGCACGATTCGATATCGAGAAAATTTGTATAATTCACGGCTCGAGGATTATTTGGGTAACTATCGGCTTTCCAAGCGACGCGTTCCGTACTTTTACGAGCTCCGGGGAAACTTCCTCGCTTGGTAAAATCTCATCAATATTTATGCCCTGGTTACATGCCTCGTCCGAGTCAAGCTTCCTCGCATCCTCGCCACAATCTCCGTAGATCGGAATTCTTCCTTATTGTCCTTTCCTCTCGAGAAAGATATCGGAGCTTCTGCTCGTGGAACATCCTAGCAATGGTGTTACGTCGCTGAACCGACGTCCATCGATAAGTTTCCAACACCGTTATGACCAAACTGGCGTTCGTTGCTTGGAACGCCGAGCTTTCCCCTCGCTTTCGTGAATAAGGATCCGAAGGAATGTTATTCGAAGATGCTGTAAGGAAACTTTCGAGGATCGATGTTGGTTCTAGCGGAGACTTGAAATCGTACTTGATGTATCTTGTTTCTTTTCATCCTCCAGTCGCCTATTGTTACATCCGTCCATTGTATCGCTTATTGTAGGACGCATCTTCGCGAAGAATTGACGAGAAGAATACGTATCTACCGGTTCCTACGTTTAACGCTACAACTATCAGGTCAAGAGATAAACAACTCGGTGTCGTGAGAAAAATTTTGTACGTTAAAAATGCTGCATTCTTGGAGATTCGAACGATATCCCTTTTTTTGTAAAATATGCTAACACAAGGTTTCTGCTTCTCTTACGTTCTCTACTTCTTCGTACGCTTTCCATATGATTTCCGTCGTACGAGCTTTGTCATCTTGTATTACGTTGTCCCAAAAGATTCTTTCGTTTCGCGAGGAAATAACGCGCTACATTTTTCCTTTTATATTACGTTCTGTTATTTATATCT
Organism: Bombus pyrosoma; assembly: GCF_014825855.1. NCBI lineage: Eukaryota > Metazoa > Arthropoda > Insecta > Hymenoptera > Apidae > Bombus > Bombus pyrosoma. Next base: position 6,491,776 of record NC_057774.1, read on the forward strand.
TGTTCTATTACCACAAAATGGATCATACATAATTCACTGAAATGCTATTAAAAAAAGTGTCTTTCTTTGGCAAACGTGTTTTTTACAACAGTGCGCTTTCATACAAATGTGAAACCAAGTCTGTGAAATGTCGCGGTGTTTATCTCAACAGAACAGAATGGATCGTACGTAATTCGACAAAATAATATAAAAGAAAAATCGTCGTGCGTCTATTATTTCCTCATGAAACGAAAGAAACTTTTCGGACAACCTAATATAAAATGAAAAATGTCGCGCAACTATTGTTTTTCTCTCTACAAAACGAAAGAAAGTTTTAGGACAAGTTAATATTATTTAGTTTAAGAGCATCTACGTTTTAAATTGAATCGTAAAGAAGGACAAAAGCTATTGCAGAATGACCATAGATAAGGAGTAGAAGCTACAGAATAATTGCACGGGAAGATCGGGCAGAACAGTACGCGTTGTCTATCGATCTGCTCCTCGAGCGCTCTTCAAACAACGTCGCCTTAAAAATCTCGCAGATTGGACCGTCGAAGACGTAAAAATACGCGCTTAATTTGCCAATGAACGGGATAGCCAGGCTATAGAGACGTCTTGATAACTCGGCTGGCAAGGATGTCTGATAATGGAAATGCGAGAAGCTTGTTCCTTCTCCTTGTTCGATCGAGGACGTGCAACCAGGACCGACGATTGATCGAAGCTAGCGAATCGTTACGTTCGTTTCCGCGTTGCCTCTGTATAAAATTCGATAGCCTCGATTTGCTTGCTTTGCTTCGATTCAGTAGCTGGTAGGTGATGGTAGTAGGCGATCAAGAGCGACTATAAATTCGAAGCTAAATAGAAGTTGTCGAAATGCAACGGTCGAATTATGGATATTAGGAGTCTTTAATAAACGTTATTACGTTCGGCATTGGCAAATTATTCTCCAACGAATGAAATATGTACAGTTAACGTCGGTGTTTAAATAATGTGAAAGCCGGAGCTGGAATCCTCGATTTAACGAAATCGTTGTTATTACGTGATGCAATTACAACGAATATTTACGCACACTGCCTGTGCACACTGCGTTTGTCCATTCCGGTATTCCCCGGAACGTAGCATCGAAACGAAGCTTGTTACACGGTGTAATGTAGTCGTTGAATCTTTTCTTCCGGACGAAATGTCTTTCTGAAGACATAGCATCGTTCGAGGAACGAACAATTTTCACACGATAACGTGAAAAGGTTCATCCAATCTATCGGGTGAGAGGCATCGGGGACAGCGAGGGAGTGGCGCGACCTCGAGCTACGAGCATTGTTCGAGCTCACAAAGGCTAGATGCGATAAATTATCAGCGAGCACGGGTCTGCCGCATATCACCTCATATAGTAACCCCGTAAAATCCAGTCTGAATACGGGACAGGCCAGCAAAGGCGGAGCCGCGCAGGCTGTCACGATTGTTTGATAAATTCCCGTTACCAGTAATAATCATTTACCGATTTGCGATCTGCAATCTGCGTTAATCACGTCCTTTCGCCTCCGATCGACTAATTGAATCTTTCTGAAAAATTTATTTTCATTACTCCAGATGAGAAGCGAGAAGAAACATAGTTATGGTCTGCGATGATAAACGATGTTCCACGTAGGGCCAGTGATATTTCGCGCCGGATTCCGTATTTTTCGCGATTTAGAGCTCTGTAAACTCTGGTTAATCGTAGCAGTAGCGCACGTAGCATCAACGAACAGGCGAATGGAGATTAAAAGAAATAACGAAGCCCGGTGGTCTAAGGGCGAATTTCACGGGTTCATCGACGAGAATAAACGTCTCCGGTGTCGACCTCGGTATGTTTTCCACGTTAAGGTCGGCTACCCCACGGAAATGAATAAAATTGTGCTGGTAACGCATTGTCGCGTGAAAACCATGGCCAGCGGTGTGCAAACGCGTTTATCACCGGTCTGTGTGCGTTGGGGTATGCATGTCAACAAGCATCCATCCCTGTTACACGCGTATGATTATCGGAATAAATCAGTCCCCTGTGCTTTTATTCAGCTACAGTGTACGTCCATTTGCATTTCCGTGGTCCACCGTTGGCTCGGTCGTCGCAATTATGCTCGTCTGCTGTTCGTAACGTCGCGTACAGTTTCGTTGCGTTTCGTTGAACGACGCGGAAAAAGAGGCTTACGGTAGGAGATGCGACACACGTTCGCGAGGAAAAGTAAATTTAGGCCAGAGTTCTCTTCAAAGGTACGGTGGCGTTTTAAACACGTTTAGCTTCTCGGCGAGGTATACAATTTTCCGACGATGCTTTAAAAATATCGCGAGCCATTCATATCGGAAAATACGAGCGTCGTTGTAATTTTCAGATGTTGCGCAATTAGAGGCGAACCGGGCGTTAGATTCAATGGCCGAACGCGAGGATTCCAGCTTAACGCCTTTTATCATCGGACAATACGAACGGACAACACGACATATTATACTCTGCGCACGTTATTTTCTTTTATCAATTTGGAACGGGCCATTGTTAGCGATAATCGCCTGGGACGATTGCCATTAGCATACGAGGCAACGATATATCACGCGACGCGGTTTATTTTATCCGAGCTTCGCGTTCGTTTCAAAACACACGATATTCATCGATCTCTGTTCTCTTATCGGTCGCATACGATGGTGTTGGAGCGACGTTCGTGCATTCACGACGAGGAAAATTTACGGTTGCGTCAAGACGATGTGCTTGACACACGTCTGCGTTCAGAAATATAGACGCGTCGTACACGCGGCTTCGGCGCGCTTGTTAAAAAGCATCTCCTCTCTTGCGAAAGAAATTTCCGGACGGGCTTTCCGACGAACAAACGAGCCTTGAAAAGGCAAAAAATTTCGAAAGAAACGGCAGTCGTTTGAAAAGCGGTGAAAGAGACCTGCTTATCGCGGCTTTTCTCCGTTACGGGCACAATAAGCTGATACTTGATTTTATTCAAAAGGGACCGCGCAGCACTGAAAAAGGCTGTCTTGACCGCGCCGTTACAAATTTCGCAGGGCTTCTCTTCCACCGCGCTGTCGACGAATAAACGCGTTCAAGCAAGCCCGTCTCTCAATGGCCTCCTTCCTTTGAATAGCGGAAATTCATTCGGATAAACGGCCCACGAAATTAACTTTACCATCTTTAATTAAAAAATTCACGAGCCATTTACTTTTCTTGTTTCGATTCTTCAGCCTCGTTTTTCTTATTTCCACGTTGATAATCTCGCTCTTTCTATCTCGACGCGGGTAAGCCTCCTTTTTCTCTTATCTCAATTTCAAGCCTTGTCTTTCTTTTATCCACGTCACGACGTTCCTAACTATTTCTCCTCTGTAGTTTCTATATGTTATGAAAGAAGCTCGTATATTCGAGTCGTGTGTCGTTCGAGAACGAACTTCGTTGCCAATTATCGTCGAACCTAGAACAAAAGATTCACCGACGGTTGTTTAAACGTATTATTTTATCGTACGACGTTTCGACAGTTGCGAGATTACGCCATTTAAATTTCAAAGACACTCCATTGTATTCGTAGACTAATGGCTCGAACTCGTGAAAATTGTATCGAACACAGGCCGTTTCTCTTTCCCGTTTAGTTTCCAGATCTCGAAAGTCCCCTCGAGTAACGTAGCCGAACAATTCCCCTCGTGACTTTCTTCCACTAGGAGTCCGACCATCGTTCCACTGGAATCGCGAAAGGAGACCGTATTTCGTCCACGCCAGACGAAACGTCCCGCAAAGTGACACCATCTCTTGCAAGATTTATCGCGGGGTTCGAATGGATCCAGTCGACGTCGTTCCCCGGCTTTCATCTCGACATCGGTCCGTCCAGAATTCCGGACAAAAAGCAACCGGACAAAGAGGGCTCTGAGCTCCAGTAAAGTACTTCCTCCAATCCATAGTGATAAATGTGTCGTGCAAATCGCCTGTTTCAAGGCGTTGCCATTAATTTACCCCACGTGGGCGAGCCGGGTCGTTTGTATCCACTCCTAAGCTTTTTATCGTTCTTTCATAGGCTTTTTCAGGAGCCCTTAAAAAATTCTGAAATGGTTATCGAAGTCTCTACCGCGTTCTACGATCAGTTTTTCAGCCGCGCGTTTAAAAGTGTTTGCCCGTGGAAAATAGAGATTCCCTTTCAGGACATTCAACAGTGAAACTTCCTCTCGGAGTATAAGCGACTAAAGTTACCCGAGTAGGTAAAATTATCTCGAAACAAGATTAGAGAAAAACTTCATCAACGAATCGAGCAATTCTTCGTGCAGATGTTAAGAGGAAGTCAAAAGCTTTCTTTGTTCCCTCCAACATCGCACATTTCCAAAGTTATTCTGCATAACGCTTGTAAATTCTATCCTTCGAGATCTTTTTCACCGAGTTACCAAGGACGAAGGATCGTTAGCGGCAGAGGTAATCTCTTAATTGTCCTCGCGTTTCTGTATTCAGCATCGGGGGTGTCCTTGAAGTGGCGCATACTTTTCACGCGTAAAACAGCCAGCCCGCAATTACCGCTAATTGCGTCCCATTCTCTCTCTCTCTTTTTCTTGCTCGTCATTGAAAAAGAACTTATAGCTAGTCAGGAGTTCGTCACGTAGAAAATTCGTTGAAAATTGTCGTGGACTGTGAGCGTGATATCCTTGTTCCGTGGTGTTTTTCCACGGAAATGGCGGTCGCGCTCGACTTACCGGGAATGCTGGTACCAAGAGCGACGAAAACCACCGCGGTAACCGAGTCCTTGATTCCCAGGGTGCAGCCGAAGTAGGATGCGACGTCTCCGATTACCGCCGTCACCACACCGATTCCGAATATGCTGATGACAAAGCACAGGTAACCACCGGCGATATCTGAAAACCGATACAGTCCAGTTTCAGTAAATTGCATACCTGCTGCACGTGGAAACCTATCGAATTGTCGGGACAATTATTTTCGCGAGGATTACAAATGCGTGTCGCGTACGTCGGAAAGATTATAGCGAGGCAAGAAAATTCGTACTGTTCGAAGAGAACGACATTTCGTTATTATTTGATACGCCAGAGCTTCGTTTATGTATGCGAATTTGTTACTTCAGTTAGTTAACAGTTAATTGGTATTCATATGGAAGCGATTCTACATGCAAAAATAAGAAAAATTGCTTCTTCTTATTCTTGTTATCTTATCTCCGGAATATCGATTATTACCTTCCTTCATTCGGCATTTAAATCGAATGGTTTCATAAATAATTCACGAAGAATTATTTTATTAAACAACAAGCAAGAATCTTGACGTAGTCCATGTTTAATAATACAGACGCGAGCAGAAACACAAGTTTCGTAACTCGAAATTTCCAGTTAACACACGGGCAGCTGATGGCTTTTCAAACTTTTCTATTTCGAAAAATATTGTACTTTTCTTTACGACTTATCTTTGCACGTAGAATCATCGCTTGATTGGTACCATGACTTCGAAGACAGTCTGTACGTATAATAGGAGTTCGTTGATTCTCCCAATTATCTGTGATTTGCGTCCAGATAAATAGATTTCGATTAATCTCATGGCCAGGATCTGGAAATATGGTAAATCAGTTTTATCTAACGATTTCTGATAATTTACATAATCGAACATTGAGTCACTTTCGCGTGTAAAAGGAAGAAAATATGGTTTGCCTTACGTTTACAGAAAGACTTAATAGCCTGTATTGCCGAAAAGAAAGTAAAAACCTGAAGCAGCAAATAATTAAAGAAACGTGTAAATAGAGAAATAAATATGAATGTTATGTACCGGTAGTTAACGCGCTGACGGCGCTAGTACCGCGACACCTTAAACGTAAAATATACGTGAAAAATTCTCCCAAGCTGAAATTACTACGGTTATTTGTATTCGCCTGTTGGAACAATCTTTGTTGCACGGAATATACATCATAGTTTCGTAATTAAGTCAGATTAGCCGAGAAAGACGTCGCACGTTCTTGTTACTGATATTAACGAGGGAGAAGCAACGGAGTCGTTTGAATTAAATAACGCGCCGACGTTTGTTTGCACGAAGCGTTGGCACACAGGCACGATTAAAGCGTTAATTAAGCTCGTCGGACGGTGGTGTATATTTTTCTCTTCAGAGTCCTTTCCATTTTGATTAAACGTTCGTATCACAAGGCGCATAAGCCGGTCACACGATTAATTTCTTTTCGCGATTCATCTTCCTTTCTAACGTCTCGGCTCTATGACATCCAAGATTCGTATTACATATTCGTCGTTTAATATTGAATTAGATACAAAATTAGATCGTTCGAGGGAATCGACGTTCGAAACAAGATTCGCAAACGCGTGCAATGCACGTCGTGTTTACCGGAGAACGGTAGCAAGCGATCTTCGACACGATGCGACACCGATGTGTCTTAACTTTGATCAGCGTACTGGAAACCGTGGCTGTGTTTGCTAATCAGCATAAGCCCTTCAAGTTCATGCTAAGTAAACGCGAGGGGATTAAGGATACCCAGTTATCTCAACGCCTGAGAATGATGTTCAGCTACTCGTATCTTGCCTGGAGAATAGATCGCTCGACGATGCTTAATTGGTGAAGTTTCGCAACGATGCTGCTCCGTATTATTTGTCTCCGTATTAGCTGTATGAAAAACGTAGATATTTATCGATCCCAATGGTGGCGTTTTTATTAATTTTTCACGACACATCTAGCATTCTTCGTCTGGCCGTGAAACCAGTTTATCCTGCATCGAGCGAAGGATTTGGAACACGAGGTCGGACCGAGCTTCAATCATGTGGTCGAAGAGTTTCGCGAAGTTTCACGTACGGCTAGCCGCACTTTCATCGAGGCGATGGATCACTTGGATTTCCATTTGCTCGTCGTGGCGAATTATTTGTTCCCGACATTCCTGCCGGAGAATTGTAGCCTTGACGGTTCGCCGATCGATATAGATGAATTCCGCGAGGCAAATGGAATCGTCGTGTTACCAGCGCAATTTCCATTCCACACGTTCGTTTGTATTCGCGTACCCGTTCTTTCTCCTCCGTGTTCTTTTTCCTTTTTCCTGCCAAGGGGATTAATTCGTCGAACGACAACGCGGGGCTGTTTACGTTCGATTAATGCGTATCGGCTTTTTTCCACATACTTTCTCAACAACTCGAGCCGTCTCGTGATTCTCATTGCCAGCGTCAAAGGAATTCCTCGAATTCGCTAGCTCCTGCTCTGTTTTTCCGAACGATGAAGTTGCGATAAAGGAAATTAGAACAGTTGGTTAATGAGTTGCTCGAGAGAGTGCCTTTGAATTAAGCAAAGCCGACGAACAGAGCTACAAGGAAACTGTTGAACAGCAAGAGACGAGAGTCTCTGGCGTTTCGGTAAATTCCAAACTGTCCCGACGACAAGCGGAGGCTTAACTCTTGAACTTTAATAGAAGCGAGTTGCACGGCCGACGCGCACGCGCTAACGTTGCACCAGATGCACACTCGTAGACGCGCAAGTTTCCCGAGTCCTATTAGACCGAACAATGAGCTTTTTGTGTAAGCTTGTCATCGATGTCAAACGTCCTGATCGTTAGAGAGTGGTTTATCGTGGCGAGGATCGCTTACCAGGCGACGCGGGATTAGGATTGAGATCGAGCGACTCGTGTAACCGTCAGGATTACGACAGCAATCCTTCCGCTGTAAATGCGTCTCGGCACGTCGAAGACGTCTTCACCTTAATCCTTCTCATAGCGGAACCTTGGTCTCCTTGGTTCACCGAAATCGTACGATTTCAGCTAGTTTCGTTCGTAACAGGGGAACAGGGAAAATTTCGCATTATCATCATCGAACGACGATCACCAAACCTGACCGTTTACTTTATTGTTTACTTGAAAAGTCAAAGAGTCGCAGATAATCGGGGGCATTTTACTAAAAAGCTTTCCAGAATTCCGCAATCTCTTTGAATCTGCAAAAACTCTGTAGGATTTGGAAATTTTGCTAGGAGGATAAGCGCGTCTTTAGATCGAAAGGAGCTTTCTCTGAGATTCGCAAGATCTTTATAGAACCGGAATATTTCACAAGAATCTACAGACGATTCGCTAGAGTTTGACAATTTTACTAGAGCTGTCCTACGTCGGACGGCCGTTTTATGGGAATTCGTGAAATCCTTTCTAAAACTAGGATTCTTTTTTATTAGGATTAGGCAAACAGAAATCTACCGGAATTGGAAATCTCACTGGAAGGATAATTCTAGATCGTAAAAACTTTTCATTGCAGTTGGAATTTTTCGCTGGAATCTACAGAGATTCTTTAGGGTCCACAAATTTTGCTAGAGGTATGAGATCGCAAGATTGGAATCTATAGAAATTCCATAGAGAGCAGAAATTTAACTAGAACGTGTAAGAATATTCTACATCATGGAAATTCTCGTTACAAACCGTGAAAATTCCCCAGACAATGGAAAACAAGAGGAATTATGGTACAAGTTAATACGTGTTCGAGAAGATCGAGGATCGCGTTCACGCGTTTGATTACTTTTGGGAGATCGTTGAACGGAGCAGTCCGAGACGGATGGAATTGCCGGAGATCCGTGGAATTTTATTTCGCTCGACGAAAGTCTGGCTTCTCTCATCGTCTACGTTTCTAAAGTTCGTAAACAGGGTCGGTTAACCGCCACTGTTCTGGAATTTGTATCTGACGTCTGATCCTCTCGTAGATCCTCGAAATCCACCGACCCACGAAGGAACTTTCCTGCAGGATTTCCAAAGTTCGTAACGACTGTAGTTCGCTCAACCACGTGCGAATGCCTGCAGCACCGAAACTGTTCGAACAGGCCACGTACTCAACGAAGCAATTAATTTTCTTCTTTTTTTTTTTGAGCAATAGCCATAGACGACGGTGATCGATTCCGTCGACGCGAGTTACGTGCTTTTATCTCAGCATCCAGCAGCATTTAATCTATCGACCCGGGTTCTACTTTAGTCAGAAACTTGTGTAATCGCAAAATTAATAATTAAATAAGAGCGAAACGATTTTCATTCTTGCGAGTATACGCGTAATTGTCGATAGAAACGAAACGTCGTATTAAGAAATAGAAGAGCCACAAGTAAAGAAATTATTACGTGCAAGAGGTGGAAGATTCGATCGACGAATTAACTCGTCTTCCGGTTAATAGGTTGACTGGCGACAAATTGCTCGATATCGATAACAAAACTCAAACGATTTTGAGAACACACTGAGACGACACACGCTATTTTATTCGCCCATACCCGAATATGGTTAACGCTTCGACGGCTCTCACGCGTCACCGTTTTCCCAATAGACCCGCTTCCTACCGTTATTGGCTTGTACTTCCACCCTTACAACCCTCTTTCTGTCACGCTTCTGAAAACTACCTGAGGAAATAATGGTACTACGGATATGATGATAGATGAGAGCACATGTCGCGTCATGTAGCCAGAATGGTTCCTTGAATTCAATTTCGAAATGTTTCTGTTGAGACACTCTTATCGTCGGACCAAAGTCACGAAGATAAAATCCTGCTGGAAGAAATTTCCAGTAGTCAGTTTCCATCATGATCGGCACACGGAGCGGTTTCAGCAACGTGGTTTGCCAATAAATCAAGCCGCAGGTTGACCATCGACGCAGCCAATACTCGGGGAGACCAAGGATCGATATAGCCACGAGTCGACCTGAGAACGGCGTAAATGAGATCAACTAACACGCGTGGTGGATCATCGATAACATAAATCATCTTACCGCGTACAGGACTTTTCCCGATCGATCGACCGGAGGGGCGCTGATTCCATCGCGGCAACATCGATCGTCTCTCGATTTAAAATTCATGGCACGTGGTTGTTGTTTGCGGTCGCTTGACGTTAATATCCATTTAATATCCTCCGCGACAGAAACGACAATATTGCTGCAAGCTAACTGCACGTAATGACGTACAAATATATTTTACGAGTTAACATCGTCGAATATTGGATCTACGATGTGTCTATCAAAATTAGCGTCCAACTTTATAAATTGAGCCTTGATAAACCGAGACAGATACATAGACGAAACGTGTTACATTACTTAACAAGTATTTTACATCCGATTAACCATACTTCGATAACAAATAGCAAGTCTGAAAATAAAAAGGCCACGGTACGCGACAAACGGTTCTATCGATTGAAATGATCCGTTTCGATTTCATAGAAGTACTCGTCGTAGAGATGAAAACTTATCATGAACGTGACGCGGCTGAAAGAAGTTCGATGGATTATCTCGTTCGTATTGCAATAATCACTTCTCACGCTGTAATAAAACTCACGGTAACTCGATTTAGCTTAATTGCCAATAAACCTACCTTCGTGTCAGATAATCGATCGTGAAACGTGGTTTCGAAAGGTGAAACGTGCATCATCGTAGGTGTTAATTCGGCAGGGCCATTTCATCGGCCGGTTCACGCCTATCTTCCGATTAAAATTATTCGTTGGCGAGGACTCAGCCGACCTTGTACAACGTACATCGACGGCCAATTTACCTAACTCTCTGTTGCGTGTAGGCGACGAGCGAGTCACCCCTTTGGTCATCCCATGAATTACACCATATTATCCGTAGTAAATTCACCGAAGCGCAATGCGGCTCCTGCGTTCCCGCAGTTCCGCTTTGTGACGCCAGAGCCGCAATTTACCCGCCGTGCTAACGGAACGCCAACGATCGAAACGCGATAGTCGATCTTTTCTCGCGATCGATCGGAAATTGAACGGCTCGCACGGATTTTTCTCTGCGGCTGTATTGGATGTGGAGATCGACGTTCGAGATTATCGAGAGGTTCGCTCGACGGATGCCGCTTCGCAATGTATTTGCACGAGAATCTGGTTTTAAAATAAAACGATCTCTTTCATTTTGCGTACGTGGGAAGGCTATATATGAGAAAGATACGATAAGATACGTGTTACGTCCGGTGACTCTTTACGTTCGAAGCGGCCACCAGCTGTGCACATAGAATTAAGCGGATCGCAATAATCCTATGGAACTGCCATAAGACGAGGTTTTTTTATTTACCGTTAAGGGCACCAAGTGGCATAAAACATCTTCGAGTCAAGAAGTTCCTTATGGTTATTGTTCCATCAGGTAAAAATAGGGGAAACGTGGGTTTTCTCATGTTTCCCAAGATTCCACCCACAAGCGACCAGTGGTGGGTCGATACCCCCCAACAAGAGTTTTTTCTTTGCAATAGCATCGTCACCGGACTTCACTGGATCTACGACTATAGAACAGTCAACATCTCATTACGAAGTTTTCACTATTTAACCATTCACCTACTTAACTTATAGCTTACGCACTAGCGTAACTATCTTCTTTACAAGGTTGTTGGGAATATATACTATCTTTGAACTGTTGATCAACTGTCCTGTTACTAATTAAATCACCTCTACTAGCCTAATCGAAATAGGAGATTGATCTGTTCGTGGCGTTGATTGTCTAATCGTAACGGGAATTTACGACTCCCGTTGACGCGCTTCCTCGCGATCGCGTCTCTCCGCGACTAGTCGAATAAACAATATGCATTTTTCTTTTTTTACAGACGAGCAGCTTGAAACCTTGAAATTTGGTTGATTAATCGCGCGTTATCAAGATTGTCCTTTTGTTTGATTCTCCAAGCAAACGCGCGCTTCCTCGTTCTTTTCGTAACTTTAAACATGTTACTCATCGTTGTGAAATATTCCCAAAAATGTTATCGCTGAAAGTTTTCAAGCAACAAATTTTCATCACCACGAAAACACAGCTGATTCGATGAAAGTCTCGCGTATACTTGACGAAAACTCGGACCTCTTATTTCTGTTCCATCCAATTTATCCACCCAGTTATGGCATTTCCCACCTCATTTGAAAATTTCGTACCGCGGCGTAGTAGAAAGGAAATTCCGGTTAAAGACGAAACCACTTGGATTTTTCTCTTTGTGGGTATGTCGAACTTGGAACGATTCGTGGGACGTGTTTATGGTTCGCTCGGTTTGTAGAATCGAATCACTGGTATGCTTAGCAGCTGCAGTCTCGTTAGTTTTGTTCGCCGAACGTGACCCGATTACATCGTATAGATTATACTGAGCACACGTGGCACAAATTCCAATGCACTGTGGAAACACGATCCAACCGTGATACTCTCCGGTCCAGCTCTCTGCATTTCGACTGAACTATTCCTCGTTTCTTTATTCCTCGTTCTTCTCTTTCCTCCATTACTCTTCACGTTCGGCCGTTCCATTCTTCCGATTGTTGGAGGTTGACCGGAACTTGACGAAATGGAAGCTTCAAAATGGTTGGAAGATTTCTTCGCGCTTTGTGTCAAGGTTGCTCGTAGACTCTGGACTTAAATTAGAAGCCAGCAATGAAAGAATTTCGATCGTCTCGTTCTCCGGAAAATTCTTCGTCGTATTCGGACATCAGCTGTAAACGAGTATCTCGAGGAAACGAAGAGACACGATGAATCCATAGTGGAAGGATTTTTTCGTGGTGTCTTGAAGATTTGGTAGATGCTGAGTTTGTACCAAGCCACGGCGTGTAGTCTTTCAACGTGTAGCTTCTCACGGTTTGGTAAAATTGTTTCGCAGATTTGATCCGGGCTGTATGTTTCCCCGCGGCGCAGCAAACAGCGACCAAGTGTCTGGCAAACACGCGGCGAGCACGATTTGCTCAAGTCGGCAAATATGAGTCGTTAGGTTTAATGAGATCGACTCCGCAGTTCGAGGTTGAAAGATGCGCGCGTTACGCGGGTCTATCGCGTGGTAGAACAACGCGCAGAATCACGTTCATCGAAACGAATGTGCTCGTTGTCTTGGTAAATAATAAATCGTTGCGCTATCTTAAGGAAAAACAATGGCTACCGGCTTTCATATAGTTGGGAGAATTTTTTCTCCCTCGCGATATCATAGCAGATGGCAACTTCGATCCGGCGGATGAGATTGAACTTGCATGTTCCACGAAGTTTCTTGCGAACGACTTGCGAAACTCTCTTTCGCCATAAATCTCCGACACGGGAATTATTATTCGAAAAAGATCGCGCGTCACGCGTGTCGTAATAAATCTTGGACAAAATTCGCAAAGAATCACGAGGGAGGCGCGTTCATCGGAATTTCAAGAAAAAGAAGAAGAGAACTCGTCGTGCATATGGCTCGTGACTCTGAAAACGTTCATCCAGCATGGTGTAAAATATCGAAACCGACGAAAAACGCTTGAATAGGAGACGTTGAGCTTTGGAGCGAAGGTTTAATTAAGCGAAATAAAGGTCGGAGAAACGAGTGGTTCGCAGATTCGACGCGTCAGCAATATTTTATCGAAGCGTATCGCGCGCGGTATGACACAGACGCGATTTTTGACTTTATTCCCATTCCTCGAGGGAGAAAGCCTCGTGTTTCTATCATGCACCGAAGCATTCAACGCGACGTTGATTTATAGGCGAAACTCGCCGCTCACTGTGGTTCACTGTTAGCTAAAGAACGGGAATAAACAAAGTCAAGCGCCGCGCCGGCAGCTTGATACAGTACTTTCGAGAGCTTTTGCCAATTCAGCAGGCTTTTGCGTCGTTGTCCGATTGTGCCCGGCAAAATAAAGCGCATTCTTTTTTCCTCCTTGCGGTCTTTTCGCTCCGCCTTCTCCTCTTTTCCCTTGGACGTTCGTTCTTTAGCCGGGCTTCTCGCCGTTCCTTTTTTCATCCCCCTTTTCCAGACCCTCGGACACGCCAGGTTGCTCCGGAGACAATGTATTATTCACCTTCGCATACAACCTTCTTGGCCGTGTACCGCGACAGTCCTTTTCTCTTCGTTAATCCGGAGATCGATCCGGCGCGCGAAAAGATGCGTCGCGGACCTTCCCCCGAGAATTCCAGCGGAAAATCTTTTCGCGCCATTCGAATCCCTTTCAGCCTTTAAGCGACCAATTTCGAACACAATCCGACTGTAACGTCGAAGACGAGAGCAGGGGATTCTTTTCAATTTCCTCGTCCGCTCGAATATTCCTCCCTGGCGTATATATCCATTTTCCATTTCCACTGCGAAGCAAATAACGAAAATTCAAGATACAGCTTCCACGGTGTATCGTGGTTATTCCAGAAGTTCATTCTGGCAATCAGTTATGTAGAAGCGCGCAGAGTACCGCCATTCGCGTAGTTTCGTAACTTCCGGATTCCAGTTCGATGCCCATGGAACAACGATTCGGAAGGCTGGTTTACGGTTAAATCGCGAGAATAGAACAAAGAAACGGACTGTGCGCCATCCTGTTCCACTTAATACGATTTTTACAGCGTTCCAGTAGTATAGGAACGTTTGGTGTCAGACACCACGACGAGCCCTTCTCTCACACACGATACGTATTCTTGGAGCGCTGGTCGCGCTTATCCAAGCATTTTCGATGCAGAACGTCGCGAGGCCGTGAAAGTTTCGCGGGGAAGCCGGGCGCGAAAAGAAATTTCGGTGAAACTTCCAAGGGAACTTGCGAAGGTAGAAGTTAATGGCTTAACGAGAGTCAAGGCGTTAGACGTCACTGGAAAACGGATAAAGTTGCTCGATAGGAAAGTACAAGGGTGTCGCAGCGAGATAGCGAGCAACCTCATTTTCCACTTTCCGGATATTTGCATCTAAAAGTCGCTGAAACGATGAAATCACAGATTCTGCGACTGACTCGATTTCGCCACGGAACCAGACGGACTCGACGACTTTCTCTCTATTTTATCATCCTTTAATACGCGCTCTATCTACAGTGCTGTGTGCGAACGAACGATTTTTATAGAATTCTCCGTTTATAAAATATTAGCGCGATACGAAGACTGCGTGTTACCAAAATTGTTTCTCTGTTTGAATTTGCAGCGTGTTCTTTCACACCACCGCTCCCTTTGAAGCTTTGAGAATATTTCTACAGTGTAGCCTAGATATTGTTATAATATAACGATATCAAAGGTACCAGGAATTTTGGTTGTTTCGGTATCGGATATCGGAGTTATCCTCTTTTTCGAATAGAAATTTCGTCGTTGTGTACGTTTGTTCGCGTCACGCTATGGCGGTATCGTGACGAATTTCCGCGATGAACAATATCAGGAGCATGATATCCACGTAAGCTTGATAATAGTTATTGTGACAGTAGTGGACGCAATAACGTTGGCAGAATAGTAGGGTGTGTCAGTATGTTGGTCAGTGCTTGGAATTCGATGTCCTGTATGGAATACAGACAGAGGAGTTCGCGTGAATTGTACAGAGTCTCGAACGATGCGACGCGACGTAAACGCCGGGCTAATTGCATGGTACACAATAGAACTCCGCTCTCTCTCTCTCTCTCTAACTCTCTCTTCGTTTGATTTTCACTTCCTCCCACGTTGTGCTGCATTCTGTGCAGAATCTGATAGGAAGTCGGTCATCCCGGGCATCGAGCCTTTAAATAATATCCACGGGGCAATCAATCATTTATCTCGCTAACGAAGCAAACAGCGATGTTCGTGTTTTTCGTGTCAGACTGCAATTTTGGAAAAACCAATTGATCGAAGTTGATCGAGCGTCGAATGGCAGACGAGAGAGGATCGTTGCAAGTGGAAAAGCCGAGGAGTTTTTAATCTTCTACCTACTTGTAGGATTAGCGAAGGACCCTCTGTGAGATTAATAAGAAAATCTCCGGCAAAAAGTCGTTCGTTTACTTTGCAAATCAGACGAGTAGCGTGTTCTAGCCACTTGAGAGGATTAAGCGTTTAATCGAAATGTAGCTAATCTTTGGTTTTTCTTTTTTTCGAAAAGAAAAAACAGCATTTTTCGTTCGTGTCTCTATAATCGTCCAAATTTTCTTTTTCCTTTTTTAACACCTTGTGCCTTGTGAAAAAATTTACCACGGTCGTCACGATATTCGTTTCTACGTTTGTACACGATAAAAATCGTAGCATTCGTTCTGGCTGCCTTATCACGTCGTACCTTCGCGCGTTTATTCTGCTATCGCGACATCCTGGGGAGAAAGGGATCGCATACGTTGCGGGCAACGTTTCTAGGGTGCTCCTGGCCTATTTCTCCTTCGCTGCTACAGGCAATGCTATCCGATCCTTTCAGCCACTCGTTGAAAGATTCACGATAAAACGTGTGACTGACGTACCGACCTATCTGATGCGTTATTCGTCTCGTGTTTTCAACGCGGGATACATTTCAGATAACGTTGTTCCCTACCTTGGTGGATTTTCTAACCAGCGAAAAAGAGCAGGAAAGAAAGGAGGATGCAAAGAGGAAGAAAAACTGAAAAGTCAAGTGAATCTGGTTTAATTTACAGTCGAAGCTGAAACGTTTTAGAGAGAGCGAAATTACGTAGAAAAGTCATCGTTTCAGCCGACGATGAATTTCTTTTTCTCAACAAACGGTGTTCCATTCTTCTTTCACTTTATTCTCAGTTCATTCTGCGAAGTACGCGTCTCGTTCGTTTTTACGGAGAAAATAAAAATACCGTATCCCGATGAATGACAACGCGAAAGAGAATTTACCGTCTCGTACACGGATCGTTACCGTTCCAGCCATTTTCGTGGCATTATTCGTTGCCATTACCCAGTCTATTCTCGTTGAACGCGGCGAAATTCAATTTCTTCCCTTTCCTTGTGCCCGTGTTACGCGATAAACAGCTAAGTAATAACGTTCGGAAACACGAGAAGATGCAGCCATGTACACTGCTATACGGCGTCTTAAAACTTTTTTCCCCCTTCCAGTTATTTCGTTTCTGCTTCCCAGAGTGGGATCACGCGACTCGTGAAAGCCAAAGACAGTAGCCTCGCCCCTCTTTATACTCCAGCAGCCTCGGTAATTGATAAAATTACTTTCGTTCGATGTTAAGACGCTCTAAGAAAAATTATTCGCAGAAACGCAAGGGAAATTATTACAATATGCGCGAGCGTATCCATTCTCTAAGAACGCGGAATCGCAGACAGGCATCTCCTCGTTAAACATAAAACGACAAGAATAAAATGATATCTAACGATGAAATAGGAAGTGGAGAATAATTGAACTGTACGAGACAACGTCGCTCGACAAGATTCTTTCAAACTCCTCCACGATTATTCCTCTACGATTCACTTCTTCGTTTCTCAATCATATCGCAGTCATAAACGTCTCGTACGTACAGCGTACATTCTCGCTGAGCGTATTACGATGTTTCGCATAAAGTTCTCGTTGGTAAAACGTTGGAATACTTTCGCGAGCCGCTGTATGCAGACGCAGAGTGAACTGGCTTGTTTGCGTTCGCGAACGAACGTTTCGCAATCGACATTAATATAAAGGAAAGAAGATCGGTTGCGCTGGGAAACCGCAACCGGAATAAATTAAACTGCTTCGTCCGACCGTTCAGGGCCGCGGATCGTAATCGCGCGGATATTTTTCTCAATTAAAAGCGTAATTCCGTTTGCCGGTGAAGTTTCCGAGCGGGCCAGCCGGCGGGATGCGTTTACTGTAAAAATGAACACCGGTTAGCAATGTCGATCGATATCCGGCAGCCTGCCGGGATTGCGAGGCCTGCGGAAATTACCTGCGGAAATTTCATTTCACCGGGTTAGGCTCTAATACCGGTCGAGAGCTATTGCTCTGTGTATACTAGATAGTAATACCGAGATATGCTAGACGTATGCTCATACTACTACTACTTAACGCGTTCGTCCAACTTTTTATCCGGCAAACTTTTCAACATCGCCGATTTTTTATGCCTACGCCGAAGGACACTCGTGATAGATCATTATGCGTTTTCGATGTTGTCGTTCAAACAAATCATGATTTTGTATTAACGTTGGCTGGAATTCCCGCTAGAAGATAATTCCAGTTTCTCTCTATTTCGAATTAACAAACTAGAGAGGGTTCGTGTACGGGGGGCTTGATCATGATGGATCGTTCCCGGTTGACCATATTTTCGTTCAGCAGCGGTTACAAGATAATTAACGCCCCGATCGTCCATGACCAATGCTCTGGATTTTCCCAACACCGATGACAGATAGCTGGAAATATTCGTGAAAAGGGGCGTTGAGTCTTGATTCGACGTTAAATCCTAATTTACGGTGATGCGGCACATATTGCGTAGTCGTGGAATATCGCGCGAACGTTCTTACTGGCAGGCCATTCTTGCAACACGAGTCGGCCGCCGTGCGCAAGCTAGTCTTGAGAGTGAGTTTAAGCTGGAATGCGGGTTATCTGACTTACCTTCCTTCCCCTATTTCTAGCCAGGTTTATGATCCACTGGTTTATCATAAGCCAGCCTGGAACGGCTCTAATGAAGTCCAACGCGAGAGGCGAATAACAGGCAGTCAGCTATTTCGCAATTTACCGCCTCAGGAAACGGAAGCTGGCAATCGTCGCGAGTCATCTTTACGATTCGACAGTTGTTCCTTCGACGATTACCAATTTGACGAAAGGTCGACCAATTTGACGAAGGGATTATCATCTTTAGAATCAGAATCGGTATCTTTCTTCTTTTCTTTTTCTTAGCACCTTACTATCTATTTTACTATTCTAATTCGCGTATTTATCTTATGACGATTACGAGACACTAGTGGGTTTGTCTTCTATCTTTCTTCTTATTTACAGGGAACTCTAACTCGTTCTTCGACGACGATGGCTAAACGTTTGAAATGCAACGAAAAGAAAGAAAGATGAAGAAACGTTCCTGTCTTCGACAATAGCAAAATAGACAGGAGGTCTGAACTAAGAAGAGCGGGCTATAGCTGCAGCAAATTTTTCAACGGAGTGATCACTGCCTCGAAAGAAAAGGTTGGAAGAGCAACTTTCGCCTGCTTACACGTACCTTAAGAACCTTTATAAGTCCATTAATATAAGTTTACGATACGTTTTATACATATTACAGGAGCACGTGCACGTTCCATCGACCGCGTATATTGCTTTACGTGACACACTGTTCCATAAGACCCTCGGGTGCCATCGGTTTTAGTTTACGAAGCGAGCCAGCCCGTAGCGAGGATCACGGTTTTTTCCTTACCGTGTTCTCGATATAACTTCTCGGCCAACTCTCCATTGGACAGCTGTTAAACAGATCGTGTATCTTTGCATATTTAACGGTGAAATATCGATGCAACGTCGAGCAATACCACAGAAGAAATAGAACATTTAATAAGCGATGTAATGAGTTTCCTTCGTCTGGCTTTATACGTCTCGGAGCGTCGAATTGGAAAGGGACGCGTATCAAATCTTTTGCATCGCCTCTACGCACATATATTTGAAATAATCTCTCGAATAACAGGGCAGGCTGTGTAGTTGACAGGAATTATGCATAATTTACTCGAACAGGTTTACTCGACCGCGCACGTTTGCTACTTGTGAACTCTTTGATGCCAGCTTTATCCAGCTGTGTTCCACTTTCTTTTGACAGACTTTTATCTCTTTATTTTTCCGCGTTATACCTTGTTTTTTACCTCGTTTATGAAACGAAGGAGTTTGTTGTTTATTTTCGACGATTCTTAATTTCTCATTTTGTAATTATCGGCACGAATAAACGAAGCGAAGTAAAATATAATTATCCAAGGAAGAATTGAGAGAAGAATTCAAAGAACATTTCGGAGAAGATACTTGGAGTCTGTAATACTCCAAGGAGCATCTCCAAAAGCCGCAACGTCGGATCCGCGGTATTTACAATTCCACGAGGTCTCGGCGAAGACAGGTTCTTGTTGTTCGTTCCTCGATTATAATTATGAACGTACTTACACGCGGCTGGAGGGTATTTGCATCGCGAATTATTCCGCAGAACAGGAGGATGCGAAAGCGCGACAGAGGAGTAACGCGAATCCAAACGGATCCGTAATTTGTTTTTCGTCGGTGGAAATTAGAATTTCATTACGGCTTGGTCACAGCTGCAGCCATTTTGTAGATACACGCGCACGTATCACGTGGAAACTTTTTGCAATCAAATTTTGGGACGTCCTCACATTCGCGTAATCCGCGACTGACATAAAAATCACGTAATTTACGTTCTTTTTCCGAGCCAACTCCACCACCAAGCAACTTCCATTTACTTGTACAATTTTTTATACTCTTTTCATGTGCTCTTGCGTCTGTTGCATCCCTTCTCTCCTTCTTATCGTTTCATAATATCTTAATTAATTTAAGATTAATTTAATTATGCCAATTGTTTCACTGAAATGTAGCCTGTGTAGGCTGACTATGCAGGAGGCGGATTTACACTGCTTTCGTATTTTCTAAACCATGTTTATATGATCATTATTCGTGTATATGTATACGTAATTTGGCTATGGCCTATTAACAAATGATATGATAATATTAATGGTACGTTAGTTTAAGAAGAATCGCGTTATATCTCATCAGTCTCGTAAGTATCGAAGTAACCAACACGATAACGCAACAGTTTAACGTATGTTCCGTGTTTTTCTCAGATAAATGTTCCTGTACTTATTGCAAGAGATTGTCCGTATGCCGTGTCTGGCTTGTAAACGTTCGAAATAATTTTGCGTGGCAGAATGAAGAGAGAGAGAGAGGGCAAAATATCTGGCGAGTAGACAATGAAAGCCCACAAAATCTCCCCGGAGTAGCGATCCCTTCTACCGGATAATATCATCGTGTCGAGCTTCACATTGTGGAGAGACTCTTGCCGACGTTCACCGAAGACTTTCTTGCTAGTTAGGAGATACTTACTGTGAGTTAAAGCTCATCACAGTCTCAGAGACATCGCCTATTATCCGATCTCAAATTTACTTCGCCATTTTTCCACCACTTATACTCCTCGGATCAATTTCGCATTCTCTCTTGGTTTCTCAAAGCACATTCTAAATTTCCTATTTTCACATAATCTTACCTATGCAAATTTATGGTTTTATTAACGTAGCCGGAGCAACGGTACGTAGGCAGAGACTTCATCCATCAAAAAATAACATCACCGGACTACGGATTTTTATGCAAATTCATATTCTCGTAGACGCAAACAGAGAAAATTGAGTCTAAAGAGTGAGAGAGTCGCTTAATTCTCCGAATATCGGAAGTCTACTTTAGAAATATTATTATGGCTATATTATAGTATCATTAAAATTTTTCATAAATGCGTTATTTCGGAATCGTAGAAACCTTTTAAACAGTTAGAGAATTTTGTACAGACCCGTGGGGATTGAAACTCCGCACCATTGCCCGATTCCTATGTTTACCTCGCCACGAAGTTTCCTTAATCGTTGTTTCTACCACTGAAAGAAGTTATTTTTATAGAAAGCGGCTTCCGCTATTGCGATGCTTTCCTCCACTTCGTTTTATCGACTTTTTTCAAGGATTGTAGCGTTATTTCTTTAGAAAGTGTTTTTTTTTTTTTATTTTATACATATCGAGGGATTTGCAGAAAGCAATCTCCTGATTTTTCGAAGGTTGTCGAGCACATTCTCTCTTTCAGCCGGTTGTTTCGTGCAACTCTATCTCCGGTGATTGATGGTCCCGTCAACCCGTGATCTATCGCGTTAATCACGAGATACCCCGTTACGGTTTCATTCTTTTTTTTTCCCTAACAGTCATTAAACGGATCGCTGGCATTATATCGAAGGATCTCGTCGGTGTCTTAATCTTCTCGCTGCCGTTTTGATTTATCGTCTCCCTTTATCTACCATCGTCCTTCTAACCAACGAATGATCGAATTACTTTCTTCTCTTTCGATCAAACACATTATTTAGCCACCAAAGTGGATAGCTGTAACACTTCTTAAATCATTACGAACAAACGACAATGATACGCTGTTCTTGCAATTACCGTAAACTCGAACCCAAACTACCATTTTCAAAGCTTACATTTATACCGCGAAATCTTCTTTATTTGTAGATAGAATTTCTGAGTCGTCGAATTCCAGGATTAATAGGATAAAAATTGTATCTTATTACTCGACCAATGGAACATAAGAAAATCTATGAAAGTCACATGGCTCAAGTTAGAAGCTCGATTACCTCTAACTTGTATAATTATACACTGGATTATTTGCATGTGCAATTATATTATTTCTTCTACGAGACTCTGCCAAACCAATTTTTACTATATTAATTAATGTCAGCCAGCTCTTTTTCCAGTTTTAATAATACTCGTTTCTTTCTATTTCTATCCTTTCGACTTTATCATACGCATACGGGTCGTACAATGACCTGTACTGTCGGGGTCTTCGTCAAAGAAAACGCGGGCGCAAAGACCAAACCGTAAAGGGTACGATATTTCTGTCGATAATTGTCAGGAGCGCGGCCCGTGTGCATGTGCTCTCTATTTCGTGTTCGTTTGATGAAACGGGCTAAGGTACATCAGCCATTCGTTTCATTCGAGATTACGTCCTTGGACATTTTCTAGGACACTGCAGCAGCCCGCTTTCCCGCGCCAATGATCTTCACGCGGCGAGGAGCTTTCTCTCCCCTCGTTACGATCCGCGGCTATCTTGATCGTCATCCTTATCTCTGCGGAGATCTGCCACGATTCGATCGACAAACGCTGCTCGAGACAACGAGAATGCTTGAAAGAGGCGATATAGCGACGCTTGCGACAATTTCTTGAAATAAATCCATAGAATCGATCGAGGATGGAATGGAAACTGCCGGAACGTAAGTTAGAAACGAGTCGTAACAGCTCCCTTTCACATGCAGATAATTCTTCTACTAATTTTAATTTATTTTTAATTTAGAAATCACGCCTCCATTAATTTCTCAAATTCAACGCACACGCACGGGATTAATATCGAATTCTCAAGAAAGAAATGGCTCGTTTCCCATTGGGGAAGGTTAACTTCTAAGGATTGTTTTAAGGATTAAGGTAATAACCTTGACGATTCATAAACGTCGCCGTCGAGATTCATCCACGTTTCGCAATTTTAATCAACAGAGATAAACAATATCGAATGTTTTGAGTGATCGCGATTCGATGGCCACGGATTGTAGTTAAATTGGCGTGATCAACGCAGAGGTAGACAACGATAATGCTCAACGATAGCCAGGTCCGTGATCAGCTCGTGC